>NC_142128.1:93927500-95177500 GCF_024610735.1 Ursus americanus | reverse complement strand
GTTCAATGATTCATTAGTTGCGTATAACACCCAGTGCACCATGCAATATGTGTCCTCCCTACTACCCATCACCAGTCCATCCCATTCCCCCATTTCATTTAAGTTGTTGATCTGGTGAATTCTACTAAATATTAAGGGAAGAAATAATACCAACTCTACACAAACTCTTACAGAAAATTGAAGAGGAGAGAATACTTCCCAAATTATTATTTGGTTCCAGTATTTCTTGAATACCAAATCAGAAAAAGACATTATAAGCAAAGGAAATGATAGGCTAATATCATTTATGAGCAAAGATGCAAAAATTCTAAATAATATTTTATCCAAGTAAGTGAAACCATACCAAAAAAAGATAATATATTAATAATAAGTAGAGTTTGTTTCATGAATGCAAGGTTGGTTTTACATATAAAATTGATCAATGCAATTCATATTAAATTACCAAAAACAACAACAACAACAACAAAACAAAAACCAATCATCTCAGTTGCAGGAAAAGCACTTGACAAAATCCAGTTCACTCCTGACCAAAACTCTCAGTAAACTAGTAACAGAAGAGAAATCTCTCAATTTGATGAAGGGCATATTGAAAGCTCTACAGCTAATAACATCCTTAAGGATGAAAGACTAAATGTCTTCCCCTAAGTTCAAGAATAAGGCATAAATCCCTGCTTCTACAATTTCTATTCATCATTATCCTGGAGCTTCTAGCCAGTAAAATATGGTAAGAAAAATAAGTAAAAGACATCCAGATAGGAAAGGAAGAAATAAAATTGTATTCACAGATAACATGTTCTCTATATAGACAGTCCAACGAAATATATGAAAAGCTACTAGAACTAAAAAGTGAGTTTACCAAGATTACAGGATACAAACTAATATCAAAAAGTGTGGCTCCTGGGTGGCTCTGTTGGTTAAGCATCCAACTCTTGATTTTGGCTCAGGACATGATCTCAGGGTTGTGAGACTGAGCCATCAGGCTCTGCCCTGGGCATGGAGCCTGCTTGAGGTTCTCTCTCTCCCTCTCCCTCTGGCCTTCCTCTGCTGTTCACATGCACTCTCTCTCTCTCTCTCTCAAAAAAACCCAGTTTTATTTCTATGTGCTAGAAACAAATAATCAGACATTGAAATTTAAAGGATATATAATTCATGATAGCATAAGAAAATATGAAACACTTAGAAATAAAACTGACAAAATATTTATGAAGCCTGTATGCTAAGAACTGCAAAAGTTTGTTGAGAGAAATAAAAGAAGACCCAAATAAATGGAAGAAATATATTGTGTTTGTGGGTACAGATATTCAGTGTAGTCAAGATGTCAATTCTTCTCAAATTGGTCTATAGATTCAACAGATTCAGAAGCCTAAATTTTTTTAAATGACAAGTTGGCTGTGAAATTCAAGTGGAATTGCAAAGAATGTAAAATAACTATATAATATGTCTTCAGAAGAGAAGAATAAAGTCTTTAAACCAAAGACTTACTTTACAGCTAGATTAATCATGACAGTATGGTATTGGCATAATGATAAGAAAAATAGATCAATGGAAAAGAATAGAATCCAGAAGTACACCCACATATTTATAGACAAGTGATTTTCTATGAAGATGACAAGTCAATTCCATGGAGACAGGATACTATTCAACTAGTGCTATTAGGGCAACTGGATACCCAAATGCCAAGCATGCCTGGGATCCACACCTTTTACCATATGCATAGATTTAAAAAGAATCCTAGACCTAAATGTAAATTCTAAAACCATAGAAATCTTGAAGAAAAAAATTTCTTAGGACACCAAAGCATGATCCATCAAACCAACAAAAAGTTGACAAACTGTAGTCCACTAGAATTAAATACTTCTACTCTTTGAAAGATACTGTTAAAAACATGCAAAGACAAGCCATGAACCAAGAGAAAATATTTGCAAATCATAAGTCTCATAAAGAACTTGTATCCAGAACCTGTAAAGTGCACTTAAAATTCAGTAATAAGAAAACATACAACTCAATAAAAAATGAGCAAAAGATTTGAACAAGATACTTTATCAAAATATGCATATGGCTTATAAGTACATGAGAAGATGCTCAACATCATTAGTCATTGGGAAAATTCAAATTAACATCATATCAATATGCACCTATTAGAATGACTAGAACTAAAAAGAATGACCATAGCAAGGATTGGCGAGGATGTGGAGGAACTGGGAATCACTGGTGGATATGCAAAATGTGGAAACATTTCTGAAGACAGTTTGGAAACTTGATAAGTTAAACATATACCTACCATTATCCAGCCATTCTACTCCTAAGTAGAAATGAGAGCATATATCATACAGGTGCTTGTATACAAATATTCATAGCAGTTTTTTGTAATAGTCAAAATTAGGAAACAACCCAAATGTCCAGCAGGTGAATGGACATAAAAATACCACATACAATGGAATATTACTCAGAAATAAAAAGGAGTGAGCTTGATAAATGTAACAATAGAATGAATCTCAAAATAACTATGCTGAATGAAAAAAACAGACAATAAGAAGAAAGTGCACAGTATAATTCTATTTGTATAAAACTCTAGAAAATCTAAATTAACCTGTAGTAATATTTAAAAAACCCCACTGGGTTGCCAGGGAAAGAGGGTGAGGAGAGAGAAGGGACTATAGAAGGGCAAGAGGACACTATTGTGAGCGATTGTTATGTTTGATTCCGCTCTCTTGATTATGTTGATGATTTCATGGATATATACATATGTCAAAATCTATCAAATTATGCAGTTTATTATATATTAATAATATCTCAATAAAAGTATTAAAATATCTTCTATTTCTTTCAATTCTGTTTACCTGCCTTTTTCACTGCCGCAAGTAGATCCTTAATTAAACCTTTGTTTTCTGTTCACTAATTTCTCTCAGGGACTTACTTTGGGTTTGAAACTCTGAAAAAGAATGACTCCATCCCATAAGCGCCTTAGGAATATTACCAGTGTCACTTAGATGTTAAGACTATTTCTGTGGTCTAGCTTTTATGTTTCATAAAGTTCTCATATCAGGCTAAGCAAAGAGCTATAATCATTACAGAAATTATGGTGGAAGTATATCTTTCTAGGAGCATTAAGAGTCACCAAATTATACCAACTCTGTGCCTGGAAGACAAGAAAATTTCTACATGTCATTTTCATTCACTCATTTATTCTTTCAAACAAGGGATAATTACTGAGTTCCTACTATATTCCAGGCACCGTGATAACTATTTGAGGGCTTACTACATCATAGGCACTAAGCTCAATATATAGTCCTTTATAAACATTCTTTCATGCTGGTGTTTATTATCACCAATTTATAGATTAACAGTATAAGGATCAGAGAAGTTAAGTACTTGCCCACTTTTACTTATCTAGAACACAAAAAATCTTGGAAAAGTGATTTTTTCTATACAAGTATAAAATTTAAAAATTTATCCATCAGTAATCTACAGGTCTTTCTCTGGTTCTCTAGTTTGGAAGAAAAGAGCATTTGTCAATTACATATTCATATACACACACACACATATACACAGTGTTTGAAAGGTCTTTGCAATATTCTTTCTAGTTCTGTGACTTCATTCCAAGGGCTATTTTCATTCATTTTAGACTCTGTAGTTTCAAGGTTGCTCTAGCTTTAAACCCTCTCTCCTGTGAGGTGAGGAGTCCAAGGATATACAGGAGATTGGTTAACAAATGTCAATAATGTACTTCAAAGGAATTGGGATACATAAATTGAAAGTTGTTATTCTTCCTGTAATAGAAGAATTGGTTGAAATGTTGAATTTCCTTTAATGAAAGGTTTTAGTACCTTTCATTGGTAAAATGGGTTACTGCCAAAGAAATGTAAACAACTAGCAGTTTGGTGTATAGTAAGGGTTTCTACAATAACACCTGAACAGCATGAGGTGCAGGTATTTTTCAAAGTAAAATAGGACTGGAAGCAAAAGGGTCATGCACCTTGTAGTAAGGTGAGACATCAGTTATGCCCCATGGGCTGTTCAAAGGGGCACAGCAGATGTAAAGTAGGGGAAACTGGAATAGAGCCACGTAACACATGCCTTCGTTTCATTCATGGAGCAGACGGAGCACAGAGCAGATGGCCCCTTACTTTGATGAATGATCAGAAGGGAAGCCCATGGATGCCACAGAGAAAAGGAGCATACAAAATGCTTTTAGGGACCATGTGTCAAGGAGAACTTCAGATGGGATGGTTAGCTCTCTCTTCTCACTCTCACACCCAAATCCATTTAGAAATCACAATTGGAAAGGATGATCAGTAAAGAGACAAAACAGGATCAAATGGTTAATGGTATAGGATTGTTTTCTTCATCAAGCTTCCACTCCAGGCACACAGACCTACATTCTTTCTTTAAAGAGTCTTTGTCACTGTTTCTTCTGAAACCCCTGCACCTTCCGCATTTCTGTTCTTCAGGACTCAGCTCGAACTCCACATATCTTTAGTTTCCATGGCCTATAATTATTGTCCCTTCCTTCATTTCCAAATTACTCACTTTGTATCAGTCATTCTTACTTAAATTAATAATAAATTCAATATATATTCTTTTTACAAAAGAAACCTCTGACTAAAAGTAACTTGAGATCTGAAATCATTTTAAAATTCATCAGACTCCTGCCTAACACAGCATCTAGAATAAAGCAGATGTGACTATTTTCTTTGCACTAATCAAGAACATCATGTATATATCTTGTCACATTTGATATTAAAAGCACTGTAGAGCAGGGGAACCATCAACAAAATGAAAAAGCAACCTACCAAGTGGAGGGAGGGATATTTGCAAATCATATATCTAGTAAGGGGCTAATATCCAAAATATATAAAGAACTCATACAACTCAATAGTGAAAGAAAAAATCCAATTAAAAAATGAGCAGGTCTAAATAGACATTTTCTCAAAGAAGACGTAGAGATGGTCAACAGGTACATGGAAAGATGCTCAACATCATCAATCATCAAGGAAATGTTATCAAAGCCACAACAAGATATCACATCACATCTTTTAGAATGGTTATTTTGAAAAAGACAAATGTTGGTGAGGATGTGGAGAAAAAGGAACTCTTGTTCACTGTTGGTGGGAATGTAAATTGGTGCAACTACTATGTAAAATACTGTGAAGGTCCCTCAAAAATTTAAAAATAGAACTATCATATGACCCGACAATTCCACTTTGGGGTATTTACCCAAAGAAAACAAAAACACTAATTTGAAAAGATATATGCATCCCCATTCTCGTTGCAACATTGTTTACAATAGTTAAGATATGGAAACACCTAAGTGTCCATTGATGGATGAATGGGTAAAGAAGATGTAGTATATTTATACAATGGGATATTATTCAGTCATAAAAAAGGAAATCTTGCCATTTGTAACAACATGGAGGGACCTCAAGAGCATTATGCTAAATGAAATAGAGAAAGACAAATACCATATGGTCTCCTTTATATGCGTAATCTAAAAAATAAACAATAAACAAGCTCATAGATACAAAGAACAGATTGCTGTTGCCGGAGGTAGAGGGTGAGGGGTGGGAGAAATGAGTGAAGGGGTAAAAAGTTCAATAAAAATCGGTACAAGTTTATGATATCTGGCAATATCCATAGAATAGAATTCAATGAGACTATTCATGAAGATGATAGTTTTGATTTAGAAAAATGATCAAGTGAAAATTGCATTATTACACTATGATTCAATTTTTTGTAATATGCACGTTTGTGTGTGTGCATAAAAAAAGTATGAAAGGCTACACACCAAAATATTACCAGTTTTTATCTCTGAATGATAGAATTACAAGGGATTTATTTTATGCTTTTCAGTAAACTATGGACGTTTTACAAAGAAAATATATTACTTTTGTAATCATAGAAACACCTGTGAAACTGGTAAATAAAAATTTAATCCAGAGAAACCCCTAAATCTACAGAAAAACATTATGGTATTAAACTATTAGACAGCAGAAAGGTACTTGGTGGGGGAGTAGGGGGTGGGGAAGCAAATCTAACTCCGAAGAGCACACCGAAATTTGACAAGCATTGCCCTTGGAGAAGGGTGCCTGCGCTATTTGGAAATTATCACTACACACACAGCAGCTATTTAATGTCCAATCACCAAGAGCCCATACAAAGGAGAGCATACATCTGGATAACATGACGGAAATAAATAGCTCCAAGAGAGCAATTGGCAGTTCTTGGCCCTCCTATTACTCTTGATAATGTCCTTTTATTCATTAGGGCTTTTTTGATTGCTAGCGACAGAAACCAACTGCAACTGGCTTGTGCAAAAAGAGAATCCCTTCATTTACAAAACTCTGGAGCATATTTGAGCAATTCATAAACCTGAAAGAAGACATACAAGAATCAGAGCCTTGGGGTATTCAGCCAGAGATTCAAAGACACAAGAGTCCTTCTGTCTCTGTATGACGATTGCCTCTACTTGGCTTTTCAGTGAAGACATTCTCTCCTGCTAGCAGCCCTAGGTTCATATCCACCTGTCTTGGAAACCTCAGAAAATATATTAATCCTAGGAAAAGATTATAATTGGCCTTTCTTGGATCACATGCCCACCGTTAATCCAATCACTGAGATGATTGGATGGAGACCTGAGATACCCACTTTTCAACCCTGTAGTCAGGGGACAAAGTTTTTTTTCCCCCCTTAGGAATATATTTTATTTATCCTAACATATGCAAAATGTTATCATTTAAATATGTATTTAATATACATATGTATTAATGGACTATTTTATGTTCATTAGATCATACTAAGTCTTCGAAACCTGTTAGGTGTTTAACACAGCACATCCCAGTTCTGACGAGCTACATTTCACGTGCTCAACAGCCTTATGTGACTACTGGCTACCTTATTGGACAACCTACTCTAAACAATCATCAAAGAATCATGTAAAAAGAATCCATCTAATTAAAAAAATAGGTAACTCCTATTTACTGAGCACCTATTATGTGACAGCCACTGGGCTGACAATTTTAAATACATCATGTTTACTCCTCACATGATTCTGCCACATAGATATCATTATCCTCTTTCTATGGAAGGGAAACTGAGGCTCAGAGCAGTTAAATAAACTGTGCTTCATTAAATGTCAGGATCAGGTTTTATTTTTTTAAACTTTTTAAAATTTAAATTCAATTAATTAACATATAATGTATTATTGGTTTCAGAGGAACAAAGTTTTTAACAGTAAAGGAGGGACAGAAAGTTTTTCCAAAACAACAACAACAAAATAACTTCACAGTCTAGTAAGAATGTGGCCTGTGTTGTTGAATGATGGGTAAGAGAGTCCCAATTTCAAGGGAATTATAAAATTGTTGAAATGAAGGAAGAATTTTTACTTATATAAGACTTTATCAAAATGCCCTCCTTTGAACCAGGTAAGAAATAGTGCATCACTCACTTCCAAGATGTCACTTTCATTTCAAAGGCAATCAAATTTCCCACAATTCAAGCTTTCTTGAACCCCTGGAATTCATGTTTGTTAAGAAAGAAGATGGAGTAATTCTGTTAGTGACTCCTGATAACTGTTGGTTCTCAGGATGGCTCCAGAAATATATTAATTACTCTGAAGATGCTGAAAGTCCTATGAAACTGACCCAGAGGTCACATGAAGAGCAGCAAGGAAACAAGTATCAGAAAGGCATCATTCCCTTTGAGTTGTCACTCTGATTTCATGTCTACTGGCAAAAGTGTAATGGTAAATCCAAAGCAATCTTATTTTCCTTTGTTCTCATTCCCTGAAGGAATTTTTTTTTTTTGCCACCATATTAAAAGATGGCAAAAATTCAAGAGAAAGTACAAATTGCTTCAAAAATATTGATAGTTCTATTTGTAAAATTTCTTTTTGCAAAGATAAAAACCACACCAGATTTATTAAAGACCATTGTTAAGATTAAAACATTTGTGGTGCATCATAGTAATTTGTAACTGAAAAACAAGCATTTGACTATGTCAGCTTATAAGAATATACAAGAGTCACTGAAAAAACAATTAAGAAATTCTGTCTTGCATCCCATTGGAGACTCACTCTGCTTTGGAGAAGTGCCATAGCTACAGTGTAGAGGCCTTCCAGTGTTGGTTACCTTGCTTCTTGGCTTTAGATAGAAACCTGTAGCTAAAACAAAATTGTTTTGTTTTAAATTATGCTATAAGCAGCAATTTGTCAACTGAAACAGTTTCCTAGCTGTTATATACATGTTCAAAGCAAAAAAAGGGAGGTGGGGGAAATGGTCTGCTATAGACTGACTCTTATCTGAATGGGTCTCCTAGGAATGGATTACTTTGAGTTCAGCTTCCCCCCCCAGGGTCTCTTTCTAGAGGTTTATCTCACTGACCCCCTTCATTCTCACAGTAAACCAGAGTTTCCCAAGGTTTCTATTCAGAGCTTTCAACTTGGTGAGTTTCTGAGAAAGTTTAATGTCTACCTACCACCTGCCTCTTTTCCCTCTGGGTCTATGCATCATGAGGCAGACGTAGTGTTAAATAACTACCTCATTTATCAAACAATGATCCATCCTTGAGACTCTCCCTTGCTCTAAATCACAGTCTACAATGGGCCATATGTAAATGGCTGAATTTTTCTTCATTAGTCAAGATGAATATCTCATTTAAGTATTCATGCTTAACAGCCTCAAGAATCGAAAGTCATGATTGAATGCTAATTATAGAAAGATTGAAAAAGGTTATAATCCTTAGGCTTTGATTTTTTAAAAATCCCAAAATTCCATGGAGTATGCTTCATATTATTAAAAAGTCCCTTTTAAGGAAGTCAAACTCAATGAGCTATTTCCGTACTCCTTTCTCATTCCTTTACTGGGAAAAAAATGTATTTTCCCCATAACTTGAATGAAACTCCTCTAGAGTGTTTTCTCCCTCCCTTTATTGAAGTATACATGAATCATTATTACTTAATGAATATTCTTAAAATAAACACACCTATGTAATGGGGACCCAGATCAGACACAAGAAACCATTGCAACCCCAAGAAGCCCCCTTGTGTTTCTTTCCAGTTACTATATCGTCCCACCATGATATGTATTTTTGGCTTGTTTTTGAAATTTATATCCTTCTTCAATATATACTCTTCTGGCTCTTGCTTCTTTCACTGAGCATAATGTTGAATGAGATTCACCCATGTTGATGCATGTAGTTTGATTATTGTCATTGCAATTTAGTACTTTATAACATACATAGAACACAGCTTACTTTCCATTCTGTTATTGATGGATATTTGGCTTATTCTTAATTTTGGCTTGAATAGTTCTACTAAAACATTTTGTACATGTCTTTTGGTCACCACATATATGAACTTCTAGGGGTATAAACCTAGTGGTGGAATTGCAAGGTCATAGGATATACATATGTCCATCTTTAGTATATAGTATCAAATAGTTTTCTAACTTTCTTATACCAATTTACACACCCACCAGCATTGTATGAGTTTCAATTTTCTTTGCCAATACATTCTGGTGGCTGTGTAGTAGGCTCATATTGAGGTTCTAACTTGGATTTCCCTGAAGGACTATTAATTTTGAGCACCTTTTGATTTGTTTACTAACCATTTGAATCTCTTTTTGACATGTCTGTTCAGACCTTTTGCCCGTATTTAATTAGGTTTTCTGTCTTATTAATTTGTAGGTATTCGTTATATATTCTGGGTATGAGTCTTTTGAGAGATACATTATTGCAAATATTGTTTTACTCTTTGTTATTTGTCTTTTCACTTTCTTTTTTTTAAAATAGATTTTATTTATTTATTTGAGAAAGAGAGAGAGCACGAGCTGGGGGGGGAGAGGAGGGATGGGGAGAAGGAGGAGCAAAGGGAGAGGGAGAAGCAGGCTCTCTTCTGAGTGGAGAGCCTGACATAGGGCTGAATCCCGGGACCATGAGATGATGATCTGAGCTGAAGGCAGATGCTTGACCAACTGAGCCACCCTGGTGACCCTCTCTTTTCACTTTCTTAATGGTAACTCTTGATGGACAGAATTTTTCATTTTAACCATCACCATTGGTTCTTGATCCTGTTCTAAGCTCTAGTTCTTACTTAGGATTATTAAATTCATAATAAATGAATTCTCCAGATGTATGGTATATACTCAAAACTGCATCTGAGCCTTTAAATCCAAATGTCTTTATTTTACCTCAATTTTAAAAGATAATTTTACCAGGTACAGAATTTGTGGTAGGAAATTCTTTTCTCTCAACTATTTGAATACAATTTCCACTACAGCCTTCCATCATCTCTACTGAGAAGTTATTATTTCTTCTTTGAAATCAAAATCTTTTATCTGGTTGCTTTTAAGATTTTTCTTCTTTTTTTGGGTTTCAGTAGTTTTATTATGATTTTCCCTGATGTGACTTCTTCACATTTTCCTACCTGGAATTCATAGTATTTCTTTAATCTATGGCTTGATGTTTTTCAGCAGTTTGGGAAAATTAACAACCATCATCTCTTCAAATATTGCTTCTACTCCACTCTTTCTGTCTTTCTCCTTATCTAAGACTGCAATAACACACTTGTTAGACTTTCTTACAACGGTATATGACTCTTATATTCTGTATTTTCCTTTCTTCTTTTATATTTTATCCTGGATTGTTTTACTCACTTATCTTCCAATTTACTCATTCTTTTTTAGTTATGTATAATCTGCTCTTAAATTCATCTATTTGTTTTTAAAATTCAGTTATTGTCTTTTTATTTTAAAATATTGATTCAATTTATAGACTCCAGTTCTCGGCTGAAATTTTTCACCTTGTCCTCTATTTTCTCGCAAATATTAATCATAGCAATTTAAAAGTCCATGTCTGGTAACACTAATAAATATTTTTCCTATAGGTCCCTTTTTTTCCCCCCCTGAGTGTCTTTTTTTCTCTGTACTTTTGCTCATTTGGTCTTGCCTACTGGGATGTCTGATAATATTTCATGAAATACTATTGTTGTGTATACAATATTTTAGAGAGTTTAAAGCTTTTAATGATGCTATCTCCCTGCACAGAGCATTTACTTTCTTTTGGTGGACCATTAGCTTAAGCAGATCACTTTATTCTAATCTGGGATTAAACTGATTTTAGAGTTTTAGTCTCTGCAAGAGCTGATTCTGTTCATTTTTCCTCCTTGTTTGTAGCCCTTTAGAGGTCCCAACTGAAAGCTGGGTTATTTATCAGATCCTTAACACCTTCACAGACTCCAATATCTAATTTTTGTCCCTTCAGTCCCATAAAACTGCAAAAACTGCCCTCAGTTTCTTAATTTCTTGGCTGCTCCTAAATTGGGAAATATCTTAATGGGGGAACAGCACCAAATGTTAGGTTCATCTTTCTTCTATTATTTTTAAGATCTTCAGCCCTCAATTTCCAGGCTTTGGTTCACCAGTGCCGTCAAAATTTTTAAAATGTATCCACCATTCAAATTATTGTTGGCATGTTGATCAGACACAAACTATTCTGTCATGGCTGAAAGTGAAAGTTAACTATTCCTCTAAAGATTATCATCCTAATATCTATCATATCTAGATTGAACTGAACATTGTTAGATAGTGTTTAACTCATTAACACTTAACAATTACAACCTTTATATTAATACTTAGGAATAATACTTAGAAAAAGATCTTTTTAAAGCAACATTAAATATATGTGATTTCTTAGACTGTTAATGAACTTTTAAATGTAAACTATTCACATAGTCCACTCTTTCAAACAATGCAGCGATAAACATCTTTGGATGTATACTTTTGTGTCATGATTTCTGGAGTTTTTCCTGAGTCGACTTCTGAAGGCATAATTTCTTGGCCAAAGTTGTAGACATTCTAAAGCATTTCCACATTTTTATTCTCTTGTCTCCAGAAAGATTGGACTATTTACGTGCCAATAATTAGGCTTAATTTTATGTGTGTATCTGTAACTCTGTGGGGTTTTTTAATTTAAGAAGAAACAAGAACTCATTGAACACTACATCAAAAACTAATGATGTACTATATGTTGGCTAACTGAATTTAAATTAAAAAAAAAAAAGAAGAAACAGGAAAGTATTTGTATCCTGGAAAATACTTTTCCCCACCCATCATCCAGTCATAAAATTTATAAAAGGAATTTTTATTTTATTCTTCACACACAGCAAAGAATCTCTTTGAGCTTGATTCAAAATATATTAAATTTCATCCATAAAGATCTTTTATTCCTAGCAACATGTTTGAGTTTATATCAAAGAGGGAGTTCCCGTGAAATTCATGTTGCAACCTTAAATGATTCAGTAATTGCTGAAGTAGAGCTCTTGTGGGAAAAGTCTAACAAATAGAAAAGTAACTTAAAATTTTCAGAAGTTGTGACATTTCCAGCATATCTGGGTGGCACGACAAGGCTTATGCAACTTTTGTTGCCACCCATAGGTAAAACACCATATATTTAATGAAAGTCAGTATACAGTTCATACGAGGGAGAAAAAAACTCCGAGTTCTGCATTTTGGAGTGACAGGGCCAAGTGTTGTGTCGCTATCTCTTTAAAAAGCTACAGGAATATGGGGTGGCCAAGGGCGCCTCAACCAGGGAGGCTCACTTGAAATTACCAGACACGTCTATTATGAAGTGTTGAAAAGAGAAAGAAAAACAAATAATAAAGTTACAAAATAAAGTTTATTTTATCAAAATTAAAACTGCTTCCTCCTCTCCACTTGAGAGTAACCTTGAGATGGAACAGTCTGAGGATTACATTGCTATAATCCCTTAGCAGTTAGCTCCACACCAGGAGGCGCCTGCTACAGACAAAATTATAGGGTTAGGAATGTTCACAGTTCTGTGACCTGATTGGCTGACTATTCCTCAGGGCTTTTGAATCAAATATTTATACATCTAAATGAGAGCAAAGAAAGGAAAATGGTTCATAAAGAGAGTCCCAGAGCATGTATTATTGAAATAACAGATGGAAATATTATATTTTTGAAACATTCTTTCTATAAAGAAGTCTCATGAAGTGTGTTTTGGTAGGATAAGCTGAGCCAAAAGTGGAGGAGGGAGAGAGAAAGGGGCAAAAAAAGTTTTATTTTCAAATGTTTGGTGTCAGCAGTATACAAAGTTAGTGCTTCCCCCAAAAAAGGCATTTCTCAGAATGTACTGCTGCATATCGTGTGTGCAGTCAGCATCAGGGGAGGAATACTAAGAAAAAAAGTGTTTTACTTGATTGTCACCGCTCAGTGTGTGTGTGTATAGTTATGTGTATAGCCCCCTGGTGTCTCTGCAGACAGTGTATCGCCTCTTGTTACTGCATTTTTCATGTTTCCTAAAATGACTGAAACCTAAGCTAAGATCCAGTCATCATCCCACAAAAGCTATTGGCCACCCCATACCTGCTGACATTTTGGTAACAAATGGATTAAATGTGTAGATTTTACACCACATGGGTAATATCATTGATCATTTAGTATGGGTCTACAGGATAAAAATGTAGGCATGCAATGCAAGGCAAAAAGCAAGAAAGCAAGCAGAAGGCCAAATGAAAAATTCATCACACTTGCTTTATTTTCCTCTACATGGGAGCCTGTACCCATGACAGAATCAATAGTTCAGATTTATTCTGTTGTGTTTCCAGGAAAAATACCCCACTACTAAAAAATCGATTTGAAATGCTCATGGTCAGTCCGATTTGTCTGCCATTTAGCTCTCGGGACATGGTTCCATTATTTTGCAGGTCTCAACTATTAATTGGATCTGCTATATGATGATGTGATTTATTACATGGCAACTGGTAGTTACTCTGGCCAAGGATAGAAAAAGAATTCACAGGAACAGAATTACTTTAATCTTGAATCTAGACATGATCTATATCTGTGACAAGGATCTGAATGCAATTCCCAGTTAAGTGTATGCTTATAAGGAATACTCTTTCTCTCTCTCTCTCTCTCTCTCTCACACACACACACACACACACACACACACACACACACACACACACACACCAAGCCTAGGAGAAGGGGGAATGGTTATGATGCAATAAATAAAGGAAGTTCATTCCCATTAAAGTCCAGGCTATTGATATTTGCTGATCTAGGTATCCGTAAGAGTTTGACGATTTAGTTATGGTATACAGGCTCTCAGCACCAAACAACAGTCATTTGCCAAAGGTTAAAAAGCCAGTAATCTATGGCTTCTGCAAAATCAGAGTGAACAATCAGATGGTCACCTTTGCCAAAAGAAAGAAGCAAGAAAGAGAAAAAGAGACTGCAACTCACTCCCACCCACTAGTGGGGCCACCTCAGAGCAAAGCAAAACAAACAAACAAACAAACAAAAACAAAAAAACAAAAAACTTTAGTAATGGCTCCTTGGGTGACAGCATCTGCTCAGGGAGTTGGCTCAGAGGGCCTCAGAAGCTCAGGGTTCCAGCCAGCAGCAGCAAGGACTCTTGGCAGAGCTGTTTCCTGTACCTCTTTTGATCATAGGGCTCAGGCTTGGAAAGGTTTTCACCAGTCTTGTGGTTTCCTGGTCGTGCGTCAGTACATTCTGGCTGAAACACTTCACTTCCTTCAGGCCAGCCCCTCCACCAGTGGCTCCCGGCTCCATAGTGCATTCTCTCCAGCTTTGAACTAGATTCCAAGGACACTGCTGGCTGCAGCAAAAATCCTGAAGGAGAGGCTTGCAGCTGGGATACTAGCATTGCCCTTCTTGTGATGAGGAAGTTGCAGGGGGAAAAAATAGGTTTAATGGAGTTACAGAAAAAGTCCATTGAATCAGTGAAGCATAGAATATTGTATGTTTCCCATACAATCTCTTTTCAAAGACTGCAATAGAATCACTTGGGCAACTGGTTCAAATACAGAGATTTCCAATCTAATTTTTGACCTTCTAAACCAGAATCTCTGAGTGGGGACTGGTAATCTGTGTTTTTGTTTTTGTTTTTAAAGAATCTCCTTGTAATTCTGAAGTTTCATCACTGCTAGTGTAATATACCTAATTCCATAAATTAAGAAACTCAGGCCCAGAAAAACTGGGTCACTTTGCTAAAGTAAAACAGGTAGCCTGAATCTCACATAGCGCTCTTTCCACTGTACCACATTGTTGCCCACTCTGTTTTTGTGGTTCTGTAATTGGGCTTGGGTGTCATGCTTCTAACCATGGACTGTTCCCATGTGCTTTAACCCCATATATCTCTCCAAAGAGGACCCATTTTGTTTCCATAGGGCCCCTTTCAAATTTCACTACCCTCAACTCAGGTAGTATGGAAAAATATGTAATTTCTAAACAACAATCAAAAGAGGTAGTGCTTTTGTTCCAAAATTGAAAAATTTCATTTGAAAGTTTTGGGGATATATATAGAACAAGGTTTCTGCTGCCTGATTTGGAGGAGTGGTACAGAGTAGGAAGGGTTGGAAAGAAGACCAAAGAATTTCTCAATGAAAATGAATGATCTCCCTTTTGTAACTAAATGGTATCAGAAACACTTAATCTTGCAATGGATCAGAACTATCATAAGCTGAAAATAGCATGAGGAATAATATAGGCTTCTATCATTCATGTGTTACACACTAGAGTTTGGACTGTGCCAGGAGTCAGGGAATATCTCAGAGAAGTCAGAGTTCCATGTGATTAAATACTTAATGGCAAATGCACGGAAGATATTTTTTAGAGTGGAAGAATAAAACTGTGTTTGGTAATACAACTTTTGGAACCAGGCATCTGAACCAAAATCCCAGATCTACCACTGACTAGCTGTGTGGGCTTGAGGACATTATTTAATTTCTTTGAGTCTTAATTTTGTCATCGATAAAATGAAGCCTAACAGGACTCTTAAGAATATTAAAGCATGGGAAGTGGAAGGAATTAGTGATGGGATGCTGAAGTTATTGAAGAAAATAAAAGGCAAAATGAAAAATGCAGGTGAACCAAAATTATCCAAGGAGAAATACATCTAGACCAGTAAGTCCAAAAGAGTAACAAACTAAAAAAGATATTTGTATGATAATTAACCTAAAGTCTCAAGCTGACTGTTTTTACCAAATCCCAAGTTCTGCGCCCAGAGGAAAATTCTACCCAACCCTAGGAGTGTGTAAAGATCATTGAACATGGCTAAAATATATGCATTGGGTAAGCTCTGTGAAATTAAGGATTTTTAACTGTTTTGTTCATTCCTGTGCCTGGTGTTCAGCTGTGGAATGAACAAAAGGATTTGTAGGATCTAATATCTAATGGGGCCAAAAGCCTTGACACCTCAACAATGGAGGAGGCTGATGAATATTTAAATACTTACAGAGATGGATATTTCTGGGTGATGATCTGCCCTGCGTGTAGCTGTGCCAATTCTGTCAGCCATGACAACCAAGAGATAAAGAAAGTTGCCCTGTTGTGTTTCCAAAATGCCTTAAACTCTGTATTGATACCAACAAAGCTAGGGAACAATTGCCTGGAGCAAAGTTCTGATATCAGTAACAAACTGCTCAATTAATCGAAAGTATTACTGTTATTATCTCAAATTAGATGACATGTTAAGAAGGCTAAAACTTTTTCCTGAACACTTCCAAAATGTCACCACAATATAATGGAGACTTGAAGGATAAGTGTTAGAAGTAGACAAAATTTAATAAATCCTTCTTGGGGGGCGCTTGGGTGGCTCAGCTGGTTAAGCATCTAGCCAAAGCATACCAGAGTCCTGGGATCGAGCCTGGTGTCTGTCTCCCTGCTCAGCTGAGAGCCTGCTTCTCCCTCTCCCTCTGCCCCTCCCCCTGCTGGAGCATGCTTTCTCTTTCTCTCTCAAATAGATAAATACAATCTTTAATAAATAAATAAGTCTTTCTTGTATTAGAGTTGAAGCCCAAAGCCATGAAAGAAAGAAAGAAAGAAAGAAAGAAAGAAAGAAAGAAAGAAAGAAAGAAAGAAAGAAAGAAAAGAATAGGAGAGGAGGGGAGGAGAGGAGAGGGGAGGAGAGGAGAGGAGAGGAGAGGAGAGGAGAGGAGAGGAGAGGAGAGGAGAGGAGAAGGGGGGGGAGGAAAGAGAGAAAAAAGGAGTAAAGGAAAGAAGGAAGAAAAATAAAAGTAGCAAAGAGAGCATAGAATCAAATATTTAAACCAAATTGTAAGCAAGCTGAAACATACAGTTATTTTCTAACTTAGTTTCTCTTAAAATCTCTTTTGCATAACAAGACAAGTTAGGAACTATAAAATGAGTCAAACTGCCACAAGAACAAAAGGAGCTCCCACTTCACAGCTTTCTAAGTTTGCCCAATTCCTTGGTCTATGGAAATGACATGGTGTGCTGGTTATGAGGGCAGGCTTGGGGTTAGCGAGATGAGGAATTATCCTTCACTAATTCTGTGGCTTCAAGCAAGTCATTTATCCTGACTGGGCCTTCGTTATTTTTGTTTTTCCGCAAAAGGGAGATAAGCATACAGACCTCACAGGAATTTTGTAGTTTGATCCAGAATCTGGTACATTCTAAGGCTCAACAAATGGTAGCCATCACTTTCATTATCACCATCATTAATATTATTGAGATATTCAAATATCTCAGATGTATCACTTAACAATGTGTTATATGATTTGGTGTGGAAAAGGGACCTGAGAAATGTACTCATTGCTGGGCCCCCTGGGAGAATGACCTAAAAACTTTATTCCCCTGCAGCAGTTGGGTTGGCTATATTTAGTTTTATATATAACCTTATACTCACAAACTGCCTGCAATTTTTACTATCCTTTGCAATCTACCTTCTGGTTACACACAATAGATTTTACCTTTTGCTGATGGAGCAACAAAAGCAAAGAAAATGAAATACTTGGCCTGGGATCATAAGACGAGCCATAATCATCATAATTCCCCAAATCCCAGTCCTGGGTTCAGCCAAACAAACTAGGGTTTCTATGAGGTTTAACAGTGAGTCAACCCTAGAGATATCTGGGACAATTTTAAAACAATCCAAATATATTTTATATTTTCTATATTGTACGAAGAGTGAACTGAAACAGAGCAGGAAATACAAGACAGTGTAGTAAAGGAAGTAGGTTCTGCTGTAAAAACAAAGTAGATTTGATTCATGAGCTATAGGAAGTTATTCTGCCAATAGAGAACCAAAAAAAGTGAGGTCAGTTTTAGAGAAAAATGATTAACATTGTCTGTGTGGTTACTAAGGTGGTTGCATGGAGACCCAAAAATTTTTTAAATAAAATAAGAAATATTAAGTCAAATTCTGAGAGGCTGGAGAATAGAATAGAAAGAACGTAGTAGTAGCAATGAGACCTGGCTCTGTTCATCAGTAATTTAACTGCTTTATGGAAGTTTCATAGTTGCTCCAAAGGAGATACTTAACTTAACCCTACAGAATGGTTATAAGGACACAATAAAAGTGTTTTTTTTTTTAAGTATTTTAAAAACCTCCCTCATTCTCTACCCCTGCCCAAAAAAAAAAAAAAAAAAAAAAACCCTGGAAAAAATGTAGCCCTAAACCCCATTCTCTTTCACCCACAAATAAGCATTTATTTACTGCTAGGTATTAGATATTATAAAGCATCCAAAGACCTATAGAACAAGGATTCTACAGTTGGAAAACTCAGAGGGTAAACATAAAAGGATATAATTATATAAAGATAAATCAAGATGTAATTTGATAAATTACTAAAAGATTTCCATAGAAGACTGCTGTAGAAATCCATTCATGTTGACGAGAGGCTGCTGAAAGCTGGAATAATCAAGGGAAGCAAAATAAAAGGAAGTTGGATTTGAGCTCAGACATGAAGGATTTAAATTGTTAAAATGGAAGTGTGGGAGTTTTTATATTATACTGGACACTGGGGAATATCTAAAAAAACTTGCATAGTAATGAATCTTTGGGAAAAGTCATCTAGCAAAAGTGGTTTGGAGGGGGAAAATAAGCAAGGAGACTCATTAGAAAACATTTGTTATAGTTCAAATATAATAACAAATGTAATACCATGATGGTTGTGGGAACTAAAATGAAGCAAAGTATGTGAGAGATCTTCTGAGAGATTTCTTGAAAAAAAATCTACAAAATCTGACAATTGATTAGGTGGAGAAAGTAAAGATCAGGATAAAAACTAGGCAAGAGTGACACGGGTTCTAAACCTAAATTTAGAAAAACATGGTACCATTTATAGACCTAGGACATCAAAGGAAAATGTTTTGGCAACTTTCAAGAATAAAATTTTCAGTATGGTGCTCAGGGAGTGGTAGTATCTCTAGAAATTAATACTGACAGCTATGCTCAGAGATGTCATAAGAAATCAGGGGTAGGCTAGAGAAAACAGGAGACAAGGAACCAAAGAATTTAAGGCCATATTTGACAAGTCTCAATTGTCTGTAAATAAACCTACCTTGTAGACAAGGCATCATCTACTATGACATAAGCAGCATATCAACTTCACATAGCCTTAAAATTGAATAACACAATTTGCTAAGATGTTACCAAAACCCAGGTGCCCTAATGTCATTCTGGGTGTATGTGGACTACGTCAACAGAATAACTTCTGTTATGATACATTCTGAGAATGATGATTTATTATCTTAATAACTAATGACAAGTACATTAATAATTATGGTAGGCAGAATAATGGTCCCCCAAAGATGTCTATGTCTTAATCTTTGGAACCTATAGTATATGACCTTACATTGCAAAAGGGACTTTGTAGAGGTGATAAAGTTAAGAGTCTTGACCTGGGGAGATTACCCTGGATTATACCAGGTGGTCCCCCATGTAATCACACAGTACTTTTTTAGTAAAAGAGGGGTACAGGAGAGTCAGAGTCAGAAACAGATTTGAAGATATATGCTCTGACTTTGAAGATGGAGAAAGTGGCCATAAGTCAAGGAATGTAGGAACCTCTAAAAGTTGGAAAGGCAAAGAAACAGATTCTCTTCTAGAGCCTCTAAAAGGAATGCAGCACTGTCAACATCTTGATATTAGCCCAGTGAGACTCTTGTTGAGCTTCTGACCTACAGAATTGCAAAATTATAAATTTACATTTTTAAAGCCACTAAGTTAGTGGCAACTTGTTACAGAAGCAAATAAGAAACTCATACAATAATATTACATGTATTTTCTGAGTAATACCTGCTCATTGCAAAAAATTTAAAAACTATAAAAAGATTTTTTAATGATATAAATATCAAACTTTCCTGGCTGTGACAGAATAGTATCTGACTTGTCTTTCTGTCATAAACAACTAGGAAACTGGACAAAGTATAAGAAATATAAAAAGCAACACTTTTCAGACACAGAGCTATACTCTTTACAAGAAACGAGGAAAATAAAGTGAGCTCTGCAATCCCTCAGCTTTCTTCCTGAAAACATTTTTGAGGCCACATTTGAGTTTCAATCATCCCGAAGGGAAAGAGACCTTTTTGAACACCCATAGAATGGAGTAGAGACTTGAGAAGGACTACACCTTAGTTGTAGGACTAGACTAACTCAAGAAGAAAGGCAACTCTAGACTTCCACTGAAGAAGCTTGGAAATATAACCCATAACCAAAATAAAAATGAATCAATAGAAACAGATACAGAAATAATAGAGATGGTAGAATTAGCCCACAAGGATATTAACACATCTATTCTCTAAAAAAGATTTTATTTACCCATTTGACAGAGAGAGACACAGTGTGAGAGGGAACAGAGGCAGGGGGAGTGGGAGAGGGAGAAGCAGGCTCCCTGCTGAGCAAGGATCCCGATGTGGGCTTGATCTCAGGACCCTGGCATCATGACCTGAGCTGAAGGCAGGCACTTAATGACTGAGCCATCCAGGTGCCCCTAAAACAGTTATTAGAAACATAATCATAAATTTAAAGTAAAACATAAACATAAGAACAAAAGAAGTAAAAACTAAAGAATCTCATTTTGTTGAGCCTCATCTCTAGAACTTTACTAGAAAGGAATAATTTCAGATTATACGCTCCATAAGAAAAGATCAATGAACTTGAAAACCTATCAAGAGAAACTGTCTAGACTCCAGAACACAGAGAAAAATGGTTTAAGAAAAATACAAGACTTAGTGACTTGTGGGACATCATGTGGTTAACATACATATATAAAGGGATTCCCAGTGGAAAAACTATTTGAAGACATAAAGGCAGAAAATTTCCCAAAATTGATAAACACTATAACCCATATATTGAAGAAGCCCATATAGTCAAGAAGCAAAAGAAAACCAGAGGAAGGTATATCATTATCAAGCAGCCAGAGAAAAAGCCACATTACATGCAGGGGAATAAATATAAGAATGACTAATGACTTCTCACTAGAAATAAAAAAGCAGGAAGACAATGGAACAGTACCTGAGCCGTGCTGAACATAAAATATGTTCACTTAGAATTTGATATTAAGAA
Organism: Ursus americanus; assembly: GCF_024610735.1. Lineage (NCBI taxonomy): Eukaryota > Metazoa > Chordata > Mammalia > Carnivora > Ursidae > Ursus > Ursus americanus. The sequence continues at coordinate 95,156,146 of NC_142128.1, read as the reverse complement.
AAAATAACTTTCAAGCATGGGGGTAAATGAAAACATTTAAATATAAACCAAAGCTGAGGAAGCTTTCACTAGCAAATGTCTACTTAAAGAAATATTAAAGGCCATACTTCAGATACGAGGAATACCAGACAGAAACTTGGATCTATACAAAAAAATTTAAAAAGCTGGAAATGGCATATATAGATAAATATTCAAGTTTCAGTTTACTCGCCATTTACTTATTTTTAAAAAATCAACTGTTTAAAACAATAACAATGTATTTGGGGCTTTATGTGTAGAAATGCACCTTTGACAACATTAGCACAACAAGTGGGGTACAGCAAATGGAAGTATATGTACTGTGGTAAGGATGTTATATTACACATGAAGTAGTATAGTATTATTTAAAGGCAAACCTTAAGAAGTTAAAGATGTATACTGTAAACTTCGAGTAATCACTTAAGAAAATAAAGAGATATAGCTGGCCATTTCAATTAAAAGGCAGGAATTACACTGGATAAAAAAGCAAGACAAAATTATATACTGCCTAAAAGAAATGCTTTATATATTATTTATTTGTTTGTTTATTATTTATTATTTATTTTTGAGAGCCAGTATGAGTAGGGAGTGGCAGGGGGAGAAGGAGAGAAAGAATCCTTAGGCAGACTGCATGGTCAGCATGGAGCACCATGCAGGGCTCAATCTCAGGACCTTAAGGACTTGATCCAAGCTGAAATCAAGAGTCAGATGCTGAAATTACTGAGCCACACAAATGCCCCAGAAATACTTTAAAAAAAATTTATTTAAATTAAATTTAATTAACATATAGTGCATTATTAGTTTCAGAGGTAAAATTTAATGATTCATCAGTTGCATATAACACCCAGTGCTCATTTCATTAAGTGCCCTCCTTAATGTCCACCACCCAGTTACCCCATTCCCCTATCCACCTCCCTTCCAGCAACCCTCAGTTTGTTTCTTATGGTTGAGAGTTTCTTGTGGTTTGTCTCCCTCTCTGTTTTTGTCTTATTTGATTTTTCCTTCTCTTCCTATGTTCATCTGTTTTATTTCTTAAATTTCACATGAGTGAAATCATATGATATTTGTCTTTCTCTGGCTGACTTATTTTGCTTAGCATAATACACTGTAGTTACATCCATGTCATTGCAAAAGGCAAGATTTCACTCTTTTTGATGGCTGAGTAATAATCCATTATATATATATATATATATATATATATATATATATATATATACACACACACACATATATATATAATCCATTATATATATATAATCCATTATATATATATATCCATTATATATCCATTATATATATATATATAATCCATTATATATATACATATATATTACATATATATATCACATCTTTTTTATCCCTTTTTACATTATATATATATACATATATACATATATATTACATATATACATATATATTACATATATATATATATCCATTATATATATATAAAATCCATTATATATATATAATCCATTATATATATATATATATCCATTATATATATATATAATCCATATAATCCATTATATATATACATATATATTACATATATATATATCACATCTTTTTTATCCCTTTTTCTGTCAATGAACATCTGGGCTTTTTCCATATTTTGGCTATTATGAACACTGATACTATAAACATTGGGGTGCATGTGCCCCTTTGAATCACTAGATTTGTATCCTTTAGATAAATACCTAATAGTGCATTGCTGGGTCATAGGGTAGCTTTATTTTTAAATTTTGAGGAACCTCCATACTGTTTTCCAGACTGGTTACATCAGTTTGCACTCCCACCAACAGTGTAAGAGGGTTCCCCTTTCTCCGCTTCCTCGCCAACATCTGTTGTTCCCTGAGTTGTTCATTTCAGCCATTCTGACAAGAGTGAGGTGGTATCTCATTGTGGTTTTGAGATGTATTTCCCTGATGTCAAGTGCTGTTGAGCATTTTTTCATGTGCCTGTTGGCCATTTTATGTCTTCTTTGGAGAGCTGGTTCTTATGGGTCTGTTCAGGTTTTTTATTTCTTCCTATTTCAGTTTTGGTAATTTATATTTCTAAGAATGCATCCATTTTTTCCAGATTGCCTGATTTGTTGGCATATAGTTGCTCATAATATGCTCTTAAAATTATTTGTATTTCTTCAGTGTTGCTTGCAATCTCTCCTCTTTCATTTATGATTTTATTTATTCGAGTGCTTTCTCATTTCTTTTTTGATAAGTCTAGCTAGAGGTTTATTGAACTTATTAATTCTTTCGAAGAACCAGCTCATAGTTTCATTGATCTGTTCTACTGTTCTTTTGATTTCTATTTTATTGATTTCTGCTCTAATCTTTCTAATTTCTCTTCTCCTGGTGGATTTAGGTTTTATCTGCTGTTCTTTCTCCAGCTCCTCTATGTGTAAGGTTAGGTTGTATATTTGAGAACTTTCTTATTTCTTGAGAAAGACCTGTAATTGCTACATACTTTCCTCTTTGGACCTCCTTTGCTGCATCCAAAGGTTCTGAACTGTTGTGTTTTCATTTTAATTTGTTTCCATGAGTTTTTTACAATTCTTTAATTTCCTGGTTGACCCATTTATTCTTTAGTAGGATGTTCTTTAACCTCCATGCATTTGTGTTCCTTCCAAATTTTCTCTTGTGATTGAGTTCAAGTTTTAAAGCATTGTGTGGTCTGAGAATACGCATGGTATAATCTCAGTCTTTTGGTACTAGTTGAGCCCAATTCATGACCCAGTATGTGATCTTTTCTGGAGAATGTTTCATGAGCACTCAAGAAGAATGTGTATTCTGTTGCTTAGGATGAAATGCTCGGAATATATCTGTGAAGTCCATCTGGTCCAGTGTGTCATTCAAAGCCCTTGTTTCCTTGTTGATCTTCTGCTTAGATGATCTGTCCATTGCTATGAGTGGGGTGTTAAAGTCCACTACTATTATTGTATTATCAACACATTTCTTTAATTTTGTTATTAATTGGTTTATATAATTGGCTGCTCCCAAGGTAAGGGCATAAATATTTATAATTGTTAGATCTTCTTGTTGGATAGACCCTTTTACTATGATATAGTGTCCTTCTTCATCTCTTATTATAGTCTTTGGTTTAAAATCTAGTTTGTCTGATATAAGGATTGCTACCCCAGCTTTCTTTTGATGTCCATTAGCATGATAAATGGTTCCCCACCCCCTCACTTTCAATCTGGGGGTGACTTTGGGTCTAAAATGAGTCTCTTGAAGACAGTGTATCAATGGTCTTTTTTTTTTTTTTAATCCAATCTGATACCCTGTCTATTTTTAGTGGAGTATTTAGTCCATTTACATTCAGAGTAACTATTGAAAGATATGAATTTATTGACATTGTATTACCTGTAAAGTCACTGTTTCTGTAGATCATCTCTGTTCTTTTCTGGTCTTTGTTACTTTTAGTCTCTCGCTTTGCTCAAAGGATCCCCTATAATATTTCTTGCAGGGCTGGTGTAGTGATCACAAATTCTTTTAGTTTCTGTTTGTCCTGGAAACTCTTTATCTTTCCTTCTATTCTGAATGAGAGCCTTGCTGGATAAAGTATTCTTGGCTACATATTTTTCCCATTTAGCACATTGAATATATCCTTTCTGGCCTGCCAGGTCTCTGTGGAAAGATCTGCTGCCAGCCTTATATTTCTACTTTTGTAGGTTAAGGACCTCTTGTCCCAAGCTGCTTTCAGGATTTTCTCTTTATCTCTGAAATTTGCAAGCTTCACTATTATATGCTGAGGTGTTGACCTATTTTTATTGATTTTTAGGGGGGGATCTCTGTGCCTTCTGGACTTGAATGCCTGTTTCCTTCCCCAGATTAGGGACGATCTCAGCTGTAATTTTTTCAAATAGACCTTCTGTCCCTCTCTCTCTTCACCTTCTGGGACCCCTATTTTTCAAATATTATTTTGCTTTATGGTATTGCTGATTTCTTAAAGTCTCTCTTCATGATCCAGTAGTTGTTTATCTCTCTTTTTCTCAGCTTCCTTATTTTTCATCATTTGTCTTCTATATCACTGACTGTCTCTTCTGCCTCATGTACTGCCAAAGCCTCCCATTTTTTACTGCGTCTCAGTAATAGCATTTTTAATTTTGTCCTGATTAGATTTTAGTTCTTTTATTTCTACAGTAAGGGATTGTCTAGTGTCTTCTATGCTTTTTTCAAGCCCAGCTAATATCTTTATAATCATTGTTTTGAATTCTAGTTCCGACATCTGACTTATATTCATATTGATTAAATCCTAGACTCACTGTTTGCAGCTGACTTTCCTGCTCTGATGCCTGGGAACTCTGCCACACTCAGGCATCCCTGTTCTTCTTGTGACCTCTGGAGTTCCTGAGACCACCCTATCCCACCTGGGATTCTACCCCCCTCTGCCACCTGAACATATTTAAGCCAGGGACATCCCCCACCAGAGCAGACTTCTAAAAGTTCTGATGTTGCACTCTGCTGCTTATGATACTTCGCTGTAGCCTCTTTTAAGCAGGCTCCCTCCTCATGCAGTATCTTCTGATATACCACCCTGGATTCACATCTCCACACCTATCTTCCAAAAAGTGGCCACTTCTCTATTAGTAGAATTGCAGTATTTCTTTTCTCAGATCTGATTGATTTAACAGGTGTTCAGAATGATTTGATAGATATCTAGCAGAATTCCAGGGACCAGCTGAATTTAGGGTCCCCTACTCTGCCATCTTAACTCCTCGCCCCCAGAAATGCATTTTAAATAAAAAGACAGAAACTGGCTAAAAGTAAAAGAACGGAAAAAAGATATACCGGGCAAATACTAACCATAGGAAAGGTAATGTGGCTATATTAATATCAAAATATACTTCAGAACAAGAAATATTAGCAGAAATTTAAAGACCATTTCATAATAATAAAGGGACAAGTTCATCAAAAAGACATATTCCTAGATGTGTATACTGTCAATAACAGAACTTCAGAAACAAAAACTCATGAACATGAAAGTAAAAATCGAAAAATCCAAAATTATAATTGGATGCGTAAACACATTTCTCCCAGCAACAAAACAATTTGACAGAAAATCAGTCTGGAAGGTTTGAACACTATCAAACAATTTGAAAACTATTTGACATATACCAACAATGGCAGGGTAAACTTTTTTTTTCAAGTATAAATGGAACATTTACTAAGATTGACCTATATGAGGCTATGACAAGTCTAGAAAAATTAAATGGATTAAAATCATAGTATATTCTCTGACCTCAAGAAAATTTAAAAATAAATTAATAACACAAGATATATGAAATTCACCATTTATTTGAAAATTAAACAACATACTTCTCAATAACCAATGAATTAAAAAAGAAAATTACAAAGCAGTTAAGACAATATTTCAACCATATGAAAATGGGAACACACTATATCAAAATTTGTGGGATGCAATGAAAACAGTGCCTGGAGATAAATTACACCTATAATGCTTATACTGGAAAAAAAGAATGTCTGCCATCAGTGATCTAAGCTTTCATTTTAAGAAGCTAGAAAAAGATGATACTATTAAGCATAAAAGAAATGCAAAGAAGGAAATGATAAAGACAAGAGCAAAAGTCAGTGAAATAGAGAAGAAAAAAATCAACAGAGAAAAATTAAAGTCCTAAGAGCTACTTCTTTAAAATACCAACGAAAATTATGAACATTTTGCTACTTTGATCAAGAAGACAAAGATTTTCACTAATGATAACAGGAAAAAAAGACAAACTTGACTTAATCAACTTCTGCTCTTCAAATGACATTTCTAGGAAATTAGAATGCAAACCACAGATTGGGGGAGGTGTTTGTAATACATATGTCTGGTAATATTATACCTCCCGGGCTCCTGTACACACACACACACACACACACACAAACACACACAAACACACACACTTTCTGTCTTCTCAGCCCTTAGCCTGGTACATTTTTTCTTCATGGCACTTACCATCATCTGCCATCTGCCATACACATCAGCCCCACTCCTTGGGAGAAAGTAGGCCCCACAAGGGCAGGGAGAGCAGGGATTTTGTTTTGTTCACCATCGTATTCCTATTACCTGGAATGTATCTGTTCACAGAAAGCAAATGACTGCCTCACAGTATGTCCTCAATGATTTGTTGAATACAAACTTGGAGGAATGTAAGTTGCTGACAGAAAATCCTAGAAGAAAAGAAAAATAATACAAGATTGTTATTGTGTTTGAGAAGAGGAAATGAAACCAAAACAGAGCAAACAATTATTGGAGAAGAATTAAAATGTCTACAGGAGATTTTTGTTAGCTAAGAGTTGTATTTACATTTTTTGCCCTAAGTTTATGATGGAAATTCAACACCTACCTCCCATTCTCTACAAAATCTTCAGTTAAATGTACAATGAGTTGGTCTTGGGGGCAAATGTGAAATGGGCTGAGGTCTACTACATGTCTGACAAGGGAAATACAGAGTCAAACAGCAATTTTTTTAAAGCACTTCCTGATTCCTTAGTTCTTAACCATAGATAAAGTTGTAAAGAATGATTCACCGCTCATGATTATGAGTACATGATTTTTCACTGACACACATTATAGGTATAGTTACTATACTTTTCAGAGTCACACAACAGATATAAGAAGAAAATGAATGTTATCATGGCAGACACTAGAACAGTATAAACAACAAAAGGCACTGAGAGAAATTGAACGGTAACTTAAACTCTTGAAAATTATGTTGGGAATACTAGGCTAAGTCCATGATTAATGAACACAATTCAACATGATCATATTTTCTATTTTAAAAATTTTTTTAAAGATTTTATTTATTTATTTGACAGAGATAGAGACAGCCAGCAAGAGAGGGAACACAAGCAGGGGGAGTGGGAGAGGAAGAAGCAGGCTCCTAGAGGAGAAGCCTGATGTGGGGCTTGATCCCAGGACTCTGGGATCATGCCCTGAGCCGAAGGCAGACGCTTAATGACTGAGCCACCCAGGTGCCCCTCTATTTTAAAATTTTATATTAAAATCAATTTAGTTCCCTCTTTATTCTGACTAGGAAAGTCTGAGAACACCATAAAATGAGTATCTTTACAGGAAGTCATTTTCTCATCAGCATAACAACACACTTTACAGATTCCTAGATTATGGTAGTAGTAAAAATTCTAGTTGATTGCTTATTAGTTCAGGGTTTCTGTCTAATGAAATCAATAGCTACCATATTTTCTGAATTCTAAGATGTCTTAGTTATCATAAGCACCATTGATTTAATAGCAACTGTGGACACAAAAATAAGTAAGCAAGCTTACTAAATATTAATGCTGAGTATGAGATGCATTCCAACCATGAAAAAAGTCAATTATGGGCAAAGTGCATCTTATCATCGAGGAAATACTGTACTTTGAAAATAGAAGAGTTGAATGCAGCAAGTTCATTGTTTACTGGTTTTGAAACCTGTATTTTGAAAACTGAATCTTTTTGGCTCAGTTGTTCAACTCTAGAAGACCATTCTCTTCTTCCTTGTGAGGCAGAGGAAGGGAAGGGCTGGGAAAGGGAAGAGCAGACCAGAAGATCTCTGAAGGGGATTTCTAGCCCTTGGGCTCTAAGGTTGTGGTTCCATGTTTCTTGATAATACAAGTACTGAAAAGAAGAAGATCCTAATTTGATTAAGTCATGTAAATACTTGTGTTGATTTTCATTCACATCCAAATCTTGATCATAATTCTTAGAAAATTTCTACCTTTGTAACCCCTGATGTTAAGAGGGCCCCTGAAGTTGTTGATTTTAGGAGTTGGTAAGTCATTCTTTCTACATAAAATCTTCGACGACAAGCTCCAATAGCTAAAGTAGACACAGCTTCCAATGAACAGGACGGCAGCTCCACTTCTAATAAGTTAATCCAATGGTTTTTGTCATGAGCAAAACAAGAAATCATGTTTTTAATCATACTAAAAGGTCTCTGCATCTTGTTAACATCTGGAGTTCAATCACTTCTGTGCTAAAAACTGGGGAATGCTTCAGCAGGGCATAAATCTTGCCCCTCATTGTACATGTGATCCAGATGCTGGAGGAGAATTAACGTTCGTTTGTAACACATCTGGTGTCGGCAGCTTTGAGTAAACTCTAATAGAAAGAGTGCGGAACTAACGTGGCATTACACCTTCCCTCGGGCCAGGGGTTCTAGACTGAAGGTAAAAGCCTGCAGGTGTCCCTTGGGGCTTAGCAATAAACTGTACTAATCAGCTCTGGCATTGTGTTAAGTGCAGGGTGTTTTGAATTTTCCACAGAAATTTCACAGCCCAGTAATTCTACATTCCATCTGTCTGCTTTTGACAACTCTTTAGATTTGCCACCATCTTGAAACTCCAAATAAGGGAAGGTACAGAACCCTTGTCAGGGTTGGGCTATCCCAAAAGATGCAGGAGGGCAGATCATGACCAGAGCAGTAGTGAGCAAATAACAAGACCCGCCTGAATGTAGGTGTAAGTAGTGGCTCAGATTCTGTTGAGAAAGGCTGTCTGGCAGAGTTGAAAGAGCATCAGATTTGAATTGGGACATCTGAGCTTAAGTCCCACCACAGGTATGTGTGCAAAACTCCAAAATTACTCGGGTCATAGCTTCTCACGAGGATATTTGAGAGCCAAATAAGATGTTGGCTTTTTGTAACAAAAAACTCAAGTCTTAAATTCTTAGAACAACATTTTAATTAAATTTGTAGTATAGCCTTCCTTTCCAACCTTCTTTATCCTCAATATACACTTAAGATAAATGACCACAAATACCCTTTGTTTAAAAACCTATCGCATACTTTTGTGCTTTGGGGTTTTTGTTCTGTGGGTATAGGTGGTATCTCTTGGAAGCATTTAATAAACTCCGCAGGATACATGTCATGTTGTTGTAGATGGCCTCTGATTACATCACCCTTCCATGAGAAAAATATTTCTGATAGTCAAATGATAGGGCATGCAAATGCTACTGGGTAATTGGAGGGTTTAAGTTAGGATTTAAAAGAACATCTAGTAAACTATGAATGTGTTTGTATGATGGCATTGTGCTCTGTTGGGGTGAGGCTCTGAGGTCAGGGAAGTAGGATGCTCACCCCACAAAAGCATCTAAAGGAAGATCAGATTCACATCTCCCCATTCACACTCTGCCTGCCTCTTGCACTCATCAAGGGAAATTATGGGTGAAACCTTCCACCCTATTCTAAGTGTTCTTTATTTTAAGTTGGCGCAGCACGTATGGTTGAATTTTATGAGTTAAATGTGCATATGACGTGACTTCACCAATCATATGTTTTGAATTTGGTATTTGTAACTATAAGTAGAATGCCAGAAGAAGCTACTTTCCAATTTAAACTTGAAAACTGCCACACCACCAAATGAATCATATAGAATAAAAGAGATAAGACAAGAACACTGATACACGTTTATAATCTCATTACAAGAAAAAATGTGAACTAAAAAAGTAAGATTGACAAGAGCATTAATGTCTTAAAGAGACAGATCTCTAGCACTGCTAGGATCCTGATAACTTCCCTTTGCTTTTGGATAGCATGTATGTTTTCCTCAATACTTTCATATATGTCATTCATTCCTTCATTCATTCCTTCCTTCATTCGTGTTCTCTGCCTACCTGTGACATAATGCCCAAGATCAAGCCTAGGAAAGAAGGAAAACCAAAAAATGATTATATACATCTAAAAAAAAAGCCAGACAAAATTCATCAGTTGCTCAACAGAAAAGTTTTTTTTGTTGTTGTTGTTTTCGTTTTTTTTTAATTTTTAATTTTTTTAATGTAAAGTTTGATGTTTCATTAGCTGCGTATAACACCCAGTGCACAATGCAATACATGCCCTCCTTACTACCCATCACCAGCCTATCCCATTCCCCCACCCCCCTCCCCTCTGAAGCCCTCAGTTTGTTTCTCAGAGTCCATAGTCTTTTCTAATATTAACCTCTTATCAGATACGCCATTTGCAAATATCTTCTCCCATTCCATTGGTTGCCTTTTAGTTTTGTTGACTGTTTCCTTTGCCATGCAGAAGCTTTTCATTTTGATGTAGTTCCAATAGTTGTTTTTTGTTGTCATTGTTTGTTTGGTTTTGCTTTTATTTCCCTTGCCTCCGGGGACATATCTAGAAAAACATTGCTAAGGCCAATGTCAGAGAAATTACTGCCTGTGCTTTCTTCTAGGATTATTATGGTTTCAGGACTCATGTTTAGGTCTTTAATCTAATCTGAGTTCATTTTTGTGTGTGGTATAAGTAAGTGGTCTAGCTTCATTCTCTTGCATGTACCTGTCTAGTTTCCCAACACTATTTGTCAAAGAGGCTGTCCTTTTCCCATTGGGTATTCTTTCCTGCTTTGTTGGAAATTAATTGACTATATAATTGTGGGTTTATTTTTAGATTTTCTATCCTGTTCCATTGATCTGTGTGTCTATTTTGTACCAGTACCATACTGTTTTGATTAGTAGAACTTTGTAATATAACTTGAAGTTTGAAATTATGATACCTCCAGTTTTGTTTTTCTTGTTCAAGATTGCTTTGGCTATTCAGGGTCTTTTGTGGTTCTATACAAATGTTAAATTGTTTGGTCTACTTTGTGAAAAAATGCTGATGGTATTTTGATAAGGATTGCATCAAATCTGTAGATGATTTGGGTAGTATAAACATTTTAACAATATTTGTTCTTCCAACCCATGTGCATGGAATGTCTTTCCATTTCTTTGTGTCATCTTCAATTTCTTTCACCAATATTTTATACTTTTCAGAGTACATGTCTTTCACCTCCTTGGTTAAATTTATTTTTGGTGCAGTTGTAAATGGTCTTGTTTTCTTTCTCTTTCTGCTGCTTCATCATGAGTGTATAGAAATGTGACAGATTTGCATACATTGATTTTATATCCTGCAACTTTACTGGATTCATTTATCTGTTCTAGTTGTTTTTTGGTGGCATCTTTAGGGTTTTCTATACATACTATCATATCATCTGCAAACTTGTGAAAGTTTTGCTTCTTCCTTACCAATGTGGATGTCTTTTATTTCTTTTTGTTGTCTGCTGTGGCTAGGATTTCCAGTAGTGTGTTGAATAAAAGAGGTGAGAATGGACATCCTTGTCTTGTTCCTGACCTTGGGGGAAAAGCTCTGTTTTTCCCCATTTCTTATGATGTTCAGTGTGGGTTTTTCAAATAAGGCCTTTATTATGTTACTATATTCCCTTTAGACCTACTTTGTTGAGGGTTTTTATCATGAATGGTTGTCATACTTTGTCAAAATCTTCCTCTGCATCTATTGAAATGATCATATGGTTTTTTTATAATAATTTTTTTTATTATATTATGTTAGTCACCATACAGTAGATGATGTGATATATCACATTGATTGATAAGCAAATATTGAACCACCCTTGCATCCTGGGAATAAATCCCACTTGATCCTGGTGAATGTTTTTTTTAAATGTATTGTTGAATTTAGTTTTTTAGTATTTTGTTGAGGGTTTCTACATTTATGTTCATCAGAGTTACTGGCCTGTAGTTCTTTTTTTGTCTGTCTAGCTTTGGTATCAGGATAATATTGGCCTTTTTTTGTCTGTCTAGCTTTCGTATCAGGGTAATATTGGCCTCATAGAATGAATTTGGAAGTTTTCTTTCCTCTCCTATTTTTTTTGGCATAGTTTGAGAAGAATAGCTACTAATTCTTCTTTAAACGTTTAGTAGGATTTGCCTGTGAAGCCATCTGGTCCAGGACTTTTGTTTATTGGGAGTTTTTTTTTTTTTTTTGATTGCTGATTCAAGTTCATTGCTAGTAATTAGTCTGTTCAAATGTTCTATTTCATCTATAAACAGTGAATGTATTAAGATAGACCATACTAATTTGCATCTTGTAATTTTTAGGTAACCACCAAAACAAGGACATTAAAAACTATAACAAAAGCCTAACAGAGGAGATAAAAAGGAATATTTTTTAAAAACTGATTTTTATAAGGGAAGGAATAATTTAAAAAAAAACAGAAAAATGGGAAAAATGGAGAACAAATAACAAAATGGTAGACCAAAACCCAGCTATATCAATAATTGCATCATATATATATATATGAAATGAAGCGTTTCAGTTAAGATTTTCAGACTGGATTTAGAAAAAAAATACAATTACAGCTGCATAAGAAATAACACCATAAATATAAAAATATGCAATGCTTCGAAGAATGGAAAAAAGACATACCAAGTAAACATTAACCAAAAAGCAGTTCATATGATTACACCGATATCAAAGTAGACTTTAAGGTGAGAAGAATTAAGAGAGATAAAGAGGTATATTTCATAATATTAAAAGGGTCAATTCATCATAAGAGCACAGAAACCTGAATAATCTCTATCAAGTTTGACTTAAAAAGCAAAAAGGGAGAGGGAGCGACAGAGAGAGAGAGAGAGAGAGAGGTAGGGACGTAGAACTGGCAGTGAATGGGACAGACTAGGGGGAGAGGGGAAGGCACAGAGAGAGAGAAGTGTCCAACACCAAGATAAAATGGGATACATCATTACAAGCATGAAAAGAATGAGAAATATTAGAAACAACTTTGCAACAATAATTTAACAACTTAGGTTAAATGGACAAATGTCTTTAAAAACATGGCATTAGTAAAGCTTATGATCAGATGGAAGAGAACCTTCTTGGTCATGCTAATGCTCAGTTCCTCACAACAGAGCTGAAAGAGCTAAATGCAGCTTACGTGCTTCCTGCCTATGGGGACACTGAGACCTGCACAGACCCTTCTGCACCCAGACTGCCCTAATATAGGGTGACAGCATTCTGGTTTGCCTAGGACTGAGGGATTTCCCAAGACACAGGACATTTAGTTCTAAAACTAGGAAAGTCCATGCTACCCAGAGCAATCTACACTTTCAATGCTATCCCGATCAAAATACCGATGACATTTTTCAAAGAACTGGAACAAATAGTCCTTAAATTTGTATAGAACCAGAAAAGGCCCTGAATCGCCAAGGAACTGTTGAAAAGGAAAAACAAAGCTGGGGGGATCATAATGCCAGATTTCGAGCTGTACTAAAAAGCTGTGATCACAAAGACAGACACATAGACCAATGGAACAGAATAGAGAACCCAGAAATGGACCCTCGGCTTTTTGGGCAACTAATCTTTGATAAAGCAGGAAAAAAACATCCAGTGAAAAGAAGACAGGCTCTTCAATAAATGGTGCTGGGAAAATTGGACAGCTATATGCAAAAGAATGAAACTTGACCACTCTCTCACACCATACACAAAGATAAAGTCCAAATGGATGAAAGACCTTGATGTGAGACAGGAATCCATCAAAATCCTAGAGGAGAGCATTGGCAGTAACCTCTATGACATCGGCCACAGCAACCTTTTTCATGACACATCTCCAACGGCAAGAAAAACAAAAGATAAAATGAACTTGTGGGACTTCATCAAGATAAAAAGCTTCTGCACAGCCAAGGAAACAGTCAAAAAAACTAAGAGGCAGCCCACGGAATGGGAGAATATATTTGCAAATGATACTACAGATAAGAGACTGGTATCCAAGATCTACAAAGAACTTCTCAAACTCAATACACAAGAAACAAATAAACAAATCATAAAATGGGCAGAAGATATGAACAGACACTTTTCCAATGATGACATACAAATGGCTAACAGACACATGAAAAAATGTTCAAAATCATTAGCTATCAGGGAAATTCAAATCAAATCACACTAAGATACCACCTTATGCCAGTTAGAATGGCAAAAATTGACAAGGGAAAAAACAACAATTGCTGGAGAGGATGTGGAGAAAGGGGATCCCTCCTACATTTTTGGTGGGAATGCAAGTTGGTACAGCCACTCTGGAAAACAGTGTGGAGGTCCCTTAAAAAGTTAAAAATTGAGCTACCCTATGACCCAGCCATTGCACTACTGGGTATTTACCCCAAAGATACAGATGTAGTGAAGAGAAGGGCCGTATGCACCCCAATGTTCATAGCAGCATTGTCCACAATAGCCAAATCATGGAAGGAACCGAGATGCCCTTCAACAGATGACTGGATTAAGAAGTTGTGGTCCATATATACAATGGAATATTACTCACCTATCAGAAAGAACGAGTTCTCAACATTTGCTGCAACATGGACGGCACTGAAGGAGATAATGCTAAGTGAAATAAGTCAAGCAGAGAAAGACAATTATCATATGATTTCTCTCATCTGTGGAACATAAGAACTAGGAAGATCAGTAGGGGAAGAAAGGGATAAAGAAAGAGGGGGGTAATCAGAAGGGGGAATGAAGCATGAGAGACTATGGACTCTGAGAAACAAACTGAGGGCTTCAGAGGGGAGGGGGGTGGGGGAATGGGATAGACTGGTGATGGGTAGTAAGGAGGGCACATATTGCATGGTGCACTGGGTGTTATACGCAACTAAAGAATCATCGAACTTTACATCAGAAACCAGGGATGTACTGTATGGTGACTAACATCATATAATAAAAAAACATTAAAAAAACCCCAAAAACTAGGAAAGTCCCAAACAAACCAAAATGATTTCATCAGCCAGAGCCCTCCGTCTGGTGGAAGGGCCCAGTCCGTGTCTCTCTTGGCCTTCTCAAGGGCTGAGAGGATCAGTATCTCACAGCGCACCTACGGCCAGCTCTTAGCACAACCATATCCTGTAGTGCAGCTTTAGGGAAGCTCAGATGTGATCAAACCTTTAAAAATGTTCTCACCTAATTTACATAATAAAATGGCTTAATCATTGTTAATTGTCAGTAATGATGGTATTCTCTATATTAACTCAGAATATCAAGAATATCTTACCCTGCACCCATGCGTACATGTATTTTCTAAATGGAATTTTGTGTTCATATTCCCAGTTATCCACAGCTACTCTGGTCTTACTAAGCTTGCATCTTCTACCTGTCCTAAAAAGTCTTCCTCCAGGCAATATATTATTGTTCTTAAACATGAACACAAACAACTGTAACCCTATGCAGTGTCTAATCATTCTGGCATTAAATGAGACGAGGAGATGATGGTGAAAGTCCATATTCCCATTTTTATGCAGGTTGCATTTTTTTTTAAATGAAGGAAAAACCAACAGCCCCTACACAGACTTTGCATTTCGGTTTACCCTACTGTCTTTTTCTGCCTTCGTTCACTAAATGTTTTCGCTTAGACAAGAAACTCAATAGCTAACTGCAGCGTGATTGCATAAGTAATTTGGAAAACATTAATAAAATAATAGCTTAAAGTGTTTGGCCCTCAATTCAATGGTAGGTTTCTTTTCATTAAACAAGGACAGGACAGGAAAGGAGGGCTGGAGACTTGGTTTAATCCTCTGGGGACAAGGTCATTTAAACTTCGAGAGTCAAAAAAACAAAAGATATGAATTGTCACTTTCATTGGGGGGATCATCTCTGTTTCTGGACATAAGGTCAGGATTCATTTGAACATAGGCCACACTCACTTTCATTTTGCTTCCCCTACAATTAAATCCCTTGAGCGATCAGCAAACCTTGATTTGCTTAGGAGCGGCTGAGGCAAGCGTCACACCCTAGTCAACTCTCCATCTCCCAATGCATAGTTCAATATAGGCGCTTAACTGGGAATTGAATACTTATTCAAATAAATTGGGACTCCCTAACTGCTTCTTAGCTGGGGTTCCAGAGATTTAAGTTGTCACTAGATAAAAGGAAGAACCTCAGTGTCACTGAAGACTATCTCCTTAAGATAAAGGGTCTTTTAATTCTGGAAATCACCAAAAGACCACACAGAAGTTAAGCAGAAAACATTGTCTTAAAGGAAAAGCCTCCATGCTATTATACCGTATATTCTGGGTGAACGTTTTTCAGTAAAAACAAAGTGGGAAAAGGCACCAGGGAGAGCTGAGTGGGAGGGGAGACTTCCGTATGAACATGAGCTTTTTAAAAATGACAAAGGTTCTCTTTAATCCAAAAAGGGGAAGCCAAAAACAAAAACAAAATGGCCTAAGATTCCAAAAAATAAATAACTAAAGGTATATAAGATCCCCTCCTAACTTGAGAGAATTAGCTTGTATGTCAATATTTTAAAGTGTTTTTTTAAATAAAAAGTAAAAAAGACAGAAAAATTCCTCTCTAA
This sequence comes from Ursus americanus, assembly GCF_024610735.1. Taxonomy (NCBI): domain Eukaryota; kingdom Metazoa; phylum Chordata; class Mammalia; order Carnivora; family Ursidae; genus Ursus; species Ursus americanus. The sequence goes on along the minus strand of NC_142128.1, from coordinate 95,140,013 downwards.
ATGCACATCCCTGGTTAAACAGTAAAAAGTGTTTAAGGAGCCTTTAGATAAATTTATAGATGATAGATTTAATCATTTATTAAGCAAAGTCTGGAAAATGTGCAATAGGTACCACTTCACATTTTCTTTGGTCTGATGCAAGTCTAGTAAAGGTGTGTTCTCTGACCTGGTTAATATTTGCCTGGTGTCCTTCTATCTCTGATTTTCAGACTTATGTCATTTGGTTCTATTTTGTAAACAGCATATTATTAAAAACCTCTTCTTTTTTAACTCACTTTTTGCATTTAAATATTATAGATATGGTCAGTTTTATGTTAATTTACTTTGTTCTAGTAATCATGAGTTTTTCTCGGCTTCCTCCTTTTCTGACTTCCATGGGCTACATCACGTTTCTCTTTATCTTCTCTATATACTTTACTATTTTACCCACTGTCCTTTTTATTTTTCCTTAAATACATATATTTTGCTTTAAAAAAGGGAAGAAGAATTTGTATTTGTGCCCAAATAAAATGAGATTAGTACTCCTAAAAATCCAAACTCCTCCCACCAGAGTAAGAAGTCAGTGTTTTCTAGATTTTGATGTATGTTGTAAAAACCAATAATGACGGTAATGAAATAGTTACTTAGAATGATCACTGTGTTTTACTGACGCTGCTTTTGCATTCCACTCTTTACAAGAAGACACAATAGAACAGGAGCCTACTGGGAACACAGGCTCTGCCATTAGCCTGCCTAGGTGCAAACCGACACTCCTACTTTTCTATTTGTGTGACCTTGAGCAAACGATTTCATCCCTCAAAATTTCCAACTCTCATCTGTGATCTAAGGATACTAATGGCAGCTACTTCAACAAACTTTTGGGAAGATTAAATTCAATGAGACATTGGAAACACTAAAAACAGTGTATTAAGCATTAATGTTGACTATTGGAAACAGGCAGTAGTATTGATTGTTTCTTGCGGGAATATATTTTTAATATTTCTTTCAGCAAAGGTATGATGAAAGTAAAATTTCTGAGACTTTTTATCTGTTGGAAATAACTCTATTTTGCCCTAGCTCTTAAAAATGTTTTTTGAATGAGTAATGCAAATGACACAAAATTCAACAGGCACAGAAGGATATACTGTGAACAGTGGATATGCGTTCTACCTCTGTTTCCCCACCCAGGCACCCAGTTCTCCTTCCCAGAAGCAATCGCTCTGAACAGTCGCTAGCTGTCTTTACAGAAATAACCTTTCTACCTGCAGACACGTGTATGCCTACATGTGCACGTGTGAGTCTGTGTATGTGCATATGTACATATATTTTAACACTAAATTATAATGTGCCACCCTTGCTCTTTAAACTTAAAAATGTACTTCAGAGATAATGATGTATTTATATCTTACTCCTTTTAAGGGATTCATATTATTACATTGTATTTATGTGCATAACTTATCTAATTGGGGCCATAATATTAAACATTTAGACTGTTTAAAAACTCTTCATAGTCCATAGTCTCTCATGTTTCATTCCCCCTTCTGATTACCCCCCCTTTCTTTATCCCTTTCTTCCCCTACTGATCATTCTAGTTCTTATGTTCCATAGATGAGAGAAATCATATGATAGTTGTCTTTCTCTGCTTGAAGGGGGAATGAATCAGAAGGGGGAATGAAACATGAGAGACTATGGACTATGAGAAACAAACTGAGGGCTACAGAGGGGAGGGGGGTGGGGGAATGGGATAGACCGGTGATGGGTAGTAAGGAGGGCACATATTGCATGGTGCACTGGGTGTTATACACAACTAATGAATCATCGAGCCTTACATCGAAAACCGGGGATGTACTGTATGGTGACTAACATAATATAATAAAAAATCGTTATTAATAAAAAAAAAAAAAGAAAGAAAAAAAAAATAAAAAAAAAAATAAAAACTCTTCTATTATAAGCAATACAGAAACAAATATCCTCAGAAATACACACATTAGGTGTGCTCATAGGGTAAATTTTTGCAAGTAGAAACATGAAGACAAAGTCCTGTATGCACTTATAATTTTGATAGCTATCACCAAATTGGCCTCCAAGGGGGTTGAACAATGTACATACTCACTAATTTTGTATAACAGTGCCTGTTTCACTTACCCTTACCAACATATCATGCTATTCAACTTTATGATTTTTGCCAACCTGGTGGGTAAAAAGGGATATCTTAGTATTGTAATTTGTATGTTTCTCTTGTATGGGTCAGGTTAAGCATCTTTTTATCATTTTAAGAGATCTGAGGGGCTTTTTTTTAAATTAACTATTCATTTGAGCTCTTCCATGACACCTATTTTAAGCATTATTCATACAAAACATAGAGTTGGGCTTTTTGTTATGCCCCAACATGGCTTTTTTTTTTATAGTAGGTAATTTATTCGTTTGTATTTATGGAGGTCAGTCTTGCTTGGTCTTAATTCTGTCATTTATGTCATGCTTTCTGTTTTTATTGCTTCTACTAAAACATAGTTTACTACATGATCTATTTTCTTCCTGTTGTTCTTTGTTTATGTGTTTTTGATTTTAAAAGCTCTTAATAAAATGGGAATGATAGTTATATTTCACAATGTAAGGAAGTATATATCTCAAACATGATCTTACTTAATGGGATATGTCTTTAAAAAATTGAAAATTCCAATTTCCAACTGTTCCAGGGAAAGTTTTTTATTAGAGTTGCAGATAAGATATAAATGTTTATTATCACTACTTCCATTTCACATTGTCCTAGAGGTATTAGCCAACACAATTCAATAAGAAAAATAAACTAAGGTATAAAAGGGAAAGAAAGTAAAATTATCATCATTTGCAGATGATATGATTGCATAATTGGAAAAAACAAGGGAATTAATTTCAAAAAAAGTATAACTCTGTAAGGTGGCAGGGTAAAAATATTAACATACAATGGCAGCCCTTATACATACAAACAATTTCTGCTTAGATTACCTGTAGGAGAAAAGATCCCACTTACCAAAGTAATAACAGCCACAAAACCTAGGATTATACTTAACCAGAAATAAATAAGATCAATGTGAAGAAAGCTTAAAAACTCCCTTGAGAAACACAAAACACAATTAGACACATATCCACATATACACACTTACACATAAAGAAAAATATAGAATGTGCTTGGAAAAGAACATCCAAAAATATTTAAAAAGTCAGAGTCACCTAAGTTAATTCATAAATTTGATACATTCGTTCTAGAGGATAGGTGTGGGACTAGGCTAATTGACTCTAAAAATCATCTAGAAAAGTAAACAAATAAAAATAGCCAGAAATTTTCTGAAAAAATTAAAGCAAGAGAAGGAAATTATTTCTGCCAGGTTTTATAAATCTAATAAAAATTTGCACATGAATAGGCAGACAGGCCTATAAAAGAAAAAAAAATCCAGAAGTAGATCCAAATACATACAAGATCCAAGAAATGTTTCAAAATGGCATTGAAAATATGAATTTTATAACCATTTGTGATGGGAAAGCTGGATAGCCACCTGAAAAATATAAATTTGGCTTCATAACTCTCACCAGAGTAAATTTAAAACTTACCAAAAATTCGAGTGCAAGAAATAAAATCACAAAAGTAGTAGAAGAAACCATGAAAAAAATTTACTCCCTTAAGTGAGAAAAGTTTGTAAGTACAAACAAAATGCAGAAGCCATACAAAATTGATAAATTTGACTATATAAAATTTACTTAACATTTTGTATGGCAAGAATCACAATAATCAGTCAGGATCAAAAAAAAAGTTGAAAGAAATTGTTGGCATAAGAAACAAAACACTAATTTCTCTAATATATAAAGAATTCTTACTAATCAATATGAAAAAAAAAACAACAACAATCCATTAGCCTAATAAGCATAGACTATGAACAGACAGATCACAGAAAAGGAAATATAGACAACTCTCAAATACATGATAAAATGATCAAGGATTGCTACTTTAAAAGCACATTATAATAGCATTTTTTAATCTAAAAGATTGGCAAATTTCAGAAAGTATGATACTTCTGTTTTGGCTAGAGTTCAGGGAAACACTCTCATAAATAGACTATGTGAATTGAAATCAATAAAACCTGTTTGTAGGGTATTTTGACCATAATAACCAAAATTACAAATACACCAACCCTAGAACTGGCAATTCCACATTTACGACTCTATTCTACAGATTTACTCACAGATGTAGTAAAGGAATGTATATACAAGACTATTCACCGCAACTTTGTATGGAAAAGCAAAATATGGCAACCACCTAAACACTTTCCAATAGAGTACTTCTTATATAATTGTAGCCTTATACATGTAATCATATATGATAAATAGTAAACAAAGAAAGAGTTTTATGTACAGATATGGGATTATCTTCAAGATATGTTTTTATTTTTTTATTTTATTATTTATTTTTATTATTTTATTATTATTATTATTATCAATTAGCCAGCACAAGATATGTTTTTAACAGAAAAAAAAGGGATACAGGATATCGTGTGTAATATATAAACATTTAAGTAAAAATTAACTGATAGATTGAGAGGAACACATAAAATATATATCTTAATCCTGGCCGCTATAGTCCACATTTCAGTAGTATCAGACTCTTACCATTCTCCATGTACACCATTTTGTCAGAGCCACCATACTTTTGATTATATTCTTCCCTGTGTAGACTGTCCTTCATCTTTATTTTTGCTTGTCAAAATTCAACCCATCTTTAGATGCTCCTGTAAAATTAATCTTTTGCTTCTTTTCTTTCAACACTACCATCTGAACCTGAGCTTTTTTTCTAATAAATGGTAGTAAAATCTATTAAGTCTACCTAATGCTGGAAGAAGAGAAGGGAGGAAAAAGGCACAGCTACTAAATACATGTCTGCCAGACACTTTAATGCCCTATGTCATTTAATTTTATAACAACCATAAAACCCAGGTTTTATTCCAGTTACAAATGTTGAAACTAGCTTGAGGAGATTAAAGAATGTTCCCAATGTCACACAATAGTTGGACATGCAGAGGTTCGAACTCAGGTACCTAGGATCCCAGGGATTTCCCCTTTCCACCATACGGCCTTATACTTAAGGGATTTTTGCCACTTTTCTGGAGAACCCAAACCTTTGAGATCATCTAGTTCAACACTCTTGATTTACAAATGAGGAAAAGAAAGCTGGAGGGGTTAAGTGCTTTGCAAACTAGTTTGTTAGTTTGTTAGGGGTTGGATAGAAGGTCTATAAAAACACATGTATGTAATTAGGAGTAGGGATGTAAGGTCAGCCTGGTACTTTACACTTTTATAGTGGAATTCAGAATTAACAGGATAATTGATAGACTTTAAAATTAAAATGTTGTCACATACCAGGGACCGTGGAGTTTCGGAATGAAAGCATAAACATCTGAGAATGAATATCCACCTGTGAAAATTAATGTCTGTCTATGACATTTATAAAAATGCTTTAGTGTAATTAATTCTTTGCCAAGCATCTTTCTGTGCAAAATGAGTTCTTGACATTCTGATACAAAGTCCATGTGCCCAACGATAAAATCCTGAGGTCTCCAGTGCTTACTTGCCTCCTCCCTCCAATATCTGGCTCCCATCCCACAGCCTCTACCACTCTGGCTCAGGAAGTAGGCAATTTCCTGCCCCAGCTGAGCCGGATATTAAGACCTCTTTGTTCCTTATCTCCGAGAAATAACACCTCTCTGTAATATTCCAAATGGCTGGCTGACTCGTGGTCATACCTACCTAAAAGACTCTCCGCTATTCTTTAACGTTAGTGTTGACTGAGGGAGAACTCTTTGCCTACATTCTAACTGTAAATGTTGTGGGCCGATATGGTGCACACTGGATTATTACAGTTTGTAGACTGCCTGATTTTAGGACAAATGAGATTTTTAAAAGAATGGTAAAGCTAGAGGATCTTCCTTTCTGCCCCTCCGCTGCCCCCCAGCTCATCCACAAACAAACCTACCATTTTATGGCAATTTGCATGTGCGGAAGCATCCTCTCTCATAGGAGGCATCGTAAGTAAATTTATTCATAGTGGTACAGACAAAACTGAAACTTCTCGGCTGTGTAACACGGGCAGTTTGACTCTTCTCCTTGGAAGCAATACATACAGAGATAACAACTGCTGACAACTTCTTGGTACATCCCAATGTATAAAGACATGACGTATCGATCTGTACACATAGGCTGTGTTCTCTGCTTCACTGATGGTTAGTAATACCATCTGCACATCCACACTTGTCCACTTTCCAGGCTTCCTCCATTTGGTGGAATGTTCTTAATACAATATTCCTATTCAACACTTCAAAGCCCTTTCAAAACATTTCACTTTTCATGTAATGCATGCCCTACATTCCAGCTTCTTCTGTTTGGAGCTCTGATACCAGAAAAGCTAAACACAGTTCATCACAATAACCAATCACAGAAAATACAATTCAGAAGTAAAAAGGTAGGGAGCACAATCTACTTTCTTCCTTCATTAGCAGGGTTAAAGAAATCAAAATATTTTAAAACTGAGAAGTCTTAAAGGTCATTTAGTCTCACCAGCTCATTGTGTAATTGTGGAACCGAAGCAGGATGATGAAGAGCATTTTAAGTAGTGGTACGAAAAAAGTTCCAGGGAAAGGGAGCTACATCTGCGTGGACACAGGGATGCTGACTGGGCCACCAAGACACTCTGGCTAGATGGGCCCATCAGGAAGGAACGGAACATAAGATTAAATAAGTAGGGTTGAACAAATATACAAAGGATCTTGAAATCTCCATTTCCAAATTTCCAATTTGAAGATCGATTTTCCACTTTTCTGAAAACGATCATGTACTTTAGATTTGGAAAGGAACTCAGGATCTCAGCTCTTATTTCTTTTCTTTTTTACATTTGATTTCGTTGTATTTTTTAATTTAATTTTAAAATCTTTGCCATCCGCTGGATTATAATCTTTATAGCATCTGGCACAGTTGGAAGGCATACAGTAAGTACTCCAGGATGAGGCCATTCATTCAACAAATCTACATAGAAATGACATCTTTTTTATAGCTTTCTGAATGCTTGACTTTCTAACTGTGGTCTCTGTGAATACCCTTGGTGATGAAGCCTGGCCTTCACCTAGGTATCCCATGCCCTTATCAAGCTGCCATTATTGAGAAGGAACCAACTTCTTTTGAAAGAAAGGGGTCAAACTTTAGATTATCAGTATACTGCAGGTCAAAGAACATGAGACTATTGAACACTTTTTATGTTTCTGGCAGGCACTAGGCTTTAATCAAGATACAAGGAAATGTAATACATGGGGACCTTTTAGCACTTCTCAAAAAGCCTCATGGAATTAGACATTCCTATCCCCATTTTCCATATAAAATAACTGAGGCTAAACTTTGAGTACTTCATTGAAGACATCATAGCAGTGAAATTGATTTGAAACCAGGTCTGGCTTGGAAGTTCAGATTCTTTCTAACTTGCTACACTGCTTCTGTTGTATAAAGCAAAATTGCTACCCTCAAATAAGTCCCAATATAGCTGGAGAGACAGATTTGTAAACACCCACTGTAATGTTTCTCACAAGTGGGTAAAATGCACTAAGCACCCACAAGATAGCTATTAGTTTGGCCTGGAGTTTGGAAATGTCAGGGAAGTTTTCACCAGAGAGATGGCTTCTGACTGGAGCTGTGAGGGTGACCGTCAGGTGGAGTCAAACTGACTCATTGGAAAAAGTCTCCCAAAAGAAGGAGTCAAAGAACACTGTGCAGCCAGAAGACTTTCTCATGGGGCATAATATGTTCCAGGCAGGCTGAGGACACACCCAAGTCAATATGTAATATCATCAGTGAAGTTTTTAAAATGTTTTGTTTACTTGGTACATAGGTACTGCCTTAAGTCCCTCCACCTAGGCAAACTCGTAGCGCGAGCTCACACCCCCCGCCCCCCACGCGTACATCCCATAGTTGTGCCCCGACAGATTGTGTCAGTGCTCTTTCTACTGCACTCACTGCTTCTGAGCGCTAAAAAGCAATGCGCTCAGTGTATGTGATATAAGAGTACCACCAAAGGAATTTTAAACGGCAGACGTGGTGAACTGACTTCAATGTTACAGACACTTGTCTAGCACCAAAATATGAGATGGGGAGTAAATACAGACGAGGCAGCAGTACAGGAATGTCCCGGACTTTTTTAAGATCATACAGAAATTGGTGAATGTCCTCTGCAATTTGCTTTTAATGCAGATGAAACCAATCTCCCATGGAAACAGATACCTTCCTGTACGTTGAGTGCACATAAAAAAAAAAAAAAAAAGACTGTGCCTGGATTTAAGCCACACGGACCACCTCATTCTCTTGCTTAGAGGAGACTCAACAGGGGATTTACAACTCCAGCTTGTTCGTCACCAGAATACTGTCCAATACTAACCACTACTATCGGGCTAAGAGCAAATCGAACTTGCTGGTATTACGCTATTTCAAACAGAACAACAGGAGTTATTCAAGATATTCAGTGAGTGGTTGATTTGCAATTACTGCTTCGTCGTTAATAGGCGATGCAAGAGTGATAACCTTTCCAAGAAAGCACTGCTGCTCCTGAGCAATGCCCGTGGCCACTCCATAAACCTGGAGTCTTTGGAGGCAACATTAAATGTTGAGTTTCTTCCACCTGACGCAAATCCATCCAGCAGCCAATGCGGTGGGAAGTGATTGTGTATCCAAGATGGGCTGGATGGAACACCCATTGTAGCTCAGCAATGATACTGGGGCTGAGGGTGGCATATGTCATGGATTTTGGCACATTCTACTACCAGGTTAAGAAAAATATTGAAAAATGATGGTGGGAAATGATATGAACAGTGTGTGGAAAGAAGTCTAATTTGAGAGTGGACCCGATTTCCTTAGTCTTAAACTTGATATGCCTCAAATTCCCAACACTCCATGGCTTGTACAACTGGATAGTCTTAATGAGGTCATGGGAGATGAGGTGGAAGTGATATTAAATCCTTAGAATGAGTCCTATGAGAGCAAGTGCTGCTGCTGAAGAGAATTCGGAGTTTTCCGATGCAAAGAGAGCTTTAAATGTGTTCAGAGAAGCCAGATATACTTCTGAAAAAGAGGTCCTGGAAACGGCAAGCACAGCAGTGAATTGTTAAAGAATATGCCGAAAGCACTGACTTATAATGAAGTGAATTAAGAAGAATGGAGAAATAGTACATTTTTAGAAAAACAGTTCTATCTGGATTCACAGAAAGAAACGAGAATATGAACCCAGGAAAAGAAAGTCAAGGAGGAAACTATGCCTCTAAACAGCATGGCTTTTCTTCCAGGTTGTCACATTACTTTCCTTAGGGAAAACTACCTGGGGACTGCAGAACTAGAAGGAGTATTAGAGATCATCTACCTCAACTCAGTTACTATACAGCTGGGGAAACTGAGGGCCCAGAGGTAGTGATTGACCCAAGGCCACTCAGTTTAATAACTGGATAACTGGGACTAGACTGCCTCTTTCAGACTTCTGGTTTAGACTTCTGTCCTCTGGTTTGGATCAGAAGACTCTGGATCTAGTGTTTATTCCCATAACAACTATTATATAATAAAATGATTCTACAAGTTCTCTATACTCAGTTTTCCCATCTGCCTTGTTTCATAAAATTATTAGAATAAAATGAAAATGTGGCATGTAGTGTTCATTGTAAAAGGCAAATAGCACTATTCAAAAATAAAGAATTCCAACCAGATGGTATCTCCTGGGAGGTTAGGGATGGGAATTAACTTTGTATCTTTCCCAGGTCCTAACATACATAAATAACAATGAAATGAACTGAAATACTGCCATTATAATAAAGTCAAAATAAGATTGTGTATAACAAGGATTGTGTATAACAGTAGCCCTATAGTAGGGCTGCTTCCAAGAGGCTATATTATATTTTCAAAATAATAAATATGCCCTTTAGAAAAAGCAATGCCCCTCTGCAAAATAGTCTTAGATCTAGTAAGAATTTAGAAATATAGAACTGGTTGGAAAAAAATAATTTTGATTAATTTCCAAATGTCAGAACTGAACAAATAATTTCTAATTAGTGTTAAACTTATTTTCCTTATTCTTTAGTTCCCAATTTCCGTATGGAAAATCCTTCCTGAAACTAACCAATCCTATATTAACAAACAAAATAAATTTAATTTAAAAATTTATATAGGACCACTCAGACAGTTGCTTACTGATTCCATACAATTGACACCTACTTAAAAATACTATCAGCATTTATGAGCCAACTTACACTAAATATTTCAGTTTAAGCTTATAATTCAGTTTAAGCTTAGCATTTGAACTTTCTAAAAATAGAATTACTCCATTGATACAACCTGACGTTCCATTTATTACCTAGTTTTAAGTGGAAGAACATGTATCAGATATTGGAATTCATAAAATGTTGGCCTTTAAAAATTTTTTGTTTCTATTTGTCCCTGTATTTTCTTAAATATCTTTTTACATTTTTATTTAAATTCCAGTTAGTTAATATACAATGCAATATTAGTTTCAGGTGCACAATATAGTGATTCAACACTTCCATACAACACCTGTTGCTCATCATAGCAAGTGCACTCCTGAATCCCCATCGCCTATTTCACTCATCCCCCCACCAATCTCCATTCTGGTAACCATTAGTTTATTCTCTATAGTTAAGAGTCTGTTTCTTGATTTCTCTGACTTATTTCGCTTAACATAACTTCTCTATGTCATTGCAAACGGCAAGATTTCATTCTTTTCAATGGCTGAGTAATATTATATATATATCTCATATATATACGATATATATATATATCACATCTTCTTTATCCATTCATCAGCCAATGGACGCAGGTTGCTTCCATAATTTGGCTATTATAGATAATGCTGCTTTAAACATCAATGTGCATGCATCCCTTTGAATTAGTATTTTTGTAGCCTTTGGATACAAAATTTTGTATCCTTTGGATAAATACCTAGTAATGAAATTGCTGGATTGTAGGGTAGCTCTATTTTTAACTTTTTGAGGAACCTCCATACTGTTTTCCACAGTGGCTTCACCACTTTGCATTCCCACCAATGGTGCAAGAAGCTTCCCCTTTCTCCACATCCTCACCAACACTTGTTGTTTCTTGTGTTGTTGATTTTAGCCATTCTGACAGGTTTAAGGTAATATCTCATTGTAGGTTTGATTTGTATTTCCCTGATAATCAGTGATTTGAGCATCTTTTCATATGTCTGTTGGCCATCTGTATGTCTTCTTTGGGAAATTTTCTTAAACTTTGCTATTAACTAGGATATCAAATTCTTTATGTTAACATTTCGCATCTTTTCCAGAGGACATTCATCATTCAGCACATGAAAATGACACCCTCTCTCATTTCAGAAATGGCTGAATTTCAATAGGTATATTTTGTGAAATTCAGCTAACTTCCTGCCAGTACTGTGAGGAAAGAAAAAAAAAAGTCCAAATTGCCACACATGATTTTACCTTTCAACTCTAGAGGACAGCAATAATAGTTATCTTCATCATCAAAAAGCTCCAGAACCAAATTCTATCATGTGAACTGGTATTGTGGCTAAGGAAATAAGATACCTAAGAAAAATGAAGTTGGACCTCAAACTTGGTTGCCCTCACTGAAGAAATTCCAAATAGGGTATTTTAATATACAGAACTTTCACTGCCATCAATATTTTCTTGGGTTCTTAAATTCCTGCCAACATTTCTCAATTTGCAGAAATGGAAAAGTGCTCCCAGAGACATGGTCACCATCCTCACATCTTGTGATCTCAGTGCCTCTCACACACGAAATCTGATTTGTCAAAATGTAGTCTTGGGTAGACTAACCCAGGACAGAGAGCAATATTTTAATGTCCACTGATAACTTCCTGAATTTTTAAGTTTAGAAAAAAATTAAACCTATTCTTAAGTTCCACAAGAAAAAAAAAATGACTCCACAAGATAAAATAAGACACACATAGAGTTTGGCCTGAGCAAACTCTAACAACAGGGACTTGCTTAGCAATAGTCTCTAGATCAGGGTCCTAAAAGGAAACCAGAAGAATGAGAACATCAACAAGCGACCTGCATATTGTTCAGGTGGTATGAGATACTTATCAGAAGTTCAGACAAGATAGATCAAGTAAGTTCATTGGCTCCAGAAGTAATTTAATGAAGATCCAGGGAATGCTCATCAAGAAGGGTGAAGTCTCACTTCTGAAGGCTATATGCATTCACACTGCAGACCATAGGCTTTGGACTTAGACAGATCTGGGTTTGAATTCTGGCTCTACCACTTACTAGCCGACTGACCTTGTGAAAGTTACTTAATCTCTTTGAACCTCAGTTTCTTCATCTGGAAAGTGAGGATAACACTGAGTACCCTCATAGGCTGCTGTGGGATTTGGGGGGCACATGAGTATGAATGCCTAACACAGTTTCTGGTTCACAGCAAAAAAAATTTAAAAAAAAAGTGGCTACTTGAGGGGATCTCAGGTGTAACCAAAAGATTTTACAAAAGATTATATGGAGTCAACAGAAAAGAGCAATGTCCTATTGTTGGAAGTGAGACAGCATGACAAGCGCAGAAGCTCCATTTAAATCTTCTAGTTTTCTAAGTAAAATGGCTGATTACTACTAACCATATAAACCAAATTCAGGACTAGAATAAACAGTAGATTTCACTAATAATAGGAGATGATTTGATATGGATAAAGATACCTAGATATATTTCCATCAGACAATTGAAAAATTTACCAAAGAAGACAAAAAGAGCTGAAGGCACACTAATCATCAGACTCTTACTTGTTGGTGATTACTAATAGTTTGAAGATGTCCCGTAAGAATTCCTTCATTTGGCTGAATAAGTGGAAAATGACACAATAGTGTTTTCATTGTCCTCTGAAATTGGTTGTTGCCCATCTTGTACTAAAACCGTTTGTTCAAAAGCTAAAAAATTCAATTATAATTTTGAGGTATACATAAACCAAATTCACAGTTTTATCCTCAGAGGGGCTAAAAACATATCTGGTGCTTCAAAATTTTAGTTTTAGTTTAGTTTAACATTTTGAGAAACAATGCTATTTCCGTTTATCAGAGCAAGCTGCTCTAGTCTTACTTATCTAGAGAGGGGGTAACAGAACTGAAGGGTGGAACATACAGAGATTGGATAAAGCGTGTTCAATATTATATTTTTCAGTATCTAAAAACAAGTAAACAGAAAAGATTTTTCAAAAGCTACAGAAAAAGGTTGGTATAATCTTTGTAGCCGGTGAAGAAACTCAGAAAACAGAAAACAAATGGAACCATCCCTCCCCCTCTCCTCACGCATCGCCGTCTTCCCTGTTAGCAGACAGGGCATAAAATAATTTCCAGAGAAACATGAGATTTTTCTTTATCAAAGAGGGGCAGAGGTTATAAAAAGGTTGAGAAACACCTTTAGAAACCCAGCAGCTGGAGAACTATTTAAACCTCACTAGGGACAACATATTCTCCCCATGAGGCATGCTACAGGAAGGAGATGAATTGAAGCCTTTAATCTCCTCTGTGGTAAATGAAGCCCAAAAAATCAGATTATAAACATTGGGATACTAGCTCAAGTGGTTCCACCAAAGATTTTATTGCAGTGACTGTGTCCGACCTTTGTTGCTATCTGTTCTCTTAGGACTAAATTTATGTCAGAGGAACAAGATCCCTGAATGCGGATTCACTTCTTTACACACTGCCAATACTACACTCATTTAAAAAGGAAAACAGAAAAATAAATATTACTTTTACAATCGTCAATGTTATATGAATTTAATATATTGCTTTTAAAAATGGCCTTTCACTTAAGTGAGACTTACACTGATACATGCATTTTTTTTCTGTAAGAGCAGTCATTCTTGCTTACACTAGGAGTCTGATTGCCCTCTGCTGTGAACTATCTGACTTCAGGATCTTCCACTCTTTGCATCACTGAGATTTCTGCTCAGCATGCTTTCAACCCTATTTCTTCGATGTGTCTCCTCATTAAGGTTAGCTTTTTTGAGCTGAATAATATTTTACACAAAGAAAAACAAATCACCTCTCTTTGGGCAATAGCGAGCAGTTCAAGATGATTTGCACAGCACTGAGCAACCATAGTTATGGTAAGTTCTGATACCCTATCTGCAGCTGAATTTCTGAATATTTCAGGGAATTTTGTTATTAAGGACAGCTCACGGTTATGAGTACATAACCATTTATATTGTCAAAGTTATCAGCTGATTCTTGAGCTTACGTTAACAGATCAGCAACAGTGGTCACATTAAAGAGGGAATATGCATGCTAGAGGTGACTGAATTGTGCCAATAGTAGCCCGTGGGTGACTGTTATGTGGATTATGACACTTTGGGTCTTGCTCAGGGACCGGGTGATAATGCAGGAGGATAGGATGGGCTCAAGGCCTAGGGGATAGTGAATAAAGAGCTCAGATCTCAGACAGCAGTGGAGGTTGTTTGTGGAGTTGTGTAAGAGAAATGCTGAAGCAGCTCGATAAACGGGTTACATCTCCCTGCATGAAGGATACTTAAAGACCATGTTTACCGGCTGAAGCTGCAGAGCAGGGCCGCTATGCAGATAAAGTGCTGACAGGACGATTGAGCTTATCCAGGGATGGGCTGAAATAAGGTTATAAAATCAATCATGAAAAACACAGAGCTCTTTGGATCATCTGTAGCAGCTGGGTCGATCCTCCCCCTCATATCCAGATGGGCAACTCCAAACTCTCCTGCTGTATGCAGATGTGTTATCCCAGTGGACAGCTTTGGACTCACCGACAAGAGCGTAAGGTGACCTTAACTCCTGAGATGCTTCATGGGCCGTGGGTCCCTGACATCAAACTCAGAAGACCTCTTTGAAAACCAACTGTCTAACTATGGGCAATTTGAATAAGCCATTGCATTTGTAAGACTGACCACTGGATGTTTTCATCACTTCAGTGCCTTGCAATCTAAAACAGGTTGATGTGAGCCAACTGGATGAACAAAGGGAATAGACACCAAATGTTAGATGCCATTGGTGATTGGATACAGATGAAGGAAGAAATTATGACATGGACCTATACCATTAGCACTACTCTTAAATGGAGGATTAATTTCAAAGGACTCACTATAGTTAGCTTGGTGAAGGAAACAAAATCACAGTAGCATCTCCTAAGGCTTCAGTCAAGACTCAATTATTTGCTTCAGAATAGTGAATTCAGAGACTCGCTCTTGGTTTAATGGTAATGTCTACATTTTCCTGGATTCTAATGAATCATTTTGGGCATGTGAGTCTCCACATAATATAATAGGGACATAACAATTTGGAGATGAGAGAAACAAACATTCTATATATGGGTTCACTCTCAATTAATATGGGCTAGATACATTTGACAGTATTTTCAGGATTTTGGTGTCAACTACTATATCCCTGATATGACTAAGACTGATATTCCATTTTCTCAATCCTTATGATGTCTTAATTTTAAGAATGTAAGTCCTATTTAACATTTGAATATCCATTACATACAAGAGGCAATAATTGCATACAAATGTCAGTTAACCTCAAAAGGAAGTGGAGCTACTCACCTAGGGTACAGTTTCTTACTAACAGGTACAGAGTTGTGCAAGGATGGAGGCAAAATTTGGTGTTAATATGCACTTTTTCTGGTGCTTTCATCAGACTAAAAATTGGTCAAGATCATTGTTTTGTAGTTTGAGTTATAGATTCTATTTCTCCCTAACACCAGATACCTATCACTTCTGAGATAGGGGAGCTTATAGTTTATGATAATTACATTTCAAAGACACAATACCTGATAGGATTTGAGGTAACCTTTAGTGATTTTAGTTTGAAAAACGGTTTCTCTTGGAGTAACTGGCCAAAAATCTGCCATTCAATAGATCTGATCTATCGCTTAGAAAATGCAAGAGAGGGAAAGGGGAAAATCGTAGAAAAACTTAAGGGTAAAAGAAAATATTAAAATATTAAAAAGCAATCAGAAATGTGAAACCATGAGTAGCAGAGTATAATTCTTAACACAAACAATTGAAGTAAACTCAAATTCTAAGCAAACTTAGGACTAACAATAGTTTTTAAACTACTTTTTGCCAAAGCCAAACCTCCTAAGACACTAGTTGGTCTATTTTAGGCTAAATATAGGAAGATAGACAGACAGATCATGGATATCAGACCACATAAAATTCAAAGCCATGGACTAGCCTTAATTTAGTAGCCGTTTTTGGACAGCAGAACAGGCAATCTTAGTGGTATAGTTTAAAAATGGGGTGACAATCTGAAATAGAAGTCAATGTAAATAAAAGTCATCAGAGCAATTAGGGGAACTGAACAAAGCTGGCCTACCTATTTTCAAGCAAGGCAGAATTCACTATTGGGAGTATCAAGTGTATCATTTGGGGCTCCCAGCATTGGAAAGGAGGGACTATCTTGTGGAATATCATAACCTTAGATCCCATCACAGTAGAGACTTGATAAATATTTGTTAAATGAATGGAGTGTGAAGATTCCAAAATCGTGGCACCCTTAGGCCAACTAGTATTGGCATCCCCGTCATCACAAAAGCCTATAGCACTTTTGAGTGCTTGTCTGGGTTCTGAGATGAATCCACAGGACAGAGAGCTCTTAGCAATATTAACAATGTGGACTCATTTTTCAGAGCTGAGCACTAGGTAACAATGAACTGGAGAGCAAAGGGTATAGAGAGGGAGGACTTCGAAAATGAAGTATATATATTACATTTATTGGAACACCTCGACCAGCTTATATCTAAACCAGTATCTGACTGGTAGGGAGGGTAGTAGTTTATTCTTTCTTATAAAGAACTGTAGTGGTGCCTATCATATATCATCAAGCCAAGACTTCCATGATTTAATAAATGCCTAAACATGGATTTTTCTTACATAGATATGCGTGCTCAGTAAGGTGTGGCATGCATAAATCAGAATGCAATACAAAATTCCACTCACAAATGACAGATTTTCAACAGTCTGACTTTAACCTTCCGTCAATAAAAGCACTTTTGTGTTCGAAATATACCTATTCATGATACGCAACTCATTTTATCTTGTTTCCATATGGATGGGACTGGCAATGGGGGAAACAATGACAAATCTGTCTGGGCTGGAAATGTTCTACCAGTCCTCCCTCCTCTCCAATCTGCTTCCTGCTCCCTTGCCCCCCAACCATGTGGCCCTAAGAGAAGGAGCAGCATAAAGAGGCTAACAGGGGTGATTACTGTTGGCTGCATCTTCGCACTTAGGCACATGTCTGTCTAGCACGGAAACAAAGGTCTCTGTAGCCCTTACTAGCCACTATCCTGCTTCTGTCTCCAGCATTCATTACCGAGGCAACAGAAGGGCAAAACCTTCCATTCCTGTCCTCGGTCCCCTCCCCCAGCTGAGCCTGGGATAGGCATTAAGGAAGGCCGCCTTTACGCAGAGCATTTCCCCCCTCCAACATGCTCTCACAAGCCCCCTTTGTTCCCTGCCCTCCACCCCACTCTATGCTCCAGCAGCAGTCACCCAGATGTTCTCTATCACAGCCTGAGCCGTGCCAGCAAACTTTGGCACGCATGAAAGTGCACTGAGTACTGGCCCTCCAGAAATACCTTATTCCCCCTCTGATTTCTGCAAATATTTTTAAATGTTAATGGGTTCCACTCACCCACAACCTAGGGGGAGGTTACAGAACAGGGCTCTGTGTGTCCAGCAAATTAGCAGCCCGAGGATACTGTTGGCGCCTGGGTTCTGTCCCACCCTCGGGCGTTGGCTGGGGTTCTCCAACCTTGAACTGTTGAGGCCAGTTTGCCAGCACATAGCTTTCTAGTGACAGAGGTTAGATGGGTGGTTGGCAGGAAAGTTACTCCAAGCTACAAAAAAGAAAGGACCCTATCTTGCTCTGAAACTTCTGAAAGCACGAGAGACCCTTTGAGCATCACTGAAATAAGATTTTGAAATGGGTATTTTTTTCCTCTTACGCATCCCCCCCACACCCCCCCCCCAGTTCAATACATAGGCACAAAACAATTTGATGTGTGCTTTGGTACTTTGGGTATCATGTACTTTGGAAGTACCTTAATGATAGAAAATGGTATGTTAACTGAAGTCTCAGTGCAAAATTTAATAAAATGGAAATTTGGATCTTTCATATATAGGTAGGAAGGTGATATGTATTTGGAGGGAGAAGAAGAAGAGATAGAATATATTTGTCACAGGAGAGACTTACTCATCTTATTTACATTGTGACAGCTGTTTTAGGGTGTAGCTGGGAGTCCTCTAAAAAGCCCTCTAAACTGAAAAAAATAATTGAAAGCCACCCTTAAAGAGTCTTTGTTTTTAAGCCTGTCCTGATAATCTCACTGGTCACTCTGGAAACAAACTGCTTATATGTTATCCACCTCTAGGCCCTTGTCTCTCCATAGCTAAAGCTCTCTTGTTGCTTGCAAAGTCACACCGTGCGAGGTTGGTAGCCCACATGTCCCGCCCCTGCCCATACTGGGGAGTGGAGGAACTGACCCTTGGGTCTTCTGTCTCCTGGATGCGAGCTTTAGAGAATCACGCTGTATCATGCCATGATCCAAAGACTTCAGAATGTGCCAGTTACACCATCAGTATTCCTGCTGGAGGTGAAATTTTATTCTCCCACTTTCCAGTGAGGAGAAGTAGAGAATTAGGAGGACCTCGATGCAATCTGACTGCAGAGCAAATGCAGGGTTACATAATCCAGGTAAATCTGGAAACTCTTGAGAAGTAAAATCATCTACCCACACATCAGCCTGGGCACTGAGAAAGGAAACCACACCTTACTGCCTGTATTCATGTAGTTTTTCTATTCTGCTGTCTTCATTGGCATTTTTTTTTAACTTTTCCAGGACTGTCCTACCCAACCAAGAAAATAGTGTGAATGTTCATTACAGGAATTTCCCAAAAGACCCCCCCAATTCTTCAAGGGAAAGCATTGACTGACAGGTGTGCCCTTGGAGTCTTTGAATCCCTTGCTTCAAAATCTTCCCCTTGATCTTTCTACCAATCCTGGACTTCTTACCCCATCCTAATCAAGTCTCCACATTGAAAGATCAGATTTAAGCAAAACTTCCAATCCTCAATAAATTCTGACCTTACCTTTCCCGTAACCCCATCTAGACACGGCCAAAGCTCTGTGAAGCAGTGCTTATTTCCCCACCACACCAAGCAATAAACTCAACCCTATCTTACCAATGATTGCATTGCATATTTAGGGAGCACTCCTTTGACACTCTTAGACAATTCTTAGATACTCCTTTGTTTAACTATAACCTGAGATAGAACAAAGATTTTGAGATTTTGAGTTTTACACTTAAAACTGGGGGAGGTGGGATGATTTTTTCAATTCTCTATCTTCTTCTTCTCAAAATTATTCTTCTCCATTATTTAAAAAGTTCTGAGATGATTTAAAAACTGAAAATTAAGAAGAAATCCCATTATGAGTTAATTCTAAAATGAAAGTTAAGTAATTTTAAGAAGCAAAACTTCACTTAATAAGCTAAAAATATAGGCAGGGACCATGTCTTCAATCTCCAAATTTAAGTGATAACAAATTAAATTAATTTGGTGCAAACTGAAATACCTCCAAATGTTTATGTCAGTGTCAAATCACTTGGATTTTTCTGATGTGCGAAAACCTAGCATACAGAATTTTATTGTTGGCAGTCCCTATAAGTGTGGCTTGCCCTGGGTCTATACTGATAAGGCTCCAACATAGAAGATACCTGGATAAGAGGCAAAAGAGTGTAACCAGGATAAAAGCACACATAAAACTTTATTAAATTTGTTTCTAATCGGCAACCAAACAAAGCACAGTTATAAATGTCTGATACAGGTGTCTCACCAAAGAATATGATTTTAACTACAGAGACCACTAAAACCTCTGGATGAGAGGTGTCCTGGGTCAGAGGAAAGAACTATAGGATAATCGCTGCCCTATTTACAAATATCTTTGTTTAAAAAAAAAAAAAAAAAAAAAAAAGGACGTACAAACCCAGTGGAGATTTGAGGTACAACAGTGGACTGGAGGAGATGATGCTAAGTGAAATAAGTCAAGTAGAGAAAGATAATTATCATATGGTTTCACTCGTTTATGAAACATAAGAAATAGGAATATCGGTAGGAGAAGGAAGGGAAGAATGAAGGGGGGTAAACAGAAGGAGGAATGAACCATGAGAGACTGTGGACTCTGGGAAACAAACTGAGGGCTTCAGAGGGGAGGGAGGTGGGGGATTGGGATAGGCCGGTGATGGGTATTAAGGAGGGCACGTATTGCATGGTGCGCTGGGTGTTATACACAAATAATGCATCATGGAACATTACATCAAAAACTAAGGATACACTGTATGGTGACTAACATAACAAAATAAAAATTATTTTAAAAAAATTTTAAAAAATTAAGCTAAGTCAGTAAATTCTAGCTAGGATCCTGCAAAAACTTTGGCTTTTCTTTAAAAGAGGTCTGCAAGTTTGAGGTTTGAGGACGACTGCTATACACTCTAAATCCTTACTTAAGCCAATATAAAGAAGACAAGACTTTTGGTTCAAGAAAGCAGCTAAATATAATTGTTCAACTGTTCTATCTCCCCCAAATCAGAAAAAGCACAAAAGTTGAAATAAATCCACAGTAAGCCTGAAATGCCAGGAAGGATATCATCAGTGTCCATGAACAGAAAGAATTTTCTGGTGGATGAAATCAGAAAGACTGCAAATTCCGAAAGACACACACACACACACACACACACACACACACACCTTAATCCCATACAAATGAAGGAGAAAATCTCCTGAAAATCTGAATCCCAGATTAAACCTGTGAATCAGAGACAGCAGGAACTAGGAGAAATGGACCCTGAGTGGACAGGTAAGTAAGGGCAGCAGAACAGTTGAACCCACCTCCACACTCAGAGCCGCTTTGGTGTTGCCCAAAGCAGAAAGCACAAATACTGGTCTTCCATAAAAATGGGAGTTCTAAACCAGGATGGATAGAATGGGGTGTGGGAGAACCACATGTCCCTACTTATCATAAGGGTTAGGAGATCTTATAGAAGAAAACAAGTATCTCCTATCCCCAAGCCTGCCTATGTCATACCTCTCCTTTGCACAGCCAACAGAGTCAGGGCTCATGTACTAATTTGCAAGGAGCAAGTATCATTCCCCAGGCTGATGAAATGTGTTCTGCAAGCAACAGTGATCAGCCTAGCCTGGGGGTTTTAGCCTCTTTTATGCCACATGGACTTCTTTGTCTGATGAAGCCTATGGAGCCCTTCTCAGAACAACGTTTGGAAATGTATAATATTTTAAATATTTGTATGATCATAAAAGAAACCAATGACATTGAAATGAAAGTATCAAAATATTTTTAAATTATAATATAAAAATATACTTGCTTCTTTATTAACACATAAAATAAGATCTAGCAGTAGGCCAAACACTGCCAAAGTTTCAAAACATTGATGATTATAATTCACATTTACAAACTAATGTGATACAGAAATGTTTGTGATGTCTATCAGGGACAAAAATCACAGATACTGCTAATACTCCTATAGTTGTTGCCTATGTTCAAGATTGAAGGAATTGCTAAATTTCATCTTGAAGCCAGTAAAATAATATCATTTTTCCCATCTAAATTCATGAACATCTGAACTCTATCTGTATTCTCTGTAGTCCTCAAGTTAAAAATCTCTATAGTAGACTCATCTACAAATATGAACAGGCAACCAGATACCAACTGCATGAGAAGGTCAACCAAATGTTTTAAAAAGTACAAGATTGCACAAAAGAGCTAATTCCTGAGAAAAATATAGGGAATTGGAAAGAATCCTCAAAAAAAAAAAAAAAACCCACAATTTGTAACTACAGATAGTGTTAAAAGGAAAAGATGTCAAATAAAAAAAAAACTTCAGAACAGGATGTGATGAAAAAGAAACAGAGTTTTTGGAAATTATCAAGATTATTGAAATGTGGGCTGAACTGCAGAATGAAAGAAACTTCAGATGAAAATAGTGAGCTGGAGGGGTAAACCAAAAGATTCTATCAGAATTAAGTGACAAGAACAAAGAGGTTAAAAGGATGAGAGAAAAGATGAGATATGTAGGTCTAAAAGTTCTGCCATCCATCTAGTAGGCGCTCAAGAAAGAGAAAGTAAAAAATAGAAGGAGAAAATCAATTAAGTAGCAAAAACAAGAACAGCAAGGTAAAGTTTCTGCCAGATGAACAAAGTCTTGTCAGTAGTGCAAGCAATAACATCTAGACCCGGACTATTAAAATACATGAACTCCAACATTAAGTAGGAAGTTGTGATGGACTATGAAAGAGGGAGAGTATAACTAAATGGAAAGAAAAATTAAAACAGCATCAGACCTCTCACCTGCAACAATAGATGCTAGAAGACTATAGAATAATACTTCAAATTAACCAGGGACAATTAGAATTTACATACAAAATTAAACCATCCTTTAAAAACCAGGGCAAATTTTTAAAAAATTAAAACCAGGACAAATTATTTATGCAAAGACTGAGTTGAACATATATAGCCTTTCTGAAGAAATACAAAATAATGTACTATAACAAACTAAAAACTGAATTCAAGAAGGAAGATAACATAAGAAAAAAATTGTAAGCAAAGATAAAGTCTGTAATTAAGTTCAAATAGCAATTGATGATCGACCCTAAAGTTAATTACTAAGAAATTATTCCTAAGGAATCAGGAATCAGAATCACAACGATAGGAGAGTATGCAATATACCCAACAATCAAAAGGATTCCAAAAGTTCTGAAAACGTAAGTCGATGGTGTGGTGTTATGAAGTATGCTTAGGGATGTGTGTGCTCTGGGAGATGGAGGAGATTCATAGATTCTGACTAATTCTGGATGATAATAGTAAAGTTAATCACTACGTGATTATAAATGTATGCAAATATTTTTAAATTAGCATAACATGAAGACCCCATATTATTTCCCCCCTCTGCTTTGCCCCTCAAAAGTTTAAGACCCAAAATTGTGATGCAGCTCCAGAAAGTATAAGACCTTGAAACACGGTTTTCATGTCTTATCCTCATTCTTGTTATTTTTCCTATTCTTATGTTCCCTCAATTTGGATTTCTTTACTTCTTAACAAAATCATATTTCTATTTGCACATGTGTGTAAAGGTCCATATTCACATATACGTATGTATGTATATGTTGGATTTTAGGTGATATATATATGGCCTAGGCAGGGATCGAAAAAATATACATTTATAGTTTGAGAGATGATTTCAATGAACTAAAGGCAACGGGACGGTTTAACACATCATTATTTTTTTTCTTATAATAATATTTTTATTATATTATGTTAGTCACCATACAGTACATCCCTGGTTTTTGATGTAAATTTCGATGATTCATTAGTTGTGTATAACACCCAGTGCACCATGCAATACGTGCCCTCCTTACTACCTGTCGTTATTTAATCTCCATCTTACTAACATGATCCAAAGATTACCTAGCCCAGATCTGTCCTAACCTTAAGATGGTTTTCAAACTATCTACTCTTCTGAAAATCAGTGTTAGCGCCACTGTATCTCTTAACCACATATATGGAAAGAACCTTGTGTAAATTAAATTACCTAAAAGAAGAACTTGAAACATTCAAAGTGACCCGCTAACTATAGTAATGAGTAGGCTTCTTTCAAGCAGAATGAAGCAAAACCAATACCTGAGTTGTGAGAGCGTTGACTAAGAACACGAACCTGTGAGGCCGACTGTCTGGGTTAATCCCACTTAGCAGCTGGGGCAACTTGGACCAGTGACTGCAACTCTTTGTGTTCAGTTTTCTCATCTGTAAAATGGGGGTGGGAGTAGCAAGAAGGTTGTTGTGAGGATTCAGTGAGGTAATGCAGGAGAGTCTCTCAGAGTAGAGGCTACCACAATAAACACTAGCTACGACTATTTTAATAAAATATTTCTCTGGGAGACATCTTTCCCAGAACGATATTAGCATTCAGTCACACAAATGATGATTGTTTTGAACAATCCAGCTCAAAGCTCATTCAGAGCGGCACAGTCCAATTCCTGATGAATAGCAAATAACAACAGAAATAAAAAACTGCTTCTTTGACTTTTTCTATTTCCATTCCTTTTGTGACCGTATATCTATCTAATAGTTTATTAGCAGGCATTTTCTCAAAATGCTCCATCTGAAAAATGACTAAGTCCTATAGAAAACTTCCCAGGTGGTCTATGCCCACAGTAACCATACTAGTCCATCTTACCCAGTGAAACCAATTTTTCCCATTAACATAGGCTTTTATAACTGATGGTTTCCATACTGCATATTTATCAAATATAAAGGATTCCATCATCAGGGATTAGCTGCACAGGCTGGCATGGATTGGTAAGAGGTGATTTATACATCTCTTCTTACCTCCAAGTTTCATATTTACACTATTAGGAATCATCAAATCAAGGTGGTTGCTGGCTTTTTTTTTTTTTTTTCCTGGAGAGAATTTGTTGAAAATTACCAGCTCCTCATTACCTCTTGTCCAAAAGAGCCAGCCTTTGTAAAGTCCCAAAGTTAAGAGTATCTTTTAAGATGCAGGTATAAGATATGCTGATTTGCATATATAAAAGAAATATGGTGTAAAAAAAGAACAAATGTATTTCTATCTTAAATGTCATACTCATGAATATAACTTTCTATTCTGGGTTAAAAATCTGAGCACAGGGGCGCGTGGCTGGCTCAGTGGTTAAACGTCTGCCTTTGGCTCAGGGCGTGATCCCAGGGTCTGGGATCGAGCCCTACATCAGGCTCCTCTGCTGGGATCCTTCTTCTTCCTCTCCCATTCCCCCTGCTTGTGTTCCCTCTCTCGCTGGCTGTCTATCTGTCAAATAAATAAATAAAATCTTTAAAAAAACAAATCTGAGCACAAATTTTTTCAGATGCGACAGTAACTATTGTGGTAATGATGTGGTTTGATTCCACATACTAAATTAACTTGGAAATGTTGAAACATAATGTAAGTACTCTTCAAAATTCAGTCTGTTTTATCCAAAGAAGTTTAAATTCAAAATATTTTATTTTGTTCTGGAAATTTTATACAGGGGTTTTGCCAAAAGCATTAAATATTTGATTCTACTTGTTAAGATTTGCAGGAACTGCTTTAAATTTATTATAAAAAATAACAGCAACAGCAACACATTTTCCCCTTTCATTAAGGTAGTGAAAAAACAAACTTTAAGAGCTTTTCCATAAAAATGCTCTAAAATATTCCATTAAAATTAAAAGGCAACTGCCACTTCACACGTGGTCAGATTTAACTATTCAAAGTTATTTTAGGTATATCAGCCCCCAAAGACCAAACTACCTGAGAGTCCAGCTGTGTTCAAAGATCTCCAGAACCCAGCCTCCAAAGTTGGATAGGGCTGGTATAAAGGGTTGTTAGACCTGAGAAGGAAAGGATAGTTCTGGTAGTATTTGGTCCCCTAAAAATCCTCACTTGATTAGAGGTTCCTTAATGACACAATCACCCTACAGTGGTCAGGGAGAAATCTACACTAGAGCATGCTTAGAACAAAAGCCCAATCCAATATTAAGAGGTGTAACCCCCCTCACCCCCGCCATCAGAAACGGTGAACTGAGAATCTTAACAGCAAGCAATCTTCCAGGGTTGTGAGAAATAATGGCATTTCAGTTGAAATCTTAAGCTTTCGTGATTATAAAAAGTATCTTTAAAATGCTGCAATAATATGCATATTTGCCGTTAAATATTATACTCCTTCTGGTATGGTTCTCCTTGCCCAGTTTTGTTTTATAGCAATATTTATGCATTTTAAATACGATTTAAACGTTAGTTTGCCACAGAGATATTTAGTTTCCTGTATGAGTAATTTATGTATTTCTTAGGGTGGTCCGTTATACATATGTTTAATTAGCCTTAGAATCAGGTTGTTAAATACTTGTTTAAATGTCCCAAATATCAAGAAATAAGAGTACCCTATATTTTTCAGGAATTTATTATTGACTTTTGCACTTAAACCTTAACAATCATTCACTAGCACCCCTGTTAGAGTTTCCAGGAACCCCAACAAATTTTGACATAACTTACTTTTACCATAGTACCAGATGCTTATGTCTTTGGAATTTCATTTTTTGGTATTAAAGAAAGTTATCCCAAAAAAGTGAACTAATGACTACAAGATCAAAAACTATGGACACAAACGATACAGTAACCACATTTAAAAGCCAACAGACTTGTCGGTAAATGTTAACATCTTACTTCCTGCACCAGTGTTAGAAAAAGGATATGGGGGTGGGAATGTTTTTGTTTGGCTTGTTTGCTTAGCGTTAAGTGAAAAGTAAAGGGTTTGAAACCATCCATACTTCGGGTATAATTTTGACTCTTCCATTTACTCATTTGTTTGACCCTGAGAAAGTCACTTGACTTCAAGTGACCTTTAGATTTCATCAGATTTCCTTTCAGATCCACCAAAAAATGAGAAAACAAAAATAATGAACACTCTTTTAATGATCTTATTTATATAAATATGGTGTTAATACTGAGAAAAGCTAGAACAGTAACTTTCAGATTAGGCTTTAACCTTTCCTCAAAATATCCCTGTTAAGAACCTCTCAGCTTTGCCTTGGAATGATTTCTTATTGTCAAGTGTGGCTACACGTCATTTCTTATGTTAAGTATGGAAAATGAAGGATTTCTTCAACTTCCCACACACCCTCAGTACTTGCTTTGCAAGCCACTGGCTTCTCTTCCACCTGAATCAAGGAAGGGGCGATTTCCAGTCTACTCACCTATGCATTTACTGTGAGCGTAACTCCATTTGTTGGAAAGCCGCCATATGTTTATGAGAGCCTAAGGGATATTGGGTGGTTGTCATCTTTCTCTGGCTCCCTCCCGCCACACCAAATGCCCTGGCAAGGCGGCTACACCTGGACACTGCATTCCCTGCAGAGCACCTTGTTACCAAAATTGTAGAATATTTGGACCAAGTTCAGAGAAGAGTTACTAAAAGGATTAAGGGGCTGAGGGGACCAATTTATAAGGAACTCAGAAATGTTTGGTTAAGTGGTAATTACCTTAAAGAGGTGTGGTGGCTCTGACATTAAGTTTGAATTTCAAGCCATACTTGGCAAAAAGGCCTCTTTTCAGGCCTCCACATTCAGAAATACTCCAAAGAAGGGGCAGAATCTCCCTCTTGCTTGGCCCTCTGGCCAGTGCACAGGCTGCTTGGGTGGTATTCACAGCTCAGTGCGGTGACCTCTACACACAGGCACAGAAGTCAGCACTATGAAGCCGAGAGCTCATTTAAGACAGCTGGAAGATGCTTCAAGAAAGTCTTCTCAGGAATCGTGAGGAACAAGCTGGGTTGTGACAGGCTAGTTCCTCCATCCCAGTGAAGCACTATCCATACCCCATGGCCAATCTCTGCTTGATGGGGGGTACCGTTTAATAAGAGCCCCCGACTGACTCCAAGTGTGCAAGTCTGTCTAAAATACACTGCTTGGAATTTCTTTAAGAAGGACAGCTCCCACTTGGCCAAAGAAGAAAACCTGAGAACACCTGTAACAGTTAAGGAGGCTGAAAGAGATAATTCCTCAGAGCAGTATTGCCCAAAATGTTGTCCAGGTGATATTGCTCTGTGTTACACACATTTACAAAGAAAAGAGCTAAAAACTGGAATAAATGAAGTCAACCTTTATGTATGTGTTCTTTTTTTTTTTTTTTTAAGATTTTATTTATTTATTTGACAGAGACAGCCAGCGAGAGAGGGAACACAAGCAGGGGGAGTGGGAGAGGAAGAAGCAGGCTCCCAGCGGAAGAGCCTGATGTGGGGCTCGATCCCAGAACGCTGGGATCACGCCCTGAGCTGAAGGCAGACACCTAACGACTGCGCCACCCAGGCGCCCCTATGTATGTGTTCTTAAACAGTAGTATATCTCAGAGCCATTTATATATTGAAGTCTATTGCATCTAAGGAGGGGAGAGTAATGTATATACTATTTCCCAAATTCAAATTGGGCTTGGAATGCTTTATTCCTGAAGTACAGATTCTTTGTGTTCACAGTTACTTCTGTAATGCTTTTTATAATGCTGCACTCGGTAAATGAATAATGAAATGTATGGACCAGCCTAGGCTAAAACACAGGTTTTTAAATCTAATCCACTCCTCTTTCTACCACACTGATATTCTAGCTACTCTTCACTTATAAGAAGCATTTCATCTATATAAATGAAACGAAATTTGTTAACTAGAAGCATTGACTTGAAGCCACAAAAGGTCAAGCTCGAGGGCCTTCTGCTTTCTTGAGGCATCCAGGTAAGTATGTATTTATATTTTTTTCTTGAAGAAGCCCCACAAAACTGTATAGCCTTTATATCCTGTAAACTTGCTGTGACCATATAAGATGAAAATAGCCCAATGGGTTTTCACCAAATTTATAAGTTGTAATTGAGATACTTTGGATTACTCTGGGGTCACCTTTGAGAGAGAGAGAGATTTATCCTCCTATGTGGCTAAAATATATATCTAAATAAGAACTAAATCTAGGTTCATTATTTCTATACTCTTCATAATTACATGAACTTTAACCATCTCACTTCTTAGCATTCCTCTTAAGACATTTATTACATCTACTATCTGGTTAAATAAGCATCTTACCCAATAGTCTTACTTCCACTCTCCCACCTCTCAATATTTTCAGACTATGAATAGCCACTCTGAAATCATCATGTTGTTAATATTACCACAAATGGAATTCCTTCTGACGACCATCTGAAGTTTCTGTATCAATTTTTTTCCATGAGTGGGGGCTGCCATAGTTAAACTTGAATCTACAGCACTTCAATTTGGCATTCTACTTCAATTCAAAGCTTCATTTATATTGATCTTGTCTTTTGGAATTTCCCGTAGGCTGCCTCAGATAAAATAATTTCCAGCCTAGTCTTTGTCTTGTCTGATCTCTCGTTTGACAATATGCCTTCAAAATCAAATCTTATCATTTAATCCAAAACAAAAAATTTATTATGAATATTAAATCAGTAATTTCACAGGCTGGCCTTAGTAATTCATTTTTAACCATGATTGAGAAGCCAGTGTCTAAGCTTAGACTATTGATGCTCAAAACTTTGCAAATTTCGTCCAGACTATTCATAATTTAACAAGATATGCTAACAACCGCACACACACAAATCACTATCCAACCACTCTGTGTCTTAGACCAAATAAAGGCTTTACCCTCTCATTTTTCAAGTAAACTTGTAGTCCAGATATAAAACCAGGACTGAGTATAAAAGCCAAACGTTTTACCTTCCTGTGTTTCCTTCCCATCATCTTCCTGAGTTGGTGACTATGAAAATATGCTAAGTCCAAAATAGCAGTTGCATATTGCCAGCTTGGCCTCAGTCATTTCCAAGCCAACGGGGAATTGACAGACACCCTCTTTACAAGTCTAGTGTTTGTAAATATCCAATGAAATGACTTCATTCAGTCAATTATTTCTGGAGAAAGCTGGCAGAATAACGTAGTAATTAAACTGAGGACTGATGGAAACTGTTAAACAGGAGAGCTATTTTGCACAGCAGTTCACATTAGTGCTTTTTAATGCATTTTCATTTAAAAAAATGCTTGAAATACTAGGGCAATTAAAAAGAACTGCCTCTTCGTTGAGAAACATATTTAAAATTCCAGGGAAGATGGCATATGGAAAAGAAGTAGAAACTCAGTTTTCCAGGATCATCTTGGAATCAGTATGATTTGTTTTAAGTATGATGAATTGTGAAATCAAAACACAACTGGATTCAAATGTAAGTAGAAAAGACATCCCAAAACCAGAACGTCATGTACTCAAGACTCAATTGCCTGTGTGCTAGGTATTCACTTCATAGTGAATATGCTGTCTGCCGCATGTTTTTGCTCGGTCCAGTTTCCCTTTGGTTCCTCCAGCTGGCCGCCAGCATACCTTGATTCATCATCCGATCATTCATTTACTCAACAATATTGAGCCATCACCTCAGGCACTGCTCTAGTTACTTGTTACGTAGTTGTAAATAAAAATACTTTCCCACATACCTCTCCTAACTGCCTACTGGTTATGCACTTGGAGATAGACAAAAATTCTAATGCAAAGAAATAAATTGGAATCCAAAAGCTGATGGAAAGAGCTCTGAATGCTTCCCAAAGGACAATGCAAGCTGTTAAATTACTTATGTCACTTCATTTTTTATTAAGTTTTTAATTTTAATTCCAGTACAGTTAACCTACAGTGTTATATTAGTTTCAGCTGTACAATAGTGATGCAACGATTCTATATATTACTCAGTGCTTATCATGATTAAGTGTACTCTTAATCCCCATCACCTACTTCACCCACACCCCCACCTACCTCCTCTCTGATAACCATCAGTTTGTTCTCTATAGCTAAGAGTCTGTTTCTTGGTTTGTCTCTTTTTTAATCCTTTGACCATTTGTTCTGTTTCTCAAATTCCACATAGGAGTGACATCATATGGTATTTGTCTTTCTCTGACTGACTTATTTCACTTAACATTATACTCTCTAGCTCCATCCATGTTGTTGAAAATGGCAAGATTTCATTCTCTTTTATGGCTGAATAATATTCCATTGTGTGTATAGATACCACCTTTTCTTGAACCATTCATCTATTGATGTACACTTGGGCTGCTTCCATAATTTGGCTATTGTAAATAATGCTGGCAAATCATAAGGGTGCATGTATCCCTCTGAATTAATGGTTTTGTATTTTGGGGGTAAATACCCAGTAGTGTGATTACTGGATTGTATGTTAGTTCTATTTTTAACTTTGTGAGGAATTTCATACTGTTTTCCACAGCAGCTACGCCAGCTTGCATTCCCACCAACAGTGCATAGGGGTTCCCATTTCTCCACATCCTCGCAAACACTTGTTTCTTGTGTTTTTGATTTTAGCCATTCTGACAGGTGTGAGGTGATCTCATTGTAGTTTTGATTTGCATTTCCCTGATGATGAGTGATGTTGAGCATTTTTTCATGTGTCTGTTAGCCATCTGGATGTTTTATTTGGAGAAATATCTGTTCGTATCTTCTGCCTATTTTTTAATCAGGTTATTTGTTTTTTGGGAGGTATTGAATTGTATCAGTTCTTTATATATTTTGGATTCTAACCCTTTATCAAATATGCCCTTTGAAAATATCTTCTCCCATTCAGTAGATTGCCTTTTAGTTTTGTTCATTATTTCCTTTGCTGTACAGAAGCTTTTTATTTTGATGTAGTTTCAATAGCTTATTTTTGTTTTTATTTCCCTTGCCTCAGGAGACATCTAGAAAAATGATGCTACAGCCAATGTCAAAGTGTAGCACTTCATTTTAAAAATACCCTAACATACAAATAACCACCATCTTTCCTAGTACGATGGCATAGATACAAAGCCTAAAAAAAGGGGGGGAACTTTTAGGTCATTTGTAGCAATCTAAAGAATGGAGTAAGAGAAATTGGCAAATATCAAGAACAACTTAGGGAAACCAAGCCAGAAAATTCCAAGGTAGAGTGAAATTGGACAAGTTAGTGACTAGAAAGAGTTTCTGCTACACTTCAGAAATATTTCTCATTTCTCTTTGTCAGTATTTAACTTACTAAAGATTCTTCTGGATGAATAATCATATTCCTTTGAAAATACAAATAACATGGGGGTGTGGAGTTAAGGACCGTCAGTCATTCACATTCTGCTTGTATGAGCTACATAAGAATTTAATGAAATGTTTGGCACAGTTCTTTGTAAACTGAGGAATGCTATAAAGTTAGAGTGGCAAAGTAGTTAAGATCATAGATTCTGGAGCCATATTGTCTGAATTTGAAACCTAGCTCTACTAATAACAAGCTATGCAAGTTTAGGCAACTAATTTAATCTCTTGATGTCTTAGTTTCCTCATCTACAAAATGGGAATAAGAGTTGAAACTATTCCACAAGGTTGTTGAAAGGTTTAATTAGTTAATATAAGTAAAGCACTTAAAACAGTGCTGGGACTTGCCCTTTTGACCAAAACAGAGTAACAGGGACTGATTTTATGCTCCCTCCTAAAGCTACCAAAAACACCCAAATAGGATATGAAATAGAATATGAAATAATGATTATCAAGACAGTACATCAGGCAATGGAGGACAGTAATCCCTGAGACATGGGAAACAAATGAAGCAAGCCTGAATGATTGCCCTAATTTACTAACTTGAGAGAGTTCCTAGGCCACAGTATAGAAGGGAGTTGAGGGGAGGATCCAGGCAAAGCTTGCAGGACTCCCCAAGGTGAGGAGATGGAGTTCAGAGTGTGAGCAGAAGAACAAGGGGGCTAGAAAGTGCAAGATAAAGTACCAGAAAGGAGAGAGTTGGGAAAAAAATAAAAATAAAAAGGCAAAAACAAAAACAAAACAAAACAAACAAACAAACAATGGGGATCAGCAGAGCATCCCCTCAAGTATTCAGCAGAGTAGTGATAAGCACACACCATGTGAGGAAACTATGTAAGACCGGGCAAGAATTATCCAAAAACACCAGAAAGTATAGTACACAGTACTCACATAGGCCCAGGAATAGTGGCTTTTGTCACCAGTCAGACTGAAAAACCTCAAAATTCGCAGAACATTTGGTAGAGTACCCAGAAGATTCTTATCCCAGTAACAGGAAATAATTAGTCTTGACTAAATATTTCTCTGTCATATCTAACACATTTTAAAACAATTTTCAAAGGGGTGCCTGGGTAGCTCAGGAGTTTGTGTCCAAATCTTGATTTAGGCTCAGGCCATGATCTCAGGGTAATGGAATTGAGCCTTGCGTTGGGCTCTGTGCTCAGCGTGGAGTCTGCTTGAGATTCTCTCTCTCCCTCTGCCCCTTCCCCCATTTGTGTGCTCCCTTTCACTCTCTCTCTCAAATAAATAAATAAATCTTTAAAAAAATAATTCTCAAAAAAGATAAAACTATTTCCAAGTAGCAACTGCATCTCAGAACAATGTTCAAAAGTATTTATAGGAAAACAAAAATAGCAAGCCAAATTCACAAGGTAAAATTCACAGCATGAATCATGTCAAAGATTACCAGTTTTGAAAAGGAGAAAAATATAAATCAAAATGGGGAAAATTAGTCAACTGAAACTGACCCAGAACTAACACAGGTGTTAGAATCATGAGACAATGACATTAATTATAATTAATAATGACATCATTATTATATTCCACATGTTCAAAAAGTATGGACAGACATTAAAGATATAAAAAAAAGACCCACGTTGAACATCTATAGATGAAAGCTACAATGTCTGTGATGAAAAAGACACACCAAATGGAATTAGTAGAAATTAGACATTAGACAAGAAAATATTAGTGAACTTGAAGACATAGCAATAGAAACTATACAAAATGAAGCAAAAAATAGTAAAATATGAAAAGAGCATCAGGAAACAATAAGAAAATGTCAAGTGGTCAACAAACATGTAATGGAAGTCCCCAAAGAAGAGAGTGGAGAAGATGCAAAATATGTTTGAAGAAATAATAGCCAGAAAATTTTCAAATTTGATGAAAACTAAAACTCGACACATCAATATAACCTTAACACAAGAAATATGAAAGAAATATGAAGAAAAGTACACCATGAAACATCATACTCAAGTTGCTTTAAAAAAAAAAAGAATACAAAGGAAGATAGGGAAAGGGAACACCATATGAGACAAAAACAGCAAAGACTGGAATGTTTTGTTTTGATTTTAGGTTTAGCTTAGAGGTTTAAGACCTAAACATAATAATCACATTAAATGTTAAACATAATAATCACATTAAATGTAAATGGTATCAACAGACCAATTAAAAGGCAGAAATTGTTAGATTAGATAGAAAAGCAAGACCAACTATGTGCTGCCTAAAAGAAAGTTACAAGTAGGTTAAAAGTGTAAAGAAAAAAAAACAAGAAAAGGAAAAAGAAAAACCAAGCTAACATTAATCAAAGAATGCTAGACTAGTATATTAATATCAGACTAAGATTTCAGACTAATATTATCAGGCAAAAGAAGGGAAGATTTTATAGTAGTAATAAGTGGATCAAATAATCAACAAGGCATACAATCTTAAATGTTTACACACCTAATAACAGAGCTTCAAGACACATAAAGCAGGGCACCTGAATGGCTCAAATGGTTAAGCGTCTGTCCTTGGCTCAGGTCGTGATCTCCAGGTCCTGGGATGGAGCCTCATGTCAGGCTTCCAGCTCAGTGGGGAATCTGCTTCTCCCTCTGCCTCTCCCTCTGCTTCTTCCTCTGCTTCTCCCTCTGCCTCTCTTCCCTGCTCAGGCTCTCTCTCTGTCTCTGTCTCTCTCTCTCAAATGAATAAATAAAATCTTTTAAAAAAAGACACATAAAGCAAAACTGACAGAAGCGCAAAAAGAAATGGACAAATCCAGAATTACAGTAGCAAATTTCAATTCTCTTCTCTCAATTGATTAAATAAAAAACCAGGGGCGCCTGGGTGGCACAGTGGTTAAGCGTCTGCCTTCGGCTCAGGGCGTGATCCCAGCGTTCTGGGATCGAGCCCCACATCAGGCTCCTCCGCTATGAGCCTGCTTCTTCCTCTCCCACTCCCCCTGCTTGTGTTCCCTCTCTCGCTGGCTGTCTCTATCTCTGTCGAATAAATAAATAAAATCTTAAAAATAAATAAATAAATAATAAATAAATAAATAAATAAATAAATAAATAAATAAATAAATAAGTAAAAAACCAGTAATGATATGGGGGACTTAAAAATCACAATCAACCAAAATTGACTTGATTGGTACTAACAGAACACTCTATCTAACAATAATAAAATACACATTCATTTTATTGACACACAAAACATTTCCCAAAAGAGACTACATTCTGGGGCATAAAACAAGTCTCATTAAATATAAAAGCATTCAAATTATACAGACTTCTTCTTTGATCACAACAGAATTAAATTGAAAATAAATCAGAGGTCTCTAGAAATCTAAATATTTTCAACTAAACAACAGATTTTTAAATAATCAGTAACTAAAAGATGAACTTTTTTGAAAAAACTAAAAATTTGAATTGAAGGAAAGGAATAAAAACAATACATCAAAATTCATGGGAATCTGCTAAAGCAGTGCAGAGGAGAAAATTTATAGCACTGAACATTTATTTAGAAAAGAAGAAAGGTTTTAAATCAAGACCTCAATTTCTACTTTATACAAGAGCAAGGGAAACCCAAAGTAAGTATAAAATAGTAAAGATTAGAGAAGAAATAACAAATGTAGAAAACTAATAAATAGAGAAATTCAGTAAAACCAACAGCTGGTTGTTTAAAAAAAAATAGAATTGATAAACCTCTAAGGAGAGTGATCAGAAAAAGAGACAAGATGTAAATTACCAATATCAGGAATTACAGAAGTGATACAGTAAAAAACCTAGTCATTAAAAGGATGTAGGCGTTTGGGGTCCCCACGCCACGCTTAGTTTTGATAATTAGCACTAGAAATACTCAGTCTGTTATATTCACAATTACAGTTTATTACAATGAACAGATACAATTAAAATCAGCAAACGCAATGGGGTGCTTGGGTGGCTCAGTTGGTTAAGCGTCTGCCTTAGGCTCAGGTCTTGATCCCAGGGTCCTAGGATCGAGCCCTGCCTGCGTCAGGTTTCTTGTTTGGCAAAGAGCCTATTTCTGCCTCTCCCCCTGGCTTGTGCATTCTCAATCTCTCTCATAAATAAATAAATAAATAAATAAATAAATAAATAAATAAATAAATTCTTTTAAAAAAATCAGCAAAGGCAAAACGCATCTAGAGACGAGTCCAGAAAAAAAAAATCTGATATAAATTTCCAGTTGTCCTTTCTCAGTGTAATTGTGCAGACTGCACTTAATTCTCCCAGCAACACATACGAAATATCATCAACTAGGGAAGCTCCTTGTTGTCTCGGATTCTTATTGGACGGTCATGCAGGCATGGAACACTCATATGACTGACTTTAGCTACCCAGTCTCTAGCCCCTCCAGAGATCAAACTGATAAAGCACGGCCTAGGAATCCAGGTAGACAAAAGCAGGCATTCACCATAAATTACATAGCATAAGCCATTTGATAAGCACAAAAGCCCTAGGTATATAAAGACAATTTTATCACACAGGACATTCCAAGGGTTTAGAGGTCTTCTCCCAGGAGCCAGTCAATGGCTACTCCTTTCTTTGAAATGTGCAGGGTTTGACCATCACAAACCCTCTAAGTGAACCCTTTACTGGACACTAAGAAAATATTATGAACAGCTTTATGCCAATATAGTCAACAACTTAGATGGAGATTGGGATAGGCTGGTGGTGGGTATTAAGAAGGGCACATATTGCATGGTGCACTGGGTGTTATACACAAATAATGAATCATGGAACATTGCATCAAAAACTGGGGATGTACTGTATGGTGACTAATATAACAAAAAAAAAAAAATATATATATATATATATATATATATATATATAAAGAAACAAATATCTTGAAAGAAAAACTATGAAAAGTCACTCAAGAATAAATAATCTAAATAGCTCTATATCTGTCAAAGAAATTCAATTTGTGGTTAATAAGTTTCCCACAAAGAAAACTGCAGATGGTTTCACTGGTAAATTCTACCATGTATATAAGGAAGAAATAATACCAAAGCTACACAAGTCTTCCAGAAAATTGAAAAGAAAAAATATTTCTCATTTGGTGAGACCAGTATTAACCTGATCCCAAAACAAGGCAGACATCACACAAAACAATCACATACTAGTATCCCTCAGGAACATATGCAAAAATGCTAAACAAAGTTTTAGTCAACCAAGTCCAAGAATATATAAAAAGCGTAATATATTATGTCTAAGTAAAGTTTATCTCAGGATGCAAGATTGGTGTAACACGAGTCAATCAATGCAACTCACCACAATAACAATCTAAAAAAGAAAAATCCTATCATCACCTTAACAGACCCAGAAAAAGCATGCAAGAAAATCCATTATCCATCTCTGTTAAGAGCTCTCAGCAAACTGGGACCAGAAAGGAATTTCAACAGCATGATAAAAAGCATCTACCGAAAAACCTAAAGCTAACACCATATTTAATGGTAAAAGACTTTATGCTTTCCCCTAAGATCAGAAACAAGACAGGGTATTCAATTTCATTTCTATTCAACATTATACTAGTGGGTCTTGGCCAGTGCAATAAGGCAAGAAAATAAATAAATGGCATGCAGATTCAAAAGAAAGAAATAAAATTGTTATTTGCAGACATGATCACCCCTGTAGAAAATCCAATTAAATCTACCTTAAAAAATGCTGTTATAACTAATAAGTGTATTTATCATGGTTGATCAACAAACATAAATCAATTTTATTTCTATATAGTAGATACAAACAGAAATTGAATATTGAATTAAAAGTGCTATTTACAATAGGTCATGCTATTAACTATTTGGGGGTAAATCTGACAGAAGATGTGCAAAATCCATATACTGAAAACTGCAGAATACTGTTGAAATACTATTTTAAGCCTTTATTTAAAAAAATAAAATGGCATCTTGATTCTTCTCAACCTATTTTTAGTTTTTTATTAACTAACCAATGAGTCCATGGCTGCAACTAGCAATAAGTAATGAATGGGGTTAATGTTGTTTACCATCACAGAAATCCATACTAAAAAGGAATCTCAGAATACATGAAATGTGGAAATGTTTCATCTCAATACTTAACTTGGAAAGGTTCTTTCAACATTTATTTGAAAGGTCAGTAGGCATCAAACATTCTGTTATACACTGGTTGAATAAAAGATGCATCCCCTGATCTTACCGAGCTGTTACCTAATAGAGGGAAATAGAAAATAAACAAGCAAGCAAACAATGCAAATTACTTAAGAGTTGTAATTAGTATTATTAAAGTAATAAAGAACACAGAAATGGGGGTGTGGGAGGGGTGCTATTTGGATAGGGTGGTCGTTGAAAGTCTAAGTGGACATTCAAGTCAAAATCTGAAGCAAAAAGAACCAGCCTGACAAGGGAAAGATTATTATGGCCAAATAGAACAGCATTTGGGAAAGCCCTGTGTAGGGCAGTAGTTGGTAGGGGGAGAGCCTGACATGTTCCAAACCTCCAAAGAAAGTCAATCTGGCTGGAGTGTAGGGACTACGGAGTAAAGGGAAAGATAAGCCTAATGATCACTTAAGAGAGGTACGCAGGGGTCAGATCACACAGGCTCACATAGGAACTGGTATTTTATTTAAAGTGCAACAGGAAGTCATTTTACAGTTTTAACCAGACTACACACATTAGATTTTCATTTTTTTAAAAGATTACCTCTAGTTGTTCTGGTAGAGAATCAACTGGAGGGAATATAAGGATCTAAGTTATCACAGATGATCCCCTTTTGCCATAAACACATAAAACTGCTGAAAAACATAAAATATATTTTTATTTAAAAGAAAAAATATAGGGGCGCCTACAACTCTTGATGTCTGCTCAGGTCATGATCTCAGTCAGGGTCATGAGATTGAGCCCTGCATCCCGTTTCCACACTCAGAGGGGAGTCTGCCTCTTTCCCTCACTCTCTCCCTCTGTCCCTCCCCCCTCTCATGCTCTCCCATTCCCCCCCCCCAAATAAATAAATAAATCTTTAGGGAAAAAAAAAAAAAGAAAAAATATATCCTAGAACGTAAAAGAAATCAAAAAGAGGTGTAGAAAGCAAACCCAAGGGGAAGTCTACCTGAATATAAGTGCTGGGGGTTGGGAGTCCTGTACACATTTGAAGACAAGATCACTGAAATAAAGTTCACAGACTGGAAAGGACGGTCCATGTGATAACAGAGAATTAGAAAAAACTTGGCCTACTGATAACCTGAGCCCTGATCATATGTGGGGGAGAGATCCAAATCTGTATCACAAGTTGAAAAAATTACTTTAAATTTGATTTAAAGCAACTGAAAGTTCTAGCACCCAGCAAAACCAATCTGCAAAGACAGTCTCTCAACCCAAGATACAGAGGACTTTCACAAAGCAAAAAACTTCTTTGAAGCTAAGCTCCCAATAAAATATTACATCATTTGAAGAAACCAGTCACCACGAGGGAAAGCCAACAGAAACAAGAGCTAGAACCTTGCAAACTGGAAATTGTAATTTTATACAGATGTTATTTTTTACTATATAATCTCACGTTTTGGTTCTCATTCAGGGCTGATGCAAAACCTTCTAAAATACCATAATATCCATCTCTATTAAGGATATTGATAATTCTTGAAATTCACCCAGAGCTAAAATAAAGAAGTTTATGTATAAAATTTAACACGAGGCATACAGGGTGCTTCATTTTTACTACATGGCTGATGCTTGTAAATGGGAAACCGAGTTAATTACCGTTGGTACTGATCCCCATCTGCTAGATAATCTGTTTCTTCAAAATATTTAGCCCATGTCCCAAACCTGGAGGAGCTGTCTTGCCAATCCTTTTAAATTGCACTTAATTTTCAACTGTTAGGGAAAACAAGTCCACATTTAAAATGAATTGTTTGTGCAGACTTAAATTTCAGAAATCACTTTTAAAAGTTCAAGGTGTCAGGAGGAATTCCAAACATCCTTCACCTTCTGGTCACCTATCTAAACCTGAAATACTCATTCCACCTCTTTTCTTGGTGTGGCATTTTATTTTCAGTCTACTTCATTTCAATTTGTTTAAAAATATTGGTACACCAAAGCCAAAAGTCACACTTGGGACTTTGAAATGTAAGCCAAAATAATGAGTTTTTTTTTTAATGCAATATAATGAGAATCATGAAAAACAGAGTAACTTGTCTCTTTTAAATCGTTTCGATCTACACGTGTTCTGCATCTTAATTTCGCTTGAAATGAGAAAATGCAAGCGCAGACGAGTGTTCAAAGTCGAACCAAACAATGAAATTAGGACTCCAGGAGAGAAAAGCCTAGTGTTTCCCCACACCTCAGCGCCGACATTGTTTTACATTGTCTTCTCTGAATGAAAAACTGATGAGAGATCATTTTTAAGTAGATTAAGGCATCCCTCAGGAGAAAAGTTACAGATATGCGAGAATCATTCACAAAACATCATGGCAACAACCCACAAGCAGGTTATTTGGGAGACCCGGCTTCCCATTATTATGCCCCAGCCCTCTGAAATGCGTCTTCACAACTAAAGGCCTAACTCTGAACGTTCTCTTGAGTCAATTCGCAGGATAAGCCCAGCGCAGTTTTAAAAAGCCCTCCACAGACCGCGAACGCCACCCCCCCAACCGCGCAAAGAGAAGGCTCCGCCCCAGTCTCTTCCCAGAGCACCCGGGAGGCAGTTGCGGCCGCTCTTTTCCGCCACCAACTTGTAGCCACTTCCTAACTGCCTGTTTATTTGCACCCTCATCCTATCGCCATTACTCCCCTTACCTCGTGAAACTCTTAACCCAACGAGACTAGGACACAGGGAGAGCCAGCAGACTCAGTTCAAAGGTCCTAAATGTCTCCGCGGCCGAGATTTCCTAAGGCAGTTTTTCCGGCACCGCCGGAGGCAACTCGACAGCAGCCGGGCCCTGCAGCGGGCGAGAGGGGGCCTTGTAGCCAGAGTTCGAAGCGCTGATTGGTTGGTCGACCGCGGCCGGGAAAGAACCCGGATGTGCTTGAGTAGTCGTGTTGGCAGTCGGGGCTCCGAGGTTTGGGAGTTCTGGGGGTGCTGGCAGCCGAGGCGGATGGCGCGGGGTTGGGCCGGCTTCTCTGAGGAGGAGCTGAGGCGACTAAAGCAGGCTAAAGGTAACGGGACGTGCCGGCAGAGGTTTAATCGTTGGGTCTGTTGAGGGGAAGGGGCGGGGCTGCAGCTTTTGAGGGGGAAGGGGGCGGGAAAGAGGGTAATGTTTTGGTTTTGGGGGAAGGAGCTATAATGGGAGGAGGGGATTGAGGGGCTCCAGAGGTGGACGTATTGGGAG
This sequence comes from Ursus americanus, assembly GCF_024610735.1. Taxonomy (NCBI): domain Eukaryota; kingdom Metazoa; phylum Chordata; class Mammalia; order Carnivora; family Ursidae; genus Ursus; species Ursus americanus. Next base: position 95,098,995 of record NC_142128.1, on the reverse strand, counting down.
CCAGGGCGGGAGGGGCGAGTCCAAGGGACTGGCCTCTTCTTTTAGAGAAGAAAGTTCAGGATTCCGTTTCAGGGATTTGAATTTGATTTTTTCCTGTGAAAGGAATGGGACTTGGGAGAGGAAGTGAGCCTACAGCCTAGATGTTTTCTATAGGAAGATTACTGCATAAATCAATGGCTGGGGAGTTGGGGTCGGGTAGAAGGAGGAGGAGGGGCACAAACCCATTAGAATTGTGATGAATTTATCGAAGTTGACAATGGTTGGGAAGAAGGGAGCACGGAGATCTGAATAAACGCAAAAGGACCATGCTTTTCGTAATACATCTGGAGTCTTGCATTCACTTCTGGTTGCCAGATGACTTATGTAATTATAAGTCTTCAGAGTGAGAAGAACCAAGAGTTTTTGAGAGGTTACATGTGAAATTATACCTGTTGGCTGTGTTGTAAGCTAAAATTTTGTGCTTCCCTGGCTGGAACTTGTACTGTTTTGTTTTCTTTTAATGAAGGAAATAATTTTGCTCTTATTTGGTGAGAAACTCTTGGTATATTTGTTTGTGGTTGAAATTTCATGAAAATCTGTATGGAGATCTGGTCGTGCACACTACATCACTCTGAGTACTGTAATTTATATACTTTGGGAGAAAATTAAATGAACCCTGGTGTGCTTTTTTTGGAGTTTGTGATCAAATTGGATGTTGCACAGGTAAGTCTGTGCATTATTAGCATAGATGTAAAAATAATCTAAGGCTGACAAGTGGAAAAGGAAATAAAGTAGTAACATAGGGCCAGTGTAGATTATATGGATGGAGGAATTTTTGACTGGTCTAGAGGCCTTTAGAAGTTGTATCATAAAAGTTACACTACAGCGTGTAGTTAATTGACTCTGTCTAGCTTGATGTTCTCAAATTCTTTTGCTCTGTGTTTTGAACATTCATTCACATATTTGAAGGTACAGAGTACAAGTATTCCTGCTTCTGGTCTGACCCAAAGTTAGAGGTATCAGCTTCTGTGTTACACATACTAAGATGAACAAGGCATCATCCTTGCCTTTAAAGAGCTGATAGTCTAGTGAGGAGTCAAACTGAATATAATGGATAATAGATAATTTACAAGAGCTTGCTATATAGCTAGCAGGAACCTGACTGTGCTGGGGGTTGGGTGGAGCTTGGGAAGATTTCACAGAGATTATGTGTTAGCAGAGGTGAGTTTGCCAAGGAAAAGAAGACTTAATATAGACTAAATTATAACAGTAGATTGATTATGTAGAAGTACATTTCTAAATATCTCTGCAATTTGGGATAAAGAGGGGCTGGAAGGACATTGGCTTCAAGGCCTGTCATTCCATAGTGAGATGTTAGAGCATAGACGCCAACCACTAGTCTGTGTCCACCCTATTTAGCATCTTTGTACACTGATAGCCAAACACAGTGATTGGCATATAGATCTAGTTCTGCCCCTCAATCTTTTTGCCTTGGATTTCTCATTTGTAAAACTAGAAAATTAGGATTTTTAATTTTTAAGGCTCCTTCCAGTTGTTCTCCAACCTTAAAAATATAATTAAGTAATCCATGAAGATGGAGTTGGTTGCCAGCAAAAGTAAGCCTGACAGTACTCTAGAGAAACCCATATGCACGTTAGGAAAGATCAAGAATGTTCTTAGCATTCTTTTTTTTTTTTTTTAAAGATTTTATTTATTTGAGATAGAGAGGAAGAGAGAGCACACAAGTAGGGGGAGTGGCAAGCAGAGGGAGAAGGAGAGGGAGAAGCAGACTCCCCGCAGAGCGGAATTGATGTGGGTCTCAATCCCAGGACCCTGGGATCACAACCTGAGCTGAAAGCAGATACTTAACCCGCTGAGACACCCAGGCACCCCTGTTCTTAGTATTCTTATTTATAATATTAAAAAGCTGGGAACAAACCAAGTGTTCATTAAAAGAAGTGGATAAATAAATTGTAATAATAACCATCCAGTGGGCTGCTATATTGCTGTGGGAATATATGAAGTATACCCACATGCATTAACGTGTAAATTTTACAAATGTAATGCAGAAAAAGAGCAAGTTGCAGAGGAACAAGCTGATACCATCTGTAGAAGATCAAAATCATACAAAGCAAGTATATTCTTTTGGGAACATAGTACATCAAAATATAGGATAGTAGAGAGGCAAGGGAATATTATCAGGAAGGGGCAAATACATAGGGAATTTCAAAAGTATTCATAATAATGAAATCAAGTTGAGATAAATTACGCTACAGTAACAAATAGCCCTAATATATCAATTGTTTAAAATAATAAAGATTTCTTTTTCACAAGTTCACTCTTTTCCACATGATTACTTCACATTGTGTTTTGGTGCTGTCATTTAGTTCACCATGGCATGAGGAGAAAAAGATTGAGAATTGAGCATTGGCAACTAAGTGCTTCCATCAGTAAATGATAGGCGTCATTCATACTTATATTTCATTTATCAAAAGCAAGTAATATGATTTGGAGGGTAATAAATACAATTATCTTGTGTGTTCCAAAAGAGAGCTTAACATGTCTATCATTAAATAGCAGTTATGTCTATTATAGTCATATTTTATTTGTTAAAATGTTACTATTTTTAATCATACAGGTTGGTTATGTGTCTATAACACATACATGTATTTGATGTATGACTTTTTTCATACTAAAGAACTGGAAATTAAAAAAACAGTGCCGCTACAATGCTGTCAATGTCTAAAGAAAATATTCATGAGTTATTTATTCTCGATACTAGCTCTTTGCCGGGTATATTCTTCTCCTCTGAATATCTTCTCCTAGCTTGTAACTTATCTTTTAATTTTTACCTTTTGATAAACAAAGTATTTAATTTTAAAATGATCAAATTTATCAACATTTTTGTGTAAGAATTTAGTACCCTACCATGAGGTGGTAGCACCCTACCATAAGATATTAATCCTTATGTTCAATTAAGAGTTTTTAACAATCATTTTTATTATAAGCTACAACAGTTTCAAAACACTGCATAAAGAAATGTGTTTCTAATAAGAATTTTAAAGTGTTGATTTGACATTAAGTCCTTAATCCATTTGGAGAGTGTTTTGTTTATTTTTATAGTGTGTGAGGTATGGATCTGATTTTATCTTTTCCATATAGCAATTTTTTCCTCAAGTCCATTTATTGAATGATTCCATCTTTTACTGTTGATAGGCCATGCTATCTCAGTCATATACCAGTGCTTCGTACATATATGAACCTGTTTCTGTGTTCTTCTATTTTGTCGGGCATTTTGTCTATTCCTGTGCTCTCTGTTCTGTTCCATTGGCCTGTTTGTCTATTCTTTCACTAATACCCACTGTCTTTATTATTGTAGCTTTATAGTGAGACTTAAAGTCAAGTAATGCCAGTCCTCTAGTTTTGTTCTTCAATATTATGTTAGCTATTCTGAGTCTCTTGCCTATCCATATAAACCCGAGAATTATTGTGAAAGTATGCACAAAATGTTTTGGCTGGGATTTTGGTTGGGATTGCAGTGAATCTGTAGATCAAATTGGGATGATCTGACATCTTGGCAGTATTGAATCTTCTATTCATGAATATGGAATATCTCTCCAATTAGTTATTTGATTTCATTATCAGAGTTTGTAGTTTTCTTTATAGATATTGTACTTTCTTTCTTAGAATTATGCCTAAGGATTACATTTTTTTTTTAGTGCTAATGCAAATGGTATCATGTTTCTAATTTCACACTCTACTTGTTTGTTGGTGTTACATAGGAAAGCATTTGACTTTTGTATATTAATCTTGCATTCTGCAGCCTTGCTATAATGGCTTATTAGTTCCAGGAGTTTTTATATCATACGTTCTATTTTTAAGTGGCCTGATTTGTGTCTTGTTTGGTTTATTATTTGTTACTTGTTTATTGTAGCATTTTTAATCTCATACACAGGTTCTGTGAAAATACAAAATAGAATGGAAGCTGCAGTACTGGTTTTCATAGGGACTATTAATTCAGCTAAGTGAGTGTAACTGGGAAGTAAACAGGCTCAATGGCATTTTCTGATGGTGTGCATAAAGATCAGTGGTTAGAATAAGTTCCTGTCCTAAAATAGAGGAGGCTACTTTGTGTTTCTGGCAAAAGTCAACAATAATAACATTTTACCTTCAATGGTACATGTATCTTTCAAAAGTATTTTCTTTACAGGGGTGCCTGGGTGGCACAGCGGTTGAGCGTCTGCCTTCGGCTCAGGGCGTGATCCCGGCGTTATGGGATCGAGCCCCACATCAGGCTCCTCTGCTATGAGCCTGCTTCTTCCTCTCCCACTCCCCGTGCTTGTGTTCCCTCTCTTGCTGGCTGTCTCTATCTCTGTCAAATAAATAAATAAAATCTTTAAAAAAATATATTTTCTTTACCTATCTCATTTAATCCTTACACCAACTCCATGAATTAAGTGGAGCAGGTAAATTTTCAACCCCTTTGACAAATGAAGTAACTGAGGTATGGAATAATTAATTGACTTGCCTAAGATTATTGAGCTGGACAAAAGTAGTACCAGAATTGTGACTCCAGAGCTTTTAATTCTCCTATAGGAGATTTAAATACTAGGCTTGTGTTGCTTCAGAAGTCAACATGCAGAATTTTAAAAGCCCTATTTGAGTTCGTTTACAAGGACTTACCACAATTTCATTTCCCAGGTATTTTGTAAACAATACCATTTACAGATCTTATTAAATATAGTGTGAATGTGAGTAAATTCTCTGGTATTCAGTCTTACAAGGGTAACACTGGCATGGACAACCCAAAAAGTATAATAGGGGTATTATTTATTTTATAGTGCTTTTTAAAAAAATTTCTCCCAGTTGTTTTATCTTCCTCTATAGGTTTGCTTAGGCTGCTATTAAAATTAGCTTACATATTTCGATTAATGGCTAACTGACTTTGGGGAACACAACCTTGCACTGCTGTGGAAGATGAAAGCTAACAATTGAGGGTTAACTAGCATTCCTGGAAATAGATTTCATTCAGTTATACTTTATGTATAACATCTACCTGTGTATAAAATTGGCCTAAGATCTGCTGTTATTTAAGAAAGGTGCAGCCCATCTGTAAATGTGAGCACCATTGTATTTCAGGAGAGCAGATAGAATCATAAAGCAAATTTAAGACCTATCCAGAATTCATTTGTCTACTTTGTTTGGTCAAAGTAGTTGATTCTTGAGGCAATTCTGAATTCAAGTTGAAAAAGAAACCTTGCTTTTTATTCTGAGGTCTAACTCAACAGACAAATGGACTTCTTTTAAGGTAAATTTTGAGTTGGGACAGTTTTTGTTAAATATTAACAGTATGATTGGAGAAAAACGCTACAGGAAGATGGCTGTTTTTCCCTGGGCTTTCATGGTAGAGAAGAGGGGAGAAACCCTGTAGAATTATCATCAAAGTTTAATGTTAATGCTTTATTTTCTTAGAGAAATTCTAATTATTTGCTGCTCACACAAGGGAATTTTTCTCCATTCTCTTTCTTCACACAGATCCATTTGAACCACAGCGGCGTCTTCCTGTGAAGAAAAGTCGACAACAGCTTCAGCGAGAAAAAGCCCTTCAAGAGCAAAGCCAAAAACTTGGACTTCAAGATGGATCAACCTCAGTACCTCCAGAGCAGCTGCTTTCTGCACCAAAATCAAGCTTTAATAGCTCTAAACCACATTCTTCTCTCCCTGTTCCTCCTAGTCCTCTTACACTCACCTCTCCTGTTGGTGATGGAAAACCACAGGGTATTGAAAGTCAACCAAGGGAACTGGGACTCGAGAATGCCCATGATAGTCACAAAAGCATCGAGGTTCTGCCCCCAAAGCCAGATTGCAAAATGGAAAAAAAGAAAGTGGAATTGTTAGTAAGTCTATATATCCATGAGACTTTTTTCCATTTTACTTTTTTCTCCATTAGACTTTGAAGAAATAATGGTTTTAACATTTTCTCTTTTATATTCTATCCTAGAAGTGTAATGGATAATCTGTTAAAGAGTAGCTACCCCCTAAACGTATTGTAAGCCAGTCAGTGTTGGGCTTGTTGTACATGTTACGTTGCTTAGTCTTTGCAACAGCTTATAGTACCTGCTCATGATTTCACTGTATAGATGAGATATCTTGGACTCAGAAAAGATAACTTTATTCCCAGAGCAAATACATAGCTAATAAGTAGCAGAGTTGGGGTTCACATACAGGTCTTTCTGGATCCAAAGTTTCTGCCCTTTACCCTCACGAAAATTAGTTTTTATGTGTAGTACTCACTTCACCCCCATATTGAACCCCTTCTTCACCTTCCAGACTACATCTCCATTGGCCCAGAGAAGGGTTTTTGTGAAGAGATATGAAGGATGGTCAAAGGAAAGTTGAAAGTGAGGAAATTGAGAGGACTAATAAAACAATTCAGCTCCATCATTAGATTTCTTTTTATTCTATATTTAATGTGCTTATATTAGAAACTACCTCCAGAATTTAGTTTAGAAACATTCTTATGGAAATTGCCATTCTATCATTTGTGAATTCTCAGAATATTTGTCCTATAGCTTATATTTTAATATCCACTCATGTTTGTTTCCTCCTGATTTATCAGGATGGCATTTGTTTCTGTTTTCCATTTTCTGAGTCTTTCACAGTATCTTAGGATTTCTCTGATCCAGATTCCGTGCAATGAGTTCATAACCAAGAAATCAAAGAGATAAAAAGTCACATGAATTATGAGAACAACATGGAACAAGTGCATATATTTAAATGTCTTTAAATGTACTTTACCAGCACAGACCTGAGACAAGTAGGGGAGGGTGGGTTTAAATTGAGCTGGACAATTTAGATTGTTGTTAGGAAGATAATTTTTATTTTAGGTACTTGGGAAGATTTTCATAAAAGACATGCAGTCTCAGGAACTGTCATTGAAAAGGAGGAATTCTGAGCCTGTAAGAAGAGGAAAGGAAAGCTCTATCCTACAGAATGCTCAAAGATAGCATCTCACTTCTCTGGAAGAGGCAAAAGTGAGGCCAGAGAATAGTAGAGAATGAGGGAGGTGAAGAAGGATGTGGAAGCTGAGGGTTCCTGTCTGTCGAGCTCCCCGATGCAGTCGTGTATCACCAAGGCCTCTGAGGGACAGATGCCCTGATCAAAACAATGGCTAGAGAAAATGCGGGTGTCAGCGTTGCTGCGCATTCTGGGGAGGGCGCTGGCTGTGCTGGAACTTCAGCGCCGGGTGAGAAGATACGCACGATAGTGAAAATGGAAGCAGACCAGTGCCAGCACCAGATGGAGGCTGTGGGAATGGGAAGAAAATGATAAATTTGGAAGTGGTTACAGGTCTGGGACTAGAGAATTTTGATAACGATGGCCATAAGAAATGACAGTAAAAGGAATAAATAGCTTTGTTGTGACCTTGTTTGAGTTGACATCAAGTTGTTGAATTTATGGGAAATTTTAATCTGTGTCTTTCAGAATTGAACAGGTAGAAGGCTGTTTTCAGATCTTTGAAGTTTCTCGGTAGCCCGGCACTTTGTGGGGCTCTGTTTAAATGTTTGAAAGCTGGAAAGAAGTGAGCAAATTGAAAAAAAAAAATGAATGAAATAAACATTGGTTGTTGTCCTGAGGGTATTAGATGGTAGAGACTTTCATTATAGAAAACTCTAAAAGATAGAACATGACATTAGCTACATATCAATTTATTTTACTCTCCATTTTGCATATAATACATAATTAACTTATACAACTTTATTCTCCTAAGAAATGCCATGTACTCTGGCTTCCAGTTTGTGGCTTCCTAGATTTTATATATATATATATAATGGATTTCAAAGGGCCAGTTTATGTAAGTCTTCTTTACTTCGAATCATAATCTTTGTTCCTATTAGAACAAAATAATGAGCTGCAGATGGGTTTCTTTTAAGAGGGTTTTTGAAAGAAAATATACATAATCTGGTTGATTAAATTTTATACATAGGGGACTGAGACTGGTAAGGTGTAGGATGGGGTTTCAGAAACTCATTTTTATACTTTTTTTGTTCCTTAGGCAAGAAAAATCTCGTTGGGAAGTCCTCCAGCAAGAACAACGGTTAATGGAAGAGAAAAATAAACGTAAGAAAGCTCTTTTGGCTAAAGCTATTGCTGAAAGGTGAGGCACCTGAACTAGGAGGGTTGTTTGTAACCTGTGATCAGTTCTGTCATGTTTTATATTTGTTTTCCCTTGTCTCTTGATAAATTGACATTTTCTATACAACATTCCTTTTTAATTTTTTTTTGTAAAGTAGGTTACATGCCCATTGTGGGGCTTGAACTCACAACCCCGAGATCAAGGGTCACATACTCTGCTGACTGAGCAAGCCATGCACCCCTCTACAGCGTTACTTTTAAAGCTAACTAAACAAATTATGCTTTATAAATGATACTGAAATTCCAATGTTTGTTTATTAAGGAGGACTTTGTAAGCCTAAATTGTACTGACTTTGTGAATACAGGTGCAGTTAAAACTTCAGAATCAGCCTCGGTGTTTTCAATTTTAACCATCTGCACACTCTAAGGAAGCGGTGAATAACCATTAGTATAAGTGCATTAGCAACAAATGCAGGTTTTTAATTTTGACGTGGGGTGGCTTTAATCATGTGACATGTAGAAGAGTAAGATTATTTATTACACATAAGTGACTTCCACTCCCAGAAATCTTAATTGTGTGTTCCATGGACATTTTTCTTGAATAATTTACCTGCTCCCACTGATACATGATAAAACCTTTCATCAGTGACTCAAGGTCACCATTGTGAGCGCTCTGCTATATTATGTGCACTTTGATTTTCCTGTCACCTCCCAGTGTCAGTTTGTCGGCAATCGCTTTTCCTTTACTACATTGTGCTGGCCTCCAACAGCAACATTCCCGTTTGAGCCACTTTCCACCCACCCACTCTTTCTGCCCTTCTAGTTTGTAATTTCCAGTGTGCTGTGGCCTTAGGAAACTGAGCTTAGTCAATGAAGCAATGATTGAGAATAGTGAGAATGAAATGCAAGCGAGTATTCTTGGCATTTTCTTTTCAGATCTCCAGAAAAGCCTGGCAAAACTATTGGTTATTGAAGCTGGCGTATGTTTCGGGGGAGGGGAAGGGACAGGGCTAGAGAGAAAGGCAGGTAGGTATATAAGAGTCATTCAGAATTTTATTTGTCAGGGATATATATATTTGAAAATGATGATTTTTTTTCTCCAGCTAGTCCACCTTGATCTTTCATTAAACATACGAAATATGCAACTTACTGAACTTACGTTTCAAGAAAAAAAACAATGTGATTATTATAAGTGAAAAGTGATTTTGGAAATCACTTCAGTAGTCTTCAGTTTGGAAGTGGTTGGGGAGGCCGTTCACTGGGGATTTTACAAAAAGATTTATAGGCTCAGCACTTGTTCTTTACATGCATTTGATTGAAGACAAAGTATTGGTACAAGCAGAAATGTAAGGAAATATAACCTGATTAGATTATTAATAAATGCGCCAGTGAAGTACTTGAAGTCAAAGAATCATACTGTTAACTTTTGTAGGCAGAAAACAAGGGAAAATACGTAACGGGTAGAAATCAGGAGAATGTAAGTTGCAATATAGTGGTTTTCTGGGGGAGTTTTATTCTGTGAGAAAGGGTATGAAATTCTGAAATAAGTGAAATCAGATTGAAGGTTGGCTTTTGTGTTTGTTTATTCTGTTTCTTCAGTATTTGGGGGTGGTGAGGGGACTGAGGTTGGATGTGCTTTTAAACAAAGGGAAAAAAAGAATATTTGGTTTTGAGCCCCAGAAGGAATTTTGAGGACCTGTAGTATTGCCTAAAAAACAAGAATCAAAGTAATAAAAGTTCGGGGGAAATGAGTCCTAAAAAGGTTAAAACCAAATAGACATATAAAGAAATGGTGTTTAAAAAAACAAAAAGAAATGGTGTTTAATGCAGGCATCAGTTCTTTTGTCCACTAAATTATCAGACAAATGAAAATGGGCTTAACAAGAATTTAAGGGTAGAAATTGAGAAAGCTTTGTTGGATGTAAAAGAGAATACAGATATATTCTTCCAGTGCTTATTCTCGTTCTCACGGAATGAATATAGACCTATAAGTGAACTATTAGTTTTTTTTTTAATCTTACTTTTTCCTTTGTGTATTGGAATAATAAGGGAAAGCAGCACAACTGCAGTCTTTTTTTTTTTTTTAAGATTTTATTTATTTATTTGATAGAGATAGAGACAGCCAGCAAGAGAGGGAACACAAGCAGGGGGAGTGGGAGAGGAAGAAGCAGGCTCACAGCGGAAGAGCCTGATGTGGGGCTCGATCCCATAACTCCGGGATCACACCCTGAGCCGAAGGCAGAGGCTCAACCGCTGTGCCACCCGGGCGCCCCCACAAATGCAGTCTTAAGAGATACACCAAAATGTAGCCAGGATTTGTTTTATTTCAATTTGTACTGTTTTTTTCTAATTTTTGAAAATTATACATTAAAACCATATTGTATATACAGTAGGTTGCTTTTTTCACTTATATTGTGTATAGATATGTGATTTTAAAATGTCTTTATTTTTTTACTCATTTTTCTAGATCTAAAAGAACTCAAGCAGAGACCTTGAAACTAAAGCGGATTCAAAAGGAGTTACAGGCTCTGGATGACATGGTGTCAGCTGACATTGGAATCCTCAGAAACCGGATTGATCAGGCCAGCCTCGAATATTCATATGCTCGGTGAGTTGAGAGAACACTGAACCAGGAGTCAGAGTAAGTTAATGTTTATTGCTATTTGGGCCAAGAGCTTTCAGGTATGTTGTCATTGAAGCCTCATAACAATACCATTAGGTACTCTATTTATCTGTATTTTGTACTCAGTCAAGCATCTCTTCTTGAAGTCTTCTTAACTTTGCCGCACCCTTGTTTATATTCCTGTTAGAGCTTTTTTTGCATTATGTATTTACATTTTAGTCTTTCTTGCCAGACCATCAGCTGTGTAATGTTTGGACTCTTAAGTGTCTAAATGACTTGTCCCCACATTCTGTTACTCTAACACCAAGTCTGTACTCTTTCTGTTAAGAAATTTTGATTATCTGAAATGGTCCTTAGAGATTAGCCTAGTTCTCATTTCAGTTTTCATCAAAGAAAGAAGATCTGGTTTATTTTTTCAAAAAGCCTGTGAGTATTTTAAAGAAGATACCACTCTGTCTCGAAAGCTTGAAGTTTTTCCTCTTTTTTTCTTTTCGATTGTATTCTGTATATAATAGTTTGCTATCATGTATTTCCTTGGTTTCAACCATTGGCTTTTTTTTAGTGAAAAATTCATCATGGAGTATTTTTAAAATGAACTAGCACATGTAAAGAATTACATGAACTTTGCAAGCAGATAAAAGGGCAAAAAATTAGGTCCAATTTCAGGGCTTTCAGTCCTTTCAGCGTTGCTTTAATCATCCTGGTTTGTCTTCTTTCACAAGGGAATGCCGTGTTAATGACTGAGTTTTGCATCTCTCTCTGTAACACTAGAAATCAATCAGAATGCCTCATTAGTCCAGGGTAAACCACAGCATCAGAATGTTTATATAACAATTTAATAAAGCGGAAATGCTTGATTGTGGTTTTTAATTCACTGTTTATTAAGAAAGAGGTTTGTGGTGTCCTTGTGATTTTTGTAATTGTTGTTTGACCATATGCTATTAGACTTAATGGGTTGCCTTTATTAATTAACTGCTTAAATTAATGCCATCAGTAGCTGATAACTGGAGGTTCCAGATTCCTATTAATCAGTTCATTAAGGAGATAACCAAGATTTTATTAAGATAAAACTAATCCTAGATTTTTAGCATATTTTATTCTCTGTAACTTACATTCACCAGAGAAACATTCTTATGCCTTTGTAGCCCTTTATATGAATAATTCAGATTATTATGGATATTTTAACAGAAAATCATCTCATTATGTTTTAATTCTGTCCTAGAGGAGGCTGGAGAAGGATGTGTTTGTATGTTGAAAGTAATGTTGTGATGAGCACTGGGTGTTATATGCAACTAATGAATTATTGAACACTACATCAAAAACTAATGATATAGTATACAGTGGCTAACTGAACATTAAAAAAAAAAGTCATAGTTTTAGTCTTCAGAGAATCACAAAGAAGGTGGGATTACTGTTTAAAGAAGAAAATATCCCATAATATATAAATGTGTTTAATGAAGTTTTAGTAAATTTTTACATAGTAAAAAAATTTTACATAAAATTGTACATCTTTTAACAAACTAAAGGTGGCAGTTTCTCATGGTACTGATATTGACATAGTTGTAATATCCATATTGTATGCGTGAGGCTATTTTTTAAAATCTAAGCTCTTGTGATAAATCAAAGAGAAGCCATAGATAATTGTGACTACAACCGGCATTGTATCTTGTTTATGCATAAGATTAAGACAGCATTTCCTAAATTTATATCTGTGGTTATCGAGAAATTAGATATTGGTGATATAATATGGTGGTTTAGATTTCTACTGGTAATTAATCCCCAGGGCAGCCAGTTTCTATTGGAGAGTTCCTTGATTTTTTTTTTAAATAAAAATAATACTGTAGTTTTATAGTACAGTGCAGTGTCCACAAAAGGTTCTTAGATAATGAACAGGCCAGAATTTGCTTTTAAATTGGCTTCTGTAGAGCACTGTTAGAGTAGGAGACCAGCACTTTGAGTGAACCAAATTGAGTTACTGCTGCTGTTCGCATCTATGACTACCAGGTTGCCGTATGCTGCATAGACCAGCTTGTGGAACAGAGTGGCTGTGTGTAAAACAGTTCTTTGACCCTTCATGGACCAGGAAAAACTATAATCCATGTTTGCCATCTATGTTTAATAGACACTCCCATTAACATGTATGCATACACATGCATACACGTAACATATGTAAATAAATGTTCTATGTGTAATTTACAGAAGTAAAAATAATAGGGATTATTAACTTTATTAAAAATTTTAATAAGAATGTAAGCAGAGCAGACTTCTTTGTGTCAAGTAACATTTGACTCCCAACCTTATAAAAAGCTGAAAGAATGCAGTTACATCCTTTCACAGCACAAGATGATCCAAGTACTTGTAAAATACTATGTAATCTAGTTCTTTCTGTTAGAATTATTAACTCTATGAGAATAACATTCCCTTTTTATCCTTAGAAATATGTTTTTCATTCATTGACTGAGTTTAAGAAAGTTCATCTAGGATGTCTTTTTCTGAAGTCTCATACTCTTGAGATTTCACATATGTGATTGGTTTCACCATCTAGAACCTAGGCTGTCTGTTTCGGCCTTTGTATTAGGTTCCTAGGGCTGCCATAACAAGTTACCACAAACTGGGTGGTTTAAAACAACAAAAATTTATTCTCTTACATTTCTGGAAGCCAGAAATTTGAAATCAAGGTGTTGGCAGGGTCAGTCTTCTTTCAGAGACTCTAGGGCAGAATCCATTCCTTGCCTCTTCCAGTTTCTGGTGGCTGTAGGCACTCCTTAGCTTGTGGCTGCACCACTCAGTTCTGTGCCTCTGTCGTCACATTGCTTCCTCCTCTTCCACAAAACTTCCTCTGCCTCTTTCTTAAGAGGATACAAGCAGTTGTATTTAGGGTCCAGCTGGATAATTCAGAATAAACTCCTTTCAAAATCTTTAACTTAATCACATCTTTTGCCATATAAGGTCATACGCACAGATTCTGGGGATCAGGAAGTGAATATCTATGGGTAGTCATGTTTTTAGCCTGCCACAACATTTGTCTTTTGATGTGTCTAATAGTTGCAAAATGTCTTCATCTGTCAGCTTTCTCTGCTTTGTCACTGTGGGCAGAAAATGAAAAGTACTAATTCTGAATGTGTTCAGTGAAAGCTGATAACAGATTACAGATATGGTGTTTCTAGTCTTTTTTTTAATATCTTTTTGAAAGATGATGTAATACTTTGAACAACACAATAAGGAAACTAAACGATGATTTATTTCACTGTGGCATCAGCCTTTAGGCTGTTCCATCATTCTCTGTTTTCTAATTAATTTTTTTTCTGCATAAATGGAATAATTGATGAGTAATAAGGAAATAATTCCCAGGGTGATAAAATGGCAAACTGTTTCAAGATAAAGGGACAATATATCCTGTCTCAACAGTCCTGTAATGTATCTCAGATACATAAAAGGATCCAGTGGACCCATATAATAATTGCAAAATGTAGTTTTATACTGTCCTTCCTTAGAATAAAAGCTTTGATATGTTGATCCTTACAAATAGCTAGAACTGCTCAGAAAAGGAGCCAGAAAACTAAAAGTGGACCAGTGGAACCTAACAGCATGCCAGGGGTTAATGATTAGTTCTTAAAAAATTTCAGGATACCAAACCAAGAGACAGTTTCTAGAATCCTTTAAATAACATTCATTAAATCACTCGATGTCCCTTTAAAATAACAAAACAATTCTGTAATTACATTTCCAGTTCAATTTATCTTACTGTGTTATATATAATGCTCTTATTATTCTCTTCCAAAACATGTCCTCATATTCTGATTTGGTATTATCCACCTGACCCTCCGGCTCATGGTGCAGTTGGTGAAATTAATCAATATTTCAAACATAAATCACTCTTTGCAAGAATATATATGCATGTTTCTAGCCAGAAGAATTTTAAATAAATAAACAAAATGCAAAATCTTCAGTGATTTATCCAGGGTGAAAGATCAATGGAAACCTAGGGACCTATTTGCAAATTTAATTTCAATTCAGCATTCATGAGCCCAGTCAGTAAATCTTTACTAACTGACTCTGGCTGGCTGAGGGAGACCCCAGACCACAGAAGGGAGGTTTGAGTTGGGGGAAGGGGCAAGATATTCATATACCTGTAGAGAATATTGTCAGAGCTCTGAAGCTTGATGCAAGAACATTCATAAACAGAATATGTTACCAAGTGTGGAAATAAGGGATTCACATGTCAACAAAGCTCCTTTGGAACAATTCTTTTAACATAGAGAATAATCGAAAAACAGCTGGTTTTCTCATTCTTCTATTTACTAGATGACAGTTAAATTAAAAACGGTAAATGAACATTATGTAAACAACAATTTTTAAGTATAAACATCGAGTCTTTAACTTTGTATAATTTTAGTTTTAGATACAGTACGCGTTTAGTGATACACTAGCAATGCTTTTTGATTCTGGTGCTCTGAAGAAGTTCTGTTCCTTGAGTGCCTCTGAGGCACTCGGTGAGACACTTGCCCTGTTTATACTGTTTAATCCTTAACATTCCTGTGAAGTAATAGTTATCATCACCATTTTACAAATAAACCAAAACTCAGATGAAGATACTACCAAGGGTCACTATACTGGAATTTTCAGACATTGCACATATATTCTCCAGCCTCTTCCTTAAGAACCTAGCTGTGTTTTGTACTCATGGTGCTGACGGTGGGGCACACCTGATTAGAACAGAGATGGACTACTGACTCCAGAACATTTAATCCAAAGGCTAAGTAGGGGTTGATGGCATGGCTGGACACTAAGAGCTCTGTTCAAACTGATATGAGCCAAGCTAAGCCAACCTGGATCCTCCCCCTGCAATTGGAACACTCAGAAATTGAGTGAAGTGATTTTGATGTAGAGCCACAGCTGGTGGCCATATTGGGCTGTGAGTATGATTGGAAAGCCAAAATGAGAGAAACTGTGGTTTCTAAGCATTAAAGAGAATAGCTTTTGATTCTGATGACATGCCTGTGAGGTTGCCTCTTGTATCCTACAATAAAACCCACTTTTCACCTGAGCTAGTTTGACTGGGTATCTGTTCTTTACATCCAAAAAAGGCCTTGACCAAAACAGGTACATACACGGTAAATGGCTAAGGCAGGTTTTGAACCATGGGTTTTCTAAAATCAAAGCCTTTCATTTTTTCACTATATTCTTTTTCAAGACAGAGAATCTTACATTAGGAGATATAACTGTTTCTGTTTTGCTGTAACTGTAGTACCAGAAATTATTTACTACATTGAGTTAATGTAGGCAGTCATAACAGGTAAAGCACCATGGCTTTCCCAACTGTTAGTGGTTATTAAACTGAATAATTAGTTGATAAATGTGGGCCAGTCTCTTTTCCTGGCCAAAAATAAAAGAAAAAAAGGAACAAATTATATGGAAAAGGCAAAAGACAATGAACCAGCCTATGATAATTTTTCTTTTTGTGTCAACCTAATACAAAAGAAAAAAAAGAGAGATCACAGGGTGACTTCCCCAGTAGAATTACTTTACTTCTGAAATTGGCTGTTGCCTACCTTTGCAGTTTGTATATATATGTAAATAGATAAAATGCCCTAATCAAAGTCTAACAGTAGTCTATTGTTGCAGAATAGAGAGAGAACGACTTAACCCAGGGATTCTCCTGCCCCTGAGGGTTAGTTCAGGGAGTCTCCTGCCCCTGATGAGACATTTGGTAACATCTGGAGACCTTTTTGGTTATTACAAGTATTGGGTGCTACCAGCGGGAGTGGGAGAAAAGCAGTGATGCTGTTGCACTGCTACAATGTACAGGACAGCTCCCCAAAACAGAATGATACGGTCCAAGTTGTCAATAGTGCCAAGATTGAGAAACCCTTCCTAAACCTGTCCTGAAGTGTTTCTGTTCTGCTTGATGCTTGCTTCTTGCCTCACCTAGTATTTACATTCGCCTTGCAACCACTGCCATATCCTTCTCCACCAAAATTCTTCCTTTTCTAATCCGTTAATCAAGAGATGCAGATTTTTCTACTTTTTCCTTCTGTTACTGTTTTACCTCTCACACATTTTGACCAGTTGTGTGCTGGAGCTAGGTTGCACTGGTTCATGAGAGCAGATTTTGTGTATCTCTTTCCAATTCTGCAGTCAGTGATGTCACATTAACAGCCTGAAATTGGCCGTGGTGGTGGTAGTATTTCTAATACAGAAATTGACAAACTGCAAATCAGGGCTGTCCCTGACCAGAGCTAGCTTACCACTGGATTAACCTCTCAGCCTGCTTACGTTCAAGCCCAGCTTCGGGAAGAGGAAATGAATGCGGAAGAATGTCGTTATATTAGGAGGGTCCAAATGTGAATGTTGTAAACGTTTCAGCAGCAACAGCCTGGTTTGTCTGACGTGTAGGACAAGTGTGGATAAAATATTAGTATCCATATCTTCATTATACTTCTTTTTTTTTTTTTCCAATTCTGGAGTTTAATTATTGTTTCTAGGCCCTCCTTTGAATATCTTCTTAAGTGGAAAACCAATGGACCAATCTTTGTACATGTCCCTACAGGAAGCGCTTTGACAGGGCTGAAGCAGAGTATGTTACAGCAAAGCTAGATCTGCAGCGCAAGACTGAAATTAAAGAGCAGCTCACCGAACACCTCTGTACAATCATACAGCAAAATGAGCTCCGCAAGGCCAAGAAGTTGGAAGAGTTGATGCAACAACTGGATGTACAAGCTGACGAGGAGACTTTGGAGCTTGAGGTAGAGGTGGAGAGATTGCTGCGCGAACAGGAAGCCGAAGCAGAGAAACAGCTGGTTCATTTGCAGAGGCCATTTCAGCCTTCTGGGGAGAGCAGGACATTAGGATTTGCCGAAGAGATCAAAAATCATCAAGAACACGCTACTTCCCTAAAGGTAGATGAACAGTGTGAAAATCCCAGCAGCATTCCCCTTCAAAATCCAGACCAAAATCAGGAAGTTAAAACTCCTGTAAAGGCCATTTCAGCTGCTCTGACCACATGAAGTGCCAGTGTTTCTTCCCTTCAACTAGTGCGGGATTCAGTAAAGTACACAGCCGTTGTAGATTCCACCGTGAGCTCGGATAAGTGCGTCTTTAAAACGGTGTTAATTTTTGAATCCCTGGTTAGTTTTAGTATAACATGTTTGACATTCTAAACCCTCAAATTACGATAATTTTATACATAAGCACACAGTTCACCTTGATCCAGGGCCAGTTCCCTCGGTGTACCCTGATGACCGGGTGAAAACAAACAACCTAGAAAGATGGAAGAAAAACTACACGGTTAAGAGTGTTGTTGGACCAGGTAAATATAGAAAAGTAAAATGGAAAATAATATTCGACACCTCATCAAACTCATTTGACTTCTCCTAGGAGAGGTGTTGATGATCAGAGTCCTATTTTATGTAGTCGGTGAAGAGGCACCAAAATTGACATGTGAAAAAGAGGCAGAAGGAGAAAAAAAATCACAAAAGTAGCATGTTGAATTGTCTGTTGGATCTTACTAGAGCTGCAAAACACAGCTTGGGATTTGCAGTTTACGAAAGACAGCTTAAGTAACGTTATTTTTATCTTCAGTTTGCCTTTTAAATGGCTTTAATTCACAACCTGAGTTTTGATTAGTTGATACACACACACGTATACCTTAACTAATACATGTAATTTTACTATTAATATATTGTCTTTTCTTTAATCAGCACATTGATTAAATTTAGACAACGAAAACATTTCTACAATGAGGGTGAAAATAATACAGAAAGCCTATCAAAACAATTGATACGCTTTTTTCTGAAGTTGTCTGTAAATATGTGTTTCTGTTCTACTTGATGCTTGTCATAAAGCATTAATTATCCTGTCAGAAAGCAATGTTAAAATGGTGATTTTCTTAGTATTTTAAGTTTGTTAATTACTGTCATTAATACTTGACCACCACATTGTGCTATATGTGAATGTGTAAATAAATACTGTTGGTTTGTCACAGAATCTATGAATTTCACACTAAATTGTGATCTATTTATCAGAAATTCCAAAAAGTACAAATACTACATTTTAAGTCTTGAAAAAAGAACGATCATAAAAGAGAATAAGGACAAATGTAATATTGTATTTATAATAATGATGAAAAAGTGGGGGACATCCTATCTTTAAATGAGTTTGTTTGAGGGTATTCTAGCAGTGTGGATGAGCTGTGTATTTTTATATTGTGTAATTTGAGTTAAAATTATAGCTTTCTATTCTGACTTATCTAAACAGAGGCATTTATATAGATAGTTGTGTTTTTATTTATGAATGATATTTGTAAAAACTGAAAGCATCATTGTCCAATACACTCTTATTTTTCTAAGGAATAAACAAGTCTGATACATCTATAATATGGTCTTTTGTTTACTCTTAAAAAAGTCTGACACTTTAGTGTGTGTTCTTACACACAGTGTGGCAGTCATGCGCCCGTATTTCCATGTGGTAGATGTAGTCGTCTGCTTTTGTATGAACCTGTTAAGGGAACTTCATCAGTGAATGAGGTTCTGTAAGATCGGCTACATACAGGGAGCTACAATCTAATTCTCAGTCGAAGTGTTTATAAGGTATACAGAGAAAGGAGAACCATGAAATCAGTGAATTGGAAGGGACCTCGGAGATCATCTGATTTTATCATCTTACTTTACAGAAGAGGAGTTTGAGAGCCAGAGATTTCACTTATGGCATGTTGGTCAGCTGGCTTTTTAAACTTAAAGTGCTAGTAACGTCGCAGTTCTAAAACTCTTGGTGTATCTCTTACATGCATTCAACGGTAAAGTTCACTGCATCCCTCCACTTGAAAATTTTGTCTTATAACCCACCCAGGGATTGTGTTTGTGCTTGTGAAATGCTCTCAAATATGTCTATAAAAGGTCCACTGATATCATTATTTTGAAAAACTTGCTTTGCTTGGCTTTCCCAGGGTGGTATCTGAGTGCTCAGGTGATGATATAAGTGACAAAGTTATATTGCATCAGTTTTGTATAAGGCAGCTGTATTCCATGTGTGGGAGGAATAAGAGCAAATGAAGAAGTGGGGACTCGTTGGTATGAGGACCATATGCACTGGCTTTGCCAGGATAGCCTTGATATCTTTTAAAATCATAAAACACATTCAAAAGACTTTTGATATATGGATTCACAAATCCACAAATAATTGTTACTTTCTGTGAAGGAACTTATTGGTTCAAAGTTACTGCCCTGAGGTTATTGGAGCACTTTGCGGAACTATCTGTCCCTCTCTGTTGTTAAACTCCTCTTCTCTTGGTTTTACTTCTCAAATAGTTGGAGCATAAGGTTATCAGGGCTCTTGATAATGTGATGTGTAATTTAGGAGTTAACTACTTTGTGTTCTCTCACTTGTTTGAAAGATAACCAGTGGTAATAATTATGACTCATTGTCTTTAAAAAAATCATACTCTAAAGGGTAAACTTGAATTCCCGAATTTAAGAGTTCTTATACCTTCATTGCTGCTACTTTAAGTAGAATCATTTTTATAGGTTTCAGAGAATTTCATAAAGCACAGTTCTCATTGCATTTAAAATACAGTGAGAGTTTTTCACGCTTTTCACCTCTGCATAATTCTACTGAATTACAGCACTTGCAGGTGGTAAATCTTTGTAACTCACTGAGAGCACAGCTGCTTTCCAAGTCAGATGATAGAAATCTCTGATTGGAATTTCTAGAACATATTTTATTGCTAGATTGGCATTTGAATTATAGAGTAAAAACTCAGCTATAAACCTCTCTCACTCTTTGTTTGGATTTAGCGACATAGTACTCTCAAGGAGCTTTATCTAAGTATTCAGCAACTTCCTCTTCCGAAACATTGGCACAAACGGACTCAAGTTATTCTGACCCAGGCCATTCACAGTGACCTTTATAAATGATGTTTTGGGTTTTGTATTTCTAAGGAGCCAAGTCAGCATTTTAAAAGGCCCCGATAGATATAACTCAGTCTGCCAGACAAGACCTGGGGCCACTCTGGACCAGTGTAATTATACCCCCTCTCAACATACATTTACCCCAGGCCTGACTTGAACTACTCTCTGGAGGGATGAAGCAGGACACTATTCTCCATCTGCCTTTACCTTAATGTCAGCTACTTTTGCAAGCTCCTAATCCCAAACAGCTGTCTTGAAAATGCAACTATCTCTTTATGCAATTGCTCAAACCACTGTATGTAGCTACATATATGGACAGAGCCATGTGAGAGGTGTATGATCTGCCCCTTTTGTCCATAAGTGTATCATCTACCCGAAGGACCAAGATTTACACTCAAAGGCTGATACAGAACATGTCTTCTTTTTTTTTTTTTTTAATTAATTTTTTTTTTTTTAAAGATTTTATTTATTTATTTGACAGAGATAGAGACAGCCAGCGAGAGAGGGAACACAAGCAGGGGGAGTGGGAGAGGAAGAAGCAGGCTCATAGCGAAGGAGCCTGATGTGGGGCTCGATCCCGTAACGCCGGGATCACGCCCTGAGCCGAAGGCAGATGCTTAACCGCTGTGCCACCCAGGCGCCCCAGAACATGTCTTCTTGATGGGAGGCAATAGGAGTGGTTGAAACACAACATGGTTGCATCCTCCAGAAGTCCCAAATTTATAGAACACTTCTAATTTTAAATATTCTGTCCACTTTTTTTTTTTTTTGGCAATTTATGAATGTATCTAGGGCTTACCATATCTTTCAGTTTGCCTTTAGCAATAAAGAGCAACATACAACTAAAACAACAAAAAGCCTCTGGTAGACAACATGTACACATTCTGAGTTAAAAAAAAATTATAGTCACCACCACAGTAAGAGTAGTGAGAAAAGAGGAGGTTTTTGCATGATTTAAGAGGGGACCACTGGGATTTATCAGTGCAAAAAACCCCAAGTATTAGAAAAAGTAAGTACATGCCTTTCTGACAGAGAGGTGATAGTGTCTTATGTGGAAAGTAGCATAAGTACAAGAGCTTGTTGCAGTAACTCAAGGTGTTGCTGAATCAAGGAGCAATAATTACTGCCCACGCCAGAACAAGGTGGAAATGGAACAGACTTGTGTGAACTCAAGGATAACAACATGGATGCGTGTTCCAAGATCACATCGAAGAGAGGTCTTTCCAAGCCAAGTGACTCTAGAAGCCTAAAATAGAACCATAATTAAGCAATAAGACGTGACAGGGAACACATTTCTCAGTGATTATAGCATGCCTCAAGGGATAAGTCACTAGGCCGAAGGTTCATGTGATGAGTGAAATAATAACCCTGCAATGTATAGCATCACACTGTTAGAGGGAGAAGGAGAAGGAAATGAATAATCGGAGTTCGAAGAGTCATTTCATGAGCTGTTATTCCAGTTGTTGGGCAATACCTCCATGTGTACAGTACATGTGGCTGTTGTATCCAGCGCCCTGAAGCACAATTTACACCGGAGCCTTCACTTACAGTAAAACCCTGCAGAATTGTCCATCTTCTCATTTTCTCAGCCAAACAAAAACCAGGCCATTAAGATACAGACTTGAAAGTGCATAGCCATATATATGGCACTACAGTCTGGTAGAATTTTAATTAAGGGAACTTAGACCTGGCTTTTATAACTGAAAAATAGTTGAAGCAACCACACGGAGTCATTTTCAATATTTTGTTGTATTTACCTCATGTGCATTTCCCTCAGAAACTACCAATAGACACGGCCCCAGTGTCACACAGGTCCGGAAATATCTGGTCTTCTAGTATGAGCTTTCCTTACCGCTGTGCTGCTGGTGGAAGACAGAACTCCAGAGCCAGTGGCCAACTGAACCCCACACTATGGTAGAGGCAGGCCCTTCACCTGGATGAGAAGCAAGATACCCACTAAGCACAGTGGGATGAAAATTTTCCAGACTGACAGATGCCCTGAAAAGCCAATAGAGGCAGTTGTCTGACTGCCAGATTCCTCTCCATGTTTCTGGGATTCTTATTCATCACTTCAGAAGATCATTAAAAATCTTCGGAACCAAGCTCAGAGAACAAGATTTTTTGTGATTCTTCATGTCTCCCATGGCACAGGCTAGGGTTGTACCCTGGACAGAATTCTTGCCAAACAGTGGTTTAACTAAGCCCAGGCGACCTCTGCTCTCACCCTCCCCCAAAATCTGCTCTTAAGAACTGAAGACAGTGCTATAGACTGAATGTGTGCATCCCTCCAGAATCCATACTGCTGAAACCTAACTGCCATGTGATAGTATCAGGAGGTGGGGCTTTGGGTAGGTGATTAGGTCAGGAGGGGAGAGCCCTCATGAATGCGATTAGTGCCCTTATAAAAGAGACCCCAGAACGTTCCCTTGCTCCTTCCACTGTGTGAGGACACAGTAGGAAGGCATCATCTGTGAGCCAGGAAACAGGGTCTCACTGGATATCAAATCTGCCAACACCTTGATCTTGGGCTTCCGAGCCTCCAGACTGTGAGAAATAAACTGTTGTTTTGAAGTTGCCCACTCTGTACTATTCTGTTACAGCAGCCCAACCAGACTAAGACAACAGTTATGTCTTAGGGAAACTAAATAGGTTACTTTTCTTGAGTGTCCCCTTTTAATACAATGAGATATATTAAAGCAATGTATTTTCGCTTGTGGAGTGGGAATCTTAACCCCCAGCTAACGGCATCTCAAGCATCAGAGAGCAGGTGTGAGAATGGGGGTGTAGTGAGCTGCCTGAAGAGGGCTGAAGGAGATCCTGCAATCATACTCTACTACATGAGCTGAGAAATGAGTCCCTGGAGCCTTTATTGCCCATGGCATTATAATCTTCATTTGAGGAAAATTACCCCTGACTCCTATTGTAATGCAACATGTAGTTGAAGAAGTGAAACCAAGTCTGCCGTTCTCGCCACATATATGGCTGCACAGTAAACCATCCCATAACAGTGTCCTCTGACAGCAACCACTTTTTTGCTCCTGATTCTATGGATTAATAATTTGGTCTAGGCTGGGCAGTTAGCTGACACTGCTGGGGATCGCTCGTGTGGTTGCAGTAATTTGGTGGCT
Source organism: Ursus americanus (assembly GCF_024610735.1). NCBI lineage: Eukaryota > Metazoa > Chordata > Mammalia > Carnivora > Ursidae > Ursus > Ursus americanus. The sequence goes on along the minus strand of NC_142128.1, from coordinate 95,075,224 downwards.
TTCCTGGGGCTACATGATCTAAGAGAGCCCCACTCACGTTCCGGCAGTTGGTGATGCCTGTCACCTGGGCCTGTCACCTAGTCTCTTCTCAGCAAGAGGGCTAGCTTGAACTTCTATTCATGGAGGTCCCAGGGTTTCAAGATGGCAAGACGAGCTATAGACGAGGTTCTACAGTCACATATATCACTTCTGCTGCATTCTGCTGATCAAAGGAAGTCACAAGACCAGCCCAGATTCCAGTGGTGGGGAAGTGGACTTCACATCTTGATGGGAGGAGTAGAAGACTCACATTGCAAAGGAAGAGTCATCTAGGAATGGGAGGAATTGTGGTGGTCATCTTCGCAAACAACACAGTTTGCCCCCACTTGCTACAATAATTCACATTTGTCCCCCACACAAAATGTACTACCTCCTCCCCCAAAAGCCTCATCCCATTATGGTTTCAGGCATGTAATCCACGATCTCATCATCTGATCAAGCCCAGATATGAATGAACCTCCTCAGATATAGCCCCTTCAGTGTGGCTCCTCTTAGTCTACAGACCTGTGAGCTAAGATGCAAAGTCACCTGTTCTCCCCACCCCTCAACACACAGGGTGAGACAGGACAGGATAGCTTCAGCAGACATTCCCTTTTAAAAAGAAGAGGGGTGCAAGGCAGAGAGAAGGCATTCTGAAATCCAGCCCGGGGTGTGTTGTCACATGTCCCTCTTCTGGGGGCAGGGAGTGTAATTAAGAGCCTAGTTCTCATCTCAGGGAATGGCTCCCCAGTTCAGCATTCTTCTCAATTCTCAGCTTTGTAGTTGGAGATATATTTGCTTTTCCATAAGAAATGACCCATGCCTCCAACTGAGAAGCTTTCTCAGCCTGCGTCCTGTCCATGGAAACTAGAGGGTCCACAGGCCTCTTTTCATTTTGGAAAGTCTTGGTCTCTTTTAGTTCAAATTGGTGGTGATTTTGTCAATTTAACTCTCTTAAAACTTTGTTGATTCTCTTTGACTCTTAGTGGAGTTCACTCATAATTTCAAAGCCACATTTACAGTAATTTTTTTTTAATAAAAACCTCTATTGATTTCGTATATGTCAAGGAGATGTGACCCAGTGCCTCTACTGTGGACTGAATTGTGTCTCAAAATATGTGTGTTGAAACCTTAACCTCCTTTGTGACTGTATTTGGAGATAGGGCTTACTTATAAGTAGGTTAAATGAGGGTATGAGGGTGAGACCCTGATCCCATAGGATTAGTGTCCCCATAAGAGGCAACAGAGAGCTTGTACAGGCTCTCTCTGTCTCGCTCTCTTTCTCATTCTTCCATATGAGGGCATAGTAAGGTGACCATCTGCAAGCCAGGAAGAGAACTCTCACCAGAAACCAAATCTGATGGAAACTCGATCTTGATTTTCCAGGCTCTGAAACTATGAGAAATACATTTCTGGTGTTTTGGCCATCTAGCTTATGGCATTTCGTTATGGCAGCCCAAGCTAGTACCGATTTTGGTAGCAAGAAGTGGGATGCTGGCTCCAAAAATCTTAACTCATTCAGCATCTGAGGTCTAAAGTCCAAAGTCTCATCTAAATACCATCTCACTCAGGTATGGCTTACATAAAACTATGCATCTCAAAAGGGTAAATTTCACTCTGTATAAATCATGCCTCAAAAACAAGCCTTTGAGGAAAAATAGGGACTCAACTATTTTATTTTCTCACCATTCTATGTCAGCAATTTGGACTAGAATCAGGTGGGCAGTTAGTTCTTTGTTCTATGCACAGAATCAGAAACAAATAAAATGGTTGTTGTTTTAGGAGAATAATTTGTGGGGTAGTTTTTTATGCAGCAATAAGTAATTGATATGGCTCAGGAGATTGAATCAGGAGCTCTTGTATTTGTATGAGGCAACAAAATATAAGCTGGCCATGAAGGAGGACAGCCATTCTTAGGGTGATTAGCAGAAACTCTGTCCCATCTGGGGAGGTGTATGCCATCTAAATGATGCCTTCACCATCTGATCAGAACATCCATTGGGGGAAGTATTAGTGCAGAGCACAGAGAATTGTGGGTCAAGCTCAAATTGCTACCTGCAGAGAGGCTGAGCTGCTTTCTCCAAATTGCCCTGACATGTCTCAGCATCCGGCTCTCTCTTTTTTTTTAACCTTTTTATTTTTTTTAAAAGATTTATCTATTTGAGAGAGAGAGAGCATGAGTGGAAGGGACAGAGGGAGAGGGAGAGAGAATCTCAAGCAGACTCTATACTGAGCTCGGAGCCCAACTCGGGGCTCAATCTCATGACCCAGAGATCAGGATCTGAGCTGAAACCAAGAGTCAGGTGCTTAACTGGCTACACCACCCAGGTGCCCCTCAGGATCTGGTTCTTGGCTGTTATCTGTCCATATAGGCATCCTCTAAGCTCTATGTGGTACCGCTGGTCCCTCATACTCAACTCTTATAGATTACATCTTCAACGTCCCTTACACCGGACTGTGGGAGAGCTCCAGGGCTGGCTTTCTCTCGGCCCCTTCTACATGTCTCCAGGGGCCACAGAAAATATTAGGCTCACCTCCTTTACCACTCTGGGACCATGGAAAACTCAAAAACTCATCCCCTTTTGCTCTAGATGTGCCCGACAGCTTCTCTGGCACAGTGCTGGGTGGAGGGGCTCTCTCTGACATTTGCCATCTTTTGGATTCTAACCTGGAAAGAAGGCACAGGTCTCCTTGTTCTTAGAACCTGAAAAACCCACATTCATGCTAGGGGTCAGCCTGTGGAGCGGGGCAAGAGCAGAGTGCAAGAAGTGCTTTCAGGGACTCACCAGCATCCAGCCCTCTTGCTCTGCCTTAGAAGAGCCTCTTGTCTTCCAGCCAGGGGAATTTTTATTTTACGTGGGCAGTAAAAAATTGGCTCAAATTGATCAAATATTCTTCCAAATCTTTTTTGTCTGAAGCCTGAAGCTCAGCCTTTTAAATTCAAAAGCCAAGAATTTGTCTCTTTTGTTCTCTGGTTCTGCTGTGACAACCCTCCCTTGAGGCAAGGAATGACTCATGGTCTAACTGCCCAGATGGGGGAGGGTCAAGGGTAACAGGAAATCACAGGGAAAAACACATTTGTTAATACATCAAAATATGATCCTGCAACACTAGGATTTCTATTCTCTTTCTTATTCTCTGTTAAGTGGAGACAAACCCATCCTTCTCCTTCCTTACAAAGCCTTCTGCATTAGATAGGGTTCTTTGGGATGTGAGTAATAGAAATCAACTCATTCTTGCCCACCGTCTCTCTGAAAATGAAATGCAGGTGTGGGGAGAGGGGGTAGGGAGGACTGGAGGCAGAGACAGAAATGTAATCACGTCTTTTACCAAGGCACGGAAGACCTGAATTCCTACCATAACCATACTCTCTCTGATTTCTGCTCTTCTTTGCATGTTGGTTTTGTTCAGTCTACACTTACTGGCCCCTCTGTAGATAAGGTCTACATTTCAACTTCTGCTGCTACAGTGAGACAGAAATCTCTCGCTTTGCTACCTGAATTCCAGTGGAAGGGCTACTGGTCAGGTCAGTGTGGTCAATGATCCAGCAACTGTACCTGAGGGAGTACTTATAGGGAAGGGCAGAATCCCATTTTACAAAAAGAGCTGTTGACTGTGCAGCACCAATGGAGGAGAGGAAAATTCTTGAGAAAGTGGAGGTTGATTAGCAATTCCTTAGATGGAGGGGATTTCACCCAACCTACGTTGGCAGCTTACCTGTACCTATCATGTAACAGTTACCATACCGCTTATTTTATAGCTATTTATGGATACGTCTCTTCTAATGGGCCAGCAGCAACCTGTGGGCAAGAACTTAATTTCCCTTTCCCACAAAGGCAAACAGAGTGCCCTGCACATGATAGGCATTCAAATGTATCCACTGAAGGATCAAATGAACCAATGAATGGGAATGAACGAAAGTTAATGAAATCAATAAGCCCTCCAAATCAATGGATACTTTAAAGGGAGAATAATAAGGCATTTATATGGTAGGTATAATTTTGAAAATATATCCAGATAACTTCTATTATGGGCTACAATTTTCTTTAGGCAGGGAAAGAGTTAAGCAGTTTTGCACCATGTTCATGGACTTCTGACATGATATAAAACACTACAATTTTGGCTTTTCCATTTTAGCTGACATAGTTTAAGTTGATGAATATTTTGATTTGTGCCAGTCTCAGGCAGTTTTAAATACTATCCCTGCAGGAGTCAAGAAGTCCAGTCATAATCATAACAATATGCTTGTCAGTCAAAAGCACCGGAAGATTGTTTAGGTGCAAAGAAAGCATTTTCCCCTGAAAGGAAACAGGGCAATTGAAATCACCTACTTTTCAAGGCATTGAAGTCAAAACTGTTACCAGCTTCATGGTGTGAAAATCCAGGTCTCGGCACCCCCTTGGTCAGACTCCAGTATGTCCTGAGGCTCTCCAGCCAAAAAACAAGTTACAGTCCAAAGTTCAGCAGAAATTAGACTAAAGAGAAAGCACAGCGATCAAGCTTGATTTCCCCATCATTATTTGCAGGTCACCATTTCAGCAGGGAATGCATAATGAGTTCCCTTCCATCCCTGCAGTCAATGCACCTTGGAATAGATTTGCAGAGCCAACTAAATCAGAGAATTCATACAATTACACAAGGTCTAGGCAGAAGAAAGTGATTTTTTTTTTCTCCTGAACAACCCGAGAAAATAGTACTTGATAGAATTGACCTAAAGGTTATACCATAGGAACTGTTTGCATTATAGCAGGCAAAATTAAAACATTCACATAAAATTGGGTTCATTAGGAGAAGGGAAAAAGCCAGAAACCAGTGTGGGAGAAAGAAAGAAGAAATGAACAGCCCGGAGAAATAGATTTCAAAATTGGAGGCAGCCCAGAATTATTCAGACCTTTGGGTATGTTGATGTCAGGACCTCCTTTTTGCAGTGTTAGTGTGACCTTAACAATTGCAGCTGCTCAACAAATTTGCTCAGCAACACTGCTCCACCAGAGGAATATTAAAAAACAAATCTGGTGCGCCCCTTCTAATTTTATTGCATTAAGAGCAACTTTTACATGGAAATGAACTGGTTAAATAAAAAGCTACTATAATAGAAAGAACACCTTTCACCCCCAAAGAATTCCATATACCCCATGCTGATATCAAAAGAATCTCCTCATGGGAAAGAGCAATGTGGAAAGCAGAGGGAACAAAAATCTGGTGTTCGGAGTCCACTGGGAGCTTCAGACAAATATGAAACAATGACTTCATGAAGTAGATAAATTTTTCACATTCTTCAACCAGTTTTATTGGCTAAATACTCATGTATCCAGTTGTATGCACACCAAGCCAGCCCAAAGAAGAATCTAAGTGGGTATTTAAAAATACGTCCAGGGTGGAAATGTAATAATATGCTAGCCTTTTTATCCAGCAATTTACCAATGTTTCTATTAGTGGGTCATTCTTGAAGCCACCTAAAAACATGTCCATGCTTATCCTGTCTTTTATTGACAAGGGACTGATAACTTTGAAAAGGTAGAACAATTTTCAGCAATCATAGAGCAAGAGGACGTATATGTCTTTGAATCTAAGTCCAACATCCACATTCTCCACTGTCCTAAGACGCAGTACCAACTCTGGCACACTATAGTGTGTCCCAGTCCTCTCTCTGGCTCTGGCTCCCAGTTCTGTCCTACAAGAATCTTGCATTTCATTTAAGCCACTTTCACTCACTGTCCCTAATTGCGCCACAGACCCATGTGCCTCTGAGACTTCGTGTGCTGTTTCCCTTTCTTCCTTGCCTAAGCTCTGTCCTTCTATCCTTCAGACTGGGTGCCTCCATGAGACTCTCCTGGGCTGCTCCAGCCTTTGCCAGGTTGCTCTCTTCTGGATTCCTCTCCGTTGGTACTTAGCCTAGGCTACTTTGCCCTGTGAGATCTCTCGTGATTTCATTAGTCTCTGAAGGCCATCGAGGATAATAGAAAATAGTGAAGCTTTGGAATCAGACAGACTTGGGTGGAGATTGAGGCTCTGTCCCTAACAAACTGTAGTAATTTAACCTCTCTGAAGTTTCATTTTTCTCATGTGTAAACTGGAAATCATAATACACAGCTTACAGAGCTCTTGGTAACATCAAATAAAGTCATGTCTACAGAATACTTAGTCCCTTACTCTACAAAGTAAGTCGGAGGTTTGTCTCTTTTGTTCCCTGCTTTAACTTTGGCACCTAGAAGAGTTCCGAGCACAGAGTAGGTGCTCAATTAATGCTTATTAACTGAATTAATGAACATTCAGAGTGTAGTAAACATTGACTTTCTTCTGTTTTATTTCCTCCACTAGCCTGTAATTTCTAGAGGACGGGGCTTATGTGTACATCTTTTGGTATACTGACTGTGAGGAGCTTTGTTGAATGCTTCCTCCTAAGTCGTGGGCCTCCCTGTATACTAGATAACTCTCAATGGCACATGAAGATCCACTTATCATGGTAATTAACCCATTTATTTATGAACTTCAACGCTACTCCCCACAGATGGATGTAGTAGCAGAGTAAAAAAATAGTAATAATAATAGTCATCTTAGAAAAAAGCAAGGGAGTTAGAAGGCATCTGAAAAATATGTACATTTGTTAACGTTTTCCACCAGCCCAGCATGCTGAGATATATACCATAAAACTAAAAAATAAAAGTCAAACTGCCAATAATAAAGGTATTGAGGAAGGGAAAGAGGACGTAAGGGAAAGAGGGAGTGAGGGAGGAATGGAGGAAGGAAGGAAGATGGAGAGAAAAAAAGAGAATTAGAAGAAGGGAAAAAAAAAAAAGCTGTGAACATATTGCTGTTGCCTCAAGGCTGCGTGTTTTACGTTTGTTCCCAGGCCTCTCGTGATCATTCTGGCTCAGGCTGGGAACAACCTCAGAGGAGTTCTAAAATCCCCAAAGGATAGTGGTATTTAAAGTCCAGAAATCTCATAACAGAGTCTCTTCTTCAGAGATCATGCCAAACCACCATACATCGGCCTCTTCCATCAGAATGAGAAACTATGTCTGAGATCCTGGAAGATCCCTTCTTGAGTGTAACCCAGGGACTTCTCCATAATTTTTTAAATCACCTTGGGCTGTGATGTCGTACACGGGAGAGACAGTTTGGAGCAGTTGGGACAGGCTTTCCCTTGGCATAATGGAAACCACATGCATCATTATGGATTTCTAATGCTCCATTGGGTACATGTTGCTTTGAAGAAAAGGAAGCCATTTCCAACCACATTTCTCCTGATTTATGCCCGAGCCCCAGAAGGTCCAGACAGGTTGGAAATGATTTGGTAACTGGAGAAGTGACGGGGTGAGAAAGTATACTTTGTAAAAGACGACAAACTTGACTCTCACTTTAAATCCTTGCCTTGGGCAGTATGTGCACTCCGGAGCTTACATCATGTTAGGAGTTTACATCAGCTTGAGGGTGAAAGACTGTATAGCTCAATGAATTAAGACTGCATTGCTTTGGTAAAAACATTTTCTAAGTTGGCCAAACATAAATCAGTCCTACAAGGCACCTGTGATTACAAGCAGGTCTAAAGCCCTTCACCACTCTCCACCCATTCTTACTTCTTTTCTATTCACATGTTCTCCTAACCAGAAAAGTAGAAAGCAATGAGGATTTAAAAAAAAAAAAACTTGTTGCAGCCATCCCCCAAAGAGAATAGAAGAGTCCAGAATGACACAAATGCAGAGCACGGGACACAGGTGACTACGTGGGTCTTAGCAAGGAAGCTGGGATCAGACAGAATCTAATGGTGGATACTAGAGAGGTTTTCATCAGGCAGCCGGGACTGAAGTCCTAGGTTTCAGCACAGTGTCTCAGAGCTGGCATCAGCTGCCACCTGGCAGCTAGCCCTCCACCCTCCTGCCCAGTGGTGGGCGGTCTCTGGGACCACATACGTGTGCCTCATCTTTCTCCTTCTCTCTCTTGCTCTTTGATCTATAAACCTTCTGTTCAGGAGAGTCTCATCACCCATCTTTTCAGGTGACTCTTGTTTATCCGTGGAAAAATCTTTGTGGTTGTTTTCTTATTACGCTGTGGGTTTTGCCCTTGGTACATTTCTTCATGATTCTGTTATTCTTTATTGCTTTCTCATGAAATATGGTCTTACCTTTGAGTCCCTGCTGTATTTCCATTAGCAAATACCTTTCTTCAAGTCCCACTGGAGACAGAAAAATGACCAGAAAAAGACACCAGTGTAATTTTGCCCTTTTGCAAACTTTGTAAACCAGTCAAGTAGGCTTGACAATTTTTGCCCACCGAATCCAGCAGGCTGGGGGGAGGGACTGTATACGCCACTGTTTCCAGTCTTTTATCTATTTTTAAAACTTGATTTAAATTGTTGGCTCTTATCATATCCTCTGCCATTTGTAAACATTTATCACTCATCATGGGTGATTCATTGTTTCAGTTGACATATGCTCTTTTAATATTCCATATCAACTATTGCTCTAGTTACTGAGATCTGATGGAAAACTATTATTCTATTTGTAAGCATCAAGTGACCAAGGTACCGCTAATTGCTTGATATTTCTTGGGTTCTCCTGGGTCTCACCACCAGTCAGGAGAAAGATTATGGCTCTATCTTCAGGGAGTTAATTTAGTTAGCCTTAGGTGTTTTATATAGCGCATCAAAGTTTTGCCACCTACTTCACGAAATAAATGGCAGGCTTCAATTTGTTAAACTCCTGAGTTGAAATGTTCCACAGATGTCTGTTTGTTTCAAATGATCACATTTTAAACCAAACTTACATGAACAAGGTATTCAAGTGCTACACCTAGCAACGTGATGGTTTTTTATTGTTACGTCCGCTCTAATAAGGATGACTAGCCACATTTTAAGATGACGAACAGAGGTTCAGAAAAATAACCCAGCCAAGATCATACAGTTCTGGTTAGGGGACTCAGGATTTAAACTCATGCCTGTCTGATTCTGATGCCCCATTACCTCCTAAGGAGATTGTTTTGTGAATAAAATAACATTTTATAGGGGCGCCTGGGTGGCACAGCGGTTAAGCGTCTGCCTTCAGCTCAGGGCGTGATCCTGGCGTTATGGGATCGAGCCCCACATCAGGCTCCTCCGCTAGGAGCCTGCTTCTTCCTCTCCCACTCCCCCTGCTTGTGTTCCCTCTCTCTCTGGCTGTCTCTACCTCTGTCAAATAAATAAATAAAATCTTTAAAAAATATAACATTTTATAGCTATGTAGAACTTCAGAGTTCTCAAATATCGATTTCACTGGATATTCCTCATGACTAGTTAAGATTGACGAAGCCATTACTATTACTATTACTTCTATTTTATAGCTGAAGAAGTAGAGGATCAGAGGTTAAGTAATTTATGTAAGACTCCATCTCCTGGTTCCTAATACAGTGCTTTTTTCCAAGTACATCCTTCTGTCTCCTGAGACTTACTTCTTGGCACTACCTTTGCCTCCTGGTGTTTGTTAGCTCTCAGTGGATGACAAGATGGGGATAATCACATAGATGATGAGGAAGAGAATGCCCTATTACACACACACAAAAGCTGTGTATATTTTTACTATGAAAACTTACATAATTGCTCCCATTCGTCTGGTTATACATGCGGTCTCTTACTTGCCTGATTAACTGGAATATACTCTTCAGGGTATAAGAACAAAAGGAATAAGTGTTAGGTCTCAAAATTATGTGCTTCATATAGCTTAGTGCACAGCCTAAGAGTAAAGCCTGTCTATATTTTTCAGAATAGAAGATGGTTTCAAGAAATTTAACCTACTACACTGATCTCCTTTCACAAATTTCATTCTTTCAACATACCTTTCTTGAATATCTACCATATCTCACATGCTATGATACTAGAAATACATCAATGAAAATCAACCAAAATTTGATTCCTGGGTTGAATAAGAGAAGGTATAGTGACAAGTGGGGAGGGGATGTAGGAGAGGAGAGGCAGTCGTGGACAGCAATGAACCATATCCATTTGTTACTTTTGTGTATACATAATAACATACGTACAAACCTATCACAGTTGAATATATACTAGAATAAAGCAGTAGTAACAGATCTACTGACAATAAGATAGATTTTGAACCTTAAATCTTGTATTGTGTATAGTAATTCTGACATTTTATTGTTTTGATTCGTTATTTTTATTTCAAAATTAAGACAATAGTGGCCCCTCTAACTATTCAAAGAAAAGGTTAGGAGGAAAAGAAAATCGTAAGATTCCAAAATAGGAATTAGGTGACTATAGCTGGTGTGGACTCTTGAGCTATGTTGGCTAGGTTGTGGGGAGTATGGATATGCAATTGTATCATACTGATCCCCTTCCTGGACAGACACTTAGTGCTGTGCAACTGAGGGGGCCCCTCAGTTGTTCCTGGATTTAAAAATCATGACATAGATAATTTAAGATTCAAGGGAAGAAGTCATTTGTTCTGCTCTCATTCTTACTTAGCTGTCATATTGTCTGCTCTCCCTGTAGTCACTTTTCCCTCGAGCTTAATAATTACTAATAATTTCTCAAGCATAGTTTGAGAGTATCTGAAAGTTACCTTTCATTATAAGTAGTGAGATTATACTAAGGAGACATACCCCTAGAACACATTATTTTTTCAAGTGTCCAGTTTTCTACCTTACCTTCCCCAGAGCTATCATCTGAAAGGCATTTAGCTTTGAGTATATAATTGGAAAATTTGATGTTGGTGTTGCATGATCATTTCTAACAGAAATGGAACGTCTCATGGGTTGATGACTGGGCTTAGGATATAGGAAAAGAGATAATAAAGTCAAGCCAATCATAATACATTCCATTAGTAAACGGTCCTCACGGTTGTCACACTGTGCCCTACACAAATATGGTAAGAGCATACAGCACGTGTGTGTCACAGTGTGGCTAGCTCATGTAGAATGTCATTTGTCATTTTAATCCAACAACTGCATTATAACAGTTGGATTTGGTCCAACTTGTATGGCAAAAACTTTAACCCTTCCCGCAATCATCCCCTTTCCCAAATTTCCAAAGAGTTCTAAAACTTCTAAGAGGGGCTTCGCAAGTTCTTCTGAACAAGTTCTCTCAAACCACCGTGTACCACCCACCATACTCTCTCCTTCTCTATTTCTCTTTAGTGATCTTCCTGTGAAGATTCTTCATCATGCCACTAAGGTTAGGCTATTTCCTACTACTGGTGTTGCCAGCCAGTGGTCTCTTAGTCCCCAGTGGTGCCCATAATGTCCTGCAGAATTACTCCTCTGAGGAAGTAGAGAGACCTTTCTTCCCCTTGCACTCAGAGCCATGTATTGTGCCACCCTCTGCTACCAGGGTCTTCAAGGGGGACTGTCTAGAATTCCCAGCTCCTCAGACAGATTCCTTACTTGTGAGCCCTTTCTCTAAGATTCAGACGATAGTCTACAAGGGTTGTTGAAAAGACTAGTTTCTCAGAAGACTTCAGCTCCCCAATCCCAGCAGACAGATCCTGAGGCAAGTGTTAACTAACTGGTGAGCCTTTGCTTGGGAAGTCAGATAGAGAGAGGAAGAAGCAAGGGAGGGTAAGAAAGAAGAGGAAGCAATATTGCACTGGCCAGTGCTTTGGATACTCAATCCACAATGGTAAAGAGACGTGGCTGGTCGCACAGCAAGCATATCCAGTAGGAACTTCTGCAGATGGGCTATGTTGAGCAGTCCATGGGTATGAAGAAGAAGAGGGAATTCATCTAGCCAGCCCCTACCTACTTCTCTTTCTCATTGGTTGAAGTTTGCCTCATGGGGCAGGGCTCCCCTGCTTCTGGCTGACACCATCTTGGTGGTGGCTGGTATGTCATATATGTAATATGTATGGTGTGTGTAGTGTGCCTGTGGTATACTGTTTTATCCAAGCCTGGGGGTCATGGGCAGAAGCAGAAACTCAGGACACGTGAGAGGCAGCCGAGGGTGGGCGTGGGGGCAGGGCTTGGCATTCACAGGGCAGCAGATTGCTCACCCCAGCAGGTTCAGCTGAGTTGGTGGGCTATGGAAATGCAAGGCAAGTAAGAGGTGAGGGTCCAGAAAATGAGAGGCTCCCAGGTAATCTTGAGAGATGCTTAGAAGGTGTCAGTTCACCTCCAAGTCCCTCCCTCACACCTCTATCCTATTCTTTCCCCATAGTCTTGTGAGCATTCAAAGCCTCCAAGGAACTCTGTAGTTTAGTTCAAGATTTGGTTTACTTTGATGTTTGTGCCACAGAAACACAGTCCATTAAATTTTGACAAAGTATCAGGTATAAATCAGTTATGAGGCCATTGGGTATCTCTTTTTAGCAAAACTAAAGGCCTAAAATGAACAGCCTTAATTGAATAATATTTCTCAGGGACTTCTTATGTACTTATTTTAAAGATTGAAAAAATGTATCTGATGTGTTAGATAATCATCAAGATGGCACGATGAAAACTGCTAATATAAATAACGTCGAAAAACTCAATGTCCATCCCTAAGACACCTCAGACTCCTTTAAAGAGAGGTAAAATGGATGCTTAACTGTAAATAAACTAAAATAAAAACCAATACACCCTGAGGGATGGGATTGTTTAGCTCACACAGTGGAATGAAAAGTGGTTTTTGTTTGTTTGGGTCTTTTTAGTTTGTTTTATTGATATGGTTTTAACTTCTCCATGGTTAGGGCTCAAGTAATTTTCTTCTATTATAAATTGCTGGCAGGCTGGTAAAGATTCAGTTTCATTCTGATGTTTGGAGAAAATGATCTTCCTGTTCCATATTCAAAGATAAAAATATCTCCCAGCTCAAGAGATGGTCAATGCCAGAGCCAGGTCCCTTTTCAGGAATTTCCTTCCGGGACTTGGCCCTTCAGCTTCCAAAATAACAATTGTTTTTCAGCTTTTTGAAATCAAAATATTTACCAACAGGGTTTGGTTTTATGACATCGCAGGTCCTTCTTTGGCCTGCTGTGATAGTTACATCAGACTAAGCTGACGCTGAGCAGGGGAGAAGCCACAAGGAAGCCTCCGTCTGTGGGCAAAGAGGGAGGGAAGGAGGGAAGAAGCAGGAGTGAGGAACAAACCCTGACTATTTGACATGCACATCGGAATTTCAAAACAGGCCATAAGACCCGGTATCCAAGCAGAGAGGAAATGTGTATCAGATGAAACACCCACACTTTGATCCTTCTCAGAATGTAATTCCTTTTGGCAAAAACTCTTTCTCCTCCATACCCATTACAGAAACTAACTTGTCGTTGCCAATCAATAAGGATAAAACAATAACAATAATGTTAACACCTTCCAATGGGAAAACAGTGTTGGGAACCATGTACTCTGTTTTTGGCTTGGTTTCATATTTGAAATGGGATTTGGCAAAATAACTAAGGGCTTCTGTCTCCCTCCCCCTCTCTCCCTTCCAAACCTGTGCATCTTAATAAACTGATGTCAGAGGAACCTGGCAGGGTGCTTCGTGATGGCCTCTCAAGTTAATGTAGACGTAGGGCAGAAAAGGCCTTTCTGGAGGACACAGCCTGCCTCGGGCCCTAATATATTCAGTCACTGCTCAGCGATGCTAGCGCCTGGGATGATTGTTGAGATGAGGTGGTTGGCGGTGAGGCAGGGGAGATTATATCATTTCGGTATGTTTTTTTCTGACAAGAGTGACATCCTTCAGAAGGCAGAAAGTACAACTTAGATCCAAAACGTCAGCATCCTTAAAAAAAAAAAAAGGCATTTTACAACAGGAAAATATTTTGATCTGCAGACTAACCTCAAGGACAGTCTAATGTGTGTTAGATCTTCCTTTCTTGAAACTACCCCTAGACATGAAAAAGGATTATCACTTAATAAGAGCAGAAGGCAAAGCACATGTTTAAAGAGAGCCCATTATGTGTCAGGCACTCCGCTAGCTGCTTTACAAATATTATTTCCTTTAGTCTTTATTATAACTTTACCTGGTTCTGTTATTTTCCCCAGTTTGGGAATGCACAAAGTATGGGTTAAGAAGACAAAAATTAAGTATCTTGTCTAAGATCGTACATCTAGTAAGAGTAAATTCCAATAATAACCGTGAGAACAGATCCTACATTTGTCTTTGTAGTGGGTACTGTGGTGCACTCTGCCAGGTGACCCCTTCAGGACCGAGACACCAAGCCCCCAGCTGTGGGAAGTGTTGGCTGCTGATGGCTCACTGGTGATGCTCTCCAGGAGTTGGCCTGGGCTAATGAGAGTGGCCTTGCCAAAGGTTGTGCCCCCTTCCCGGGGGGCAGCCTGCAATCAAAGACTAATAGTTGAGGGGACACTAAGGACTGGCCCCCTTGTCTCAGTTGGGAAGAACCGGGGGCCAGAACTCCTCAACCGGCTGAGGTCACAGACCTTACAATACAACCTTTCTCTGCCTGGTGCTGCTTCCCTGACCCACTTAACCATTGTTGTCCTCAAACATACTCTCCAATCAACTTTTGCATACGTATCTCCATCCCAGAGTCTGTTTTCTGGGAAAGCTGACCTGTGATGGCCTTCTGGAATATGCATTAAAAGGAAAACAAAACAAAACAAAAAAACAAAAAGCAAACCAAACAAAAAAACGCAAGTGTAATGCCAAGACACAGAAGAAATAAAAAGATAAAAACCTGCCTCATCATTTCAATAGAGTGGTTCTAATATTCTACATAGGGATACCCAGAAGTGACACTCTTATTCCAGGTAGAATTTCATAAATCATAGGATTTTACTCTTTTTAGAATCAAAATGAATGTTAAGGGGTCTTTCTCTCCCATCCCACCCCCCTCCACTTTCATATCACAATTTTTTAAAAATTAAGGAGTTTGAGGTAACAGACTTGGCCATAGTCACACAGCTATTTGGTAGATTAGGACCCAATTCTGAATCCAAGACATCACTCTATAAAACACAGCCAAGGTCATACTTAATTTGATTAAATTAAAATGTTTTTATAGTGTATAGTATGTGCAAGAAAGTACTTAATTCAGAAATGCTTGGCTCTCTCATCCCAGTTTTAGAGTTAATGATATATAACTATTGTCTTTAAAAATACAGTAAAGCAGCTCTTAATATCGTGGAAGCAAACATTATTTATGCTCTGCTTTAACTGGATCACTCTTGATTCTACTTTTTTAAACCACATAGTGACTTTTATACACTCTCTTGAAACTGTTGTCATTCGTACAGCTTTAAGCAACACATTTTCAAACCTCTCTCTCTCTGCCATCCTGTGCTAACTGTAATTTAAATTTCACCATATTACATGATAAATTGTTTATTTTTCTTAAAAAGAACAGCTTCAAGTGTGCCTTCCAGGATCCTAGGAAGTTTTTTTCCCTTCAATCTGCTTAGTTTACAAATGCGGGTCTTGGAAACTCAAAGAACATTCTGTTGCAGAAGGGAAAAGTTCCCCCTCAATGCTTCTGACCCACTCCCCTGTCCACACGTGCATGCGAGCACATGCACACACATAGCCTGCATCCTCCATCAAGAGGTTAAGGGACCGTGGCCTTTTGTTTCATGGGATGGATTAGCATTGCTGGGCTGCTAGCAGGGAGAAAGGACTTTCCGAGCTGTTACACGCTGGACGTGTTGAGAGTGCATGGTTATGTAACACCATATTTTTTAATACAACTGACAGTCTGTCTTGAGATTTAAGTGTTTTTTGACAGTTTTTATGCACCTGTTAATTCAAAGCTCTTAACATATGCCAGTTAAAAAGAGCCAGGCACTAAAACATCTAGCTTTAGAGGCTAAATATGGCTCAGCTGCAATCCCAGGAAGGCAGGCAGGCGGCAGGCAGGCTGACGGGAACAATTCCTTCCTCCAAGATGGAAATCAGCTGTAGCCTCCTATTTCTAGGTGGGGTGACTGGAAACACCATTTGATTTCTTAGGTAACAGTTATCAGAGGTGGCTCGGGTCCTTAACATGGTTGGTTACCCTGGATAGTGTTCTGTTGTGTTTAGACGGAGACCTCAGGATGTGAAAAGACGTTGGTGTTCATTATAGATACTCAGGTGAGCATCCTTATACCTGGAGTCTGTTTAGGACAGCTCCCCATTTGTCACCCTCCATACTCATCTACTCGCACCCCGCACAACTGGGGACAAGTGCCTGAATTTTTCCATTGCTAACTCCAAGGATTTCAAGGGTTGAGGCCACGCGTTGTCCTGTAACACAAAGAGTCCTATTTGTGGGGTAAAGAAAGATTCTGTCAACCATAAACAAGGGTGAGTAAGGGAGTCACTTTAGCAATAGCTGCGTGCCAAAATATAAACAGTCTCTGTGCATACAAAGTAACTAAACTCTAAAGCAGCATTGATTGGAAGGAAAATAAGGTTTTGCTTTTATTGTTCTCTGAGACTATACAGGGCAAGGTATGGATACATTTCAAACCTCTGGTACATTCCACGCTTAAGGGTGCACAACAACTCTGTGCAGTAGAAATATACTGTCAGCTGCAAATGTGAATCTGTATATACTGTAATTGAACATTTTCTAGTTGGCACATTTTAAAAAGTAAAGAACAGGTGAAAAATTTAATAATGTACTTCTTCATATCCAAGATATTATCATTTCAATATGTAATCAATTAACAAAGAACTTTCTGTTGTTTTTAAAACATATTATTATGGGGTTTTTTTTGGGGGGGGTGTGAAGTCTTTGAAATCCAGAGTATATGTTGCATTTTCATCTCAGTTTGGACTAGCCACATTTCAAGTTCTTAATAGCCAAATGTAGCAAGGACAGTTCTAAAATATTGGCCATGAAAATGTTCCAACAAATGAAAAATAACACTTAGTGACCTTGGGGAATATTTCTAAAAACTGGATAATGGCCAGGGGACCCGCAGAGAATTCAACAGTTTCTTCTCTTGTTTCCTCTCTATTACAGTGCATTTCTTTTCAGACAGTTGTTGAAGTATCCCTCCCAGCTTTACAGCAATGATCATCAAATTCAAAGTAAAGAACCACAGGAAAACATAACTATCCAAAAGTGGAATGAGTTGCCTACATGGCAAAGTGAATTTCGTGTCATCAGTGTATCTGAGTTGAGTCTAAGCGGTTATCTGCCCTGATGCCATGGTGAAGTTCTGTTTGGTGTCATCCAGCAACATAAGGCAGTATACACAGCAGTTAAGAGTGTAGGATTTAGAGCCAAATAGAACTGGGTTAGAATCTCATCTCCACTATTCATGTGGTGGCAAACGTTTTTACCATTTTGAGCTTCAATTCTCTCATTTGTAAAACAGGAATAACTACTTTGTAAACTTGTTTTGTGAAATAAATGAAAAAAATATATAGCTCTCACCACAATGTTCAAAAAGATATGATTATGATTATTACAGCCTAAGAAAACTGTCTAGAGACATTTGGTACAAAGACAGATTAGAGAGCAAATTCAGCATTTAGGATATTGGTCATCATGTCTTCTTCAATTTCTGCAGCCATGCTAATCTATCATGGTATAGCAAGGACGTCAATTATTAAGGAGAAATGATTACTAGACTCTAGAATGATTTGCAACAAAATGGTTCCCTTCTAAATTGTTGTCTTATTTTTAGGGGAGAAGAGATAACTAACTTTCATTGAGTGTTGAGGGTTTTTTCTCTCTTTTTTATTTGTTTGTTTTAACATACTAAGCACTTTCTGTATCTTATCTTAAATATCCCATGAGGTGGTGTTCGTTTTAGAGGTGAGGCTACTGAGGGTCAGAAAAGTCAAGGGTCATACAGTTAATATATAGTGGTGTTAATATGTGAATCCAGACCTATCTGACTTGAAAACTCATGCTATTTCCAGGACATGGGAGTGGCCAGATTTGACTTTTACTTATTCGAAACTTTTAGTCAATAGTAGAAATCGATATAAATAATATTTCAGTTAATACCAAAATACCAACGTTCTGGCTCCTTGCTTGACTGTGGTTAAAATACATGCACTTCAGCTCCTACCATCTACCCCAGAAAGGGGGTTAGTGTGTTACCTGGGAATCGTGACTGTTATCCACATCAGTCTGCTTGGACTTCATCTTCTTCCGCACTACTGAAAGGTTTACTGCTTGAAAGAGCTCACTTCTGATGAAAAAAATGCTGGAAATTGGGACACAAGACAGAGCAAATATTTCAAAAGACTCCTCTCAGAGGCACAGGGAACATGCATCTTATACAAATGGTCTCAGGGCAACAATGGCGGCCACCTGAGGTGGGAGTCATCTACACACTTCTCCAGACTGACTTTCCAGGTCTGTCTGTCCTGACAACTTGGTTAAGGTTGGTAGAGGGGAGAGGGGAAGGGAAGTGCAAGGGGGAGGCACAGAGAAAGGTTGCTTGAATGCTACCGCTTTGGACATTTATGATTAGTCATTATCAGTACCTTTAGAATATGTCAGTCACAGAAGAAAACAAACCCCCTGGCAGCTGTTTGGAGGGTCTTTGCTTCATCAATTCTAGTCTTTATAGCCTTGCAGAGAGAGGTCCACACAAGAATGTCCACACTGTTTCCTGGCTTTTAGAGCTGTCAAAATCCCCCAGTACTTTGATCACGGGAAAGAGAGGAATAATTCAGTTCAAACTGCATTTGTATCAAAAAGTATTCAATTTAGTTTAAACAAACTTCCATGTTTCCCTTAGGTTTTCTCATTCCAGAAGAACTGTTTCTGTAAATTATATATAATTACCCCTTCTGGTCAAAGGTGAGAGGGAAATTAGCATCACAATGGCAAGTTTTCTCTCTGGGTGTTGCCAGCTCACACAGTTCCATGGATGATTTGAGTGCGTTAAGCCTCCATTTACAAGCAGGAGAGCGCCTCCGAGCCCATGAGGACAGCATTAAAAATTTCTAATCATAGACAAGCATTTCAGACATTCATTACCACACAAGCCATCAGTGGATTAGATCTAATAAGTCAAATACTTGCAGACCGCAGCCCTGGGGCTGCTTCGACTATTCAAAGTTATGCAGAATCAAAATTGGCCCACGCTGTACCCTGCCTTCTTTTGAAACAAGCCAGTGGTCCTCTATTTCCTCATAAGGGTGTCAGCAAACTAGTTCAAAGACAGTAGGCCCAGGCATTTGGGTTTTAGTACTCTATTTGGTTAGACACAGTAGGAAGCAATCCGGTGATTCAGCACAAGAAAACATTTTCAAAAACTGTATTAAGTCGGAGGAGGTAGACTTTTTGAGGGGAGATGGGGG
This sequence comes from Ursus americanus, assembly GCF_024610735.1. Classification (NCBI taxonomy): domain Eukaryota; kingdom Metazoa; phylum Chordata; class Mammalia; order Carnivora; family Ursidae; genus Ursus; species Ursus americanus. The sequence goes on along the minus strand of NC_142128.1, from coordinate 95,056,035 downwards.
TGGCCTCTGCACTATTCCTAAAGAAGGAAAATAACTCATCTTTTTTCAGTAAAAAGAAATTGCAAACTATCCTTCCAGAAATAAAAATGAAAAACTACACACATACACACACACACACACACACACGCGCACGAAATTCTGAGATAGATGCCAAGTGCTGCTCTAAAACCATGTGAATTTTTCTCTCGTGCATTTGTCAGCCTGACTCCAAACCATTTTATTCTTTCCTCATTTCTCCTCTCTGTTCAGTCTGTTTTTAGTTAGTTGCTTCTTGGCATAGCTTCCGTTGGAGCTGAGAGGGCCTGTTCTTTCTTCTCCCCCACCCTTTCTTTCCTTTAAAAAGTTTTTTAGTGTCTTCAGGGTTATTTTTTAGTGTTCTTTCTCCTGGGCTCTGCAGTGACTCTGCAAAAATTGCCAAGACCAGAGCAAATGCAAGGCGTGCCTCTGGAGCCCACTCTGTCCACCTCCATCAGGCCTTCATACAACACGTAAAGAGCAGGCTTGAGGAGTGACATGTTCACAAAGGCAAATGCGTGTTGTCTGTGACCCACTTCTCTGCCAAGGTTTGTAGCTCCCCCAAAACCTTCCCTTGTGAGCGGACTTGCCCAACACCGCCATTTTGTGTGGAAGACTTCCTTCAGAAGAATCTTCCAATCTTCCAATCTGCTTTTAAGAGCTAGTTTTTTGAGATCCAAAGAGTAGAGGTTACTATCTTAATTTATTTACAGCTTGTTTGGGGAGCTGGAGTGGATTTAGCTCGTGTTACTGATTCCATCATGTGTGATCAGACTGGAAAGGACATTTAACATCAAAACACACTCATAAGTGTGCTTCAGATCAGGAATGCTAAATAAATAAATAAATAAATGGGCCAATCAATCCCTTTAACAAACTGAATTACGTGAATTTGAATTAACTCTGTGGTTTAATGAGACAGTAGAATCAGAGTATTTTTTACTCTTTAGACCCTGCGCAAGTTCATGGACATTCCATATTTTTGAAAGACTTACCTGTGAAGAATGAAGCCCACTCTTTCTTCAGGTAAAATTTGAAATAAGATTCTTTCCCTTTTACTCTATCAGGAGCTTTTCTCAAAAGACATAGAAACAGAGCCATTTGTTGATGATGTGCATAGGATTTATGAACAAAATTTAAATCTCCATTGTGTATAGGATTTTTAAAAATTGTCATACTAATTTCAGGAAACAAAAATAAAGGCGTTAACACACACAAGTGCAAAGACTAATGTGGGAGCAAATCACCTGACGTGTAAGATGAGACACATGAGTCGGAATGATTTGGCTTGGCTTACTGCAAGAAAAAGTGGTCAGACCTTCCCCCTTTAAGTATGTAGCCTGGGGATTGTCATTTCGATCACTTCTGCAATTGCTCTGCTGAGTACTTTTGAAATATCCTGTATCTACAGATGATAAGAACCCACAGCCAAGAAGGAACAGAGCCTGTGGCCATGTCTACATGATACCAAACACTTGGGCAAAACTGAAACCATTAGTTCAGTGCCTTGATGATTTTCAGACCCTCAGCTCCTTGGCATTGTAAAGGGAAACAATTCAGATTTTTCAGTTTTCATTCTGATATTTGTCATTGTGTAGCTATAATCAGTGACTGGTTAAGTATATCTTTTCCCCACTAAAAAAAAAAAAAGGTTTAAAAATTATATAAAATAGGTAATTCAAGAGAAGTAAATCTTAGAGACACAAAATAAAGAGCTCAATCATTGTGCCACGGTCACCTGTGTGCCTATATTATACACAAACATATAAACACACACACGGAAGCATACACTCAAGCACCAATTTAGAAAAAAAGTCCAGTTAAGCCAGATTTCCCTCTCTATCTTTAGTTATTTAATGTGATATTATCTTAATCTTACTCGTCCGTAAGCCTGACAACTCCTACGAGAGTAAAACTTTGCAGAAGTATATGATTTCCCTTTGTAAATCTGCAAACGATTTTTCCTTCTATTACTTGAAATATTGTCACTGTGGTTTCAGTTATGCGTAGAGTATATTTTGAAAGCACTGCTCAAGTCCAGAATGCTCTGAACTTGTCTGTTATTTTAGTGATCGTATGGTTGATGAAATATAAGATAATTTATGTGCAAAAAAATATTCCAGCTTTAGTTTCTAAAATATACTTAACATATTTTCAGCAGAAATGAAAATTTTATCCAAAGAACACAATTTATAATCTTAAATTAAGGGATCCAAAATTAAGATGATGAGAATAAATATTTTGTGTTTTAGTAGCATAAAATATTTGCCAACAAGCTTACCTTAATGTTTATTAATTAGGAGGTGGAGAAATGAGGGAATGCATTTAAAGTGACCTACTTTACAGTTGACTCACTTAAAATGGATTTTTAATGATTTCTAAAATATTTTCTTAAAAAATGGAAAGAAAATGTTTAAACTGTTTGATAAAAGCTGCTTTCAAGAGGCACATAGTGTACTACTGACCTTTTCCCTGGAGCTTGGAGTTCTCTAGAAATTCTCTGGCTATGGGCATATTCATAAACACCAGACCAGTAAAGACATACTTGTCACACCCAATCTTGCTATCTTCTTAGTTGTTCACTTTACAGAAATGATTCCTCCTCCTAGATCCTCAATTTTTAAATGCAACTGCCTCTGGGTGATAAATATATGAAATGATGTTCATTTCCAAGATATTAAGTGTCATAACTGAGGTCATTTTAAGATGAGAAAGAGTCACTATTTTCCAGGTAATGCACTTGAATCTGTGCAAAGACATATGTGTGCTTAAATAAGTTTGGAAATATGTAGGAGTACCTATAAAGTTATAAATTACAGTGCTCAAGAAAATGCTTGACCTGGACACTGAGAAACCATATAATTAAATAAAATTTGAAAACCTTTGAACATGTCCAGATTAGTATAAATGGCTTCACAAACACAGATTTCATGTTTTCTTCTTAATAGTAATAAAATATTTTGTTTATGTACATTCACTTTAAAACTCTACTTAAAAAACATGGCATATATGGCATTTATGCACATGTTTACCATATATTTAAAGACAGCTTTTAATGAGTGATGGCTGGAAATCCATAAAGGTTTGCATGTCAACACTGGTTCTATTGTAGAAAATACTTTCCTTTCTCTATTTCATTTCTAAAAATATGAAATGTTTGAAGAGTGTGGAGGATAAGAGGGGAGAAATGCTCTGAATAAATGCATACTGATTCTAAAAGTGGACTTTCTTTCTTTCTTCTTTCTTCCTCTTGATAACAAGAATAAGTAAATTTATGCAGAGGTGAAATTATACAGAAATTGAGGTGTAGGACGCAGTGTCACTGCAGTGATTATGAAGAGGTGCCATTAGCTCCGTGCTCCGCAAGTGCTTGGGGACATTTAGAACGTCCTCAGCATACTTGCTGGGTCAGATAAACGTTTGAAAATCATTTTTTGTCTATTTGTCAAGATTTCAAAAGTTGGGGCTTTGTGATTTTTTGAACAAGGAAATTTAAACTAGTTGCAAAGCAAATATTGTCACAGAAAACACATAAAAAATCAGAAAGGAAGAAAAAAAGGAGATATAAAATGAGAATAATAGTATGGAAATAAAGGAAGAAAGAACTTTGGGGAAGGGCAAAGAGGATAAAGTTAAAAACAGAATTGAAAAGGTCTGGTAAAAGAATCAAACATAAATGTAAAAATATGGAAGCACAGTAAACATCGCAAATATGCCCTTAGCAAACCCCAGTTGTGCAGCTTTTCTACTGCCACACAAAAGTGTATTTTTCAGGAAAATTGGTTACAGCAGTGACCATGCCTTCTAACAGCAGCAAGTAGAAAGAAGGCAGTAAGTGTGGAGGGGCCTCGGTGGAGCTGCGTTCTCTACCTTTCCAATTCCCTGCCGGGGCTCCTGCGCCTGACCATATGGAATCCATCTCATCCAAGGACATAGACGAGAAGAGGGGTTTGAGGAAACCAGGGCTGCTGCTGGCTGTTTTAACGGCATGCCACAGGAAAGTTTTATTTCCAATTGATTGGTTACAAATCAGATAAATATCGCTTCTAATGAAAGCAGCTTTGAACTGCTGGAAATGTTATCTATAGGAGTCTGGGGTTTATCAAAAGTCAAATGTAGCTTTAATCACATCAACATGCTAATTACAGGCAAACAATAAAAGCTTTAAGAAATGATTGTGCAGGTTTTATTACTATTGACAGTCACCAAGGTATATTTATTTCGAGAGGTAATTGTCAGAAGACTTTCTCCAGAAAGACTTGTTTGTATAATTAAGTGCGTGTTATGCAAGCTTATCTGCTGATCGGCTCCTGCTAGTTATGTAGCTCCCCCAATGCCTCAGAACACAGAAGCAATTAAAAAAGAAAGGCTCAGGGAGATGGTTTTTCAGTAGTTCATTTGTGAGGGATAAAAAAATAAAGGCCTGTGCTCTGAAAAAAAAACAAAATGTGCTAGAGTTAGAAATGTGATCAGTCACTAAAAACTAAAGAAATAAAACAATACAGGTGATTGAAAACTCTTCATAATCAGTGATGTAAGAACAGGAAAAAATAAGAATGGAGGGTGTATATTTTCATTTAGAGTAGAAGCTAGTGGCGGGGTGGCGGGGGGGGGGGGAACAGGAGTTTTCTCTTTGTATACAAAATATTCAATGAAATGGGGCCTTCCAACCTAAAAATATATGTGATGAGAATGAGACAAAATGGAAAGTAACAATAAATGGCTGCCTAAACCCCAGCACCACTGGATTTATTATTTTACTATGGATTTATTACATAATTCCCCAAAATGCCTAATTTAAAAATAAGAGCCTAAAAGCTTGATAACATCATTTCAGATCTACACAGCCACACATGCTTTTCCATCCAAATAAACAACAAAGGCACATTTACAGTTGCCGCCCTGAGCATTTCTTTTTAGGCTAGGACACCTGAAACATATTTTTAAAAAAAATATTTCCATCTTATTTTTAATGACAAACTGCATTGTGACTGGACTGGAGGAAAAAATAAACCTTTCATACTATAAACTATTTTTGTGCCATAAAGAATCATTGAACTCTAAAAAGGAAAAACCTTAATTTAAAAAATATCATTATTATATTGAAAGGTGTTGGACTGGATTTAATTCTTTCCATTCCTAAATATTGGCCTCAGTTCAGTTTCCATTTCATTCAAAGCAATTAAAAATGTGGCAAATCCTTGATCAATTTTCTTACCCTTAAACAGGGTCAGTTCTGAAGTTGTTGTCACATTTTAATGGGTTCAGAGTCAGTTTATGCAAGAGACAATCAAATGTTTGCTTTTAAAAGCCCTATAAAAAGTAAGAGCTTTTAACCTTTTGAATGCATTAATAAAATGCTAATGACATCATGGCCAAGACCACATTTGGAGGTTCCCCAAAACTCCAAATGACCGTTGTGAAAAGAAAACAGAATTTTAATCAAATGATCTGTTATTTTAATGGCCACTTACAAAACAGGAGATTTATTGAGAAGCATAAAGTTTGTTTGCATGAGTGAAGGCAAAGCTTTTAAGAATTACCTTCTTCTGGGTTTTCCCCCCCAGTTCCTTGCAACATAATACTACCAAATATTTGTGAATTGTGACTCAAGTCTGCAGTCTTATTTCTAGCAGAAAATAAAAAGGAGGCTGGAAACCAAAAAAGTGGTGCCAATTTGTCTGCCCAGGCTCTGATTATTGAATGCAGAATTTTTTTTTTTTTCTTTCAGGGGAGAAGGATTTGGTGGGAATGTTTCTCCCTTCAGGGTGAGATATCTGATATCCATCCCGAGACCAATCATAAGGCTAAACTTTCATGCAAAACTGCACAAGGGGAAAAAATTAAGTCTTTGGGTAAAATTCTCATCTAAATTTGCAGCAGATCTCTCATTTCCGCTGGGCAATTATGGCGCTTCTTGCCATTTCTGATTGCAAGACACATTGATTTTTTTTAAGTTATTTCTGATAACTTGAGAACCTTTGATTCCCTAACCCCCTCCCCCAAGACTTCTTCCTTTTTTTTGAATCTCTGTTCCTCATTTCTTCTCTCCTGTCTAGAAGTGCTATCCAGTGACCCCTGGTGCTGATTAAAGTTTCTTGGGTGACCCCTGAATGCATTTTATTACACTGGCTGGTCATAAAACCTGCTTAAACTGCTGGCTTATCCAAACTCCTGCCTCTTCTGTGGAAAGCCCCACAGTTAGCCCAACCTCAGGGAAAATACAAACAAGCATACACTGAGCACTGAGGAAAGGCAGAGAAGGCTTGAACACAGACTGTCAATACCAGGGAGCCACCCGGGAGAGGGGAAGGAGCAACTTAGAAAGAAGACAGACACTTGCAAGGCTTCTGGAAGAAATCCACCTAATACTAGCATGGATGAGACAGGGAGTAGTAGAAACATAAGGGAAGAGGGGAAAATGAAAACACTTTGGTATTTTGTTCTTTTCCTAAAATGATGTACAACACTGAAAGAGCTTCCAAGGTGAAAGGGAGACATAAGTCTCACAGATTAGCATAAGGCATGTCTGAAAACATTGTCCTCCTAAAATGAATCCCAGGAAAACATTTATTCAGCTTTTGGAAAGCAACATGAAGTGGCTAGAAAGCTTTTTGTGTTTATGTGCCTACTATATCTGGGTAAAAATATGTATTATTATATTTACATGGAAGAACTAACTTACAGTTAGGCTCAGTTTATCTGTTTGTTTTTCTGGGCTGCCAGGAGGTGAAGAAAGACAAAATCTATGATATTCACCATTCTGCACGGTTGGCATTTCTGTGGCAGATAAGGCATGGCAATCCTGGTAGCAGAGGCCGGGGAAGTCAGCACATGAAAGGAGAATGGTGGCTTATGGGAATCCAAAGCCACCAAACCCTGGGCTTTCCCTGATTCTCAACCGAATGTACACGTATATGTGTGTGGGAAATCCAATTTAGCATTTGGAAATTAAAAAATGTTTTAAATTCCATTCCCATTTGCAAAGCCTGAAAATAAATCAGCAGGATTGGTTCTGACCCTTGAGCCAGAGAACAACACAGTCTGGAAGTTTGCTGAGAGAAGTCCGTCTTCAGTTTGTAGATGAGGAAAGTAAGGTGCTACTCATTGCCTCATGGGCAACAGGATGAAGATCAGATGCACGGTCAGCCCCTGGCAGCTCTCCAACTAACCAGAGTAGAGCTCCACAGAGACAGGAGAAGGACACAGTTTTCCTACTGGTCAGATCCCCGTTTCAGCGACACTCAAGCTGGATCAGGTTCAGAGTCTGCTCAGAGCCCTTGACATTCCTAATGTCCAAAGGACAGCTCCCAAACTGCTGAGTGGTTTTTTCAATACTGCAGTGGTCCACAGCCTTGATCATTTCACACCAGCCACAACCCTTGAAAAGGTAAAATCAGGGGCCCAAAGTGAATCATTACTGACTATTCAATTGGTATTGGGTGGTTATAAAGTGATTTTCAATAGTTACTCTTGAAATCATTTCTTTTGTGCCTGTGTTTTTTTAACCCCTTAGGAAATTTGCTGCATTATTCTCCCTTTTGTTAAAGCAAAGAAATATGAAATAACCATGAATTCAACTCCACTATGGATCACAGGTGGCCCCTTGTACCTGTGTATTCTTTCCATGTAGCCACTAAGCAAAAGTCAAACATTCCATCAAAAACTGTTAGTGGAAGCTGGTAACTCTGTCAATACCTTTAACAAACTGGTGAGTTATGCTCCATTTATTTCAGTCTTGACCTAATTTAATTCATTCAGAGATTCCTCATAATGGATGATACATCTGATAAACTACTGACATTTAACAAGCATATTTTCCACATATGCAGCCTGCATTCCACTGGGAGCAGGACTTTGATCTGTTGCTGTCCCTGCTGTTGACTATGCATCTACTGAGCATGGTGATTTACAGATGTAAAGTGTTTACTTCTTACTATAACCATATGAAGTACATTTAGTTATTCCTGGTTTATAGATGAGGAAACTAGGGCTCAGAGAAGTTATGGAATGGCCCAAGTTCCCAAGCTAGTAAGTGACAGAGTCAGGAATGTAAACCCAGACTATCTGACCTTCTGCCCTGCTCTTCTGTTCCAATTCATTCATTAACCAGCATCTCTTAACTCTGCCAAGTGCCAAACTGGCACACAAAAAGAAAAGGTCTCAAGTGCATCTCGTTACTTATCCTATTTTTCTCAATGTGTTAGGTCCAGGATGTATATTAAGCCACAACTCAAGATTATGTCCTTCATGAAGACTTCCTCAGGAAACTAGCTTAATTCTCCACTTGATAAATCTATTTCTTACCCCTTCTTTTCTTGGTGGAATATAAATTTCTTCTAAATTCTATATATTTTAGTTGATGGCATATAGTATGTCTTCTTAAAGGAAATGATATGTTTTTCTTTAAATAGTGGAGACTTTAGTAGTAAAAAAATTTTTGTGTGTGTTCCATGCCTTCAGACAGAGGTTTTAAGATAGAAAAGTGGGTTCCAAAAGTGCCAAATACTAGAAAGGTTTTCAGGGACAAGTTGAAGCAGGGAAACAGGGGGCAGATAGGTCACAAACAGTGGTCAGCCTTCTTTTATTATTTCTGATTAAAAATATACTATCATTCTTACCTTTATCCCTCTGTTTGTGATGTGTTTTCTTTGACTGCTTGTAAGAATTTTCTCTTTATTAATTTTAAGAAAATTTTATTATGATGTTCCTTGGTGTCATGAGCTTCACAGTTTTATTCTTGTTTTGGATTCTTTGGTCTTTTGGACCTATGGATTTATAGTGTTCATCAAATGTGAAATTATTTTGACCATTATTTCAGCATTTTTTCTTCAAAATGTTTTTCTGTCCCTCCCCTCCTCTCCTACACATAATCCTTCTGCACTAGGATTATGTGTAGATTAGGTTGCTTAAAGTTACCCCACAACTTCCTGAAGCTCTGTTTGTTCTTTCCTCAGTACCCTTTTCTCCTCTCTGTGATTAATTGTGGATAGTTTCTATTGCTCTGTCTTCAAGTTCACTAGTCTTTTCCTATGTGATGTCTAATCTGCACTTAATCCTGTCCAGTGTATTTTTCATTTTTGACATTGCAGTTTTCATTTTTATAAGTCAGTTTGGTTCTCTTTCACATCTTCTCTGTCTCTACTTAATATATTCAATCTTTTCTTTAACTTCTTGAACATATATAATGCAGTTATAATTGTGTTAATGTCCTTGCCTATTAATTATATCATGTGTCATTTATGATTTGGTTTTATTAATTTTTTCTATATTATCAATCATAGTAGTTGCATGCTTGATAATTTTTGATTGGATGACAGACATTGTGAGTTTTACATTGTTGTTGGTTTGGGAGTTTTTTGTTTCCTTTGATCATGTTTCTTTTTTTTTTAAAGATTTTATTTGTTTATTTGAGAGAGAGAGAGAGAGACAGAGAATGAGAGGGGAGGGAGAGAGGGAGAAGGAGAAGCAGGCTCCCCAGTGAGCAGGGTCTCGATCCCAGGACTCTGGAATTATGACCCGAACCAAAAGCAGATGCTTAAATGACTGAGCCATCCAGGTGCCCCTAATCATGTTTATTTCTATAAATATTCTTGAGCTTTATTCTGGGACATTGTTAGGTTATTTGGAAATGGTTTGATCTTTTAGATCTTGCTTTTAAGTTTTGTTAGACTAGAACGTGGCAATATTGAGTCAGGGACTGATTTTTCTTTACTTTGAGACAAAATCCTTCTGAATAATTAAAGCTCCATGCATTATGAGGCTTTCCATTCTGATTCGTGGTATTGTTTTCACTGATCTTTTTAGGTGTTTTTTTTCCCTCAGTCTTGGGTATTTCATTAAATGCACATACTTATCGGTGTTTAGCTGCATACTTGAGAAGAACCCTTTACAGATGTCTAGAATTTTCTTTAAAAAAAAAAAGATTTTACTTATTTATTTATTAGAGAGAGAGAGAGAGGAGAGAGAGCAGGGGGAGAGGCAGAGGGAGAGAGAGAGAGAGAGTCTCAAGCAGACTCTATGCTGAGCACAGAGCCTGATGCAGAGCTCCATCTCATGACCTGAGCTGAAACCTAGAGTAAGACACTCAACTGACTGAGCCACCCAGGCACCCCTAGATGTCTAGAATTTTCTATGTGCAGCTCTCACTTCTCTGGTACTCTGCCTGCAAGATCTAGCCATGCCGTACCCCCCAGGTTCCCAGCTCTGCCTCCTCAATTTAGGGAGACTGACACTATCTACCTGAATTGCTCCATTTGTGCCCTGGTTGGAAACTTTGTCTGGACTCTAAGCTGGGACAATTGTAGGACTCACCTTGTTTGTCTCCATCTTTCAAAATAATTTTCCTTCATTGCCTCATGTCTGATGCCTTGAAAATCAATTTTCACATATTTTTTTTGGTTCCTTTGTTGTTTTATGTGGGATGGTAATCCACTTTGATAGGAAGTAGAAATCTCTTGATTTGTAGAAATCTCTATCTTGAGCAAAGTGTTACCATGGTCTAAAACTACTAGTTTCTTTGACAATGTAGTTCCTTAAAATCTTGGTAGGCTTAATATGTTAAAAATGTAGTAGGTTTCTCATCTACTTGCACAGTTCTATGTGCCAATAACCTCACTCTAAATCTTTTTACGCATAGTTTTCAGATCTGCTTTATGTCTTTGCTTTCTTATCTCTACACTTATCTTTTTCAGCTTAACGGTAGTCACCTGGAGCCTTTCAGGCTTGAAGGTGAGAAATTGGAATGTGATCAGTTTTGCCAACAGGGAAGTTTTATGGGATATTTACCCTTTAATTTTTTGCCATTACTATCTCATACTCTTTGAGGTGTTAAAAAATCAGTTTTCCAACCCTGCATGATCTAAAATTTCTCTTCTCTCTGTAATTCTTTTAATTTCTGCTTACAAATTGGCCAATTCTGAGTTCAACACATTCTTGCTTTTTGACAAAAGCAATTAGCAATAGCCAATATTCATTTCTAATTGTTATGGTTTCTAATCTCTTCAGCTATGCATGTGGTCTGGCCTCATGCCCAAGTTCTCACAAGTGATAGTTCTACCTTCTCTTTTCTTTCTTCTTTTTTCTTTTTTCTCTTCTTTCATCCCTCCCTTTCTCTGTTTCTCTTTTTCTTTCTTTCTTTCTTTCTTTCTTTCTTTCTTTCTTTCTTTCTTTCTTTCTTTCTCTCTCTCTCTCTCTCTCTCTCTTCTTTCTTTCTTTCTCTTTCTTTCTTTCTTTCTTTCTTTCTTTCTTTCTTTCTTTCTTTCTTTCTTTCTTTCTTTCCTTCCTTCCTTCCTTCCTTCCTTCCTTCCTTCCTTCCTTCCTTCCCTCTTTCCCTTTCTTTCTTTCTTTCTTTCTTTCTTTCTTTCTTTCTTTCCCACCGAATAACATCCCTTTCTCTTTCTTTCCCCTGTTGTCATTTTTCTCACTGCCTACTTCACACTAATGCAAGGCACATATTTTAGATTTTTTATTTCAGCAATACCTCATTTCAAAATATTAATCTCTGGATTAGGATAATTAATATAGCTGCCATAAAGGAGAAATGCCAAAATCTCAAAAGCTTAGTGAAATGAGTTTAATTTTCTCATCCAAAGTTTAATGTAGATTGGCAGTCTTCCTCAAACTTGTAGCTATGCCATCTGGAACATGTGGCCTCCAAGTTTTCCAAGGCAAGGGAAGAAAGAAATGCAGGAGGCACATCATTTCTTAACTGCCTCATTTTTACTCACAGCCCTTTGGCCAGAACTTGTCACATGGCCCCAGACTAACTGCAAAGATAGTTTGGAAATGTTGGGAGACAAAAGGAAGAAATTGAGAGAAAAAACAGAGACACAATTATTAACTAACTCTGCCATACCATGCTAGTAACTTAGTATGGTATCATTCACATTTCTCCTATGGTCACATCCTTCTATTACCTATTCATAGATACCCATATATAGCATCTTATCATTGTTTTATAAATGAAATCATATACTTTTCTTTATTTTTCCTTCTATTCAAAAATATTTCAAAACATCAAAAAAATATTCAAAAACACCTACTGGACATCTCTCCAAATTAACTTCTAGATTTCTAATTCATTCTTAAAAAAAAAAAGATTGTATTTATTTATTGAGAGAGAGAGAGAAGGAGAGAGAGTTCATGAGCAAGGGCAAGGGCAGAAAGAAAGGGAGAGAGAGGATCTCAAGCAGACTCCATACTGAATGCAGAGCTCTACGTGGGACTAGATCCCACAACACTGAGATCATGACCTGAGTCAAGAGTCAGACGCTTACCTGACTAAGCCACCCAGGAGCCCCTAATTCATTCTTTCTAATGACTACCTCCATTATATCCTGTGGTGTAGTTTCCCATAAATTACTGTTTATTTGCTCACGTATATTTAATTTATTATTTTATTTTTGTTTGTGTCAACTGTGCTTCAATATATATCCAGTCATATAAAATCCATTTTTAAAAATTGACGTTTTTTTCCCTCCATGGTGGACAGATATCCAGGAGTAGGATTTACTGGGTTAAAGTGTACATGTCTTGTATATTTTAATATTTTGCAAGATTAATGTCCATAGAAGCTGAAAGTATTCACATTTTCACCAGGAATATAGGAGAACCTGTCTCCATGAACCTGACAACAATACGTGTTTTGACAGTTGTTAATTTTGTCAATTTAATGAGGAATGAAGAGAACTGGGAAATATAAATTAAAGTAAGAATATTTTCATATATTTGTTGGCCATTTGATTGATTCTTCATATCCTTTGCTATTGGGATTCATATTTCATTTTTGTCAATAAGTAAGAACTTTTTATTATTGTAGTTAGTAAACTTCTGGTGATCTTCTGAATTGTGAGTTTTTTCCCAAATATTCTATAAATGTATTGGATATATTTATGTGCAAATATTTAATATTATAATATATAATAGATGATAGGTAAATTTGTCATTCAAAAAGTTTAATTTTTGTATTGTCAAAATGATTTTTATGCTGCTGAGTCTCTCCTGCCCCTGGATTATACTTGTTGTGTACTAAATTTTCTTCCTCTATTTTATTATTTTTTGTATATTTAAGGGTTTTAATCCATATGGACTTAATTTTTGTGTAAAGTTGTTTCATTTTTTTCAGATGGTTAGCTTTTTGTGCCAGCACTATTTATGAAATAATCCATTATTTTCCCTCTTTTCTTATATCAAATCATGTATTTTCTGGGATTCTCTATTCTGTTCTACTGGTTTATTTGTTTCTTGCCATGCCTATACCATATTAATTCAATTTCAACTGTTTTAATAGTATGTTCTGATAGTAAGGCAAGTCCCTATTCACTAGTCATCTTTGTCAAAACTTGTTTGGCTATTCTCTGAAACATTTGCTTCTTTACAAACTTTGAAGTTTTTCTATCCACCTCCCCAAAACTTCAGTAATGTTAAAGCTTATATTACATTAATTTTAAGCAACAATTTTTGGCAAATTGATATTCTTACTATATCAGATCTTTCCATTGAAAAATATGGAAAGACTTCATTTGTGAAAGTTTTATTTTCTTTCAGTTGATTTTATGCTTTCTTCATGTAGGTTCTGTTCCTTTAAAAAATTATCTACACATATTTAATAGTTTCTTCTGATTTACTCGCTAGAGCCTACCTCTGCAATAATGTTCCATTGTAACAAGGTTTGTACCCATCCCTGTCTTATTCTTGATTTTATTGAAATTGCTCTAGTGTTCTGTCATTTAGGATAACCTTAGCTGCTGGTTTTGGATAAATACACTTTTTCAAAATTGGGAAATACTGCTGAATTTATTAAATGGCTTTTGAACATCTCGTGATATAATTATGTGGGTTTTTTTTTTAAGATTTTATTTATTTATTTATTTGAGAGAGAGAGAAAGCGAGAGAGCATGAGCAGAGGCAGGGTCAGAGGGATAAGCAGACTCCCTGCTGAGCAGGGAGCCCAATGTGGGGCTCTCTCTCAGGACCCTGAGATCATGACCTGAGCCGAAGGCAGACACTTAACTGAACCACCCAGGTGCCCCAATTATGTGGGTTTTTACCTTCAGATTTGTAATGATGGATTATCTTGATAGTTAATGAAATATCCCTTCATCCTTGCAATGAACTGTCCCTGTAAAAATAATTTATTCTTTTTCATCTATCACAAGATTCTGTTTGCTTATATTTGGTGGATTTTTTGCATCATTATCTATCGGTGAGATTTGCTTTTATTATTCCTCTTTTGTACTATTAATTATTAGATTTTAATATGAAAGCCACGTAGGCTTTGAAAAATAAGTTGGAGAATGGAATAGTAAAACCAACATTAGAATTATCTATTTTTAAATGTTAGATAAAACTTAGGTATTAATTCAGCTGTTCCTGGTACTGTTTTAATGGAAAATCTTTAATCATTTGACAGTCTCTTCCATGGTAATTGATTCACTGCAGTTTTCCTGGATCATGTTCAGTAATTTTATTTTGCGAGGAATTATTCTTTTTTTTGGCTTCTCCAAATTTGTTATAAGATGTATGAAAAACTCATTTATAATTATTTTTATCTTTTATGAATATATGATCTCTTTTTAAATTCCTGATCATTATTTATTTATACTTTATCTCTTAAAGCTTTAGCAATTTGTGAAAAATTTTAATCATATTATTATTATTTTTCTTTTTAAAAAATATGTTGGGTTTATGCTTTTTCAGTCTTTTTAAATTTGTGGATTAGACCTTTATTTGAACTCGAGGGAAATAATCTATTATTTTCTTTTTATTGCATCTCCTCCTTTTATGCCTTCTTCTTCCAGAACTTCTATCATTCACACGTGGGGCTCTTCCCCTATCCTTCAAGTCTCCCGTGTGTGTGTGTGTGTGTGTGTGTGTGTGTGTGTGTGTGCTTTCCACATTTTTGAGATACTATTTTATGCTTTGAGATATCATCTTTACTTGATATTCCAGGCCTAATTTGACTCTCAGTCATAACCAACCATTCCATCAACTCATTTACTGAATTGCCTAGTTTGGAAATTATGATTTTACACACAGGAGGTGTTTGAGGGCTACCTGAATCTTTATGAGTTGTCATCTGTCCTTCAACACTTGTGTGGAGTATACTATGTATTATGACCTATCATGTTCTTGTGAATAGTCGGGTTCTCCTCAACTGATTATTTTTCATTATAAACTCATTGTGTAGTTATTGGAACATGTCAAATGATTATAGGCTTTTGAATTGTAGAAAGTGAAGCATCCTTTACAAACAGGAGGCTGGCTTCTGTTGAGAGACTATGTGAAACCCTCCTGCTCCTCACTCTCCTCCCTCTTGTCTGCTTTGCTCCTCCTTGACTCTTAAAGGCCAGAAGACCATACATCTTCAACAGAAGTAACGTCGAATTTCTTCCAAGGATTTATGTGGTCTTAGAACTAGTTACTTTCCAAGATCCATAGTTTCTCAATCTTTACCTCTAGGATCTCCAGGCTCTCCCAGACACAGGAAAAAAAAAAAAAAAGCCATATGTGAGATTTCTCCTCTCAGTGTCTCATGAAACTTGGGTTTCATTAGCACATGAGTGTATATCTATCAGCTTCAGGGGTCTGGAGACTGAAAGCAGAATAGGATGATGTTGAAAACAGAATACATTCAGGTTACCGTCTTCCTAGAAACTTCCTACTATTTTCTGCAGAAATTGTTGCAACTGGAAGAACCCAGTAACAGAGTGACGGGGACTGTGGAAAAGCGGGCACTCCATCCAATCATTGCCAAGTAAGAAGTAACAGAAGCATCTCATTTTTAAAAGAGAAATCACAAATCCAGAATTTTATGTATCATTTTCCCATTTCAAAATATTGATGATTTGCTAATTTTTTTTTTTTGTAAATATTTTGTGAGACAAACCAACTATGTCTTTAGGTTGAATTTAGCCTGCAGGCTCCCAGGTTAGGATTTCTGGAGCAGATGGTGGATGTCTGGATGATAGATGGCCATCTCTAACTTTGAAGTTCTACTCATGAAGGATAACTATTATGCCTTCTTTTTAGGCAAGCTCCTTGCAGGCGGAGCCATGTCCTCTGTTTAGTTTTGTATTGTATACCCCAAGGTTCCAAGTATAGTGTAAGGCATACCTTGGACCCTTAATATATATTTATGGAATGAAGAAAGACAATCTTGGTGTCACTGTCAGGAACTAAAAGATCATTGGTCTGGCTTTTGTGAATACAAACAATACTACAGTAAACGAAACTACTAATGGTGGCATTTGAAAATGAAAGAGGGATGAGGCATGTGTCATGAAAAAAAAATCCCCTGAAATTGCTTTTAGTGGAAGTAAGTAGAATGTACACTTATGAATTGTCTAGAAGACCAAATGTTTTCGAAATCTCAACTGTTCAACTTTTCTGTCACAAAGAGATAGCTAGACAGTGAATACTGCTTAGTAAGAAACACAGAAAGTTTTGTCCCAACCATGTGCATTTGAAGATTTCATAGTCTAACAACCACCTAAATGCAAAGTCTTGTCTAGTAAGGTAAGAGTCTGAGGATGAACTCAGAACAGTAGATTTTTATTTTTGTCTATCTGTCACACTTCTCTAAGAGACTTGTCTAGGGAAAGAAAAACAATGAAATCATTGTGAGGAATCCATTATAATGCTGAAAAAAGTGATTGAGATAAGGACTCAAACATGATTTCAAAATTTGAGGGAGAAAGGCCAAAAATCAGATTTTGAATTGCAATCCTACTTAACCCCTGATTGGGCTCTAATGGTCTATTCACCACAGTGCTGCCTGTAATAACCTGAGTCCTATTCCTAATTACAACCTGCCTTCGGTTTTCCTAGACAACATCAAGATGTATGGGATTAATAGAGACTACCACACATGCTGAGTAACATTTGTAAAAAAACACCATTTTCCTCTAAGAACATGGATAGAAGTCAAAATATTAATATCTAGACTTTCAAGGCTGCTGTTATTTTTCTGAAAAAAAAAGTATCATTCTATTGAGTTAGATTTGTCCTGGGCTTATCATTGAGCCCATCTCATTTTACTCTCTGATTTTAAATTTCTTTGTTTGTTAATTTTCTCTCTCAGAGTTTGACACGTGAGTTCCAAAACAGACTATTATTAACCTCAGAGAGTATTGGGTCCATTTATACATGATAAGGAATGTAGAGTGTATAATAATACTACATATTTGTTTTAAATGTCTACTTTCAAAGAAAAGATTTGAGGTGTGCTATTCAGAGTGAATGAAAGAAATTCAATCAGCCCTTTCTGTCTGGGAATTTGAGAATCTGGGCGTACCCAAAGAATGCCAAACATGGCAGTTTTCTCCAGGACTGTCACATTGCCCCACTTCCAAAGACTATGACACCCAAAGAGTTCACAGCTGTGCTGTCATCACAAGTTTAAATTTGACACGAGTGATATCATATGCACAGAAAATAATTTTTAAAAAATATCACAGCTGAGTTTTTAGGTTATGTAAATTGTCATTAAGAAATGAGCTCTGTGTAGAGACTACTGACATTAAAGGACATACAATGAAGGGAATTTACTTTATTAAAGAATCTGCTGTGTCGAATTCTGTATTAGCCCTTTCATATCCATGATCTCATTTAGCTTCATAATAACCCCATTAACTAAGTACATTATTATCCTTTTTCTATACATGAGCAACTGGAGGTTTGAAGAGGTTAAATACCTTTCCCAAGAATACACAGCTGGTAAGTGACAGAACGAGGAAGCTTACCCTTGTCTACGTGATTCTGAAACATGTGCTCTTTCCATTACAATTGGAATGTTTGGAATTCAGATTAAATTATTTTTGAGTCTGAATTAAAGACCTGCTCTGTGGCATCTCTCAGGAATCAAATAAAATAGAAGCTAATGAAAATAGCTGATTCACCTCCTAACAAAGCATAACACACCACAGTAGTGAGGGACAGGGTCTCACCTTTGACATAAGATTATGGCAGGCATGAAAACTCTCTCCGTTATCCCTCTTATAGAGGCCATGATAGCTAAAAGTCCACTGTACTGGGTGTTACACGCAAACAATGAAGCATGGAACACTACATCAAAAACTAATGATGTACTGTATGGTGACTAACACAATATAATAAAAAAATTTTTTTAATAAAATAAATAAAATAAAATCCTCATACATGAAGCAAAAAATAAATAAATAAATAAATAAATGTGCACTGTGAATGTTCCTTCCTTATGCCCTCTTTTAAAAAAAACCACAAAAACAAAAACAAAACAAAAAAACCCCCAACTATTTCTCTGGAGAACAGGAAAGGCTTATACATGAAATAAATTCATGCTCAAGTGTTTGGTATGCTCTCAGGTGTCAAATATGCCTTCTATGAGAGGAGAAGAAAAGGCAGTTAGCACACTTGGTGTGTAGAAGGCAGTGGGGCAGAAAATAATGGAAATCCAGAAATGAGAGAGAACACCATTGTGTCTCCTGCTTAGGTCAAATCTTAGACACAGTATTTGGAAAAAAAAGGAGAAAATAAGATTATGGTGTATTTTTGGGGGGGAGGATGATCTAAAAACTTGCAGCCGGTCTGAAATGTGTAGCCATGTCCTTAATCTGAAGGAAGACTGCCTGAAGACAATCATCATTTTTTATTCTATTCTTGTATTCACTGATGATTTGCATCATTTTAAAGGTCAAGCACTGGCATCAAGTTTTTCTTTCTGAATTATTTGCCTTTATAATTTTTATAATCCTGTACATGAGTGGTACACTGTGAAAACCTAAGTGATGATTTCTTCCCCTCATCCTTGTGAATTTGACCTTTGAACTGTCATTAAGTTTGAAGCGCAGATTATAGATTCGACCCAGACAGGTACTACACAGCAAATTATGTAAAACCACAGTGACTTATTTTGTCTCACTGACTTTCCTACTCAACTGAACTTTGAATATAACGTAACTAAATATAGAATGTACCACAGGCCATAAGGGTTAAAAAATAAGAGTCAAATTCCAAGCACTGCCCATAGTTGGCTAAACACAAAGTTCCATTTTTAAACAACTTTTTTCAAGGGTTCTAAAAACTTACCCTGCTCTTCATGAAGCACTGCCAAGCCCTGTCACAATGAGACAAGCCTATGGGGTTGGCAGCCATCTTGTGCAGTGAAAGACAAAGTGTCTGGCTCTGAGCCAAGGAAAGCCAAAGTGATCAATATTGCATTCTGAAAGCACCAATGGACCCTTTGTCCCAGGACTAACGCTTCTGGGAGATGTGCCAGAAGATTCACGTGTGCACATATGTGCACACACAGTAACATGATGATTCAGGAAATCCAGTCATATGGGAAGATCAAAAGCACAGCAGGATATTCCTGTGACTCTGGCATTGGTCAGCAATACTTCAATGTCCACATCCAAATATGAAGGCAGCTTAAAGAATCTACAGATGGAAGATAAACAGAAACTTGAAAAAAATGTACTAAGGCAGCTTATTTTTCTCCTGTTGTCCTTCCACCTACTATGAGCAGCCCTGGTGTATTGTCAATCACTCCCTCGCACCACTTTGAAGTATGATTCTGTCCCTGAATCCTAGAGAGTGGATGCCAGCCTGGCCTGATCTCACCTCTTTAAGCCTTCTGCCCTCCAGCATGCTCACAAGTGTTTGGAACATATATTGGGAATGGAAGGGAATATGATCCCAGACCCAAGTACCAGACGGCTACTAGAACATGTCATGTGTCTGGCACTGAACAAGATCACATTGCCAATTTAAAACCAACTAAATGACCTCAGTTTTCTTGGGAAAGAAAAAAGACCATGTGGCTGATGAGAGAACAATGAAAAGATATCTTAACACACACAAAGATCATTTATCTGAAAAATCAAGGCCATATCTGGGGTTGAAAAATACATATTTAATGGATAACATTATCAGGAGAGCCTAATGAGACACACTTGCTACTGTTGTCCTTCCAAATAAATTTTAGGGACACATTGAGCCAGGGAGGAAATGGATATTCAGTTAAGAACTTTTTCATACATTTAATATCTGCGTCTCTCATCTTGTTCACAATTTTTACGGTCTTTGTTATGAGTAGCTTCTCATCACATTTCTATGAGGGAGATCATCATAATTACAACCTTATGTTATGGGAGAACAGAAAGAAGTGACTTGGCAAAGGTCATGTGGCAATGCAATGTCCTAGACAGGAAGGGAACTGATAGATCTGGAAACCATTGTGAATCGTACATTCCAGTGTGCCTGGCAGAAAGCAGTGCTCAGGTTGCCCCAGCCAAGGCTTTGAGCTTATTCAGAAACATGAGTGCTTGATATGGATGTGATGTCACCAAGAAGAAGAAATCAGATTTTAGTAGTAGTAACTTGAGCAGAATCTCATTGGAAACAATTTCTAAAATTACTGTTACCATTGGGAAGTGTTAGCAGTAAGACAGGGAAAGGATGAACTGCCCTTTAATACTGGGACATTTGATCTGGCATTTAAATTACTATAAAATCTACCCTTAGCTAACAACTACCCTCTGCAAAATCATTACATTAACTCTTGTAAGGGTGATCTCTCTTTCATGAGACTCTCCAACGGGCTACTTCCCTGTGTTCTTGCGTAGTCCACATGGCTATAGGATAAACCAACACTTCACTCCTAAAATGCTGCTTAGCAGTAGGAACTAGATGTTTAAATAATTTTAGAAATGAAATATGAAGTTCATAATTTCCAAATGGTGAATGGGCCTTTTTTTCAAATCTTACTCAAACTGATAGCCCTTCTTTTCCCAGTGAAAATTTAAATGGAAAAAAAAAATTTAACAAACAAAAAATCCCCAGAAAAACAAAAACAAACAAGCCCCCCCACCCCCGCCAATCTCCCACACAACATAGAATAGAGTAAGATTGAAAACCCAAATGAGAGAAACATGAAGACCCTTAATAGTCAGTATTGTTCAGGAAGTACCTAAAAGGGCCTGTGGTCAGGTAAGTAAATCTTATATAGTTGATTTTAAAAACTGCACTTTCTGTATGAACTAAATGTTTAAAGTAGAAAAACAAAAATTTTCTGTATATTAATATTAAAATTCTGATGTATGGGGGCACCTGGGGGGCTCAGTTGGTTAAGCGGCTGCCTTCAGCTCAGGTCATGATCCCAGGGTCCTGGGATTGAGCCCCACGTCAGGCTCCCTGCTCAGCGGGAGTCTGCTTCTCCCTCTCCCTCTGCCTCTCTCCCAGCTTGTACACTCTCTCGCTTGTTCTCTCTCAAATAAATAAAATCTTTTAAAAAGTAAAATAAAATTCTGATGTGTGGAGGTAAACATTTAAATTAGAAGGTACAGGACAAGAACTTCATTGGATACAAAAATCACCTACTACAGGAAAAATGACTCCGATTGGATGACAAACTCATTTTTCCTTGACCACATCTGAACAAGTGGCTTTTTCCAGTTGTCCTGTGAAGAGGAATCAAATGTTAATATTCCATATAGTTTGTGTTTCTAATATTTTTACAAATTGACTTAAATATTTCACACAGAATATAGAAAATGGTACACAGTCACGAGCTACATTTTACAAACCTTAACATCTTGCCACATTTGCTTTAGATGTGATTTTTTATAAGGAAGAGGATATAGCAGATACATTTGAACCTCACAATGGAATACTGCCCTCCTCACACCCTACAACCGAATTTCTTCTCTCTCCTCCTGAAATTGGTGTGTATTTTTTTTGTTGTTTTCATACTTTATTTGGATGCATCAAAAACTATTATATAGTATCATTTGCACATTTTTAACTTTACCCAAATAGTGTAATGTTTACATTCTTTTCTACTTTTTTTTTTAACCTTTCCACATTGTCTTTAACATTTATCCAAGGTGGGGTATGTATCCAGTTTAATCATTACAGCCATTATAACTGGTCTACTTATGTGTGTGTAGGGGTGGGGGCAGGAAGATACCATTTAATGACAGTTCACTGTGTTATTTTTCATTCGTATTGTACATTTTATTTTTCTCTTTTATTTCGTGTTTCCTTGGCCATAATGATGCTGCTTTCTGTGATTTTTCTGTTTGTATCCTTTGCCCATTTTTCCACTGGATTGTTTGACTTTTTGAAATCAAGTTCTAGGAGTTCTTAATATATTCTAGATATCAATCCTTTGACAGTTATGTGCCTTGCAAATAACTTCCCACTACTATGCCTCTTTCTGTACATAATATTTCCATATTGGCATGCCCCACCTCTATTCTTTAAGACAGCTCCATCCACCAAAAGAGAAATGCTGTAGCAATTTCACTTTGCTTTTCTGTCAACTCCATTCTTGTTCAATTCCATTTACAACTTGCTTTTGACTCTTGGCTCCATTTACTTTCTGTGGGCCTAAATCTGATCTTTTGTTTGATGTTTGAACTTATATGTTTTGATATTCTATGCCCCCTAAAAATGTTGTCCACAACTTAAACTTTGTCATCTTGGCTCTTTTCCTCATTATAGATTTTCTGGATCTTCTGTAACTTTTGTACCATGTTTTCATGATTGTGGTAAGCCAAATCCTTTGGCCTAGCATTGAACTTCTTAGCAAATGCTTAATGTTTGTCAGCCTGCTTTGTTTTCTTCAGAGATCTATCACTATCCTAAATCATCTTGTCCATGTATTCTTTTGCTCCTTTATTTTGTTCCATTACTCTCTGTCCTTCTATCACCATATAAACTTCATGAGATCAAGGACTTTGTCTTTTCACAACCGTGTTCTCAATATTTGTGGAATGAATAAATGAATCCAGATGTTCTTTGCACTACCTCTGAATTTTGGGAAGCTAATCCTAGCACCAGTCTTTCTAATTAAATCTTTATATCATTCTTACACCATAATATGTAGCTAGGCAATGTTAATTAATCATTTTTCTTATTATTTTGTTCTTGCTACACCTTTAGTAAGTATGGCAGTTTTAAAAACATGACTGTGAAGTCTTTGGTACTTCTCCCATAAAGAGTGTACGTCCCCTCCCCTTAATTTGGGTGAACTCATCATGCACATGACTTCTCAGGCTAGATGATAAAAGAGCACGAAATCCCCACCTTGCTTGCTGGAACATTTGCTCATGGAATCCTGAATCATCAAGAAGTCCTGCTAGGGGTGCTTGGGTGGCTCAGTCAGTTAAGTGTCTGCCTTCACCTCGGATCATGATCCCAGGGTCCTGGGATCAAGCCCCACATCAGGCTCCCTGCTCAGCGGGGAGCCTGCTTCTCCCTCTCCTTCTGCCTGCTGCTCCCCCTGCTTGTGCTCTCTCTGTGTCTGTCAAATAAATAAATAAAATATTTAAAAAAGAAGAAGAAGTCCTGCTACCCATGCTGTGAGGAAACCCAGGCCAATATGATCACATGGAAGAGTTTCAGTTGATAGCCCCAACTGAGTCCAGCCTTTGAATTATCCCAGATGTGTTGCCAGACATGTAAAAAGCCTTTACATGATTCTGTCCCCTGTCATTCAAGTCATTCCCAGTCATTTTGAGTGTCTTCAGCTGAAACCACATATACCATAGGGCAGAGACAAGCCATATCCACTGTGCTCTGCCTCAATGTCAAAAGATACCTAGATAAGAGGGATGCCAAATTAATTATTAAGGTCAATATTCTGGTATTTAAAGTGGATGGGCCAGATAAACAGCATCTTAAATTAAGATTTGTAACCAAGATGATGATCATGTAGATTTACCACAAATAAAAACTCCACCACAATAAATCAACCATCCAAAGAAGAAATACTGTTTTCAATACTTTTTGTCCATTATCCTGCTTCAGGATAGAAATAGTTTTTAGATAGTTTTTTAGATAGTTTTTAGAAAACTTAAAAAAAAAAAAAACCAAAAAACCCAGAAGACTCCAGAAGATCTAGGTCTGCTTCTAAGATTTCTGATTTAAACAAATCATCCTGGAAGAACACCTCATCAAGTTGACCAATGTGACTATGACCTCCCGTCCAAAAGCACACTAAAGCTTGTATAATTTAGGCATAAGACCTCATTATAATGATAGAAACTCACTGTTTTATGGCCACAAAAAATTCCCAGAAAAGTTTCTTAATACATAAATGGATGAAGGGTCAGTGTAAGTGAACCAATATTCAGGTTTTTTTCTGCTACCTATCTGGCTTTTTCTTCTAAATCTTCTGTGGGGCACTGCTTCCTACTCCAAGCCTCCAATGCCTACTCCAAATACTATTTTCAGCCTTCTGTTTTTCTCATGTCATTCACATGAGTGGCTTAATCTACCTCCTATATGCTGATGGACTTCACTTTTCTACACATCCAACTCAGATTTCTCTTTAAGTCGTATACATAATTCAATTCTGGGCCTATTCTTCTAGAGATAGAATCTCCTTTCCCCAAGGGTGACTTGCTGTATGGTTACTGGTAAGAGACGAGAGCCTGGGGTCTAGCCAACATCTGGCTCTGTCTGTGGACTTGCCTAGACCATAGGGAAGGTGAATGGAGTCTGAGACTTATTCTCAGGGCTTAATTCCAGACTTGACTGGGGATCTAGAAAGAGGGTAACTCTCCAATAAATTGTAGAGAATCATCAGGAACAACAACAACAACAACAAAACTATGTACAAAGCTTCTTCCTGAACATGTTTATATTGATAATCTATAGGTACCTCACCATTTCCAAAAACTGAATTTGCTTTTACACTGTATGAGAACTTTATCTAATTTGCTCAGCATTATATATGAGCACTTAACAGAATGCCTGATCCAGGGTAGATGGTCAATATTGACTGAACAACTGAATAAATGAAGTATTCTCAAAACAGTTTCCCTCCCAATTTTCCCTGTTTTCAGAATGGAGTCATCATCTTCTTTAATTTTCCCAAGCCAAGAACCTCAGAATATTCTAAATCACCCTCTTCTCCCTGTCCTACCATACCCAATTTATGATCGATTCTGTCAATTCCATTTTCTGAATATCTGCCTTTCCTTCCCATCTCCATGACCATTGCCACCCCCTTCATCTTCTGTGTGACTATCAGAGGGATAATTCTAAACATAAGTGCTACAATGTCACACTCCTACCCAGCTCTGCCACTGAGCTACATGACCATGGCATGTAATTTAACCATGTTGTGCCTTATGGTGGGATGCTGTGGGACTTAAATGCATTAATAAGTATCAACCATTTAGAACTGAGCCTGAAACATGGTAACAGTCAATAAATGTTACATAGTATTTTTGTTATTATAACTCGGTATTCTTTAATGAACTTGCATTGCCTGTAGAAAAACGAAAACAAAAAACATAAAACAACCCCTTTGCCAGGCATGCAAGACCTTTCCTACCTAACACTGCCCACTGCTCTAGCTTCATTTCCCATTCTTCTCCTTATTCTGAATTCTAGTAATACCAAATCATTTTATTTTCTCTATATATTTAATGCAATCTTTATAACTGCACATGTTTTTGTCATCCCTTTGCAAACTCCTCTTACCATTAAAGTCTCAGCTTTAATGCTATGTCCTCTCATGAACCTTGCTGGACAACTCTAGATAAAGTCAAGAGCTTCCCAGAAAGTACCACTTAACTTTGTGCATATGCCACTTATAGTTATTATCTTACTGTATTATTAAATTTTAAGTAGTATTTCTCTATCTTCATTAAATTGTATACTTCTTTCAGGCAGAAATAGTTCTTTTGATCTTTTTTACCTTTTCTGTAGTACTAGGGTCTGGCATTTAGTATATGTTCAATAATTATTTGTTGAAAACATAAATAAATTGCCAGGAATGACCTATAGTATTGGTTGGGAATAATATTTTGAACAAAGGAAAAAACCACTATCATTATTCATGACTCTCTGCTGAAACAAACTCCAGTTCTGCACATTTCGTGACTTAAGTAAGTATATATGTGCATCCTTTGAAGAATCCCATAGTTTATGATGTATTTTACCTCCACATATTCCTTCTCTAACACTCTTCCTTTCTTTATGTAGACCCAAGTTTCTGACCTACATCATTTTCCTTTTTTCTGAAGAATTTCTTTTAATACTTCTTGAAAGTCAGGTCTCCTGGCAACGAATTCCCTCAATTTTTGTTTATCTCAAAATCTCAGAAATCTTTATTTCTTTCACTTTTGAAGGATAATTCCACGGGGTAAATAATTCTAAATTCATAGATCTTTCCTTTCAACACATTAAATATCCACTTTCACTCCACTTTCTTCTTGCTTACATGACTTCTGAAGAGAAGTTTGATATAATTACTACCCTTGCTCCTCTGTAGGTAAGATGGGGTTTTTTCCCCTCTGGTTTCTTTCAAGATTTTCTCTTTGTCTATGATTTTCTACAGTTTCTATTATGTGCCATTGTATAAATTTTTGGCTTTTATATTGTTTGGTGTTCTCTGAGCTTTCTGTATCTAAGTTTGATGTCTATCTTTAATTTCAGGAAATTCTCAGTCAGCATTTTGAATGTTTCTCTGTTCCTTTTTGTCTTTCTTTTCCTCTGGTATTCCCATGATCATATATTGTACCTTTTGCAGTAACCCCATGGTTCTTGGGTATTCTGTTGTATTTTCCATTCTTCTTTCTGTTTGCATTTCAGTTTTAGAAGTTTCTATTGATATTTCTTCAATCTCACTGATTCTTTCCTTGGTTGTATCCAGTCTACTAAAAAGCCCATCAAAGACATTCTTCATTCCTGATACAGTGTTTTTGCTAGTATTTTCTTTTTATTCTTTCTTAGAATTCCCATTTACCTACCTACATCACCCATCTGTTCTTGCACATTGTCCGCCTTCTCCATTAGAGCTCTTTACGTGGTAACTATAGTTGTTTTGAATTTTTAGTCTAATAATTCCAACATCCTTGCCATATCTGACTCTGATTGTGATGCTTGCTTGCTCTCTTCAAACTGTGTTTTTTTTTTTTTAATCTTTCAGTATGTCTCAATTTTTTTTTTATTGAAAGCTAGACATGATGTACTGGGTAAAAGAAACAGAGGTGGATAGGCCTTTGTGTGAGGTTTTACATTTACATTAGGAGTTAGGTTGTGTTTAGTGTTTGTTATATCTGTAGTTGTCAGAAGCTAAAATTTTCTCTGGTGTCCTTGTGTTTGTCTCCCATGCTGGTTTTGGGTTTTCCTTAGAGATTTCTTCTTTAATAAGATCTGAGGAATGCTTTCTTTCAGTTGTATTCCCCAGGTATTATACATGAACCTACTGGTGTGGTAGTTAGTTGTGGGAAGGGGAGAAGGGTCTTGAAGTCCTGTGATTAGGTCTCAGTCTTTTAGAGAGCCTATGCCATTGGGCTGTGACCTTCATAAGTGTTTCTCAGTCAAACCCTCCTTCCACTTAGGTGAGTCAGGAAATAAGGGTGGAGTGGGATTAGGTATTTCCCGTCAGTTAGGTTCTGGTAAAATGGTTTATTTTGAGAGCAAGCCTTATTGAGAGGTACCGAATACTCTGAGTGAATTTCAGAGTGGTCAATTTTCCTCTCCCCCTCCTGAAAACACAAGGAGATTTTTACTGGATCTTCACTGTGAGAACCTGATGGGGCTCCTGGAGGTAAAACTCACAGAAGTATCGGGGATTCCCTAAGATCAGGCTCTGTGGAGTTTTTAATGCTCAAACTTGTCTTCAAACACGGAGCCTTCAGCAATTTGCCAGTTACAACTTAAGTTTCCTTACCCTGCTACCTGTTCTCACAGAGGTTTTATGCTCCTGGGCTTCTGCTCTGGTAAGCCGTGATTCTCTGCATATACCGTTTCTCCATTTCTCCAGTTTTGGGGACAGTGGTTTGCCCTGTGATGTCAGTTTTCTGATGGATCTAAAGATAGTTGTTGTTTTTTAGTTTGTTTATCTTTCTTCTTGTTGTGAGGATGGGAGTCATGATTTCTAAGTTCCTTACATGTTGGACCAGAAACTAGAAGTCTAATTTGTGATACATGAAATTATAAATACATGCTTGTTGCAGTTGGCTAATTGTCCCCTGAGATAAAAGTGAGCACTTATTTGTCCATCTGTGGCAAGATGACATTGTTTCTGAGAGGTGAATAATAATAGTCCAATGTTATCTATAATTTCGTGCTTCATTTCAGTTCATCATGTCAGATGAGCGTTGTCTTTTATTTTTATTTTTACTTTTTTAAAAGAATTTATTTATTTATTTGAAAGAGGGAGAACACAAGCAGGGGGAGCAAGAGAGGGAGAAGCAGACTCCCGCTAAGCAGGAAGCCCGATCTGGGGCTTGATCCCAGGACTCTGGGATCGTGACCTGAGCCAAAGGCAGACACTTAACCAACTGAACCATTCAGGTGCCCCAAGCATTGTGTTTTAGAATCAGTGCTTATATTAATTGCAATGTCATAGCAGAGATTATAAGGTCAGTAGCTTCTTAACAATCTAAAAATGGTTTTCATTCTGGTGAGTCAAATGCCCTGGGATGACTTTTACTGGTAGGTAATGAGGCAGCTAAAGAATGTGTGGCTTTTATGGGAAAAAGTGTGGAAATGAGTAGTCCTTATAAGGCTGGTGTTCTTTGTTTAAAAACAATTTTTTTCAATAGGTGCACCTTTCACAGGCTGACTACAATTTAGACTGAGACATACAGGGCTTTGGAAAGCAACTGTAATTTCCACTTTACTTCTCTTTTTACTGGGAAACCTGATGCTTTGATAGAATGGAGAGTATTCCATGGTCCATCCTTTGCTGATGTTTTGACCAGGATGTCAGTGATATACAAGCTACACATGGATTCTAGAAACAGGGTCTGAGTGAAGCATTGGGGAATTCTGGAAGCACCAGATTCTAAACTGAAGGGGCTTAGCTCATGCTATTCTCAGAAGATGAAAATACCTATTTGTAGGTTTTAATTAGGTCAGATTTCACTGGTTCTTACCCCAGCAAGCCAATAAAGAACATGTTGGCTAACTCTGGATGTGGTCTCCTTGCATGATGTTAGCTTTGGTTGTCATTGTTAGTCTTGTCATTGTTAGTTTTGGTTGTCATTCAATGTGTATGACAATGTAACTGGATCGAGAAACCTATGCCTTAATTGTGTGCCTGGAATAATGTTTTGTGGTATTAACTAATTTATTTCTCTTCCATTTTCCACCATTCCTTCTCCACATTCAAGGTTGTAGTCCTGTTCTCATTACTTCAGGGGAGATGACACAGGGCAGAGAAGAAACCAAAAATAGACCAAAAGGCATTTTGTCTGTTGTTTTCTAAAAGCCTACACTTTAGGGGAATTGATTGGTTGTGGAGTTTGCTGAGGAGGTAGAAAGAAGGAAATTCAATGTCATGGAACATCATGGAATAAGAGAATATGACTTCCATCAAGTTGAAAGTCATTCTCTCCCACCTACTACACCCCCTGCAATCTAGGGGATGGAAAAAGAAGGTAGAGATTTGTGAGCCCACAGGCAAGAAGGGACCTACATCCTGCTTCTCAGTAGCAGCACAGGGAATGTACTGATATTTCCAAGAGGAAATGGCTGAGTGGAAGAACAGGCCATGGAAGATGAAAGCATAGCCAGTCTCGCCTAGAAAAGGTATGCCCCAAATATGTATAGAAGCAGCAGGAATCTATTGGTACTTTCTGAAAAGATCATGCAGATATTTTCAGGGGCTAACAGTGAGGCAGAAAGACTGAAGACCAGGGGCGCCTGGGTGGCACAGCGGTTAAGCGTCTGCCTTCAGCTTAGGGCGTGATCCCGGCGTTGTGGGATCGAGCCCCACGTCAGGCTCCTCCGCTGTGAGCCTGCTTCTTCCTCTCCCACTCCCCCTGCTTGTGTTCCCTCTCTCGCTGGCTGTCTCTATCTCTGTCAAATAAATAAAATCTTAAAAAAAAAAAAAGAAAGAAAGACTGAAGACCAGATGCCCCTCTACCCAAAATCTTTACTCTATATAAAATTTAAGAACTGATATAACCCAGGATGGAGAAGTCCAGGAAGGACTGATGCTTATGTTTTCTGCCTCATGGGTTAGAAGTTTAAAACATGAATTAAACTGATTTTTGGTTGGGGAGAAGGAAGTTGCAACATTTCTTTCTGACCTGAATTTGTAGACATATTTATATTTGTATTATGTCCTTATGCTCTTCTTTAAAATAAAAGGTACAGGGATGCCTGGGTGGCTCAGTCAATTAAACATCTGCCTTCAGCTCAGGTCATGATCTCAGGATCCTGGGATCGAGTCCCACATCGGGCTCCTTGCTCAGTGGGGACCTGCTTCTCCCTCTGCCTGCCACTCCCCCTGCTTGTGCTCTCTCTCTTGACAAATAAATAAAATCCTCAAAAAAAAAAAGGGGGACACCTCTAGCATGTAGCAAATGATTTCAGAAAATTGTTTCTCTAACTTTCTTTTAATAGGACTCACCATTTTCAGAAAAGTAATAAATATGGAACACAGAAGCCTTCAGCCAAATAGACTTTATTGCTGCAAAATCCCCTTTGGATTAAATCCAACCTAAATGAACTCGGTGTAAAACTATAGGAACTAGAGAGGAACAAGAGAACAAAACAACCAAATTATAACAAATAAGGAACTCAGAAGGATCAAACATGCTGATACTGAACAGCAGTATTATGCTATTATGAATAGCACCACAACTTGGCCTTGTTTATATCATTACTATTGCATTTCTTCCTTCTGTCCAGTCTCTCTCTCTGCCCCTTCAAATGCTCTTGACCTAGACATTACAGCTGCTATGTGCATCACATAAAAAGTTGCTATAATCTTTGACTTTTCAGCTTAGGAATTATTCCAAATTTTTGATCATTCTGAACTCCTTGAACCCCCTCACAAATCGTTATCTTAAATCTCAAATCTCCCCCTTGCCTTTGGATCTTGGATTTCTCATCTGTTGGTGACCCAACCTCAAACCATCCTGACTATTATAGGTTGAATTGTGTCTCTGTGTTGCCCCCTCCCAAAGATATGCTGGAGTCCTATTTCCCAGTACCTCAGACAATGACTTTATTTGGAGAGAGAGTTTTTAGAGAGGTAATCAAGTTAAAATGACTGGTGTTGAATATGACTAGTTTCCCTATAAAAAGCAGAAATTGGGGCACAGAGACAGAAGCATACAGCAGGAAGATGCTAAGAGACACAGGGAGAAGATGGCCAGCTACAAGCCAAAGAGAAGCCTGGAACAGATCCCTCCTTCACAGCCCTCAGAAGGAATCAATTCTGCTGACACCTTCATTTCAGACTTTAGCCTCCAGAACTGTGAGATGACAAATGTCTGCTATTGAAACCACCCAGTTTGTAGGATTTTATTGTGGCAGCACCAGCAAGGTAATACACTGGTCCTTATTGGATATCACCTTAGGATGCTGCTTCTGACAACATTTTTTCATTGTTGTTGGCTCTAGGCATGGAAAACAAATGCAGGATGTCTCCCCACCCCATGAGACACAGCAGCAAAGCAACATTCCTTACACTCCCACTTATTAGGAGGGTAGACTGAATAGCCACACCTTGGGCTTCAAAACATTTCGCTTTATGCCTACTTACTAGTAATAGTCTCTTTCAAAACAAATAATGCAATGTTGTGTCTATTAGCAACTGTTGTTAAAGATATTGTTCACTCATCACCCATATTGTCTACATAAAATCCCATGTGAGAAACTTCTTCTGAAATTCAGTGTTTCACAATTGGGCAATATCCATAAAAATTAAAAATGTAATGAATCTATAAGCAAGGAATTCCATGTGATCTTTAAGGTAAATACAAGTTTGGAGTGTTTGAAGATCAGGGAAAAAAGCCAGTCTTCCTCTTTAGGTGTGTCATAATGTGGATCTTTCTGAAACAGTTTCTTCTTCCCTTAGTGAATAATCGAGAGCAAAATGGAGTGGAGTGGGAAATATCCTTAACACATCAAATATTTTCTGTTTGACCCTTTTGGCTACTTGGAATTCAGAACATTTAGGATGAAGCTTTCAGTTCAACATAGACCTCACCCATACCATGTAGCTGTGACCCTTCACTTCGTGGATCCTCAAATATGAGAGGAAGGGTGATGTTGCTGATAGGAATCAAATGTACAGGGCCCAGACACCCATCAGGTGTGTGTTTTAAATTTTATAGTGCACTCACCCTATACATATGACAGTAATGATAGGCTTCTTATGAATTATTAATATGAAAACTCAGAAGCCTTATTAAACACCCAGAAAAAACAAATAGTGTGCACCTGCTTCTGTAATCCTTACATAAGTGAAGGAAGAGCTGTGATTTAGTCTGTTTTGTGGTTTCTTTGGCCTCTGTCTGCCCCAAAGAAAACAAATACACACACAGCTGTTATAGCACTTGCTTTCTGCTCCAGAAAAGGGTAAGTATGGAATAGAAATCTTGAGTGCCTGCAGACATTGCCTAATAACTAAAAAGTGACAAACACAGCAGGTCTCCCCTGGTTCCCAGTAAGGAGGCAGTAATTCATTATAAAAGCATCTCTGCACCTGCAGTGATGGCCTTTTCATGTTCATTTGTGCAGCAGAAGCTGTCTTTACATAACAGTGTGAGTCTTAAGCTGAGGAAGTAACATCACTACTGTGGCCCTGGAGATAGAAAGCACAATGATGATCCAAAACCAAAAGAGGAAGGTGTCCCAAGAGTGTCTACAGTTCAGAGGTAGGGAGCAAAGATTAAATCAGTGCAGCTTTTAAAAAATTAAATATAAGCCAAAGATTTGGGAATTCCAAACTATGCCCAATTTAAATCCTTTAAGAGGGCCATACAACTGCAATATAGGATGGTACTTGGCTGAGGTTGGTGATGTCAATGAATAACCTTTACTTTGACGGTTATTTCTTGTTGTTTTTGGTGCTATTGGTCAAAGACCATGGATGTTATTTTAACAAATTGCATTGATTATGGAGGGATGAAATATCCTTCAAAGATTCCTTTGGAAAGCTCTTGCTTTTTTTCCCCCTACTATAAATAATCTTACAGTAGATTTTAATAAGAATCATTTGACATAAAATGAAAGGGTGAATCATAAGTTCTATGAAGCATTTCAGAGAAACTCATTTATGCATTCATCTAATCAGCTCCAATCAATCTCTAAGGGCCAACTATATGTTGAGCTACACACTGGGAAAACAGACATGAATAAGAGCCAATCCCTGCCCAACGGGAATGTACATTCTAGTAGCAGTAATTGACATGTGAGCTACTAAAAGCAATTGAATGACAAATTCTGATAAGAGGGTGAACTACGACTCAGCAGGGCACAAAGATATATGTAGTCAACTCTACCAGACTTCCTAGTAAAGCTTGAACTGAGTCACAAAATATGACCATATATTCACCAGAGTTTCTGGAGAAGGATATGAATGCTGCAAAGAGAGGAAACCAAACATGTGAAAGTAGAGGCTGAAATATCTTGATACATTCAGAAAGCTGAAGCTAACATCATTGGAATAAGGGTTCATTCATATATTCATTTATTAAATAAACTCCTTAGAATAGTGAACGAGATATGTTCAGCCCATGCCTGCCCAAAGACTAGTGTATAGTGATGGAGACAGGTTTTCAAAGTACTATGTAAATAAATGCATAAAATAATTACTAATTGTAAGTGCTTATAAAGAAAAAAACGTGAGGACTAAGACGGAGAATAGAGAAAAGGAGATGAGGAACAGAAATATTCTTAAAGTCTAGGAAGAGCTCCTGTGAGAGGTGACTTTAAAACTAACACCTGAAGAATGAGTAAAAGATAATCTTAAGCAAAGTAGGTGGTATGACCATTAGAGACAAGTAAATGGCATAGGTCCTGATATGTGAAGCAGAAGGTAATAAAGGCATAAAGGTAATGTAGGCAATAAAGAACCACTGGATAATGTTAAAAGAGGCAAATACGATTATATTTGCAACTTAGGAAATCCACTTTCTTGGCAGAGTAGAGAGGTTTTGGCCACAAAATAAACAGTTAGGAAATTGCTGAGTGCCCCAGGGAGTGGGCAAAGGATGGAGGCAAGTGATATTAAGGAAAGAAAGGAAAACTGACATTACAACATTACTTAGTTTCCTATAGCTATAGAATGGTTTCTTTTTATTTGCTTTATTTGACTTTTATTTATAGTTTATTATACAAGAAATATATGTTATTTTGAAGAAATAAACAACAACCAAACAGAAAATAAGACAATTAAAATCACTAAAAGATCCCAACACTTAAATATGATTACTCAATATTTTGTGTGCTTTCTTCTGGTCTCATTTTTATGCAAACAAATATATCGTTTATAAATATTTTTGCCAAATTTTTCATAAAACTCCTACATTGTGGAGAGAGGCTTGGGAAAATGGCAGAGTAGGAGGACCCTAAGCTCACTTTCTCCCATGGTGCCAATTAGATACCAGTCACATCTGAGTAAATAAACCAGAGAACGATCTGAAGACTGGCAGAACAATTGCCACAACTAAATGTAGAGAAGAAGCTGCATCAGAGAGTTTAGAAAGGGCAGAAAGAGTGGTTGGGAGCTGCCTGCAGGAGGGAAGGACCTGCAGGGGTGGAGATGGGAAAGCACCCACATGCAGAAAATGAATCCCCGTAACATCTGGCCTTGAAAAACCAAAGGGGCTAAATTTTGTGAGTTTGTCTATCCAGTAGGATTTGGAGCCTGGAGCTTCATAAGTCAGCTGACATAGTCCTGGGTGAGCTGGGAGGGTGATAACCAGGTCCTGCCCATAAAGAGACAACACCCTGAGGAGAAGCAACATGGAAACTACAGTTTGTACAACATGAGAGATGTTGATACTGATTTTGGAGCAAGTTGGGGAGCTTCTCTAGGAACAAAGGAGCTGGCAGACACCATTTTCCTCCCCTACCTCCCAGCATAAACACAGAGCCATCTGTGGGAGGTAGCACTGCACAGACACTAGCTAGGAACCTGCAAGCAGTGTGCCTCACCCATGAGTTCTTCTGAGGACTTGCCCACTCCAAGTCTGCTGGCCTTGGCCCTGGGTTTGACACAAATTTGTTAACACTGTATATGCCCCACCAAGCTAATGCCTCCACATCACACCCCTGGTGGCCACCTTGCTTCAGGGGATCCTGCATAGGACCAGAAGTTCAGCACAGTTTTTTCTAGTGTGCTGCATGCACCTGGCTCAGCCACTTGGTGTACAGACAATGCACACATACCTGCCACAGTGGCCCTGACTGCCAACACTGCTGCTACACACTGCACCCCTGGCAGCCACCAGGCTGTGGGGGACCTGACCTAGGACTAGCAGCTCAGTGCAGATTTTTGTTGCACTGCCACTCTGCCCCTGGGCTCTTCTGCTGTCACACTCCCTCAGAGCTGGCCTGCCTGGGTCTCACTAACAACACAGAAAGCAAGCACAGGGCACAGCAGGCAGATGTCTGGACTGAAAGGAAAAGTGACTCAGACACAATAGTGGACACAAGTAACACACATTCAGACTCCCCTGAAGTTCCAGGTTCTGGTGAACAGGGAACACTACACTGAAGCGCACTACAGGAACTCTTCTTTATAAAGCCTCTACTTTCAAGAGCAGAATATGTAGCTGACTTTCCTAATGCAGAGAAACAGATACAAAGAGGTAGACAAAATCAGGAGACAGACAACTGTGTCCCAAATGGAAGAATAGGATAAAATCATACCAGGAGATCTAAGCAAAACAGAAATAAGTAATATGCCTTATACAGGATTTAAAGTAATGATCATAAAGATACTCACTGGACTTCAGAAAAGGGAGGAGAACATCAGTGAGATCCTTGACAAAGTGATAAAAAATATCATCTAAGAGATGAAGAACTCAATAAATGAGATTAAAGATACAATAGATGGAATAAATTGTGGGCTACAAGAAGAAGGGGAACATATCAGTGACCTGGAGGATAGAGAAATGGAAAGCAAACAAGCTGGAAAGGTGAGAGACAAACAAATATTGCATAATGAGAATAGCCATAGAGAACTCAGTGACTCCATGAAGGGTAATAACATTTGCATTGAATGGTTCCCAAAAGGAGAAGAGAGAGAAGGCAGGGAAGAAAATGTATTTGAAGGAATAATAGCTGAAAACTTTCCAAATCTGGGGAGAGAAATAGAGATTCAGATTCAGAAGGAACAGAGATCCCCAAATAAATACAACCCAAGGAGGTCCACACCAAGACACAGAGTAATTAAAATGTCAAAAATTAGTGGTAAAGAATTTTAAAGGTTGCAAGAGAAAAGAAGACAGTTACATAAAAGGGAAACCCCATAGGGCTATCAGCCGATTTTTCAGCAGAAACTTTGCAGGCCAGAAGAGAGTGGCATGATGTATTCAAAGTGCAGAAAGGAAAATATCGGCAACCAAGAATACTTTATCCAGCAAGGCTATCATTCAAAATAGAAGGAAAGATAAAGAGTTTCCCAGACAAACAAAACTTAAAACAATTCATGACCGCTAAACCAACTCTACAAGAAATGTTAAGGGGGACTCTGCGAGTGGAAAACAAAAAACATAAGTAAAAGTAAGAAAAATAGGGAGCACAAAGGTAACAATGGGGGTTGTCTGGGTGGCTCAGTTGGTTAAATGTCTGCCTTTGGCTCAGGTCATGATCCCAGGGTCCTTGGGATCAAGCCCCAAGTCAGTCTTCCTGTTCATTGGGGAGTCTGCTTGTCCCTCTTCCTCTGGCCCTCCACCCACTTGTGCTTTCTCTCTCACCCTCTCAAATAAATGAAAAATAAAATATTTTTAAAAAGTAACAACAACAACAAAATAAATATGTCTGTAAAAATATGTCAAGAGAAGCACAAAATGAAAGGATTAAAATATGATGCCAAATATGTGAAATGTGGAGGGTAGAGGAGAAAAGAATGAGCTCAAAATTAAGCAACCATCAGCTTACTATAGACTGCTATATGCACTTATATGCATCATATGCACTATGATGTTATATATAAACTGAAGGGTAACCACAAACCAAAAAATGGTAATAGATATGCACAAAATAAAGAGTAAAGAATCCAAGTATATCACTAAAGAATACCAGCAAACCATGAAAGAGAAAGAGATGAAAGGATCAGAGAAAAACTGATCCCAAACAACCACAAAACAAGTAGCAAAATGGCAATAATACATATCTATCAATAATTACTTTGATTGTAAAGGGACCAAATGCTCCAATCAGAAGACATAGGGTGACAATGGATTAAAAAACAAGACTCATCTATTTGATGCCTACAAGAGACTCATTTCAGACCTAAAGACACCTGCAGATTGAAAGTGAGGGGATGAAGAAATATTTATCATACAAATGGATGTCAAAAGAAAGCTGGAGTAGCAATACTTAACATTGACCAAAACAGACTTTAAAACAAAGGCTGTAAAAAAAGGCAAAGAAGGACACACATAACAATAAAGGGGACAATCCAACAAGAAAATATAATAACTGTAAATATATATGCATCCAACATGGGAGCATCCAAATACATAAAACCGTTACTAACAAACATAAAGGAACTAATCAATAATAATACGATAATAGTAGAGGACATAAACACCCCACTTACATCAATGGGCAGATCATCCACACAGAAAATCAACGAGGAAACAGTGTCTTTGAATGACATGCTGGACCATATGGCTTTAACCGATATATTCAGAGCATTCCATCCTAAAACAGCAGAATACACACTCTTTTCAGGTGCACATGGAACATATTCCAGAATAGATCACATATTAGGCTGCAAAACAAACTAACAAATTCAAAAAGATCAAAGTCATACCATACATCCTTTCTGACCACAACACTATGAAATCACCCACAAGAAAAAATCTGGAAAGGCCATAAATATATGGAGGTTAAATAACATGCTACTAAACAATGAATGGGTGAACCAGGAAATCAAAGAGGAAATCAAAAAGTACATGGAAACAAATGAAAATGAAAACACAATGGTCCAAAACCTTTGTGACACAGCAAAAGCCATTCTAAGAGGTAAGTTTATAGCAATACAGGTTTAACTCAGGAAGCAAGAAAAATCTCAAACAACCTAACCTTACACATACAAGAGCTAGAAAAAGAACAACAACAAAAAAAAAAAACCCAAACCATCAGACGGAAGGAAATAAAGATTAGAGCAGAAATAAATGATATAGAAACTAAAACAACAACAACAACAACAACAAAAACAATAGAACAGATTAATGAAATCAGGAGCTGGTTCTTTGAAAAGATCACAAAATTGATAAACCTCTAGCCAGACTCATAAAGAGAGAGAGGGAACTCAAACAAAATCACCAATGAAAGAGGAGAAATAACAGCCAACACTACAGAAATACAAAATATTGTAATAGAATATTATGAAAAATTATATACCAAAAAATTGGACAACATAGAAGAAATGGATATAAATTCCTAGAAACCTATAATCTACCTAAACTGAAGCAGGAAGAAATAGAAAATTTGAACAGACTGATTACCAGTAATGATATTGAATCAGTAATCAAAAAACTCCCAAAAAACAAAAATCCAAGACCAGATGGTTTCACAGGTGAATTCTACCAAACATGTAAAGAAGAGTTGATACCTATTCTACTCGAACTAACTACAAAAAGTAGAAGAAGAAGGAAAACTTCCAAATTTATTTTATGAGGCAAGTATCACCCTGACACCAAAACCAGATAAAGGTGCCACAAAAAAAAAAAAAAAAGAGAACTACAGGTCAATATCTCTGATGAACATAGATGTGAAAATCCTCAACAAAATACTAGCAAACAGAATCCAACAATATGTTTAAAAAAATCATTCACCAGGATACAAGTGTGGTTCAATATTTGCAAATTAACCAAGGTGCTACATCACATCAATTAAAGAAGAGATAAAAACTACATGATCATCTTAACATCTGCAGAAAAAAACATTTGACAAAATACAACATCATTCATGATAAAAGCCCTCAACA
This sequence comes from Ursus americanus, assembly GCF_024610735.1. Taxonomy (NCBI): domain Eukaryota; kingdom Metazoa; phylum Chordata; class Mammalia; order Carnivora; family Ursidae; genus Ursus; species Ursus americanus. Next base: position 95,017,106 of record NC_142128.1, on the reverse strand, counting down.
AAGTAGTTTTAGAGGGGGTATAGCTCAAAATAAGGCCTCATATGAAAAAACAACAGTGAACATCATATTCAATGGGGAAAAACTGAAGAGATTTCCCCTAAGGTCAGAAATAAGACAAGGATGTCCACTTTTGTTGAACATAGTACCAGAAGTGCTAGCCCAGCAATCAGACAACAAAAAGAAATAAAGTGCATCCAAATTGGTAAGGAAGAAGCAAAACTTTCACTTTGCAAAAGACATGATGCTATATACAGAAAACCCTAAGGACTCCACCAAAAAACTCCTAGAATTGGTAAATGAATTCAGTAAATTCACAAGATACAAAATCAATATGCAGAAATCTGTTGCATCTCTATACACTAATAATGAAGCACCAGAAATTAAGAAAACAATACCATTTGCAATTGCACCAAAAATAGCCAGATACCTGGGAATAAACCTAGCCAAAGAAGTGAAAGACTTGCGCTCTGAAAATAATAAAACATTGATGAAAGAAAATGAAAATGACAAAAAGAAATGGAAAGATATTCCATAGTCCAGGATTAGAACAAATATTATTTAAATGTCTATACTACCCAAAGCAATCTACACATTTACTGCAATCCCTATCAATATACCAACAGCATTTTTCACAGAACTAGAACAAAAAATCCTAAAATCTATGTGGAACCACAAAAGACCCTAAGGAAGCAAAGCAACTTAGAAAAAGAAAAGCAAAGCTGGAGGCACCACAATTCCAGACTTCAAGTTATATTACAAGGGTATAGTCATCAAAACAGTATGGTACTGGCATAATTGACACATAGGTCAATAAAAGAGAATAGAAAACCCAGAAATAAACCCACAGTTATATGGTTAATTAATCTTCAACAAAGGAGGAAAGAATATGCAATGGGAAAAAGACGGTCTCTTCAACAAATGGTGTTGGGAAAACTGGACAGCTACATGCAAAAGAAGGATAAAGGACCACTTTCTCACAGCATACACAAAAATAAATTCAAAATAGATTAAAGACCTAAATATGAGACCTGAAACTACAAAAATCCTAGAAGAGAACAGACAGTAATTTCTGACATTGGCCATAGCAACTTTTTTCTAGAAAGGTCTCCTGAGGCAAGGGAAATAAAAACAAAAATAAACTATTGGGACTACATCAAAATAAAAAGCTTCTGCACAGCAAAGGAAAAAGTCAACAAAACTAAAAGGTAACCTACAGAATGGGAAAAGATATTTGAAAATGACATATCCAATAAAGGATTAGTGTCCAGGGGCACCTGGGTGGCTCAGTTGTTAAGCGTCTGCCTTTGGCTCAGTGTGCGATCCCAACGTTCTGGGATCGAGCCCCACATCAGGCTCCCTGCTCAGCGGGAAGCCTGCTTCTCCCTCTCCCACTAGCCCTGCTTGTGTTCCCTCTCTCACCGCCTCTCCCTCTCTCTCTCTGTCAAATAAATAAATAAATAACATCTTTAAAAAAAAAAAAAGGATTAGTGTCCAAAATATATAAAGAACTTATACATCTCGACACCCAAAAAACAATCTAATTTAAAAATAGGCAGAAGACATGAACAGACATTTCTCCAAAGAAGATACCCAAATGGCCAACAGACACATGAAGATGCTCAATATCATTCATCATCAGGAAAATGTGAATCAAAACTACAATGAGGTATCATCTCACATGTGTCAGAATGGACTCAAGAGACAGGTGTTGGCGAGCATGTGAAGAAAAAGGAACCCACTTGCACTGTTGGTGGGAATGTGAAGTGGTGTAGCCACTATGGAAAACAAATATGGAAGTTCTTTAAAAAGTTAAAAATGAACTGCCCTATAGTCTAGTAATTGCACTACTGGGTATTTACTCAAAAAGTACAAAAACACTAATTTGAAGGTATACATGCATCTCTATGTTTATAGCAGCATTATTTACAATAGCCAAAGTATGGAAGCATTCCAAGTGTCCATTGATAAATGAATGGATAGAGAAGATGTGTGTGCATGTGTGTGTGTGTGTGTGTATTTGCGAGGACATGGATGGAGCTAGAGTATTATGCTAAGTGAAATAAGTCAGTTAGAGCAAGACAAATACCATATAAATTCACTTATATGTGGAATTTAAGTAACAAAATAAATGAACAAAGGGGAAAAAAAAGAGAAGCAAACCAAGAAACAGACTCTTAATTGTAGAGAACAAACTGATGGTTACCAGAGGAAATGTGGGTGGGGGAATGAGTAAAATAGGTGATAGGGATCAAGGAGTGCACTTATGATGAGCACTGAGTGATATATGGAATTATTGACTCACTATATTGTGAGTGAGTCACTCACTATATTGTCACCTGAAATTAATATTACACTGGGGCGCCTGGGTGGCTCAGTCGCTAAGCGTCTGCCTTCGGCTCAGGGCATGATCCCGGCGTTCTGGGATCGAGCCCCACATCAGGCTCCTCCACTATGAGCCTGCCTCTTCTTCTCCCACTCCCCCTGCTTGTGTTCCCTCTCTCACTGGCTATCTCTGTCAAATAAATAAATAAAATCTTAAAAAAAAAAACTATACTGGAATTAAAATTTAAAAATAACAACAACAAAAACAGCAAAAAAACCTCCTACATTGTGAACATCACTCTAATGACTTCATTATTTTAATAGCTGCATAATATTTAATTAAATTTATAATGTATTTAGTCATTATCTGATTATTTGATTCTTTCCACATTTTTGCATTATAAAAATATTATTATGGATATTCTTGTGTATAGATTGTTGTGTTCCTGCTTGATTATGTTTCAGGGATTTATTTCTAAAAGCTGAATTATTATGTTAAAGCATACAATTTTTTTAATGCAATTTGCCAGAATACCCTTTAGAAAATTGGACTTTTCTTGTACCTTTTTTGGCTTAACTCTAAAGCAATTTTGGCAAATCAAAAAAAAAAGTAATTTTTGTTGGGACTACATTAAATTTATTGGTTAATTTAGGACTAATCGACATTTTTACCATATTGAGGTGGTTTCATCTGGGGATGTGTTATGTTTCACTTCAAAACAAGTCTCCTTTGATGTCCTTCACGAGCAGTTTATAGTTTGCCTTTTGTAAGCCCTATACATTTCTTTTTCATTTTATCCTTAGGTATTTGACATTTTATTACCATTATGATTAGGGTATTTTATTTAACATTGTATGTTATATCTGACTATATTTGTTGGTTTTAATATTTATTTACTTATTTTAGAAAGAGAGAGAGCACAAGTGGGAGGGGCAGAGGAAGAGGGAAAGAAAAATCTCAAGCAGACTTCCCACTGATCATGAATCCATACATGGGGCTCCATCCCGCGACCCTTGAGATCATGACGTGAGCTGAAATCGAGTTCGATGGCTAACTGACTGCAGCACGCAGGCACCCCTGACTATATCTGAGATGAAGGAAAACTATGGAACTTTTAATACTTAATTTCTAACTGGCTACATTATTGAACTCATTGATTCTAAGTGTTTTTTTTTTTTCCTGTTGATTTTCTCAGGCTATTCAAGTGAACAATCGTATCATTTTGTAACATTTGATAAATTTGCTTCCTCTTTCCAATATTGTTAAACCATTACATAGTTTTCTTATTTAATTGTGTTAGCCGGCATTTCCTGGACAGTCTTACACAATCTTTGTGATCATAGACTCTTTTCGTTATTCCTGACTTTGGTGGGAATATCTGTAGGGTTACAACATGAGGCATGATATTGTTCAGTTATTTTAAGCGGTGCATCTTATCATGTTAAAAAGTTACTCTCTATTCCTATTTTTTAAAGCTTTATTGAGAATAGATGCTAAATTTTATTAAATGCCTCTTCAGTATCTCTTCTGATGCTTTTCTTTTGAAGAAGAATGGTAATACATATCCTAATATCAAACCATTCCATTCTTTGAACAAATCCTGCTTAGTCATTATAGTTTAGTCTTTTGAGAAATATTTTAGGTGGTTTCGTTAATATTTTATTTAGGAAATTGATGTGTCCTTTGGTTTTTGTGCTCTCTGTAAAATTTTGGTATCAGAGTTTTGTTAGCTATCAATATAAAAAAAAATTGGAAGCATTCCCTCTTTCTCTATGTTCTGGAATAATTTAAATAGCCCAGAATTATTTGTTCCCTGCATGTTTGGATGTGTGTACCCACAAAATTACTTGGCTCCAGTGTCTTTTGAAGGGACAATTATTTAATAAATTTCTTTATTTATTCCATGAATTTTTTTAAAAGATTTTATTTATTTATTCGACAGAGATAGAGACAGCCAGTGAGGGAGGGAACACAAGCAGGGGGAGTGGGAGAGGAAGAAGCAGGCTCCCAGTGGAGGAGCCTGACTTGGGGCTCGATCCCAGTTCGCCGGGATCACGCCCTGAGCCGAAGGCAGACGTTTAACCGCTGTGCCACCCAGGCGCCCCTATTCCATGAATTTTGACCTAGTAAATATTTCTACCTCTTCTAGGGTTGATATATTTTGTGTTTATTTTCCTAAAACATTGCTTATTTACTTTCTAGTTATTTACATAGAATTATAGGATGAATTCTCTTATAATTTTTTTACATTTTTTTAATCAATTATTATAAATTCCTTCTGTTCTCTTTTTTCTTAAATAAATTATATAATTGGTATTATATACACCTGGTGCATAGGATGTGTTCTTTAGTAATAATATACCTATTATTATTACTACTTTATTAAATAGTATATTTATTATTTTTTTACTTTTTCTTATTTTTTGGCAAAAAAATAAAACATGAAGTTGAAGTTCTCTCTATTTCTTGTTCCATGATACTTTTTCTCCTTCCTTTCATAGAGGCAACCATCATAGAGGCAAAGTTCATCATGAACTTGATGTGACTCTACACTTTTAAATCTTACAAATCTACAAACTCATGAACAATATAAAGTATTATTTTATGTTTTTAAAGCACTTATTGAATTAGTCATAATACTACCATACTGATAGATACTTCTGCATATTTTATATTCAATTTTCAAAAAGCTTGCTAATGGACCTATAGATAGAGTGATATATTTGTACAACTTGATATGGAGAGATCATTTGTTTTTAGCTGCTGTATGATATTTTGTCATGTGACTAAACCAGATTTTATTTAATCCCTTCCCTTATTAATATTTCCATCCTCTTATTTTTTAGTCATCAGTTATAATTTGCTCTTTGTTAAACTGAGATATAATTGACACAAAACACTGTATTAGTTTTAGAAATAAAACATAATAATTTGATATAGGTATATTCTGTGAAATGATTAAACTAAATTTAATTAACATCCATCACTACACTTAGTTACAATTTTTTTCTCTTGATGAGAACTTTTAAAATTTATTCTTCAGCAACTTTCAAATATAAAATATAATATTGTTAGCTATAGACACCATGCTACATTACATCCTCAGGACTTATTTATCTTGTTGGTATAATTTACTTTAAGTGTATCTTTTGTTGGTATCATATTTCTGGAGTTTTCCTTTAAATATTGCCTGACCAATTCTGACTTTCAATAATTAATTGAAATCTGTTTGTAATATTTTGAGTACTACATACTTGGTTTTCTATTTTCTATTTGCCATGCTTCTCTATACTTTCTTGTTAGTTTTTTTCATTGGTTTTTTTGTTTGTTTGTTAGTTTTGTTTTTTTGTTTTTTTTGTTTTTTGCTTTCTTTTGATTTTATTGAATTTTCTTAATTCTTTATTTTCCTCTTGTGGTTTTAGAATTATACATCTATTTATATTCTTTTAGTGGTTAACCTTAGCTTTGTAACATATAAACTCAATTTAGCTAAATTTAGCAGTTTAAAATTAATGATTGTCTATATCTTCCTACCAAACAGTGCAAAAGCCTTAGAATGATTTAACTCCATGCTCTGACTTTCCAGGTAATTTTTGTCTAGATTTTTGGCCAAGCTTGATTTTTAATTACAACAATTTAGTGATTAATTTTGTATTTACTCATAATAACATCACAAACATTAAAAATGAGCAAACCTACTATGCAGTAGGCACTGAGTACATAAATGGGAAAATTTTTTTTACCATAAAGATAATAAAGCAATCTAAGGGAAATTAATGTTCAGAGTATTTAAAAAAATAAAAGAGGTGGTAGCAATCATTAGGCAAGAACAGGAGAGAGTGAGAAAGAATCAATTAACATAGTCATTGAAATAAAGTAACTCAGCAGATAGGTTGAATGACAGACCAGATCCTGCTGAAGAAAGAACTCATAAAGTGGAAAATAGATCTGAGGAAGTCAAGTCACTCAAAACACAATACAGAGAGATAGATACAATATAGGATAGAGAAGTTAGGAACATGATGGATGTAATCACCAATTTCAATAAATGTTTTTAAAAAATTCCAGACAGAGAGCACATAGAGAATGGGAGAAAGACTATGGTAGAGATAATAACTAAAAATTTTCCAGAACTGAAAAAAGACATGAAAAGGAACATATCAAATCCTTAGCAGGTGCATAAAACAACCCCACATTTATTCAAACAGTAGTGAAATTAAGAAAATTTACAACAAAGAGAGGATCAAAGCTCCAGAGGAAAACAGTGCAACTTATTTTTCATGGGACCTCCTTTTAGGCTCAAGCCTTCCTTTTCCTTGGTTTGGGGTTTGCCTGCTTAGCCTGCCACATTTACCAGAAGTCAATATAACTTTGTAAACATTTTGTAATTTTAGTTTTAATTATGCTTAGGTTCATGTATTTTTATAGATTTAAAATGTTAATTTTCCATTAGTTGTAGTTTATTTTCATACTTTTTAAAAAGGTAATTTTTAATCTTGTCTTATTGTCAGAAAAGATCTGGGTGTTTTTTTTTTTTTTCTGCTTTTCTGCGGCTCTCTCTTTGGCATAAACTATAGTAATAAGTGAGGCCTGATTGTGATAACCACAACTAGTCTACCTCTTGTTTGTTCAACCAATGACAGAAGTCAATGGAATATTCTTCGGCCTTCTAAGACTTGTCTGTCTTCTGTTAATAGAATCCTCCAGGCTTATTAACTAGTTTATTCTTGCCTGAAATACAGAGGCAACTAAACTAAAAAAAAATATATAACATCAGGCAACATCGTGTCTGCCTACAGAGTGTCTGTACGTTTCAGAAATGTTGTCTATCTTTTGGATACTCAAGGTTTTATCACTAGCATCAAAGAGAATTGGGACTTGTAATCTGACTCTACTCATGCAACAATGTTTAACCATCTAACTTTATAGTCAAACTTCTAGAGGGCAGTGTGGTTGAATCGCTCTTCACACCTGAAAAGGGAGAACAGTGTCAGCTGGGCATAGGATGAGATGTATAGGCTATCAATGACCGAATGGATCACCAGGCCCTACCTGAAATACCAGCCTGTAATCCTTCTTCCCCAGGCCTTTTACCAGTGTGTGTGCATGCACACACAGACATGCTTCCAAATATATCCCAAAATATCCAATGTTAATAATACTATGTGATTTTTGTTGACTTTACAGATGAGAAAGCAACTTTGCCCCATAGCCACTAAAGGCTCTTCATTAATTAAATTAAATTGCATTTACATCCCTATCTGGTTTTCCTTCAGTTTGAATGGCTTATTAGAATAGACTCTACACTTTAGACATTGTCCGTGGAAACCCTGTGTTCTATCAATGAAAATACTGAGAGATAATAATAGCAAGAAACTTAATTGTATCTCTTGTTCTAGTTTCCTAAAAGAAAACCAATTCTATCAATTTAATTAATTCTCTTTCTGTTTCTTTTACCTTAATCATCTATATAGTTTGTGTTCCTTCTTGGTATTTCCATTGTAGCTTATGCATTTAAAATGGAGATAATATATTTTAAAATGTTATATAATAGCATAGATTGTAAAACTACAAATATGTAATCTATTTCAAATGCCAGAATATATAATATACATAATGTATAATAAATATATAATAAATATTAAAATGTAAATCTTTCTTTTATATTCCCATGAATGTAACTTTCTAGTTATTTAGAAATATCCATCTGTCAGAGATGGCAAATAGGAAAAGAAAAGAAAGTAGATGATATTCAACCATTGGCTACCAAAAATGGAATTTTATGACAGTATTCTTAGAAGCCAAGCATTGTGGAGAGAGCAAAATAAGTCTCTAATTTTTCTACTCTTAAAAATATCAAGAGCCAGGACAGGCTGGCCTGAGCATCAAATTGCCATGGGTAGAGAGAATTCAGAAGACATATGTCCTTTGCATTTAGGAAAGTGAAACATCCCACCTTCTGGAGTAAGAGATTGTGGGAAGAAAAGGAAAAAAAGAGATTAGAAGAGTTAAATGGTCAGAATTGGTTTCCCAGGCATTCTCCCATAGAGCACCCCCCACCACCATATCCCCCAACTCCAAGTACTTTTCCCTCTATTTCTGATTTAGAACTCCAGAAAGAGATGACCTCATAGAGTTTTAACCTATATCAAGAAAAAACAGGGGTGCCTGGGTGGCTCAGTTGGTTGGGTGTTTGACTCTTGATTTAGGTTCAGGTCATGATCTCAGGGTTGTAGGATCCAGCCCCGAGATGGGCTCCATGCTCAGTGGGGAGTCTACTTGAGATTCTCTCTCTCCCTCACTCTCTCCCTCTCAAATAAATAAATAAATAAACAAATCTTAAAAAATAAAATAAAAGATGGAAAAGCTTGGTTTGCTTATGAGGCCTGAGTTAGCCCTCTGAAGACTCCGTCCTCTCCCTCAGTGTATAGAAGAGATCTAGAAATTCATATCCCCCATGGTGTGAGAGGTAGTAGGTAAGGAAAGTAATCGAGTTGAACCATTGGACCTGTATGGTATTGCTGTGGCAAGGGGTAAGGAGACTTATAAAAAGGATCCCAGTGCTGGGGAGCTGAACCCAGGCGGCTGAAACCGAGAGGAGTATACTGCATAGATTTCGTAGGGAACCAGGGTGAACATTAACCCAACCATCTAAGAGAAAGAAAACATACCTTCATTAATAATACCTGCAAAAGGGAGGGCAGAAATTGGTCACAACCAGAAGCCTTATCACAGAGGACCCAGAAATCAAAACAGGACTAATTTATGGATTATGGATCCTATTTGTGGATCTTAGACTCTCTCTCCCTAGTCTCTCTGAGACTTGAAACCCCTCCCTGATGTGCTTAGATGCTATCCTAGAGGAAAGCCAGGGGGATGAAAAGCAAGTGGAAAGAGGAGCCCCAGAATCCCCAAAGAGACTGAGTTATCTTGGAGAGACTATTTGGTCCCCAGGAGTCTGAGATACCATTAAATATTGAATCTGAGTTTTTCTTGGCCCTGCTAGATGAAAGGCTGGGGAATAGATCAATTTTAGAAATTAAAGAAATTACTTTTTTTTATTTGAAAAATATAATGTTCAATCATCAACTCTGCCAAATCATTTTCTAAATTTCAGTTTATCTTCCCTCTTAGACAGTGAGCACACCGTGAGCAGACCTGGTTTTTTTGTTTGTTTGATTGCTTGCTTGCTTGCTCACTTGTTTTAATTCTCAGGGTCAATAGGCACTCACCCCATGTTGAGTGAGTAAGTGAATGAATGAGTATCCAACGCAGAAAGGCCTGAGAGATAAAAAGTACATATTTTGTTGGTTAAGACTGCGATAGACAGGCATGAAAAATACAATGAAGAGAGACATCTTGTTGAGAAGTGAAGTTCTGGGTGAAGAGGTGAATAGTTGGAATCTACAAATACAGAAGATTAAGCCTTACAAGGTCACTGTGTTGAATTCTATTGAACCTTTAATCTCAAATACCATTAAAAGCAATACGAGCAAAAAAGAATGCTGGAATCTTCACTGCTGCCTGACTCACTATTTATACTTTTTATTTGATCTTCAATAAAGCTCTCTTTGTTCTTATACATGAGTAATGGGTTCAAGGTTTTTATTAGTCTTCTCGCTACAGCAGGGTGCAGTAGCTGAAATTCTTCTTCAACCTGTGGAAGTATAGATTCATTTTGCAATGAGACTGTTATCTTCAGAAAGAACATATTTCACCAACACAGTCCAAGGTCATGATAATAAGTCTTTGCTATGGTCTAAGAACAAGAGTCTGACTCCTAGTGACTGAGGAACTTGCTTATGATAATACTTACGCCAATGTGATACGGCAAAGGAATCTTTCATTACAAACAAAAAAGTTGGAACCTTTCAAACAAGAGCTGACTAAAAAGATAGAAAGAAAAAAAATAATCTAAGTACAAGTCTGCTTTGATTTATAGGATATTTAACCCTACCTTTTCTAATTCTTTTCCATTGTTCCACCAAGAAAAATAGTAAGTCTGGATGCTACTGTACAACTTTTCTCTTTACTCTATTCCTAGGGGAAGAAAGCAAAGACAGGGTCCAAAATACTCAATGGTAACCCTATTTTAGGATATGGACCCTTTGGTGAGATAAGCAAAGGGATTGGTGTTCTCTTCCTCCTCATGATATTTCTAGTTTTTTAATTGCTGCTACACTATACTCAACAGGATCAAGTGAGAGTAAAGTAGAGGCCAAGGGAAGGTAAACAGGAACTCTTGGGGCTAAATTTGTACTAAAACTTACAATTACAGTTTCAGAGTGTTGCCTTGGCATTTCTGTAAATCACTGATGCACACCAGCATGATAGACCATTTGTCAAGGTCGTTGACAGCACATCGCCTAATCGTGTCAGAGAGAACCAGATTCTAATCATGACTGAGTGCCCTCTCCTACCCTGGGAAAATTACTTAACCTTGGTTTCCTTATTGGCAAAAGGGGATAGTAAAACCTACTTTCTGGGATTATTGTAAAGATTAAATGAGGTAATGGATATTAAACACTTAACACACAGTATTTGGCACATAGTAAATACTCATCAAATGTTAGCAATTATTGCTATTACGGCAATTCCAAAGTTATGACATTGAGGTTAACGTGAACAGCTGTATAGCTAGGAGAAAATTTCATGGCCTGTGTATTTTAGACATCTGTTTTCAGTGCTATATATTTAGTATATCACTTCATCAAACACACAAAAGTATAGTTAAGATCCTGCTACATATCAGAAGGCAATTTGTAAGAGTATTTGGTACTTGTTAGACCAAATAATATTCTGTTTTAAGTTTTGTTGTTGTGTTTTTTTTTACATGTTCCTACTCATCCTTACAGAAATTCTCTGTGGAAGACAAGTGGTAGATAAATGGCAAGAACTGGGCCTCCAATTTCTTGCGTGAATTATAGTTTCTGTAAAAAATATAATCTGGGATATCTTCAGCTTGGGAAGTAGAATATGAAGGGAACTGACTTTTTTAAAAATAAAAGAAACAAGCAAAATGTGTTCTTTGTGCCTGACATTTTTCTATCAACATTATCTCTGTGAGTCTCAATCATATTATTGCCCGTTAGCAGCAGGTAATGTTCAATTATATCAACATAATGCTATTTATTCATAATATTGTTGAATATTTGGGTTATTTGCAGTTTAAGTCTGTTACAAACCGAATTGCTTATTGAAAAGTCTGTTGTTTAATTTGTGAATTTTCGAGTTTTACTTCTGTTGTTGATTGGTAATTTCATCCTGTTGTGGTTGGAGAAAATGATTTGTATGATATCTGTCTTTTCAATCTACTGAGACTTAATGCATGGCTAACATACAGTCTAACCCGGAAAATGCCCAGTGTGCACTTGAGAAGAATGTGAGCTGTTGTCATCAGGGAGAGTGTTCTGTGATGTCTGTTAGATCTAGGTGCTCTATGATGTTAAGACCTCTGTTTCCTTATCTTCTGTCTACTCTTGAGAGTGAAGTATTGAAGTCTCCTGCTGTCGAAGAGCTGTTTACGCCTCCCCTTAATAATGTCAGTTGTTGCTTCCTGTAGTTTGCTGTGGGTATATAAATATTTATAATTGTTATTTGTTCTTGCTGTGTTGAAACTTTTATTAATATACAGTGTTCTTCATCTCTTTTAACCTATGTTGATCTAAAGCCTATTTTGTCTAGGATTCCTATAGCCACTTTAGCTCTTTTTTGGTTACTCTTTGATGAAATATTTTTTCCATCTTTTCACTTTCAGTCTGTGTCTTTGGATTTAAAGTGAGTCTTTTGTAGGCGGCATATGATCTGATCATGCTTCATATCTCTTCCACCAACCTCTGTCTTTTGATTGGAGAGTTTAATCCATTTACTGATAAGGAGGGACTTACCTGTGTCATTTTGCTGGTTTTTTCTATAGGCCTACAGCTTTTTCATCCCTCATTTCTTGCATTACTATCTTCTTTTGTGTTTAATTTTTTTTTTGTAGTGAAACCTTTAAGTTTACTTCTCATTTCCTTTTGTATATATTCTGTAGCTATTTTCTTTGTGGTGACCATGGGAATCACAATTGACATTCTAGTTATAACACTCTAATTTGAATTTATAGCAGCTTAACTTCAGTAAAATACACAAACTCTGCTCCTTTATAGTTCTGTCACTACCTCTCCTGGTGGTGGATGTCACAAAATTACATCCTTTACATTGTGTGTCCCAAAAGCTAAACTAATAATTCTTTTGAATGCATTAGTCTTATAAATTATATATAAAACAACATGTAGAGTTTACAAACCAAAGTTAGAGTGATACTAGCTTTTAGATAATAACTTAAAAAAATACATTAGTCTCTTAAATAATGTGGAACAGGAATAGTAAAATTACAAACCACCATTACAATAATACTAGCTTTTAGAACTGCCTTTGTATTTCACTTTATATTTATATTTATTTCTGCAAATGGCTTCAATTTACTGTCTAGTTTCCTCTCATTTCACCTTACAGGATTCCTGTGAGCACTTTTTATAAGGCAGTTCTAGTTGTAATGAACTCCCTCAGCTTTAACTTACTTGGAAATGTCTTAATTTCTCCCTCACTTTCAAAGGACAGTTTTGCTGGATATAAGATCCGTGGTTGATGGTGTTTTCTTTTGATCTGTGCTCTAATTACTGGTTTTTAATTACTTTTGAGCACTTCAAATATACTGAACCCCTGGCTTCTGACCTCCAAAATTTCTGATGGAAAAATCTGCTGATCCTTGTATTGGGGACCCCTTGTACGTGATTAACTGCTTCTCTTATGCTGCTTCAAGATTATCGTTTTATCTTTGGCTTTTGGAAGTTTGATTATAATGTGTCCCGGTGTGAGTCTCTTTGAGTTCATCTTATTTGGAGATTGTTGAGCTTCTTAGATATTTATCTTCATTGTCTTTCCTCAAATTTGGGAAGTTTTTGGCCATTATTTCTTCAGATATTCTCTCTGCCCCTTTCTCTTTCTCTTCTCCTAGAACTCTCACAACGTGTAAATGGCCTGCTTGATAGTGACCCACGGGTCACTTAGGCTGTTTTTCTTTGATCTTTTTTCTTTCTGTTCTTCAGATTTGATAATTTCCACCATCCTACCTTCAAGTTTGTGGATTCTTTCCTCTGCCTGCTCAAATATGCCTCCGAATTCCTCTAGTGAATTAATCACTTTAGTTACTATACTTTTCAGCTCCAGAATTTCTTTTTGGCTCCTTTTTATGTTTTCTATCTCTTTGTTCATAATGTCCATTGTGTTCATACATCATTTTTTGACTTTCTCCACATCTTCCTGTAGTTCTTTGAACATCTTTATGACAATGATGATTTTAATGCCTTTTCTAGTAGATCTTCTATCAGATCTTTTCCAGGAACATTTTATGTTTATTTATTTTTTACTTTGAATAGGCCTTACTTTCTTGTTTCTTTGTATGGCTTGTGATTTTTTGTTGAAAGCCAAACATTGGAATCTGATAATGTGGTAACCTGGAAATCAGACTTTTCCCCTTTCCCAAGGTTTCAGTTATTGGGGCAGGGGGAGAAGGAGAGACAGAATCTTAAGCAGGCCCCACACCCAGCACAGAGCCTGATGTGGGGCTCAATCCCAGGATCCTGAGATCATGACCTAAGCTGAAATCAAGAGTCAGACACTTAATTGACTGAGCTACCCAGGTTCCCCTGAATGTCATAATCTTTAATGTCTATCTCCCAAATGGGGAAAAGAGAAAAATGAAGGGGGAGGATGGGCACTGGCCACCTAAAACCCCTAAAAATCACTTTAGCTTGAGGGGAGGGTCTTGCAACAATGGGGGGGTATAACAATAATTGTCACCCTCCTGTTTGTCTGCACCTCTGTGATCAGAAGCAGCAACCAGTAATTAGAGCACAGATCCCTGATGTTGAAGGATAGGGTCCTTTTTGCCCACTCCATGTCCAGTAAGTTCCTAGCTGCTCTAAGAACATGTGCTCAGCTGCCTGCCATGGAGCTGAGTAACTGACTGAAATTAACCTCAATTTACCATCCAAGCCTTCCTGCTGGAAGTTGCAAGTCTCCAATGGACTACAGAGTTTTAAGTTAATTATATTAGACAGATTCTGCCAGTGTAATTGTTGCCCAGTGGGGAGACAATTTCTGGTGCTTCCTACTCCTTCAGCTTCCCAGAATCCTTTCTACTTCCCAGTATTTATTTACCTCCATGCTTCAGTCTGGATATTTTCTTCTGGTCTCTTTTTCAGCTCACCAATTCTCTTTTGAACTGTGTCAAATATCCATTTAAACTTATCTACTGGGCTCTCAAGTTCAATTGTATTTTTCAGTTCTAGAAATTCCATTTGATTTTTAAAATTCCCAGTGATGAAATTCTCATCTTATGATACATTACTTTGGTTATATTAATTATTTTTTTTAAGATTTTATTTATTTATTCGACAGGATAGAGACAGCCAGCTAGAGAGGGAATACAAGCAGGGAGAGTGGGAGAGGAAGAGGCAGGCTCATAGCGGAGGAGCCTGATGTGGGGCTCGATCCCATAACGCCGGGATCACGCCCTGAGCCAAAGGCAGACGCTTAACCGCTGTGCCACCCAGGTGCCCCAGGTTATATTAATTATTAATTTTTCAAGCCCATGTCTGCTTTCTCTGATCTGGGCTACCTACTTCTGTTGTATATTGTTTCTCTTGGTCTTATTTCTTAATACATTTTTTTTTTTTTAAGAATCAAGCGCTAGACATTTTGTATGAAAATTATAGTGACTCTGGATGTTATGTTCCTTCATAGAGAATTCAGCCTATCTTTGAAGGCAACAGAGACACAAATTAGCTCAATTCAATCTGACACCGAACTCAATTTTGGTAAGACTCGGTCTACATCTTATTTGTTTTCATTCTTAGAATACAGTTTTCCAGATCTCCTAACAGAGAGCCTGAAGTGTTTCTTGTGGATTCTCCTCCTCCATATGCCATGAACTTTACTTTTGATCTTCTTGCCCTTTGTCATGTTGCCAAAATCTCCGATCTGCTTTTTATTCACATTATGCTATGCCTCTTAGCCTTTTGCCTTGTTCAGCTCATTTGGTAAATACCCGGAGGGGAAAAACTTGTGAATATTGGTTTCATTTATCTCAGCCTCCCTCCTTTATGAAATCTCAGCAATCCCAAACTCAAATTTATCTTCCTTTAATGCCATACAATTGATAAAGCTCTGCTGGATTCTCTGCTTCTTAGCAGGTACTTTGTTCTTGTTGTTTAATGCCAAAATGTGGCAGATAACCCAAGGATAAAGGGGAGATGGACAAAGTTTGGTTTGCCTCAAAAAGCATTCTTCTCTGGAACATGATTATTTGAGTTCTGGTTGCCTTAGAAGACCTCTGATATTTGGGGTGAGGAGGATATAAATATTTCAGATTTTTCCAGTTGCTCTCAGTGGGAACATTGTTGTTCTGCTACAAGCTACTGCATCGTAGCCCAAAGTGGAAATTCTGAACTATCATTGAGTATTTACTCTTTGCCAGGTACTCTGATGGATCCTTACCTATGTTATCTTACATTTTTTCAGCAGTTCTTTGAAATGCTGAAATTCAGAGGGATTAAGTAACTCACTTAAAATTTTTAAGAGGTAGAACCAGGAAATCTACCTCCACAGCTCTAAACCTCTACTCTCTCTGTCATGCTAGGCTTAAAGGGAGACATAATAGCCTGTCTGGTAATGGTTAAAGATTAATGGTCATTTGGTCCAAAATAACATAAAATTGGATATCTGAGATCCTGTATAATAATTTTTAATGGAGAAACTGAGACACCTGACAAATTAGAGAGATCAATAAATCACACCCTTCAAATTTTGAAGGAAATAATTCAGACTTCTGGCTTAAAGGACCAGAAGATACTCAAAAGAAAAATTCCAGAAAGAGGGAAGGATTAAAATAGGTGAGAGGCAAAAGGAATTTTTTAAAAAATGCATGTTGGGAGGGATGGTTCAAGTGTTTTAAATGTGAAGCTGGACACCAAGTTCATGGAAAGCAAAGGTATATATTGTATAAAATAGGTGAATGGTGACTTAAAGTGTTGAAGTTAATAGTTCATGAGCTGCAAAGTGTGGAAATAATACATTATTTCAGACTTCAAAAATTCAAAAATGCATAAATCCCGTTATATCAACTCTTCCTTCTTCTTCTGTAGTGATAAAAAAGTGAGAAAAGAACTGGTCTTATTTGGAGTCATGATTTTTATACTAAGTTCCTCATATACATGGTATCTCACAGCATCCTTTTGAGGTGAGCAAGAAAATAACGGCCCTGAAATTTCTTACCACTGTTTGCTGCAGAGAAAAACTTAAAATAAGACAAATCTGGGTGGGTTTAAGATGATAAAAATAGAAAAAAGGGTGAATAATATACACATATAGCTAACAAGTATAACTGGCCCATAGAAGATGCAGCCAGCCTGTTTGTTTACCTACAAGCTGGTCTTAGAGGCAAAGGGGGAGAACTGGGAGAAGAGAAGAGCAAGCCCTGTTTGGAATTAGAGATTTGCGCAAGGACTCCGGAGAAGAAAGCAGGTGGAAACTGGGCTGCGCTTGGCTCCAGATTTATGAAAGCAGCAAGCCAAAGAAGGCTATCCAAAGTGGCACACCCATTGGGTAAGCTATAAATAAGCACTAGAGTCAGCTGAAGGACCTTAGGGGTTTCAAATCAGCCAGAATTACCCAGACCCAAAGCATTTTGTACCTATCCTATAAGAGTCCACCCACTTTCGCTTGGCTTAGGAACGGAGCTCCAGGGCCCAAAAGTTGGGGAGCCTGCAGAGGCAGAAAGCCAGCCTGGGACCTCAGCTCAGATGTCTTGTGCAGGGCCAAGAATCTAGTGAGCCTGCAGGTTCTCTAATTCTCAGAGTGTGATACAAAAAACCACCAGGCTTTGGCCGTTCTGGCACAGGAGTGAAGGGTCAGCAATGGTTTCCCTGGCAGCTCTGTGTGCCGCTGCTGCTTACCTAGAACCAGTCCCAGTTTTAAGCTTCTTCATCACACTCATATGCCTATCTTTAAAGGGCTTTTCTAAAATAGGAAGATGGCAAGAATTTAGACTCCTGTTTCTCTGTAGTGCCCGGAGGAACCTGAGCCAGGACCACCTGATCCTAAGGGAAAGAACAGAGGAAGGAAATTAACATTTGTTGAGTAACGACTATGGTAAGACACCTTTCTTTTGTCTTCTTAATCCTCCCAACAGCCATTTGTGGTACATCTGAATTTTCCTGGTGGAGAAAGGCTTGAGCTCCTCAGGAGAAAGAAGGTGTCGTACCTGCACATTCATATGTTCTCTGAGGGCATCTGGCAAGGCATCTTGACTAACTGTTATGTTTTCTATAATGTGAACATACCACAGTATCATAGCTATGCAGTCATATGTCATATCACCTGTTCACTTGCTCCAGTATTACTTAATCTTCAGTACCAACTCAACCATCACTTAATGTCTATTTAGGGACAGCTTTGATTCCAGCTAGGTAATGTAGGCAGACCTTAGTAATAACCTGGATAAGCTGGAGTTGGTGTCAGAGAGGGAGTCATTTGGGGTAACTCCTAGGTTTCCTACTGGGGAAAGAGGAGGAGCATGAAGAGATTAGGTGAGTTTAGTTTTGGACATATTGAGTTTAAGGTTCCTTGATGAATGAATGAATGTCAGCAAGAAGAGAGCTATTTTTTTTTCTTTCAGGGCTTACTATATGCTAAGCCCTGTGTTAAAGGGTTTTCATACATTCTCATTTAATTCTCATAAATATATGTTGGTAGGGGCCATGATTTGCCCTATTGGGAAGATAAGTAAGCTGAGGCTTTGCCCAACGTGTCAGTAGGTGACAAAGCTTAAGCTTTAGACGCTAGACTCATTGTTAAACAAGTGGTAGTTAACCCATGAAAATCTATGAGATCTTATAGTAACAACCTGTTAAATGGAAAGGATGGGGAGGATGAAAGACAGAACCATGGAGAAATAGCAATATATAAGAAGTAGGCCAGAGAAAAGGAATATTCTATGAAGACCAAGAGGAAGTGCTCAGAGCAATAGAGGACCAGGAGAAGAAATTTCAAAAAAAGAATGTTCAGTACTGTCAATAACAGCTGAGGCATTTAGCGAAATAAGGTCTAAGAGTATTCATTGCTTTTGCCAATGTGCTGATTACAGATGTCTTTAGCTGAAGCTGGTCTGGTAGTGTATGCAAAGTTAGTGTCTAGTGGTTTGAGGAGCAAATAGCCCCTATGAAACTGCAGTCGGTCCCAAATGAATATGTTGGGCCTCCCAGTCTATAATGGGATGGACACATTACCAGCATACTACTTGGAAATGTGTTTTTAGTTCTACTTTATTTCATTCTTGAAAAACTTCAATATAATTCAATAGGGCTATTGGATGGAGGTGGGGGTCAGTGGAGAGCAGTCACCAATGCATGGGAGGAATGTTCCTAAAACCCCGCTTATGATTACAAGAACCAGAATTGAAAGGGCAAAAGAGAGTTTCTTTCAAGTCTGGCATACAGTCTCCTTCTCAGAAATACTACAATATGGCAACCCTGCAGTCTATCTTGCATTTCTCTCTTTTCCCCTGTTTCATCATTAATGAATGTATGTTAGATTGTCAACCATGAGCAGGAAAGCATTTCTACCCCCAAAGCATATTATTTGCATGAGGGTGGTATTGTCTTGTTTATGTGTCATGGAACCTGTGACCTGTCACATGTGATTATCATGTCAGCTTATTAACATGTCAGGGAGTGCAACTCCTGGTTTCCACCTCAGAGGGGAAGCTGCTTAGGGTGGGGGACATTCTGCTAGCCAGATGAGGCAGAGTTCTGCCAGCTTCCAGTGCCAGGGAAACCCTGGACAGTAATCAATACCAAACCTAACTATGAATAGGACCACCCAAGGGCACATGGCTGGAAACCAAACCTCCTTCCTACCTTGGTCTGATCTCTTGGCAAGTTTCCTTGCTAGTCCCAGCTTTGCTCCCACTTACTTGTGGAGGAATCCAAAAACAGGAGTTATTTTTAAAAAGGGTAGGGCAGAAAGAAGGATTGGAAAGGCACTCTCAGATGCTGGAAGGATCATGAGGAAGAGGGTTCTGGTTAGTTACATCACCCAGAGCTTCAGATTTTTAATAAATATTGATTGATGGATGGAAGTCAAAGTGAAAGCCAAGGAAAGATCTACACATGTTCAGAGATTTTGAGTTAGAAATGCTCTCTTTCCAGCTCTTCCCAAAAGGAAATCACATGGGGAATGCAAAGTAGTGATTAAGGAACTAAACAGGCCACAGCGTTCTCTGGGGCCTTCTAAGTTCCCAGGCCAGACCTGCTGCCTGCTTGCTGAGATGAGCACATGCTCCCAGCCACAGCTTCCCTTCTCCTGACATCTTTCTGCCAGATGGTCCTTCTTGAATTCTAGAGGTGCTTGGCCCTCCTGGTTCCTGCAACCTGAGCCGAGAGAACTTTGATCCACCAATTTCCCCCTCCCTCCACCCCTCTAGGGAGCAAGGCCTGGCGCCTGGACAGCAAGGAGAAGCTAGGCGATGACCTTGGGCACTCTAAGAAGGCCTCCCCTGCCCGCCTCTGTGTGCTTGAAGTAGAGCATGAGTGCTAGTGCTGAGGGTCCCGGAGAGCCTTCTCTCGCCTGGCCAGCTAGCAGGCACAAACCCATGTTTTTCACCATTTACTGGGTGAACAGAGCTCCCCAGTGGATCTTGAATCTCCCTGTAGGGTTATCCCCAGTAGCTTTTAATTCTAATCCAGCAAATCCAGAATCTCAGCAAATTACAAACGTTGTGTAAACATAATCAGGGTGTGGATCCAATCCACTAGTAATTGTTAATAGAAAGAAAAAAGGAAAAGAAAAAAAACTAAAAAGGTCTAAAAAAGAAAAAAAATCAATTCTGCAGGGCCTATGCCTCCGGGATTTGCTTTCTTGGGGACCCTCCCAGCGCGTTCCTCCAGCCCACCCTGCCGCCCCGCTCCCGGCGGTGATTTTGTCTGAGGCCTGGGGACTCTGGGACTTGGCCGCTGCAGCTGAGGCCTACGGGGTGCCTGCCTGCCAGAGTGCCGAAGGGCCTTGCGAGCCTTCCTTCCGCTCTTCCGCGGCCTCCGCAGGATTCCAGAAAAAGCGCTCCGGGTCGGCGAAAGGGGGCCCTGCCGCCTGCCTCCAAACTCTGTCCCAACACTGGCGTCTCCCTTTCCCTGGACGCCCTGTTAGTCTGACCCTGAGTTCCAGTTTGGGGCTTGGAAGACATTCTGCCCGCCCCTCTCGCCATGGTCCTCAAAGGACACCCCAATTCCAGGAGCAGGACTCCCAGCCTAGGGCCTCTGGAGCGGCGGCGGGAGCTGCGCGGCCAGGGCTGAACCGTCCCGCAGAGTCGAGGTATTTGAACTCAGTCCCGGCGGCGTTTTGGGGAAGTGTGCATAGAAAATTTTATATAATATAATCTATATACACACATATACATATTTGGTCGACAAATGTTAAGCAAATGTGTCTGATGTTTTTGTTGAAACCGTTAGCATCCTAGTTAGTATTGGTAGGACTGGTTGACATCATTACACGAATGACAAGTGGATAATGTTAAGGGAGTGCCTGATCCCACCCGAGAACACGGCACAATGTAAGCGGAGACGTCCGATTGCGTCTCCGAGGAGAGCCCATCTCTGATCTCTCTTCCCTGTCGCTACCTACTGGTCACTAACCAGACGGACTGACGGCACCCCAGGGACAAGATCCCAAAGGCGATCTTCCTCGACTGACTGGAATCGTTGGTTCTCCAGGGGAAGCAGCATGTCCTGGGGGTGTCAGAAGCCCCTGGCCTCTTACCCAGACCTTTGTCGCGAAGGGCAGTTCGGTCAGTGTCCGGACGAAAAGAAACGTTAGATTCAACTGTAAATGAGGGTAGAGAATGAGGGAGAGGCTAGGGTCTGGTCCAGGTCTGAGCAGGCTCGGGGAGATTGGAGGAGGCTGACCCGGCTGCGGGGACAAACCCAGCGGTGCCTCGCTCGGCGTGCAGGAAAGGGAGGGCCCCTCGGCCCTTTTACCCCAGCTCATCCAGCAGGACGTCTGGGGAAGACCTCTCTGTGCGGTGAAGTCGCGTCCATTCGAGCGAGCGGGTGGCACTGCCACGTGTGGCGCTCAGCTGGGGCTCGCGGAGGCTGCGGTGTTGGAAATCCCCGCGGAAGGCATCCGTTTCAGAGCTCGCACTCGGTGCGGGCTCACCCGGGTGCGCCTCCGCCTCTCACCAGCATCCCGCTAGCCCTGCCGCGCGGCTCGCACCGGCCCAGACGCGGACAGATGTTTACTGCTTAGAGCCCCGACCGCGGGGGAGACGGAGCGACCCGCGCGGCACACAGCGCGGCGCTGGCGGGGCTTTGGGCTCCCGGTCGGGGGTGCTAGCGGGCGGGGGGGGGGGCGAGGGGATGGAAATGGGGGGGAGTGGGTGGACTAATGATGAAAAAGTCTCCTCCATCCCGGCTCCTTAATTAAATGCATGGAAAGAACCGAGGCGAGCACATCTGGTTTCAATCTGCAGCCCTTTGATGGCATCAAATGTTCTTTTCCCAGATCAGGGCTGGGAGTTCTGGGCTAACTATGGCCGTTTGGAGCCCAGAAACCATTTACACACACTCGGACCCTTCTTTCTCTCCAGTCGAGCCTCTCGGCTATAGAAGGGGAAAAAAGGAAAAAAGTCTAATAATCAAGCCAGTGGGAAAGTATGTATATGTGTGTATATATGTTTGAAGAACATAAAATGCCACAAATAAGCACTTAATATTTTACTTACTCGTCATATAGTAACTCATTTCTAATGAGACTATTAAAGCTGTTATCAAATTCCAGCAGGTCATGAAAAAAATCCCTCAGCACCTCTCTGTTCCTTGTCAAGTTAGGGCTCAGCAGACGGACGGCAGAGCATTGTCCGTAGACTGGGGGGTTCCTCTATCCTTCCCTGTCCTTCCTCCTACGCCCCCTCCCCCGCCCGCCCAGGTACCCGGGTAAGACCCTGAACTGCGCAGGACCCTAGCCCGGCCACTCGCTCCAGGAATGCCCCTGCCTCCTGCGCATCTGGGCAACGCGACCCTCCAGGCTTAGCGTTGTCGCCTGGGGAAGCGACCTTGGCCGCACCGAAGAGGTTACGAAATTGGCCAGGGTGGGGGGAGGAGGGAGCAATTATGCTACACTCCTCGAGTCCTTTCCTCCAGCTAAATAAATATGTAAATTTCCTACTGCCCTGGCCCCGGGATTCCTAGCGGCTCGAGACTCGAATCGATTCGGCGCCTTCTAGATCTCCCCTACCCTGCCTTTGGTTCGCAGAAGAAGCGTGGGAGAGCCTCCCATTATTATCGCTCCTGTTATTTTATTACATTATTTAATAGGCTGTCTCTACGGAGCAAAACGTAGCCTTAATTTGCTTGCTCTCTCCTTCGTTCTCTCTCAGACACTCCCCCACCCCCACCCCCCAAAACTGTTAGAACTGAAGGAAACGCTTAAAAAAAAAAAAAAAGGCGGAGAGAGAAGAAAATTTGATTGAGATAGTTGTGGATTTTTTCCAACAAGTTTCCCCGCAGCTGTTATCAAAACATGCAAATGAGATTTTCCAACAGGATCTTAAACAAATCTGGAGGAGTTAATGCCCAAGCAAAATAATCAGCCCGTTTGAAGTGACTGTGGGTTTCAGTTTGTCTTTTCTCCCCGTGATACTATTGCAGGGGAATGATAATTAGACCTTTACTTTAAAAATCCAAAGGGGCTCTCTTTCGCTCTCTCTTCCCTCCCTTTTTGCTCCCTCCTCCCTCTCTCGCTCCCTCCCTCTCTCTTTCTCTCTGGCTCAGATGTTGGCAAAGGGGGTTTTCTTAATCAGACTGTTTTTTGGTCCGAGGGAAAGGAGGAAGAAGGAGATTGTGATGGAGAAAGGGGGTCTGTAAAACGTCAGGCACCGCACAAAGGCTTTGCCACGTAATTACAGGCTCCTATTAAGTCGAGATCTGCCCTCCCAGGGGTCTCCAATTTTCTTGTATTCCCTACAAAGCCTCCTCTGCATGCCAGTTTGTGCCTTTTGAAGTGCCAGAGAGCTTCTTGATCCAACTGAGAAGGAAAAAGGAGCTCAGCAAGAAGAGGGGGAGAGAGAGAAGGGAAAGGGGGGAAACCCACCACCACCCTCCTTCGGACTCTTGAAGCCCTTTTTTTTTCCTTCTTACGAAAAGTAAAGTGAGAATCCTGCTCTCCAATACATCTGCAAGACATCACCCTCTCCTCCTGAAACTTTAGTCACTCCTGAGAATCCACAGGAGTGCGGAGAGGGGGAACACGTTTTCTTGAAGATGTTTTAAAGCTGGAACAAGCCTTCTTCTGTTGGTGCTTGAACTCTTGCCTGGGAATAACTTTTTTAACCTTGAAAAAAAAGAAACCACTTTGATTCTTCTCTCCCACCCCTTCTTCTCTCTTCTTCTGTTTGCCTAACTCCCCCGCCCTGCTGGCCTCCCCTTTCCTTTCTCCCCCTTATTATTATTTTTAGTGTGTGCGTGTGGACGCTTTTGGAGAGCTAGAAGGAATTTTTTTTCTCCTGACTTGAACATAGGGTGACTTTTTAATTTTATTTTTTGGTGTGGATTATCTCCTTGGACCGCGCCGGACTTGGCCTCAGGAAAGCAACCGAGGCTGTCGAAGGCTGTTGGTGCAGAACGCTCTGCTCTGCAGAAGGGGGTCCCCCGCCCTCTTTCCAATTTTTTTTTGTCCTTCCCCTCCTTCTCTCTCTCTCCCTCTCTCTCTTTCCACTCCCCCCTCTCTCTTCCCCACTCGGCTCCTCTCCCCCCTCGCGCCCACAGCGTTTGGTGTTGATTCGAGCGGGAAGAGGGGGGTGGGTGGGATCGGAGGGGGAGACCATGACCTCCAGCTACGGGCACGTTCTGGAGCGGCAACCGGCGCTGGGCGGCCGCTTGGACAGCCCGGGCAACCTCGACACCCTGCAGGCGAAAAAGAACTTCTCCGTCAGTCACCTGCTAGACCTGGAGGAAGCGGGGGACATGGTGGCGGCGCAGGCGGACGAGAGCGTGGGCGAGGCCGGCCGAAGCCTACTGGAGTCGCCGGGACTCACCAGCGGCAGCGACACCCCACAGCAGGACAGTGAGTGAGGGACGCATGCCTGCGGGAGTGTGTGTCCGGGACCGGGGGCCAGGGTCCCGGCTGGGCGCCTGGAGCCCGCCCGGACCAGGGGTAGAAAGTCGGGGGCGAGGAGAGGTGGTGGCAGTGGCCGGAGGAAGGGCCAGTCACAGACAGGGAAGGAAGGATGATGAAAGGAGGGATCTGCCGAGGGCGCAGCCCGGGCGGGAGCCGCAGGGAGGCCCCGAGGCCCTGAGGTCGGGGTTGGGGACTCTGCCCGCCGCGGGCTCTCGCCGAAGCAGACTGGGCTGCCCCTCAGTCCCGGGAGAGCACGGCTGCCAGGGCTTCCTGCATGCGGGGCAATCGGGCTGGCTGGGAAAGGGTCCCGGGGGGTGTAAAGTCGGGGAGCCTGCCTTGTTTGGGAAGGCAGCGGATTAACGATGCCGAGTTGGGTCGGGAGGGCTTCTCCCGGGTCGCGAGTGTGGGTTCGGGGGCAGGCGGGGCGGAGAGGCGGAGGGCACAGCACAGCAGCTAGACCGCGCGGCTCCCGCCGCACACCGTGCGCGGGCTCGGAAGGCCGGGGCGTGCGGGAGGCGCCGCGCTGGAGCTCCCAGCCCCAGCAGCCGAGCTGCTTTCTGTCCTCTGCTGTTGCCGCCCTCCACCTGCGGATGGGTTTGAGACCCCCGGCAGAATCAAAGGCCTGTGCCCCGGGAAGACTCGCGCGAAGCAAAGGGAGTGTCCTTTGGGGTGAAACCCGAGCTCCCGCCCCGCTCCGTCCCGCAAGAGAGAGATGCTCAGGGAAGCGCGGGCTCCAATGCCGAGCCTGGTGTCACGTTGGACTAGCTCTCCCTATTGGCCCTAGGACCTACAGAAAAGTCCACGCAGTCTCCCTTTCCCATCCTCTCCGACTGATATCGCGCCCCCATGGAAATCTCTTTCAGGCGTCGTTAACCGTGCCTAAAAGGAGACTCAAGTGTATCCACACGTTCTGGAGTCTGTAACAGACCTGTCACCTGAATCGTCCCAGGTGACACGGGGCTTGATACTTCCTCCTTGAGATTTCAAGAGTCCTCACTTGGCTGGAAGTTTTTTAAATGAGCCAAATTCTTTTCCATTTCATTATTTGTAGACTGTTATTTTGTCTTCAAATGTGGAACCTGTGGAAAGAGGAGACCCCACCGCCATGCCATCACTAAAAAAAAAAAAAAAAAAATGCTGATATCAGACTCTCGGGAAATAGATAGACAAAGCAAACAGGACCCAGAAACAGCTGGAAGCACTGCCCTGGCAAAGCTGTGGGAACCCAGCATACCTCAATGAAACAGGCGGCAAAGAGAGCCCCTCTCTGGGGCAGGCCGCCTGCCCCTTGCCCAGCTTCCGTGGTCCAGGCCTAGAATCCCCTCAGGGATTTTTTAGCCAAAATGAAACTGGTGTCAATCCACTTTAGGTATTCCCAGAGGCAGAGGGCCATGGGGAATTTAGACTGAGGGTAATCTGGCCTGGCCTGTCACTAGAGAAAGGCAGCCAGCTCTGAGGAATGAAGACCTGGTGTCCCCAAGTCCCGGGTAATGTCTGGGTACCTACGCAGAGGCCTCCTCGTTGAAGATATTGGTGCTTGGAGGGGGTGGGGGAGAGGGGGAATGTTCGTGCTGCACCCGCCACCGTTCCCAGCATAAGTTAATTGTGTAGACACTTTGAACTCCAGGAAAATGCACGGCAAAATAATGTGATTGTTTTAAACGTTTCACTAGGGAAAATTTAAATATGCAAAGCATAGGGAGAATAGCGTTCCGAATCTCTAAGTGCCTATCACCCAGCCTCACTGATGGCTGCACCTTCTGCCCGTCGTTTTGCCGCGGTTAATTATTAATCGCAACATTTATCACTGTTCAGAGAACTGGAGGCTGGACCCACAACAGAAAACAGGGTCGTAAAGAAACTGCTTCGTAAAAGACCAGGGTGGGGCGGGAGAGACCAGCCAGTGTTGCTTTAAGCCTAGAACAAGCAGAGGGATGTGAAAAGCAGGCCCAAGGCCGGTGGCCACAGCAAGCCCGGCCCGCGCCGGCCCCCATGGGCGCGGGATACTACAGGGCTGGAGGGATGCCGACCATTCCTGCCCTTTGGCTCCGAGGAGACGCCTCGAGAAGGGAGCTCCGGTTCGTGGTGGCCTTCTAGTGTGAATGGAAGGAGACTGGGCTGTGGAGGCCGACTAGGCTTCACCCTCGAAGCTGAGGTGGAGGTGGCCCGCAGTGGCGGAGAGGCGGTCTGGGGTTGTCTACTGTGAGACCCAGGCCTGGCCTGGCTAAGGTTGCACCGTGCACATGGAGTCCACTGTGGTGCTCGAGGACACAAAAAGAGCAGGGGTCGAAATTGAGGACCGTGTGTCCCGAGGGAAGGGATGACGAAACCTCCAGGTACCTGCCCGATGCATTCTTGAGCACACATATCTCCAAGTTTCAAGGAGTAAGGAGGTCTGGTGGGGAGTGGGCCCGGAAAGGAAAGTGAGGTTAGGATACCCGCCAGGAAGAGGATGCTTAAGGAAGGATGGTCGACAGACAGTTCAGAAAGAGGTAGCAGAAATGCAGACCGAGGTGATGGGGACAAAGTGACGGACGCTTGGGTTTCTGAAAGTAGCAGAGAAACACAATAGGCCTTGCTTTCTTGAGATGGCTGGGGCCTATTCTTCTAACAAATAGTTGTTGCTTTTAGAAACAATGTTTCCTCAACCTCCTCACTCATCTCTGAGATGAGAATAGGGAGGTCTGGTAAGTGGGGCAATAGTGTCCAGGAAGACCCTTGTCCTTAGTCCTTGGGTCCCCCAACAACGGTTGCCAAGGAAGCTGTTGTGAGCTACTTGAGTGAGGACCAGTGGGCCCTACTGGGCTTCCAGTCTGCAGGGGACAGTGAGACTCAGACTGAATCAGAGACAGGAGGAGTTTTCAGTCTTCAGAGCTAACCTGGGGCTCCAAGCCCAAAAGGGACAGAGAACCACACCAAGAATCAGGTGCCCCTTGCAGCCTGCTGGGGGTCTACCCCAGAAGGAGAAACTGTAACCTCATTTGGAAGAGATGGGAAACACGTAAAAAACATGGTTTACTCTTCCAGCTATATAGAAACACATCCTCCCTAACTTTTCTTTCCAGTTGAAATTGGTAAAACAGGTTCCATCTACACTAATACTGCGAATTTTCCAGTTACCTCCTGGGTGGACCTTAGCATGGTCCGAAGCAAGAGCTTCTCACTGATCTCCCTCACTCCTCACCACAATTCTGTTTCCCCCTTGGTTAATGTTCATTCCACTTTCCTCTCTGTAGAATGATCCCTTTTCCCTTTTACTGATTTTCCCAGCCCAGTAAGTGTCTCAAAATTCTGGATTCAGATGCCTTAAGTGTTTAAAAGAAACGGTTCTCTAACAGTTAGGAATCCGGTGGCTAATGGGGAAGTGTGGAGTGTGAAGGGGGTAGAACAGGGGAAGCCAGGGAAAGAAAAGAGGAACAGGTCATGAAAATAGGCAGACCTGCTCCTAGGACGAAGGTGCATCCCGCTGTCATTTCTTAATCTGAACTTCTGCAAACTCTTAAAAAAAAAAAAAAAAGCGCCTCCCTTCCACGTTCCCAACCTCTAAATTAGTGAAACCAGATTGTCCTAATAAGACCTTTTGTTGGAAACACATGTAGTCATAAAAAGGTAGACGGAAAGTCAATTAGACACGCGTGCACACACGCACACACTCCCAAGCCGGGGCTAAGTGTGCACCGGGGCGCAGCTGGGCCCCGGGCCTCGGCGGGATGCAAATGCAGAACAGCGGCGCGGGAAATCGATTTGTCACAAAGGGAGAGGTGTAAACGCGGCGCGATGGACTTGCCCGCCCCATGCTCCCGCCACCCTCTGCCGGCGGCTGAGCTCCGCTAACTGGCCCCCGCCAGAGGTAAGCCCAGGAGATCAGGAACATTCTCTAGGTGCTCCCAAGTTGGAATACACATCAGAATATCAATTTCCCTGGAGTTTCGGCATGTGTAACACCTAGCGCGCTAGGAATTTCTGCAGCACCAGCCTGGGGCCCTGGAGCCAGTGCTGGCAGTCTGAATTTGGGCCTCAATTATCTGGATTCGAGGGGGAGCCAACAAAATATATCATTTTAAGGGTAGCCTAGAAGTTTTTTCTCTTTATAGGAGGCAGTGAAATCCAGGATCAAGGTAGGTTACTGAGTCCCCACGGTCGCATGTCAAGTTCAGAGAAGAGGTGGTAAATCGTGTTTATCTTACAGGCAGGAGCAGGGCTCTGGATGACCTCCTCTTAATATTTTGGACAAATGGACAGTCTGGTCCCTCCCACACGCCTGGGTAGAAGGGCAGCTTGGAGTGTAAAGGTCAGGGAGCTGGGCCTGTATAGTCTGAGGTCCCAGGCCGCCAGTACTACTGGGGCTCCAGATCGCCCCACTCTAGAAGACAGTAGCCCCTGCCTCCCCCGTTCATTTCTCTGGTGGAGCCCTTTCCAAGACTCCGGAGTGCCTCTTCTGCACCTTAGGTGTCAGGGGCTTTAAGGGTCCCCCACATGCTTAGGTCAGAACACAGCAGCTTCAGGCGGGCAGCCGTGGATCACACGGGGCCCTGCAGTTCCTTCCTCTTCCCAGGGGCATCATTTTAGATTTTACAGCAGGAGAGAATAAATCATCTCCAAGCCAACAAGATGTCACACAGACCCCTCCCCTGCAAAAACAAAAACGAAAACAAAAACAAAAAAAAACCAGCAACTTCAGAACCAACGATACCTTCCAACCCCACTGGCTCCGATTTGCTCTGATCCAAGTTTTGAACGGTGCTCCCAGCCAGCAGCCACCTCCGAGACCCCTTTTCACTTTTTATGGTATCTGTAGATTTTCAACTAGAGGTCCATTTGATTTTTATTTTAAAAGATGTGTTTCTTTTACAATTCCTCTCCTATAATACCCTGTTTACCTGCTCCCTCCTTCAGCAGGGCCCGCCACCAGCTCCTGGAGAACTCAGCTCCTTCACCAGGGGCGCGGGGACTCGGGGACAGGGATGTTGCAAATCTTTGCGGCCCCTGCGGGCACGGCGATTCCCGCGTGCCTCCTGTTCCTGGGGGTGCCAGCTTTCAACGGTTCCGAGAAAATCTATTTATTTTTTATTCTTTGAGAGATGGAGTTAGAAGAAGCCATAGGAAGTACTTTTTTTTTTTTAGTCGGGAGAGTAGTGTTTATAGTGAAGGAGATAAGGCTCGCGTTTTGCTTATTCTATTTTTATTTTTATTTTATTTTTTTCAGGGGGTGGAAGAGTTTCTTGGGGAAGAACTCCACCCCAAAGAAAAAGTAAAACTTGGGTGTTCAGCATCCTCTATTCAAGCCAATTCGTAAGGTCAGTCAAGAGGATTCTTGGGGTATTCCTCTGAGCTAGAGATTATACATTTACAGGAAATACTTGGATAAGGGGCTAACTTCCTGTGCCCACTTGGTGTCCAAACATTTACAGAACGACCTGTGAGTCCACGCCATTGTAATTAGGTGTTCTGCTTCGAATTCTATTTTAATTTGATACAGGGCCCCGTACCACCCCACAGGTTTGGTGTCCTTCAACTCCCTTTTCAACAATTCAAAGGGATGTCTCTGTCAACAACATTAATATTCATCCTAAAGAATTTAGATTCTTGTAAATTCAAGTAGCTTGATAAGCAGGCTAACAACACTCAATTAAAAATGATCTCAAATAGCTAAACAGTATCGACAAACAGCCACAACCTTCTTCTCTCTAAATGCTGTTTCTTATTAAATCGATAAATGCGGAGATACGTTGCCAAGGCATCTGAGGAAAGACAGTTGTTGGTGTTTGGGGGTTAGCGGGTTTGTTTTCCACCTGCAGAAGTTTTTGAGTAAGATGTCTCCACCGTGGTCCGAATATTAGTAGATTCTTGACACGGTCATTTGTCTAATTTCTTGAGGTAGCCTTACAGAAATAGTTGTACAGAAAATTGTGAACTATCGATTTTAGGTTTAGACTAAAAAAAAATTCCTACATTTCACTTGTCCTGGAACCACTTTTCTCAAAAAAAAAAAAAAAGCTGGGAAGCGGAGTACAGGGGCGGTAGTCACTTTAAAGGCAAGGTGGCAGTGGTTGGTGGAGGAAATTTTATGAAAGAAAATAAAGAAAACTTGTCAGAACAAATTAATCGCACTCCCAAGTGACTTCTCAGAAGAGTCCAAGGACAATCAGAATCATAAGGATTCTGCTGCTCTTGCAAGGTCTCAGATATAGGAATAAAGTCATGACCAGAATTCAGTCCTCCGGTATTAGATGTCCCAGCCCCTTTGCTGCAGCACAGAACAAGAGAGCTCTAATTCCCAAGAAATTTGAGGCTTATTTTTGCCGCTATTGATTTCCCCAGATTGAGCTTCAGTTGAGGAATGAATGTGAAAAATGTGTACTAATTTGAATCCCGAAGATTCCAGTTATTAGAAAGCACAAGGACAGGTCCTCCGGTTCCTATTTTGTCTGCTTGGAGCTATTTGCAAGCGATTGGAAATGTTCTTCACGGGCGGGCGAGGAGAGACTATACCGAAACTTCTTTGCAGAAGTGGCGACCGCACTGGGCCTGAATAGCAGGCTCTCCTGCAATCGCACCATTTTTGGGGGGTGGAGGAGTGAGGGCGGAGATGGAGCAAGGAAGAGTTAAAACAGAAATTCAGTGAAGAGTAAAATTTTAACTTTCAAGACAGAACTCGATAGTATCTTAGATTTTAATGTCCTCCGTCCCGGCTGGAACAAAGATGCAAACACCCTCACGCCACCTCGGCCCTCGTCCTCCGAGTTCCAAAGGCGTTGAGGAGCAACTCGGCGGGGTGCAGTGTACCCGCGAGCCTTGCCCGACGGGCCTCGGCTTGCCTTCTCCTGCCGAAAGGGGGCGCATTCCTCCTCGGCCGGGGCGGGACCTACCCTAACTTCAGAAAACCTTGGACTCTGGCAGGAGAGCGACACGCTGGAGGACCTTTCGACACGAGTAGCAAAAGATAGGAAATATCGATGTCGTGAAGACACTCCGTGGACTGCATAAATATATGCTAGACACGCATTTTAACAGAAGCAGGGAGCTAGCGGGTAGGAGTTCTGCCTTTCTCGCCTTTGAAATGAGGGTGCTCAGGATTCCAGGGTGAACGGGAACCGCGAGGGGCGCTCTCGCAGTACTCCCTAACGGGACTAGATGACCCTAAGTCAGTGGGTGCTAGGGGTGGTGCCTGGGAAGGAGCCGGTTTGTGTCTGTGGAGGTGAGTGAGACGTCTCTGTATAGAAACTCCAGGTGCTTTGGAGAGCTAGAGCGCCGTCGAATTAGGAGCTGCTGCAGACCTGCTACAGACCCCCACTCTCATAGGACCCCAGTCTCCACACAGGGCAGACCTGGCCATCCTACAGTTAGGCCCCCGGGGTTAGGGGAACCCTCTTTCTCCCAAAGGAAGGACAATAGCTACCCCAAGTCTTGGTGTGTGCCCCCACATCTAACTCCCGGCTTCCACTCATCCTCCCTTTTTGGACAAGAGTTTCGAGTAATTTACAGGACGTATGAGGAAAATTCTTAACCTCCTTCTGTAAATCTTGGGATTTTCTACTTCTCTCCTTACCACACCCTGAATCTGGAGGTCAGCAAGGCAAGGCCACAGTGGGAGCAACACACTGGCAGAATGAATACTTTGTCTTCTTAGCAGAGATGGTGGTTAATACATGCTTTCCAAGATAATCTGAGCTTGGGTGTTCACTAGAAACAGAAGTGCCAGGCCAGAGCTGCAAGGGAAATTGCATTCCCACAAACGTTTGTCTGAGAGTAAGAACATTCACCCCATTCACTTAATTTCTCATCATCAGTCATGTCATTATATTTTAAAGGACCTCACGGTGCTGGAAGGTGGTGTAGTTATAAATAAGCATAAAAACAGATGGGCTCTCTCCCTGTACTCTAAATATATATGGGGAGGCCAAATCTTTTCAAAGAGGATTCAGATATACAACTTAAAGGCCAAGGGGCCCAACTCAATCAAAATTTGAGCCAGGATATGCTAAGTTTAATCAGCTTGACTATGGGGCAAAGTGAAAGGCCTAGCCAGCACTTCAGATATATATAGACAACCCCATTTGCTCAAGTTTCCATTGTATTTATCCACACAAATTCATGCTAGTGTGCAAAGGGCTTGGAGGATTTGGCCTGGGCCTGGTGGGAGGTGGGGGAATCAATGTCCAGACTCCTGCCTTTGTCAACCATCCTTGTCTTCTTTGCATGCCCTGCGCCCCGACTGGCTGTCCAGAGATGTGTGCTGCCTAGAAAACTGGTGCCTAGAGGCCATGGAAACCTCCTAAATTCTGTTTTCTAGAATCCTCTGAAAAGAAGAGAGCTGTTGAGCTCAATGATAGATAACATAACCAAGCATTTTCATGTATTTTTCCTGTCTGATAATTCATTTTATAATAGCCCACTTAGAGACTTCTTGGGAGTAGAGTTTTGGGGAGCTGGTTACTGTTCTGTTTCTTTTTTAGGTAACTCATGAATGCATATAAGTTGAAAGTTCCAATGGAAATAGGTATTGAATCTAAACGTTTAGACCTGGGCATTGACATATTGTCATTAATTCAGGTTGGGAGATGACACTCGGGAATTATGTACATCCATTTTCCACCAGGCCTACTTCCCTAAATACCCGTCTGGATCGCAGTAGTCCTATACCACCGGGATAGCCGCTAAACTGTTGCCTCGGCTCAGTGAATGCTTAAGTGATAGAATGACCTCCCCATCTTCAGTGGATCCCCTTTGGAATCCAGCTGAAGCACTGGGCCCCCTCCATTCCCCTTCCCACTTTATACCTTTTGCCTAGGAGATCTCCTCCAGGCTCACCATTTCAGCAACCATCCGCATACTGAAGACTCCCCAGGTTACAGCTTCACGGCCCCCCTTGGAACTGCAGGTCCCCAAATGCAGCTACCTACTCAACATTTCCACCTGAACATCACAGAAGTGCTTCAAACTCAAAAACAACAAAACATGGCACCAATGAGCTCCCTTTCCCCAATCTGATCCTCTTGCAGCCTTTCCTGGTTTTCCGTATCACAACATGGGGATGCAAAACTCAGAAATTTCAGACTCATCCTGACTCCTTCCTTTCCGCCTCTGTGCAGTCCATGTCCAAATCTCAACAAGTTTACCTTCCAAAATCACCTGAATCCATCTCCTCTTAAAAATCTATGATCTCTTACCTGCACTGCTGTACCAGCCTCCTAACTGGGTCTCCTTGAATCCATGCTTGTCCTCCTGTCTGTAGGTGGTGTACAGGGTGGATAGAATAGATCCCCAAGGAAAATTTGCTGAATGAATAAAAGGCATGCTAGTGCATTCTTTTACAAACACGTTTTTAAAAAATCATGGTTCTCTCCCTTTAGAATTCACAATTGCTTTCTAGTCTTTAAAAAAAATTTTATTAAAATTTAATTTAATTAACATGTACTATATTATTAGTTTTGGTGATAGAATTTAATGATTTATCAGTTGCATACAACACCCAATGCTCATTTCATCAAGTGCCCTCCTTAATGCCCATCAGGCAGGTACCCCCCCCCCCAGCAGCCCTCAGTTTGTTCCCTATAGTTAAGAGTCTGTTTTGACTTGCCTTCCTCTCTGTTTTCGTCTCATTTTATTATACATCAGAACCAAATTATTTGTCCTGTTTGCCTTTTTTTTTAATCACCTTTTATAGTCTACATTTCCATTCATGTCCCAGCAACCTGCCCATTCACACAGAAACCAGAACTGTTCTCCTACTTTTCCCTAGTATGCAACTTAGGCTAGGACATTTCCCCATGTCCTCTAGTCCCTTTTCTGCTTCTGACTTCTCATAGGAAATGTCCTTGCTCTGTACCTCTTTTTTGCAAACCCACCCATGCTACCTTTCAGGGGTCTGCTTTTTGTGACACCTTTCTTGATGGCTTCATTTTAGACAAAGCAAACCCCTTCCCTTGATGCTTTACTATAGAAATAATCAGAGCTTTTACAAGCATTGCTTAATTATTTTCTAAATATTTTGTGGTTGTTAATATAGCTTGAGGATTTTCTTAAGATTAGAGATTTGGGGGAGTGTGGTGGGGAAGAGGCATATTCCACAGCGTATATAGTAAAGCTGCAGTAAGCAAATTAAATAAATTTTCTTTTTTTCTTTTTCCTTTTCTTTCTTTCTTTCTTTCTTTCTTTCTTTCTTTCTTTCTTTCGTATAGTGTGGTTCTGCTATTTTTGCAATTTCTAGCTTGTGAGTAATTTTTTAAAAAAATACAAGCGTAATGCCAAAGTGTAATACATGCTAATTTTAGAAAATGTATTATTTTACATTAAAAAGTTTAATTGGGAAAGTAAAGTCACCCATATTTCACCACCCTGATATAGAGGCAGTTCATAGTTTGGTGTTAAAATATTTCCTTCTTAATTTTTACACAATTTTTATATCAACATTCTCCATTACTGATTTTTCTTAAATCAATTGAGGAATTTTTCACCCCATTTTCAAAGATTGAGTTGTCACCCCAAATTAAGAAAATACACAAACATGTAACCCACTTGCTCTCATCAGAAAAATTAAACAGACAAACAACAAACAACAGCTCCCAAGGATTGTGGGAGATGTGATGTCACGGCTGTTTCCCAGAGTTCTCAGGTTCCGGTGGGTCCATTCCCAGCAGTAAAGACCTTCAGGGTAAACAGTTTCTTTTTCTTTGCTGCTTGTTCTAGCTGGGAACCTTCCCTAGACATGAGCACATGTCTCCTTTTGAAATTGGAAAAGCCTGCATAATACTTAAAGGACATTCCGGGACCACAGTTGGAGAGCTACTGCTCAAAAAATTAGTTTTTACATGGTTTAGTAAGGAAGAGCTCCATAAAACTGTTGAGGAGAAAATGTCCTAAGGGACTGTACATTTTCTGTTATTGTAGATCTCTGGATCTTGACTTGTCGTTTTAAAAGTGTTTTTTTTCTTTTTCTTTTTTTTTAATGTTTTTAAAACTCATACAATGCTTTTGTAAAAAAAGGAGGAGGAAAACGACATTTATTTCTCTATACCTTGTAGAATGATGATCACATAGGCTAGTGAGAGCACACAGTAGTGTATTTTGACAGGAGAAGCACTTATAAAAATAAAAAAAATGCATTTATCCATATATGAAAATCTATGGTGCCACAGCCCTTATTTAAAGTGATAATTGCAAAGAAAATATAAATTGTTATAATGAAGTGTATTTAAAAATCGTTCCCAGGCAAGTTGATGTTAAAATTTTTGCCCGATGAATGCCAATATTTTCTTTAGGGAAAATATTATCAAGTGATGTAAAATCGTGTAGAACAAAACTTTTAAATTATGAATTAGATATATCTTAGAAATTAATCTCCCTCTCATGGGAAAGGGGGAACAGAGAGAGTAATCACGATTTTCGAGGATTAAAAAACCACACTTGCCCAATAAAAGTTTCTGCAGTTCCCCACATTGCCTATTTCTGAGGGAAGAAAGAAGGAGAACCACCCAGAGAGCTCTTTGCCTATAACCAGATGTGCTGTTCAGCAGCTCTACTCAAGTTTGAGGGAAGACCACAGGATGAATCCTCAACACATTTAAGAAATAAAACGTAATTTAGTTCATTAATCATGAAACTGAAATCTGCAGTTTTGCTACACATATTTCAAAGGCTGAATCCCTTCTGACAAGAGAAACAGAACATAATATCTCTGCACACTTGACTGTTATGAGTCTGTTCTTAGTTTCCCTCAGGGAAGAAGAGATTTTTCTGGGTGTGATCATTTTTACTCAGAATATATGGAGCACTATTTAAATTTATGCATTTTTTTTTAAATATTTCATTTATTTAATTGACAGAGAGACAGCCAGAGAGAGGGAACACAAGCAGGGGGAGTGGGAGAGGAAGAAGCAGGCTCATAGCAGAGGAGCCTGATGTGGGGCTCGATCCCAGAACGCCAGGATCACGCCCTGAGCCGAAGGCAGATGCTTAACGACTGAGCCACCCAGGAGTCCCTAAATTTATGCCTTTCTTATCCCCCTTTACCCCAACATTCTCCTTCCTCAGGGTGGTAAGGTTGTTTTTTTTCTTTTCTTTTTTTTTTTTCTTTTTCTTTTTTTTTTTTTTTGCTCTGTTTTGGAGAATCAGGGCTACCTTGAACAGCCAGGAAATTCCAGCTGTATCTGGGTAGGCCTTAAAGTCAATCATTTTAACTGACTTACTGTATGTACTCAGACTGCTGGAGGATTTAATTCTTTTCCCTGATTGCTTGTATAAATTAATGTCTTACTTTGTCTTAAAGAATTAATAACATTAATAATATGAATAATAAAGTGCCATAAAATATGAAACTGCTTCACAAACTCCAAGAACATATACCAATGTTATTATGTTTTATAAAACCAGTTCTAAGAAGTAGGTGGGGGTAGCATAATTATTTTCATTTTACAGAGAAGAAAATTGGCTTGGAGAGTTTTAGGGAGCTCTTGACTTGAATATTTCCTTCCTGATCCCATTGTACTTATTTATTTTTTTCATTCTATCCCATTATCTTTGATGTCAACCAAATTCTTGTGGACGTGTTATAGTCTAGTGAAACAATTTTGAGTGAGGACTAGAGAGACCAGCACGCCACTTCACAACACATTACCGTGCTCCACAAATCTCTTTTGTCTCCTTTGGTTCATAATCATTGTTATAAAGTGGACATGTAACTGCTGTTACCTGTCTTCCTCGTGGGAACGCAGCAGGCCTAAAAGGTACAGCAGTTGCAAAAATACTTGAGGAATAAAGGGCCAAATTTATTATTATACCATAGAAATCAAGTGGAGACTTTTCTAAATTATGTTATCGAGCAAAAATTTAAAGCTAAGAATG
This sequence comes from Ursus americanus, assembly GCF_024610735.1. NCBI lineage: Eukaryota > Metazoa > Chordata > Mammalia > Carnivora > Ursidae > Ursus > Ursus americanus. The sequence goes on along the minus strand of NC_142128.1, from coordinate 94,979,728 downwards.
TGTTTCAATAAATTGATCCCCAGCCTTCAAAAAGCAAGAATCTTTCATTTAGATTTAAGGGCATCAGGGGTTTCAAAGCATTTTACTCTGTATTTAGAGAATTCTGTGCTAAGTTATGATTCTACTATTTCCTTACTGGTTGACTTTAGATAAATCTCTGGGTCTCAATTTCCTCACCTAAAAACCTGGCACGTTAATAGCTATTACACGGGTTTAATGAGATAATGTGAACAAAGACTGCAACCCCCTATTTCCCGTCCCACTGAAGGCATGCAAGAAAATGTTTGCTCTTTTCCTGCTCCCACTTCCGTAACATCTCTGACAAATGTCAGTTACTCCAGGCTCGGATATAAATTCAATGTGGTTTCCCAGTCGATGTTGGAAGCCATTTTAATGTCACTAAAACTAGGGATATTCCCATACTCCAAAAGTCACGCTCTTACAGAATGTCACTTACCAAGTGACTAAGGAGACAGCTGTTTTTGATCTCCAGTCAGGAACTGATGCCTTATGATTTCTAGTGATGCACGAAGTCACACCATGAGTGCCTGGCAGAGCTGGGAGTCTGGCTCAGAAGTTTTCGACTGTGGTCCCCTCCTTCAGGCCACCCTTCTCCTCATTAGCATGAACCAGTAATCTGAATCTTCTTCGACTCTGAAATGGCACCGACCTTTCATATTTCCACTTGTCCATCCATCACCACGGACTGTGCAGTGACTAAAGAAGACAAATGCCCTTCTCCAGTTTGGACACTGAATTTAATGGAGAATATATGACATGGGCTTAGGACATCAGGTGTCAAGACTTCTTACCCCAGACCTCACACAGCCACTAAGTTTCCTGGAGACCAACCATGTTGAATTTTCTCTGTAGTGTAATGTCTCTGACATGGCACCGTCTTACCGTTCCTCTGAGACTTCTTTGGGGTTCATTTAATTTTTTAGACATGAATAATACTCGCCATGCTAACTGTGATCATACGTAAAGTTGCCACTCTTATGTCAACTTGGGTTTCCTAACCAGTTGAAGAAGATAAACGTTCTGTTCCCCAGTTTGATATGTGACCTGCTTTCATATGTATTGCTTTGAAATCTGATAAACCTAGAAGACACACAGACTGCATTTCTATATCATAAAGCATCCGGGACTCTTTATTTTGTTGCCAAGCAATTGACGATTAGATTTCCTCGGCATTCTTTGGTAACAGATGAACATCACCTGTGGTACATGTGGAGAAAATGGGTCACTGTGCGTGAGGCGATTGGACGAGTTTGTTGCATGACTTCTGTGCTGGTCTAGAGAAGCAGTTTACCATGTGCTTTATGCAAAAGAGAGGCAAAACATCTCCTAAGTATGCCTAGTGGGTATTACTGAGATTAGGAACACAGATCTGTCCGCAGTACCAGTTCTGACATATGGAGAAGTATGTGTGTAAGTTTGCTGAAATGACTGTGTGTGCTTTACGGGATCATGTAGTCTTGAACTGCGGTGCGGAGAGCTGGATTACTGTTCTCCTTTAGAGAGCGTGGAATCCTTCCTCATGTGGGAAAACTTTCCCTTGGTCCTTGATTACTTCATTTCCTCCTTCTATGTGTCTCCTATGTGCAGGTCATCTCTGATGATTCAGAGGCAAGAGATAAAGAGAAATAACAGATCATCTGATTCTTTCTCTCCTATGCTTACAGTCGAATCCTGTATATCTTACAGTGTGATGCCTGGTTTGTCTTCATCAGGATGAACTGAAATGTCTTGAAATGCAGATCCCAGGACCCCATTCATACCCAGTGAATCAGAATCTCTCAAACACGTGCATTTTTATCCCAGATGATTTTCATATACCGTCAAGTTTGCAAACGTGTATGTAGACCATGTTCTTTCATAGTGATTCGCATTGAAGGATGTATTTTTGCGTGCCATCCACGGGGTCCTGTGTGGTCCATTATTATTAAACTCTCCCCTTATAAGCGTTAGTTTTGGCTTTTCAACCAGGTGTATAAAGTTTTGAAGACAAGGGCAGACAGGCAGACATTTTATATTCGGAGCACTCATGGTGCTTTTCATATTGTAAATGACCTAATAAGCAGTTATTGAGTAAAGAATCCATGAAGCATTCGCTAGGCGCCTGGCACTGTTTTAAGTGCTTCATGTGGAAAAAAAAAAAAAAAAAGGAAAAAACATTTAAGGTGATTACTGAAGGTTGTAAAAATCCTCACTATGACTAATTTTAGGTGATTGTTATCTTGGCTCTTATTCTGGAAGAAAAAAACACGTGCCAAAGAGAGAGCAATCTATCACACAGATACTATGATTTGCAATTTAACTTCAGTTTTAAGTACATTTTCAGATGAAAAATATGCCACGTTTAGGAAGTTAGAGTTCAGTATTTTGTGTGTGTCTCTCTCTTTTTCTTACAAAGTCCTTCCTTCCTATCTGATGGTTGATAAAGCAGTTTTTCTATTTATGCGATTTTGCTTACTTATTTTATACACAGTTTGAAAAGGCCAATTTTTTTTTTGCCAGCGTATAGAATTTTATTAAAAAACCATTCAATGAGTGGGATGGATCTCAATGTTTTCTAAACAAAACCCTGAAGCATGAGTTTATAAGGTTCTGCATAACTTCATCGACTCATACTACAGAGGAAAAACATTGTTGGATGTCACATGGTAACTGAATAGACTATTCATCATCACGAGGGACGCACCCCCTGAGGGCCTGCAGAAACTCTTGGGGTGGAATTTTCAGATGGATAAGGTCCTGAATTACCAAGGGGAAGCCAAGTCCAGACTCCACCTTGGGTTGCGTTAGTTCTAGACAAGCAGTTCTCAAACATTAGCACACATCAGAATCACCTGGAGGGATGTAAAAACACAGATTGCTGGACTCCACTCCCAGAATTTTAATTCAGGAGCTTTTGGGTGGGGCCACCAAGTTTTCGTTTACCGTCTTTTTCAGATCCTGGCTGTGAAAAGGTTTCATTTGAAATCTCAGCGTAACTTTTCCAACTTTGCCATGTTTAAACAGAATTTTATCCCATTAGTGGGGTACTAGGCTTGGCACATACTCAAGTTACATCTGAAATTGCTCCGTTTAAGGTAGGCTCCAAAGCTTTTGTCCTAAATGGATTTTCTATTAAATATTAAGCTTTCTTCCCCCTAATGAAGTGTATTCAATTCATAGATTGTTGTCTAAAGAGTGTTGGGGGGAAGGATGGAAATAGCTTCTTTTTTTTTTTTTAAGATTTTATTTATTTATTCGACAGAGATAGAGACAGCCAGTGAGAGAGGGAACACGAGCAGGGGGAGTGGGAGAGGAAGAAGCAGGCTCATAGCAGAGGAGCCTGATGTGGGGCTCGATCCCAGAACGCCGGGATCACGCCCTGAGCCTTAACCGCTGTGCCACCCAGGCGCCCTGGAAATAGCTTCTTAAATGACAGACCATTTAACTCATTAAACATCATTTGGAAAAGCAGGGTTAGTGGACTTTAGAAAGCTCAGAGGAAGAGAACTAGAATGGAGGGCCCTTGCAGAGATGAGAAGGGCCAAAAACCAAGGGGAAAGGCTTTTCTGGAGCCGTATCTGCAGCAGAGACCACTGCTGAGTAACAGGCCTCGAAGCCCATCTGGGATCCTTTGGTGACAACTTTGCTCTAGTGGTTTATGACATCACTGGAACCCCCTTGGTGGAATTACAACTTCATAATTCACAGTTAGCTGTTGTTTATTTTATATTTAATCATTTGCGGAGCACACTGGCAGCATACCCAGGGGAACGATGTGGTTATGCTCCTGCAAATCTTGTTGTTGCATAATTAAGTACGTCAGAAGTAATTCACCAAGTGTCATAACATCCCATATTTCAGACTTGCAGAGGCTGGCCTTGGTTGTGATTGTCCTGAAAGTTATCCCATCTGACTCACCTTCTCAATGAGTTTTCCTTTTGGAGGAACAGTTACCAAAGACAGCTGGGCTTCCGAGTTTAAATGCAGTTTTCTGAGTAGCAAGCACAATGCTTCCATAGAAAGACAATCCCGAATGTGAAACTGACTTCTATAATGTAACTGTAAAAATGCCGTTTTATTTCTATTATCCCATAAGGATATAAAATGAATCAATCAAACAACAAAGAAGGTTTCTGGGTTAGCCTAGGGAATGGGGATTAGTTCCTGTGTTTCTTTGTGTTTGGCCCTTGGCTGCTCAGAAGTGAGCCCACTTATCTAGTGCCTTTGGGTCTTTCAGGGGGAGAAGGGAGAAAGGGAAGAAATTAAAATTTCCTTAATCTTTCCTAAAGGAGAGAAATTAAGATTTATTGAGCACCCAACATGACCAGGTCATGTGCTGGGTGATTTATACTACTTATGTTGTTCAAATTCTCACAGTAACATTGAGTGGTAGATATTGTCACCCTCCAATTTACAAATAAGGCTTTGAGACTCCGAGGAGGCTTAACAACTTGCCTGAAGCCTCAAAATTGGTCTTGATGAAACCAGCACTTGTCTCAATGCCTCTGGAACTCCGTATCCCATTATCCTCTCATTTACCTTCCAGTGGCTAGAAAATTGGAAGGAGATGGTTGAGCCGAATGGTTTTTCTGCCACATTTATTCAGTGGAACACAGAACTCCAGTAACTGTAGTCCTGGACTATGTATTGGGATTGCAAATGAAAAAATGCAAATAATCCATCAGGAAATGATATCTTTGTAAAGAAAACGCCCTGATGGCCCTGGATACTTAAGTGACAGTCAAGCGGCAAAATGGAGGTTAATTATGGGGCTCAGTGAACTCGAATGAAAGAGTGAGTCGGAAGATAGTGTTAGAGAAGAAACTAGGTGAGCCAGAGAGCTTTACTGAAGGTGAAGATTGATTTTGGTCATGGTTCTGACCTTGAACATGCCAACAAGGCCCTCTACTCTATAATCTTATGAGACTGGAAGAACAGCAATGTATTTCTGAAAAGTCTGTTGAAGATTAAATCAGGTATATGCGGCTCTTCCTTACCTTTCCTCACAGGTGTACAAAGCTTCTCAACTTCGTCAGTTCTAATACCAGATGAGAATATTGAGGGAAAAAAGGTCCAAAATTTTTGCTGAAATTCCCTCCCTCTATGGGAATGAGTTGTGTTTGCTTGTTTGTTTGTTTTTTAAGTAAAGAAAAGGATTTTATTTGAAAGATTCAGACAGCCTGATTTGGTTGTTTGGGGCTGGAAATTCATTTTCCAGATGCAATGTCATAAGGGGTGATTGGGTTTTCTGGAAACGTCCAAAAGGCTGGTAAATGTATGAGACAGATGAACTATAGTGATGGTGGAGGCAGCTAGAGTGTTGCTTCTGGAAGGAAGTGGCTTAGTCTCTCAATGGTAAGGAGGAAGGGGATGTCTTGGCCCCTTTATTAGTGTAGGACCAGTGCTGGGCCAAATCGAGAACTAGATGAATTTGATCTCTGGGCAGCCTCTGCACCACCCATGCCTGGCCACCAGGGTCTGAATTTGGTGTTCCTCCTGTGTGCTCTCATGTCACACTGCACCGCTTCTTTCAGAATGCCACTGAGGTCTGGGTGCCTCTGTCTTCCTACCCACCCCTCTTCTCTAGAGTTCCCAGTGAGGACGATAAACACATAGAGAAATAAGGTGCTGAATTGTCATCATCTGGGCCTACAGGCAATAAGCCCTGGGCAGTCCAAGGCCCCATCTTCTGGGATTTGCTGGTAAAACAAAGTGGGAGAGTTAGGTTTAAATCTGTAACCATTGCAGAACAAACTCCCACTCTTTCTTTCTCTCACTCACTTTCTCGTACATTCAGCGAATCTGTATTGAGTACTTGCTGTGCACCAGTCACTATTCTAGGTGCTGGGGATTCAGCAGTGAAAACCACCACTTGCTTCTCCTCACCGATCTTACTTTCTCCTGGGAAGAAAAGGCAATAAACAAGTAAATAAACAAACAACTAGGTAAATAATGAAAAGTCCTATAAAGGAAATGAACCAGCCTCATTCGGGCAGAGGTAGGAATGAAACAAAGGTGTTAACTAGGTGGAGATCAGAGTAAAGACTATCAGAGCATTTTACCTACCAGGTAAAATCAGGCAGCAGAAGAGAACATGTGCGACGGCCAGTAGGCATGAAGAAACTGGGGAAGTCCGAGGAACAGAATGAAGGACAGTGTGGGGAGAGGATAGCAAGTGATGGGGGCTGGTAGGTGAGGGGTCAGGTGATAGGGACCCTGTAGATCATAGTGAGGAGTTGGGCTTTCAGCCTAAGAATGATGGCAGTGGGAAGCCATGGGACAGATTTACACCGGGGAGTCTTGTGATCTGACTCACCTAATGGAAAGAACAGTCTGCTCTATTGAGAATGTACGTAGATTGGAAGAGAAAGAAGATGTGGTTAAGAGGTTCTTGCAATGGGCCAAGTGAGGGATTATGATGTTTTGAACGGCCTTATGGTTGAGGCGCTGAGCAGCGGTGGTGGGCACCCAGCTGGGCTCGCTAGAGGGCCCAGGTGGCCATGAGCCAGCTCGCTCTGTACATGCAACGGGCCTTGCCTGGCGGACTCACCCAGGGCATGCACTTCTCTTAGCCTCGTCTTTTCTGCGTTTCTGTACCCAGGTTTTCTCTCAAACTTGCAAGCCTTTCCACGGCAGGCTCCCTGGAAGCAGCTGACAAAGGACAGGGAGTGGTGGGGTGCAGTGGGGTGTGAAATGGGAGCAAGTTTTCCTTGAGTGTGTTATTTGAAAAGCTAGAGCCTGTAATTCACGTACGGCCTATAATTTTCCCAGAAAGGAAGGGTTCTGTTTTAAGTTCTGCAAAAGCAGCCCCTTTGTCATTTAGCAAAACATCAGAAGGCAGCAGCATTGCTAACAACTGCAATCCAGAGATGTGAAGGCTTGTGTAGCTGAAATGCCTCAAGAAGTGATTTGTGTTTCCTGGGTCAGAGTTCCTCCCCTTCAGTGCGTCTGCATTAATGCCACCAAAGGTCAGAAATCAGTCAGGTCTTTTCTCCAAACAATGGACTAGTAATCGCAGTTCCAATGAGCGCCATCAGAGCGCGTTACCTACCACCAGCCATTCAGCTAACAAATATTTATTGTGTTCAGCACTGTGCCAAGCACTCCGGAGGACGCCGAAGAAGCCTGGGGCGTGGGCTTTTGCCAAAAGAGCCAATCATCTAATTGGTGAGGTGAGTCTAACTAACCCTGACTCGCACATGGCTCACCTCAGAGTAATTTCAACATGTCCAATCCTGAAATCATCAATACTGCAAACTGTTCCTCCTCTTTTTCCTATTATTCAACAGTACCTCAAGCCTTGGGGGGCAGAACCAGCTCAAAGTCTCAACAGCAACGCCAACCCCTTCCTGTCTCTCATTCTACGTGCCTGTTTCTCAGGGCAGACATTTTGTGCTACGGGGGCTGGATGAGATCTTTCCTCATCGTTCCTTACAAATGGAACTTTCTCTGACCCAGAGGAGGAATTTCAAACCTGTAAGAAACCACTCGTTGGAAAACTGTCAGGAGAAATTTTGAACAGATCCATCTTGCTTTTAAAGAAGATTTTGAACCCCCAATAGTTTAAGCGCTCTGCAGCTTGTCGCACCCTGAGAGTTGAGAAATGCCTTCTGGCTCATCTTCCAGAGCGTTCTGTCTGCCAACACTTCTCATGCGATTTCAAGTAATTTGGCAAATGACAAGTTATAGTCAGCATAAACTTATAATTATGCAATTGATTAAGCAGACCAGGAAGAAAAGTTCAGAATTTGAATGGAAAAACCGGTCTTCATATAAACCGAACCTTGGAACAAGACGACAGGCCCCCGACTTCCACACTAGAACACAGAGGCAACCAGTTTAATTTCTTCACACAGGGAATTGAATCAGTATTTTTCCCGAGGCTGAAATATTGGCTTTAACGGGGTTTATTTGAGGTTTTATTCGGCTTATCTCTTCTGAGCTTCCTCTAATGTCTTCATCAATGTTCTGAGAAAAAAAAAAAAAGAGCAGAGAAACTTGACTCAGGATGGGCTAGTGTATACCGGATATGGTTGAAACCACCAGGCTTGCTCACCTCCTGACACCAGGGGACACACAGGACAGTGCGAGGTGGGGAAGGCCGGTTGGAGTCGGCTCAGGCGTGGGAAGTGCTGTCAAAGGGTGATTCAAGTCTGGACGAGCAGCTGACTGGGGAACAACTCAGCAGCCCTCAAAAGCCTGACTCCCAGCCAGGGGGTTTATGAAGGCAATCTGCAAGACACATTTAGAGGGAAGATGATTTGGGAATTACAGTACTTTCACTCAGACTAGGAAATTTAAAAGATATTTGTTCCAATAGATGAAGAATAAAGAGTTTGGAATCAGAAAATCTAGATTTCAGGTCTGCCTTTATTTCTGCCTATGTGAGCCTCTCTTGGCCTCCGTGATGTGTCTATACAATGAAACGGTAATGCCTGCTTATTTGTGATCGTCGTGGAGTCTTGGGGGTACAGCATGGAAGAAAGGATGCATGGTTCCAGATCTGATCAATACTACTGTAAAGCTTTGCGTAACAAGTGAGTCATACATTGCCAGGGATTCAGAGGGTGGATTTTTCACATCTAGCAGGGACACGTGCGGAAAGAGTTCACGGAAGAGGAGGCATTCGAACAGGACTTCAGTGTACTAGAAACTTTTTTTTTAAGATTTTATTTATTTATTTGACAGAGAGAGACAGCCAGCGAGAGAGGGAACACAAGCAGGGGGAGTGGGAGAGGAAGAAGCAGGCTCCCAGCGGAGGAGCCCGATGTGGGGCTCGATCCCAGAACGCTGGGATCACGCCCTGAGCCAAAGGCAGACGCTTAATGACTGAGCCACCCAGGCGCCCCAGAAATTTTTTTTACAAGTCAGAGCATCGTGAGTTAAGAAGAATATAAACGCTAAGCAAGCGCGTTTGAAGCGGACATGTACCTCTTCAATCCCACAAGAACCGCTCCGAGCAGAAGGGCGAGGCCTCTGAGTTTCCTTGCCAGTAGCTGACATTGCTTCACTCTGTTAGAGTTAAAAATACCAACTCTCCGCCTCCAGGCTGTCAATCTGGCACCTTTCACTAGCATTAAACTAATTTAAAAAAGATTTGAAACAACATTACAATTAAAAAAAAAAAAAGCCTGGTAGATTTTTAGTCAAAGGTACAAACAACAAGTTACTGTTTGTGTCCCAGAGATTTTTTAAAAACATCATCTTCCAAGTAGAGAATGGCAGCTTAGAAAACATGCTGGCTTAGAGGACCAAAAGCCTAGGAGGGTGGAAGGGGGCAGCTGGCGTTTCATATCCCAGCTTTTCTTTAAAAGAACCTATGGTGGCTTTGGAGAGGAGAGAAGCAGAAGGGGAAGGAAGAGAAGTGGAGAAGAGAATTTCTCATTCAAATAATCCCATGGTTTTCAGCAAGGTCAAAAGTCTGAGAGTTCGGTGGTGCCTTGGGGAGTAGGACTAAGGAAAATGTGATTTGCCAAGGTCAGCAATTTCTGACACTCATTCAAATTCTAGCCTTAGGGGGGTAGCCGTTTGATGAGAGCAGAGGAAGAGGTGGCATGAATAGATGACATTTAACATCGGTAGGAGACAGGCGGCTGTGGCAGCTTGCTCACTCGATTCCATGGGAGGCATTTCTAGAACAAACAGAGTCACCTCTTAATTGCCTGCATATGGATTTCCCAGTTGGTGGGTTCTTTTTAGAACCTGCCGTTGACATTTTAAGGCACACGCTCTGGAGTTACTTCATTCTCAGAGAGACGACACTTTGAGAATCCAAGGTCATCTGGAAACTCAACCTAGGTGAAACTTGTTGGAAGTGTATACCACCTAGGTAAATGAAAGCAAGGAGACCATATAATTTTCCAAGCATAAATATAAGCTTTCGCACCACCTCTTGTTTTGGGGACCGGAACTAGCATCCATCAATACGTTGTAGATGGTTCTGCCTTGTTTCTTTCCGTTAGTTAGAATCATCAAGACTTGATTGGCCACTTCCCCATCTCCACCCCAAATCCAAGTCCTTTAAGTTCCCCTGCTAATGACAGCCTGTTTTAAGAGTAGCACAAAATTAAACAAAAAGCATGATTTCTATGACATTAAGGGCTTTTTTTTTTAAAAAAAAGGTCACCTTGACCATTGGGGATTGTGTTTCTGTTTTTGTTTTTACAACTCAGAATATCGAGCGAAGAACAATATCAACACTGAGCAGGCGACTTTCAAACCCCGTATGTGAAAGCTGGCTCTTAAATAAGGAGAAAGTTTTGGCTTCGTACATTCACAGCGCACTGAAGTCAGATTCGGTGAACAACTCCGCTGGAGGTACCGGCACCACACAAATTCCCTCTGCGGCGTTTTACAGGAAATTTCTTGGGATGCCTACCAATACCCCATGACTTTCATGAATTCTTTCTGTCCTTTTCTGGTCTAAACTAAACGTTTGGGTTTTGCTCTGAGGGAGTGGTGTCACCGCCGGGGCCAAGAACATGGGCTCGTGGAGCAGCTCAGTTCCCTCCCTTGTTTGCTCTGCAGCCTCACCTTTCTTTTCTCCGAAGCGAGGATCACACTACGGGGTTGTCGTGAGCATAATGTATTGAATGTGGTTAGCCCGGTGCCTGGCATGTAGCAAATACTCACCGAATGGAAGTTATTTTATAATAAGTACTTGGTTCTTATTTTACAATCGAGCAGACACTGCGGAGTCCTTTATCACTCAGCCATAAAAACTGTGTGGATATTTCCTTGAAATATTCGTAAACATCTGGAAACAATTTAGTCTGAGGACACTTTAGGTAACTAAAGGGACTCATTCTTAAAATGAATATATAGTCTCAGGAGACTCTGGGGTCAAAGAGCAAGTGACCAAATACTTTTACTCAACCCAGAAAGCTTTGTGGTGAGAGAAAGGGGGAAAGAAAGAGGGAGAAAGAGAAGAGGTGGGAGAGAAATGCATTTTGCTTAAAGCTAAGCATCAAAATATTCTGAGTGAGAAGCAATGTGGTGTTTACTATGTCATATCACAGTCAAAGCATCTAGGCTATATTTCCATGTACTTGCTGAGTGACTTCTAAGTCTGTTGTCACGCCTCTCTAAAAATTAGTATTGTTATTATTATTTTACCTATTAACCAAGAGATCTTGGGAGGTAAGACCTAGAACCCCCTACTAACTGTGAACCCAGAAAGCAGTATCAAATAACTTGAGAGAGAACTAGCACTCAAGGTACAACGTGGGTCAGGAAAATGTAATGTTATGTAGTATTAATAGACATCTCTAGAAATGGCCTATACTTTGTGGCAAAATTAAGGTGTCTTATTTTTTTTCTATTTTTCTGAAAAAAATGCTTTTATTTAACCAATCCATTTGAAAAAGCAATTTGATTTTTTAAATTTGATCTCAACAATATGTTGAGGTATGTTACCGGTATGTTTCAGGGTTCCAACTTCCAGGCCTTCAAAATGAATTTCAGATTTATGCTCAGGGTTATCTAGTCTTCAAAAATTTATTCACCCAGTAAAGTTTTATTTTAAAAAATCAGGGTACCCATATTTATTTAGTCAAGTAAGGATATTAAATAAACTTCCTACCATTTTCTGGGTATATTGTTTTAGAAAAGAAAGGACATTATAGCGCCAACATGACAAAATGACTGTAATCTCCAAATAAAACAAATGGATGCATTTAACCTAAGAAGAAACTCACCATGTTGTTCTTATCCCTCCTGCCCATTTTATTTTGGAGTCTTGAAAACTTTGTCTTTGTTCTGAGAATTGTTGGCGGGGAATCTCTGATGGTGGCATTTTTTGCTTCCGATAGTTCACTATATAATTGCTGATTTCACTAATGAAACTCATTTGATGATTTTGTGGTGACCCAAGTTCAAATAAAATTTATATTATTCTTCAGCTATCCATCTTCTGGTTCCTAGCTCCACGACAATCGAATTATCATCCTGTACATTAACAATCAACTGCATGGTTAAAACCAGATAAAAGATAATGTGAGCTAAAAGTAGACATTTGAGACATGAATTATTGATTTAAAGTTGTACTGAATCCATCAGGATATATTTTTTCCTAATCCACTGGTACCCAATCTCATATTCCCCAATTTCTTAAGGGCAGTGAAAGAAACCTTTACTAATTTTCAATATTTCAAGGCACCTAATAATAAAATACGTTTGTACTCTCTACAAACAATGACAACAGCAAAAAAAACTTTAAGATTTTTTTGATTGCATCAATTTGAATTTAGATGATTCTGTGGATCCCCGTAAAGTTCTTAGAACATAGGAGGGAGTCATCCAAGAGCTAAATGAATGCAGGAAAGAATGAAGATATTCTTGGCTGCCACAGGCTAAATTGTACCTCGGACAGACAATTTTAAATTTACTTGATGCAAATGATAAAATATAGTTTACTTGGTAGAAGAAACTGTAAAACATGGAATCTATGGGGAGAAGACCGTCCATGGAGCTGAAAAGATCGAGAGCGTTTGTATTTTTTTGTGAAGATATGAGTGGAAATAAGACTGCACTCTGAGGGAGGTTTGTGCACCTAATCTTTACGTTTATGACCAGAAGTCTATGCCGAGAGGGACGTGGGTTTTGTTGTTGTTGTTGTTGTTGTTTTGTTAGCTCTCAGTATATAGTTCCAGGGTCCTGATATTTATCAGCTTAAAGAAGCCATTTTCCTTTCTTAGGTATTTTTCTTGCTTTAGGACACCAGGTGGCGATATGGGGTGAAGTGTGGGGAGCTTGGGGCACTGAGATTGGATCCTGTCCTATGAAAGGGGAAGCATGTGGATGGAGATCTGGAGAGCAGACTGATCTGCATGTGTTTGAGAGACGGACAAATAGATCAAAAAAGGGAAAACCTTTTAAAGATTTGGTTACCTTTTGGCTGAAAAAGATGTTGACATTCATCATCTGAATGAAACACTTTTCTCATGAGATTCCAGACAATATTCCACTTGGAAAATTCAGGAGCTACCAGAAAGTCTCTAGCTCCTGCTAGCCATGTTTTTGTTTTGTTTTGCTTTGTTTTTTTAGTTTTTTGTTATATGTAAGATGTTTCCTCCTCTCTTCCCTCCCATTTGTTCAATTGCAGAGCACCTACAATGTTCCATGCACAACACTAGAAATATTGGGTCATATAAGGTCTGGTCCCTGACCCTTATGAGCTCATAGTTTAAAAGAAGCAGACATGTGAATCCTAAATCAGCAGTATGTTTTGGGTTCTAGAATGGAGTCAGGATCAGGACAGGATAAAGAAGGGTTGCAAAGGACAGAGTTGTCATCCAGTAGCCAAGGAAGAACTTTGTGGAAGATATGAGCTTTGAACTGGATAGTGAAAGATGAATAGATGTCCACTATTTAGAATAGATCAGGAGAGGGAGATTATTATAATAGTCAATTTTGCCACCATGAACAGTTCAAGTATCCATGGCGTGCATGAGAAAAGTTGGTTGGGTCTTAGCATTTATCATAATCGTACTCAAGGGGTGCCTCGGTGGCTCAGTCGGTTAAGTGTCTGCCTTTGGCTCAGGTCATGAACCCAGAACCTTGGGATGGAGACCCACATCGGGCTCCCTGCTCAGCCAGGAGCCTGCTTCTCCCTGTCCCTCTGCCCCTCTCTCTGCCCCTCCCCCTGCTCGTGCTCGTGCTCTTTCTCTTTAGCATGCTATCTTTCTCTCTCTCTCTCTCTCAAATAAATAAAGAAAATCTTTAAAAAATAATCATACTCAAAAGCACAATCAGTAGTTACTACTAGTAGACCAGCTTTTTAATTTGAAAATGGGAGAGAATACATGTTTGGCAACACTTGTCTTCCCCCCAAGCCCTCATACGTGAGAATTTGTGTGATGAGAGTAGTTATAATATAAACTGAGCTTCAAATATTCAAGTGTTTTTATGGATCAGGATGGATATACATGGGCTGCCTAGGTGAGGTGCAAGGGAGGTCTTAGAAGTATGATTCCAAGAAGAGTACAGATAAAATAAAATTTAGAAAACAGATGGAAATTTCAGAAAACGTAAGCGTCTAGGGAGAGAATAGCAAGTTGGTTTGATGCATCCGAACAAAGGATGGCGTGAACTGATCTGAGGCACTGCATTAGAAAAGGCTTGAGTGCAGGGAGAAGGTTTTGTCTAGGCAGACGAAATGAGTCTAGAGATGATAATGTGATAGAAAGGTGTTTGCTTGACCCAATTTGGGGATGGATAATAGCACAAATCTGGGTTTTGCATGCCTGTGGAGAAAGTAGGGTAAGCTTTCAAGTGAGAGACGAGTTTTAGTCGCCACTCTTTCTTCAGTGCCTATCCACACCTGGAAAACTGTTGTTCAAAAAGTGTTTGTTGAATGAATAGTGAAATAAAGCACATGGGTTGGGTGCCAGCGAGCAAGCAAGGACTGGGTCAAGTGTTTGTCAGCCAGCTTTGGCGTGAAATATAAAGTACTGTCCTTTAGTAACTGCTGATGGATTTAATCAGGTCAGACATGTAAATAGTGAGAACCAACTTGTTTTTATTGAGGTGTCCCTCAAATGGATTCTGACATCACTGAGAAGAAATCTCTTCCTTCCTTCCTTCCTTCCTTCCTTCCTTCCTTCCTTCCTTCCTTCATTCCTTCTTCTCATCTTCCTTCTCTCCTTTCTTTTTTTCTTTTTCATGTTTTTGTTTTTATTTCAGGTACATTGAATTATATTTTCCTCAGCCTCCTTCTTCCTCGTTCTCTCCCTTTCTTTTTCCCTCTCCTTTCTTCTATTCGTCCCCTCACCCCTCCTTTTCTCCTTTCCCCTTCCTCCTCCTCCCTCCCTTCCCTCTCCCTTCCTCCCCCTCTTGTCCCTCCCCTGTTCTTGTGTGAGTGACAAGTATAGTATTGAAAATAAATAAAGTAAAGGAGCATAGTCCCAAGGGTTTAATGTAAAGTGGGAAAACTTTGACCCTTGTGCCCTGGGTGGTTCACAGAATTCCAGCAGCAGGTTTCAGGGGACTATGGGACCTTCTGTTGGGGTGGGGGGCACAGTGCCTTATTATAACACTTAAGCCTGCCTTATTGCAACATTTATTCAAGGAATATTTAATGTACAATTATGTGTACATGGTACTATATTAAGCACTCTGAACGGTATAATGTTCTTTGTTCTTCAAGAAACTTAAGAGTTGGTTGATGGGTCTAGAATCTGGATTCTAGATTAGATATATAAACAAATATATACAATATCAAGTGGAAAGGGATACTATGAGAGAGGAACAGATTATAAGATACAGTAGTTATCTTTACCTTGGCAGTTCAGAACTGGAGTGGGATCTCTTCAGGAAACACATCTCCAGGAAATACATTTCTATACATTTCCAGGAAAGAATACGTGTTTATATTAACAATTGTCCATGATCAGTCCAAAAACTGACATGAATCCTTATGGGGTAAAAACTAATTTAACACTTTTGATTAAATGATTATTTTGCAGGCTTTAACTCAAGAGAAGCTTTAACAACCTCAGTAAGTGAGGGTTAGTAAATGCGTTGGAATATCCTTCCTTGATTCACTCTTGAGCTGCATATTGGAATGTGGCTAACTCTTTAGAATGTAGTTAAAGGATAACCTTGAGTGACTATTGACTAGAACCTTGTATTATAATAAGCATTGTAACCTTGCATTATTATTAAGTTGTTGTATTACATGTATTTGATGAAAAATGAAAACTTTTTAATTTCAGACCACTAGTATTCTCTTATTATTTAATAATCAGATTTGTCCTAGATGCAGAATCATTTTTTTTAAGATAAGAAATGATAGTCCACAATGAGTAATGAGAATTGAAATGGGTCCAGTAGAGAATCTTTGTGGAAATAAGTGAAAGAAACCCTTAACTCCCATTCCCTCCTTCTCTCTCTCTCTCTCTCTTTCTCTCTCTCTCTCTCTCTCACACACACACACACACACCTCTACCTCTTACATTTTTCCACATCTGGGGCTTTTGAAATTTTTATATCATCAAGAAGGCTTACCGTCTGCAGAAAGCCCTTGACCCTGAGGTACCTTGGGAAATTTTAGGAGCTGGCCTAATCCTATATACATTCCAGGCAAATTCTGACAGCCTTATTGCTTTTCATCATTAAGCGATCCTGGAACTTGTCCTAAATAGTCGGGCATATTAACACCGGCATCTTGATTCAGTTCCAACCCAGCCTTCAATTTATTCCGCTTTGGCTCATCACAGCATTCTTCCCCGCTCCTCCTGTGACTGGAGCCATTCCGGGAGACCGATGTGTGTGTTGTTAATATATGTAGAGTTCTCAGGAGACAGAAGCTACAGAAAAGCCAAATACCATGGTTTTGTTATTATTACTAATCACAGGGCTCTGCCTCAGAGGAATGAAGGTGAGAAGAGATGAATTAGCATTGATAAATGACTTGCAAAATAGGATATGCTGTAGAAAGGTTCTAAATATTACTATAAAGAGTGGAGACAGCATGCAAATGTGATTAAGGAGGTGGGGTCAGAGGGCAAATGCTGGACTATGGGTGCACTTAGGGTCAGTGTGACCGAATTCTGCAGTGATGTAATTTCCTGCACATACCAATCTCCGAGGCAGGCTTTCAGGAAACAGGATATTTGATATGGCAGTACTGCCTTACTTATGAAGGGACCGGGAAAGAATAACAGTTGACTTTCTTGCTGGGCTGCGATCTCCGACATCCCCCACCCCCCCACCCCCACTAAACTCAACAATGACGATCGTAAATAATTTGAAAATGTGTGTTGCTGAGTAAAACTTGCTCAGCCAGACTCTTAAAAGGAAAACTTTTAGGAATAAGAAGTTCGATAGGATGGGTAGTGTCATGGAGGATGGGTAATAGGGCCGATGGGTCAATTTATTACTTGCAATCTCTTAGAAACAGAATTAAGAAGTTGAGAAACTCAGATCTTGAATTGGACTAAGTTTCAAGATGAGACAAGGGATCAAGGAAAATGTGTTCTCTCGGAAATCTGATCTTACCGAAGGAGAAATGGTGGTGGCGAAGCAATGTTTCCACATAGTAGTAAACTCGGGTGCGTTTTTGCCCACAAAGCAAAATGGTTGGGAACAATAATTCCATTTATTTACAAATATTTGATTCCTAATTTTCGTGTCTTCTGCTTGTGAGAAGTGGGAATAGTATCGTTTATCGCACAGAGATTCCATGAGGCAAATACAGGGTTTTTTAAAAGATTTTATTTATTTATTCATCAGAGAAAGAGAGCACAGGCAGGGGAAGAAGCAGAGGCAGAGGGAGAAGCAGGCTCCCCTCTGAGCAGGGAGCCCAATGCACATCTCCCTGCAGGGCTTGATCCCAGGACCCCGGGATCGTGACCTGAGCCGAAGGCAGACGCTTAACAGACTGAGACACCCAGGGGCCCCACAAATACAGTTTTAGTTTTCTAAAGCACTTTGCAGTTTTCTTGGAGGAGGAGGACTACCACAAAGGACTTTATTCCACGAACTTTGGTTTCTGTATGCAGGTGGGTCCAAAATCCAAATTTCAGTACCACAAAGTTTCGATTTCTTACTTGAGTTTGTTATCGTACAGGTCAATGTATGAAATGCAGAAGAAAGATTGGATCAGTTTTTTTAAATGAATTTAGGGAAAAGTAGTGACTTAAGAGAATCTTTGAATTCAAAACTGAAAGAGTTTATAAGTTGTCGAATCAAATCTGCTCTGGGATCTGGAATTCCTTCTCTGGCATTCCTGGCAGACAAAATCCAGGCTTGCTTGAAGATCTTCACAGATTGGGAGTACATCATCTCGCAGAACAGCTGTTCTCTTTGTAGGGTGCAAATTATTTTTATAAAGTTTATACGAAAATTTTGTGTCTGTATATGCTTCTGTGCATGTATAATGTACATGCCCTGTAAAAGGTATATTTTTTATGTAACTGCATTTTCTCTTTCAAAAGCTAGTCACGTGGGCTGAGAAGTGTAAGCATACTTGTGGGGAAAATAAGGGAATTGGAATAGTACTTAAAATCTGGGAAGTATGCCCATAGTATTTACCAGTGTTTTAAGAAAGCATATTTATACTTTTAGAAACAAGCACATCTTTTTATTGATTCAGGGACTTCTACTCTTTCACAATGAAAGCAGATTATAAATAAAACTTAACGGATTTTCTTTTTTCCTTTTCCTGTAGTAACCAAATGCTTCAGCCACTGGGGTCTAATGAATAACAGCTGTGCTTCAAGTGTTTCTATAGATAAAAATTAAAGTAGGGTAACATCTAAAGATTTTTTGTTGTTGGAGTCACAACAGGTATGAGAATTAAAAGATAGCTAAAGGCATCAGCTCTTCTAATTTGTCCTTCAGGCTCTTCGTGCAATAAATTAGGACACTGGCCGAGCCTGAGAATCCATTGTATTGGGAGAGAGGCTGAGGCGCTCTGACCTGGCATTCAGTTGCAAAAACCTGCCATGGAAGGGTCTAGTTCACCCAACGGGATGTCTCTGGAGGCCTGGGTTTTACAAGATATCTGATATGAGAATGGCTAAATGCATTAACTGCACCCGATGGCCAGGCAGAGCTGAGAAGGGGCCAGAGAGGGTATCCTTTCAAACCTCTTCTTTGCAGAACAAAGAAACTGAGGTGATTTGCAGGAGATTAGCTGGCTCATTGCAGAACTGGGACAGGAACGTGAGCTCCTGTTCAACGCCCACTCTGTTCCACCGATGGCTTCCCATAGCTGCGTTATGGCTGTAATCACTCGGATGGTGTATCAATGTTACACACCTATACATCCGATCATCTGCCCCCATCCTCTCCCTTCTTTTAGCAAAACCTTTAAGGAATGTATTTGATGCTAGTGTCCTCTGTCTGTCCACATATGATTGGTGGAGGGAGTGAGTGTCCTCAGGTGGAAAGGTCACTCTTTCATGCTGGGAATGTGGACACGCGTGAGAGTCTCAGCCACACTTGGGTAGAGGAGAGTGTTTTCTTTTTCCGAGTCAGGACCAGAAGCTGCGAGTTGTGCCTGAGTTCTTTTCACTTGGACATATCAGCTCCCAACCAATCATAGCTTCTGTTAGTTCACATCACCTCAAACTCATTTCTCCAGTCAACAAGAAATCCATAAAACAAACAAAACAAGAAATCCATCAGAGGTATGAACTTGCATCTTTCCCCCCGAGTATCCTGACCCCATCTTCTCTTTTCACTTCTTTTTCTGGGTACATTCTTTTTCGGTCTATTATCTGGGACCATCGCTGAAACCTCAGTTGCGCCCATCACAGGCTTAGACTAACTTAGGATGATTTTTCTGGGATCGTCTAGAAGTGCAGTGTGGAGAAATGAAACGTAGACATGCTGTCCTCTAGACTTCAGCAGAAAAGGCTTTGGCACCTTAGTGGCTCCGTTAGCAGTGGTGTGCATGTCCAAAATCCAGTGCAAAAGAAAGACAGAGAACATCAACACCTCACACCTGGACCGGTCACTCATTCACAGTACAAGGTAGGCAGGAACAGAGGAGAGAGTGACACATGAAAAGTCCCAGGGCCATATGGCAGTAAGACAAGCCTGGCATGCTTGTCTGTGGCTATTTAGAAACTCAGTGGGTGTTAGTCCCACAATGCGGGCGTGGTGGTAAAGGCATTAGCCATGACCACGAGTGACATGTCCGTATTAGAGAAAAAGAGGCCACCTTGAATCTCAATATCATATTTTAAGCCCTTGGTTGCTCGTCCCCTAGTGTGCTGTTCTCAGAGAGGAATGAACTGCGGTATTCGTCTTTATGAAAAGATAACACGAGGTGCAGCTGGCAGTCCAGAAGGGATGTGGTTAAGATTTGTCAAGCCATTTGAAATTCTTTATAAGTAGAAACACTTTCCCAATGACTCTTAAGAATCCAATTTTCCAGCTTAAAAAAGGGCAAAGAACACATTTTGCCATTTGTGCTAGAGATTACTATCTTTATTTACATGCAAATTACTTGAAAAGCTAGGAAAACCTATAAAATTTTAAATGTCCCACCCCAGAGGGCTTAAACTAAGAGTCTTTGTCAAATAAAATGAATTCTCCAAGATCTGCTTTGAGCTACTTTCTTTGCATCTAAGCACAGCCTCTCTTAGAGGAAGGAAACAGTAAAGTTCTCACAGAGAGAGAAAACGTTTACCACTCAGTAAAAATCCCTGGCTTCCCCCGTATGAAAGCTTTAATTTAGCTCAGCCCACTCCTCCACGAGTTTATTTAGAGCACCAATAAAAGGAGATTATTTTTGGACTGAGAATCTGCCTGGCACATTCTTTGAACCTAATAGAGCTAAATAGAGCTATCCAAACTCCTGTGATTTTTAAAGGAGGTCGCCCACAAGTGATAGCCCTGTGATAGTTTCTACGCACACAGCAGACCAAATGTGGAGGAGCACGCTCTGATCTGGAGAGATTAGGAGCTTCAGAGATGAGTAGACCCAGTCCTTAAACACACATTAACTGGAAAAGATACGGCATGTGAACATGCAAGCGTGCATGAGTGCTCAGGTACACACGCATGTACACACACACACACACACACACACACTCATCAGTCCAGGAGGCAGCAAGTGGCAAGGAGAAAGGAGAAGTGCACGGGCCCAGAAGTAAAAGAAGCTCGGTCTCCATTTTGGCTGCTGCCCTGGGCAAATCACTTAAGGTCTTAGACCCTCGGTCACTTTATTTTAAAATGGTGACAGTTGTCTCCCCTGAAGAGTTATCATCTTGGATATAAACAAGTGTATACATTCACATTCACCTTACTGGTATAATGTTTAATCTTTATTTTTTCCTTGCCTGTAACTTTTCTATTTTTGTATCTGTTTTTTCCTATTTATTTGTCTCTCGTAGTAAATGTAAGACAAGCTCATCACAGATAGTGAGAGTAGATTATAGAAAAGACAATAAGGGGGAAATAGCCATTATTGCATCACTGAGAGGTGAACACTCGTAACATTTTGATTTATTTCCTTCCAGTCTTTTTTTTTTTTTTTTGGCTGAATATAGTTTTATGTAGTTAAGAATATAACATATGTATAACTTGTATTCATGTATATGGACACATGTATACATGCATATTCACAGGCGTTCTTCATGTCATTAAAAAGCCTTTATAAACATAACTTCTCATACTGCATATTCCCCCCTCCTCATCTCCATAAACCACCAAAATCATCTACTGAACACTCTGTACCAAACTGTATATAAGTAGTTTACATATTTTACTTTATTTCATTCCCATGAAGTATTGATGATTGTATACAGAGGCAAATATAGCCAAAAAAATGAAATATCAAAGAGAATAATAATATTGATCTGTAAGCCTTTGAGAGAAACTCCAAGGACCACTTAAACTAATTTAACTGACAGCAAGGTGACAGTAACACTGGTAATACCCTTATACTTTGGAAAGTTAAACACATGTATACATGTGTTTCTTAAGAAAGATCTCTTGCCACTTAGGGTCTCCCGGGCGGCTCAGTCGGTTAAACAGCCGACCCTAAAACCCCACATTGGGCTCCACGCTCAGCACAGAGTCTGCTTGAGATTCTCTCTCTCTCTCTCTCTCTCTCTCTCTCCCTCTGCCCCTCACCCCCCTCCCACTCTCTCTCTAAAACAAATAAATAAAATCTTAAAAAAACAAAAAAGAAAGATCTCTTGCCACTTATATAAGCACTTAAGCATAATTTTTTTTTTTTTTAAATTTTAAAGTCTGGAGAACAAAGTATCTCTTTGTTTTTCTGTTCCTAGGGGATGAAATCATTTAAGGATGGGTTGATGCCTCCGTGAAGCCAAAAGCCTTCTTCTCAGAATACATAGGCACCATTCAGTATTTGGGAGGGTGTTTTAGCGTCACAGTAGAGGCCTTTGGCTTATTAAAATCCACTATTTTTCTGACCATTGAGCCTCTAAACGAAGCAGCTGAGAGGAATAACACCATATTATTTCTTTAGCTTTCAAAACTCAATCTTGTAATTTCCATTTTTATCAACAGAACACATTCAGAGCAGAATTGGAGCAAAGTCGCTGCTGACTTGACTTGGCCAATGATTCTTAAACACTGACTTCCACAACTACCACAGCTTTCTGGGGAAAGCTTGCTGGTCTACCAACCTCTGCTGGCCGAGGTGAAGGGAGAGAGAGTGCTAGAGGTTGGAGAGTTAGCCTGCACAGGGGAGCAGGGTAGGCGAGGAATGGTGGGGGGCGGGGGTCCCTGGAGAAGGGGATCCTGGGCCGTTAACTTTCTAATCCTCCCTTTCGAGAGGCCCTCTGGCCCCCAAGACTGTTGTTCTCCTGTGTGCGGTGTTGATGGTCTGTAATCTTTTGTCAGAGTAATTGACGGTGAAGTCTGCACTTTTGCAGCTAATGATAAATAGGGCTTTTAAAGGTTGTAATTTCTTGTTTAACCAATGCCAGTTGCAAATACTTTGTGCCGAGGAATAATTCCTCTCTGCCAAATAAAATACAGTGGAAGTCTGTGGCGTGTTTTCCAGAGTATTGTTAGTCACAGCTTGCCTGACAGAGCACTTTCTGTGCAGGAGATAAATGTTCAGGCCGTCTGGCTGCCAATTTCAGTACAGAAAGGACTTTTCTTGTGGAAAAAGCTTTTCTGTTTCCCCGGCAAACATTAATAAGGTTTTGTATTTTTTTTTTCACTTTTAATTTTTATTCTTTCACAAAACTCTTTCAGAGCGGTAAATGTTTGGTTCCTTGAAATGAGAAGGATGCTTTGAGTTTTTCAGTGTGTCCTGCTTCTTTCTCTGTTCCATTCCGGAGCTCTGGTTTGCACAAGGTCCTCCAGATAAATGGCAAGGAGGAGACTCTCATCAGTTTGCAGACAACTGTATTAGAAACAGTGCTACTGGGGAAGAGAATCCCAGGGAGTCTGTCCGTCGCAAGACCTGAGGGAAAACGATAGTAAAAGGGGCTGGAGAGTGGCAAAAAAGAGAGAAATAAGGGTTCCTGTGGGCTCAAAAGGAGACAGGCTTGCTTAGATTTGAATTGGGATTACTGCCTTTGAAACTGAAGCAAAGTGACCTAAAAACACAATGAAAAATACCAGTTTGCCTCAAAGTACAAATGGATGAGTTTCTGGGGCTTTCATCCATATGTAATTATATTTCAAATGTACCAGTGGAGTTAGCAATTTAAAAACATCCCAAGGCCAATTTTTTGTCATATCTGATACTGTGGTTTTTGAAATATTCCTTTTTATGAATCAAGTGGCTTCAAGTAAGGCTCCTCAGGATCCTGGGAAGTTCAGCAGGTCTCGGGTGGAAGGTTGAAGAGGCACTTCCAACAGGGATAGAGTCTTTGGTGGGTTGTGTTCTGCAGGTTTCTAACACAGGGAATGCATGGACGTTTCAGATACATATTTGGATTATTTGGAAAGTCCTTCAGAGCTCTCCCATGCGGTAAAAAGTTATACTTCTTCATGTCTTGAATCTGTACTTTGCTTCTTTAGTAATTAGATACGTAGATACTTCATAGGTTGAAAGAAAGATGGGCAGGAGAGTTAAAAACAGGCCCAGGTTGGGGAGATAGTGGGAGAGAAGGACAGAGATATTATGGTGGAAGTTTAAGAATCAGAGAAGCCTCAGGCGTCCTGACCACGAAAAGTAGCAGGTTGAGCCACATTATTTGTGCTGACCTTCCGAATCTTTAAAGCACTGATGCTTGTCTCACGCCCAGCCAAAACCAACCTCCATACAGTTACCGGGATGCTGTCTGAAAGGCAAAAAGATTCCTGTCACCCACTCCCTGCTGAAAAATCCATTATGGACTCCCTTGTACTAAAAACTGAAGTCCAAAGGCGTGTTGTAAGAGGCCCGCCATCGCCTGGCCCTGCTTCCCCTACAGCTTCATCTTTCTTCTCTCCTCAGAGCTCTCAAATGCTCAGCTGTGGCAATACGGGAGGGTCAAGATCATATCACTTACCAGCCCTACATTCTCGAGACGTCTACTACTGTGAACCTCTAACATTAGGACAATGACATCCTCCTACATGTCGCTGTAGCGAGGAATGAATGAGGTGAAATTCACTATTAGGAATGAGTAATATGGCTTTTATCACTCTGCTCCATCCATTCCAGACTCTCCCCCTGGTCAAAATGTGTATTTTTCCTTCAAAACTCAGTGCAATTACTTCCTCTTTCTTCGGCGATTCTTTTCTGACATATGAAGATACAGTGGAGCCCTCCTTTGTGCCATAACTTTACAGTCTATGCTTCCATTATTTTAGTTCATTTTAAAAACTTACTTGTTTATATATCTGTTTTTCTCACTAAACTGTGAGCTCCTTGTAGGAGTGGAGGCCACTGACCTTTCATCCCCACCAGCCAGTAGGGGTGCAGTGAACATACGTTACATTGAATAGAAAGAAAACACCAGATAGGAAATCTGAATTGATTCTTCATTGCAACTTCATTTCAGTTCCAGGGTTTAAAAGGCTCAAATAAGCCTTGGGCATGAACTCATTTTAATTTGTGACCATCTGATCATTCCATCTCTACTCAGGCCAAATGCTTTGCTTGCTTTGCTCAAGAATTACACATTTGTCAGACTCCCCCCTGTGGAGTTGGCATGTGTGTGAGGTGTGTGTGAGGGAAAAGCAGGCCCACATTTCTGCTAACAAATGTAATGTTCATCACAAACAGACTAAAAAGAGAATTACCCAACTTAATTTCCTAATTTCTTACCTAGTTCCTTAGACTGAGGTGCTTGCCCAGGTTCCCATCAGAAGATACCAAATTTTGATTTGTTTTCTCACGTTCCCAGTGGCTCTATCACAGGAGCACCCTCGGAAGGGGAAACACTCAAATTTTAAATTTTATTTCGATAGCACTTAAGGCAAAGACAGTATAATGTGGTTCTTCCATAAATGGCAATCGTAGAGCATTTCAAACGACTTGGGGATTCCAGAAAGCTGAGGTTGTGGCAGCTCAGTGATTTATGACGCCGCGTGTAATGGATGGGTCCTAGATCTATGCAATTATCTTGTTCCCATTGGCCTCGTGCATAATCGGATTTATGCTCCCACGATTCGGGGCAGGATCTGTAACTAGATGATCAGGAGAAGACTAGAAATAGCTTGCAGGCTGTAACTTCAATTCTCCATTTCTTGCCAAATCAAATGCCTAGAAGTGTTTCTCTGAACTAAGCACCTCTTATAAAAATCATATGATTGCAACCCAATCATATCAAGAAGTTGGTCTCTTTATCTAATTCAATTTCTGGGTTAAAATGATACCCAACACATTCTCTCAAATTCCTATCCACTTCTTTAAAGTTCTCCCACTTTTTAACAGTTTAGGAAGCAGATTTCATAACCTCTGCATCC
Source organism: Ursus americanus (assembly GCF_024610735.1). NCBI lineage: Eukaryota > Metazoa > Chordata > Mammalia > Carnivora > Ursidae > Ursus > Ursus americanus. The sequence goes on along the minus strand of NC_142128.1, from coordinate 94,954,393 downwards.
TTTCAGGACCTCCGATTTTATGAGAAGCAAGCGGAGTGAAGCGTTTCAGAATTGGGCTCCACAGCCAAACCGCCAGGAGTCAAGGAGCCTCTGTCTACGCCCTTGGTCAGGCTTCTCATCCTCTCTTGGCCTCAGGCTCTTCATCAGCAGCATGGGGATAATAATAACATGACCTCTTAGGAGAATGAAATATGAAATATTCCACATGATGCACTTAACAATGGTTCCTGGCAAACAGCAAGTACTCAGTAGTTGCTGGGAATGTTTACTAAGCACTTACATGGGAAATCATATTCATCCAACATTAGATCCTAGAAAGTATACAGAAGAGGTACAAAATATTGTCTCTGTCTTCACAGAGTTTGCAATGGCAATGCCTTACTTATATGCGTAGTATTTTTAGAAAAATCATCTTGCTTAACCCTCACTTACAATCCTTTCGGACATTTCAGACTTTTATTTTCTTTCACCTTTAAGTAAAAAAAAAAAATAGCAAAAACTGGAGCGTAGGAAGAAGGAGGGAATTTGCTGAAAGATAAAAAGTGACAGAGATAGGGCTGGACCTTGGAGCTTTGCCTTCTCGGTGACATTTCCAGGGCACACCAGGGTCTCCGTTGAGTAGCTCTTGAGACTCAAACACATAGAAAGCAAAGAAGACAATATGACAGTGCGTAACAATGTGCTAAATTGTGTGAATCAAGCACTTCGTGCAATTAGGGTTAAGAAAAGAGAGTATTAATGTGATCTGGAGAAGCTGAGAAAAGTAAAATAAAATTTAAAAATTTCTTTAAAGATTTGTTTATTTATTTATTTGAAAGAGAGAGGGTGAGAGGGAGAGAGAGCATGAGTGTGAGGGGCAGAGGGAGAGAGACTCCCAAGCAGAATCCGTGCAGAATGTGGAGCCCAATGTGACCCCACCTAGGCCAAAACCAAGAGTCGGATGCTTGACCGACTGCACCACCCAGGAAGCCCAAAATGTTGATTAAAGCTTAAAAATAATTTACACACCTACGGACCATTTTTTATTCTGAATGTTACTAGATGTTGGTTTCCCCTATATATGAAATTAAATAAAGGTTCCTTTGCTTAGTTTTGCGAACCACTATTAAATTATTAATATGTTTTTTTGTTTAAAGTGTATTGTGCTGTTTTCTTATACCATAAAGAGATTTGAAATACAGGTGAAATAGCATATGTGAGGTGTTTTATGGTCTTTGGAAGAAAGGCACCATATACATGCAACCTTTCAGCTCCAAAGTTATGAACACAATTACATTGTCTCTCTCTAGTGGAATTCTGTTCTCTCCAACTGCACTGAAAATAGAGTGGGAGCACAGATTTCTAGTTATTTTCCTGAGGTTCAACAATCTCTAGGCTGTGGTTAACTTTTGGCGTGAGACCACAAAAACACACTCCAAATATTCACCATTTCCAAAGGTTATGTAGGGGGCACGAGATGCAGTCGATTCATTGGTCAGTGGTCTCTGCGGTCATTGTACAGACTGTATGTAGGCAAACACGCCTTCTCAGCCCTACTGTATTCTTAAAGGAACCTTGAGAGGCAGGACAGACTTCAGAAAGCCAGTGACATACATCTTCCTGTCTTTTGTTTTAAGCTCCCACAAGGGATGATCTTGGAGAAACTCACCTTTATGATAGTCTTTGTTGAAGCAAGTAAAATGGTAAACAGATTTGCATCAACAGATCTTCACCCTGAGTGCAATAGACTCTATACCAAAATTTCTTAATCCTAAACGTTGGACTTTCTCACTTAGTCTGGGGAATATATTGTTTTTCTGGATGCTCTCCTTTTGGAAGAGGCATCAACTTGGAATCTAACTAACAGGCCTAGATTCTGTTGTTACTGGATCCTTTGTAACATTATTTTTCCAGCCCTGTCAAAAAACTGCTTTCTACAGGGACCAATAAAACTTACCTAGTAGCTTTGGTCTGGACTTTGAAACATATATCGCAAACGGTTCCAAAGGCGCACATGTTACTTGGGTCCGAGTGGGATGGTGTAAGCTCTCAGACTTTCATGGCAGAGTATCCTCAGGGATCCACCTTTAATGCACTCTCGCTCTTTTTTTTTTTTTTTTTTTGGCCACTTTTCCTCCTCCGTGTCTGCATTATGCAGCAATTCACGACTCCATTGCTACAGTACTTGGTTGTACCAACCAGCACAACTTGGCAATTGACCTCACTTGGAACGGTACACACTCTGCCTTGCTTTATTTAAATTTTAAACATCTGAAATATCTATTTAAAACACTGTGGAGTTTTTTTTTTTTTTTTTTTGCTTGCAGCTGACTCCAGCTGGCACTGACATCACATGAGCCATTGTCTGGGAGCTTCTACCTAGAAACTGATATGTCAAAATGAGTTACCAGATAGAGTTGGCATGAGACTAGGGAATGATGATAGGTCTCAGCAGTTTCAGTGGGCTCTACAGAAAGCCCAAGTAAGTAAGATGTTTCACAATGCCACAGGTTTGTCCTTTTCCCTGGGGCAATGGGATCTGCTTCTAGTTCTCATGTTGATAGCACTGTTATAGTTCAACCCAGGATTCTCTGAGCTGAGTCACACATACACCCGTACAGACAGCCGCACATACCACGTACACACACACGCACACTGACATGTTATGAGAAATATGTCCTCCATCTTTTAGTGTAAAATTATTTTAAAATTCCACAACTTTGCAAAACTGTTTTTCATCTTTGCCGCCTTCTCGATTGTTTGCATAACTGCCAAATCTGGTCATTTTCTTTAAAAATTACTTAAAATAAGCATCCATACAATGTTGAAATAACTCTGATATCCACAAAAATCACCAGTAATGTTATTTAAAACATCAAGAACATTACCTATTTGCCTAGAAATCTGTGGCCAAGGAATTATATAAACTCTAGTTAATCCATTGTTAAATTAATAGATTATAAACATGGAGATAATTAATAAATAAATATATTGTTATGTATTCTGCAAGAGTACAAATTGATCCATTGGTTAAGTATTTGTAGAGGAATTTGTAAGTTAAAACCAGGAAGAGATATTTGAAACAGTCTACTGCAGTGCCCCATTTGACAGCAATAGAAATGGAAACCCATTTGGCAAAGTTACCTTTTTTTAAAAAAAAGATTTATTTATTTCTTTTAGAGAAAGAGAAAGAGCATGAGCGGGAGGGGTAGAGGGAGAGGGAGTGAGAATCTCAAGCCAACTTCATGCTGAGAGCACAGCCTGACTCAGGGCTCAACACGGGGCTTGATCTCAAGATCCTGAAATCATGACCTGAGCTGAAACCAAGAGTCACACACTTAACCAAATGCGCCACCCAGGCGCCCCCAGCAAAGTTACATTCTTAAGATTACATGACCTGACCAGGGCGGATCACGTGACTTTTTTAGAATCAGACAGGACGAAAACCCACATTGTCTGACTTCTAATCCACTGAACATCATTATATAAAGTTGTCTTAATGATAAAATTCTATGAAAAAACTTTTCAAAATATTGAATTGTAGAAAATGTGGGAAAGGGTATAAAATCACTGTATAAATCTGGTCTGGGCAATGACTAATTAGAGAAAATCTGTGATATTATAAAAATGGGCTCTCTCCAGTCAAGAAGTTAACTTTCTAATATTACTTGGTGACCACGCATCCACAGTGGCCAGCAAACCTAGAGCCCTTTTGGCCTTGGGAAGAGAGGGGACTGGTTCTAAAACTGAAGTCTCCAGGAAGGAAAATCGTAATCATAATAAATCACCCCCAGACTAACAGATCTGTAATAAAGGAAGAAGTTTACTGATGCTGTCAAAGGAAATATGACCACTATCCCTAGAAAACCTTAGTATAGAAATAACCAAATGGATAAAGTGAAGGAGCCCAGCAAGGGTCTGCAAAACATGTCTGAATAGCAAAAAAGGAATAACTTGTAAATAACTCTCTCTTTGGCTAGATAAAACATCGTAAATCTCTAGTTTAGGATGCCCCCACTTCTGCCTAAATCCACTATCCTACATATACTTTCCTTTAACCAATTTATGGCAAACATTTTGAGTGTAAAATCTGATTTTCCAAAATCTCTTCTCCCACCCACCCTCCTAATTAGTATATGCTTTTTATAGGGGTCCCCTGAATTCATAAAATCTTCCAGTTTATCCCTAAGATACTTTATTTTAAAGGTGTTGGCTTCGCAGTAGTTAATCAGGTCATTAAACTCTGTGCCATTTGAATTGGGATTGCAGAGGAATGAAGAATACGAAGAAATCTGGCAAACAAAAGTTCTATCAGTGGTTGGGGAATGGTTCTGTCGTGGAATGACACAGCCTGCCCCTGTCTGTCCTTCCTCTTGCTTCAACGTATTGCTAGCAAAGTCCTTTAATGAAAGTAATTTACAAATTTGAAAAAATCTAAAACTAGGGGAAATCTGAAAAAAATAAATAAATAAAAAGACTAACGGAGCTGGAAGGAAGAATGCGTTGGCCCTGAAGGCACATTGGAAACAGATGCTAAGGAAGAGAACCATTTAGGTGGAACTAAGAAGCCATTGTTCTCACCCTTGGTTATCCTCCTTTTCTGGTTATGTTTCTTTTTCTTTCTTTTCTTTTCCTCTCATTTATTTTCTTTTCTTTTCTTTTTTTTTTTTTTAAAGATTTTATTTATTTATTCGACAGAGATAGAGACAGCCAGCGAGAGAGGGAACACAAGCAGGGGGAGTGGGAGAGGAAGAAGCAGGCTCATAGGGGAAGAGCCTGATGTGGGGCTCGATCCCATAACGCCGGGATCACGCCCTGAGCCGAAGGCAGACGCTTAACCGCTGTGCCACCCAGGCGCCCCTTCTTTTCTTTTTCTTAAGTGGGCTCCAAGTCTAGTGTGGAACCCAACACGGGGCTTGAACTCACAACCCTGAGATCAGACCTGAGCTGAGATCAAGAGTCAGAAGCTCAACCTACTGAACCACCCAGGCGCCCCTGGTTATCTTTTCTTTTAATCAATAAAATTTGTTATTCGGTCTTTCCTCTATCCTGGCTTCTGCCTGTTATGAGTTGAGCAGTATGAATTCTTCCTGCCAACTTTCAGATGATGGGGAGTTGGAAATGGTGGCCATGACATGAGTCACGGTGACACATAGATTACTCATAGGTTTCCACTCCAGGCGGACAGAATCACCTATTGACAAGGAGTTCTTTAGGGCTGTTCAACAACAGAGGACATGATTCAGTGGAATAAGATTATTCCACATGGATTTTTGAGTGTTTTGCCCAAAACCTCTTTTTTTTCCCTCATGTGACCTTAGTGCATCAGCTTCCTTACTAGTTAAAACCGTCACACACCCTTGGAGAGGAAATCACTATATAATTAAAGTTTAGGTGTGGCTGGCAGGCCATGATGTCGCTGTATGGTGGAGAATGAAGTCGCCCGGCTTCTGCCCAAGCTCCTTTGCTAGTGAAAGGGAACAGAAAACACAGTGACTAGAAATGACTAATTAGAAGAAAATACAACCTGAAGCTAAACATAATTTTTGGCACATAGGAATGACTGCGCCAGGACATGTCTAAAATGGTCAGTAATTCCCAATGTGTCATCATTATCAAAGCCAAAGGTTTATTGGGTGCCGCCAAGATGTACAAGGCTCCCTTCTACAGGCTTTGCTCACCTGCCTTCTAGGCTTGCCTTCTAATTTGGGGAGATAATTACTGATGCAAAGTCTTGCACAGAGAAAGTACATGAAAAGCCTGGATAACACATGCTCCTGGAATTTACATGTCTTATAAACAATGCAGTAAACCTTTATTTCAGGAAAATTTGTGTGCCAAGACTTTCCAGAAACTCAGCCCAGAAGGGGCTGTCAGGTTTGGTGGCTGAATGTGAGTTGACCAGCGTGTGCCAAATAGGCATTTTATCTTTTCATTTTTTAAAAATTTTATTTATTTATTAGAGAGAGAGAGAGAGCAAGCAAGCATGAGCAGGGGGAGGGGAAGAGGCAGAGGGAGAAGCAGACTTCCCCCCGGGCAAGGAGCCTGATGTGGGGCTCAATCCCAGGACCCCGAGATCATGACCTGAGCTGAAGGCTTGACCGACTGAGCCCCCAGGAGCCCCCCAAATAGGCATTATCACCAAGCACCATTAACATATTCATTCCGTCGTCCCAAGAAAAATGCTTCAAATGTGCCAGGCACTAATGCCGGATGCTGGGACATACAGTTAACAAGTCAAAAAAGTTTCCTCATGGAGCTTGTATTCTAGTGTGACAGTCATCAGCAATAATCACATTTGGTCAGAAGTGTTGTTAGAAGGCAGATGCTTCAGATGCTGGACAGAGGATCATGAGGGGAAGGCTGCTTCTCTGGTTGGTGATCAGAGAAGGTCCCCGGGAATTGCGGACAGGTAAACTGAGGCTTGGAAGAGGACAAGGAGCCATCAGTATAAAGAGTCAGTGGCTACAGGTAAGGCCTAGGATGTGTTGTTAGGCAGAACCAAGGCCAAAGAATAGAAATGAAAGACAAGGAAAATGTCACTACCATCCGCATCACAACTAGAATAGGGTGAATGGAGGGACATGTCACAGTGTGGCTGAGAGAGGGATGCTGGACTTCAATAGGACAGAGAAAGCCTTCTGACCTACCTCCCATGCTGCTGTCTCCGCCTTCCTCCCTGGCCCATTATTGGCTCTGATGGCTGCCGTCCCTACTGGAGTATCTTTTTGTTACTGTCACTTTACTTTTCAAGTACTTGTGGCTCCTTTCCCCACACCAGTTATAAAGTTCCTGAAGGCAGACTACACGTAATATTTCTCTGTATTTCTCAGAGTGCCTACTTGCTGGCATGCAGCACATGCTAAGTAAGTATTTGTTCAAATGCACGAACAAGGTGATAGGTCAGGATTGAATGTGGCCATTGTTAGTGACGCCATTTTGGGGATTAGCCTGAACTGGTTGATACAGACACTGTTTTCAGCAAGGCAACTGTCAGCTAATCCGTGGTTAGGAGGTCAAGGCTGGTAAAAGAAAGAAAAGAAATAGCAGTTATTCTCATTTCTGTTTGCTACTTTCAAGTCTCTTAGAAACCTTCAGTTTTCCTCTTTCTCTCGACTGTGCTTATAGGTGAATTTAGTTCTTTTAAAATAGAGTCATATTGATTCCAGCTTGGAGACTGATCTCGGTAGAGTGCTCTGGTCAATCACCTGGGCTTTCTCCGGGTGTGGGTAATGATAGTATAGCCCTCATCCAATATATCACCTAGCCAAAAGTGTTCTAAAACAAAGACAAAACAAAACAAAGCAAAACCAAAAATACGACAACAACGACAACAAAAGGACAAGATTCAGACATTGCCTTAAACAAGCAATTATTGAACGTTTTCTATTGGGCTAGATATAGGAAATATAAAACAATCCTAAAAACACACAATGCTGGATTTGGAAGAGATCTTAGTCACCTAGTCCAACCTTTGATTTTGCCAGTAAGGACACTGAGTCCTAACATCACAGATTTGACCAGTAATCTTCCTGGGTTAGAATCTGAGCCTCCTGATTGCCCATCCAGAGCCCTTTCTACAATTGTTATATAATAGAATTTAAAACAAAATAGAAGGAAATTTCTATGCCTAATTGTTTACAATTTTAAAAACATGTATTATTTATATCTTACACTTTGCAACCCATTTTACAGACAAGATGGAAATGCAAACATGTTACAGTATGGCGTATTCCTCCAAAAAATATTAAGCTTTAAATCACTGTTTAATTTTGGCTTTTCTATTCCTAAAAGAGAATTTTAAGGGTTTGTGGGTGGCTCAGTCAGTTAAGCGTCCGACTCTTGGTTTTGGCTCAGGTCTTGATCTCAGGGTCATGGGCTTGAACCCAGCATTGGGCTCCATGCTCAGCAGGGAAATCTGCTTGAGATTCTCTCTCTCGCTCTCCCTCTGCCCCTCTCCACGCTTGCATGCGTGCTCTCTCTGAAATAAACAATTAAAAAAAAAGAGAGAGAAAATTTGAATTTCCTTTAACTTAAACATCATTTAAAAATGCCAAGGTTCTTATGTTGACCACGTTAGCATATTTCAGTCTTTGTAGAGAGGTCTGATGTCAAAGACTGGATCAACAGCTGTGAGGGGCTTTACTTTTCTCTTCAGGCCCCTCTTTTACTCTATATGGCGTCATTACAGAATTACCTTGGCTCCGTCTCTTATTGCCTTGAAAGATGAATTCTCTGTTCCCTGTGGCTTTCTGTGCTGTAGGCTTCTTGTCCTACAGTTAAAACTTGAGATGAAAAATAAAATGGAAAAAAAATGAGAAAAAACAACTCGAGATGAAAAGTTAAGGAAATGAAGTCATGCCTCTCTTCTCAGGTATTTAAATGCCTCATAATAGTTCTTAACTGTCTTTTATCCAACGAAGAGTCTTGTTCTGTCCCTGCTGTCCTTCCAAGAGCTGAACTTCCTTATTAACCATGTGCATCTGCTTCATTGCTCTCTGCTTTCAGTTGTGCTTTTTTAAACTTGTTTTTTTCCAGATTTGTCTTTAGAACGTTAAAGTTTATTACCAAAAAAAAAAAAAGAGAGAATCATTAAAAAATACAACTTAGGGTGGTTACCTCCCATGAAGACACCAATTTCTGTGGCTAATGTCAAGATTGATGTTGTGTCTCTTACAAAATGACAACAGTCTCACTACAAAGGAGAAATGCCACCAGCAGAAGGCAGGAGCTTACGGCTCATCTTGAGCTGTTTGTAATCCTACTCGAATACCAGTACTTTCGCGGGGACCACACACCTGGAATATGGCAAGTTTAGAAAGCTTTTAAAATCTCAGTCAGAACTCACCCTTCCCAGAACTTTGCCTTTCTTGGTTTTCTTTTTATCCCTTTGGCATTTACCAAAGTGCTCAGACATTTAGAAAAAAAAAAAAAGTCACTGAATAAATATTGAGTAATATGACCTAAGTTTTGTGTTTTTAGACATGTGGCAACCAAATTAGTCAACCCAAGGCACACAGGCTGGGAAATCATTGAATTTTCATAGCCTGGCTTTAGCCCTTGGGCTTCTTCCTTTTTCCTGTCTTTCTCTTTCTTTCTTTCTTTCTTTCTTTCTTTCTTTCTTTCTTTCTTTCTTTCTTTCTTTCTTTCTCTTTCTTTCTTTCTTTCTTTCTTTCTTTCTTTCTTTCTTTCTCTCTCTCTCTCTCTCTCTCTCTCTTCTTTCTTTCTTTCTTTCTTTCTTTCTTTTCAAACTCATTTCTAGTGAGATTACTTGTTAAAGGTGCCAATAGCTTACCTGTCTTTGAGTGTAGAATTTGCCTGCTTTCTGAAAGTTTCCTCAAAATCTGAATTGAGAAAGGACAATTGCCTTGTTAGAAAGCCAGGAGTTGACTAGCAGCAAAAAATGTCCCAAATGGGGCTTTTCAGACAAACGTCTGTGCGTGACTTCTGTGGAACAATGTTGGATCCACCACCACGTCTCAGATCTTGACTTTTAAAGCTTTTGTTCATTTGTCAAACTCCTTAGATCTCAATCCTGAGCTCCATCAAACCAGCGAAACCGTATCACATATGTGAGTGGTTTTCTCACTTTCTCTGCAGTTATGCTGTGATAGAAATCTTGCTGATTAAATACCAACAAACAGTGAACAGAAGGAAAAAAAGAAACAACAGCAGTGGTTTTGAGCAGTCAGTCTGTCTCTGAGGAGAAACGGTAACAGCAGTAGAGGCTGTGAAAACTGCCACTTGCCAAATGCCTACTGTGTGCCAGACTGTATGCCTGCTGTGTGTTCATTACATTGTCAAATGACCGTAGGAGGTAGGTCGTCTTACTTCCGTTTTACAACAGTTACCTGAGGCTCAGAGAAGGAAGGTGCCTTACCTGAGGCCACACAGCCAGTAAGTAGCAGGGCCTGTGGGAGAGCACAGGTCGTCCCGGTTCCCAAGCCAGTTCACCTTCCGCTCCCCCCTCCGCTGTGCCCACTTCCCAATAGCAGTTTAGATGGGTCTGATGGGAACATTCTCATTTTCCAGGTTTTGTTTTTTGTATTTTTGGTTTTTTGCTATCTAGAAATGATTTGAAAGTAGATAAATAAGTGATTCATCCATAGAGAAATTGGGAGTGGGTTACGTATCTGAAGTCAGAATTTTATTTTATTTTATTTTATCCAAGAGAAGGTATTTGTTCAGCAATTGATCTATAATAAATACTAGTAATACTAGTAATAATAATAATACTAGTAATACTAGTAATAATAATACTAGTAATACTAGTAATAATAATAATTCCAATATATGAATAATAATAATAATTCCAATATATGAATATCTTATATCTGATCCCCAATTTGTATTTATTGAACATGAATGCAAACATACACTTTGCACTCTGAGGTTATAGTGGAAAATAGACTCAGAGTCACATGGAAGATGCCAACACGGGGGAAATAGTGCACGTAGAGAGCAAGGGTTCCAGCATGGGACTGCATGGGGAGGCTCACTCTATATTGGTCTCCTCAGGCTGCCGATCAAGAATCCTTTCAGAAAAATGTCTTAAGAGAGTTAAAGGAGATAAGGCTCCCCGGAAAACTATCTCCCCTGGAGAGGTGCAAGGAAATATGTGAGATGAAGGGTCAAAAGCAGTACAGGTCCCATGAGGATCCCTCGAACTCTTTGGGGTTCTGGCTTTCAAAGGAGAGTCAGCTATCCTGAGAGAGCTAAACATTGAGCTCTCTCCACCTCAAGCCACTGGAGCTTTATGCAGAGCTACTGACTCAGCTGTGGGGTCAAAACTATTGCAAATAATATTTTACACTTTTAAGAGCACTTGATTCTCCAAAGGATGTATGTCCCCATAATTACAGTTGAGGTGTTTTCATGCTATTTTCTAAGGCTTAGGACTGATACTTGACTGAAAATAAAAATGTTATCTGCAAAGTTGACAGTAAAGAAAAAAACATGCACGTCAAGGACCATCATGCGAAGTTTAAGGTCCGTTGGCAGAGACCTGGTCAGAAAGACCGTTGCTGGGATGCAGGGGTGAAGGATCCCGGGTATGCTGTTGAGAAGGTGTGGGTGTGCTGCTAAACTTGGCTTTGGTCATTGTGATGCAGTAGGCTCTGTCTACACTGCAACAGTCACCCCAGTTCAATGACCCATGTGCCATTTATCGGGGCACATATTAAAAGGATGCTGTCCTAATTGCAATTGGAGCTTAGTGTAACCAAAGGAACTCAAATGAATGCCACAGCTGTATCTTGCTGCTTTTCATAGGTCTTGCAATAAAAGCTAAACAGTTTTTAGTGGCTTTTGCAATTACACTTCCCTTCAATTTTCCAAAGGTTGCAGGGCCCGAAACACACAAATCCCATTAAAGTAAGTAGTTGTTGTGCAATGTAAGTTCCTTTGAAAACATTCTTCAATGCCCATAAAATGATCAGCGGGCTGCTCTTTAGATCCGCTCGCCTGCCATGTTTTCAACCAAAAGGAAGAAGGCAAGCTTTGATGTGGTTGGTCTCGGCTACTGAAGCTGGCGTTTTATCTTCTTGCATCAGATTTCGTTCCAAATTGATGTGATTCAGGCATACGAAACACATTTTTCTTTAGATTATATTTCTAAAATATGTTTTTGCTGTACCTTTAAATTACATTTGGCTGACCTATTTGGAATCCCCAAGGCTTCTCCCACCAGAAGCAGAGCAGAAGAGGGCTGGGGTCTCTGGGAGTTAACTGAAGCCTGCCTGGCGACTGTGAGGCCGTAGTGAGCTGGGGTCGCTGTGTGCTACCTGGTCCTGTTTTTTGAGGATGGCCCTCCTCACATTGTCATCTCCACCCACCCTTCAGTGCAGCTCTGCAGCCAGATGTGGCGTCCACGGTGATTCCAGCCCAGAGCCAAGGACAGAGCTATTGTTCCCTTTAACTGGTATTTGAATGCACAAGGGGCGTCCCACCTAGGACCTGAGCTTTCTTTCCTGAAGCAATGCTCCTATGTGTTCTCCTCCCGATCCATTACAAATACCATTCTCTTTAGCATCTCTTTCTCTCCTGTGTTTCTGCTTCTTTAAACCCTTCCTGTATCTTGGAGCTGCTTTTCTACTAAGGAATAAAAAGGAAGGACTAACTTCTGCATTTACAAAGGACTCAGAACCACACAGCTTCTCCCATCTCTACATCCGATGACTAACCTATTTAAAAAAGAAATGGTGAAAGTTCTTCTCTCCACAGGTAAAGTAATCCAGAAACAAAAGATACTGTTAACTTAATTATTTGCTATGGTCTGTTAAAAAGAATAATTGGAATTCAGAAATTATTCAGCCCTTTAAAACTTCAGATGAATCACCGAAGTTCTAATTTTCTGGGACTGCTTCTATGCCACAATACTACCATGACTGTTCCAAGATTTTATTGCCATGTATTTTATCAAGAGACCCTAAATCATTTCTACAGGAATATAGGAGTGCATCGAGGTGACAAAACACTGATGCAGATAGAACTGAACCATAATTTTTTTAAAGTATTTGATTACATACTAAAATATATGTAGGGATTAAGAGAATGGAGACATCAGTATGGATGGAAGTCATCCGCAAAGTCTTAGACACATTGGGATGTGTCATAGAAAACAGAGATTTTGAACTGTGTCCTAAAATGAAAGAAAGTGAAGGGCTCAATATGGATGTGGAGAGAAGATGGAAGATGGGTTTTGCTACTGTGCAAAAATCATCCTGCATATATTTAATTGATGAAGCAGAGACTTAGGGAGGCCATTGAGAAACTTCAAGAACATCGGGATCAAAGTAGCTCTTCTAGATGAGAATGTTTACATTTTTAATAACCCTTCTGGTAGGAATGACAAGATGGGATACACATGGACCCTCTATCTTAGACCCTCTTTATGTAATTCATATGGAAAACACTGCATTTCCCAGAAGATTTCCCCAGGGTCATGGTTTTTTATTTGTATCTCCAACGCTTCATACGCATGACTGTTGTCATTTGCGCTTGAGACTGGAGTGGAATTAGGAGCTCTGGCTTCCCGCTCTGGCTCAGGCACAGCTGGTATTGTGATCTGGGGGAAGTCACTTCGTTCTTCAAGGCTTCGTTTGCCTCATCTATAAAACAAGAGGGTGGAATTAGACGATTTCTTTGGCTTCATTTGGTGCCAGTGTTTTATGACTCATGATTCCAAGTGAAAATACACCTGCCCACAAGGCCATTTTGCTGGTTTGTATCAGAAATTGTGACCATAACTGTACACTTGCAATTTATCCGCAATCATACATAAAATCAATCATCCGCAACATACAGAAAAATACAGTCATTCACACGAATCCATAAACACCTTGGATTAGAAATAGTACGATTTTGATAAAAAATGCATCCGTGTCCTCTGTAGTTATTTTGCAGCTTGGTGACTCCTACCCACTTCAGAATTCCAGAACATGAGATGCTTCCCGATGTCCAGTTGGACATCAGTATCGTTGGGCAGCATGTGTCAAAACCAACCTTCTCCATAACCGGTTTTCCAAAAAAGGTGACCCCCCTGCAATGATTAAAACACACTGCCTTCTCTCGCCTCTCTTCAACCAGTGGCCAGAATCTGCTAAAAAGTGCTTATCACAGGCCCTTCAGATGGCCCACATTTGTAAACCTCCGCGACGTTTACGTCTCTTCTCATGCTGCCCTGGAGACTGTGTTAGGTCCCGTGTTCTGTGTTCTTGGAGGAAAACAGGGAGCGCGCTGTTTGTGGTTAGTGAGCAAAGACAGCTGAGCCCAAGGGCTGCCGCTCAAGCTCTCTCTGTTGCCCACTCATTGTCTCGTTCCATTATACTTGCACTTGGGAGGACATTTGCCAGATCCAGGCTCCTTGGACCCCTCTTATTTGTGTGTCTTTTCTCACCTTCAACATGATCTGGACTGGTGTTTTCATTTGTTAAAAACAACAAGAACATTCACTGGGAAACTTTTGCTGGCCTCGTTTCAGGTCATCATAGCTATTTATTCTGTGTCATAAACTATAATTCTCCATTTCCCTTACTCCCACGGCAGGGGAGCTGGCGGTTTATGGTGGACAGTCGGTGGAATTTGAGTGAATGGTGGAAGATTTCAAAGAACTACCAAGAGATCATGTAGCAGGTTGTAGGACTAAGAACAAAACACAAAATACTCTTGTTTTTGATCACAGTTTGGCAGTACAAAAAGAAAAGGCTCATAAAACAGCATAAAGGATTTAGAATTTGTGGCTATACCTGAGAAAGACTTTTCCTTGAGGGAAGAAAACAAATCACAGGGTTGGCTTAGTAAGGGATTTCCTTTATGTGAATAAACATAATAGCCTAGGGTCTGTCTAATTGGTCTCAGTCCTGGGCAGGTATGGAAGCTACAGATTTTTTCCAGAGCTCTGTTTAATAGGAGCATGAAATGAGGATTGTGGTGCTGTCAAAAAGGCCTGGATGACCTGGAGAGACCTGAAGTACAAGACAGATAAAACTGTAGACAAAAAGATTGGGGAAAGAGGATGAAAACAACAGGAAACCCTCCAAATATTTAAATAGGAAGGAGAACACAGATGTGAGGCCACTGCTGAGCGCTGTTTGACCCCAGGTGTTTGGATTCCAGCGTGGATATAAGTGTAAATGAATTTTGCTGATAAGTGACTAGTGGTATAATCAGGATGTTGGCTGGAATATTCCAGGCTTTGATCGATCCCAGAAATCACAATAGTTAAATTGGCTCCATTCTCAGGATGGCACAGACCTGACATTCTTATTGGAAGTATCACAGCAGCTTTTTCAATCCAAGGCTCCTGCTGGCGATACCACAAATGGAAAAAAACCCAGGGAGGTGGTCACCTGTGAACATGACCCTAAAACTGAAAGAATAAGTATGAGCACCTTCTTAGCAGGAGGAATGGGATTGGGATTATATAGGCTATTTCAACAAAAACAGTTTTTTAAAGAGAAGAAAATTTCACATTCAACGAACACTTTCTACAGCTCGGTGCTTTAACTATCCAGAGGGAATGTGCAGTTTCTTTTCTAGGCTTCTGCTCTGGGAAGGCAGCATTCATGCAGAAGGGATCTCTGATCAAAATCACTTGGAGGCCTCAGCTGTCAGGCACTGGGAGATCCGGGCCAGGAGCTCCTGGATATAAGCTCCACTTTGAATCCACACCCAAATTTAGAACATGCCTCAATTTGTGATTAGCTCAGGTAGGTAGCGTTAGGACATCATGAGTCATGCTCGTTGCTTTTTTTTTTTTTTTTTTTTAAGTAGGCTCCAGGCCCCGCATGGAGCCCAATGCAGGGTTTAAACTCAGGACCCCAAGATTAAAGCCTGAGCTGAAATCAAGAGTCAGACACTTAACCGATGGAGCCACCCAGGCACCCCTGGTTGCTTTCTTGAGTGTGTTGTGTGTTTATAGTCAGAGAGGATCAGGAGACCTCACATGTTGCAAAAGACGGCCGAGAGCTCCTCTCTTTGCACGTGGAACAAGTGGCCAAGCCCCGATTTCCCTCTGTCCTCCTGTTTTTCTTTGGGCTGAGGGCAGGGCCATTGGAAGTGTAAGTCCAGGTCATCAGGCCGAGCATGTGTCTCGGGCCTCTGCACCTCTGCTCTATAAAGCTCTGGGTGCTGCGTGGCCTCTGCAGTGGCCGGGACCTCACGGGGATGGCCTGATGGTGGTAGTGGCCCCGCTGGTGTTCCGGGTCCGCGTCACACGTCCGTCATTCCTGCCTGCGCAGGACTGGAGCTCTCTACCCTCTTACTTCCATGGGCAGGCTGGATGAGCAGCTTGCCACGGTGTCTTTGAGGAAACTGAGAGGAAAACAAGGAGGGGGATCTTGACAGGTGAAAACGTGGGCTCACAATTCCCCAAAGGTTCTGGGTGAAACTGTTTCAGAGATCTCTCAGTACTGCTCCCTGTCCTTGTGTTCTCATCGGTCGAGTCCCAGGCCAAAGCTGGCTTGGGTGGCTGGTGTGGGAGCACCATCCCTGATCTAGGCTGAGGCCTCAGAAGCTGGCCCTAGCAAGAGCATGGAGCCTTGAGCAAACGCAGTTAGGAATGATTCGGTGTTTCCGGGAGAACACGCTGGTAAAACAGGAATCCCTCTCATCGGTTTGACTAACTCTGCACTTGTGTTTATGTGGGTATGTTGAGGAGAAGGGACCAGGGAAGAGTTGGTTTCCTTGGTAATGAAACTGTACAAAGGAACATAATAGAAGACAAATAAGGTCCAAGGCAATGTACTCTTCTTCCCCCATCTCTCCAGAAGTCCAGAGAACATGGGTAGGCGTCAGATTTTCCTTTAGCCATCTTTAACAAAACAGGCTTCAAGGAGCATGCAAGAAATGTCTCCCTGTCAGCTCAGGTCTGGTCCCAGCAGCCACACATCAGAACTGCCGGGGGTCCTCGGCCCGTGACCTCATGGGCACCGACGCCCGCACCTGCATCACGAAAGTGACATTTGGCTCTAGCACTTTAGTAAGAATGTGAGCCAAGGAAACAGTCCCTTACTGTAGATATTCGGCCGGAGAGGGTAAACGGGAACCCGACAGGACCTTATCTCCTTAGTATCGATTTCTTCTGCTTCAGATGATCAGCTGAATTCCGAGGAAAAGAAGAAGAGAAAGCAGCGGAGGAACAGGACGACGTTCAACAGCAGCCAGCTGCAGGCTCTGGAGCGCGTCTTTGAGCGGACACACTACCCAGACGCCTTCGTGCGAGAGGACCTGGCCCGCCGGGTGAACCTCACCGAGGCCCGAGTGCAGGTAACCAAAGTACTGGCTCAGGGGCACCTGTCGCGGACTGCTCCACAGCGCCGCCCCTTGGTGTCAGACAGGTGCCGCTACTAAGAAACAGCACCAAGGGGCAGCATGAGGACAGAATCGGATCCTAACTGTTTCTTTGGGCAGCATAGTATTTTTATTTTTATTTTTTTTTAAAGATTTTATTTATTGGTTGATTGATTGATTGATGTATGTGAGAGAGAGAGTGAACACAAACGGGGAGCGGCAGGCAGAGGGGGAAGCAGGCGGCGGAGTGGCAGGCAGAGGGGAAAGCGGGCTCTCTGCGGAGCAAGGAGCCTGATGAGGGACTCCATCCCAGGACCCTGGGATCATGACCTGAGCCCAAGGCAGATGCTTCACTGACTGAGCCACCCAGGTGCCCCAGCACAGTATTTTTACAAATCAACTTTAAGCCCTTAGGTGGGCAGAATACACCCCACTGTGGGGCTCACTCCTCATTGCTGCTTGCCCTTGCAGATTTCTGATACAGATACTGATGTCTGAGCGTTTGACTCTGCAGCCCCCACCCCGGCTTTTGTTTGAGCTTTAGGGTGGCCACAGAGATGAATTCTCTGCTCCCCACCTCAGATTTCCTTCCCCGTTTTGGGGAGCATCCAAACCTGCTAGAGACTTATTATAAAGACACATGATTGCGGACCCTGGTGGGAGTGGAAATGAGCACATCAAAGACCTTGCATTTAGGAACTGGGTTAAGAGCATGTGCAAGTGGATGATTTTGTGTTTCTGTGAAGTGATGGAGGGCAAGGGCAGGGCATGCAGGACAGTGTAGTGAGAGAACAGCACTTCTTTCTAGCATTAATGCCATGACACGTCAACTGCAATCCAGACGTCTCGAAATAATACAACCTGGGACTAGCAGCAATGATGATAATCACTTAAGAACTAGCACTTCTTGAACCCTTCTATGCCAGTGCTGTTCTAAGTCCTTTATACGAACGAATCTGTTTCATCGTCATGCCAGTTCGGTGAGCAGGGTGGTATTCTTCACCTTGCAGATGTGGAAACTGAGGCACAGAGAGTTTCCAGTATTTCACCCAGTGTCACACAGCCGGCAAGCAGCTCCACTGGGATTTGAACGCAGATATGCAAAGGTCTTGCTTTTAAGCCCTAGAGAGTCTCCTGGCTCAGTGCTTCCTCACGGGTGCCTTGCTCTCTCTGCTGAGAGTAAAGACCTCATTGTCTTCCGTAGAGCTGGTGGTGGGCTGCCATTTTGATAAGGGTGGGGGCGGATTAGGCCAAACTGTCTTGTCTTCTTGAGCAAATTATTGTTTGTATATTTGTGCTCAGTCTGGGCTTGAGGGATCTCTTTCTGCAAGCGACAGATCTCTTGCCCGACAGGGACTTGAGCTAGACCCGAAGGGCATTGAGGTGGGAACTGTCTGTGCCACAAGGTGCGGTACACTATGAGGGACACTTGTTGAGTTGATGGGGAGGGTCCTGGGGGTCCCTTCAGCCTGATGAGAAAGCTTGCCAGAGTTCTCCCCATAGGGAAGCAGTGAACCCCCCCGCCCCGCCCAAAGGGCTCTCCCCAGGAGAAAAACGAGGTCAACAACAAAAGGCAAGATTGCCTAGACTCCTACCCCACGTGGGTTAGGAGAAAGCGTGAGGCTCTCGGCACTGCTTGGCAACCCCTCACGCCTCAGGTGACAGTGGCCGCGGATCTGCAGGGACATGGCTCAGTTGTGCTGTCTCGATTCCACCATCAAAGCACAACCCTGAGGTTTGCCTTCCCACATCCTCTTCCCCCATGCTGCTAACCACAGCTTTCCAAACATGCTCTGTATTTCCACTCTTAAATCCTTTCCTCTCCCTTCAAAACCCCCATATCTTCTATGCCCCAGGCTTGGCCTGCTGCAGTGTAATGACTAACTTTAGACCAATAACCCACAGCACCGTGAAGCACCACTTTTGGTGATCTGAATTGTAAATAAGGACACCTGGATGGGGCAATGCTGGACATTTTTTTTTTTTTAATGTGAAAGAGCAGTTTGTGAGCTAGTCTTACCCCCCTACAACAATAAACAAATGCTTTCTTGTACATTGAAACTACTTTCTCCTCCTCCTTTCTCACCCTACTGTGTTCTGGTCCCTCTTGGAGCTGTGGACATTTTGTATGTGAGCGGACAGAACTCTCCCTCTCCACGTTATTCCTCCTCCCTGAAGTTCACCCTTCCCGAGTCTGCACCGCTCCCTTCTGACCCTGGCCTTCTTTATGGCATTTATCACAACATGACACCTATTATTACTGAGTTGTATGTGAGCCAACTTCCCCAACTAGTCTGTGAGTCCTCTTGGATGGAGGCCACATCTTATCAGTTTGCAAAATTCATTTTTCCCCCTCTTTCTTTTTCTTTTTCTTCCCCCACCCCAACATCTGTCAAGCACCTATTACACTCTTGGAACTGTTTCGGTTTGCTGGGGATGAGTAAGACACTGGCCCTCTCCTTAAGGGTGTTGTCGACTGGAGGCAGAGAAGATAGATGTACATGCCATACTGTTATGACATAGTGAGATGATTCCTACACTCAAGGAATATACGAGAATTCGTGATAGACCAGAGGAAGGAATGATCAAATCTGCCCTGTGAAAGGAGGTGAAAATACACATATATTAAGCACCCATTCTGTGCCAACTCTCATGACAGCCCTGTGAGTATTATTGTCTCTGTGTGATTCAGAGACAAAGGATCAGAGGCATTAAATAACTATTCAATGATAAATTTTTAAAGTAGTGGAGCCAGTATTTTGATCCAACTTCATTAGACTTTAAAGTCATGGTCTTTCCACAACAACGCTTTACAAAGAAAGTGATATTAAAGTTAAATCCTGAAAAGAAGTCTTTGGATGCCTGGATGAAGAGGGGGAGACTGTCACAGGCAGAGGGAGCCTTTGGTGTGAATATACAGAAGTGGGAAATAACAATGCATCTGGTAGTCTCGAGCCCAGGGTAGGCGCTGGAACGGTGGAGGGCCAGTGCGTGAGGTCCAAGTGATGCAGGATGTGGCCAGGTTGGTGGACCAGGAGCTAATTCCCGAACAGCCTTTGTTCTATGGTAAGAAGTTTTGATTTTATACTGTGAGCAATGGAGAGCCAGTGGATGATAGAAAGCAGGGCACCGTTATGATTCCATTTGCATTTAAAATGACCAAGGTAATAGGAATGCCAAGGACAAGTGAGAAGCAGAAAGGCCGGACGTGTGCGAGGCCAGAAAGCGAGGGCAGGGCCGATTCTCCTTTCCTGATTTCTGCCTGGCCCTTCCACTGGCACAACCCCACGGGGCACCGGCCACGTGGTATTTTATACCGACCTTGCTCCCAGGAGCTGTGCAACTGTCCCACTCCACACCACACAAAGTCTTTCTCCCATGCCTTGTCCTGTGTTTCTGTCATTGTACCTAAAACCCTTGTTTTGCAGTTTTTCAAATTTACTTGCCTCTCTTCTTTTAACAGACTGTGAGCTGCTTCTGAGCAGAGAATAAGTCTCATCTCTTTAATCCCAGTAATTAGCACAGAGTCTGGAACACAGCAGGGACCCCATAAAGATTTCCTGAATGAGTAAACGGTTGAATACAATTCCGTGGGGCTCTGGAGACTTGTGTGGTCATGAGCCACATGTCCCCGAGCCCAGAAACCCAGCCATTTATTATCCGAGTGAATTTCAACAAATCACTTACTCTCATCGAACCTGTTTCCTCAACTCTGAGACAGAAAAACGAAAACCTAATATACGGAATGGGCACGACAAGTAGAAGTAATGCAGCGTGCTTGCAGAAGTTTCTAGCCCTAGCAGCTCTTGACAAATGTGTTACGAGCTGTAGCGGATGCTGTCCCTGGCTGCCTCTCGCTGTAACTTCCTCCCTCTTCCCCTGGTGCTCCTCGCACCTTCCAAATAAACCACTTGCTCCGTAAATTCTTGCCTCAGGCACCATTGGTGACATGGAGAATTTTCTTTAAATGTCCAATAAGTATTTTGAAAGCAGATGATAGTTGCATATTTTGGGAAATTCTGAAAACAACTTTTAAAAATGTCATTGGCAGAAGTCTCATGAGGTTTTTTTCTTTTCCTTGATTACAAAACAACAGGGATTATAACCCACATTTTGCTGCCTCGTCATCTGGTCGTGGGTCTCAACTCCCTCCGGGTCCCGTGGTGATAGCCCTCTCTGGTGATAGGTTAGGTCTGTAACCTGGCCCACCAGGGAAGGACTGTGGCATCTTTGTGGTGTTCTGGGAAGAAATCGGTACCTGTGCTGTTTCTTCCTCGGGGAGGCGTTATATGGAACCTCGGCCAGGACATTATTCGTGTAACCTCTTCTTTGTTTCCCTCTCCCTCCTTGCACCCCGCTCTCCTCCCAACACTCTTCCAGGTGTGGTTTCAGAACCGAAGAGCCAAATTCCGCAGGAATGAGAGAGCCATGCTGGCCAATAAAAACGCTTCCCTCCTCAAATCCTACTCAGGGGACGTGACTGCTGTGGAGCAGCCCATCGTACCTCGTCCTGCTCCACGACCCACCGATTATCTCTCCTGGGGGACGGCCTCTCCGTACAGGTGAATGACTGGCCCACCCCCCCTTGCTCCACCTCCACATGTTGATTCTCAGCGGTCGGTCACGTTCAGAGCTGCTGGTGCGGCTGGCTGACATTTCTTACTGAGTTAACCTCTTCAGAGACATTCAACTTGCTGACACCCCCAGATTTTCACGGGAGATTTCTAGTTGCCCCAGGAGCAGGGTTTGGGGCAGAAGAGAGAGGGGCAGGCCATCAGCAATCTTCTCTTGGACTCAGGAACTCTTGAAAAGGTTTCAAAGATGGGGAAGAATCTAAAAGAAAAGATCATTAAGCTATGCCCAGAGTCCCTCTTGCAACCATTCAGGAACAAAACTTGACTCCATTTCCAAATTTAAGATAGATGTGTTTCATTAAAGTCAAGTAGAAATTTAACTCGTAAGGCTCCAACTGTAGGCTCAAAGGCAAACTTTATGGTAAAACTGATTTTGAATTAAAAGAAGAGAAGGAAGGAATGGAAAAGGAAGGGAGGAAGGAAGGAGAGAGACAGAGAGAGGCAGAGACAGAGAGGGAAGGAAGGGAAATCCACTCCCATTCTGATCACGCTCATGGCCACAGTCCCTTGTTAGCAGGTGGGGATGTCTTATGATCCAATATACCTTCCTGTCCTACTGCGAATTCTTATCTCCATATCTGAAGTTCTTTGGGGGTCAGTTGGTCTGTGTGGGGCTTTTAAAATATAAAAACAATGTATAATTTACACTAAACTTTTATATTAAAAAGGTGAAAATTTTTCAAGAAGCAAATAACAGAGTACTATTTCAATTTCTTGGAAAGGCTTTTAACCTCCATTTATTATGCTGTTCAGATAATACAGGTTAATGCCTAAGGAAAGCTGAGACCCAAGTGCCTAAAGCATCGTCATTGTTCCAAAGTGCCTTTCATTGAGCATAAACCTGACTACTCTTAGAAACCGGGTCAAGGCTGTATGCTCTCTCTGGCCAATTGCAGTGGAGGAAGTATTCGCAAATTCATTTATGATGCTTTTATTTCCTTTTTATTGTTAAGGTTAATTAGTGCTTTAAGGAGAGGTCTTAAACTAATGATAGGAGATTATTTCCCAGCTAAAGCTGAACTCCTGATGTGAAATGCCAAGTTTGTGAAATGCAAATACTTTTTAAAAGTTGATGGTTTTAATCAAAGCATAAGGCCTCATCTACATGGTCTTTCTGTTCCAAATCAGTTCCTTGAAAGAAGTGCCATAAACGTATTTGGAATTTTTTTTTTAAATCCCCATTGTGAAATGAGCCTGAAATACATTGGTCTTAGAACTTAGAGACCCCATACATGGGAAATTGGAAATTTCTTCAGCTCTCAGATGTAGTAAGCCTTACTGATTTCAAAAGATTCCTCCTTTCTGTATGTCTGATTTAAAATTTAGACTCTTTTCCCGTAGGAAAAATACATTTTGAAGACCATTGGAAATCACATATTCTTTAATATTTTAAATAAGTAGAAGACTGCTTTGTTTCTCTGATAAGTATTGGTAGCTCACAGATTCATTAAATGGCTTGGGAAATGGATATGGTTCAAAGCTTGATGTTTCAAGGTCTCTGGTTTGAATTTGGTCACGACCAGAAAGTATTGCTCCTTTTCCTGCCTGGGTCCCAGTTAGGAATGTTTCACACCAGCTCTAACCCACCCCGATGGCTGCCATGTAGTCCTTACCAGTGAGAGTCTGAGGGCAGTGCACTGCGTGGGGAGGGCTGAAATCCTTCCTGAATTAATATTGGATCAGATTGCCTACACCTCAGCCAAGGGTCAGACCCCAGGGCCTGCATCATACATATTTTGTTTATGGGCATCTAACTGAAATTAACATGCAATTGATCTGTGCCTTTTTGGGAAATGTTCTATTTTATTTTGAAAGATTATGTAGAAATGCTAGATACATTTTTAAAAAACATTCATAATTCCACCATCTTGACATACCTAGTTTGTTTATTTTTGCAATTAGAGTTCAGTATTTTATATAGTGTAGTCTCAGTGTACATATTCTGTATTCTGCTGTTTTCATTTAAAAATCATATAAGCGAGTGCTTTTTACTCATTTCGTGGTATACTTTTATATAATTTTTTCTCTTAGATACAGAGTTTGTAAAAAAAATAGTTAAAAATCGCATAGAATCTGATTGTTCATATTCTGTATGAAGAATAAATTAATCTCCAGGTAGAAGTAGAAGAATGCTGGTTTAAAACAGTAATTTAATCAATATCAATGTTTTTGACCCAATGTTGACTGAAGTGTTTATATTTTGGTTAATTTCGAAAAGTGGCAAAGCTATTCTGTTACTAGGAGATTTTTCTGCTATGTTTAGAACCAAAATTATGGTTTCACATTTTGAAGCTTGGTAGGAAACATGTCTTGTTTAGGAAACATGAAAGAGAAACAAGTGACGCAAAGCAAAGGAAATGACAGACCTTTTGTGTTATAAAAAATTAACTGGCTATTTCTGTTGGTACATTTATGTCAAGTTAGTTATCTCACATGTGACATTCATTAAAAGGCATTTCTTTTGGTTAATCCTTGGAACGCTCCTGTGTGCTAGCTCTGTCCTTGCTCTGGTTCCAAAGAAGAAACTGAACACTTGCCCAAGTTTAAGCCTTCAGCAAGCAGAATAAGACCCAGTGCTCGTGATCCCTGTGTCTGTCCAGCATATTAGGCCACATCACCGTATTTTCAATCAAATTAAACCTTATATTATATCGAAAGTAGTAAAAAGGGTAGGACCGGGAAACTGTGTAAACACACCCCTTTGATTCAGTGTCTATCTCAGATCAGTGAAGCGTGCCTGCCGCCAAAAGCCACCTTCTGGGCTGTGTGAGCATCCCCTTGGGATGACTGATGTGGCTTGGTCATGCAGCCCAGGGACGGTGAGCAGACAGTTTTGCCAGAGAGGACGGCTTGCTGACTTCCACAGCTCTCCCCTGGAAGAGGAGAGGAGGAAACCAAGACTCAAAGCAATTGTTTGCATATGGTCAGAATTATGGGATGGGATAGAGCCAACACATTTTTTTCTGGGTGTCTTTTATATCCAGAGTGGCGGCTGTATAATTTATCATCCAAGCTGGGACACTTTTGAGAGTGAAAGGGGAGTGCTATTAATAATGACACCAGAACAACATGCGTAACGAGGACATACAGTTCACCCTATTTATAGCATGACATGGCCCCGTCCGTTCCCTTGAGCATGTTACAGGTGATGACGTCAGGCAGGCAACTGAGTCATCAGGAGGAGCAAAGCATTCTGTCACACAGACACTACCGTCCTGGCAGGTGTCTTCGTTATCTACCCATCGCCAGTTGAGGGAAGCTTGTTTTTGGCACATACGCCCACTGCTTAGTTTTCCGTAGGCAAAGGAGAGTGCACACGGCACCAGAGGTATAAAAGATTATTTAAAAGACTAACGAATCTTGTGGGGCTTTGCCTCTTGGGGAGCAGCGATCAACCAAATCTCAGACTTTTAACTGTTATTCTAGATGAAGTAGTCAAGAAGCCTCTCCCCAGAGACATCCTTTCCTATGGGAGCTAGAGAATGGCCTGGATCTGCAGTGTTGATCTGCAGTGCCAATTCCAAAGGGAGGACTGGGCTTCAAAGAGAACTAGTGACAGGCGAGAGAGTGGCCAGCTGTCCCTGTCCACAGCTCCCTCCCCCTTCCTTCTCCTCCTCCCCCATTTGATCGTGGTCACGGTGCTGCCTGACATCCGCTGAACGCATTTGGCTCATTTCTCCCTTTCACGCTTTCAAAAATAGATCCTCGTCCCTCCCAAGATGTTGTTTACACGAGGGGCTTCATAACGGATTCTAACGGAAGACACTGAAAAGGTAACTTGTCAGAGGGGGAAGAGGGTGGCTGCTGGGGGCAGGGTTTAAGCGGGAATGAAGTATGTTCAAGAAAGCGGGTCTTGCAGGTTGAGCAATGCCACGAGCGCAGTCCTCAAGTGGGGAGCACTATGGGAAACCAGAGCCGCAGGCGTGTGTGTCCATAAAGTTACGGGTAGCCCGTCTGATAGCCTAGAGCAGGGTTCCTCCAAGATTACTGAGCATGTGACTCACCCAGGATCAGGCTGCAATGCAGACTCATTCTGTAAGTCTGCAGCAGGACTGGGGTCTGCGTCTCTAACTTGTGTCCCTGTGATGCTGAGGCTACTGACACTCAGTATGAGGTGACCGTAGGATACGGGGTGGGGGTCGGAAGAACTGTGTTCTTGTCTTGGCTCCTGCTGCTCCCCAGACCGGTTGGATTATGAAGCTCTTACGTAGTCTTGCATCTAAGGTCGAGCTAGCAACGTTTCCCTACTGCACATCTCACAGGGGCGTTTGATTCCAGGTAGTCGATGTGCATTGCAAAAAAGAGATACAAAAGTCCTTAGACAAGAGAAAGATGCAAGGCTCCATGTATAAAAACCTTTCTAGAAAGAAAAGTCGAATATGGCAGAAGGATCCCTGAAACTGCAGTGCAAACTGAAGGCTTAACGTGGGAAACGTGGTCCAAGTTGGGTCTACTTTGAGAGCTAAATATGCATTTAAAAAATCAACTTCTGAATTTCAGAAACAGAAGTTAGAAAAGCTTATTTAAATCACAAAAGATCACTTCCAAAAGGATTTATGGGGTCTCTCTTTAAAAGTAAATTTCCGTAGGAAAGCTGGTGTGGAGTTGTCTTAGATGAAGCAGGTATACCTCTGTTCTCGCACTGACAAAAGCACAAGCCAGAAAGATGGTCTCCAACCTCCATACATCACAGACAGAGTCACAAAAGCCTCATGCTCTACAGCCTTTGGAAAAATCCCAAGCTGGTGAAACCTTAGGATCTCAGGATGACACACAGACTTCTCGGGCTGACAGATTTGTCTTTGGGGGGAAATTTTCAACAGCTTGTCATCATTTGTCCAACAGGGCCAAAGAGAAAACAAAGTTAGAGTTGAAAACTGAGGCAGGCATTATTTTTCCCCCAGAGCTCCTCAATTGTTTGGTGATTTGTGGGGCATACACCACGGGGGATTCAAAAGCAGAGGGGCAGGTGCCCGTAAGTTTCCTGGCTTTAGAATCATTCCGTATATAGAATTTTCCATGCTTCCTTGGTGTTTGGCAGTCATCTGAACATGTTCCTCCTCCTGACAACCTTTCGGGGTAGGTTGAAATGATCAAAAATGATTTGTCCCCCGTGCAAATGGAACTCGAACCCTGCCGTGGTTAGCATTCTGCTGTCTGTGGCTGAGCTCCATCTGTTAGGAATCTCCAAATAAGGAGATGGAAAAATTTCAAGCTTACTTAAATGTGTCGGCTCTGTACAAGTCCCGGCGCAGAGCTGCTGAGTCAACAGATGGGACACAAGCATTTCTTTTTCATCTCCGATTCCTCAATGCACTTTATTTGGCAATGTAGTTTCTCGGTCACAGACACAAAGAACTGACATTCTTAAAAACTCGAGAGAGATGACGCTTTTGCCAAATCCTATAAACCCAGTCCCTGTACTCAGCTCGTGTCTGCATCCTGTTAGAGGAGCAGGTGGTCCCTAGAAGGTAGGACCAGTGGGCGGGATCTCTTAGTGTTGATAAGCAGGCCCTTGGTGTTATCATGTGCTTAATCGATTCAAATCACTTCGTTTCTCTCGTACTTTCTGATCCTGGGAAGCTTGATCCTGTGTAGGAATGAGTGGTCATTTTACATTTTTGAATGGCCCTATAAAATTGGTTGAAAACAGCTAATTAACCCTCCTTGGTTTCGTCTTGTGAGAAAACGTTTCACGGTTCACTCTCTTCTCCTAACATTGACCTTCCTAAGTTTTGGCGGCATTGAAAACAGGTGGTCACGAACAATCTTTCACACTGGCAGCCAGTCAGGGCTCTCTTGCATCTGTTGTCACTCTGGGAAGTGGGTCCTCTCCAACTTACTTTTCATGCTGTTTTTAAAGCATGACTAAGCCGCTCTGGAGTACCCACTCATTAGTTCTGTCTTCTCTGACCTGTCACAAGTCTTGCTTGTCACTGGTATGTCAATGGACTGCCCACTGCATGCCTCCATGGCTCTTTTAGTGCAAGTGGAGAAACTAGACCCATGTCAAACTACCGGAGGGAACACAGACTTGTAATTCTTTAGTACGTACACAAAATATCAGTGTGGTCTCTACTTGCAGGGTTATATATTCTAAACACTGGTTAAGAGGCTATGGAGTAAGACTGGCTCTGTTCTTTTATCCTATTTCTTAGAGTTACACAATGTGCTGGGGTAAGTTGGATTCATTTTCGAAGGTTTATAACTTTCCTAAACGTTTATCAAGGGCAAATGTTATCATTTATTAAGCTCCTAGGGAATTGCAAAGCTCATTCATTAATATCAGTTGCTTTTTTAATCTTCATGTCCCACTAACTTGAGGGCTGCCTACAAGGCATTGTCACAGTGTCGCTAATGCAGTGGTGTCCTTGTAACGGCACCACGGTACCATTGGACAAGGGTACTTTCTCGACTCTAGAAACTCAGGCTTCCATTGAAGGGAAAATGTCCTAGTGAAAATCCTATTTCCTGTGCAATGTATAACTCTAATTTGCATTGATTTGGTTTTGAGTTGGAAAATGGATTATTTTCTGGCCTGCATTAGAGAGAGAATCTCAGTATTTCCAAGAGTTGTGTTACCATATAAAGTCTTCAGACTAGATATCAGATGAAGTTAGTAAATTATGAAGCAACCATAGCAAAAGTGGCTGTAAAATAGGTAATGCTGAAGTCACAGCTATAGTAGACATTTCTAGAAAACAGTAATAACGTCTTCAGTAAACAAAAATAATCCCCCAAGTTTCCGGTCCCTTTTGTCTACTATAGAAAATGGACTACAAATCTCTATTAAATAGGATTTTGCTTGCCTAGTGCTTCAAAGGCTGGAAAACAGACCCCTTAGAAAATTAGGTCAACTACTTGAAAGAGCAATACTCCATGACAATCCACAATTTACCGTCAGAGAATTTTTTTCTTTATGCTTTCTCATAAAGTTTTAGCCTTCTGTTTCCAGAAGCCATTCAATTTTATTCTCACTGTTTAACAAATAACACAGATAACTCACCACTTCAGCTCCTCTTTTGTGTACTTTAAATGGTACTATGTACCATCTTCAGGATTTAATTCTCTTACAGAAACCTGGTCGAGAAAGGCTGATTTGGTTCATTTCATGATCCATAACTTAGGACTATTTCCCAAACCCGATTGTCTCTTTTCTCAACTGCTTACATCTTTGATTTCATTGAAACCTTAGGCTTCATTATATCCTAGCAATTTCTTGAGTGTAGGATTTACGGGTTTGCATATATTTCTGGTAGTGTCTTGAATGGAAGCAAGTAATTCATATAGAAATTAAATGAGGATATGTACATGGGTTTGGTAAATAAATGAAAATTGTTGGTATATTACTAAAAACAAAACAAAACAAACAAACAAAACTTGTCTCATTTTAACAAGTTGTTTCTGATCATTTATCTCACTCCTAATTGAAACCTATATCAACCGGGGACTCTTTTTCTGCCCTTTTGGTAGACAGAGGTAAAAGTGATAGTCTGTTGTATAATTCTAACCTGTACTTATATTTGCTCATTTTTTACTATTAAAAGGTATTTTTGCTGGATCAAGAATATGTAGTCATCAGCTCCTGCTTCTGTCCCGTCCCTTCGATTTTGCTCATTCTATTAAGAGAGCAAAATTAATAGGAAGGACTACTTCTTAATGATAAAAGCATATTGGTAAAACATTTTTTAAAGATTTTATTTATTTATTTGAGAGAAAGAGTGATTGAGAAAGAGGGAGAGCTCAAATGGGGGGGAGGAACAGAGGGAGACAGAGAAGCAGACTCCCCGCTGAGCAGGGACCCAGACATGGGGCTCAATCCCAGGACCCTGAGATCATGACCTGAGCCAAAGGCAGAGGCTTAACTGACTGAGCCACCCAAGTGCTCCTGGTAAAACATTTTGAAAAAAATCATTCACAGCAGGATGACAGAGATCATTGACATTGAGCAGGAATCCGTTTAATCATACTAGATATTTCTCAGTTATCTATTCGTTAAATACTTTCTTGAGTGTCAGATACGTGCCAGACACGATGTTTGCTCTACCTGGGGATATAGTGGCGAACGAGGTCAGATGTGGTGTCTCATCTATGGGCTTAGAGTTGAGGAATTGAAATAAGTGCTAAAAGGGAAATTACAGGATGCTCTAGGAGAACTAGCTTTGTGTAGACAGTTAAGAACATCTGCCCAGAAATGCGTAAGACTGAAGCAGGTAAAAACGAAGTGGAAGAATGTAGGATTCTTTTGGAACCCTACTGAGTCTTCCTCCTTCTGCCTTAAGACACACACACACACACACACACCCCAGTGCTATAAGTATTTCAAATTAAGGATGTGTGTTTCTGGAGAGACCTAGTGATCTGGGACTAATTATATTTCATTAACCTAATTTTCCTGGGTTAATTGCTAGTAAGTGACCTGAAATAGGCTATTGTGAGTCTTGACTATAAGTCTCGACTATATGGCCTCCAAAATAAGGATTCATGACACAGTGTCTCTATTTGTAGAGTAGCTTTAGTTTTCTCTCATTCTGGTCTGTCACTGGATCCCCAGAACCACAAATTCCTGTGTGGCTGGTAAAATTGCACTGGAATGCAGGCGACAGCGGAGCGCATGTCATTCCGTTTATACGTCTGTCTCATTTCAGGCTTCAGTTGAAAGGGATTTTGCTAATCTTAGAAACAACTAGAAACATTTTCATTTAATTAAAATGAGTTCCCTTTTAACTGTTTAGTAGACAGTAATGAATAATTTGCCTCCAAGTCTAAGAGACCCTTACTTTTTCCTTTAAAAGAAATTCATGGATTCGATTAACAGAAAACCACCAAATGCACATTTCTGTCCAGCTGCATTTCTAGGTCTTAATTACCATCTCTGACAATGAAAAACAACTTCAGGATTTTCTCAGGAATAAGGACAAAAAAACCCAGTTATCTCTGAGGACAGCAATCCTGAAACTGGCTGGAGTCCTTGCTTGTTTATCTAGGGGATTTAAACATTTCCCAAATAACTGACCCAAGAGGCATCCTGAGCTCCTCAAGTCCGTTTGAGAAGAAGCTACAATAAAATCAAGGCCAGTTGGGATAGGAAGCTCTGGATTTAGCAATACTTAGTGCTACCAGCCATTGAATCAGGAACGGGTTGCTCAACGGGTCTCAAGTACACTCTTTAGCATGGTCTCCATTGATGACCCAAAATATGTCAGACTTCAAGTCAGCTGCTTAGAGTGCAGAGGGCAAAATGCCCTTTCCTTTTCAAATGCCTGCTTTTCTTGCTCGCTGCTCCCACAGGCTGGTGATGGAGGCAGGAAGAGAGATTGAATACTGTTTCAGTTGGTCGGCCGATGAAACATCATGCTACTCAACATAAGCAGCTTTCTCCTCTCACCCCAGAAATAAATCATTACTCACCGTGGCCAACACGGCGAATACCTCTCCCCGCCCTCTTCCACTCTCCTCTGCTTTCCCTTGCCCTTCCGAACACTGCCATCCTTTCCCAAGTGCCTTAGACCCATGGAAATCTGGGGCTGAAAGGGACCTCAGAGGTCATCCATCCAGCCCACCCGGCCCCACCTGCCCCGTGCTGAGACTTGCATCCATCTGGGGCACAGATTTGCAGCTTCGTGAAACTAATGCCTGTTATTCTCCCCGCTCTCTCCTTTGTCCCTACAGCGCCATGGCTACTTACTCTGCCACATGTGCCAACAATAGCCCTGCACAGGGCATCAACATGGCCAACAGCATTGCCAACCTGAGACTGAAGGCCAAGGAATATAGTTTACAGAGGAACCAGGTGCCAACAGTCAACTGAGGAAAAAAAATAATTAAACAGGCCTAAGAAGAAATCAAAAACCATAAGACACCTATCCTGCTCTGTCATTCTTCATCCGCTGGAAAAAATAAATAAATAAAAACAAACATACAAAAAAACCTGAACTAAAATATTGGGACCATGGCAGAGAAAAGCAGGAGAGGAGCAAAATGAAAATTAGTTAACCAATGTTTCTCCTCCCTCTGGGATACCACCACCACTGGTTTCTGCGTGTGTTAATTTTGTTTTTCCTTCTACTCATGCGCTTTGCTTTAATATACTCCAAGCTTCTTCAGTTAGGTTCAGCCCACCCACCCCCATGATCTATGGGTTAAAACAAAACAAAACAAAACAAAACAAAACAAAAACCTACAGCAGCCAAAGAAACCGTATCTATATTCAGAATCATTGTCTAGCGTCTCCTCAGTGACCTGTTTGAACCTCAGTGCCTTGCCCTATCCTTCGTCCCAGTTCTCTGTATAGAAGCTCTAGGAACTTCTGAAAAGCCAAAGTCTTTCTGAAGAATCTGTGCCAGACACGATTTCCTGTCTCATTGTCTCCAGGTCTGTTGGTCATGGTAAGGCTTTTCCATCAGCTACTGTTAAAAAAGCAAGTATAGACATCTGGTCACTGGCTTGTCTGATCCAATGTGATTGGTTGTGTCTGGCTGATTCAGAGCTCTAAGCTGTAGATCTAAGCTCTTCATATAAGCTATAGATTTAAGCTCTAAGCTGTAGATGATAATATCACCATCACCACCACCCCTCACCCCCATCCAGGCAATCAGCTCTCTTAAATTAAAGATATTTGTTGTTTCTCAATAATTTGCTGTCACAGGCTTGACACTCGAGAGAGGGAGAGAAATTTCTTTAGGAAAACAAAGACTGAGTTGTGACAGGCATGGCCTACATCTCTTTAGTGCCTTAAGGATAGTCAGATGCACACTTATATATATACTGTATATATTTATATATTTTATATATATATATAAAATATTCTTGCAAGCTTGAGTTTGCAGTTTCTCAAACACTGCCAAAAGCAAATTTCACACCCTCACCACTGTCCTTAATCTCTACAGTGATGAGGGGTTTTTAGGGACCTTGTTTCCTTTCTTTCTTGACACAAAATTCTCATTAAGGCCACAGAGCAATTAATAGGGCATCTGTTTGAGAACAGGTCTCATTTTCACATTAAGGCTTTAAATAAATTAGACCCTATTTGAGGCTATAAAAATGTTCTTGGGTTTGGAGCCTGAGCTCTGGTGGAATGGTAATGTATCCTGATACACCTTGGGAATTACACTTAGAGGAGGGAAAGCCATGTCATCATCTGCCCCTTCTCCGCTCAACAGGAATCTGAAAGACACGTGTTTAAATGGAATCCTTAGAGTCTTGTCTAAATTCCAAAAATTTAAAAGGCAACTGTGGGCTATTCTTTTACTAATACTCTGAAATAAAGTTTAGTGCCTAGGGCTGTGAGCCAGGACTGACCTGTCTTTGTTTCTTTCTTTTTGTCTCCAGCTGTGCTTTTGTAACTTGTCAGGTGGCCTAGACCAAACCACACCACCATGCTGTGCCTCAGTTTACCTTTTTGTAAAATGGGTTTAACAATACTTACCTACCTCACAGGGGTGTTGTGAGGCTCTATTCATTTGCTCCTTCATTCTTTCCTGTATTCTCTGTTTGTGCAGCACTTTGTAGCCATGGGAGGAAAGGGACTATAAAAGTATACAATGTTAATGGAAGGATACGGTACCTGGAAGCCTTGTTTTCTAGCAAGGAAATGCTACCTTGCTGTAAATACTTATAGCCTTGTATTTGGAAATGAGAAATAGGTTTATATTTACAGACCTCTCAAAAATCACATCACTTGACCAAAGAATAATTTAAGATACACAGAACAGACATATTTTTGACATATTTTTATCCTGACCAGGTTGGTTCTAATAACTTCGGTTATCAGTAATTAAAAAGCTTTAGATTGGTTTTGGCCAAATATGCCAACTCTGAGTGACAGGCATGGACTGTTGAGTTTAAGATGCACTTTCAGCACACATTTGTTCCCCCCTCGGCCTATCAAGTTGAGCTAATGGTGGTATTTTTTCAGCCAAACAGCCACCAATCTGAAAATGTATTTTAAATGTTGAATCTGTACTACTTTTAATAACAAGAAGAAAGCCCATCTTCTTGCATTTTGCTTTCATCCACTGATTCCCTCTTCTTTTAGCATACTATTAGAATATTTCTTACTGATGTTTCATGTAGGCTGGCTGAACACCACATATTACTTGCTTCCTAAGGAGTCCCTCGACTAATTCTTTTGTCCCACTAGTCGCTACGGATTATCAAGATCCAAAGGAACAGTGTAGTCTAACAGATGAAAATGTTCTTTGTGAAATGAGTGCGATCCAAGAAATTGGTGAATTTTTGGAGTTTGGACTTTGGGGAGAATAGCTAAAAGTGAGTTTGGGTTATAGTGCAGAGAACAGAAGTGATACATGACTAGATGTTGCTAGGAAAGGGGAATTTCCAAAGAGGGAGGAAAGGAGTAGAAGATCATGTGAAACAAAGTCATTCGAAGCTTTCATCCTGACATCCGTTTTCAGTGGTGAACAGAAAAGCCTGAACCCAAAACCCAAACACTATGTGAAACTGGGCAGTTTTACCACCAATGCCTGGGAAGCGATGTCTGGGAAAATCAGAGGGTAGCCAGAGCTGGTCAGCCATAGGAATTTTCATCGCTAGCGAATCAACACCACCGACATTTATTATCTAAACACCTGATCAAGAAGTATACACACGAGACAAGCACTCAGTATTGTCCATTTATTATTGATTTTTTTAAAGTAGAAGTTTGATATATGATTTAGAGGAGTAAACTTTTGGCTTCCAAGCCAGGTCTCAACAGAGGGCCTCAGGCCAACAAAGTTCCAAGGCACACCCCCTGTTCCTCGCCATCATTATACCCAGATGCAAACTATCTGTCTGTGTCCCCAATCCCTCCCCAAACAAGATGCTGATTTGTAGGATACTTGGCAGGTTAAGTCAAACCAAAAGAGGTGATTGAATAAAAAAGGGAATGACACTTAGGGCATAAAGATCTCATAAGAAATGTAATATGTAAATTATATCTTGCTTTATGATGTAAAATATACATTGTTTGCGCTAGAATAGAAATGATTCCTTTTCAATAAAAAGAAGAAGGACACTACTCTGCGGTCTTTTATTATATATATTTGAGTCTACTGATTCTTTTCTCTTTGAACTTCAAAAATAGATCTGCTAGGACCTAAGGGTACGTGCAGGAAAGGGTGAAGATGAGAGGGATTTATGAATAGAACTTTTATTGAAGTGTGATGGTATTTCCTAAAAATGAAAATGATCAATTCCTCAAAAGCAAAGACAATGGTGGGAGGGAGAGGGGGCACTTATTGGTATAATGGATAAAGTGAAACTTTTATGAAAATTTAGTTATTTTTTACCCACTTCTTTAGAATCCACAATACCAGCTATGTATGACAAAACAGACAAAATATAAAGCACAGACTTTTATTTTAGAATAAAGAAGTAACAGAGTAAAATGTAAGCACCTATTGTGTTTAGTGCTGAGTGTGTGGTAATGGGGGAGGAAATAGTAAACCAAATTGGGAGAGTTGGGTTCTGTTTTCATACAGATTAAGATCTGATTTAAAAGGGAACTCTATGAGGAACCAATGTATGCAACAGTTCAAGACAATGAATGAATGTGTCAAACAAATAGAGTAGACAGGAGTCCAGAAGAGGAAGAAAGAAACACTGAGCTGAAGTGGGAGAGGATTTCACGGAAGAACTGGGACTGTTTAATCAGCTGCGACTGGGAGGAGAGGAGGTGCTGCTTTCAAGTCGGAGGGCATAAGAGGGATAAAGGTGGGAACACAGGAAGGAGGAATTTGTGTTCAGGGACCATGGCAATATGGGCCCAGACGGGATGGAGGGTTTATTTTGAAGCCGTGTGGAAGAAAACACTGGAGATTGAAATTGAGTCTTCATCTTGCAGAGTATGGTGTGTCAGGACAAAGGAGTTTGGAATTTTGCTCAGGCTATAGAAATCCATTGAAAGTTATTAAACAGGAAAAAAAAAAAGAGGTCATGCAAAAATACTACTTTATAGCATTATTGTAGTAAAGAATGAAGATAAACCAGAGCAGAACAAGAACTAGAAGCAGAAGAACAATTACAAAGGGGACAAAAAGCAAAGGTTGAATAGGAAATATCTTGCAAGGAAAGAATCAACAAGACAGGAGTAAGAGAATAGTGTCTAAGATAATACTG
This sequence comes from Ursus americanus, assembly GCF_024610735.1. Classification (NCBI taxonomy): domain Eukaryota; kingdom Metazoa; phylum Chordata; class Mammalia; order Carnivora; family Ursidae; genus Ursus; species Ursus americanus. The sequence continues at coordinate 94,918,868 of NC_142128.1, read as the reverse complement.
GTTTGAAACCTGGAAACTAGGAGAACGAATCACAGACAAAACTGACAAAAATCAACAGAAACCGTGCAGACCCAGGGACAAAAGGCAGTAATTGTAGTTTTAGGTGTGTTAACTGAATTTGAAAACCGAAATGTAAGATAAGATATGAAAGTTTGGCTTGAGACCAACGTCAAGGATGGATATAGAATTTTGGGATTCATCTCTAAGGAGGTGATACCTTGAGGTGCAAGAACGAATGAGTTCTTCAAGAGGAGAGAGCATCATTGTGCTTCCATTGGAAATCTAGTGGACCCCTGAACAACACACTTTTGAAATGTGCAGATTCACTTATATGTGGATTTTTTACAGCACAGTACTGTAAATATATTTTCTTTTCCTTACTATTTTCTTTTTTTTTTTTTTAAGACTTTATTTGAGAGACAGAGAGAGAGGGAGGACAAGCGGGGCAGAAGGAGATGCAGACTCCCCGCTGAGCAGGGAGCCTGATGAGGGGCTCGATCCCAGGACCCTGAAATCATGACCTGAGCCAAAGGCAGACGCTTCACCAACTGAGCCCCTTTATGATATTCTTAATAACATTTTCCTTTGTCTAGCTTACTAATTTATTGTAAAGATACAGAATATAATACATATACAAAATTTGTGTCAGTAGACTTTTTCTGTCCTTGGTAAGGCTTCTGGTCAAGGGTAGGCTATTCGTAGTTAAGTTTTAGGGGAGTTGAATGTTTTACATGGATTTTTTACTGCACCGGGGGCAGTGCTCCTCCTAATCCCATGTTGCTCCGAGGGTCAACTGTAGTTTCAGCCCAGGGAGGAAGATTAGACTTTGCAGAACATCTACACTGGAAGAGAGAGCTACAGAAGGCAATTTACAAGGAGCTGTTTGAGAAATAGGAGGAGGATCAGCTTGTTTGTTATCCCAGAGTTAAGAAAAGAGAGTCTCAAAGAGAAGGGGATGTTTAGCATACTCAACTGCTGTAGAGCAGACCAGCCTAACTGGGGATGTAAGAAGGGCCATTGGAGGCCATTTTCTTGAGTACAGTTTACTACGTACAGTGCTGGAGGAAGAAGGTACATTTTGACAAATCATGGTGAGAATGAATGCTTTAAAAAATGGAAATGGAAGCAGTGGTTTATAGACCACTTCCTTGAGACACTTCAACAGTGAAAGTTTATTAATAAGGATTCTTTTAGCTGCAGGTGGCAGAGACCTACCAACTGGTTCAAATCACAAAGGATTTTATGTAAAACCCACTAGGGTTGCCCACTGAACCCAAACAAGTATTGCTGGAGCCAGAGCAGCTCCTGGGATCCCAGACGCTGGAATGAGGCCTTTACCCTTAGACCAGGCAAGGTCCATACACCCTGCCCGGAGCCCAGCAGCACTCTTCCGACTGTGTGCCCCCTCTGGGCAACAAATTTGCAGGGCCAGCTGGATGTGCTCACCTGGAACCTGCAGTCGTAATTATAGACCATCTTTCAGGCACTTGGGATTTAGAATTTCCTGTCCCAATAATCTGGAGCCCACTTTCAGGACCCCCACAGGCCTCTCTTCCCGGGACCACTGTTTGTGGGCATCAGGGTGTATAAATGGATCTCGGATATACACAATGCTGTTGCCTCAAACCTTTGTATGTGGAGGTCTGTTTTTTGGTGCAGGATGGGCTGATGTGAAAAGAGAAGTGGGCAGGCCACAGGCTGGGGTTCTAGGGTCTGACCATCTCCACACTGCCGTATTCTGGAAAGGAACTCCAAAGAACTTGAGAATTCTACAGATCAACCTGAATTTTCCAGGTTATTATGAAAGTATATTCATTATGATAAGAGGTAGGGCATAATTTGTTGAATAGTTTGTTAGTTTGATTGATAATAGAAATGTATGGATGTAAACACGTGGACTTTGATTTGTACGCTTACCCAGACACTGCTGAGTGGGTGAGTGCCATACACCTCTTTTAAGATCTGGCTTGGCTACCTTTTGGTTCACTTTCTGGAGATTCCATTAAACAGAAACCAATACCAGCAATCTTGTCAAGACATAATTCTTGAATGTGGATCCATCCTGGCCCCACTTTTTTTTTCTCTCAGAAATAGGACTCAGAGCTCTGACCACCCCTAAGACTTCAGTTTAAAGCCTTCGTTTAGTCTTCTTCCTTGGGACAAGCTGACAGAAGAGTCTTGAAGAGTTTACCTGCCCCCTCTCCTCAGCAGCATCTCGTATATGGTGCTTTACAACGGATGGAGGCTTGACACTTTGCATCAGGCTTGTGGGGAGAAGGGACAGCAGAGAGTTTTGGGAAGGGGCTGAGAAAGAAGACTTCCAGTCATTTCTCTAGCTCTTTTTAAGCCCCTGTACTTTCCACTGTGTCTCAAACCTTCTGACTCTGCTTGAAAAGGGGGAAATCTTACATTTTGCAGAGTTTGCTACTGTCTGACCCTTAGGAGTCTTGGAGGTCTGGCATTAAGTAGAGATCTTCCCTGTTCTACCAAGCACCTCATGTTATGTGGTTCTAAATTTCAAGGCCTGTAATAAACAATGCTCCAGTTTTACCTGTCAGTTTCTCTATTGTCAGGTACATTTCAGTTGCAAGTGGCAGAAACCCAACTCAAATTAGGCGGAGATGATTTAATTAGATTTGTTTGGTGGATGGGGGGTAAGTGAAAGAATGAAAGGAGGAGCTATAGGAACTAGGTTAGCTCCGAAAACCTCAGGCACTAGACCTGAGACTTGACATCATCAGAATTCTCTGTCTGCCTCTCATCTCTGCAGGCAAGTTTTCTCCATGTAGCAGGGAAAGTGGTTACTGACAGATGCAGACCTCCATCCATTTCACTCTGGAAAAAAGATCAGAGAAACAAGCTCTTGTTACAAAAATCCTAGGGGAGGACTCTATTGTCCTGATTTGTTTTGTGGTCACCCATGACCTAGACACTGTGTCCTGTGGGTGGAGGGGTACTGAGCATCCAGAGCAAGGTGCCTGTCTGTATCAGGCACCACTTGGGCACCAACAAAATTCCTCTTGTCCCTATCTCTAGTTCTACGCACTACTGCAGCACTCAGTCCCCAGGATATTTCAACTTTGGAGGCCATATTTTAAAAATGGTAAAGCAACAGTCAATCATGGACCCTGAAAAGTGACTGCAGGAAGCAAAACTACAACTCTTGTTGACCAGGAAAATTCTTGGAGCGTTACATGACAGAGAAATAAAGTTCTCTTATGTTTAACCATTACACAACAAGGTCCATTTGTTACTGCAACCTAGGTCAACCTAACTAATACACCTCCTTCCTCTTTCTTCTCTCTTTCTTCTTTTTCTTCCTTCCCCTCCCTCCCTCCCTCCTTCCTTCCTTCCTTCCATACTACCTGCATTTCAAGATGCTTGTTACATCTCATAGACTTACAGCTGTCAACGACCACATATTCTAATTCTCCCACACTGGACATTATATGGTTATCAATATAATGGATCTTCTGCCTTTTGGATTACTCCTAATAAAGTAATTGAATGTAATAGTAAATTAATACAATGAATAACACTTTCAGTAAAGTAATGCCTAACACTCTGGACTTCCTGGAAAACATCTCTCAAAATGTTATTCTAGTTATAAAAAAAGCAGCATTCCTGAAAGAAAGATAACCAGGTCATCTAGAAATTGAAGGCATCTGAAAACTATTTCTTGGAGTCATGTATTTACTTGCTTAGTGTCACTCGGTTAAGAAGAGGTAAATTAAGGCTAGCAAAACTGGACAGCTAGAGAAACTCACACATGTGCACGGGAAGACATGAACCAAAATGTTCATTGCAGAATGATTTGTAATAACAAAATACTGGAAACAAACGAAATGTCCATCAATGGGAGAATAAATAAACTGTGGTATATTCATATAATGGAATACTATTCGGAAGTAAAAAATGAATGAATGAACCATGGCTACACATATCCACTTGGATACCTCTCAGAAACATAACTTTAAGGGGAAAAAAATAAGTTACAGAAGCCTGTATGACACTATTTATATAAAGCTTAACAATGCACTCTAAAATATATATTGTTTGTGAACATGAGTGTATGTGGTAAAAATATAAAAAGATGCATAGGAATGAAAAACAATTTCAGAATAATAATTTCAGAAAAAGCAACTTCTGAGTAAGGAGGTCGGGGATTGGAAAGGGTACCCTGGGAGCTTCAAACACATCTGAAATATCTTATTTCTTAAAAAAAATATGAGAAGCAAGTATGACAAGTATTAACATTTGACAAAAGCTGTTGTGGTAAATACAGCATGTTCATGACATTGATTTCTCTACTTTTCTGTGCATATTATATTTCAAAATTAGTTAAATGTGGGGAGAAAAGAATGTGTATGTATATCTTACCACCTCAGCAGGGGGAGACAGGAGATTGGGTGGGTGTGCTTGTGTAATCCTAGATTTTGCTGTACCCAAGTGGAGAGGAAAGAGGTTATAATACATTTTTTAGAAGACTAAAAAAAAAAAAAAAAGAATCCTGCATATAACTTAACTCACCTAATCAAGCTTCTAGACATAGAAGCGTCAGTATCTCTGAAAGATTTCTACCAAAAATATCTCCCTTGGCTTACTATTGTATCTAAATTTGTACCTTCAGAGGAGAAGTTTCCAGGAGTTTCCCATGATCTGGGCTGGATGAGGTGACCCATGCCTTGAAGTTACTATTAGCCATTGTCATTCCTGCACGGTCTTGAAAGAATAGGACATAGTTTTGAGACATGGAATGGAGGGAAAGAGAAGTATGTGTGTGAGGTGTGAGAGTCCTGCTGTGGAACAGCAAACTGACAAGAACTCTACAGAGGGGGATTTAAGGGGATAACATGATGTAATGAGACAAGCATGGACCTTGTTTCCAGTCCCTGCTTAGTTACTTATTTGCAATGTAATCTCAGGAAGTTGCTTATGCCATATGTGTATTTTTTCTTCTTTTGTAAAATGATAACCTACCCCATAGATTGGTGGGGGGATTAAATAAGACAACATACATAAGGCATTAACATCCCACTTGAGTCACGTCGTGGATTTCCTTTTCCTTCTATACTATCAAGGAACAACTCAGATACGGTGAAAATAGTGCTGGGATGTAGGTCAGGAGGCCCAGGCTCTCTGGTGGCATCACAGCAGAAGGAATTCAAAGATGAGGGAAGTGTGGCAGCAAGAGAAGGAGGAGGGAAAATGCATAAAGGAAAAGAGGAAACATGCAGTATAGAATGTGTGTGATTGCCCAGCTCTTCCCAGAAGTATACACAAGACGTTTTTCTCTTTGCTTACGTACTCTTAAAATTGAGGTGTCTTTATCGGCAGTAACTTCTTTCTAGATATGTCTCCTGAGGCAAGAGAAACAAAACCAAAAATAAGCTATTGGGACTATATCAAAATAAAAAGCTTCTGCACAACAAGGGAAAACAATCAATAAAACTAAAAGGCAACCTACGGAAGGGGAGAAGATATTTGCAAATGACATAGCTGATAAAGGGCTAGTATCCAAAATATAAAAAGAACTTACACAACTCAAAACCCAAGAAATAAATAACCCAATTTAAAAATGGGCAGAAGACATGAATAGACGTGTCTCCAAAGACATACAGATGGCCAACAGACACATGAAAAGATGCTCAACATCACTGATCATCTCACACCTGTCAGAATAGCTAAAATCAACACAAGAAACAACAGGTGTTAGCAGGGATGTGGAGAAAGGGAAACCCTCTTGCATTGTTGATGGGAATGCAAACTTGTGCAGCCACTCTGGAAAACAGTATGGAGCTTCCACAGAAAGTTAAATATAGAACTACCCTACAATCCAGCAATTGTACTACTAGGTATTTACTCAAAGAATACAAAAATACTAATACAAAGGGATACATGTACCCTGATATTTATATGTTTATAGCAACACTATCTACAACAGCCAACTTATGGAAACAGCCCAGGTGTCCATCAACTGAAGAGTGGATGAAGAAGATGTGGGGGGTGTGTGTGTGTATTTTTATATATAAAATATATATATATATATAATTACAATTATATATATAATATTCCATTGTGTGTATATATATGTATACAATGGAATATACATGTAAATATGTATATATATATAATGGAATATTACTCAGCCATAAAAAGAATGAAATTTTGCCATTTGCAATGACATGAATAGAGCTAGAGAGTATTATGCTAAGTGAAATATCAGTCGGAGAAAGACAAATACTATATGATTTCACTAATAATGGAATTTAAGAAATAAAATGCACAAAGGGGGAAAAAAGGAGAAAGAGAGGCAAACCAAGAGACGGACTCTTAATTATAGAGAGCAAACTGATGGTTACCAGAAGGGAGGTGAGTGGGGGGGATGGGTTAGATAGGTGGTAGGGATTAAGCTATGCACTTATAGTAATGAGCACCTGGTGATATAAGGAAGTGTTGAATCACTATATTGTGCACCTGAAATTCATATTACATTGCATGTTAACTAACTGAAATTTAAATAAAAACTTCTTAAAAATTGAGGGTTTTTTGTATCTGGTTTCTTGGTTTTGTTTTTTGGGTTGTGGTTTTGTTTTTTATTTTTGTTTTTGTTTTGTTTTGTTTTGTTTGTTTTGTTTTGTTTTGTCTTGAATACAAAAATGGCACCCAAAGGTTTAGAAACCCTTTCCCCCATCCCAATGAAAATTCTACAGAACATGACTGAGGAGTTTCAATGAATTCCTCTTTTCTCTTTGGTTACACAAAAGACCTCAGACACAAAGCAGTAGGGCACAGAGCTAAATTTTGAGTGAAGACAAAGCCCTCTGTTTTCCTTCAGTTCCTTCTCCCTACTGTTTCTTGACTGTGCAATGCCCCTTCTCATCAGGGATGAGGTGTTTGATGCCAGTCTGCCAGAGAACTTCCTTCAGCCTAGACGGCACTCTGTATTTCTCCTGATTCCCAACTTCTCCCTTCCTGGCTCCAAGTGAGTTTCAAAGAGTCTTTTTGGAATTTACTGCTTTTGGGTCAGTGAGGGGAAAAGCAGTCGCCATGGAGGCCTCGGAATGATTGCAGAATGTCCAAGCCTCAAAAAACTAAGGTCTGGGATGGTTCCCATATGACCTGCTGTCTCTATCACTGGGTACCTAACTCAGGCCCTACCCTCCCATGGAGAGAATGTGCCTCTTTCCCCAGCTCACCTCAACACCAAATAAATTGCTAATGGTCAGATGGGATTGAATATCCTACAAATATATATTATTGGCAGGAGATGCATAAAACACAAGGATATTTTGAAGAGGATATCAATCAGATGAATATTGCACCAAAGAGACTTGGCTTTTCCATATTAATAAGAGAACACAGTCATAAGGCAAAGAGCACCATTAGGGATAAGGAGGATCATTACAAAATGATAGAACAATTCAACATGAAACCATAACAATTTTAAATAACACTTAACAACATTTAATGACATAGCCTTAAAATTTATAGAATATAAAATGACAGAACTACAAAAAGAAATTTAAAAATCCACAATCACAATGGGAAATTTTAACATACTTCTCTCAGTAAATGATCAGATTAAAAACTAGAAAGCTCATAGAAGAGTTGAACAAGATAGCTAACAAGCTTGCTCTTTATGAATATTGATAATATAATTTCTAAATATCAAAGAACTCATTATATAGTCTACCTTTTTATCAGAAACTGATTAAATTGATTAAACAACATCATTAACCAGAGAAATATGATGGGGAAACATCATGGACCATGTATTAAAGTCATGTATAAAAGTTTTAAGGAAGGGAGATCACAGATATTATAACTATATGTGTATAGGGGATAAAACCCTATAGACACTCTAGGATCCTGTTGGTCTGGCTCTTGGAGACGTCAGAGCAAATGACCCTTATCTTTATTCCACTGTATTGAGCTCTGGAACATACCTGGACTGAACTCATGTTGACCTGTGGAGGCTCAAGGAGATGTTTGAATGTACTATGTGGAACTGTACCTAGTAATAATATAGCATATTGTATAATAAGTTTGATGATCTCAGGCATATATTCAGACTAACCTATGCTCAGGCCTGCTCTGGCATATATAGACCAAGAGAGCAGAGCAGCTGGGCTTCATGAAGGCTGATGTGACTCTCATTTACTAAGACGTTCTCATCCATAATTGCACAGGATCTTAAGGTGTGGAAATTTGTCTTCCCATCTGTCCTGGAAAACGTGCTATGTATCCTGACAATACTAACTTCCTTGAGGAATCTTTCAAAGAGGATCCTTTTCAAAAAGTGAATCCAGCTTGATTTACTGAACCAATGTCTGTGTTGGTCTTTCAGTCGATCCAAACCTCCTGCTAGAGTTTATTGTTTTACTTTGCTTCCCAGAAAACTACTGAATGGGATGCTTTTTAAGAAAAAGAATAAAGTGACTATGGCCACAAGAGGATAGGAGGTGTTGATTATGTTCCTTTAAATTTGTAGGATTAGTAAACTGATAGATTAGAATATTCTAAGTACTTGTTCACTTTCCTTTTTGAAGACCTTTTCAAATTCAAGAAACTTATTAGGGCAGGGCTTCTGTGCTCTTCTAATGGATTGCTTTATCCTCAGACTGACACCCAGAAGGTTGAAGATGTCCAAAAGGATTTTTGAGAAATAAGTTTCTCATTTCTCAACAACAACAAAACAGAGAAATCTGAGATAGATAATGATATAGTACAGTTGGATATGATTTTTGAGGGGCCGAATAACCATATCTAAAGATTATCTTTCTTTATTAGCTTACCTCAGAACTTGGTAGTAGGCCCACTTTTACTTAATATATTTTTTTAAGATTTTATTTATTTATTTATTTGACACAGAGAGAGAGAGCACAAGCAGGCAGAGCAGCAGACAAAGGGAGAGGGAGAAGCAGGATCCTCACTGAGCAGAGAGCCTGACATGGGGCTCGATCCCAGGACCCTGGGATCATGACCTGAGCCAAAGGCAAACACTTAACTGATTGAGCCACCCAGACATCCCAGCTTAATATTTTAGTCAGTTACTTGTACAAAGGTAAAAAATGCTATGCTTGTCATAAACTCAAATGACCCCAATCTTGAAAGAATAGCTAATGCACTTGAATCACAGAATTAACTTCCAAGTGGTCTCCATTTTATATATATTTTAAATAATAGGTCAGTGGGCTCCTAATTCCAATGGAATAAAATCTATGTAAAGGAACATCTTTAACCAGTCTAGTTTTCACTGCACACCCCTCAGAATGGCTAAAATGAAAGAGATTGTCAATACCAATTGTTGGTGAGGATGTGGAGCAACTGGAAATCTTATACATTGCTGGTGGACATGAAAAATGATATAATCATTTGTAGGACAGTGTGTTAGTTCCTTAACAAGCTGAAAATACAGTATTATGTGACCAAGAAATTCCACTCCTAGATATTTATCCAAGAGAAAAGAAAACTTTTGTGTACGTAAAAACCTATACCCAAATGTTCATGGCCATTTGATTCATAATAGCCCCAAATGGAAACAACTTAAATGCCCACACCAAGTGAATGAATAAACATACGTGTGGTATATTCATACAATTGAATACTACTCAGCAGGGAGAAGGACAGACTATTGATTCATGCAACAGCATGGATGAGTCTTAAAAACATGTTGAGGGTAAGAAGAAATACAATAGTATGCACATTTGCTTGCATCACACGAAATTCTAGAAAAGACAAATCCAATCTGTAGGAGTGTAAGTTCAGTAGGTTGCCTGGGGATGGTGTTGGGAGGATTGGCTGCAAAGGTTATGAGGGATCTTTCCTGAGGTGATGGAACTGTTGTCACTATTTTGACTGGGATGGTAGCTACATGACAGCACATATTTCTTAAAGCTTATCAAATCACAAGCATAAAATATGTATATTTTCTTGTATCTGAACTATGCTTCAATAAAGTTGATTTAAAAATAGTATGGTTGTAGAACTCTAAGAAAAAGTTGGAGACACCAGTAAAGTATGTAGTAGTAGAAACAGAAGTTCCTTGAATAACCGTGACGAAGGGTTTGAGTTGTAAGAAGTGGGATCTAGGAACAGTTGTCAATCAATGATAGCCTGAGCTGCAAAGTAATGAACAAATTTTGGTGTGTGTTGATTAATTGATTGAACATCCATACCCAAAACAAACTTTCCACTATTACTTCAGAGAATATTATATGATAAGATTTGCCCTCAATGGGGAGCCAGGGTGGCTTAGTCGTTAAGCGTCTGCCTTCGGCTCAGGGCATGATCCCGGTGTTCTGGGATCGAGCCCCACATCAGGCTCTTCCGCTATGAGCCTGCTTCTTCCTCTCCCACTCCCCCTGCTTGTGTTCCCTCTCTCGTTGGCTGTCTCTATCTCTGTCAAATAAATAAATAAAATCTTAAAAAAAAAAAAAAAAGAATGCCCTCAAGACCTAAAGAATTAGGATCTGCAAATAAACGATGATAACCATTATTACAATCTTTATTATTTATTATTATATTTACACTTCTCTTGATGAATAATATATCTTTTGTTCACATTGAAATTTCCTGAAATTTCATTGGTATTAGTTGTGATCTCTCCCCTTTCATTCATAATTTTATTAATTTGGGACTTTGCTCTTTTCTTTTGGATAAGTCTGGCCAGTGGTTTATCAATCTTATTAATTCTTTCAAAGAACCAGCTTCTAGTTTCATTGATCTGCTCTTACTGTATTTCTGGTTTCTAATTCATTGATCTCTGTCCTAATCTTAACTATTTCTCTGCTTGTGTGAGGCTTGGGTCTCCTTTGTTGTCCCTTCTCCAGTTGTTTAAGGTGTAAATATGGAGTGTGTATTCTGGGTTTTTCTATTCTTGAGTAAGGCTTGGATGGCTATGAAATTTCCTGAAATTTAAGCACAATATTATTGGAAGACAGTAATGCTGGTACCAAATACAAACCGAATATGATTTTCAGTATGAGATAATATGCTTGTATTTCGCATGAATATGAACCATCTTATCAAATAAGGTCTCATTTTATATCACAGAATGACAATTACAAGGAAAATCTACTGTCTCTCTTTAAAAAATTAGAATTCAAAAGGTAGATGTCATACAATGGAATATGAAAGCCAGGAGACACTTTAGGTAAAACCACTGACTGATACCTACTGATTCTGCTAAAATTTTCTCTGCTAAGAGACAGATTGGTTCTAGGAGCAAGCCTAAAACAAGAAGCGTTCTCTTATACTATCTCCAGATGGAACGTCACCAATCTGAGTGATGTTTATTGTTGTAAGTGATTTCTACATTTCATTCTGAGTTTGAGTTAGATAGCTACATGAGGATAATTTTTAAATATAGCTTTTACACCACTCTGTTGTATTTTCACTGCTTGAGTGGCATGGCACCAAAATAAACAAGGTGCCAGCTTCTGGTAGCTAGCTGTTCCTTGGGTACACCAGGGGGGGCAGACCAGCTCTCAAGTTTCTTTGAGTTTCCAAACCTTTTATGGCAAAATGAAACTCAGAAAAGAAAAAGAAACCAGTATATTTTGCTGGCTGGGCAGTCCTATCACACAGATTTCAGGATAAAGCCATTAGTGTTGATGAATTTCCCTAATTATGCTTCAGATCCTGACACACCATTTTGAGAGTGGCTCCATGTTGTGCTGGCCGGTTTGAACTCTAAAAATTGTCCAATTGCTAAACCAAACATGCTCCAGGCTTTCCAAGGAAAATAATCTATTTTCCGATTTCCTGTGCTCCATCAGGGTACAAAACATAAAATACGCCAAAATTCCTCCACAGTGGGCTTGCAGTCTTAAGAAGACCATTATTTTCTACACAGAAAGTCAAATATTTTTTCCAGAACCAATTTTCTTGCTGACCGCATTGAGTATTGAGAAATCAGGGAGAGCCTTCTTGGGAAAGACTGAACCGAAGGAGGAATTTGGCTTTAGAAAACAGGAAGTGGGTTTCTATTGCTATGCATGGCCAAGAGAGAATAGGACTTCTAGACCACATTGTCAAAGGTGTGTGAATAATCTCTAAAGACAGTGACTACTCCTTCTGATTCTTATCTAAACCAAGGCAAGTTGTATCCATTACTCCTCCTTTAAGGACAAAGCTCTAGGATAATACTGACGGACTTCCTTGCATTTTCTCTCTTTTCAAGGAAAAGGAGATCAAGTTGGGAAAGATCAGTTCAACACTTCTAAGAAGTCTTTAGTACAAACATATTTCATCCATTAGGGTAATGTTTTCCTCAGGCTTGTCCAGGAATAAATCCCAACCTTCTCCCCTTCAGATCCCAAAGACACAGCTGATTTGTTTTCAGTTGGGGCAATGAAATGTTGAAATGGGAAACACATGTCCATTTGGTCTGGAGAGGACAGGCTAGGAAGCTTCTTGTTTATGAGGCCCCCACTCAGCAATAATCTGACGGCCACAGAAAGACTGAACAAGTAACTAGCAATTAACTTCTAAATAATAGCTCTTCCCGGGAAGACAGTGGATTTTAAGGCCATGTAGAACCCTCATTATCTAATATAAGGCTTAAAGGGTTCATTATTTAAAAACAGGAAGTGCTTTTAAAAACCTTACTTAATTGTTGCCCTTCTCCTTCTTGGAACATAAACAATTTGACTAAGTGCTCCACCCAGATGCTTGTGATCCTGGATCCCCGCCTATCACAGGTAGTGTTCCACACGGAAATTTCTTCCAGTGTATCATTTACCTTTAGAGTCTTTCCTAAATGCATCCTAAGGAAAATCAGCTTTGAGAAGTTGGGAAAATGGAAAGAAAAGTATTATCTCCCAAGAGAATTAAACTTAATAAGCAACACAGAGAAGTTGCTGAGTCCAAGGAATCACAGGAAATGGGGACCTGTGGAGGGGAAGTGTAAGGGCAGCAACCTCAGTACCAGGACAGGAGCACGTGGGAAAGATCACAGTCTGATCAGCCTTCCTTGTGGCTAGTACACCGGATCAGTGTGCTTGTGGCCCCATGTGCCGCTAACAGAGACGCATCCTGTAAGTAAAACAAGGATCAGTAAGTATAATCACGTGGAATATTTTATACAAATTCTATGAATAGTGTTCCTAGAAATAACAAGCTGGAGGTGAAATGGTGAAATAAGTCTTTTTACTGATAATACTGACATATGATTCTACATACCGCTGTTGTCCTTGTTAGAAGAGCTAAATGTTACATTATTTAAATACTACCCAATAATGTTTTCTGGTGTTTCCTACTGTTTGACTATTTGCTATAGACTATAGTTCTTTCTAGTACTACCAAACTTAATATCTCTTATTTGTTAACAATAAACATTGGTAAATTAATAATCAATAATAAATATATTTATGAAACAAACACTTTTTAGATATCCACAATGAGTAAACAGTGTAAAGAATGTTGAAAGTATTTTAAGAATAACGATGACTATCAGAATTCCCAGGAATTCTGATTTCTTGTTCCCAAATCCCTAAGATTAATAATACCTGTTGGGAACTTAGACCACTAGCCTTGGATAAATTTAGGGAGAAATCTCATTCTAGAATGGAATACTGGGACTCTGGTGTTCAATGCCTTAGCAAAGAATGATGAAAATGTTATGAATTTGGGAACTGGAAAAGCTGGATATAAGCCTTTCTGCAGAGACTTGCCTTCCAGGAAATCCAGGGTAAGCCACTTGGCAATACAGATATACTAATACTTTACTGGAATGTCGCGATAAGATCAAATAAAATTAAGAATTTCACTTTGGACTTTAAAAAGAACTTTAGATAAATAAAGGGTGTAAATTTGGGCAATTGTCTCCAATGATCTTGGCTAAAATTTTGCATGCACACACGTGTATAAAGCTGGGAAGAGCAAAAATGGGTGGAAAGCTGACTGGAAATTGGTAGAAAAAGCTTTGTGGCTAGTTCCAAGTTTTCTGCCCCTAGTACAGAGTCTTCTCCATCTGTAAAATACAGTCAGGAAAGGATGTGGTGAAGGGCTGACAGACTCAGAGATCCTGGGGATTTCTGGGGACTGCCTCCAACCAGGCTCCAGATCCAGCAGAGTTTCTTTTTCGGTACTGGAAAATCTTGTACCAGATGAATGGGAAAACACAAAAAGGGGATCAGCCAGAACAGAAAATCAAAGGTCAGATGTGGCCCCAAGAATGCTATCCAAATAGTTAAGGGCATTAGGACACCTTAACCATCCAGTTTTCCACTGCTTCTAAACTTCCATCACATAAACACCATTTTATGCTTTCTACAACATCTGCATACCATCCGTACTCTTATTTACTTAATATTTTTCTTTAATTCGATCCATTTTTTAACTTAGCCTTGTCCCAAACAATAATAACATGAAGTTATTGATTGATGTGCAAATTGTATTTCCCTAAAGCATATTTGCATAACTATTACATATATCCTAACACATTGGTACATAACCATTACACTAAACAAATGTCCATCTGTGCACCATCTAAAATCAGCTTGTCTACCACTCAACCACACTTTGAGAAAGAGTTATAAAGACTCTTTTCCCTGAGTTTACTAACAAAGCCTGGAGAAAAGCATCTTATCTTAAATGAGTAAAGAGAACTTACCTGTGCTGTCATGCAGGACCCCAAGCTCAGAAGGGCCCCACGCTTGGCTTAATGCTCTGCTATCACCTTCTTGGAATTCTTAATTTTTAAACAAGAAGCCCCACATTTTCATTTTGCACTGTGTGTTGCAAATCATATAGCCAGTCCCAAAGGGATAGGGGCATATGAAAGGGTTGGCATAAGAATATGGCTCAGTTGTGACCCTGAAATTTGCTTTTCATCAACATTTTTTTGCAATGAATCATTAAGTAGTTACTAGAAAAATCACCACCCTAAAACTATGCAAGACATCCATGGAAGATAAAAAAAGAAACGTTAGATATTTATTATCTTGCATTAGAGATTATAGTCAGATAGGGAATTTAAGATGATATTCATTAATCAATTTGATAATCTATGATTAAGAGCTAAACTCTATGTTGTGGATAATAATCACAATAGTATTTTGGAAAAGAAAGGCATCTCTGAGGGCAGGAGCAGTTGGAGAAGATGTGAAAGGGAAAGGTTTGACATCTCACAAATCTATTTTTAGAAATGTCTATGCTAAGCCTGTCATATAAAACCCTTCACAGTCCAGACTTGGCCTTTCTCTCCAGTTTCTTCTCTGACCAGTTTCCCAAGATACAGACTTGTCTCTAAAATTTATAAAACCCAGGTCAAGAGTGTCAATGGAGGCTCACATCGCATGCACTTAGATATTTAAAAGTTATAACGTAAGGTAACAGGCTGTTCAATAATACATGTTGTACTATGCTACTTTGAGTATCCTACCTTTATAACAATCTGGCAGGCTAGCTTCTAAATTACAGTTCCTGGACTCTTGTGAGTCCCACTCTTAAGCGTGGTGGGGTAAAGAGACCTGGCCCCCAGCCCCAGGTTGCAGCCTGCTCCCCTTCTGTTACTACATCCAGCTCCAGCCACAGTGTGAAGGACCTCACATGCACCGTGTGGACTCCAGCGCGTGCATCCACGCTTGTCCACATGCTCACCAAGAGCGTGGTCTTGTTCTCATCTCAGTGTAGGGGCGCTTGCATTAATAGCATGTCTTGCCTTTGGAAGGAAAGGATTTGGGGAAAGGAGCTTACAAGCTCTCCAATAGGTTTGGGGGCCATTTAGACAGGGGATTTTGAACCCTGGGAAAGCAGACTGTGGTCTGCAAAGGATAATGGTAGAGTGTTGGGGAGGGGGTAAGCGTGGGCTCTGGGTGAGCATGTCCTCTTGCCCACGGACTTCTTGGTTCATGGAAGGTCTGGAGGTGCAAGGTGCACAGGACCTCAGGAAGGTACAGCCAATATACCTTATGTTCTACGCCCTCCTAACGTGTCATTTGCCCTAAAAAGGATTTTCAAGTATCTCTTTGTCTTGATATATGTCACACTCTCTGCCTTTCTTTTTCACCTGGAGCATCTATTCGCTCAAATGCCATCTCATTTTTGAAGCTTTGCAAACTCTTTTAGGCAGAGATAGGTCATTTCCACTTTGCATTCCCTTGGCATTTTGTTTATGTCTCTATGATAGATTTTATTACCTTGCATTATAATTACTGTCTTCCCCTGTTAGACTGTAAGTACATTGTATTTGTTTGGTCCTTTGTACCAAAACAGTGCTTGGTGACACAAAGTTCTCCCTCTTGTACTTATTTACTGAGGGAATGAATGAATGGAAGATACTCTTGTGGCCCCAAATGTGCCGTGCTACCTCAAAGTTTATTTATCTGGGAGCATTCCCGGGTTCGACGAGTCAGTGTAAGCTCTACATGGCACCAACCTGGTGAAAACTGGAAACACTCAGTCATCCAAATGTTTGGTGCCACGTGGATAAATCCTCAGATGATTGACTGAATTTTTCAGTTTTCATCGGAATGATTGGCATTGTGCGTATATGGCCTTGTGTTCTCAGTCCTTGTACCCCCACCGCGGTGTGTTCTGAAAGTTGCCATTACCGACTCAGATGGTCAGCAAGCTGGTAATGGGATGCAGCATTCCTCATCACATGCTGCTCTCGTGAAAGCTGACAAGTTCAGTGCCAAAGGTGATTCCAGTCCATCAGTCCTCATTGTCATTAGTAAGTAGCATTTATTAGGCACTCACATGTGCAAAGCACATTTGCAAATGAAAGACATCATGACAAACATTAGCTGATGAGATTTTTTTTAAGCCATGGAATCAACTTTCCAGCCGCCTACTAAGCTATTTTATGAGAATTCTGCCGAAAGGGAGTTCAAAGCATATACTATATTTTGGTTATTGAAATCTCATTCACTTCATGGAAGTCCTTTGTTTCCCCAGTTTCCTGCCCCTTGTTATGCCTTTTCCTTGCCGTTTATCCCAAACTCCGCTTACCGAGCATGCATGTGTTTGTTATATTTTGCCGCTTAGCGTGGGTAGCTGAGATACAATGGAAACACAACATACTGAGAATCCGCAGCCCGAGGTCCACCTTGCCTCTATCATTGGGTGGTTTGAAGAAAATCACTGAACTTCAATACCTGCCTTACAGAGTTGCTGTGAGAATGAATGAGATAATGCATGAGAAAAACACTGAAAACTCTTCAGGAATACAATAGTAGTAGGGTTGTATTGTTATTTGCCTTAAGTGCATCTTTCCATTTGATTTGAGGTGTTGTTTCTCTTCCCAAACAATCTTACATGGTGTCTGAGCAATTGTGCTTCAGGGTGTCCAGATGTGACAACAGAATAATGTCAAGTCAATAAGAGCCTAATAAACATCATTGATGGTGATCGTAAGGGTAGAAAACAGGATAATCTTTCAAACACAGATGGGAAGTTTGAGACCCAACATTTGCCATAGCTTTTCAAGGAGATTCCAGGACTTCCGATGCAAATTCCAAAGCTCAGTGTAGTGTGCTCCTTCCACAGATTCTAGCAGCATGCACTGCCTTCCCCCAGTGATAGCTTTCCCTTAGGGGGTTTATAACATGAGACCCAATTTTTCATGTGCTTTTATGTGGCTTTCATGATGGAAGAGCTGCAGACCATCAAAGAACCAGCTCAAGCCAGTGCCTCTGAGTGGTGCTATCCCACACACTGGCCATGGGGTCTCTCCGATGGGGTGTAGGCCAAGCACTGCTATCCTGTGTGGTGCTGTGATAAAATGTGGCCAGCCAGCAAATATAGAATTGTTCTTCTTTGGGGGCGCCTGGGTAGCGCAGTCATTAAGCATCTGCCTTCGGCTCAGGGCGTGAACCCGGCGTTCTGGGATCGAGTCCCACATCGGGCTCCTCCGCTATGAGCCTGCTTCTTCCTCTCCCACTCCCCCTGCTTGTGTTCCCTCTCTCGTTGGCTGTCTCTCTCTCTGTGTCAAATAAATAAATAAAATCTTAAAAAAAAAAAAAAGAATTGTTCTTCTTTGAAGCAGTGACATGGGTACATGTGTTAGTAACTTTTTCTGAACAAGCATATTTGGCCAGCTGTTTTCCTCAGCTTCCAGAGAAATTTGAGAGCACAGACATTTATAAAGCCCTATGTGAGGGGAAGGATATAAGCACCTATAACAGAATTGACAGGTAAGATTCCGAAAAGATAGTCTTAGATTTGAACTGGTCAATGGAAGGCCAGGTTGCTGAAAGACACCGCTGTTTTAATTGCACAACAATACCACACGGTGGCTCCAGAAAGAACTGCACAAGTGGACGAAGTGTCTAAAACCAGTTTCCTTCCTGCAGCGCCTTTCTCCAAGGCGTTGTGAGAACTTCACAAGAGCAAGTGCAGTTAGAGACAGAAAATGTGCTGAATTTTTGAAACAGCTTCTTAAATATTTCAAAGAAATATTTTAAACTGTTCTATTTTATGAAGTCTCCTCTGATAGTCCCCAGGTGGATAGGAGCCTCACAGCCCCCCAGTGAGTCTGGTAATTGCCCACTTTACCTGTCCTGCTGGCCCAGTAGGACTTATTAGACTCGGTTTCCCAATCAGAAAAGTGGGGATCAAAATAACTACTTCAGAGAGTCATTGCCAGGAAGTTAAGTTCAAGGGGTAAACATTGCCTAGTAGAAAGCAGATACTTAATCACCATTTGTTGAAAGAGTAGAAGATATGTCTGCAGAGCATCTGCATTTTTTTTCATCTTGAAACCTGTGACTGCAGGATTTTTTCAAAAATGCAATTTAAAGAGGGGCATTAGGATAACATTCTTTCATTTTATACCCTTTTTGTCCTTTCTTTTGCTCTTCTAACACCTCTTCAGGAAGAATCTCCTTATACGGCACTTACGTAATTTTTCTAACCTTTGCTCTTTCTTCTTACTACATATATCATATTATCATAGATTTATGACTTAAAAACATTCTCGTGACCTGCAACTCCATCTACCTGATCTTTTACCTTTCTCCATTTTACTATCAAAATTCTCAAATTAACTTTCTTCTTCCATCGTTTTACTGTGAAGACATACTACAAGCTTCAAAACTGCTTTATTACTCACTATATACAGAAAATATGCAGATTTCATGGACTTTCAAAATCTTATTATTATTGGTAGGAATAAAAGTTCTATGCTCTAGATCCAGAGTCACAGCTTATTAGTTTTATGATATCAAGTGAGTCCACTAAAGGTCTTTAGACCTAAATTCCTAACACATATATATTTTACCAACTTGTGAAAATAAGGTGAGATCAGGGTATAGGAACATTCTTTGAAAATTGTGAAGTATTGTGCCCATATTAAGAATTATTCACAAGAAAAAATCTGGAAAGTACAAAAATACAAGGAGGTTAAATAACATGCTACAAGACAATTAATGAATCAACCAAGAAATCAAAGAGGAAATCAAAACATACATACATGAAGACAAATGAAAATGAAGACACAATGGTCCAAAATCTTTGGGATGCAGTAAGATCTGTTCTAAGAGGGGAGTTTATTTTATTTTTATTTAAAACTTTTTTTTTCTTATTTATTTGTCAGAAAGAGAGAGAGAGAGAGCACAAGCAGGGAGAGCGCCAGGCAGAGAGAGAAGCAGGCTCCCCACTGAACAGGGTGCCTGATGCAGGACTCAATCCCAGGACCCTGGGATCATGACCTGACCCAAAGGCAGGTGCTTAACTGACTGAGCCTCCCAGGCACCCCAAGAGGGGAGTTTAGAGCAATGCATGCCTACATCAGGAAGCAAGAAAAATCTCAAACAACCTAGCCTTACACCTAAAAGAGCCAGAGACAAAGAGAAAGGACTCAAATAAACAAAATCAGAAACGAACGAGGAGAAATAACAACTGACACCACAGAAATACAAAGGATTGTAAGAGAATATTATGAAAAAGTATATGTCAACAAATTAAACAACCCACAAGAAATGGATAAATTCCTAGACACATATAACCTTCAAAACCGAATCAGGAAGAAATAAAAAATTTGAACACACTGATTACCAGCAATAAAAATGAATCAGTAATCAAAAAACTCCCAACAAACAAAAGTCCTGGACCAGACAGCTTCACAGGTGAATTCTATCAAACATTTAAAGAAGAGTTACTACCTATTCTACTCAAACTATTCCAAAAAATAAGAGAGGAAGGAAAGCTTCCAAATTCATTCTATGAAGCCAGCATTACTCTGATGCAAAACCAGATAAAGACATTACCAAAAAAGAGAACTATCGGCCAATATCTCTGATGAACAGAGATGCAAAAATCCTCAACGAAATATTAGCAAACCAAATCTAACAATACATTAAGAAATCAGGGGCGCCTGGGTGGCACAGCGGTTAAGCGCCTGCCTTCGGCTCAGGGCGTGATCCCGGCGTTACGGGATCGAGCCCCACATCAGGCTCCTCTGCTATGAGCCTGCTTCTTCCTCTCCCACTCCCCCTGCTTGTGTTCCCTCTCTTGCTGGCTGTCTCTATCTCTGTCAAATAAATAAAATCTTTAAAAAAAAAAAAAAAAGAAAGAAATCATTCACCATGATCAACTGGGATTCATTCCAGTGGATACAAGGGTGGTTCAATATTTTCAAATCAATCAACATGATACATCACATCAATAAGAGAAACAATAAAAACCATATGATCATCTCAACAGATGCAGAAAAGCATTTCGCAAAATGCAACATCCATTCATGATAAAAGTCCTCAACAAAGTAGGTTTAAAGGGAACATACCTCAACATAATAAAGGCCATATATGAAAAACCCACAATGAACATCATAGTCCATAGGGAAAAACTGAGAGCTTTTCCCCTAAGGTCAGAACAAAACCAGGATGACCACTCTGACCACTTTTATTCAACATAGCACTGAAAGTCCTGGCCACAGCAATCAAACAACAAAAAGAAATAAAGTGCATCCAAATTGGTAAGGAAGAAGTAAAACTTTCACTATTTGCAGATGACATGATACTATATATAGAAAACCCTAAAGATTCCACCTTCAGACTACTAGGACTAATAAATGAATTCATTAAGGTTGCAGAATACAAAATCAAAACACAACAATCCATTGCATTTCTATACAATAATAATGAAGCAGCAGAAAGAGAAATTAAGAAAATAATCCAACTTACAATTGCACCAAAAATAATAAAATACCTAGGAATACACTTAACCAAGGAGGTGAAAGACCTGTACTCTGAAAAGTATAAAACATTAATGAAAGAAATTGAAGACAACACAAACAAATGGAAAGATATACTGTGCTCATGGATTGGAAGACTCAATATTGTTAAAATGTCCATAATACCCAAAGAATCTATAGATTCAATGCAATCTCTATCAAAACACCAACAACATTCTTCACAGAGCTAGAACAAAAATGTTAACATGTGTATAGAACCACAAAAGATCCTCAGAAGCCAAAGCAATCTTGAAAGAACAAAGCTGAAGGAGCACCTGGGTTGCTCAGTCAGTTGAACATCTGACTCTGGATTTTGGCTCAGGTCATGAACTCAGGAGCCCATCTTGGCTCCATGCTTCTCTCCATCTCTCTCCCTTTCCCTGTGCCCCTCCCCTCGGTTCATGCATGCTCTCTCTCTAAAATAAATAAATGAATCTTTAAAAAGGAAGAAGAAGAACAAAGCTGGATGTATCAGCCTGATATCCTAGATATCAGGATATACTTCAAAGCTGTAATAACCAAAACAGTATGGTACTGGTGCAAAATAGACACATTGATCAAAAGAAGAGAATAGAGAGCCCAAAAATAAACTCATGATTACATGGCCAATTAATCTTTAGCAAATGAGGCAAGAATATGCAATGAGAAAAAGACAGCCTCTTTAGCAGATGGTGTTGGGAAAACTAGACAGCTACATGAAAAAGAATGAAACTGGAACACTTTCTTACACCATACACAAATATAAACTCAAAATGGATTAAAAATCTAAATGTGAGACCTGAAACCATAAAATTCCTAGAATAAAGCACAGGCAGTAATTTCTTTGACATCAGCCATAGCAACATTTTTCTAGATATGTCTTCTTAGGCAAGGGAAATAAAAGGAAAAACTAACTTTTGGGACTACATCAAAATAAAAAGCTTCTGCACAGCCAAGGAAACAATCAACAAAACTAAAAGGCAACCTACTGAATGGAAGAAGTGTCCATCAATAGATGAATGAATAAAGAAGATACGATGTATACACACACACAAATACACACACAAATGGAATATTATTAGCCATAAAAAAAGAATAAAATCTTGCCATTTGCAACAACACGGATGGATATAGGGGGTATAATGCTAAGTGAAATAAGTCCATCAGAGAAAGACAAATATCACAGGATCTCGCTCATAAACCAAAACAAATGAACAAAGGAAAAGAGAAACAAACCAAAAAACAGACTCTTAACTATAGAGAACAAACTGATGGTTACCAGAGGGGAGGTGGGTGGGGGATGGGTGAAATAGGTGAAGGGGATTAAGCTTCCTTGTCATGATGAGCATTGGGTGTTGCATAGAAGTGTTGAATCACTATATTGTACACCTGAAACTAATATTACACTGTTAACTATACTGGAATTAAAATAAAAATTAGAAAAAGAATTATTGCTCCTATTACTATTGTCAGGGACACCAGATTAATTAGAAAGAGATCCTGCTCTAGAATATTCTATTGTCTACTGGTGAAGAAAGATCTATGCAAGATAATTTAGAAGCAGACAGATGGGTCCCGAAAGAGCCAGTATAAAAGTTTTTTGGAAAACCAAGGATGTAGCATAAGTGTGACTTTTTTATGGGACATTAGCATATTTAAGAAAAAGAAAGCATTTTCTGATTTACTAAATAGAAAATTGAAGAGAAACTTCAGTAGTTTGTTATAGTTTAACACAAGAGACTTGACCCCAAGGTAAGGCTCTCTGGAAGAGAGTTGACACCTGAACTCTTCTACTTCTGTTTTGTAGCTGCCATGGCTGTTTGTCACTCAGCCGGAATGGAATCCCTAATGTCAGAGATATGCTGGCCACTGAGAAGAGGGGAGTATCTGGTGCTCTGGAAAGCTGCTTCATGCTGAGGCTCGGGGACCCGCCCATCCTCCACACAGCTCTGATGGCTATAAATATACATGGGTGGGGCCGTGTCCTAATCTGGGAAATGAGTACATGTTCCTGGCCTGCTCAGAGACAAGGGATACACGAGTACTTCCACATACCTAATACATGTACACACATAAATAAATGCCTATCTGCTAGATTAGAAAGGTGGATCATAGCTTGTGGAAATGTTTTGGAATTTAAGAGAGAAAACAGTTTTCGGCTACAATAAAAAGCATACTTACAGATTAAAAATATGTTACTTATGTATTTATAGACTGTGTTCATAAATTAGAAATACACATTAGCAACAGTGTGCTAATTAAAATAGACCACTGAAACATCAATATTTAACAAAACTTTAAGCTTAGATTTGTTATCACATGATTTTGAAAATCATTTGTTAAATATCGTTTATTATTCTGAGTAGTCATCTCCTTCGCCCTTGAGTTAAATCAAATTATTCAAATTTTTGTGTCTTCTCACAGTGGCCGATTTTATTTTGCAAAGCAGCTCTACTTTCTACAGAAAGACGAAGGAGATATGATCAAAAGGGCACTGGAGAGAGCAGGATGTCCAAGTTTCCATCCTGGTGCTTGCCATGTCAGGGCTATTTTTGAACTGGATTAAATTGTCCTGCCCCCTGAACTTTAGCATTCTCATGTATTGAATGAGGACTGCTCAACCTCTAGGTTCCTGCCAGCTCTGTGATTCTCTGAGAACACTTTAGTTTCCCTCTCGCTCTTTTTCTTCTACTCTCATTGCCTTGATTCTTTCAGATAAGAATTTTGTCAACCTTGTTGATTAGCTTGTTCTTTTTTTCTGCACATATATGATGCTCAGCTTTCTGAGGAGTAGAAATCATATAAGATTTCCCCCCTCTACCCATATTATTGAGGTGCAGTTTAATACCATTTAAAGAACAGAGTATTTGGAGTTAAATAGACCAGGGTTGGAAGCCTGCTCCCTATTTACTAGCTGCATGACTTTGGGCAAGTCACAGACTTCTTATTTACCTGAAGAATAGGATTGAGAATGTGTTCCTTTTAGATTTGTTCTGAAAATGACTTGATCTATCTACTTGTGCCGACACACTCCAGCTTTCTCCTGTTGAGCTTTTTGCCTTCAAGCAACCTTCCTTCAATCAAAAAATATTGAGTGCTTCCTATATGCAAGCATGCTTCTAGATCGTTGGGTACACTGTTGGAGTTTATGTTCCAGAGACAGACAGTAACCAACATACATAACAAAGTACGGTATAGTACATTAGAAAGTAATAATTGCTATGGAAAATAGAAAACAGAGTAAGGAGAGTCAGAAATGGCAGGGGAGGAAGCAGGTTGTAATGCTAACTAGTAAGACTAGGTGAGATTTGGAGGAGATGAAAAACTTACTGAAATACCTGGGGGAAGTGCATCCTGACCAGAGTGAATGATTAAACCAGAGGTCTGCGGTGGCAGCATAACCAGCATGTTTGAGGAGCACTAGGAAGCAGTACCTCCAGAAGAGAATAAACATGATAGAGAGTGCTAGAAAATGACGTTAGGGGCCCGATCTTATAAGGCCTCATGGGTTATTGGAGAAACTGTAATTTTACTTTAGTGACATGGAGAAATTTAGAGTTTTTAACAGAGGACTGCCCACATTTAATTTTATTTTTAAAAAAAGGATCACTCTAACATTTGTGATGAGGATAAACAAGGGTTTCTCAACCTCAGCACTGACATTTCCAGTCAGATGATTCTTTGTCGTGGGTGCTGTCCTGTGCATTGGTAGTGTTTAGAGAATCCCTTATCTCTACCCATTAGATGCTAGTAGCGTCACCTTCCCCGGTTGTGACAATCCGAAATGGTCTGCAAATATTACCAAATGTCCCTAAGGGGCTCGAAATTGCCACCCAGTTGACAGATACTTGGATACTTAATTGAGGGGCATGAACAGAAATAGGGAGACCTTTCAAAAGGCTGCTGCAATAATCCAGCCTAGGGATCATGGAGGCTCGGACTAGAATGGTAGCAGGACACATAATGAGTAGTAGTTTGATTCTGGATAGATTTTGAAAACAGAGACAAACAATTACTGATGGATTAGATATAAGATGTGGGAAAAAGAGACAAGTCAAGAATGATTCAAAAGTTTTGGCCTACACAAACGGCAGGATGGAATTGCCATTAACAGAGACATACAATGCTATGGGGGAAACAGATTTGGGGAGAGCAGCGAAGAAAATCAAGATTTTAGTTTATGACAGGATGGCTTAGTAGACATTCAAATAAGGATGTCAGGTTAAGTGAGTAAACACACAAACCTGCAGTCTGGGGGAGAATTCTGGGCTGAAGATATGAATGTGGGAGTCACTGGCCTACAAATTATATGTGAAGTCATGTGACTGGGTGAGATCACCAAAAAATGAGTGTAGATAAAGAAAAGAAGACAAAAGACTGAACTCTAGGGCTCTGCAACGTTGAGTAAGGAAGACGAGGAGAAACCAACCAAAAGAAGTTCAAAGGAGCAATTACAGGAGAAAATACAGAAAAGTCAATGTTGTGAAAGATGGATAAAGAAAATATGTCAAGGAGAAGTGATCAATAGTGTCTAATATTGTTGATGGTACAAGGAAGATGAAGCCTGAGAATGGACCACTGAGCTTAGCAATAGGGAAGCCATTAGTGACCTTGTTTTTAATAGGGGGGCGGTAATAGCTTGATTAAAACGAGTTTCAGACCTGAGGGAAATCAGAAGCACCAAGTATAGACAACATGGTGCTGCAGAGGGAAGCAAAGATACTGTACTAGTGTCGAAAGATGAAGCAGTATTTCTGATTTTGGTCTTAAGATGGATGAAACAACAAGGTATTTGTACGCTGATAGTAATTGTTCTGTACAAAGGGGAAAATTGATGCTGTGGGAGTGAGAGTGGAGAATTCCTTAAAGTAACGTCCTTAGGCAGGTGAGAGGGGATGGAATTTACTCTGCGTGCATGGATAGCTTGGCTTATGTAGGAGCAAGGAGAGAGTGTATGGTTAGTAATGGGCAGAAGGCAGAGTACGTGCTCGCATATGCTGATAGGTAAGTTGATGTGATGATGGGAGTCTAAAATTTCTTTTCTATTTGCTTCATTTTTCTCAGAAAAGCAGGACACAAAGTTGTCAGCTGAGAATGGGGATTAGGGAGGAGGTGTTAGACATCTGAGGAGAGAAGAGGTGTTTAGATAGTCATCTACAACAGTAGAGCAGTAAATGGATGAGGTGTGGCCACCTTGATTTTCTTTTTTTTTTTTTTTAAGATTTTATTTATTTATGCGACAGAGAGACAGCCAGCGAGAGAGGGAACACAAGCAGGGGGAGTGGGAGAGGAAGAAGCAGGCTTCTAGTGGAGAAGCCTGATGTGGGTCTCGATCCCAGAACGCCGGGATCACGCCCTGAGCTGAAGGCGGACGCTTAACGACTGCACCACCCAGGCACCCTGACACCTTGATTTTCTGACAGCATTCAGGCCTACATGAGGTTTGTGGTCATGAACTTAAAAGTCAGAGCAGACAGAGGGGCTGGTGTCTTTTTTCCAGCCGTGTTCAGCTGCATGAGTACAGGCATGGAATAAATGCAGGCATGGAGTAGATGGAATAATTTGGCTTATGGGCTGTGGCTTTGACACAGTGAGAAGGCAAGGTTATTAAGAATATATTTAATGGAGAGAATCTAATGATTAGCTATAAGTTGACGCTGTGTAAGGGAAGGGATGAGACATCAAAGGCATGAGATCCAGTGAGAAAAGGGTGGGGTTATTAATTGTAGTGAGGTTGAAAGATTACTCAGGTTGGATTGACAATGAGAGTAAGTGGAAAAAATAGGATAAGAATGAAAAAAAGATGGAGATGTTGCAGTTATTGGTAGCGACAAAGTCCAGGGAATGACCATGGGAGGATGTGGCTGAGGTCAGGGAGGACAATATCATTGGAGAAGAGAAGTCAAGGACCTGGGAGGTCATTGCCATTGACTAGATGGGTGAGCTTAGAGAAGGGGCGGATTGGAGTAGCATGGATAATAGGCCCTCAGTAAGTTGATCTTAGTCTTTCTGAGCCTTTATTTTATCATCTATAAAATGAAGATATTAACCTCTTCCTGCCTACAATTGTGAGGATCAAGTGGGACAATGTATTAGAAAGCATCTTGTAAATAACGCACCAATGGACAGACATAATGATTTTATCACATTTGTTTTTGTTCATGGTGTGGGATAGGAATCTGGTGAAGAGCTGAAGACTTTAGATTTTAAAAGATTAATAACAGGAGCTATTTTAGGATCCTAAATGAGAAAGTGACATAATCAAACACAATCAGTGGGATTATCTAATTTACACTGAGTGGAGATAAATTTGTAATTATTTACTAATTATCTCTCTTCTCTTGGTTTTCTAGGACAGCATATACACTATCTCCAAACATGCAGATTGGATCATCTTAGTTCCCTCATGATAGTATTCCCATTGTTTACATGGTAACATCTACATTCCTATGTCTATTGTCCAATAGCCACCAAGAGCTGATGTAATTTTGCCTTTATACCTCCCTATCCTGCTCATAAGCTGTGTAACCTATCCCCCCATGAGTTCAGAAAAATCACATGACCTTTCATGCTTCGTGCCTTTGTCCATACTCTTTTTTCAGCCTAAGTGCTGTTCCTCACATTGGATTCTATTGATAACATTATTTGATTCCATATGCTACCTACTCAATAAGGATTTTTGTAAAAGTTCATCTAGTGTTTTTATTCTGCCTTTGTCTTTGAATATATTTTTGCTTGTAATTATTAATTAAACAATTATTAATTGTTCATATATATGTCCTACTGGACTGTAAGCTCTTTTAGGGCAGGAATCATCTCGTATTTATCTTAGTAGAAATGAACAATGAATTCCATCTTCATAAGCATCCATTATTTGTTTGCACTCAATATATATTTGTTGACTGAATAAATGGATTGAAGAATGATTGAAGGCTCCACATGTACAAGGCACCATGCTGAATACTGTTAAATATTTTTTTTAAAAAAACCAGTAAGTATACGCTCAATAAAACTTGATTTGTTTCAATGTTCCTATTTCAAAGTACTTCCCTGTTGAATTGGAAACTGCTGGCAGAGTAAGAGCAAATGAAGTTTGACATGTCAACTAAGTAAAAGGAGGCAGCTGCAGAGTAATGGAAAGAGAACTAAACTGGGACCAGAAGCTCTGATTTCCAGGACCAGCTCATATGCTAGCTTTATGACTTTAGCCACCTTGAGACATCTCTGAACATCAATGTCCTCATCTGTAAAGTGAGGTATTTGGATTATGTGATCTCCAAAGTCCTTTCCAATGTTAACACTTCATGATTCTAAAATGCTATGAAATCATCAGAATTGCTGTCAAACCCAAAATCAGATTTTGCCAAGGAGAACCACTTGCGAATTTCTGGATGGCTAATACCCTGACTGGATAATGTAACTGTTCACAAGAGAGAAAAACAAATTATAATCCTTTTTTCCATTGTCTAAGACAAGATGATTGGTTCTGCAAATTATGCACTGTCCTGAGCTCAAAGTCCCAACAAGCATTATGCCTCAGCTCTGGTTTAGAGGGCATAAATAAATGCACATCTTCAATCTAGATGGAAAATGTGTGCCCCAGCTCTGTTTTAGAAGGCATGAATAAATGCACATCTTCTTCAATCTAGAAGGAAAATATGACATACTTCAGCTTAAACTCCAAACACTGTTCAGAGAATCACTTCTGGAACCATGAGAAACTGAAAAAAAAAAGAAAAAAAAAAACCCAAAAACTCTGCACAACTTCAACCAAATTGGAATTGATATTTGTTGCAGAGCCTGGAGACTTGCCTCTTGGCAGAAGGAGATTTTTCCCAGTTGGTTTCAAAAGCCTAATGATATAAAACAACAGCTGGCCTTGTAATTCCTAATAGACTGCATCTGCCCCTGATATTTGAGAGTGACCATGACAGCAGTCTCGGTAGGGATCTCACCAAACCTCAGAAGATAGCCTTGTTCTTTTTAAAAATCATATATTGTCTTGTTCACACATGCCTATGATTGAAGAATCTGGGATAAACAGGGGACACATACAGAGAAAACAAGAGTTAGGTTTTATTTGCTTAGGGCAAAAACTAAATGTCTCACAATCCAACTCTTTAGTCCATGACTTTGTGTTTTTTTCCATTGCCACAAAAAAAGTAGCATGGTATAATGGAAAAACTGTAGGCTTTGGAGGCAGGTTGCCCTGAGCTCCTAAAATTTATTCATAAGTGATCTTATGGAAGTTACTTAATCTCTTTCCATCTCTTTATTCATCTGCAAAATAGGAGCCCTTATTTCTATCACACAGAGTTGTGAAGGTGTTTTGCTGGGTATAATGCAGTGATACTTTATATGTACGAGATTCCCGATTTGATTATAAAAGTTCTGCAATGTGATAATGGTAGTGAGAATTACTATTTTAAAGTTTATTTATTTTTTTAGTAATCTCTACACCCAACAAGGGGCTGGACCCCGAGATCAAGATTCACGTGTTCTACCGACTGAGCCAGCCAGGCGCCCCTGATATTTCAAACAACTTAAAGGTGTTGTTTTAACATTGAGGGTAGAATTTTCAGTCTTATATACAGAAAAACTAAGCAGTATTGTTGTCAAGTGATTGTCAAGTGTAGGTAAGGGATTAGTTTCCATCACCTCTTAGAAAGGAGAGTTAGCAGGGCTGGCTTCATGGGTGAGTTTCCTGTGCAGTTGCAAAGGGCCTTGTACTTAGAAAAGCCCCATGCTTGGTTTAATGCTCTGCTGTCGACACCTTAAAATTCTCAGTAATTTTTAAACAAGGCGTCCTGCATTTTCATTTTACACTGGTCCCTGCAAATTACATGGTCAGTCCTGAGACTTAGGAAGGAAATTCAGTGCTATATACATGCATGCTCAAATTTATGGAAAAGAATGTGCACACGTGGAGGCAGTACTCTACCTTATAATAGCAATAAGTATTAGCATTCGTGCTTTGGTTTCAAAGGATGAAATTAATTCTGATTTTGTTGTGAAGAGTCTAGATGGGATAGGTCCACATTTACATATGTTATAGAATGATTGGAAAATAAATCAAAGGGAGGCAAGAAAGTTCATATACAAAAGATTGAAATCTCAGCTCTGCTTATTAACTGTGTAACCTTGGGGAAGTTATTAGATCTAACTATGCCTCAGATTATCATCTATAAAATGGGATAGTAGCAATTTTATTGGGTTTTTGTGAGGATTCAATAATTTATTATATGTAAATTAGTAAGAACACTGACACAGGGTGTTTAGTAAGTAAGTATTACCTTTAATTATCATCTACAAAGTAGAACTTAACAAAATTCCACTTTCCTTTGGAAAGAATATGTCCCTGCTACTTCAAGTGACTTGAAAATCTTTTGGGCTAAAATAATAAAGTTAACTTTGAATTTTATTAACATCGCGAGTTTTACAGGTCATACCCACCTGAGAAGGACGTTCACATATTTTTTTAATAAATGAAGGGAAGTATCAGTAAATAGCTTAACAACTTGGGAATAAATGTTTAAATGTAAGTAATTCATTTGTATATATCTGCATGCAATTACCTATTTGTTTAGCAGTTATTCATTGAGTGTTTGTCATATGCCAGGTTCTGTGCAAGTGCTAGTGATAAGTTGGTGAAGATGTATTCTCTCTCAAAAAAAACATCATCATCTAATAGAGGATAAAAACCAGTAATCATATTATAATTACAGTATGAAAAGCTCTATGATAGGGATAAGAACCAGGTGTAATGGAATCAGAAGGAAGTGCCCCTAATTCATTCTTGAGGCAGTAGGGGATGAGAAAGGCCTTCAGAGATGAGGGAAGATCTAAGATAAGTCCTAAAAGGTCTTGGGGAGTGAACTATGTGAGAAGATGATGGGAAACATGAGCAAAGTCCCAGAATTATTTATAAAAATTATACAAATTTCAATATTACTAGAATGTAGAGTGTAACATGAAAGAATAGTGAGATAAAATAATAAATTAGAGAGGGACTAAATTACTGACTTTGTAAGCCATCTTAAGGAGTGTAGACCTTATCCTGAGAACATGTTGAGTCATTAAAATTTTAAGCAGTGAAGGATGTGATTTAGTTATATTTTAGAAAATTTACTTGGACTACAGTATGCGTAACAGATTGGAAGGAGAAAATTGTTGTAGGCAGATAGAAGGTTGTGATTTAATCCAGGTGAAAGATGATAAAGACTTGAACTAAGGTAAAGGCAATAGTAATTTTAATAAGTGGACTGAGTCAGCAGATAGCAAAGAAGTGGAATCATCAGGACACTGAGGAATAGAGAGGGCAAAGAAGCAGGAATGATCACCATGTTTTGGACTTGGCTAATTATATGGTTGGTAATAAATCATTGATAGCAGTGCTTAAGAGGATGGGTAGGATTACAAAGAAAGAAAGCTTGGAAGTAATGAATTAATGAATTTAAGTTGGGATTCATGAGTTTGAGGTGTCTTTGGAACATAAAATAGAAATGTTCAAATTGGCAGTTAGGTACATAATTTGAGA
The DNA here is from genome assembly GCF_024610735.1 of Ursus americanus. Classification (NCBI taxonomy): domain Eukaryota; kingdom Metazoa; phylum Chordata; class Mammalia; order Carnivora; family Ursidae; genus Ursus; species Ursus americanus. The sequence goes on along the minus strand of NC_142128.1, from coordinate 94,887,168 downwards.
TTTGGGTAAAAGATCTTGGTTTAGGAAACGATTTGAGAATCATTAGCATAGAGATGAAAAGTGAAGCTATTAGAGGAAAAGAACATGTTTAAAGTGAGAAAGAATTCAAATTTAGAAAAGAACTCTCTAGAGTAGATGGAAGAAAGAGTTCACAACACCAAGATGCAGGCAACAAGATAAAAGCAAAACCAGGAGGTACTCTGTCAAAGAATATAAAGAAAGAGTTTTAAGAACTGGAGAGTATCTGAAAATTTCTCTAACTTGAGGGGGAAAAAATATGCACCCAGATCTAGGAAGCTATATAGAATAGCTTCCTATGTAGAATACTATATAAGATTAATTCAAAGAGACTCACAGTAAGACACATTGCAATTATTGTCAAAAGTTAAAGACAAGGACAGGATCTTAAAAATAGCAATAGAAAAGCAACTTGTTACATACAAGGGAATTCCTAATACATTCAGCAGATTTTTCAGCAGAAGTTTTGCAAGACAGAGGAGTGGGATGATATTTTCAAAATGCTGAAAGAAAAAAACTGTCAATGGCTTGGCAAAATTGTTCAGAATTGAAGGAGAGATAGAGTTCTGTAGATAAAACCTAAAGAAAAACATCACCACTGGACTGGCCTTACAAGATATGTTAAGGAGAGTTTTTCAAACTGAAACAAAAGGACACTAATTAACAATATAAAAACATCAAAAGCATAAAACTCACTGGTAAAAATAAATATATAATTAAATTCAGAACACTCTACTATTGTAGATGGGTAAATAATTTATAACTCTAGTATTATTAAACACTAGTATTAGTTATTAAAAATAATTATGGCTACAGTAATGGATACACAGTGTAAACTCTGACATCAAAACATAAAATGTTGGGAGTGGTGTAAAACTGTAGTGCTTTTGTATACATTTGAAGTTATTATCAACTTTAAAAAGGCTGTAGTAAATATGCTTTATGTAAGACTTATCGTAACCACGAAGCAAAAAAACATATAGTAGACATACAAAAGATCAAGAGAGAGGAGTCAAAGCATACACTACAGAAAATTATCAAGTCACAGAAGAAAGCAAGAGAAAAACAAAGGAACAGGGAATTACAAAACAGAGAAAATAATAAAAAGGTAAGAGTAAATCCATATCTATCGACAGATAATTAAATTGTGAATGGACCAAATTCTCCAATCCAAAGATGTAGAGAGCCTGAGTGGATTAAAAAAAAAAAGAAAAAAAAAGACCCAACTCGATGCTGCCCGCAAAAGGCTCACTTCGACTTTAAGGAAACACGTAGACTGAAAATGAAGGGATGGAAAAAGATATTGCATGTAAATGAAAATCAAAAGAAAGCAGGGGTAGCTATACTTACATCAGATATACTTGTATCAGACAAAATAGACTTTAAGCGAGAAATTGTAGCAAGAGACAAATAAGGTCAAATTTAGTAGAAAGAAGGAAATAAATAAGGTCAGAGTAGAAACAAATGAGATAGAAATTAAAAAGACAAGAGAAGAGGGGCGCCTGGGTGGCACAGCGGTTAAGCGTCTGCCTTCGGCTCAGGGCGTGATCCCGGCGTTATGGGATTGAGCCCCGCATCAGGCTCCTCTGCTATGAGCCTGCTTCTTCCTCTGCCACTCCCCCTGCGTGTGTTCCCTCTCTCGCTGCTGTCTCTATCTCTGTAGAATAAGTAAATAAAATCTTTAAAAAAATAAAAAAATAAAAAAAAATAAAAAGACAAGAGAAGAGATCAATGACACTAAGTGTTAGTTTTTAAAAAGCTGAACAGAATTGACAAACTGTTAACTAGATTAAGAAAGGAGAGAAGATGCAAATCAATAAAATTAGAAATGAAAAAGGACACAAGTGATATTATGAGTGACACCACACAAATACAAAGGGTCATGAGATACTACTAGAAACAATTATACACAAGCAAATAGATAACCTAGAAGAAATGGATACATTCCTGGAAACATACAACCTACAAAGACTGAATCATGAAGAAACAGAAAAACTGAATAGACCAACTACTTTTAAGGAAATTGAATCAGGAATGAAAAACCTCCCAGCAAAGAAAAGTCCAGGACTAGATGGCTTCCTGGTGAATTCTACCAAACATTTAAAGAAGATTAAGTATCAGTCTTTCTCAAATTCTTAAAAAAAAAAAAAAATAGAAGGAACACTTCCAAACTCATTTTATGAGTCCAGCATTACCCTGATACCAAAACCAGACAAGGACATTTTCAAGATAAGAAAATTATAAGCCAATATCCCTCATGAACATAGTTGTAAAGATCCTCAACAAAATATTAGTGAACTGAATTCAATAGTACATTGAAAGGATCATACACCATGATCAAGTGGGATTTATTCTAGGGATGCAAGGATGGTTCAACATTCACAAATCAATAAATGTTGTACACTCCATTAATAGAATGAAAGATAATATAATTTGGTATCGGCATAAAAACAGGCACATGGATCAATGGAACAGAAATAAATCCATGATCAACTATTATAAAATATATAATATAATAAAAAAAAGTTGAACTCATAAAACCAGAGAGTAGAAGGGTTGTTGCTAGTAGAGGGGTTGTGGTCAGGGGTGGGAGATATAGAGAGAGCCTGGTTAAAGGGTATAAACCTGGAATTTTAAGATGAATCAAGTCTGAGGATCTAATAATGTATAACATGGTGACTAGAGTTGATAATACTGTGTTGTTTAATTGAAATTTGCTAAGAGTAGAACCTGTGCTCGCTCACTCTCTCTCTCTCTCTCTCTCTCTCACACACACACACACACGTAAATATGTGAAGTAATGGATGTGTTAAGTGACTTGATGGCGGAAATCCTTTCACAATGTATATGTAAACATATATGTAAATCACCATGTTGTACACTTTAGTACCTTATAATTTTATTTCGTAATTGCACCTCCATAAAGTTGAAAAAAGGATATATTCACATGAAGCCAAACTACCTCCTCACATTTAACTTGCTAACTGCAAGGATGAAAACATACATGACTTTACAATGGAAAGATCTGACACTCTCTTAATCAAGTGCTCAAATTTGACATCACCAATACTAAGACAACTTGATTTTATATGCCACCTGACGTAACATAATATGAAGTGAATAGCATTCCCTATAAAGTTCTCTTATTGAACGTTTGACCTGAAGCTAATTATTCCTTTAAACCAGACTTCCAGTTTATAGCAATATAGGAGATAAAAGAAGTAAGCTAATTGACATCCAGATGGAAGCAATCAGTCCGGCAAATCCAGATTGTAGAAGTTCTACGAGACAACTGGCCCAGTCTTTTCAAAATTTGATGTTGTTTAAAAAAAAAGGAGGTATTGAGACCGTTCTCGAGAGAGACTAAAAAGATACACAACCGAATATGATGGGTTAACTTTAATAGGATTTTTTCATTAAAAAACCCAGCTCATTAAGCTACTTTGTGGACAACTGGAGGATATTTATTTATTTTATTTTTTATTTTATTTTATTTTATTTTTTGATGTAAAGTTCGATGATTCATTAGTTGCATATAACACCCAGTGCACCATGCAATACGTGCCCTCCTTACTACCCATCACTGGTCTATCCCATCCCCCACCCCCTCCCCTCTGAAGCCCTCAGTTTGTTTCTCATAGTCCATAGTCTCTCATGCTTCATTCCCCCTTCTGATTACCCCCCCTAATCTTTCAATACGGACTGATACTATGTTATATTAGAGGTTTATGGTTCATTTTATCTCAGGTAATAATAGTATTATGGTTATAAAGAAAAATTTCCGTTTTTTTAAGAGATGTAGGGATATCTTAATTTTTAGGAGTGTCCCAAAGTCTGCATCTTTGAAATGGCAGAATGTTAATAGCTGTTCTATCTGGATGTTTGATACACTAATGTATTTTATTACTCTTTCAACCTATTTCGTACATTAAAATTTTTTTTTATAACACAATGTTTGGTGAGGGAGAGAACATAATCTACTCCACAGCTTGCTATCTGGAAAATTGTCCTAAGGAATTAGTGAAAAATTCATGATCAATAGTGATAGAATAGTCCCAATAAAATAAGTGTATAACAATTACAGATAAACAGGCTGTGTATTCTCAAAGAACGAAATTAATCCCAACAGGATTTTCTGTCAGGTTGATTTTTAAATTTATGTAGAGCAGCAAAAGGCACTAGCTAATATAAATGAACAGCTAATTCATTTCTGAAAAGGGAAAAGAGGAGAAGAGATTTCTGGCTCTAAATATAAAGATTAGAAAGCTATTTTAAAGTTAAAAAGATATGGTGTAGGGATGGACACATGGAGAGAGAGCACAAATTAGCTCACAGACTAGTATATGAAATTTTGATATATGATGGAGGTGGCATGACAAAGTACACAGGAAATGAGAAATTATCTAATAAATGGAGCTGGAATGCTGTAATTCATAAAAGAGAAAAGTGAAACTGTAGCCTTATCTCAAACCAAATCGAGACTCACTTTCAAATACAGTGAGAACCCAAACTTGAAAAATACTACGAAGGGTAAGAAAGAGAAAGGTCACTAGCTGGAGGAGAACATTAGGTTGAAGGATTTGTTTTGTTTTTAAGATAGGAGAACCTTGAACTTTAGAAAAGCATCCAGCAGAGAGAGAGATACAGAAAAGGGGAGTACTCCTAAGAAAGCAGATGACAATTGGATAAGCAGCAAGGTGGCTCACGATAGCAGGTGTCATTATTGAATGACTGGATCAACTAAGACTAGAGAATGGATTAGCTTAGCTGGGAGGTGCAGAAATTGGTTCAGGTAAGAGTAGGCTTTTTTTGTTCACTGACAGGTATGAGAGGGGAGTTAACAGATGCAGCCAGTACCAAGTGTGCTTCGCTTTATGACTTCTCACTTCAGCCTTCAGCAGCAGGAGGAAAGGACCCACTGTGGCTCAAAATCAAACATAAACTTCTTAAACTCAAAAGGCATGGGAAACAGTGTGTCGATATGAAAATACGTGCTACAACCAGACGGACAGAGTTTTCTACATGCTATCATTTCTTCCTTGCTTGTTATTGTTTTTCTAACCCTGGCACCAGGGCACTTTCCTAAAGCATAAGGGGAGCTTCCTAAAGCCCGGATCTCAAAAGATCAAAAATGGCATGTGTGGCAAGAGCCAGTGGCAGAAGGAAGCTAATTCTAAAATTAAACTGTCTAGGGTCATATCCTGGAACGAACACATACTCACTATGAAAACCTCCTACAAGTTCCTTAGCTTCTGAAGCTTCGGCTTCCCCTTTCATCGAGTAAGGATTCTATTAGTTCAGGTTCTTTGTTGCAGTTATAGAAATGGACTCTGGCTAACTTGAACTCATGGGGAGCATATAGGGTAGTCCACGAACCAAAGGCAAAGCTGCAGAACCAGGCTTAGGAAGATCAGAAACCAGGGTAGCTCCAGACACCATCCATGGAGCAGGAAAGGATGGTTGGTTCTCCCAGTATCCTGGACCCTCAGTGCTTAATATTCAGTTTTCAGCCTTCGTCAGTGTGCTTAAAATTAAACTCGAGACAATTTAGATCCAAGTAGCCTAATTTATTAATATAACACTGTATGTTGACTAATAAAATAAAATAAATAAATAATAATAAATAATAAAGTAAATAAATAATAAAATAAAATAATAATAAATAATAAATAATAAAGTAAATAAATAATAAAATAAAATAAAATAAAATAAAAAGTAAAATAAATAAAATAAAATAGCCTGATTTAGATTCATTGCTTATCTTCCAGCTAGAGGAGCACAGAGCATTTTTTGCATGGTTCCATCAGACTGTGGAAGAGTACTGTTAGAAAAAGGATGGAGTTACTATATGAAAACAAAAATAAAAACAAATTTATATATACTCCATGCCTTTGGCTATCCAGATAACCTACATCTTCATTTCTATACATTAACTTTCGATAACGCTTTGGCCAACGTACTGTAAATATTCCACAGTGAAAATATATTCATCTTCTTTCCAAAGTTGAATAACCCCAAACTGCATCCATCTCCAAGTCCAGGATTTCTGAGTAAGATGTATTTATTCTCTAACTCTGTTGTCAACTATCTCAGGAGTCTGCGGCCTGTAGATAAAGCAAAATCACACACACACACACACACACACACACACACACACACACACACACACACACCAATCATGGCTTTCTATTACAAAGCAGTGCATCTACATTAGTGCTAATATTCTTATGTCTCAGAGTCCCCCACTAGAGAGATATGGAAAACGAGATCCAGAGTGGCCACGTTACTTGTCCAAAGCCACCAATGATTAGGTAATTAAGCAACATCTGAATCCAGCTTTGTCCAACTCCAAAGCCATCTCTTTCCCTTCCATCACAGAAGGGTTAGAACAACATGAGGTCAATGTTCTGAGAAATTTAATGGGAAACAAAGCTCTGGTACATGAAAACAGAGGTGTGAGGAGAGTTTTAGCTTATGGGAAGCAGAGGATGGAAGGTTTCAGTTTGTAGATATATGAATAGGGGATGAGAAGCATATTTCTTTAATGGAGAGTAGGATAAATAGGACTTTCGTGTTTTTAAAACTATTCCCCGGTTACGTTAATACTCTATACTTTGTAAGGGGCTGACATAGCTGTTTCCTCAACCATTTTTGCATCAATAGGTAGTTGTTCGGATTATTTTATTAGTTAAGGTTTTGATTGACATTAGTTAACAGGTCACTTGGAAATCTGACTACCCAATTATTGATTTTTTTTTAACCTCTATACCTATAAAATAAAAATACTATTCAATTAGAGGTAGGATGGTGTTGAAATGGACTATTTAGAGGAAAAACAAATTAGATTCTCACCTTACATCATACAGCAAAACAAATGCTAGATGCTTTGAAAAGTTAATGTTTTTTCTAAAGAAACCATTAGAAAAAATAACAAGAGAAAATATAGGAAATATCTGGGAATGGGAAACAACAACAACAACAACAATAACAAAAAACCAACCTCTTGAGGCCTGAAGGCAATGAAATGTCCCTGCTAGCTGGGGGGCGGGAATGCTCAGGAATTGCTCAAGTTTTAGTGATCTCAAGTTAGCGATGATGGAGGTATTCAGAAGGTGGTGGGGCAGTCCGTGTCCAAAATACTGAATTCCCTTTACACTCTTGTAAGAGTTTTCCCCACCCACAGTTCTTTATACCCAGCAAAGAAACAATGCCAGACATTTTATCCTGCTAAGATTTATTCCCAATTTAAATCTTGGAAACTGCACACAGGCATAATAATTTTGGTCAATCAGGAGAAAGCTTATTGTGTTTCAAAACAAGTCATGCAAGGAAAGACTTAAGGAATTTCATTTTAGCCTGAAGATGTGAAATTTAAACTTCCACTAAAGGACGCTTGGAGGAAATGTTTAGAGAAAGTCATGGTGTTGGCTAGACTCCTTCTGAGTGACTTGTTCTGATGTCAGGTATGTGGTAAGGGTTAGTAAGAATCTCACATTTGGCACAGTCTAGGTTCTCACAGTCTCAAATAACAAGCTGGTCATACTCAGATTTTATTTTTCTTGAATGTTTAGGTTGCATTCCACTGTTGGCTTGGTAGCTATTATTCAACTTACACTTTTAAAACGAGCATTTATCTGTTGGTAAGCAAGAAGACCACAGAGTATATTTTTTCTTTGTTTTCAAGTTTTGGGTCAGAATATTTAGAACTAAAAGAATTCCAAGAGAAACAAACTAAATATCTAAGTTAATGACTATAGTCGCTGCTACAGCATTCAAATTCTTGTGTGTCATCTCTAACTGTAATTTTTAAATTAGTGATTATATGGTGTAAATAACGTGAGAGCTTCTGCCAAGCAAAGCAAAACTAGAGGATAATGTCACAGTGGGGAGTGCTGCCAATCAGTTGGACGAGCTCTGAGCAATAAGAGATATGTTTTAAGTGGCAAAAGTCACAGTTCGTAGAATCTCAAAAATACTGGCGAACTGATAAGCTATCAAGTGTCTGTCCCGATCAGTATGTCTTAGCCTTGAAGATGAAGCTTAACTTGGCCGTGTCAACTAACACTACCTAAAGTTAGATTTAAGAACCACATTACTCTCGTGATTGCATTGCTCAAGGAGGAGTGTTAAGAATATCTACAGATATAAATAGAATAAATGAATAAATGAACAAATAAAAATTGAAAAAGAGGTAGAAGGCTATCAGAAGTTCATTCTCTTCAAGCTTTACAGTATAGCTGACTTCCCTTTATCCTGTTTATCCAACAAGAAATATGAGTTATGGAAACCGTCTATGGATTCCAGCAGAAAGAAAATAAGTCACCATTTGATACATCAGTAAAGACACTGCTGAGTTTTAGGAAAGAAATAGAGGCCTTCTACTGAAGCCCTGCATCTGAGAGGTTTCAACATCAGGTACCTCCATGCAACAGAGTTGCTGGTGATTGACGGAGAATGCATAGGAAAGCGGGAGGGATTGGAAGGATTGCAAGCAGGGCTGAAGAAACAATGAGAGATTTGACTCGGCCTGGTTCAACCATAATTCAGAAGGGATGTGGGTAATGATGCATGAATGTTTTAAAGTTCCCAATGCCTATGAAAGAGAAAGATTTAATGCTTTTAGAGCAATAAATTCAAGCTAATTATTAGGATAAACTTTCTGACAGCGTTATTTGTTTTATTTAAGAGATAAACTGCTCCTAGAGTGAAGAAATGGAAAACGGTGAGCCAAATCCCAGCTGAGGGAAACACAGCTTATAACAGGATAGGAGTGTGGTGTCTAACACACCATCTAATAGCAGACATATGACCATGATATCAGGGTTTATTGTGGGGCTGATTTTCACATGAACACTTGGGCACTGAGTTCAGGGGGAAGTAAGCCTAGTATCCTCCCTGACTGAGGCCACATCTGTAAAGAGGGAGGAGTAGGTTTTTTTGGTCTCACATGGGAATGTCCTCTAGGGAAGCCTGAGCCAGGAATGAATGCGATTAATGTAGAAAGCATCCATAAGGTAAAAATGGCTTATTTGGAGGTCTAATGCTTTTACTTGAGTTTGGGGTTGACATTTTGTCGGTCACTTCCATTTGGCACCTGGATCTCTGAATTTCATGGGTTATTGGATGTCCCTTTCAGTATCTTATTTCTAGATCTACTTATCAGGTGGTACTTTAAAGTAACAGTGGATATATTTCCGAACATTTCTTGAATCTATTTGTTCGGGAGTAATCACAAAACAAACCTTGGTCCCAAGTTCAAACTCAAGTCTTTAGAATCACTTAGATTGTGCATTCGGTTATATTTGCAGCATCTTTGACTTTTTTCTTGATTCCTTGTGTGTAAGAACCTTGGGTCACCAGTATTGCCTGATATTTGGTTTGGCATGATATTTTTCTTACCTTCTCTTGGGGTCTTCCTTTAGGAAGACAGGACTTTAATTCCTCTTCTGTGTTGTTCAGGCCCAGCTATTCAGGATCTTTACAAATCTCAGATTTTCTCATATGGTTCTCTTTAGCCATGCAAATCAGGTGGAAAATGGCCTAGGTTTGCAACAATGCGCAGAGTGAAGACTGTCCATACAAAGAGGGCAAGTGCCAGAGGGAAGTGGTGGAGGGATGAGCACAATGGGTGAAGAGGAATGGGAGGTACAGACTTCCAGTTATGGGAAGAAGAAGTCATGGGAATAAAGGCACAGCATAGGGAATATAGTTAATGGTATTGTAATAGCTCTCTATGGTGACAGATGGCGGCTACACTTGTGGTGAGCACAGCGTCATGTTCAGAGATGGTGAATCACTATGTTGTACATCTGAAAGTAATATAACACTATGTATCAACTACACTCTTTAAAAAACTTTTAAAAAGAAGGCAAGTGTTTTGGGGAAGTAGGGAAATAGAAGGCATATAGTTTTCTTATACTGTGATATGAAGAAAGAGATATGCTCACAATGTAAAGATGAGTAAAAAAGTTTTAAATAGATTGTGTCATTGTAAGTCAACAAATATTTCTTATTTGCCAATGTATGCACACCCCTGGGAGAGAAAATTCAGAGTATGTAAAAAAAGGAATGAAATATAAAACTAGATAGTAAAGAACTTAACATCTCATGGAGGCAGATTGGACATGACATGTGACCTCTTTGATGTAAACTGGGGAGTGATGTGATCCCATGGTCTCTCAGACTAGAGTAAATTGTGACAAGGCAATGAAAGATAGGTCATGTTTTCAAGGTCGCCTTGGCACCCCTGGCTTACATACCTTCTGCCCTCACCTGCTGGACAGTGAGACTATGGCTTTAAGAGAAAAATAGTATTTTTATTAAATGGTCTAAAAGTATTCGTAAGGATATCTCATGTTCCACTCTTGTCTCTTTATAAACTATTTCACACTTCTGATTTTAATACCATATTTATTAGAATCATTCACAAGCAACCATTTCCATTTTTTCCTAGTTTTTATTAGTTTCAGTCTCATATCATACACAGAGTCCTGGGAACATATCTTATCACCACTTCTGTCTAAATACAGTCCAAAAAGGATTTATTCTTTCCCTGATGGTACCCACTCTTGCAATTTTTGTGACTCCAGCCTGCACAGACATTTTCAAGCTCACACATCTTCTCATTTTTTATGTGTCTGGGTACAAATACATGTTAATTACTCATTTATCCAACAACCCTTCATCCTTGTCCAGGTTACCATCAACCTTCCCTTTGACCACTGCAATTACCTCTTTCCTCTCCACACATCAGCCAGAGTGATCTTTTAAAAATATGACTAATATTAGGGCCTTGACCAATGCCCAATGCCTTATCACACTAAGGATAATTTACTTCAACTTAAAAGTGTCTAAATAATATCATTCCTGCTGTGTTTCCAACTCCATTGTATTGCTCCTTGCTTTATTTTTATTTTTTGGAATTTTTTTTTATATTATGTTAGTTACTATATAGTACTTCATTAGTGTTTGATATAGTGCTTTCTATATTAAATCCACAGTGGCTTTCTTTCTGTTCCAGCGCCACACCAGACTCTCTTCCAGTTAGGGCTTTTGCATTAGCCATTCCCTCTGCCTATAGCACCTGTCCAGATTCTTAGTTGGCTGATTTCTGTCATTCAAGTCTTTGCTGACTGTCACCTACTGAGAGATGCAGTAGGTGACATCTCTGATCCTTGATCATCCTTCTCCCCTGAGTTTTTCTTTATAACATGGACCTTCACAGCTTTCATCATTATCTGGTATAGTCTTTATTTATATGAGTTCCATGAGAGTTTGGGACTTCCCTCTCAGGTCCAGCACTACATCCTTAGAGCCTTCTAAAGTGTCTGGAACTAACATCTATACACAGTCAAGCATAGCACTTTGCATTGGGGATACAGAAATGAACATGATACAATGTCATAATTGCAAATGTATGTGTTATCCATTTGGTATTGTTGCCTGATCTGTAACTGATGCAACCAATTGCTGCTCCCTCTCAGATTTCTCTAATCTGACAGACTGTCCCTTTGGATTTATTATATCTTCTCCCTTTAGAAACATAAAATGATGGAATGTGTTTTGTATACTTGGTCAAGGAATTGTTCTGTCTCTTCAAGCTAGCTTCATGGAGATCTGACAATTTTGCTGGTTACTTTTATGTAGCACCTTCGATGCTTAATTATGAAACTGTTTTTCTTATTGCTGTTTTCTGTGTTTCAGTTCTGTCTTAACTAGACTATAAATTCTCTATTTTGTATTCATCTAATTTCACCATTTGCTCAATATATGATAAGTGCACCTGATAAATTCTTTTCAGGTTGATTTTTCAACATTATCTTCTTATAGTGATTATAGCCTCCAAATGTAACTATTGGGAAAAGAGATATTTTGTTTTTTAATCTGTTGTTTTCTTTCCAGAAAATAGAAAAGAAAAAAAATTTGCCTTGGGGAAAACCTTCATTTGTAGCCTTTACCAAAAGAGAATAAGCAACTGAATACAAGGGACAAGGCTGGTGTGTTTAATTTTTTGTTTGTTTTGATTTGGGATCTTTTTTTTTAACCTCCCAGCAGCAAACAGAGTGAGAATGCTCGCAATGAAACTTTAAAAAATAATCCCTTGAAATGAAAATGTATCTTAAATTAACTTTTGCTTTATATATTTTTTTGGAATAAAGATGGTTGAAATTTAATCCTCTACTATTTCCAATACACTGAATAGCATAAATCCTAACCAGATTTTAATTCATTTCTTTGAGGAAATTTTCTTCTTTACATCTCATTTCCTGAACCCTACAATGTGGTCCAATTTTGCGCTATGCTGAGTGCTATTTTCAAACTTGGTTTAACTGCAGATTTGGAGACCACTCGGACTGTGGGAACTTATTACCCATGATAACGTGTTCTTGCTCATTAAAAAGATGATATATTAAATATAATTTATCTTATATGTTCAAATATGTACTTAATATCATCTAATATGTTCGAAATATAATAATAATGATGATGAATTAATCAATAACATTTGCCATTTCTTTTTTTTTTAGTATGTTAAGTTAGTTACTACATTAGTTTTTGATGTAGTGTTTCATGATTCATTATTTGCGTATAACACCCAGTGCTCCATGCAATATGTGCCCTCCTTAATACCCATCACCGGGCTAACCCCACCCCTAACCGCCACCCCTCTGAAACCCTCAGTTTGTTTCTCAGAGTCCATAGTCTCTCATGGTTCATCTCCCCCTCTGATTTCCCTCCCATCAATTTTCCCTTCCTTCTCCTAATGTCCTCCATGCTATTCCTTATGTTCCACATATCTGTGAAACCATATGATAATTGTCTTTCTCTGCTTGACTTACTTCACTTAGCATAATCCCCTGCATTTTGATGCAAATGGTGGGTATTCATCCTTTCTGATGGTTGAGTAATATTCCACTGTATATATGAACCACATCTTCTTTATCCATTCTTCTGTTGAAGGGCATCTCAGCTCCTTCCACAGTTTGGTTATTGTGAACATTGCTGCTATGAACACTGGGGTGCATGTTCCCCTTCTTTTCACTACATCTGTATCTTTGGGGTAAATACTCAGTAATGCAATTGCTGGGTCATAGGGTAGCTCTATTTTTAACTTTTTGAGGAACCTCCATACTGTTTTCCACAGTGGCTGTACCAACTTGCCTTCCCACCAACAGTGTAAGAGGGTTCCCCTTTCTCCACATCCTCTCCAACATTTGTTGTTTCCTGCCTTGTTAATTTTTGCCGTTCTAACTGGTGTATGGTGGTATCTTGTTGTGGTTTTGATTTGAATTTCCCTGAGTGGCTAATGATGTTGAATATTTTTTCATGTGTCTGTTAGCCATTTATGTCTTCTTTGGAGAAGTGTCTGTTCATGTCTTCTGCCCTTTTTTTGACTTGATTATTTGTTTTTTTGGGTATTGAGTTTGATAAGTTCTTTATAGGTCTTGGATACCAGTCCTTTATCTGTAATGTCATTTGCAAACATCTTCTCCCATTCCGTGGGTTGCATCTTAGTTTTGTTGATTGTTTCCTTTGCTGTGCAGAAGCTTTTTATCTTGATGAAGTCCCAAAAGCTGATTTTTGCTTTTATCCCCCTTGCCTTTGGAGATATGTCATGAAAGAAGTTGCTGTGGCCGATGTCGAAGTGGTTACTGCCTATGTTCTCTAGGATTTTGATGGATTCCTATCTCACATTGAGGTCTTTCATCCATTTAGAGTTTATCTTTGTGTATGTATGGTATAAGAGAATGGTCCAGTTTCATTCTTTAGCATGTGGCTGTCCAATTTTCCCAGCACCATTTATTGAAGAGACTGTCTTTTTTCCATTGGATATTTGTTCCTGATTTGTTGAAGATTAGTTGACCATAGAGTTGAGGGTCCATATCTGGGCTCTCTTCTATTCCATTGATCTATGTGTCTGTTTTTGTGCCAATACCATGCTGTCTTGGTAATCACAGCTTTGTAATATAGGTTGAAATCAGGCAACGTGATGCCCCCCCAGCTTTGTTTTTCTTTTTCAACATTTCCTTGGTGATTCGGGGTCTTTTCTGGTTCCATACAAATATTAGGATTGTTTGTTCCAGCTCTTTGAAAAATGCCATTGGTATTTTGACAGGGATGGCACTGAAATTATAGATTGCACTGGGCAGCACAGACATTTTAACAATGTTTATTCTTCTACTTCATGAGCATGGAATGTTTTTCCATCTTTTTGTGTCTTCTTCAATTTCTTTCATAAGTGTTCTGTAGTTGCTAGAGTATAGATCCTTTACCTCTTTGGTTAGGTTTATTCCTAGGTATCTTATGGTTTTTGGTGCTACTGTAAATGGAATCAATTCCCTAATTTCTCTTTCTACAGTTATATAGTTAGTGTATAGAAAAGCAACTGATTCCTGTGCATTGATGTTGTATCCTGCCACATTACGGAATTGCTGTATGAGTTCTAGTAATTTGGGGATGGAGTCTTTTGGGTTTTCCACATAAAGTATCATGTCATTACCTAATATGTTCAAAATATAATAATAATAATGAATTAATCAATAACGGTTGCCATATCTTGAGGAAGCATTACATTTTGGGGACAGACTAAAGACTTGACATGCTGACTCCTTTCTCCTCTTTAATAATTCTGTGGGGCAGTTCTTATTATCCCTATTTTGTACATAGGAAAGTGAGGCTTAACAAGTTAAAGAAATGTAGCCTAAGTAAGTGGAAGAGGGAGAATTCAAATAGGGTTCTTCATGGCTACAATGTCTCTAGCTTTAATTTCTTTGCTAGGTAAAAATTCACTGATAGTCTGGACAAGCATTCCCAACCTGTCTGCCTTTACTGTATATCAGCATGCAAGGGGAACTTGAATGATTGGAGGAATGCCCCGGCATTGGTAGACAAGTTGGCAGATGATCACCAGGGATGATTTCTAAGCCTCTGTCTGTAGTTTGATGGAAAAAATAATGGTATTTGGAGTCACAAAATCTGCATTTCAATTCTAAATCCAGGAATTCCTTTGGCAAATTACTTAATGAGTTGAAGGCTTAGCCTTCTTGCCTAGTATTAATAATTTCCTCCCAGTGATGCTTCAGTCATTATGGTATATGAAATTGTATTGGGGGTAGGGATGGCTCAGCTTGAGTCTAAGTGGAAGTACAAAATGATTGGCAATCTGATGGGACGGATTTACCAGAAAATCACCTGCATGGGTACTTTGGAATCTTCTGGCATGTCTGGGAATATGGCGCAATGGACCCAACATACGTTTTTTTGCAAGGAAATGAGGAGCCTTCAGGAAGAAAACATCTTCAGGAAGAAGGATCCAGGGGTAATAAATCTGATCAAATAATAAAAGCTTAATTATTATAAAGGAGGAAAGATTCTAAAAAAAGTTTGGGGTTCGCCAGTAGAAATGCCTCCCATCCTAGTCTCCACTGAACTTTAGACCAAAAACTAAGTGGAGCATAAAAACAGAGGAATTGTTTACTAGACTCTTTATAGAACTTTGTGGCACAAGAAAAAGCTGCTTGGGATTCCTCTGACAGAAACACAAGAAAACCATCTCCCTTGCTTTGCCACAGACCATCTTAGAAGTTTGGAAACTTGGGGTTATTAGGAAATTGTGTCAAAAGCCTAGGATGCCCTTGTGGCACCAGAAAAAAACACATTATATTGGTAAACTTTCTGTGCCAATGTGACTGGGCTAAGGTATGCCCAGATAGCTGGCAAAAATATTTGTAGGTGTTTCTGTGTTTCCAGAAGAGATTAGCATTTGAATTGGTGAACTGAGTAGAGTGGATGGCCCTCCTAAGTGTGGGTGGGGTGGGCATCATCCAATCCCTCCAGGGCCCAAGTAAAACAAGAAGGAGAAGAATGGCGAATTTGTTCTCTCTCTGCTTGAGCTGAGCCATCCATTTTCTCCTGTCCTCACAGCCTGGCACTCCTTCCTGGTTCTTGGGCTCTTGGATTCAGGCACAAGGGCAAGTCAATGGAGGAAGAAATAGTCTTTTCAATAAATGGTACAATTGAACATCCATAAGCACAAAATAATGAACTTGAATTTCAGCCTCACGACTTTTGCAAAAATGAATTCAAATTGGTTCATAGATCTGAACGTAAAATGGAAGATTTAAAAACATTCAGAAGAGAATGTAGAAGAAAATCTTTGTGATCCGGGATTAGGGAAAGAATTCTTAGACATTACACCAAATGCCTGATGCATTAAAGAAAAAAAATGGATAAAATAGGCTTCAAAAATATTTAAAGTATTTGCCCTGCAAAAAACATGTTCAGAGAATGAAGAGACAAACTACAAGCTGGAAGAAAACATTTGCAAATGACACATTTGACAAAAGTTCTTTATCCAGAATATATAAAGAACTCTCAAAACTCAACAGTCAAAACACAATCCAATTTAAAAATGGGTAAATGACTTGGACATTTCATCAAAGAGGATATGTTGATGTCAAATAAGCACACAAAAGAATGTTCCAGGTCCTTAGCCATTGAATTAATGTGAATTAGAACTATGCTGAGATAACACTATATAGCTGGCAAAGATGCAGAACAATCCAAACTCTCATACCCTGCTGCTGGTAATGCAAAATGGTACAGCCACTCTAGAACACAGGAGAGCAGTTATTCTAAAGTTAAACATACACTTAACGTATGACCTAACGATTTCACTTCAACGTATTTACTTTAGAGAAACGAAAACCTGTGTTCACACAAAAACCTATACGTGAATGTTTATAACAGCTGTATTCATAATTACCAAAAAGCTAGAAACAGCTAATTGCTCCTTAACAGCTCAACGGATCGACAAAGTGAGGTACATCATACAATGGTATACTGCCCAGCGATGAAACGAAATGAACTAACTGTTGAGGCATTAGCTGGATGAGTCCTAAAGACATCATGAAAGAACCTAGTCTCAGAATGTGCCATATTGTGTGGTTCTATTACTATAATATTTATGAGAAGGTGAACCTATGATGACCAACAGATCAGGGTTGCCAGGGCTAGGGATGGGAGAGGGATTGCCTGAGCAGGACATCACTAAGAGTTACTTAGGATGAGGGAACAGTTCTGTGTCCTGACTATGGTCAGGTGGTTACATGAATTTCTACAGGTGTTAAAATTCATAGAACTGTACATGAGAAAAGTCAGTTTTACTGTAAGTTAAAAATAAAAAAAATTGTTAGGGCCAGTACCCTCCCAGGCTCTCTCTCACCAAATGCTCTCCTTCTCCTTGTTCTTGCATTCTATCGCCGCATTGCCATCCTTTCAAAAAGGGATCCACGCCTATTTCTTGTACCTACTCCATAATATTTGGCATATTGTTCTCTGTCTCACTGAAACAGCCCCCCAAAGGCACTCATGATCCTTATTCTCCTACCCACAAGAAATTCCATTAATTCTGGCTCATTCTGCCCTGCCATGTCTTGACTCCTATAACTCTTCCTGTATCCTTCTTCTTGGCACATATTCTAACACTTAGATTATTCAAAAAATGTTTCAGGTGCATATATTGGTCTGTCATGACCAAAAGGCTTTTTCCTCCAAAAGCATGCAGATAGAGGACAAACCCCAGACTTGCTGGAGCCAGAGTAATCAAAACGTTATGTTGAAAAAAGAGCCAATATTATTTCTACGAGTGTGAGACTTTCAGAAGGATAGCTTAGGAAAAAATCCCAGTGCATATGAAATTCTGATTGTCTACAAAATGATTAATCATAAAATTTCACCGAAGAATATATATCCACATAATCATACACGTACATGCACTCACTCACACCCCTGAGCTGAGTTTATAATTACCACTATCCTCTCGAAACGACTGGTGGTAATCATAGTGAAGTGGGGTGGTAGTTTTCTCTTTTCTTTTAGATTAAATAGATTAAACATACTCATAAAATCTCACTTTTATTTCTCTTTTATACAACACCAACAGTTTGCTTTGGCCCCCTTCTAATTTAATTATCTTGATTATCTATATTTTTGCAATCAAGTTCTGAATGGAGCCAGGATACTTTGACATTGGTGAAGTTGCAAAATATTTTGACCCCAAACATTCTGTCTTTAGCCAGATTTGTCTTCTGTGGTTTTCTCTGCTGGGGATGTTCATTCCACATTCATTCAATAAACACTGATTGGCAACTCACTGTGTGCCAGGCACTGTGTTAGATGTTGTGAATAGAGTGATTAATGCGACAGACATGGGTCCTGCGTTCACAGGATCCACAGACTAGTGACTGTAGGCAGACAAATGAGCCAATATTTACAGGACATGCATAGGAATGTGTAAATTATTAGTGAACATAGAAGAGGTGCCTGGCCCAGCCAATGAAAGTCAGAGGTTTCCTGGAGGGAATAACGCTTGGTTGAGTTTTCAGAATAAATAACAGTTAGACAGGCTAAGAAAGATGGGAAGGAATTGACAGAATAAAATTCTTGTGACATTATGTCCAAATAGTCTGGGATTCTGGTACCGCTGTAATCTGATACCTTAGAAATGTGGCCCCTTTCTCTTAAAAAGCTTTCCCTTGCTTCTCTGAAACACAGTGCTCTCAGCAGAATGTGTTGCCCGCGTCTATCTTTTGGCGGTTGTCAGATACCCTCAGAAAGCAGAATAACTTCATATGGGTGAGCCTCCTAGGCTCACAGGCTTTGGCGTAAGGGTCCCCGGCTTTGCTCTGGATTTGAATTCCAACTGTGTTATATTTCACTACTTATTATTCTCTCTAGAAACTTCAGTTTCCTCATCTATAAAATATGAGTAATCATACCTACTTCACACAGTTGTGACATAGGTTAAATGAGCTAAGAAATGCAGCAGTGTATTTATTTAGAATGATGCATGAGATATTACTAGGCATCAGTATGAATGTTACCTATTACTAATATGTGTGCTTGCCATAGTTTCCCAACTAAACTGTATGTTTCAGGAGGGCAGAACCAAGTTTCAATTAAGAAAATGGCCAAGAGTTTTCCATAAAGTTTCATTTGATTCTTTCAATACATCTCTGAGTTTGATATTATTTTCCTTTTGTTTCAGTTGCAAAGACTGAGTCTTGGATATGTTAACTTAATTGCCTAAGGTTGCCAGCAAGTAATTGGGAGAATTTGTTCCCATGTGCCTCTCGCCAAAAACCCTGCCGTTTCCAGGGCATAATGGAATAAAAGAAGTAAAATGTGTCATGCTGGGTTTGTCGTTGCAAACAACAGAAACAGAGATTGGCTAACTTAAGCAAAAGAAAATGACTGGAAGAGTCCCTTATAGCTCTCGGATTGTTTGGTTGGCTAGAGAGCAAGGTCTGAGAAGCAGAGTTCAGTGTCCAGAAGCACACTACCACCGTCCCCAGTCCGGTCTGGTTAGTGTGCTGCCACGGCGCGCGGTTGTGGGACCCTGAACTCTATCATCATGGCCACCAAAGCAGGTTCTAAACAGTCCTTGCGTCTTCGTAAAGCTGTATTTTTATGCTATAGGCGTGGCTGTCCCCTAGTGGCTGGAGCTCAGAGAAACCAGGTGTCTGGCCTTTGGAGGGCTTTGCCACTCCAAACCTACAGCGCCAGATCCCCCGGCACGGGAAGGAGGGTCTGTGGCTGGGCAATCGAAATAAACAAATAAATACCCGAGTTCCACTAATCACCCTGCAGGGTTTCTTTTGGAAACCATGTTGACATTCTTTGTGATCCGAAGCAGTAAATACACGTTGAATCTAAGAAATGTCGATGCTGGCTTTATCTGCTGTGCCTGGCTGCACCTGGATTCTGAGCCAACTTGCCAGCATCAGTGGAGAAAGGAAAGATTCGGGTTTCCAGTTTGGGGGATTTCTGTTCAGGCTTCTGGGAAACTGAGATGATAAAGAATAAGCACAAAAAGGAAAAGGGGGCTGGGAATTCCAGTTACAATGAAAGAATCAAAGAGAAGTTCAAGCGTAAGGCAAAGCAAGGGAAAGAGGAAACAAACACAAGTACTAAAATCTAGGAAAGGATCCTATGAAGATTAAGAAAACAAGACAATTCTATATAATATTTGGGAATAGGAAACGAGCGGAGAACCCATATCTAATAATGTAGAAGGTCCTGATTTATAGATCATAATAGAAGCAATAGGGCTATTTACAGGAAGCAATTAGAGAGGGCAAAGGAAGAGACTTTGGGGGACTGTGTCAAAAAGAGTTGTTCCAGAAGAAAATTAAGAGATCCAGTTCCTCTACGTCTTTGGCTGCCAGAATTAAAAAAGCTCTTCAGGCCTCACATTTTCCAGCAAGACCACAGATTCCTCCCTGGGTCACATGGACACTAGGCCCCTTTGTATCTCCTTTGATGGGTGCTTGTATGTAATGGGGTGTCCAGGCTCTCTGCAGACCCTCAGCTTCAAGGACAGAAACACAGAGAATGGAGAGGCAAGAGAACAACCAGCTAGCTGCCCAGAGTCGTGGAATTTAAAAATCACAGGTCAGTGAGGTTTTTATTCAAATCCTCCACGGTGGGTTGTGTCTGTCCCAGTCGAGAGGTATAATCAGAGTTTTCTGCATGTGAATTAGGGGGACTGTTTAAATCATTTGAACTATCGTTTACTGAGTACGTCCTATCAAACATTATTCTATGTGCATTTATTGAATCCTCCTATCAGTCTGTTGGGTGGTAAAATTACTGTCTCCATTATATAGAAAAGGTAGCTGAAGCTTGTGAGTTTAGATAACATGCCCAAGCTCGTGCACAAAGAAAGCCGGGACTTTTATGTGGGTCTGTGAAACACTGGCAGTGAGCTGATTTCTGCTGCAAAGAACAGACTACTGACCCAAAGACTCTTAAACCCTAAGGCACCTGTGATCTAATGCAGCGGGGAGGGGCTGTTCAGCAGCACGGCAATGTCCCCAAGGACTGGGGTTTCCATCTTTCTACTCTGCCATATGTGTTGGTGATATCTCATGTACGAGAGCATTACTGCTGCAGTTTCAAGCATCCCATGAAGACATGACCACTTTTGTTTAAAAAGAGGAGGGGGATGTGCTCCATGAATCTTTTATTATTACTATTATTCTTCAAGTGTAATTAACATACAGTGTCATACTAGCTTCAGGTGCACAATACTATGATTCAACAATTCTATACTTTTCTCAGTGTGCATCAAGATAAGTGTACTCTTAATCCCCTTTATCTATTTCACCCATCCCCCCAACCCACTTCCCCTCTGGCAACCACCAATTTGTTCTCTTTAGTTAAGACTCTTTCATTTGTCTCTTTTTTTAATTGGTGTGTTCATTTGTTTTGTTTCTTAAATTCCACATATGACTAAAATCATACAATATTTGTCTCTAACTTGTTGCACTTACCGTTATACCTTCTAGATCCATCCATGTTGCTGTAAATGGTGAGATTTCGTTCCTTTTTATGGCTGAGTAATATTTCATTGTGTATACATACCACATCTTCTTTATCCATTCATCGTTCCATGGACACTTGGGTTGCTTCCATATCTTGATTATTATAAATAATGCTGCAATAAACATACCAGTGCATAGATATTTTCAAATTAGTGTTTTCTTTGGGTGGGGGAGGGTAAATACTCAAGAGTGGAATTACTGGATCACATGGCAATTCTATTTTTAATTTTTTGAGGCAACTCCATACTGTTTTCCCCAGTAGCTACACCAATTTACATTCCCACCAACAGTGCCCAAGGGTTCCTTTTTTCTCCACATCCTCACCAACACTTGTTGTTTCTTCTGTTTTTGATTTTAGCCACTCTGACAGACATTTATTGTGGTTTTAATTTGCATTTCCCTGATGATTAGTGATGTTGAGCCTCTTTTCATGTGTTTGTTGGCCATCTGTATGTCTTCTTTGGAGAAATGTCTATTTAGGTCTCTGCCCATTTTATAATTGGATTAATATTATTATTATTTTTATTTTTGGTGCTGAGTTGTATAAGTTCTTTAAATATTTTGCATATTAACTCCTCATTGAATATATCATTTGCAAATATGTCTCCCATTCGGTAGATTGCCTCTTTGTTGGTGATGATGGTTTCCTTCTTTGTGCAGAAACGTTATTTTGGTGTTGTTTCAATAGTTTAACTTTGCTTTTGTTTCTCTTGCCAGAGAAGACAAATCTAGAAAAATGTTTTTATAGCTGATGTCAAAGAATTACTGCCTATGTTTTCTTCCAAAATTTTATGGGTTCAGGTCTCACATTCAGATCTTTAATCTATTTCGAGTTTATTTTTCTGTATGGTGTAAGAAAGTGATCCAGTTTGATTCTTCTGCATGTAGCTGCCCAGTTTTCCCAACATCATTTGTAGAAGAGATGTCTTTTTCCCATTACAACAGATTTCCATATGTTCATTTTGTATCCTGCAACTCTACTGAACTTCTTTATTCGTTTTAGTAGTTTTTGGTGAATTCTTTAGGATTTTCTATATATAGTATCATGTCATCTAGAAGTACTGAAAGTTTTATTTCTTCCTTACCAATTTGGATGCCTTTATTCCTTTTTCTTGTCTGATTGCTGTGGCTAGGACTTACAGTACTATGTTGAATAGAAGTGATGAGAGTGAACATCCTTGTCTTTTTCCTGTTTTTAGAGGAAAGCTCTCAGTTTTTAACTATTGAGTATGATGTTAGCTGTGCATTTTTCATACATGGCCTTTGAGGTATGTGTGTTCCGTCTAGACCTACTTTGTTGAGAGTTTTTATCATAAATGGATGTTGTACTTTGTCAAATGCTTTTTCTGTGTCTGTTGAGATGATCATATGGTTTTTATCCTTTCTCTTGTTAATGTGTTGTATCAAGTTGATTGATCTGTAATATTGAACCACCTTGTATCTCTGGAATCAATCTGACTTGATTGTGGTGAATGATTTTTTTTAATGTATTGTTGGACTTGGTTTGCTAATATTTTGTTGAGGATTTTTGCATTTCTGTTCATCAGAGATATTGGCCTATAGTTTTCTTTTTTTTGTAGTGTCTTTATCTGGTTTTGATATTAAGGTAATGCTGGCCTCATAGAATAAATTTGGAAGTTTTCCTTCCTCTTCTATTATTTGAAATAGTTTGCAAAGAGTAGGTATTAACTCTTCTTTAAATATGTGGTAGAATTCACCTGTGAAGTCATCTATTCCTTGACTTTTGTTTGTTGGGAGTTTTTTGATTACTGATTCAATTTCTTTGCTAGTAATTGGTCTGTTCAGATTTTCTGATTCAGTTTTGGGAGGTTATGTGTTTCTAGGAATTTATCCATTTGTTGTAGGTTGTCCAATTCATTCACATATAATTTTTCATAATATTCTCTTATAATCCTTTGTATTTCTGTGGTGTCAATTATTTCTCTTCTTTCATTTATAATTTTGGTTATTTGAGTCCTTTCCTCTCTCTCTCCCTCTCTCTCTCTGCTTTTTTTTTTTTTTAAATCAGTCTGGATAAAGGTTTATCAATTTTGTTGATCTTTTTTAAAAAAACAGCTCCTGGTTTCATTGATCTGTTACATTGTTTCCTCAGTCTCCATTTTATTTATTTCTGCTCTGATCTTTATTATTTCCTTCCTTCTATTGGCTTTGGGGTTTGTTTGTTTTTCTTTTCCTAACTCCCTTAGGTGTAAGGTTGAGTTGTTTATTTGAGATATTTCTTGCTTCTGAGGTAGGCCTGTATTTCTATAATCCTCCCTCTTAGAACAGCTTTTGCTGCATCCCAGAGTTTTTTGGACCTTTGTGTTTTTATTTTCATTTGTCTCCATATATTTTTTTATTTCCTCTTTGACTTCTTGGTTGACCCATTCATTGTTTATCATGTTATTTAGCCTCCATGTATTTGTGTTCTTTCCACGTTTTTGTTTGTTTGGGTGGTTGGTTGGTTTCTTGTGTGTGTGTGATTGATTTCTAGTTTCATACTATTGTGGTTGGAAAAGATGCATGTATATAATTTCAATCTTTTTGAATTTGTTAGGACTTGTTTTGTGGCCTAACATGTTATCTATCCTGGAGAATGTTCCATATGCACCCGAAAAGAATGTATTATGCTGTTTTTGGATGGAATATTCTAAATATATCTGTTATATTTTTGTGGTTCAATGTGTCATTTAAAGTGACTGTTTCCTTGTTGATTTTCTACTTGAATGATCTATCCATTGTTGTAAGTGGGGTGTTAAAGTCCCCTACTATTATTGTATTACTGTGAATTTCTTCCTTTATGTCTGTCAATAGTTGTTTTATGTATTTAGGTGCTCGCATGTTGAATGTGTAAATATTTACAATTGTTATATCTTCTTGTTGGATTTTTCCCTTTATCATTATGTAGTATCCTTCTTTGCCTCTTGTTACAGACTGTGTTAAAGTCTATTTTGTCCAATATAAGTATTGCTACCCCAGCTTTCTTTTCACTTCTATTTGCATGATAATGTTTTTCTATCCCTTTACTTTCAGTATACATGTGTCTTTAGGTCTGAAGTGAGTCTCTTGCAAGCATCATATAGATAGGTCTCATTTTTTATCCATTCAGTGACCCTATGTCTTTTCATTGGAGTATTTCATCCATTTACATTAAAAGTAATTTTTGATAGGTATGCACTTATTACCATATTGTTCCTTATTTTACAGTTGTTTTTGGAGTTCCTCATTTTCTTCTCGTGCTCTCCTTCCTTCAGGTGTGATGAATTTCTTTAGTGATATGCTTGGATTCCTTTCTCTTTATTTTTTCACATTTATAACAGGTCTTTCAGTTGTGGTTACCATTAAGCTCATATACAACACCTTATGCGTATAGTTGCCTATATTAATATGATGGTCACAGTTTGAACCCACTCTAGAAGCCCTAAATTTTTTCTCCCCTCCCCCCAATTTATGTATATGATGTCATACTTTACATCCTTTTATTTTGTGAATCCCTTGACTGATTTTTATTTTTATTATTTTAAAGATTTATTTATTTATTTATTTTCGAGAAAGAGATAGAGTGCACACATGCATGAGTGGGAGGAGGGACAGCAGGAGAGGGAGAGAGAATCCTCAAGAAGACTACCCAGTGGGTGCCGAGCCTGATGTGGGGCTCAATCCCAGGACCTTGAGATCATGGCCTGAGCCAAAATCGAGTTGGCTGCTCAACCAACTGAGCCACCCAGGCACCCTCTGACTGATTTTTATAGATGCAATTGATGTTAATGCTTTTATCCTGTAACCTCCATACTGGTTTTGTAAGTGATTACTCTATTACTTTTATTATGTTTGTAATTACCTGTGAATACAAACATGATTTTCATAATTTTCTTACTCCTGATTATGGCCTTTTCTTTCCACCCAATGAGTTCCCTTTAATGTTTCCTGTTAGTCTGGTTTAGTGGTGAACTCCTTTAGCTTTTATTTGTCTGCCAAACCCTTTATTTCTCCTTCCATTCTGAATGATAGCCTTGCTGGGTAGATTGTACTTAGTTATAGGTTTCTCCTGATAGCACTTTGAATATATCATGCCACTCACTTCTGGCCAGTAAAATTTCTGCTGTAAAATCAGCTGATAACCTTATGGGGTTTCCCTTGTATGTAACTGTATTTCTGTCTTTATCACTATTTTTTGCCATTTTAATTACAATGTGTCTTGGTGTGGACCTGCTTGGGTTGATTTTATGGGTAGTTCTCTATGCCTCCTGGATTTGAATGTCTGTTTTCTCTCCCTAGATTATGGAAGTTTTTAGCTATTATTTTTTCAAATTAATTTTCTGTTCCCCTTTCTGTCTCTTCTCCTCCTGACATCCCTATAATATGAATGTTATTATGCTTGATGATGTGGCCGAGTTCCTTTAACGTATTTCCATTTTTTTGTTATTCTTTTTTTCTTTTTGCTGTTCTGCTTGGTTGCTTTCCAATACTCTATCTTCCAGCATGCTGATCCATTTTTCTTCCCACTCTAATCTACTATTGATTCTTTCTAGTGCATTTTTAATTTCAGCTATTGAGTTCATCATCTCTGATTGGGTCTATTTTATATTGTCTATCTCTTTGTGGAAGCTCTCACTGATATCCTCCACGCTTCTCAATCACTACTTTGAAATTTTATAAGGCATATTGCTTATCTTCATTTCATTTTGTTCTTTTTGCTGTGGTTTTGTCCTGTTCTTTCATTGGGAACATATTCCTCCCTGTTCTCATTTTGTCTCACTCTCTGCATTTGTTTTTCTGTGTTAGGAAAGTCTGCTGTGTCTCCTGAACTTATGAAGAAGAGGTCCCGTGGTGCTCCGTAGCACAATGTCTCCTGTTCACCAGAATCAGGCACTTCAGGGGCATCTCTTATGTGCATTGTGTGTGCCCTACTGTTGTGGCTAAGCTTTGTTTGCCTTTAGTCCAGTCAGTTACAATGGCTTTCTTTGCCTCCTGTGGGCCAGGTTTGGTCCCTATGCTGTTAAGGGGTCAGTTTGGGGCTGCCATGGGCTTGGAGTTGGGTGACATCAGCAGTCAGACCAGATGCCTGCCCTCAGCCCATTGCCAGAACTGCAAGGGCACTGCACTGCAATGCATTCTCTGTGTTGTTTTCCGAGAGGCTTTTGTTGGTGGGGAGGCTGGCAGTCAAATCAGATGCCTGCCCCCGGACCATCTATTGGGGCTACCATAACACTAACCCACAGTGAACTCTCCCTGTCTTGTCTCCTGAGAAGCTTTTGTTCATAGACAGGGCTGGCAGTCAGATCAGATGCTTGCCCCTGTTGGTGTGCTGGGGCTACAGACCCGCTGATCAGTAATTCAGTCTCCCCGCCCTGCTGGTTGAAAGGCCCAGCTGTTGGGGTTATAATCAAAATGGTATGTGTGGTTATCTACCCCTCTTGTCAAGGAAGGAGTCACTTTGAAGTGGCACTGGTCCCTGCTGGGGCTGCTTGCAGGGTGAGATGCAGCCGGAGCTGCTTTGGTGGGACTCCTGAGGAGTGGGGTGGGTTAGATGGGGCAGATCAGAGAGCTGCAGGGCATGAAGTGTCAGCAAGGTAGGTGGGGGATGTTCGACCTGATTCCCACAGCCATCTAGCTATCTAGGCTGGGTAGGTGGGGGTGAGAGAAATGACACTGCTAGTTCCTTGGGTTTTGGAGAAGTCTCCTAAAGATCCCTGCCCTGCCAGAGTATATTCTAAGATTAGTAAATAAATCTCCTTCACATATAACCCAGGCACTTTTCAAATTGCTGCTTCTATGTTGTATTTCTGTGGAATTATTTGTTATGCTGTCTCTTTAAGAGTCAGGATTCAGTTTCCTATCACCCACTGGTTCTTCCAGGGGCAAACCCACTAATTTTTAATGTACTCAGATGTAAGCCCCACTGATTGTAAAAAAAAAACTCACAAAGTTAAGCCTCACTGGTTTTCAAAGAGAAATGTTATGGGGACTCATCTTCCCAGTGCATGTCCCCTATGCCTGGATTACCTGGTTTGGGGTCTGCTTCTCTCGCTTCTTTGTGACTGTGGTGTCCCTCCTTTTAATGGTTAGCCTCACTGTGAGTTTGGTTCCTGACTGTATTGCTGCGCCTCCTACCCTTTTGATGTGGCCTCGTCTGTAAGATTAACTGTGGAAAGTCTGTTCTACCAAATTTTGAGTCATTTTCTGGGTTGGTTGCACTGATGTGGCTGCTATCTAGTATGTCTGTGGGACAAGATGAGTTTAGATTCCTCCTACTCTGCCATCTTCCCAGAAGTCTCCCAAAAATCTTTACATTTGTGAGAAAATCTTTCCCCCAATGTCCCCAGTAGCTTTTCTTGCATGTACTATTGGTAAACATTAAGCTACCTGTCTATTCCTAAATCTAGTCACCTTCCAAGATTATGGAATTACTACCGTTGGCTTATTTCAATCATGATTCCCTGACCAAGGTTGTTATAGGAATCAACTTCCCTTGGCAAGCAAAAGAAGGGGTTGCGTAGGGAGAGGGTGGTGGAGATGGCAGTGAGGAAGACAAGCAAATTTGTCTGCCACAGATATTACAACAAACTTGTTGTTTTAGGAATGAATTTAGTTGGAACACAGTGGTTGGAATGGAGGAGAGGAGAGGAAAGGAAAACAGGGGAGGGGAGGCAAGGTAGTATTTATTGAGACTCTATTGTGTAAATCATGTTAACCTCTGTCACATATTCCACCACATGTTCTTCATACGGTGCTTACTTTGATGATACCCATTTTCTAGAAGCTCTATAAAGGCTTTCAAATCACATAGCTAAAAAAAAATGGTGCAGTGATGATTTCTAATCCAGACTGATTGATTAGAATCTTAGGCTCTTAGGGGAGAATGATTAGAAGTTATTTGTTTTAGATGTAAGTGTAAATGAGACCAACATCAAAGGAAAACTGCCATCTTCTAGAAAACTAACCCTATGTCTCCCTGTGTACCTTTAAGCCACTCAAAACCCCAAATTAAGCTAAGTCATTAGTTTGTTAATTGTATGCACAGCCTGTTGTGCACATGTCTATGGTGTTTGATAATCAAGTAAGAGGAAATTCTTCTGACACCCCACTGGATCCCTAGTTCCATATATCAGAGGCTATGCAATCTTAGACAGCACTGGTGGGAAACCAGGGAGAAAAGAAAAGAAAAACAGGAAAAAAAAAAAAAAAAAAACCACAGGCAGGAATGGAACAAGGAGTTCCAAGAGGGGTTTCTAATGTTTCATTGTTATTGAAAATTACACTTCATAAAAAGTCTTGTTCATTTAAAGTTTGAAGAGTGACAGAAAAATGGCTTTCATACTTAGGTCTGCTAAATGTATGATAAATCAAAAAAGATGGAACAAGGAGAAACTTTAAAAACAAAGCAGAAAATCAGTGTGTAGTATAAATAACACTTCATTAGGGCTGTAGTGCCTTACAAAACAGCCTAGAAAATTCCACAGAGAAATCGTAGTATATGGCGCAAGAGAGAATAATTTACTATCATTAGGGGTTTGTAATCCCTGCAATGGAAAGGGGAATGTACGCATATAACTCTTTAATGATAGTGGACTTGCAGGCATAAATCCCTAAATGGTGAGATGTGAATACATTCTAACAATTCAAATTTCTATTGGGTAAGAAAAAGTCAGGCTGTCTGGTTTGCTCTGCTTGCTGACCCAAGTCTATTTCCGATCCACTAAGAACTGCAGCCTTGGGGGTGTGCTCCATCCATTCTATGTCTTAAGTGGGGCCACACTCAGGGGCAGATGCAGTGCTTTAGACTCTCGCTCATCAGGCACACATCAACACTATACACACAATTTTTAGTTAACCGTAGTTGATGCCAAAGGCACGGCAGAATGCCACGCCATCCAAAACACTCTCAGCAATAACCCAAGTGTTTTCTGTCAGAAAGCTTTTTCTGTACTAAGTTTTAGGCATCCAGCTTAGTGTGGGTCCCGAGCAAAAATGAGGAACAGGAAAAATTAATAATTTTACACTCCACCCTCCAAACTCCCTTTTCCTCTCTTAGGAGACTTTCTTCTCTTGATGCTATTCTCAAACTCTTCAACAAAATCTTCTCTGAAACAAAGATCTGAAATTTATTAACACAGAAATGCAAATAAAAGACGAGAGTTTAAGTGTTATTTCATCCACGGGTTTTTTTTGTTTTTTGGTTTTTTTTACTTTAACCTAGATTCAATCCTTAAGCTAAGCAAGATTTATAAAGACTTTCAAAGGGATGTTCTCCAGACAAAGATGTTGGATGTTGGATGGGAAGCAGGGCATTTCCAAAATCTGGGCTAGACTGTGTTGGGTGGGGTTTATTAAGTTTGAACCAAGAGAGTTATAGAATTAAATAAGATTCCAGGTCAGATACCAGGAAGAAGGGATCCAGCCTAGGAAGTGGGAGCATGAGACTAGCATTCCAGGACCAGTGGTTCTGGGGGAGGCTGTGAGTGGCACACAGAATGCCAGGAACCACCTGCTGAATGGTGCTGGTTACATGGGGTGGGCTGAGTTAAATCAGGCCCCCTTCACCTGGTAGGACACACGGCAGAGGAAAGTAAACAGTGGTCCATGAGCATCTTCGAGAGGTCTGGAAACACCCTGAAATCGCATTTAAAATTTTCTGCAAGACGAACACTTTAAGCTTTGATTAAATTCTCAGAATCGTGTGCCACTCTAAAATGTTTCAGTGCAGCAAACCAATGAAAGGGGACTCCAGGATCCCCTGGAATCCATCATAGCAGCACTGGTCTGTAGCCAACTATGCCATTCAGACTGGTTCCCGCTCTGCGGGAGCATCTTTTTTCAGCACGCAGCAGAGTGGGTGATCCATTCGTATTCCGTCCATCATCTAGTACCCTGAAAAGGGGCCAAGAAGTTTACTTGACTAGTACTGTTGTGAAGTGGCATCTCTCTCTCTCTCCCTCTCTCTCTCTCTCTCATGACCCGTGGGAATGATGCACCATCCCACTGTTTCCCCCTGGGAGTGCGGGTCACCGCGATGCCTCATGCCTCAGCTCTGCTGGCAGACCTGCTAGTCAGCTTCAATCTCTTGCCTTTTTGATTTCTTAGATGTAAGCTAGATGCCATTAGAGGTCCTGAGCACCAGGGGATGCATATCAAACTCTCCCGAATGCCCCTTTCCCTAGGATTCTCTAGTTGGGGACAAGGTGAGAACACAATCCATAGTACCCTAATAGCTCTTTTCAAAACCCTTTTGATTGTACACTCCCTGAATACTTTAACTTCAAATATTTTATGCTTTCAAGTGGGTAACAGGCCAAGGTATCAAAGCCTGCAATTAGGCATCCTCTTTGCAAACCCTGCCTGGATAACCTTACTTTGGGGTACGTGAGAGTGTGGCAGGGGGCCCATGAAGATTAGCGGTGTCCGCTGGAGACTAGAACCAGCCTGTCAAATCACCAGGTATTCGAGGGAAATCAATCCTGGAAGAACCATGGCTGCCTCTGGTTCTTTGAAAAAGGCCAAACAATTTCTGGTCTGATTTTTCTGTGTCATGTTGATAAACCTGTTCTTTCAGGGCACGTGCTGCTTTCTGTATTGGGTGCTCAGAGTGACACACTCCTGTTGATGGCAGCCTATACACGTGGCAGGCAGGAGAGGGTAAAGAATCAGAAGGGAAGAGAGGCAGAAGAGTTTCCACACAGCTCCGTTCTGGAAAGTTTTAGGTTAACCACCAGCCGCAGCAAAAATGATGTAGTGTCATGCGGGGCCTGGTGGAGGTTCATGTTCTAAAACAGAGAATTTGCCGTTCAGTTTTTCATATGCTGGTCTGCAGCGGGAGTGGCCTGTGGCCAGGCTCAACATGGCTAGAGAAGCCCAGAGGGTTTTCTTCAAGTCCCGAATTGTTTGTGCACTTTGTAAAATAGAATCAAGTACAGAGATATCTCACTTATCCGGCCCCATGGGGAAAAGGCTCTTCCACAGAAATGCACTTTTCAGATGATATTTAGATTTGTGCTGTGATTGAATAAAGTGTGCAGAAGTGGGTCCTTACAGAAACCCATACAACAGGGCACGGGAGGCTTTACTGACCCCACTGTAGCCTGCCTGGCCCCAGGACACACGGAGCATAACTGGGGTTTACCTTGCTTTGCCCCCACTGCTCCAGGGGTTCCGACCCCAGGGACAAATCAGAGACTTTTCTCAATATATTACATATAGGATAATTTGGGAAATCCTAATTGCATTCACTATTAATAAAGATAAGAGCTAAATTAAATTCCTTAAGTGTCTTTAAGCAACTTTTTAAGCACCAAGCTCTGTTAGGTGCTGTTGAAGTTCCTTAGATTCCATCAAGAGCAGAGAAAGATGCCAGATTTACAAAACTCCCCATGCAGTCGGCGTGTTGGCTGGGACGCTACCGGGCCATGGCTAGAGGCTGGGAGGCAGGGCACTACCAGGAGGGCCAAGCAGGAAGGAAAGACAGACGTGTGGGCTGGATGGGCAGACCACAAATCCGAGAGAGGGGGTCAGAGTAGGATGGAGTCCTTTTCAAGACAAAGCTGGAGCTGGGCAAGGCAAGGCAAGGCAAGGTCACGGGGACAGTTACCTAGTAGTAGCAGTTAGCAAGTTCTTGCTATAGGGGATGACCTGGTCCAGCCTCCATCTTTCTGGGGTTTTAAGAGGGTACTAAAATACTGAGAGACACGATTCCTCATCTCCAAATTTTACCACGCTCATTTTACCCAGGATTTGTTATTTCCTATGACTTTATCATCAAGTTTCATCAGTTTTTGCAAAAACAAAATTATCCTCTTGGAATTTTTTGGAGGTCTCCTGCTATTCTAAAGTGTTTGCCGTGCTCGCATTAGGAAACCTGTAAATCCCACTCTATAAAAACCTAAAGTGAAGCTGGGGTTATCCATCGCCTTTTTGAGAGCTGGCGAGCAGACTTGCTTGGGAAGAAAAGGTGTATCATGCTTCAAAGTCAGTATATTCCTAAGACTAATGTCTACCTAGTAAGCAAAATAGACTGAACTTCTTCTGAATACCAGAGGAAGTCCCCTTTCCTTGTTCTGGGTCTATTTCTCCCTCATTAAGGAAATCCATTCTTGCCATCTCTGGACTCGTCTTCCCTGTGTTTGCCTTCTCCTCTGCCTGTCCCCACTGGCATGCTCCGTGCTCAGTCAGCTCTGGGGCTGGCCAAAGGAGTTTCCACATTTGTTCAGGTTGCCCGGCTCCTTCTAACAGTGACCTCATACTGACAATGGGGCTTTGAGAGCCTGAGGTTCTTGTCTCTGAGCCTGAGACTGTGCTGGCAGCTGACCCATCACACACACCCTCACAGCCACTCCAGGAAACTTGTCAGCTGTCCCCGTTCACACCAGAGCTTCTGTCCTGGGCCCCCTTCCTAGAAACTAAGTCCTCCCTTCTGCTCTTGCCTTTTGCTTCTCCAGACAACGGGGCTCCTGCAGCACCGGGTCAGGCGCTAGTGCCTGGATACCCAAGCACCTTGACTACTGCCTGTGAGTCAGTCTGGACTACAGCATCTGAGCATCACTGATTGCCAGGGTGCCCAGCTGCTGGGTCCTATTTTCCGACAGAGCACTGCACTGTCATGGTGGGGTCCTGGTGCCAACCAAGTACCTGAATCTTCACTGAAGACACTAATGCTTACCTCCCCCGCCTGAGTCATGATGAGCCACCTCTCTTAGTCCCTGACACTGGCACAGCATCATGTCTACTGCCAGCCCCAGAACCTTCTCCTTACGGCTCCTATCTTACTTGGTTACTTACAAATCCTGATGGGAAACAGGCTTAATGGGTTATTAAAATCCTCTCTCAGGTATCTTTTTGAGAAGCACAAAGACTTGGGGCGCCTGGCTGGCTCAGTGGTTAAGCGTCTGCCTTTGGCTCAGGGCGTGATCCCGGAGTCCTGGGATCGAGCCCCACATCAGGCTCCTCCACTGGGAGCCTGCTTCTTCCTCTCCCACTCCCCCTGCTTGTGTTCCCTCTCTCCCTGGCTGTCTCTCTCTGTCATATAAATAAATGAAATCTTTAAAAAAAGAAAAAAGAAGTACGAAGACTTTCAGGAAGACAAAACAGTGTTACTCTAGTGTTAATTGACATATCAGATTACTTTTCATAGAAGAATATAGGCAGCATTGAAGTGTAGTGAGAAACTTGGGTCTGTTGAGTTTGTGTTGAGGGCAGGACGAAATCTAACAAGACAAAAACTGGCGAGTTTGGAAGATTAACTTTTCTCAGTTTTGACAACACTGGCATGAGGCAGTTAAATTTCTGCCTAATAAATGTATGAAACTGTAAAAATATTTTTCTTGTCAGTTAACTTATTCTGGAAATTCTAACGAGAGACTTTCAAATAAGCACGACGAATCACTCCACAGTTAGCCATCCTGAAACACTTTTTAAACAAGTGTTTCTGAAATAATGGAATAGTCATATGATGCCTTTAATGTAAGTTTTTTATACACACTTCTGTACCTGAAATTGTAAGCTACTTTAGAAAAAAAGATAATTTCGTGAAGTTTTGCATCTTGAGAACTCTGGAACGGAATAAATCAATTTTGATATTGTGATATGGGAATTATTTTCCAGTTCTATTCTATAGTTTATATTTTAGTTTTTCCCTTTCCTCCCTTCTATCCATTTCTGAGGTCATTGCTTATTTATTTAAATCCTCATGTAGCACCTAGTCCTTGATTTGAACATGGTAGGTGCTGAATGGTGTTTGTTAAATTGAATTGAAATCAACATGACCACATATGGGCCCATTTTACCTATAATTCTAGGGCAAGATTGACTTTTTGTTTTTCTATTGTGTGATGAAAGCAAGTTGGCAGGGAGCTAGCAACTTTTCATTCCCTGGAATCACTTTTATTATTTATTTACTATTTGTAGTACAAACATGTTTCCAGGAACTTGAGCCACTAGAATGTAGTTTTCTACTTAAATTCAATCCCTCTGTTTAGGAACCTTCTTTCTATCAGGGAGAGTTTGGCAAAATTCAGAAACTAGTAAGAAAAAAATTGACTGCAACTATTCTTGGGTTAGAAGAGAAAAGAAAGGAGAAATTATTTATTGAATCCCTTCATGCTTAACAGACTCATAACCGTTTCCAGAACCAGTTCAAACTAATTTTGGGTCTTGCGCGATTTTATTTCAGGCTTAATGAACTTTAGGACCACAGAAAGGGGAACTGGGTTGGCAAAACATTTCAAACTATTCTTTTCTCTTCTCTCTTGTCCTTTCTTTTTCTTAAATGGTTTGGGTCTTGGCAAAACCAAAAAGTGTTTTTCTCTAGTGCTTTTTATTTTTTTGTCTTTAATTTTTAACTAAATGTGCATTTCAAAGGAAATGTAACCCAGCTGTTTCTTATTCTTTTGCACTCAACAAAATGGTACTTTGTAAAAACCATTCAATGTCCAAGAAGCCTTGAGCCCCTTAAAAAAAAAAGTAAGCCTTTCTTTTCTTTAAACCAAGAATGCAAACTTCACCAAAAGGGAAGAGTTGGAGCCAAGAAAGATTGGGATTTGGTTTAATTTAAACTTAGAATTTATAAGTGAGAGAATGATTGCAGCCTTGGCAGGATGTAGGTATTTCCAGGTAACTGAAATTTACCTCTTTTATTTATGAGCCCTGACCACATCGGATGGTGGTACTGGGATATTCTTCTTCCCTGGGGACTTCTTGGAAGGAAAAATAGTGTCTGGGTGTGTGTGGATTTGGGAGTGGGGTGATGGGCAGGAGGGCGTAACAGGAGGGATGTTGTAATGTTACATATACAACTACATTGGAGGGAAAAAAAAGTAGAATGACCCCCTGATTATTTGACTTTGGGATTTAAGAAAATGATCACTCTCACAGAAGCAAAGATGAAAGTTCCTTTTAAACTGTTAACCAGTAGTTTACTAAATGAATGTAACTCTCAAGAAAAATACAAAGAGAGATGCTTGATTTACTTATGAGAGAGGAAACTTCCAAGTCCTGGAAGGAGCTATTTGCAATACAGAAATTTGTATGTTAATTACAATCTTTTAAAACTTTTATGCAGTCGCTAAAATAGATTGTTAAGGTTCCTCCACTTGGCAACGCTTTGTTTTCTTAATTGGAAGTTATTAAGTACTTGGAAGTAGCAAAATGTATTTCTCTAAAGATATTTTATAATTCAGACTTTCACTAATGGAGAGCAAACTCCCCATTTTCCTACTGCTCTGAATTAAATTTTATTGATGGTTAAAAGGAGATGTATAATAAACATGCCTACAAATTTTGCAGTGAAAAAAATTGTACACATGATAAAGTGGAAATTTAGTAGGAATTATGTTGATACTGCAGCACATTTTGCCAAGACACATAATTCCTACAGGCATAAGACAAGAGCATTTAAAAATCATACTATTTTCTATTTGTAAGACTACTTTGCATTTGCTGTCTCAGATATTCTTTTGGCATTGACGGATACTTGTTTCTTACTTGTAAAACTTTTATTCTACATAAGATTCGGTTTGACAGACAAGAACAGAGAGGGCAGAGAAGCACCAGGGTCTCTAACTCATCACAGCTTCTGTGGGAAGTAGGAAAAGGTCCATATTCAAGTGAGGCGCAGCTGGAGCCCAGGTTGCCAAGTGGAGAGGGCCTAGTGCAAAGAAAAGAAGTCCATTCCTTTGATGTCTAGAGCCGCCAGGTGGGCTCTCAGCCTGGAGAGAGCGGCATGGCTGGGTTTCAGTCTCCATTGACCCCGCCTGCAGAACAAGCCCAGCTTCTCAGATCTGAGAACTGATTGGGGAGATGGAAGGAATTTGGAGAAAAACCCACGACTGATGAGGAACTTTTAAGAGGTGTGCCATGGGCCTTAAGATTTTCTAAACCCCATCTCAATCTCTCCCGCAAAAAC
Organism: Ursus americanus; assembly: GCF_024610735.1. Classification (NCBI taxonomy): domain Eukaryota; kingdom Metazoa; phylum Chordata; class Mammalia; order Carnivora; family Ursidae; genus Ursus; species Ursus americanus. Next base: position 94,850,871 of record NC_142128.1, on the reverse strand, counting down.
CTTAGGAAAGTCTCCATGGTTCACTCATGCCCTTGGTCCTGAGGATTCTTTTTTCCTCTGGGGATATTAAGTCGTATTGAAATCTGCATCAAAATGGATTTTAAGTGTCAACTGAGGACAGAAGACCTCTGAATCACAAAGTTGATTAAGCGACTTTCCTGCTCACTGTCCGGTGGAGGAAATGGACACACCGTACAGGTAATTTATACCAACCCCGTAAAATTCATGGAGCCCATACACAGAGGGTATGCTCTCTCAGAGGGCAGGAGCCAGGTCTAAACTGTGTCCTGAACACCCTCTAGCACCATTCCCAGTGTGTGGTCAGTAACTACTTGCAGAACAGAATGAAAAAAATATTGCAACTCTGGGTCTACACGCTAATCCATTTTTCTCACCTTTAAAAATTTTGCTTGAAACAAAGAAATTATAATTTTATTTACTTGCCCTCAGATCCAAAGGAAATGAAATATTTTGGTAAAAAAAGATTGGGCAACTCAGGCATTTTTGCAAACCATGTGTGTTTTCACTTCTGACTTCCTTATTGCTTAGGAAGCAAATACTTGCATCAAATTTAAATTCAATAACGTGTGCAGGTCTCTCTTAAATTAGAAATAGAAAGCCCAACGGGAGCTTTGCCTTATGAGGAACATGGAGTAGTTGGGGCATGTATTTTCACGGTAATGAGTGTGCGCCAGAGGGAGAAAGCTAACAAAGAGCCTGAACAACGTGAGCTTATCGTCCTTGCAGTCTGGCGCATGAGTCCCTGAAGTGGCTGAGTGACAAACATAGTGAAGGACAGACTCTGTGAGCAAAGGGACAGGGCCCTTTGGGGGTCACATGAGAGGACAGCAGGTTGGTGATAGCTGGTTTGAGAAAAAATGGAGGATCTGGAAGATACAGAACCCTCAGGCTACCTGGCTAAGTTATACTGCGGGAAAGAGGGGAAATCTAAAAAAAAAAAAAAAGGTCTTTCTAACATGTCATCCTTATCATTATAGTGCCCCTAAGTCTTTAAGGCTTTCCTTTTCTCCTTGGGATTTTGAATTAACATTCTAGAACCCTTGTTTTCATGATCCGTTCAGCCATTATTAGTTCACAACTGAGTACTACTGCTTTATACTTGTGACAGCAATTCGGAAAGGCAAGTCTGTGTGGATGCTGGAAGTGGGTGTGCCTGGCTGGAGAAAGAATGTTAAGAAGAAAGTGGGAGGATGTCAAAGGAAGCCTATACCCACTTCACAAATTCATGCAAGGCTCGCCTTCCCCTGCAAAACGGACAGCACCCTCATAAGCTAACACTCTGGCAATCAAGATTTGAACTCATCTAATTCTTCCTGCTTGCTTGGAAAGAAGGAAGAAAATGCACATCGATTTAGTACCTGCCAAGTATTAGGTGTTTTCATAAATGATTTCTCATGTATTTCTCAGAACAGCCACAGGGCATACCTATGTATTATGGTTCCCACAGGAGACGCTGGAATTTAAACCAGGACCTGTTACTGTAAGTCCAATTCTCTGCTATTCCAAGGGGCTTTGGTGCTTTGGTGCTATTCCAAGTGAAGCCTGTTCACCTCTTCCTTTACTTTTTTCTCTTTTGATTATTCCACTACTGACATGTGGTATATTCTTAGGGTCGAGTTTTCTCAGAACAATCCCCTGAGTTAGGTATTATTGTCCCAATTTGTAGGTGAGGCAACTGAGGCCCCAGGGTTCAGAGCCACATACCATTGCAGACAGGGTGTCGATCCAAGCTTGCTGACTGCGGAGCGCTCGCTCTGACCCCCTGGGGACTTCCTCCTCCTCCACGTTCGTGCCACTAGGGAGCCGCCTGAGTGTTGATTGCAACTTCTGCGGCATCCTGGGGACTCAGCGGCTCATTGGTTGCAGGTATCAGGACAGACTTGAGACAAGTGTTTCGTGACTTTCACACGGAGGCAATCAGCTCCTGGACACACAGTGTGGCCACCGGACTGTCCCTTCGGTAAGGCCAAATGAGTGATGGGAAAACCGAGGGATCTTGTCTGGCATGGAGTTCCTGTGATTACGTTCATCTCTGCCTTGTCCAAGACTGATTTGGAGTTTAATGGGAACCAGAGTGATTGGGAACATTTTGCCAGGACAAGAGAACTAGTTCAGACTTCTAATTTTTTTTTTCCCTAAAGATACAACTATCAAGGAAAAACATCAGGGAGTGAGCATGGCCATCTCCTCTCCACCCCCGACGGAAAGCAGTCCAGCAGCAGGATGCAGGGTTTCTTAGCGGAGTCTCTCATTACTCTCCCCCTCACTCAGGCGTAAATCATTCTCTAATTGCAGATCAGGCATAAATCGTTCTGGAACCATGGTGCTCACTAACTGTTATTGTGTTATTGAGACATAAATCCTATGTCAGCTTGACGAAATGTCTGCGGCCATCGGGTTAAACAAGTCAAGGCAGCTACTTAATGATTTCCAAACACTCGATTATTAAAGTTCAGACACTGTTCCAGCGGAAAACCATGTTAAAGTGGACTTTAAACAGCCGTTTCTCACATTTGTTTGGTAAGCAGTAGCCATAAAGACTCCCCCTGCTCTGAACTTCATCTCAGAACGGCCTAGAATGGACAACACAGGTACACAAGGAGAAGCAGCCCAGAATTGGGGGGGGGGGTGCTCCTTTGACCTTTGCAACTTTTCATTCCGTGAAGCCCAACTTGATGCCACTCTTACACACCTTTCTTCCAACCCATCAATGGGCATCTTATACAATGTGGAGAGGGAAAAGGACTCGTTTTGCACCATAGATGTGACCTCAGTGAGCTAATTACAGCCCCGATTTATATAAATGAAGCATAGCACCTTGTATCTGGATAGTTCTGTAGACTTTCTGAGAATTTCCTTGTGGATGTGACCCATGTCCTCTGCTACTCTCTCCCTGAATGATCAACAGAGGACTTCCCTAGCATCGTTGTCTCCACACTACAAATTTATCTGCACCCCTTTTCCATCACTTGTCAGAATACTAGAGATGTTCTTCCTTCCTCTCAAAATGAGTCACTCCACCTACGCCCTCTCTTGATGAAAACTTTCCTGCCTTGTTCTGTTTACAACCTCTTCTTTTTTACTGGCCTCTTCTCATTAGGAATTAACTCACGTCCTCCTCACATTTAACTAAACGAACATACTTCTGCGATCTCCAACCCCCGTCTACTGCCTTGTCTGGGTCCTTTCATGGTTAAGCTTTTTGAAAGAGTCTTTCTCATTCACTAACTTGTGCTTTTTACTTTCCACTCAATCCTCAAATCACCTTAGTCCGGCACCTGCCCCTAAAAACTCCCCTGGAACTGATCTTGCCAAAGTCCCTGCATAGGTTAGAAGATTTTGCCTGCAAGTAACAGAAACTGGGTTAAATTATGAAGGAGATTTGGGACTCACATACTTAGAAAACCAGGAGTAGAACAAAGGTAAGACCCCTCCCAACCCCCTGACGCCATGTCTACACGCCCATGTGAGTCAGCAGAGTACAAAATGGCTGCAGTAGATCCAGCCTTCACATCAACACACAAAGATATTCAAAAGAGAAAAAGCCATTCCTTCTGTGACTTTTTTTTGGGAACACATAAACTTTTCCTAGAAACTCCTAGAAAGCTTCTTTCAGCATTTTCTTAATGTGAACTATGTGCTATGTATCCATTCCTGAAACAAGCCTGGAGGCCAGGGGAATGTCAGGCAAGTGCCTTACTTACTAGCAGCATAATTGCTCCTATGTCAGTAATTCTCAACAGGAGACAATTTTGCCCCCAAACGGACATTTGGCAATGTCTGGAGTTAGCTTTCATTGCTGTGACTGTGACCATGGTGTTAATGGCTTCTCACAGGTAGAGGTCAGAGATGCTGCTAACCAGCCTGCTGTGCACAGGACAGCCCCCACAACAAAGGACGATCGTAGCATCACCTTTCTTTGTTATCCTTACACCCCATCAGCCACAGCCTCTGTCAGTGCCAACTCCCAAATGTCTCTGGAATTCATCCACTTTTGCCCTCACGCTGCCATTATCCTCATTCAGGTCACTATCACTTTTTGTTTTCTTTATAATTTTTTGTGTTGTTTACTGGCCCCTTTTGTCTAACAAGGGTATATGATTTTGCTGCCCTTCAGTCCAGCGCAACCTGTATCAGTTAGGGTTCAGGTACAGGTGGAAAGAAAATAAAAATAAATAAGATTGAAATGTACTAGCCTCTCAGACATAAGAAGTCTGGACTTGATGGGACAAGGGTCAGAACTGGGGATGGTTGGCAAGGACCCAGGTCCCCTCTATCTTGTTACTTCCCAATTTTTTAGCATGTGACTTTTTCTATGTGGTCCCAAACCTTTGCTTGAGCTCTGGCAATCACAACAGTATTTCAGCTAGCAGCTGGAAGAAAGGGCAAAGAGAGGATCCCACCTTCTAGAAGTTAAAACCATCCATTCTACTTACAGCTTATTGGACGCTATTTAGTCATATTGCCACACTTAGCTATGAGAAGTTGGTAAGTGTGGGGTTTATTTCAAGGGGCCATAGACTGAACTACAAATTAGGATTTCTATTATTAACAAAGACATGGGAGACAATCTTGTGGGAAAACCAATGGGCTATCCCAGAGCCAGAGTCGTCTTCCCAGAGGGGAAGAATGAATATGATTTGTTGCTTAAACTCTTGAATGGCTGACTCTGTGTGATGTTCAGCATAAAACATGGCCTTTCATTCCTCTCCCCTTCCTTTTTTCTGGACCAGCTAATACATATAAAGTAGTAGCTCATTATTTTAGCCTGTATTTCTCTGATTACTCATGATTATGAGTAAGGGTTCCTTCATGTGCTTATTAGCCCTTAGGGATTCCTCTTCTGTCAAATATGTTTTTATATCTTTGGTGTTCTTTTACTTCTGCTAGTTAATTACTAAGAGTTTCTAATAAATTCCAAATGATAATTTCATGGTAGTTTTTGACATCAGAAATATGATGCCATTCATCTATCAACATTGTCTAGGGGTCTCTCATGGACTGGAAAACCTTGATTTTGATATAATTATACATATATAGCAGATATATAGAATATATGTGTGCATCGTATAAAATTATTTTGCCTTTTCATGCTTTTAAAGTTTGGCTTAAGAATATTCTATCCCAGAATATTCACCCACCTTTTTTTTTTCATTAACCACATAGATGTAATATTCATGCTTAAAATCTTAAATTTAGGGGCGCCTGGGTGGCTCAGTGGGTTGAGCCATCTGCCTTTGGCTCAGGTCATGATCGCAGGGTCCTGGGATCAAGCCCTGTGTTGGGCTCCCTGCTCAGCCAGGAGCCTGCTTCTCTCTCTCTCTCTGCTGCTCCCCCTGCTTGTGTTCTCCTGCTCTCTCTCTCTGTCAAATAAATAAATAAAATCTTAAATAAAATAAAATATTAAATTTAAAGTATAGTTCACTTTTGCATGTGATATGAGTTTTATTTTAGGAATGAGTTTTATTTTTCTCCATATGTTGAGACAACTTCCTAATATCTGTCAAAGAATTTATCTTCCCTCTCCCCATTCAGTTGTGAAGCCACATTTATTGTATATTAATTTGCCCTGTACAAATTTCTTTGTCTCTGGGCTCTCTAACCTCTTCTATCAGTCTATTTGTTTTGTTTTACACCAATATTATATTTTTTTATTACTCAAGCTTTGTAGTGTGTCATAACATGGATAGGTCAATCCTACCATTTTATTCTTAAATTTTCACATTGACGTGGCCATTCACGGACTTTTAGTCATCCATAAATATTTAAATATAAAATACATAAAAATAAAGTTGAAATCTTGATTGAGAGTACATTTAGTTAATAAATAAACTTGGGGGGCGCCTGGGTGGCACAGCGGTTAAGCGTCTGCCTTCGGCTCAGGGCGTGATCCCAGCGTTCTGCGATCGAGCCCCGCATCAGGCTCCTCCGCTGGGAGCCTGCTTCTTCCTCTCCCACTCCCCCTGCTTGTGTTCCCTCTCTCGCTGGCTGTCTCTCTCTCTGTCGAATAAATAAATAAATAAAATCTTTTTAAAAAATTAATTAATTAATTAATTAACTTGGGGGAGAATTGACATCTTTATAACATAAAAGCCTTCCATCCAAATGCGTGGAATTTCTCTCCACTTATTCGGATTATCTTTCTTATCCTTTATTAAGGTGATAAAACTTTCTCCACAAAGTTTTGTTTATTTTTGGTTATTTCCTAGGCATTATATCTACTTTTCTTGATATTGTGAATGTCGTCTTATTCTATAGAGTTTTTCCTGGTTAGTAATTTTTGCTATAAATAAATGCTACTAATTTTTGTAAATGTACCTTTCATCCGATAACCTTGTTGAATTCTCTGGCTGGTAGTCAGAGCTCTGACTCTTCTGCTGACGATCATGTCATCTGTAAATACTGATGATTTTTATCTTTTTCATTCCAATCCATATGCCATTTCCCCTTATTGCACCCCCATCTCCACTTCTACATTAAATAATCATTTCAAATGAACAGCTTTGTCTTGTTCCAAGCCTTAAAGGAATTAGACTGTTCGTTGTAAAGTTTTATATTCCTATAATAACTAGTTCAGAAAGCTTTCTTATAGTTCCAATTTGCTAATTTTTAGAATCACACATGTGTATGTTCAAGCTTACATAACACTTTTCTGCTTTGAAATAATCAGATTTCTTATGATTTCAATGATAGATTTTTTTAGTGAAAAACTATCCTATTATAGGAGAAATCCTTTCTTGATGGTAATTATTATTTTTAAAAGACACTGTTGGATTTGATTAGTTAGCATGGTTTTTAGGATTTTTGCCTCCATGTTCTTAAGCTAAATGGGCCATAATCTTCTTGTACTATCTTTTTCTAGTTTGGGAATAAAGATTCAAATAGCTTCAGAAAATGGCATAGGTAGTGTTGTATTTTTTGTTCTATTTGGGGGATAACTTGAATAAGATAGGATCCAATTTCTTGAAAGTATGGTAGAATTTACCTGTAAAACCATATAAGCTTACATTTTTTAAAAAGAGAAGTCTTCGATCACCCTGAAAATGTATTTTTTTCCCAAATTATACTGACCTACTCAGGTCCTCTATTTTTTTGTGTGTGCCAATATGACATTTTATAAATACGTTGGAATGTATCCATTGTAAGCCTTTTAAGCTTACAAGCATTAGGTATTCAAAATAGTTTACATATGTATATAAAAATCTCTGTTATTTCTATATACCTTTCTATTTTTAATCCCAGATATGCTTATTTGTATCTTTTCTCCTGATCATTTTATGAGATTCATCTATTTTATTGATTTCTTAGATTCAGCTGTAGGTTACTATTCTTTTATTGGTTTTCCTGTTCTTAGATTTATTTTTAAGTACGTGCTTCTTTCTTATTTCGGGGGTTTGCTCTTGATCTATTACAAACTTCTTAAGTTAAATGCATAACTTCTATTTAAAAAAATGTTCTTGGCCCCTAACAAATGTCTTCAAAGTAAAAATGTCTTCTCAAGTGGTTCTTTCCCTGTGTCCCATAGATTTTATGTGTTACCATTATCATTATTCAGTTTTACATGTTCTATATTTAATATTTTTTTAAATTCTGGTAATATACACCCCAGAAAATTTATCATTTTAACCATTTTTCGGGGTACAGTTCAGCAACATGAAGCACATTCACAATGTTGTGCAACCATCACCACCATCCATTTCCAGATCATTTTTTATCTTTCAAACCAGACAATTCTGGAACAAGACATCTGCATTTTCCCAAATCCTTATCTGTTCAGGGGCCCCATTTCCCCTGAAGGTAGATCTGGCCTGAACTCCAATGCTCTGCAAAGGTGGGCTGGGCAGGATATCTTCTGAATAAGATACACCTGAGTGCCCTGGTTGCTGGAGAAGTTGCCCCTGGGTCCCCAGAAGGCCACAAGTCCAAATGGGGACGGACTGTCGCCAGTTTTCAGATGCTGCCTCAGAGAGATTGATGAGGGGGTGGGACTTCCTCTGTATCAGAGGATGTGCAGGCAGTTGCGGCCATGCTCTAGCTCCAGAGGCCTGAAGGGACATAGCTGCCCAAGGCCTGGGGAGAGGGTCATACTATATATGCATACTATATAATGTACATTTGGCATGGTTCATGGCAACCAGATATCTGTAACAGGACCTGAATCTGGAGAGGCTGGGCCACCTGAAAGGGCTCTTGTGGAAACCTGGCAGGTGACTCATTTCAAACTCTTACCTACCCAGTGGTACTTATTCCCTCCGTAGTCACATCTAGAGGGAACTTGACTGCCTTGCCAGGGTGGGGAAGGGTGGGGAAGGGTGGGCTGGCTGGGATATCCTCCAATAAGAGACAGCTTTATGCCCTGGTTAGAAGCCCGGGGTTCCCATGAGAGAGCACGTTCAAGTGGCAACTGACTATTGCCAATTTGCAGTTGCAAATTTCTTTTGGGTGGATAGAGGCAGAGTCACCTCTAGCAAATACTGATTCTGTCTTATCGTCTTAGCTGTTCCAGAATGTCTTATCAATAAAATCATCGGTACGTAGCCATTTGAGACTGGCTTTGTTCACTGAGGATAATGCATTTGACATTTATCCATATTGTTGTATCAGTAGTTTGTTCTTTGTTATTATTGAGGTGTAATTCATTGTATGAATGTTCCACTCCAGTTGGTCCATTCATGATTTGAGGGTGTTAATTTCCAGTTTTTAAAACTTGTGAATAGAGGTTTTTGTGAAATTGTAGGTTCTGGTCCCTCTTGGGTACACACATTGGAATGGGATTGCTGGGTTGTTCAAAGGTGGTGGTCATTTCAGGGACCGAGGCTACAAAAGCTGCTTTCAAGAGCTCGCCAAGGAGAAGGAGCTTTGCAAACACTCCAGGTATTTAGTTGAAACTTCCAATGGGTTAAACAGGATTAAGCACAAACTAAGACCAGAAGGAAACGTCTTTTTTCTTTAAGAAATAAAACTATTTTTTAGAAAGAAATCTAAAGTGGATATCATACTAAGCAGTGAAATATTGGGAGCTTTCCCCTTGATATCAAGAACGACACCAGCATGTCTACCACCACCCCTTCTCCTAACATTTTACTAGCGGTCCCATTCCCAATGGAGTAAGTAAATAAGATGCAATAAAACATAAAAAGATTGGAGAGAGAAAAAAAATAACACTGTCATTTTGCATATCACTTGATTCTACTCACGGAAAAAAATTATGAAGCCTCTACGTATAATCTCTTACAACTAATAAGTGACGTGAACAATCACAATTTTTGTTGGAAACAATTCTTACAAGGGAGAAGATATCGCTCCAAAAGCAAGGGTGGAACCAAAAAAATTCAATGACTACAGTTCAAATGGTTTCTAAGATTTAATTTAGAAATTCTGTAATCATACTTTGGAAATCTCAATTTATGCTGAGAATTTTTTGGTAGAGCTCCAGTTTTTGATAAGATGGATTTATAATCATACCACAATGAAATAAAATCTTGAGGCAATCGATGCTCTTTCAGCATTTTTTTTAAAAGATTTTATTTTTTTGACAGCGAGAGAGGCAGTGAGAGAGGGAACACAGGCAGGGGGAGTGGGAGAGGGAGAAGCAGGCTTCCCGCTGAGCAGGGAGCCCGATGCAGGGCTCGATCCCAGGACCCTGGGCTCATGACCTGAGCCTAATGCAGGTGCTTAACGACTGAGCTGAGCCTAAGGCAGATGCTTAAGGACTGAGCCACCCAGGCACACCTCTTTCAGCATTTAAACGCAACAGAACATTCCAAAAAGTCATGACTAGGAAGAGCTTACTTAATACATTTTGTCTTGTAAAAATACTTGTTTGATTTTTAACTTACTTCTTCGTGTTTTATATATTAATGGTACTTCCTCTTGGATGGTGTTATCACTTTATCAGCCAATACATCTTTGCAATAATGCACTTCGCCCTCCATTATGCTACAAAATAGAATCCAATATGCGAGGAGTGTAAGATTTCTAAATCACACTAGAACAAACTCCTTGGATTTTGAATTTCTAAATAACTTCCATTGTCATTATTTGTTTTATTACCACTGACACCTTCAGAAGAGGTGTGTGTTTTCTTGACAAAAAGTCCAGGGAAACTTTTACAACCTGAAAACAAGAGTTAAAAATTAATAAGACACATTTCTTACGATCCTAATTTATCTAATGATGCTAAACCATAAATGGAAAAACAGGCTTGAGTTCAAATTAAATTGAGTTAAATGAAAACTTAAATTGAGAACAGAAACAGTAAGTCATAAGAAAATATGTTTATGGTTTCTCAGATATTTATACACTTTTAGTTTGTAGATGACAATTTAACCTTAAAACATCACAAGTTATAACAAAATCCCACAAAGTGGGCAGGCTGGCTTCCCGGGTGCGTGACCTGCACACGTGCACAAAGCCCAGTACTTAGAAGGACCCTTCGCTTGTTTTAAGGCTCTGCTCCTGCCATCTTGAAAATCTTAATTTTTGAACAAGGGACCCACATTTTAATTTTGCATTGGGCCCTGAAAATTATGTAACCAGTCCTGGCTGACCGGATAAGATAACTTAAGACATATACAGCTCACTTCCTGAGTTTAATCCCACTCACATTGGCGTATACCCTGTTCAGTGAGACTACTCAACTGACCACTTGCTCGGATGTCATGGCATTGTCTAACTGCTGTACAAGTTTCTAAACACTTACTCTCCTTGGACCACTCTCATAACAAATTGGTAACAACCAGTTGTGGATTGGCCAATAGACAAGACACACTTCAAGTAGTGATTTTCTAGACATTTCATTGGTGACCAACAAAATGAAGAATAAATGAATCCATGTGGATATTAAGAGCTGGAGTGCTTGAAATGACTGGGTGGGGTGTCTTTTTGTTTGTGGGTGTTCCTGCTGTTTGCCACAGCTCAGCCAAGAGCTATGGTAAATGTCTAACAATCATCCAGCCAAGAAGAAGGCGTGTGATGATCTCAACTTAAAATGAGATAAGGCACAGGAAAAGTCAGAAATAGCACACAGACTTTACAATGGCTTGGACCAGTCTCACAATCTGCTAGCAGGAGTCAGCTGCTTCTCCTCCTGAACTTTCTACCTCTAAAATAGTAGAGCTATGGGCAAATGGAAAGCAGACCCGCAGCTTTAATGAAGACTTGAAATTTGAATACATTGCCCTGGCTTGGAGGAAAGGATCACTATCTCTGAACATGAAGAAGTCTGAATTAAGACTAGAACTAGTTCGGGCTTCAAAGCTAAGGCAGTGAGCTCTCCCCAGTGATGACATGTCATAGGAGAGGAAACAGAAACCTTATCACCGGAGGCACTTAAACTTGAGCTAAGGAAAAAACACAAGGAGCACTTTTGTTGCTCAAAGGCATGGAGTTTACATGCCCAAAGGAGCCTGAGGAGGTCAAGTGGCTTGTCAGAGGTCACAAACTAATCAGATGCAGAAGTGGGACCAGAGCTGGGCCTCTAGCCTCTAGGTCCAGGCCCTATCCTTTTCCACGCAACTTGCCTTCCAGTTAAAAAGTGTGGGTTTTAGTGTATTTTTTTTTATTCCTGCCTTCTCCCTTGAGTCACACTAAAAGCAATTAAGAGAAAAATGCTCTCCATCTACTTATGAAAAAAAAAAAAAAGCAAGCCAGAACCCTAAATTATAATTCTAAGCCCCAAGTGCTGTGTAATTTGGACCAAAATGAGGGAAGATGGTGAGAATTAAGACAAATGTTCTCCACTTTTGTTCTGAGGAAGAGATTCTTCTAAAGAGTGGCTCTCAAACTTTAGTATGCATCAGAACGAATTAGGGAGTGTCTTAAGGTACAGACAACCAAGTCCCACCCCCAGGGTTTCTTACTTAACAGGTGACACTTGAGAGTCTGCTCGTCTAACAGGTTCATAAGTAATGCTGACATTATTGGTTAGGGACCACAATTCGGGAACCTGAAAATCTTCTGTAATTTTTTAATTAGGGCAAGGAACTCTAGGGGTTGGTATTGGCCCTTGGAAAATCAAGGATTGTCTCTTTAAATGTCCAGCTAAATAGCACAAAATAACACAAGGAGAGTAGCTACCATCTACAATCCAGTCTCCTGACCGAGAGAGGCTGCTAGAGGTAAAAATAAGGTGAATAGAGGAAGAGAAATAGAACCCATGAGAATGCAATGCAAGGAATAGTATAAACAGCACCGCTGGAAGCTACATAATCCATCTGCATGTTGAAACTGAACTGAGATGGTCACTCAAGGAGAGGGAAGCAACACAGACCCCAAAATACAGACAGCATCCCTTGTTCACACTCCCCTCCTTCCCACCTTTCTCCAGCAGATTGTAGACTCATTAAAAATGACATCTATGCAGAAAGAAACTAGCATGAGAACCAGGCATATAGAAAGCAATGATTTTATTTTTTAAAAAAAGAAAAAAACATAAGGAAAAGCACATGAAGTACATACACCATGAAATTAAATCCCCTTACATGCATCGTGATCCTTTGAAAGTTAAAAAAAAACAAAGATACAAATGGGAGAAACAAGAATTCAAAGAAGAGAGGATAACCTCTAAAAGGAGTAAAGAGTAGACAGCAGAACTCTGGAAAGAAATAAAAGAGAAAAATAATATCATTTTAAAGATTTAAGTCATTTTGGACTGCAAAAATTTGTTTCAAAACTTGGGGCAGGCTTGAGGAGATTTCAGTAAATGCAGTGGGGGTAAAAAAGTGAAGATAGGAACACATTAATAGAGGAGAAAACCAGAAGAAAAGAAAAGAGAATGAACAAAACGTTGCAGATCTTTGACATATTTGGAGGAATAAATTTTCTTCCAGAAAGCAGAAGCTGAGACGAGGCCTGCATGCAGGCAGCTATCTGGGGAAGAATAGAGGGAAGGAAGACAAGCCAGTGTGGGTTTTCTCAAGTTGGGCGTCTTTGCGGGACTCTCAGAGCCACTGAATGGGATGTGCACTCAAGAGGGAAGGGGGCAGCCTCTATGCACCATACTCCCCCGGTCAAGGTTACCTCCATGGACTGTTAACCCCAAGCACTGAATGTGTACAGGTGCCTAGGGAGTCCCCGTGGGAATTCCAACTTCTACCTCAGAGGCAAAAAAAAAGGATGGATTTGGGTGCTAACTGAGGCAAGATTGTGCCAGGACACATCTTACGAAGTTAGTTACTACAGGGGCGCCTGAGTGGCTCAGTCGTTAAGCATCTGCCCTCGGCTCAGGGCGTGATCTCGGCGTTCTGGGATCGAGCCCTACATCAGGCTCCTCCACTGGGAGCCTGCTTCTTCCTCTCCCACTCCCCCTGCTTGTGTTCCCTCTCTCGCTGGCTCTTTCTCTGTCAAATAAATAAATAAAATCTTTAAAAAAAAAAAAATATATATATATATATAAAACGAAGTTAATTACTACAGAAAAGACTGGAAAAGACCAATGGTCAGAAAGGATGTAGAGTGGGGAGCAAGGCTGTGTTGGATATGGAAGTCAAACTGTGTCTTAGGAGAAAGAGACAAAAGAATGAATGAACTTGGAAAAACATCTTAGTAAAGTTATTGAACTCGAAGGAGAAGGAATGAATGGCAAAACATCCAGGCCAGAAGCAAAACAGACATTAAAATCATTTCGAAGGGGGAAGAAATTCATTGATTCAGACCTGACAATGTAGCAATCCATACCAGGAGATAGGGGAACAATGTCTACAAAATCCGCAGGTAGCAAAAATGAAACTGAAGGATTCCACTGCTAGACGAAGATTGTCCAGGTACAAATGCAAGAGACACAGGCTTTCATGCTTACAGGAACTCAGAGAAGGTAACCCCTGTTAGAGCATCTTGAAACATACTTGGGAACAAAAATCTAGCCAACCAAGACCTCAGCACTGGAGAAGCCATGATACAAGGACTGGTAGAAATTAGAGACTTGATTTAAACACAGAACTAGAAGTAAGCAACTATGACATTGAAGTCAAATAATAGGATTCAAATGGCTTAAATTTTGACATTGTAAAAATAACATAATTAGCAAACACCTCGGGTGAATTATTTTCCTCACATACCATACTAGAGAATCATTACATTCTGTCTGGCATTAAGTAGAACATTTTTCCAGTGTAGTATTCCAACTGACTAATGCTTCTCAGAACACAGTGCCTCAATATTAGGGGTATGTTGAATCATTAATAATAACTCTTGTGGAAAAACAATTATCTGAAATTCATCATTCTTTCAGCTTTACCATGCTTTCTTTATCTTCTGTTATAGTCATATAAAAGTGAATGAATTATATATTCATATAATAGTAAATATAATACTAGAGTCTAGGGTGCACACACACACACACACACACACACACACACACACACACAAAGACCAAGATTGTGCGTGCATTTGTGAGACTATGTCCTAGCTCTCTTGGCCCAGTTTAACTCTCTGGGCAGAGCCTGTCGTTAGCCCCCCTCCCCCATACCATCTCCTCCAGTAAGGATCCTACTTCCTTACTGACTCATGCTGTCTGTGATTAGGAGGGATTTGGGGAGGATTTGCTATTCACTAAATGGTTTATGTTTGCTTTGAACCAATTGTTCTGGTTATTTGGGAAAAATTGTCAGCAGTAGTTTGGAGGGAAAGGAAAGAACACGAATAGCCATTTATCAAGAAGACAACCCACGTTTGGAGTTTTGATCCTGTGTTTACGTTTTTCTCAGAATTTGTGGCAGGGAATGTGGATCAGACACTCTCCGATGGAGAACAAGAGTTTGAAACATTAGGAAATTCGGGGTCTTTTGGGGTTCCATACAAATTTTAGTATTGTTTGTTCTAGCTCTGTGAAAAATACTGTTGATATTTTGATAGGGATTGTATTGAATGTATAGATTTCTTTGGGTAGTAGAGGCATTTTAACAATATTTGTTCTCCCAATCCATAAGCGTGGAATCGTGCCATTTCTTTGTGTCTTCTTCAATTTCTTTCATCAGTGTTTTATACTTTTCAGAGTATAGGTCTTTCACCTCTTTGGTTAGGTTTATTCCTAGGTATCTCACTATGCTGCAATTGTAAATGGTACTGTTTTCTTAATTTATCTTTCTGCTGCTTCATTTTTAGTGTATTGAGATGCAATAGATTTCTGCAACTTGAGTTTGAAATATTAAGGACAGAAGAAAAAAGGAAAAAGCTGCCCTGTATGCGGTGTTGCAAAGACTGAAAAAGCGGTTGAGTACTCAACACACCCCAGCGCTCCCTACAGGACAGACAGTCAGCAAGAAGAAAGACCACTCAGCTAGTCACTGTGGCCCCACATGTGTCCTGGTTTCCGTAGGCACATGGATCGTGGTAAAGAGGAGTTTGGGGAATGTTCTCTCAGCCCCCCTCAGCGGCCTCTGCTTTTCCTGGTGTTAACAGAGATTCCTAATGACTTAAGCTCAGTCTGGAGTGCTGTGGAGGCATTGGTTTTGAGTGCAGACTATTGAGTAAAAAACATTTTGAAGCAGGAAATGATTTCCATTAACATACAAATATATACTTGTATAAATGCAGGATATGTCTTCTTTATATATCTATAACTTTGTCTATATCTAGAGTTCCCTTCTACAAACTATCTGAGATGATGACAGAAAAGTCAAATATTGAGGATTCACCTGGGGCTGGAATAGTATCCAGTGAGACACATGTATAAATAAATAATTGATATATAATATTAATTGTAAGCCATTAGCCAAACTTCTCTGGATAGAGCCTCTTGTTTAATTCAAATTTTAGAACCATGGGAATGTTTCATATACCCCCCAAATAAATAAGTAATTAAATGAACTGAGGTGCGGGAAGTAAACTCAAAACATAATACAAATAGTAACCAATGAACTTAGCTATATAAAAATGAATAACTGAATAATCAAAGCACACTGAAGAAACAACTAGCCTAAGTAACTTTGGAAGACAGTATTTGACTATGTACTGTAAAAGTAAATCTCCCCCCAAAATGTAGCACACATGTACTTTAGTTAATAAACTTGTTTTACACAAGAGTATGGGTTAGGAATTTTGAAACTATCTTTTGTGTTTTCTAGGATTGAGCAAATAGAACAATATACTACAGATGAGAGCCAGATTTATCCCTGTCAGAAAAAGAGAAGAAGAGAGAATAAAGAGAGAAGTCAAGCTAAAGAAGCCTGTGGTATTGAATTAGAATCCAAGGTATCAGTATGAACTCAGGACCTTTCACAGGTCAAAGATTATTGACAGATAGATGGAAATAGGTAACAGACACGCTCATGTATACATATGTGCATACGTGTAGTTCCTAGTTCTCTGCTCTCTCTAGAAGCAATGGCAGGAGAATGAGTATAACTACCATCAGGTTTTGGTTTCTAAATATTACTGTCCAATAAAAAGAACCAAGGCTCCTTGGAGAAATGGGTAATTCCAGGGCTGGGGCAAAGAAGATACAGAAATAGGCTGGAATATTCTGTGCCAGAAATTAAGGAACTACTCAAACCTGACAGAGGGATGTTGAAAAGATATAAGAGCCAACTTGAAAGAACTCCCAAGGCTAAATAGAGACAATTTAGAAAGAAAGAAAGAAAGAAAGAAAGAAAGAAAGAAAGAAAGAAAGAAAGAAAGAAAGAAAGAAAGAAAGAAAGAAAGAAAGAAAAAGAGAGAGGGAGGGAGAAATGGAAGGAGAGAGGGAAGGGAATGAAGTAGAGAGAGAGAAGGGAAGAGAAGAGAAAGAAGAGAGGAGAGGAGAGGAGAGGAGAGGAGAGGAGAGGAGAAGAGAAGAGAAGAGAAGAGAAGAGAAGAGAAGAGAAGAGAAGAAAGAGAAGAGAAGAGAAGAGAAGAGAAGAGAAGAGAAGAGAAGAGAAGAGAAGAGAAGAGAAGAGAAGAGAAGAGAAAGAAGAGAAGAGAATGAAAGAGGGAAAGAGAGAAAGAAAGGGGAAGGAAAGAGGGAAAGAGAGAAAGCAAGCAAGCAGGCTACAGAAGATCACCATTTGTCCAGCACTACGGTAATAGTTGTTGCAGGCAAAAATGATCCTGAATATTAAAGACTAGATAAAAGTACAAAGAGACACAGGATATTTGCATTTTCTCAAAGTATCCCCCCACAAAAGACTTATTAATTTCAAAGAGAAAAACAGTGAGTTAGTATAGAAATTTGGAAGTCACCACCTTAACCACGGCATCAAAGTTGGCATCAGCAGCAGTGAGACATTTCAGCATAATCTATCTCCTGATATGAAACACAGAAGGAGGCAAAATCCGTTTTGTGGAATCCTTGCCAAAAATGAGCATCCTGACTTAATCATAGGAACGCATCAAACAAACCAAATGGAAGAACTCATTGAAAGTTTCAAGGTCATGAGATACAAAGAAAGACTGAGGAACAGTCCCAGACTGGATGAGGCTAAGGAGACATGACAGTTAAATGGATCTTGGACCAAAAAAGGACATTATTGGGTGAAATTTGAATAAGCTTTCTCTGTAGATTCATTAGTAGCATTGTATCAGGATTGTTTTTTTGTTTTGTTTTGTTTTGTTTGTCCTTGTTTTGATGACTGTACTGTGGTTATATAAAATATAACATTTGAGAAAACCATGTCAAGTGTAGACCAAAATTCTTGTACCATTTTGCAAATTTTTCGTGAATCTGAAATTAGTTCAAAATGACAAGTTAAAAAATAATACTAATCAAAAGACTAATCAATCCAAGCAGAAGTCAATGAGTACAGAGAAATGAGCAGTGAGACTCCAGTTTCCGATGGAAAAAAGTGAAACTCCACCAATATCTAAACTTCAAACAATCCTTCATTAATCACTACTACATCCCAATGCGGGAGTATACGCTTTAGGCAAGCCACCCAAAGATGGACTAGCTTTTCCTACAGCTTCTTTTCCTTACGTAGCATTAGGTCCTTCAGCGCTCAGCCATTTCTTCTTGGCTTGTGCGATGTTGCCTTCGCCTCTTGGGACGGTGTTCTTGCCTTTCCCTGTCCTCACTGGCTGCCATTGGAGCTCCTTACCTTGTTCCCTGATGCCTACAATTACAGCTTCATTCCTTTCACCTAAGACTATTTATTCTTATTAAAACAAAAGTAAATCTCCTTGGATATGATAAAAACAAAACAAAACATTGTGCCCTAATGATAATTTATATCTCATCACAAAGGAATTTATTGAATAATCATCATCCCTTTTTTTTAGAAAGGGGGTGGGAGAAAGAGCCTTGGGTGTTATGTGCCTGAAGTGAAGGATGGATAATGAAGAAGGAGAAAGGAGAATCAGGGCCCTTCAGGGAGAATATTTTCTTCTAAAATAGTAATTCTCAAACAGAATCTCAACGGAGTACTGGGCAAAAGTGTTCAGCTCCTAAAATAGTGGCTCTGTTCTCATATTTCACTGGAAAATAAAAGAGTGAATAGAATGTCTTCTTTTTTAATTTGCTTTGAGCTCTTGCTCACTTGGAAAAACAGAAAGAACTTGTAAACAACCAGAAGTGCTGAGCATAATACCTTGCTTTTCTCTGCATAGTGTACTGCGGCTGTACCTTCCCCTTGCTTTACCTATAACAGTGACATATTTTCTGCTAGTAGAAAATGTTCATATACATTTGATAGAATGAAATAGATCAGTGTTCCATGATACTTGCTTTACATCGATAGAGCATCATGGCTTCTAGCTATAGCCCCGAACAAGTTGGGGATCACTACCCTACTTAAGAATCTAACAACTGGCTGTGAATTGGAATTACATTCCCCTTTTCCACCATCAAAGAGGTGTTGCTAAGCCCTTAGCTAAGAATATTGCAAAACACAAGGCCAGGGACAGCTTGGCGCCTCATTATGCTAATGCAAACTTGCACCCAGGATTTTTCCATTAGCAGTAAGTTTGTGTCACCTAATAGCTTGAAACTGCTCCAAAGCTTCATGTGGACACTGTCACTCACCATCCTGCTTTATGGGTATCTAATATAGAGACCAGCCTTTGCCTGTTGCCAGCTCTATCTCGCCTTTTTTCATTTGGGAAATTATTTTTTTCTAACAATGTCTCTAAGTTTGAATTTATTGCTATGAGTTGGGTATTTAGTAAAGATCTCTTTTTGTTGTTGTTGCCTTTGCTGAATTCAAGAGCATTCTAATTCTGAATGTGCGGGCATTCTGAATAATTGCAGCTGCTATAAAAACATAAAATTTTCAAAAACAAAAATTAAAAATTCTTAAGCTTAATGGGTGTTGAACTTGATACATTCTTGGTCTGCTACTTAAGGATGAAGCTAGACTCATGGAATGGCCCAATTCTGAGACACCCACATACAGCAAAGAACAGGGAGGCTTGGGTCTTTGTAGTGTAAGGGCTGGAAGGTAAGTGCACCATCAGGAAGAGGGGAACACATTCCCACTTTGGTCTTGATGACACCCCTGGCTAAAAAGATAAGTCTAATCCTGCAGAAAATCAACATAGTGGTTGCCTGGGGCCGGGCGGGCAGGAGATAGCTGGCAAGGAGCAAGAAGGAATTCTCTGGGGTGATAGAAATGTTCTATGTCTTCTTAGGGGGTGTTAGCTACACAGGTGTATGCATTTTTACAAACGCTTTGAGCTATGCATGTAATATCTGTGAATTTCACTCTATATAAATTATAGCTCATTAAAGTTGTTCATAATTTTTAAAAATGCAATCTCAATGGTCTCAGATAGTCTGCCAGTGAGAGTATAACTTGGAACCAACGTTTGGAGAAGTATTTTCATGTGAGTATAAAGAACCTTGAAATACGCATACTTTTGACTCAGTAATTCCAATTTTAAAAGCTCATCCTAAAGCAAGAGTTGGGGGACAAATATTTTTCTGTAATTGTGGTCATAACAACATTATATTTTCCCCCAATATTTTACTATAAAAATGTTAAACATATGACAAAAGTTGAAAAATATTTTTACAGGGAATACATTCATACCCAATACTCTGATCCACCATTAACATTTTACCTTTTTGCTTTATCTTGTATCTATCCCACTATCCTTTGAATTTGCAAATTATTTTGTGGAAATTTGACATTTTTTTTTTTTTACAATATTGAGTCCTAGCATCTAGGACTGAAAGAAAATATATCAAGAGGCTAACAAATTATTTTTCTTCCTATGCAATGGGATTCCACAGTTTATAAATCTATTATGAGTGACCAAAATATTTTCTTAAGTGTATTCATGGAAGTAGAGTTGAATTTACCCAGAAGCAGATCAAGTAGCTATCTCTGTGTTATAATATAAAGAGACAAGGAAGACACCTACTTTGAGATACCCTCTCTGATCTGCCCTGGTTCCTCAAAGTTCCATTAGCTGGTAGTCATTCTTTTGAGTTAATGCACTGAATCTAGAGTTAAAAATATGACTAATTCTTGGAGAATGAACACATCCAGCCACTATTGTTGTCTACACATTATACATTCAAATGAGCCACTACTAAGGCAGAAGTTCCTGAGTTGTGCAGGCAAGCTTTGAACTAAGCAGACACAGGAAAGAAGGCAAAGCCTAGTGCTAGTGATTCTGAGTGGCTCCTGGGCAGTAAGAGTAAACCTGGCATTTGCGATAGGGAAACAAGGCATCCGAGTGTGTACAAATGCTGGGCACATTGTAGTGTGGAGCCATCCCTATATTCTGGAAGGGCCAGCTGCAAGAATGAGAACATAATATGTAGACTTGTAGCAAAAAGTTTGTGGATAGTCAGATAAAGCTTTGATTTCCTTTGTAATTATTAAAAATTCTGGGCTCCCCCAACATGCTAAATTATGGTTTGTGTTAGGTATTTGGAGGTACCCCAAGGCTGCAGTCCATCTGCTGTGTATTGTGTCGTTTTGATTTTCTATCAAAGGCCTGTGGGGACTTGGAATGGGCATCCTCAGGGGGCTCAGAGAGACTTTTTGCCAATCAAATCAACTATATCTCTGGCTTAGTTATCTTGTTTTCAAAATCATAGTCACTGTTGTTCCAAAATTAATATTTTTGAATATTCGACACATCCCTGAGGGAGAGCACAGGGCCTCCCCACCTTTGTTTCCCCTGCAAAACAAGTCAAGATGAAGTCTTTGCTGATGAAACTCTTGGCTTCCTCTTCTTCAGCTGGGCTTCATCCCTGTGGCTTTCCCTCTTGGAAATCCCAAAATAGTCATGGAGGCTGGCCTCCAAGGCTAGAGTTGACCTGGCCTGTCTGGCTGTCTTCCAAAAGGAATTTTTATGAAAATATTACTTTGTTTTTTTCTCATCAGAGCCTTTTCTTTTGTTATTAGAGCCCATGCAAAGCTGTGCCCTTCCCCCTCTTTACCATTCTTTCACAATCCCAAATTCTTTCTTCTCTTACCCCATCAAGAATTCGCGCTTCCTTCTCTGGCCTAACAGCCTTTTCTGAGAGGCTGGAAGTAGAGAAGCACGGTGTCTTGATCATGAACATGGAAAGGCATTTGGGGTAATGACACCCTGAAAAGAATTGTCCATCCATCCAGTAATTAATTCCCTCTTTGCTTCAGTGGGAAGTTGGCTACACTTTACTTTTCACACACACACACACACACACACACACACACACACACACACACACAAAATTACTGCTGTCAACAAAGGCTCTGGAGAGTAACAAGGAGTTCCCACTATCGGTACCTTAATAGTTCTGCCAAGTGAGACCTCAGTCCCACGTCCCCATCAGAATGCTGGGCCTGTGTTAACCAAGAGTAAGTGTTGGTTGCTTCCTACTGTCTGGGGGGTTTTTTGGCTGCATCCCCTCTTAGACTGTGAGCTCCTTGAGAGCCAGCACTGTGCCTCATGGTCCCAGGTCGTTTTTTTTTTTTTAAAGATTTTATTTTATTTATTCGACAGAGATAGAGACAGCCAGCGAGAGAGGGAACACAAGCAGGGGGAGTGGGAGAGAAAGAAGCAGGCTCACAGCGGAAGAGCCTGATGTGAGGCTCGATCCCGCAACGCCGGGATCACGCCCTGAGCTGAAGGCAGACGCTTAACCGCTGTGCCACCCAGGCGCCCCTGGTCCCAGGTCTTAATACAAAGTTTGACACATGGGAAGAGATCACCTGATATTGAATGAATGCATAAATTCAATTTATAGTTAAAAAAAACCAAACACATGGCCCTTCTCCATGATTTACTAGTTAAGTATTATAAGAAAAACCACTTAGCTTTTCTGAACTTGCTTTTTTGTACGCAAAAATGGAAATAGTATTATAAATGCCTGTGGGAGTTACTTGAGGGGCAAATGGAATAGCTGTATGTGGAAATGATGTGTTAACTATAAGAGGGTAAGGGGGCCGACTACTCTCTTTCCTCCTGCTTCACTGTCATCCCAAGAAGGTGAGGATTCAAGACAAACAGGGTGTTCTAGTGTTGACCCCAGGGTGTACCAGTTGTGTGAGCTTAGGCGTGTCATCTCTTTGAACCTCTATTCCTTCTCTGAGGATTGAGGAGACTGTATTAGATAGACACAGGGCCTAATACACTGCTTGGCCCACTTTTAAGCTCTTAGGAGGTGGTCACAGTGGGGAGTCAAAGTAATATTGTGACAGATAGGAACTTCGAAGTCAAGTAGACTTGAGGTCAAGGCTGTGCTCTGCCGCTGAAATGGCTGGGTAATTTTGGGCAAGTTACTTATATTTTTGAACCTCAGTCTCTATAGCTATTTCATATTAATATTAATACCAATTGCAGGGATTGTTGTGATGACTGCATGGAACAATGGACATGAGGTGCTGAGCACATGGTAGGCAGGAGAGTTTCCTGTTTTGCTTTCCTTCTTCCCAGTCAACAGGCTGCCATCCTCCCAGCCTTGACTTTTCCTGGCACAGTGCTCGAAACCCAAACACACAGGACAGAAGAAAAGAAAGACTGAGCCCCACTTCCCCCCCAGGAGATATTCATAGGCCAGGCTCAGGTTTCCAGAAATGCCTTCCTTACTATCCCTAAGTCCTTATCTATATTTCACCTGATGCCAGCTACACTGTTCCCCTTTGAACCAAATCCCAACGTCTGAAATTATTAATGGTTCTACAATCTGACACACTATAATTGCCCTGCAGAGTCCAATTTCCTTGCAGCTATAAAAGTCAATAATCCCTTCCAGATCCTTGTCAGACCTTCCCAGGGTAGTGGCCCGGGTGCATAGGCAGGTGGCCAGGGTTTGATTTCTGCAGATGGGTTCAGGAGCTGCCATGGGAGCCAGGTCTGTTCCCTCTGCCCGAGCACCTTGCTTTCTGCCTGGGAAGCCTGCGCTCACTGATTTTAGTTTTAGTTACCCATTCCTGTGTACCTTGAGTGCACTTAAATGCAGCAATTGCCCAAATTGTCTGACTTAGCTTACTTCCAGCAGGTTGACCTAGCTCTAATTATTTAAACCATACCACTTCACTTACATTATGACATTTCACGTAACTCTTAATTCTGCCATTCTTCGCTTAACAAAAAAAAAAATAGTGGGATTTTTATCTAACTGGCTCTAGAATGTAAAGTTATGGAAATTCACAAAGAGAGAAGAGCCAAAATTCTGATTATGATGGTTTCATGTTAGTTCAGGGAGGGCTGTGTATGTCAATGAGTAATAATATTAAGAACAGTAACAATACTCATAACTACTATTTATTGAGTGCATATTATGTGTACTACATGGTTTGAATGAAGCCATATTAAAGTGGGTGGAAGGTATAGTACCCCTCCCCAAATTTTCCTATGTGCTTTATAGTTTAAAAATGGATTTCCGAAAGTCTGATAATTATACTCTTAGACTAGCACAGATCATTCAGCTGGAATGGGGACAATGAAAACAAGACAATTAAACCTGAGTATTAAGAGGGCCAATGACAATTTTGAGGGTACTGTACCTGGCTCACAAACTTTTAATAGAAGTTTTCATTTTTAGCACAAAGGCTGACCCTTTACAGCCATGCCAGCCGGTCATGTCACACTGTAGACCTCTTTATTATCAATAACTACAATTCTCTCTAATCTCCGTCACAAACACCCCATGCATTGATCCACATTAAATTCCCATTCTTTCACAGTAGTACTCAAGTCAACCATCCTTTAATGTCACTGTCCCTTTAATTTATTGGTCCTGTGAACTTCTCCATATTCTCCCTCCTCTCCACTTTTCATAAGTGGCTTAATTTCTATGATCAATTGCTATGATGAGTCCCTTCCAGACACTCTCCAATCTCATGCCTTGCCTCTTACTTCATTGAACTTGCTTGATAAAACCACAACCTTAGTTATATCCAGCCCTCTGCCTCCTTTTCACTAGCATCCATGAAGCTAAGTATGACTGGAGAAAGACAAAAACACTGACCTGTCATCTTTAAAATCACTGCCACCAACACAGGTGGATCCTTAATGTTGCCCAGTAGACATATTTTATTTCCCTGCTCCATTCTCCCTCCTGGTCTTCCAAATGATTGTCTTACACTCTCCTTTTTCTCCTCCTACCACTTGACTAGAACCATTTCATCAAAGTCTCAAATGACCTCCAAGTTGCTGAAACCAAGCATTACGTCTCAATTCTCATCTTATTTGATTTAGCAGCTGTGTGACACGCTTCTTTAATTGGCACCTGCACTTGCATCTACCTTCACAGCTATTCCTTCTCTGTGTCTTTCACTGTGTCATTCTCATCTCCCCATCCTCTAAATGCTGGAGTGCCCAGCCTTCAGTTGTTGGCTGAATTCTCTCCCCAAGTGAGCTCATCCTTTCTCCAGGCTTCAAATGCCATTTATATAATGGTGACACCCAAAATATTACCCCCCAATGGCCAACCCTGGTCCCGGTTTCATCATGGCCTGTTTCGATGATTTCGGTAACCTCATAACCCCTCTCCCTGCTTCTACCCTTGTGTCTCCTTAGGCTAAATTCTCACAGTAGTCAGAATGATCCTGTTAAATGTAAGTCAGATGATGTCAGTTCTGTGTTCAAAACCTTCCAGTGCTTTCCCATACCGTCCAAAGTAAAGTCCAAAGTCCATGCAATAGTCTATATGTCCAGTCTTCCTGCTCACCACACCACACACTCCATACCCACATCCAATCTCTGATCTTACCTACTACTTTTCTCAGGTGGAGATTTTGTCTGTTTTGTTCATTGCCATATCCCAAATGTTTTGCACATAAACCATAATCAATTGATAGTTGTTGAATACATTAATCAATGAATCAGTACTCATTCCTAGTAGGCTAGGTAAAATGTAGGTTTAGGGATCTTTGGGGATACAGTGATGGGTGGCAGGATGGGCGGGGAGTTGTCTTCCTTTTTCCATCTCCACCTTCCCACCCACTTTCAAACACACAGCTAGTCAAGAAATCTGAGGGTTTTATAGACCTGGGGTAATTTTCTTCCCATTTATTCTGGCTAAGCCTCATCAATGTGCTATTGTAAGCCTGCCCCATATTGTCTTTCTTCCTATAGAAGAGGAGAGAGCAGGTCTTGGGAGGTAAAAATGCAAATGCACTGTGGTGTGGCTGTTCTTGGGATATGAAGGTGCCATCAAAACTGTGATTATTTATTACTGTAGTATAGATCCAGGTATTAGCTATATTAGCTTATACTTAGACTCCTGGCAAGCAGTGGAAAGGGATATGTAGGGACCAACCACATTGCTCCCTTTACAGAGAGGGAGCTCAACTAAGGCCAAGCTTAGCTTGGAAATCAAGATCAGGTGCCTTAGGTTGGGTTTGCCAAATGTTAATTGCACCACATGGTACTGACATCTATTCTGACCAGGTAACAACATACTTTTCTGCCGATAAGTATTTTATCTACTAAACCTTCAGCTCACACAGTTACCTAGTAAGTGGAAACTACATTTACCCCGCCCCCCCAAGATTATCTACCTCCTTTTTAAAGGTCAAATTCACTTCCAATCTTTTCTGCTCACATGGCAGGCTGAGATGGGTCAGTTTCCTAACTTGTAAGAAAGGAGAGATGCTAGCCCTTCAATGTCTATAAAGATGTTGTTTATAAAGAGTAGTCTTGGTGCACATGTGGAGGGATCCAGTTTAGCCCTTCTACCTGTCTCTCTGTACCCTGTTTCTCAGTTGTCCATTGTAGAAAAGCAGTTAAAAAGATGACTTTTTTTTTCTTTGTCAATGCCTACATTTTGAATGTGAATTATGGAAAAGCAAGGCTTTATTCATAAACCTAAGATTTGTAGACATTTCAGAGCCAGGGTTTTCAAGAAATGTGGAAAGAGAATGGTCTGTTGTCCACTGTTGTCCTTGGCTTGCTCTGCTTCGAATCTACTCCTAGGCTTTTTTCCCTGCTTACTCTTTTGCTTTCAGTTTCAGCTGTCTATTGGATGGTGGTATCATGACAGAATAATAATAATATTTGCTAGTATTTATTAAGCACTATGTGACATGCATGGTGCTTAGCACTAGATCATCTAATTTAATCCTTACCCACAAGGTGGATGCTATTTTTACACCTATTTTACAAGAGAAATAGAGACTTTGAAGAATCAGGTAATGTGTCTAAGCTCAGGTACCTAGGAAATAAATGAGTCGTTAACACAGTAACCGGAGGGGCCACAATCAAGGCTGCCCCTGCTCCTCCTATTGCTGGTTAACAAAAAATAAAAGAGGAGAGGGTAGGAATAGTGGTGCTGGGAAAACAGGTTTGTTTTAAATGATTAAAAAGTCATGGGACAGATTTTGAAATCTGTTACAAGTGTCACTTGTGACAGCAACACTCGACACAGAAGGGAATTCCATGCCAATTCAGTTCATGCCCCTGCTAGCAGGCTGCAGAAATGAACCAAAGTAGCCAATCCAGATCTCTGCTGACAAGGTACTGGGGAAATACCATTGTGTTCACTTCAGCATCAAGAAAAGGGAAGCCTGAAATGGTATTCCTGAAAATTGAATCCCAGCATAGGAGAAAGAAACCGCCCGCAAGCTACCAGATACTCAGCCTGATACTAACTCCCCCAGAACAGTGATGACTGTTTGCCCCCTCCAGTTCTCTTTTGGAAGGACTATTGTGCTATCCATCACTCTACCTGCATTAACCCCTGGCTTTCATGACAAACATGTTTCCTAAAGTTGCCAGATTGTGACAGGTTACAGTTTGTATATGGTAAGGACAGAATAATTTTTTTAAAAAAGAAGGAAAGAAAGAATAACTCTCTGTTGCAAATAGCTCTAAGATACAAGGGAAATTGGTGTGAAGAGTACTAATGGAGCCCCTGGAATAAGAAATAAGAATAAGAAGAAACATGAATGGTGGAAAGACCTCTACCTTTTCCTGTCCTTTCCCACATGACACCATTATAACTGCAAAATAGTAATCAGATTTTGACTGTGGTGAGCAAAGGCACACTAGAAACTACCTGATCAAACTCTGAGGGAGAAGTAGAATTACCTTTCCAGTGACTTCCTCCTGCACTCAGTTGTGAACTCTTTGAGGCAGGGGTGGTTGGGTTATCTGATTCCCAGTGCCGTGAGCTTAGTTTCCTCATCTGTGAAATGGGATTAATGATATCTCAGAAGGTGGTGGTAGGAGGCTTCTTACAACTTCATATAACCTCATAAGGTGATAGTGTATACAAATTATGTATCCCTGTGCTTGGCACATAGTAAGATCCAGTATAATTATGGATGGCGATGATAATGAAAATGATGATGATGGTGGTGATGATGATGATGATGATGATGTTAAAGGAAAGATAGGGAAAAATCATTTTTAGGCAACTCTTTTGCTTCAAATTCTCTTGAAACACATGCTATAGAGAAGTGAGGACCACTGGATGGGAAATCAGGAGACTGCTTAACCAAATTTCCCTTACCAATGACTTACATTCTCCAGATTTCCATTTTCTTTTTTTTTTTTTTAAAGATTTTATTCATTTATGTGACAGAGAGACAGCCAGCGAGAGAGGGAACACAGCAGGGGGGAGTGGGAGAGGAAGAAGCAGGCTCCCAGCGGAGGAGCCCGATGTGGGGCTCGATCCCATAACGCCAGGATCACGCCCTGAGCCGAAGGCAGACGCCTAACAACTGCGCTACCCAGGCGCCCCAAGATTTCCATTTTCTAACATGAAAATTGTTTAAAATACCCAAGATCATGTTTAGCTCTAAACTTCTCTAATACTTTATTTGCAATAAATGACCACTTTCCCCTTAAACCTGGCCCCATTTAACTAGTAATTATTATTTGCACTCTTGAGTAGCAGATTTATACTGGATTGTCTTTGTAATATGAAGCTATTTATGAATTTCAGATTAGAAGAGAATGTCACAAGCGAATATTACCTTGTGCTAGTTTCCTAACATGGCTTGAATTGAAAAACACTATTCTGGCTAAAACATCCAAAAGACACCCAGCCTTCTACTGAGCACAAGTGTTTGGCGAGAACCAGTGAACATGCCTATCATACATATCACCAATGGAGTGGTGCTGTTTCTTGATACTCTGCTTTCATCTGGCCTCTGAGAGATACCACTGTACCCTAGGATCCATGCATAAAAAGAATCTGTCACCAATGGTTTTAAAATCTGATGGGTATAAGGAGAATTGCAACAAAGAAAAGAAGTAGTTGAACAATAGCTTACACATGAAAAAAAATAACTGTATAGTAATATAAATGCTAAAGATGACCTGTTTCTAAATATCCACATTTCTATTTAAAATAGTTTCTCTCCCATATAGTTTTCATAAGTTAGATAAACAATGGTTTATTTAGTTTCCACCATATGCAAGGTTCTCTGCAAGACGCTGTGAGGGAGACAGAGATGAATCAAAGGTACTCTTTTCAAGGAACTGCCAATTGATGAGGAACCATGCGTTAACACATGACTAATAATAACATTGGAAAGTAAAGGCCCAGCTTGCTCAGAGAACATCAAATGAAGTACTGCACATGTCCGGAGGTGAAAGACATTCTTCCCATTAGGAAACATCAGGGGGCACTTTGTAAGACATTCCAATCAGGTCTAAATGGGAGAGAAGGAGCCTCGGAATGGGATCGGGGAAACACTGTTTTCATATGTTTGGAAAGCGGGATTGAGAGATTATAGAAATCCTGGGAAATGGAGCTACAATGCCTAGTTTAGGCCACATTGCGACCTTGAAAGCTTGGCCAAGGAGCTTGAACTTGACTCTCCAAGCAACAAGAAGCCACTAGAAGTGTTTGAGCTGAACGGTTACATTAGTTTACTTGGGCTTTCTTAGGAAAAGAAATGTCAGGAGAGAGGAAACGAGGAGAAGTAGGAAGCCAAGACCTGTTAGGAGGCTGCTTTCAACAGACTTGTTATGGGAAAGTAACAATAACAAACTAGGGTAGAAACCTAAGGCGTGGAACTGGGGGATGGGCGCCTGAGAGACTTAGGGGGTTTGCTTGCTCACCAGCTGGGCAGCCTGAGTGGCGTGAGGGGGCCAGGGGGCCTGGGAGGGTGACGGTGATGTAACTCAAGCAAAATACAATTACAGAGATTTAGAGGTCCAAGCATGAGAGTCCAGGGACACCCAGAATGAAGCCAGCAGAAGACAGTTCAGAATGAACAACTGATGTTCTTGAATGAAGATAGCGCTGAAAGTAGATGTGCTAGTTGTTAGAGTCAATGTTCTATTGAAAACCAGAGGCTGAATGAAATTGTCAAGGGAGAGATCACAGAGAGGGGAAAGAGCAGCTCCTCTATTTAGGGAGGAGGAGGAGAGCAATGTAGAGGTAAAAAGGGGAACACAAAAGCAACGAGCCCCAGAGAGAGAGAAATAAATAGCAGCGCAGACTGGTTCAAAGGGCTGAGGATTGGTTCTAACAACCAGAACATCTTGTGTGGCTTTCATGGGAGGATTTTCTTTAGACTGACACAACAAGGAAGACTCAGTTTAGTCAGTGAAGGATTACTGTATCCAGCTGCTCTCATTTGCTTTTTCTTTTTTTTTTTTTAATATTCTATTATGAAAATGTCCAGATGCATAGAGAAATTTAAAGTATTTTATCATGACCACCCATATACCCACCATTGGAATTCTACCATGAGCTTTTCACCAGACTTGTTTTATTACGTATCTATTTATACTTCCATCAATCCATCTTTTTTAAAAAATGCAATCAACTAAATAAACTGTACCTCGTTCTAGGTAGTTCTACAGTTACTGGTTCTAACTATACTGTAACCCTAAATATACCAGTATGCACATCAGTAGTTCGATATGTGCTTACAGTTTTATTTTCTTCTGTGGGAGAATTTATACCAATGAAATGCACAACTCTTTTTTTTTTTTTCTTATCTCAAGCAAGATTTATTTATTTATTTTATTTTTTAAATGATTTTTTATTATATTATGTTAGTCACCATACAGTACATCCCCGGTTTCCGATGTAAGGCTCGATGATTCATTAGTTGTGTATAACACCCAGTGCACCATGCAATACGTGCCCTCCTTACTACCCATCACCGGTCTATCCCATTCCCCCACCCCCCTCCCCTCTGAGGCCCTCAGTTTGTTTCTCATAGTCCATAGTCTCTCATGTTTCATTCCCCCTTCTGATTACCCCCCTTTCTTTATCCCTTTCTTCCCCTACCGATCATCCTAGTTCTTATGTTCCATAGATGAGAGAAATCATATGATAGTTGTCTTTCTCTGCTTGACTTATTTCACTTAGCATTATCTCCTCCAGTGCTGTCCATGTTGTAGCAAATGTTGAGAACTCGTTCTTTCTGATAGCTGAGTAATATTCCATTGTATATATGGACCACAACTTCTTAATCCAGTCATCTGTTGAAGGGCATCTCGGCTCCTTCCACAATTTAGCTATTGTGGACATTGCTGCTATGAACATTGGGGTGCATATGGCCCTTCTCTTCACTACGTCTGTATCTTTGGGGTAAATACCCAGTAGTGCAATGGCTGGGTCATAGGGTAGCTCAATTTTTAACTTTTTAAGGGACCTCCACACTGTTTTCCAGAGTGGCTGTACCAACTTGCATTCCCACCAACAATGTAGGAGGGATCCCCTTTCTCCACATCCTCTCCAACAATTGTTGTTTCTTGCCTTGTCTATTTTTGCCATTCTAACTGGCGTAAGGTGGTATCTCAGTGTGGTTTTGATTTGAATTTCCTTGATGGCTAATGATTTTGAACATTTTTTCATGTGTCTGTTAGCCATTTGTATGTCTTCATTGGAAAAGTGTCTGTTCATATCTTCTGCCCATTTTTTGATTTGTTTATTTGTTTCTCGTGTATTGAGTTTGAGAAGTTCTTTGTAGATCTTGGATACCAGTCCTTTATCTGTAGTGTCATTTGCAAATATATTCTCCCATTCCGTGGGCTGCCTCTTAGTTTTTCTGACTGTTTCCTTGGCTGTGCAGAAACTTTTAATCTTGATGAAGTCCCATAAATTCATTTTATCTTTTGTTTCTCTTGCCTTTGGGGATGTGTCATGAAAAAGGTTGCTTTGGCCGATGTCGTAGAGGTTGTTGCCTATGTTCTCCTCTAGAATTTTGATGGATTCCTGTCTCACATCGAGGTCTTTCATCCATTTGGAGTTTATTTTTGTGTATGGTGTGAGATAGTGGTCAAGTTTCATTCTCTTGCATGTAGCTGTCCAATTTTCCCAGCACCATTTATTGAAGAGACTGTCTTTTTCCCACCAGATGTTTTTTCCTGCTTTATCAAATATTAGTTGCCCAAAGAGCCGAGGGTCCATTTCTGGGCTCTCTATTCTGTTCCATTGGTCTATGTGTCTGTTTTTGTGCCAGTACCATGCTGTCTTTGTGATCACAGCTTTGTAGTACAGCTCGAAATCCGGCATCGTGATGCCCCCAGCTTTGTTTTTCCTTTTCAACAGTTCCTTGGAGATTCGGGGCCTTTTCTGTTTCCATACAAATTTAAGGACTGTTTGTTCCAGTTCTTTGAAAAATGTCCTTGGTATTTTGATCGGGATAGCATTGAAAGTGTAGATTGCTCTGGGTAGCATGGACATTTTAACTATGTTAATTCTTCCGATCCATGAGCATGGAATATCTTTCCATCTTTTTATGTCTTCCTCAATGTCTTTTAAGAGTGATTTATAGTTTCTAGAATATAGGTCCTTTACGTCTCTGGTTAAGTTAATTCCAAGGTAACGTATGGTTTTTGGTGCTATTGTAAATGGGATGGATTCCCTAATTTCTCTTTCTTCGGTCTCGTTATTCGTGTATAGAAATGTAACTGATTTCTGAGCATTTATTTTGTATCCCGCCACGTTACTGAATTGCTCTATAACTTCTAATAGTTTGGGAGTGGCTTCTTTTGGGTTTTCCATATAGAGTATCATGTCATCTGCAAAGAGAGACATTTTGACTTCTTCTTTGCCAATTTGAATACCTTTGATCCCTTTTTGTCGTCTGATTGCTGTTGCAAGGACTTCTAGTACTATGTTGAATAATAGTGGCGAGAGTGGGCATCCTTGTCGAGTTCCTGATCTTAAGGGAAAGGCTTCCAGCTTTTCCCCATTGAGAATAATATTTGCAGTAGGCTTTTCATAGATGGCTTTTATGAGATTGAGAAATGTACCTTCTATTCCTACACTCTGAAGGGTTTTAATCAGGAAAGGATGCTGTATTTTGTCAAATGCTTTTTCGGCATCGATTGAGAGTATCATATGGTTCCTGAGTCTTTTCTTGTTGATATGATGTATCACGCTGATTGATTTGCGAATATTGAACCACGCTTGCATCCCAGGTATGAATCCCACTTGATCGTGATGGATAATCCTTTTAATGTACTGTTGGATTCTATTAGCAAGTATCTTGTTGAGGATTTTGGCGTCCATATTCATTAGGGAAATCGGTCTGTAATTCTCCTTTTTGATGGGGTCTTTGCCTGGTTTGGGGATCAAGGTAATATTGGCCTCATAGAATGAGTTTGGTAGCTTTCCTTCTGTTTCTATTTTTTGAAATAACTTTAGGAGAATAGGTATTATTTCTTCTTTGAATGTTTGGTAGAATTCCCCAGGAAAACCGTCCGGGCCTGGAGTTTTGTTATTTGGAAGGTTGTTTATCACTGACTCAATTTCTTCATAATTAATTGGCCTGTTTAAGGAATCAATTTCTTCCTGTTTCAATCTTGGTAGTTTATAGGTTTCCAGGAAGGATTCCATCTCTTCCAGATTGCTTAGTTTATTGGCATATAGCTGTTGATAAAAATTTCTAATAATCCTTCCAATTTCAATGGTGCTCGTCGTGACCTCTCCTTTTTCATTCATAATTTTAATAATCTGGGTCCTTTCTCTTTTCTTTTGGATAAGTCTTGCCAGTGGTCTGTCAATTTTATTGATTCTCTCAAAGAACCAGCTTCTAGTCCTGTTGATCTGCTCTACTGTACTTCTGGTTTCTGCTTGATTGATTTCAGCTCTAATTTTGGTCAACTGCTTCCTCGTGCGTGGATTAGGCCTGTCCCTCTGTTGCTGTTCCAGCTTCTTGAGGTGAGAATATAAAAACTGCATTTTAGATTTTTCTATTCTTTTGAGTGAGGCTTGGATGGCTATGTATTTCCCCCTTAGGACTGCCTTTGCAGTATCCCATAGGTTTTGGACTATTGTATTTTCATTCTCATTGGTCTCCATAAATTGTTTAATTTGATTTTTGATTTCCTGGTTTATCGAGTCATTCCTGAGCAGGATGGTTCTTAGTCTCCAAGTGTTTGAGTTTCTTCCAAATTTTTCCTCGTGGTTGAGTTCCAATTTCAGAGCGTTGTGGTCTGAGAATATGCAGGGGATAATTTCAATCTTTTGGTATCGGTTGAGACCTGTTTTGTGTCCCAGAACATGGTCTATTCTTGAGAATGTTCCATGGGCATTAGAATAGAATGAGTATTCTTTGGTTCTGGGGTGTAGTGTTCTATATATATCTATGAGGTCCAACTCGTCGAGTATGGCATTCAAAGCCTTTGATTCTTTGCTTAGTTTTTGCCAGGGTGTTCTGTCTATTTCTGATAGTGGAGTGTTGAGGTCCCCTACTATTAATGTATTTTTATTTATATGTCTCTTTATTCTGGTTAAGAGTTGGCTTGTGTATCTTGCTGCTCCCCTGTTGGGGGCATATATATTTATAATTGTCATATCCACTTGTTGAATACTTCCCTTAAGAATAATATAGTGCCCTTCTGCATCTCTAACTATAGTCTGTAGTTTAAAATCCAATTTATCTGATATGAGAATTGCTACCCCAGCTTTCTTTTGAGGTCCATTTGCATGAAAGATGGTACTCCATCCCCTTACTCTCAGTCTGAATGCATCTTTGGGTTTGAAATGAGTCTCTTGTAGACAGCAAATGGATGGGTCATTTCTTTTTATCCAATCTGCAACCCTGTGGCGTTTTATGCGATGGTTCAAACCATTTACATTAAGACTGATTACTGAGAGATATGATTTTAATGTTGCCATGTTGCCAGTAAAGTCTTTGTTTGTATTGGCTGTGACTTTCTGTTCTGTATCACTCTTGGGGACTTTTTACTTTTATAGAACCCCCTGTAATATCTCCTGTAGGGCTGGTTTCATGGTTACAAAATTGGTTAGTGACTGGCGATTCTGAAATGTCTTTATTTCTCCATCAATTCTGAATGACAGCCTTGCTGGGTAAAGGATCCTTGGCTGCATGTTTTTCTCTGAAAGAGCTTTAAATATGCTCCCCCAACCCTTTCTCTCATTCCAGGTCTGTGTAGACAGGTCTGACGTAATTCTGATGCTTTTGCCTTGGTACGTGAGAAATTTCTTTGCCCTGGCCGCTTTCAATACTGTATCCTTGCATCTAATATTTGCGAATTGCACTATGACGTGACGTGGCGTAGGTTTGTCATGGTTGAGCTTGGGAGGGGTCCTCTCTGCCTCTTGGACACGAATGTTTGTTTCCCTTGCTAGATTAGGGAAGTTTTCAGCTACAATTTGTTCAAATATCTCTTCTAGACCTCTGTTTTTCTCCACCCCCTCGGGGATGCCGATGATTCTAACATTGGATCGTTTCATTGAGTCAGTAATCTCCCGTAACCTACATTTGTGGGCGTGGATTTTTTTAAGACCATCTTCTATTTTCATTTTTTCCTCTATTAACCCATCCTCCAATTCACTAACCCGTTCCTCTGCTTCTGCGACCCTGGCCGTCAGAGCCTCTAGTTTTGCCTGCATTTGGCTCATAGAATTTTTAATTTCTGTCAGATTCGCTCTCATTTCTGTTCTTAGGGATTCTATATTCTCAGTAACCTTTTCATTAATAGTTTTTTCAATTCTACTCATCATTTTGACCATCGTTACTCTGAATTCCATTTCTGATAATTTGGTTACATCCATATCCATTATTTCTGTGGCAGAGGCCACAGAATCACTGTCTTTTCTTTGCTGGGGGGGGGCTTCTCCTTCTTGTCATTCTGATGAAGAGAGGTTGCGGGGTTTCCAGAGCCCAAATTATTGACTGGGTCCCAGGCCGTGCCCCTTGTTTTATAGGGATCTTAGGGATGTGGACTTCTTCTTTAAAGATTTTATTTATTTATTTATGTGGCAGCCAACCAGCGAGAGAGGGAACAGAAGCAGGGGAGTGGGAGAGGAAGAAGCAGGCTCCCAGCGGAGGAGCCCAACGAGGGACTCCTTTCCGGAACGCCGGGATCACGCCCTAAGCCGAAGACAGGCGCTCAATGACTGCGCCACCCAGGCACCGGGTTGTGGGCTTCTTGATTTTTCAGCCTGCCTTCTGTGTTCTGGGGGAGGGGCCTGCCGCGCCGATACTCAGGCAGCCCTGTTTGGGTAGAGTCTCCGTGTCCCCTGCGAGGGGGGATGGGGATGGGCACTCCCTGAGCCGGTATTTCCAGGCTTTTGTTCTCTGGCGGCTTTCCCTGGCGGTTTGCTGTGCCTCTTCTGAGAGTCAGAGCAGCAGCGGCCAAATTTCAGCCTCTGTCACAGAACAGAGGGATTGCGGCCCGTTCTCTACTAATGTTCTGGCCACTTTAACTCTGTTACTGTTGGTGCTGCTCAACCCTGCAGCGTCCGGGATGTGCGCCCCACACCCGGCGTCCCAGCCCTCACTTCCAGGGCCGGCGCGTCTCTGTCCTTTGTGTTTCTAATGCCGCCAGCCGCCAGCCGCCCCGCGCGCGCTCCCGGATCTCCCGGTCTCAGT
Source organism: Ursus americanus (assembly GCF_024610735.1). Classification (NCBI taxonomy): domain Eukaryota; kingdom Metazoa; phylum Chordata; class Mammalia; order Carnivora; family Ursidae; genus Ursus; species Ursus americanus. Next base: position 94,814,737 of record NC_142128.1, on the reverse strand, counting down.
CTGGATCCTGTGAGCGCACCGGGATTCCGGTGTTCCGCGAGATGCCTGGTGGCGCCGCACCCGGCTCACGGTCTCAGTCTGCTGTTTTGCGGGTGCCGTCCGCGAGCCCCGCCCGCTTCCCCGTGCAGGTGGCTACCGCTTCCCGGCGCCCGAACGCGGCGGCTCCCTCCCCCTTCCGTTTATCTTCCGATATCTGTGCACAGTTTCATGGCTCCCCGCTTCGTACCTCAATACTCAGCGCTGGAGATGTTCATTTGTAGAGATCCAGATGCGTCTTCCTGCGTCTCAGGCTGGTTCCGTGGTTGTTCAGGCTGGTCTGGTACCTATCCAGCTCGACTCGGAGGACCGGCTGAAAACGGTGTCTCCTACTCCTCCGCCATCTTAACTCCCTCCGAAATGCACAAATCTTAAGTGAACATTTGCTGAGTTTTGAGATATATATATATATTTATTTATATTATATATATTTATATATATAATTTATATATATAAATATATAAAGAAGTTTTATTTTCTTCTGTGGGAGAATTTATACCAATGAAATGCACAAATCTTAAGTGAACATTTGCTGAGTTTTGAGATATATATATATTTATTTATTATTATTATATATATTTATATATATATAAAACCTCTCTCTATATATATGTGACCTAAATCCCTTTCAAGATATAAAATATTATTACCCTACAAATTTCCCTCACACTCCTTCCCAATCTTCCTTCCCTCCCTCTACAGAGGCAATAACTGGTTCTTCTTATTATTATCCATCATTTATATTTTGACCTTTACTTCATACGAAATGATTTTGCATATTATAAAACTTCATATAAATAGAACTATACAGCATTTGTTCTTTTTGTGTCTGGCTTTTCAAGCTCACAATATGTTGATGACGTTATCCGCATTGTGTACTTTCTTCCTTTCTATTGTTGAAAAGTAGTCCATTGGATGAATATACCCCAGTGTGGTCTTTCATTTTTTTATTAATAGACAAGTAGGCTGCTTCCATTTTTTAGCTATTATTCAGAAGCTGCTCTAAATTTTATATACGGGGTTTTTTTTGACATATATTTTCATTTCTTTTGTATAAATACCTTGGAATGGAATTGCTGGATTTAGTCTGCCATATAGTTTAATTTTTGCAGGAAACTCATGAAAGATCAATTGTTTCTATTTATAATGAGGAAGCTCAGAAGAGTTAGGTCACTTTCTCAAGATTGCTCACCTTCTAAGAGTTAAATACTGGAATGCAACCCTAGGCCTCTCTGAGCCTGAAGACCATGTACTTTCCATTACACCGGCTTATGCAGAAAAGGCACTTTGTCTTCAGTGCATTTTATCCCCTGTGGGCTCTAGCAGAAAGTGTGCTTCAACCTTTGTCACTTCATGGTACTTCATCAAACCGTACCTCCTGTTTCCTGTTCTCCAAAGCCTGTCCTGCTGCTGTGTGACAATAAAGGAACCATATAAATCTAACCCATATTACCCACCCAGACAGCATATTCCATAGCACAATTAAAATTTACAGTTTATACTTTTAACATTACCTGTCTTCAGTTGCATTGTGGAACATAGGGGTAATAAGAGTACTTACCTCTTAGGACTATTTACTTAAATATTTATTAAATAAATATTATATGACAGGTGCTAGAGATAGAACAGTGATCAAAACAGGAGGAGGTACTATTTTCATGTAGCTTTCAATTAGACAGGAATAGACAGTAGTCAAAAAATTACATTAATTAATGCAGTGTTACAAACTGATAAGTGCTCTGGAAGAAAGGAACATAGTCTTATGAAAGGATGAGCTTCTTTAGGGTGAGTTCCCAAAGGAGTGGCCTGTATTTCAATGTTCAAGGGGCACTAAGAACTCAGCTCTATTTCTAGAAGTTCCAGGTGTCTGTAGAGCTCCAATCCAAGAAGCCAGTTACAGTCATAAAACAGGGTCTCCTGTATTTGCTTCCAGAGGACCCCGTTTCTCATTAAGCTTCACCCCCCTTTTCTAGGTACGAGTGTTTGTCCTAATTTCCCGGAATTCTTTATGCCAGACCTTCTTGAGAGCTCCTTTTTCTCTGGATTTATCCATTTCCCCTAACTGAAATCTCATTCCCTTGGGATGTGAACCGTCAACATCTGAATAACGAACTCATGTTAAGGCACAAACCATTTACAGTGTTGCTCCTCTGTGGCATTCCCCAGCCTTCGCTCAGCCTCAGACTAAAAACTGATGAGGCAGTAATTTCCAGCACTGTATATGGCCAACTCCACAGAGACCTGGTGGTGCAGTACATGAGGAGGCATTATGCCCAGTTCCTCAACGAAGGCACTGGGTGCTTCAAGAACAGATGACCCTTCCCACACTAGGCAATCTCGGCAGATGGAATAGCTGGAAGATAAATGAACTATGTGGCCCAAGTCCTCTTGGAAAAGCAAATTCTTCAGACAAAACCAAGTAGGGAGAGATCTTCATGAATTCTCAACTTTGGGGAAAGGCACAGTCTAGATCTAAATGGAAAATCAAGGACAAAGACTAAACCGTGTTGGGATACTGGATTTCTCTTAAAGCACAAAAGGCAAAGCACACACTGTAAATTGAATGCAAAATTTTTTTGCGAGAGAAAAAGTTTAAATCAGTTTTGTAGGAGTATGTTATGTATAGAGCATTCACCCATTGTAAGTGAACATTTCCATAAGCTTTGACAAATATATACAGCCAAGTGACACCATAATCAAGACATAGAACAGTTACATCAACCCCAAAAATTCACTCAAGCACCTTGGTAGCATGGGTTATCTTTGATTGAATCATAGACCAGAGTCTACTGAAGAGAAAGGGAAAGACTTGCTAATGGATTGGGTGGGGAATATGCAGGGTGACTCCAAGCTTTTGTCCTGAGGAGCTGAGTACATCGAGGTGCCCCTCTATGAGGGGCAGATGGATGTGACAGGAGGCAGAGCCGTTTTGTGGGGGAAAATCAATAGTTTAGTTTTGAACATCAAGGACAAGCTTATTTATGCAGGACAAAATGTAATAAGTGGATAAGCATTTACAAGACTGGCCACAATAAAAAGTCAAAGAGATTCTTATGGAAATGAAGGAGTACAATTTTACATCTATGAACTTCTCAGTCATTGGAAGAGATGAAGCTATCCAGTATCAGTTGTACTGGGAGAACTTGTGTAAGCACCAACTCCAGATGACAATTCAGATAAATACTGTCATTTGAAGAAAAGTGTTCCAGAGAGATGAGATGTCCATACCTCTTGAACCCTCTCATTCCAATTCTGGGACTTTTTTTCAGGGAATTATATTCTAAAATCAAACCAAATTTAAGAAAACTTTTTATTTGCACCAAATGCTCACTGCAGCTTTCTTTATGATGATAACATATAGGTAGAACTTAAGTGTCTAGAAAAGAGAGTATGTAAGTTAAGTAAGATGCTTTTAGATAGAATATAATAAAAATAACTATTATGGAATACTTACTACATATCTGCCACTGTTCTAAGGCTTAATACACATCATTTCATTTTATCTTCCTAAGAGCCCTATAACATAGTACTGTATTATCCCCATTTCCCTAATGAGAAAAGTGAAGGACTCATTCTTAGCTCACTTACATCATGCAGCCAGTAGGTGGTGAAGGTGAGACTTGAATATAAGCAGGTTCCAAACCATCCTCTACCATGCAAGTGTTGAAGGTGATTGTGATGGATGTGGAGCGAAGATGTGGAGAGTCAGAGTATTATGATAAACAGGAAAGAAAATGCAAAACTTGTTTCTATGCTGAGGTTATAGCTATGTGAAATTATGGACACGCGAGAGAAATACAAAAATGAACCTTTAGATGACACTATTGGAATTTTTCAGTTTATTAGGAACAACTAGAACTAGGAGTTTATTCATGGCTTTGCCAGATAAAAGTTATTTGGGAGGTAAGGGCAAAATCCAGGTGGAAGAAGGTTGGAGAGTGGCTGGCATTGCAAGGGAGAGTAGAAGGGAGAGGGAAGCTTGAGTGTAGACTGATCTCTTGGAGACTATTTGTGTGGGAGAGAAAGTTGCATGTTTTTGTTCGAAGAGAGCCAGGGTCAATAGGTATGAAACAAGCCAAGGGGAAGAAGTCAAAGGCAAGGAGGGAGGAAAAGGAAGAGAGAGACAGAAGGGGATGAGAGGAGGGGAGGAGGGGAAGGAACGAGAGCAGAAGGGAGGCCTAATGGTGAGGAGATGAAGGATTGGGAGTACAGAGCCTTGCACATACAGTTACTCAAAAATATTTATCAAATTGAGAGTTAAAGCTATTAGTTGGAGAGCCCGATAACCGGGGCATGCTTATTACCTTCAAGAGCTCATTTCATTGTACTGTGTGTGTGTGTGTGTGTGTGTGTGTGTGTGTGTGTGTGTGTTTAAAATGAAAATAGTTTTATTTTACTTTCCTGGGTGTATTTCTGTACATATGTGTGTGTGTGTGTGTGTGTGTGTGTGTGTGTGTGATTCAGAAAGCACAGTAAATAAGAAGAAAACAAAATAATCTATAATCCTATCTAAACTAAACTATGGTTAGAATTTTAATATGTAGTTTTCCTGATCATTTCTATTCATATATGCACACATATGTAAATTCATATTTCTACAAAGGCATCAACATTTGTACTCTACCTTTTGTCACTCAACAATATATGTCATGAACATTCTCCATGTTAATATATGTCTTCCTCTTGAATCGTTCCACAGCATTCTGTTGTAGAAATTAGTATAACTTATTTAACCAATCCCCTATTGATGGGCACTGGATTATTTTGAATTTTTAGTTATTATAAAAAACATTGTGTTGAGTATCCTTCTACATACATCCTTGTACAAATGTTCATTTGTTTCCTTAAGAATTGCAAATCACTCAAGTGAATTCCAGAAGGTCTGTAAACAGCATTTCTTCCCAACAAACAGAGCTGAGAATGCCTACATTCCCCACACCTTGCCATCTTGGGGTACCAGCCTTCTTTCTAATTTTTCTGAAAGCCCCTGTTGAGATGCACATTCAGAACCTCCCCTTTCTCATTACACATTGCCTCATGAATACATAATTTATCTTAGGAAGTATCTAGAAACTTCTGGAAGATATTCCTAGTGGTAGTAAATAAAACTTGATCTGACTTTAGGGCTTTTCCGGAGAACAGAGGAAGCTGAAAACCATCAAGGCAACATTTTACATGTTTTATACCCTGATAACTAGGTCTCTCTGATGGGAATGTAAAGTAACTAAACTACGGAGATGCTTAACAAACATGCAAAGATAGATCTTAAGCAATGTAGGGAGCCATGGATTTTCCCCCGAGTCAAAATTATGTCAAAGTTTTAATCTCCTTTAATTTCTTTCTTTTTAAAGAATAAATATAAAGGCATTGTCTCTCAGTCCTTGAAAATAAGCATGGGAATCACAAGAAAAATTTCGTCCTTTGAACTGTGATTAAGCAAACATTTACATATTAATATAATTTCAGACAAACTACAGAATTCTAGCAATTTATTACAGTTCTAATTTGCAATAAGGGATACCAGTGATATTCCTGCTGATATTTTAATAGAAATTTAAAATGTATATTTATAACACTTAGTCACTTCCCTTTAAAAATAAAATCTTTTCAGCCTGCATGTAAAGTGGCCAGATGCCTAATTAGGATTCCTGAAACTCAGCTGTATTGAGTTAATAAGTATCCGTGGCAAGTATAAACCAGATTATTAGATTAACTAAAATAACCCATTCTTCAACAATGAAAAAAAATACTTGCAAGTTCATAAAATGAGCTGTCAAAGTGGTTTGGTCAATTTTTAAATAAGATTATTATATTTACATGTTCTTGCTGACCTATACCATAATTAGAAATCAAACTGTGCCTAATTTATCTCCCTTATTTTTTGCTGTTTCCCCTCAGGTCTCACTCCTCATTCCCTGGAAATATTTTATTTTTGGCCTGAAAGAAAGGTTATAGATTATTGAAGTTTATGTAAGGTTTTTTTTTGTTTGTTTCTTGAAGGGTAGAAAAAGATGAACTATTTTTGATATATGTATCGAATTGTGTGTGTGTATACAATTTCCCTATTTTAAAGGTTTTGTGGTATATATATACAATGGATGAAATTTCAGTAATCCGAGTTAGTCAATTGGCCACTCTTCCCACAGCTGAAAAGAGTTTTTTATGACGAGGAAGCAATGAAGAGTTATAAATATATATTTTTAACTTCTACTAAGATGATGAATAAATCCATCCATGATATTCAGTAAATTACTGACATTCTGCAGCTTAGTCATGTTTGAAGCTAAATTAATAAATTCATGTTTGCATAAATCTTTATGCTTATTTTCAAGGAGTCTAGAGATAAATGCACTTATATTTTGTTAAGAGAGATAATTAAACTCCCACAGGAAATAAAAGTAACACAAAGATAATGTTTATGGGCGCCTGGGTGGCTCAGTCGGTTAAGCGTTTGTCTTTGGCTCAGGTCATGATCTCAGGGTCCTGGGATCGAGCCCCATGTGTGGCTTCTTGCTCAGCGGGAAACCTGCTTCTCCCTCTCTCTTTCTCCCTCTGCCCCTCCCCACTGCTTGTTCTCTCTCTCTCTCTCTCTCAAATAAATTAATAAAATCTTAAGAAAAGATAATGTTTAATACTTAGTTCAGGGGCGCCTGGGTGGCATAGCGGTTAAGCGTCTGCCTTCGGCTCAGGGAGTGATCCCGGCGTTATGGGATCGAGCCCCACATCAGACTCCTCCGCTAGGAGCCTGCTTCTTCCTCTCCCGCTCCCCCTGCTTGTGTTCCCTCTCTCGCTGGCTGTCTCTCTCTCTGTCAAATAAATAAATAAAATCTTTAAAAAAAAATACTTAGTTCAAATCGTTAGCATGAAAAATTAACATAATGGATGCAAAGGGCAAAAATTCTTACTTGGCATCTGGCAAGTACTCAGTATCAGCTCTTCTCAGAAGTGGTCGCTCTGCCTGCCATAGCCTGGCTACTGACCCCCACCCCGTATGTTTCCTTATTGATCAAATGAGGATAATAATAGTACCCACTCCATAGGATTGCTACGAAGATCAAATAAATGTTGAGAACAGCGTCCAGCATACAGCAAATTCTCACCAAATGTTAGTTTTTATTTTTAACCATTAGTACCCGGCAAAAAGTATCTTGCCTAGATTATTACTAATGGGATTTCTATACATCTTATCTTACTAATCAGATTGCAAAAAATCTTGGACAATAGAGATAGGGTCTCGTTTTTCTTTTGTAGCTCCCTCCCTTTACAGCTTTGTATAATGAGCATGAAACCCACATTCTGTAAATGCTACTGTTTCAATACATAAGTCATTTAGGGAATTAATGTGTAAATTCAAGTAGTGTGAGTTATGGTTTAATTCGTCCCTGACAGAAATGAAAACACAGAATTCCTTCTCAGTCCATCCAGAGGAATCCAAAGGGGGAAAGTCAAATATTTCTTATCATTTACTAATGCTCTGTAATAGAAATGACTCATCGGCCATATTTGTCTTCTCAAAAATAAAGTGTGCTTTTTGAAAAGCATTTGTGTGCTCATTTCTGCCCTATTCGATGAACAATAGGTGGGATTTTTGAACAACAGCAACAACAAAAACAGATGGCAGTTGCTTAGCGGCTGTGCTGGTTCTGAAGCCATTTATAAAACAACAATGCCACCTGTTGGATAGAAAAAAGCAAGCCTGACACAATTTTTTTTTGTTCATAGGACAAGTGTTTATTTATGTCTGCTGTAGGCGATGTGGACTGTTGGGCAAAAAAAAAAAAAAAAAATGAAAAAAAGTCCCCACTGTCAAGAATTTAGTCAAGCAAATGAAAGATAGTTTCTACTCACAGCTAACATATGAGTCTCTGTTTTAAAACCTGACATCCCCTCACCGAAATTCTCCCAAGGATTTTTGTCTATCTGGCATTTGCTCTATTGCTCCTTCACAGCCAGTATGTTCCCTCTCCTTGTAAGGGGCTGCTGGGGGTGGGGGGGAAGCAATCTCTAACACATGTCACTTAATTAAGAGGAGACATTACTTTAAATAAATCAGATAATTGTTTAACAAGTCAGAAAAGATGGTTCCATCTGGGGGAACAAGCTTTGTACTGGCCTCTCCTTGCCATTGCTACACAGTCAGAAATCTCTGAAAGGTCAAGAAAGAAAAATCAGAGTTTGATATTCTGATAATGAGATGACATGTGGATCCCAGTCCCTGACCTTGAAAATCAAAGCAACGTCTTTGTTTGGGACAGTTTTAGAGTGTCTTCAGAGGGGGAAGCCTATCACTACTGCTCAAGAGGACACCTTGCCACTCACCAATGCATTAGTCTAACGATGAAAGCACTTGATGCTCTCGCTTTTCCCTTGTGAGAAAGCACATACCGAAGTTGACCTTGGCTGGGCTTCAGGCAGCAGAGAAAATCTGAAATTGCTTGCTGCCATTGCCACATGTATCGAAAACCCAAGAGGGCATGACAGATGGGAAGTAAAGTTTGCATTATCAAAGAACAGAAGTGGTCTAAAGGAAAGAGGCATCTCTGCTGTTTTTGTTTTTGTTTTTGTTTTTATCATTGGGCAAGATAGGACCTCTTTGGATTGATTTTCTGGCCACGAAACCAACTTAGGTAAAGAAAAAGATAGGTGTGTGCTCAGAACAACAGTTGTCACTTGCGTGTACAAAAATAACTATAATATAAGGCAAGGTGCAATGTCATCTGAGTGTCATGAGTGATTTGGAAATTTATGGGTCATAAAAATTTCAATTAAGATAAACAGGGAAGACTTACACGAAGAAGCTCAAATTGGGAAGGTAAAAGCAAGGAAAATCTGGGATCCAATCAGAAAGAGAACCAGACTGTGGGGGTCATTAGGACAGTTTAATTTTTTTTTTTTTTTTTTTTTTTACTTCTTATTCTTCCAGGCACATTGTACAACTGCACTTTCCTGCCTCGTGTAAGCTAGGGATGGCTGTATGACTTACTCCAGTGAAATGTGAAGGAAAACAGTGTATGTTATTTCTGGGCTTTAAAAGGCAGTACAGAATTTTCCATGTATCCTTTTCCTGCCTCAACAACTGTGGATCCAAACATTGGGATGAAGCTTCATTCCGTCTGGTCTCTTGGTAGCCAAGACTATCAGACACCTGCTAATTCACATTAGACGTATACTTTCATGGCGTTCTGTCACCAAGATTTCGAGGTTTGTTACTGCAGCATAACCTGGTCCATCTTGACTAATACAAGGCATTTCCATGAATATATAAAACAATTAGCTAATAAAAGCAAAAATAAGAAGGACAGTCTTCGAACCTAAAATTAGGGTAGAACTAGAGGAAAAGAATTTATTCAGTAGCTATAAAGAAATGTTTCATGGGTAGTATACAAAGTAAGCAAATATCTGTAGATACATACAGTAAACATAGACATATAGTAAATATAGATGATAGATAGATAGATAGATGATATAACATAGATAGAGATAATGTATTTCCAAACCTTAGCCTTCCTCCCACTGAATAACCCGTTGTTCCCCTATTTCCCCAACACTGAAAGCAGCCGCAGCAACAACACGGGGGTATGTTTCAGGTAGCTCCTTCCTCTGTTAAATTATTTTTCATTCCCCAGACTGGAAATTAACAACATCAGCTGGATTCCCTGCTTCTCCCTTTGCCCACACAGGGTTTACACAGTAGCAGAGTAATTTTATTAAAACATAAGTCTGACTGTGGCAAGACACAGTCTCTGCACGAAGCCTTCCAACAGCTCACGACACACTCAGATCAAGTCAGTCCTCCCGGAGCTCCTAAGGTCCTGTGTGTTCACTGCCTCTGACTTGTGTTTCCGCCCCGTCCTTAACTCTGCAAATAGCTGTTCCTCAACTTCCTCAAGCACACATCTTGCCTAAGGACATTCGTAGTTTCCAGTCCTCATGCCAAAGTGTTCTTCCTTGGATGACTACATGCTCGCTCCCTCCTTTCCTTCTGGATTCTGCTCAGACCTTTTCTGATCACTTTTCACACTTGAATGACGACCTGTCACAGTGGCTATGCTTTATTTTTTTCTCTAGTATCTAAGACCCTATGATAAACTCTATTATTTCCTGTGTCTTTGTTAATAAACTGGTTCCCCTAATGGAACATAATAAGTTCCGTGAACACAGCGCCTGTGTTTATTTTGTTCTCCATGGAATTCTGTTCCATCACCCAGAAGAGTACCTGGCACGGAGCAGTTGTTCGAGAATGATTATTTTCTCAATGCTGAACTGTGCTCTGCGGTGTGGCTTCTACTCTGCCTTTTCAGTCCCTGAATTGGCCACTCAGCGTCTGTCTGGGGTCAGGTGCAGGGTCAGAACCTGCCAGCACGATAGCCCCAGGAAGAAATCAAGAGGGCTTACTGCTAAGGTTCCCAAATGCAGTCCATGGAAAAATTTGTTCTTGCCCATGAGGCAGAGAGACAAACAAGGGCCGATTTTGAGAGTTTTTACATACAGTTAATTTTTTAAATTTAAGTTGTGTCCTGACATCTTTGGCACTAATGTGTCCTTTCATATGAAATGATGATGGAGTTCCAGGACAGCTTTTTGTCTGGCAGTTTGTTTGTTTGTGTTTTCCTTTTCATTGGCTTTACTTGGCAAATGTTAAAGAGTTTAGAGTCTCCAGTGATTTTCAGTTTTCAAATATTCTAGAATTACCTATCCTAAAAGGTGAGAAACTGAAGCCAGGAGAGATGACATGACTCCTGCAGGTTCAAAGATCAAGGTTTTAGCAGAGCTGAAGCTAAGACATGCTCCCTCATTTCCAGCCAGTTCTGCTTTCTCTACGCAAGACTCCTTTCCTCTGGGAAGCCCTTTGAGAACGATTCCTTCTCCAACTGGGAGTGTTCTTTATCCCCTGACACTTGTTCTTTTAATTATTAAACACTTTGGGGCTCTAGTAGAAAACCAAGACTCCTCTTTCTCATTTTTCTGTCTTTACTCCCCTCTGGAAAACAAGAAAAGTTTAGGATTGAGACTAAATACTTTCATTTCTTGCCATGTCCCCCAGGATGAGGACCACTGCCAGGAGTCAGATTAAAAGAATAGGTACTTTTTGTTGATAACTGCACAAGGTGTAGAAATTATATTTTCTCCTTTAGAAATTTGACTAATTTATTTAAATATTTCTTTGTTGCTTAAAACAACAACATAGAAGAGCTGAGAGAATAAAAGTCCCAACACTCTTCCCGCAGAGAAAACCACAAGTAACAATTTTGCAAATATACTTCTAGATCTTTTTCTACTTACATATATAAATAAGTAGTGTTCTAGGAATAGCATGGGAAAACCCTGTAAATTTGTGAGAGAATGCATGCACACACACACACACACACACACACACACACACACACACTGAGAGAACATATACCACTATGCTAACAGCGGTTCTATCTGAGCAGTAAGAGTAAGAGTGATATGTAACTTTTATACACCATTTTAACACATAGTGTTAAAAATAGGACTTCAACAGAGAGCAAGTTAAGGTTGCATGAAATATTTAGGGAAGTCAAAGAGTTTAAGAAAGTCAGTTCTAATAAGATGAAGTGTCCGTGTTAGAAGCAGGTTGAATGGTTAGGACAGGCTAAGAGGGGGAGTAGAAGGCTACATTGTGGGTAGAACATTCCTAGTTGCTATATTGTCTGATCACTCCTTTGCTGTCCTGGTTGTTGTTTTGTACATTTCTCAAGTCCTCTGTGTGTGTGTGTGTGTGTGTGTGTGTGTGTGTGTGTGTGTGCATATATGCATTTTGCAAATATCCAACTAAACTCTAAACTTTATTGTAGACCAGAACCTTGTCTCCGGTGTACTCATTGTCCCCCTACCTGGGGGGGGGGCTGCACAGTACCCAGCACTAGGTAAACACTGAATGCCTATCATGTTGACTTCTGCATTTGTTTATTCTCTTCCTTAAAGACTGTTTGAGCTAAAGATGGCTAGAGTTGTTAAGAAATTCCTTCCCCATCCCTGGTACTATATTGGCTCATGAGCTGCTTTCAGTTATGTTTCTTGTTGTCTTGGAATCTGGCCTATAAGCAGGCAGAGAATGCCAAGCGCACACCAGATCACAGTCGGCAAAGACTGGTCATCACAGCTGACATGGAGAATGGAATGTGTTCCCTTTATGGAGAGCATGGCCCTGGAGAGAAGGTCCGAATCTTCATGAGCCAAACAATTGATTATAGCACCTTCCCACCACCCAGAATGTCCTGACTTCTGTCTATATGGGAACCATCTGGGCCACCATCATGGGCTGTACATTACAATCACCATCAGTAAACTTGGAAAATCATTGGATTCCAGGATCAAAAGGGACCTTAAAGGTATCTTAATCCAACATCCACCTTCTTTATAGTGAAGTTATTGATGACTGTTAGCAATTTATGTAATGCATTCGTTGTTAGGAATTCTTTTCATCCATATGAGGATGTGAAATCTCCCTTCCTGAAACTTCTACCCATTGTTTGCTCACTAACTAATATTTGAAAATTGACCTCTTTATATGTCAGATTCTGTGTTATGTGTGGAGGCTGGAAAGATGGGTAAGGCACAGCTCCTGCTTTCAACAGCATCATGCTTGGGTTGAAATTCAACTATATAAATATATAACAAATATGCTGTATTTGTGTGCAATGATTAATAGTTCTGTAGGAAAGCAGGGTAGAAGAGTACCTAACCCAAATTGGGCTGGCAGGGTGAAGGAATGGAAGATTTCTGATGTATGCACTATGTCACTTCTCTTTCTAGCTTCTTAACCATGGAACTATTTAATCAGCTACTAGTCAACCCAACTATATCACCTAGAGAAAACTTCCACATCTGTTCCATGAAAATAATAATCTTTGCTGGGGCATAGTGACTGAATCCCTATCATTCATTTCCCCACTCCCCTCCCACCCCTTGTAGAAACAATAAGGTTTCAGGAATTAACCCCTTAATCTCATATACTTTGCCAGGATCACTAATCTAAGCCTATCAGCGTATAGCATTCCATTGAAGACAATTACTGTTGAAGGAGTGGGAACATTACGAAGGGAAAAATTATGTTCTGTGCTTGGGAGTGGCATACTTTCTTTCATTTTTTCTTTCCAGAAATGAATGAGGTAACATGTAGCCTATTTCCTACTAGGAGCAACTTAGATCCTTGATGAAGCCAACACTGTTATCAGAAAAGAGACAAAAAGAAATTGGGTCCTTGATCATATTATTGGACTGCATGGACCAGTTCTGACACACACTTCCAAGCATGTAAGCCAAAAAAACATAGTTACTCTTGTAGCCAGTTTGATTTGGCTTTTCCGTGACTTGTATCTAAAAGCATCTTAAGTGTTTAACTTGCCTAAAGCCTTATTGAAATGAAAAAATGAATGTCTATGTTTTTTTTTTTTCAAACAACCAGTGTAATAATATTCAGAAGGGAAAGAAAGTTTCTTCGGTATTCTTGTTTTTGTGACTCAATTATGGTTCCTTGTGCCCAAAGGCACATTTTCCAGGAGAAGTGTTCTTGATTCACTTAGAGAATGGATAACAGTTGGAAGCAATTCAGCTCCGCAAGTATTGATTACATGTCTACTCTTTGCCCTGCATTATGCTGGGCACCAAGGTATATGCAAAGTGGTTCTGAATAAGATATGGCTCCTTTCTTCAAGGAGCTTAACATCCTTTGGAAATCAAATGTAATATAAGGAGTTTGAGCTTTGGTGTCATACACTGAGTTTCAAATCTTGCCCTGCCTATTATATGTCTGGCACTATACATAACGCTGTCTCGTTCAATCTTCACATCAACCGTTAAGGTCATTATTTATGAATGAGGAAATTAAGTTCAAAGAGGTAACTAACTTTCCCAAAGTGACTTGTCAGACATGATGGCGCTGGGCAATGAATATAGGACTGAGTCCAAAACCAAAGGTATGACCAATGTTTAGGTGGGATCTGAATACGCCGTTAATAGGCAAGCACCCCCAGACAGCCAATTTATGTCTATTGTAGTACTTCTATCTTGAAGATATGCTCTGAAGTCAAAGGTGGTGCTCAGTTGGTCTTTTTTTAGGGGAAAACTCTCAAATGAGGCAAAAGCTCCATCTGATGGCAATTAGTGCAAAAGGCAAGAGCATCGAACAAGCTTTTTTGGTTATTTATCCATTTAATGAAGATTTATTATACCTAATATATGACAGGCATTGTGCTAAACACAATGAAGAATACAAAGATTCACGAGGTTCAGTTTCTGCTCGGAAGGAGCTGTGGCCTTTTAAGTAACAATAACTGCCATGCATCATATGTCTACTAACTGCAAGGCATTTTTCATAAGTCATCCGTAACCTTTAAATGGCAGTGCACTGTAACTCTCTTTGTTCCCATTTTATGGATGAAGAAGTTGAGACTTAGAAAAAGCCATACTCAAGTCACACAAGTCAAGTCAAGTTTTGAAAGCAAGTCTGACCCCAAAGCTTGTGTTCTTTTTATGGGGAGACTTCGCCACATACACTTACCACCCAAACTTGATGGACAGAGGTAGTGTCCAGTAGGCTCTCCTTTTTTATCCTCCAATCCTACTGCTTGGCTCCCATTCTCTTCCACACTGAGCCTCCCAAGTGCTGTTTGCTTAGGCACTCAGTGACTCCACATCCTGTGTGTTCAGCTCTGTAGCAGACCTCTATTATCTTGTCCTAATGTTTATGAAGTGAATGATTTTGAGAAATCTGAGGTCTGAGCATTACGTTTCAAGTTCTGTTGGCCATAATAGGCCTTCTTGCCTCTAGTGTTGAACTGGCTATATGATTTAAATTCAATAAACACATTTCGAACACTTACTAGGTATGCTAGGTCCTTCCATATATGTTGTGTCATGACTTCCATTTTGCAAATAATGGATTTGGAGCTGTAGTAAATTCCTCAAGGTCATTCATGTGGTAAGTGTAAGTCCAAGGTTCAAATTCCAGTTCTCTTGATCCAGCGTAGTTTTAAAAATATATCCAACTTTTCAATATATTTTCCAGGATATGTCCGAGTCTAATATATTTTCTGTTACACCAGATGTGAATGTTGTTGGTTTTTGCATGGTGAGAACTACTTTTATTTAAAGCATTTACTCTCTTTCTTCCTCTCATTCCACTTCCATGATTGCTTTCGGAATATTTTACGTCTGTGCAACCTCTGCTTTTTTTCCTTGGTGTCTCATAATTACTGGTCCTGGCTCCATGCTCTCTCCCATAACTATTCCCAGAGGCCAGCTCTCACCATGTTACAGCCTGTCTCTCAGTTAACTTTTCATGAGAAATGCCTCTTTTGTGGCATTTACCAAAGGGAAAAAAAAAAACTCCCAAGCTTCTCTAAATAGCATAAAGTAATGCTTTTCTCATAGTCTTGAAAAAGTTTCTTTTTCTTTTCTTTTTTTAACTTGTATGACTTATCCCGTTAGTAGGGCCTAGACAGCTTGCCACATGAAAACTCTTCAAGTAGACTTTCTTTAAGCCTTAGATATGACTAAAACAGTGATTTACTCTCCTTAGCCCCAGGTAATCTCTTGGGAATGCTTTATGATTTTCAGAAAGGAAAAAAATAGCAAATGAAAAATGTGAGATTTATTTTTTAAAATTAATGTTTACGGTAAAACTCAGTAGAGGTAAGGACCTCGTTTGGGTAAGGCCACAACAGTTTTTATGTCTATTACTTGGTGAAGTTCTCAGCAACAAATAAGACTTTTCTGTATTTCTTGCATAAACCCATCTTGCTTGAAACTTCAGTGTGGTGGTCGTTGAATTGAACTGAAAGACAGAGTGGAAATAAGAAAAGAGGTAGGGTCACTCACTGCTACCTTCAGAAACTGTGTTTTTGGAGTTCTAGCAAGAGAAAGTTGACGTAAGATTAAGATTAAGACTACCTTTCATTGTAGAAAGGACAAGTGGAAAAAATGTCCTAGTCTTTTGTGAGAATAAGCAAAATCATGCTTTTAGCAAAGTAGTGAAAACGAACAAAGCTTCAGCAAAGTAGTGAAAGAAATACAAACTGAGGGCTTCAGAGGGGAGGGGGGTGGGGGAATAGGATAGGCTGGTGATGGGTGGTGGGGAGGGCACGTATTGCATGGTGAACTGGGTGTTATACGCAACTAATGAATCATCGAACTTTACATCAAAAACCAGGGATGTACTGTATGGTGACTAACATAATATAATAAAAAAACATTAAAAAAATTAATTAATACCTGAAGAAATAAATATAAATCTAACTTATGAAAAAAAGAGAGAGAAATAACTGAGAAGTCTGATAAATCCCACATCAACTACTTTTCACCTGCAAGTGGTTTAACATCTCTGGGTTGATAATAGTTATCACTTCATAGGATTGTTGTGAGGTTTAAATGAGATCATAAAACAGAGCACTTAGTAAAGCACAGCTTACCTGTTGATCCTAAGTTTGGCAAATATCCTGGCTGCTATGATAATGATTATGCCTATTTTTTCTAGATGTATATCTTCAGTGAAGCCCAAGTGGTGTGACAAGGTATTTCCACTGGGTATCTGGTCACCCCTCAAGCTTATAATCCCTTACAGCAAAAACAGATTTTTCTGAGATCAAAGTGAAAGGATGAATGGAACCAAAGACATTGGCCGAGGGGATAGATTTAAATTGCTCATTGACACCAGTCAGTCATGCATTTCCAATGTGTGCTTACTGAGGCAATTAGCCTTCAGTCTATAAGTATAGGTGACTGGATTTCCTAATAAAGTATTGGTTAAGAAAGATTACATCACTCCAAGTCTCAGCATATGACTTCAGAACTGGCCTGTCACTCCCATCCACATTGTCAAAGCAAGTCATATGGCCAAGCCAGAAGTCTAAGAAGCAGGCAAATACACACCCTCCGTGATGAAGCTGTGGCAAGGGTGTGGATGCAGGGAACTAGAGAATAGGGGTCATTCAGCCTACCACTCTGAATCATCCCCGATCCTATAAAAAGTGCTTTCACCTGAAGAATTTGAAGTTTCCTTATTAAAAGGGTTTTTCTTCCTTCACTTTTCATCATCATTCAAGGTTCTAAATTCCCTTCACCCCTCCCTTAGCCAGAGTCCAGGAGTCTTGTTTTCATGAACAAGCAACATTAATATTCATGGTACTGCCTAAGTTTACTCTCTGTAAATAATAATAAAAGAAATAGGATACATAATCACTTTCTCTCTCTCTCTCTCTCTCTCTCTTTCTCTCTCTCTCTCACTTTCTCTCTCTCTCTCTCTCTCTTTAATACAGAGAGAGAGAGAGAGAGAGAGAGAGAGAGAGAGAGAGAGAGAAACTATAGAAGGTATCCAAAATAAGGAAAAGCTAATTATTGAATTATTGGGTAGGATTAATCTGAATGTCTTCATGGAGAATTTGAATATTGAGTATAACCTTGAAGGAAATTACTAAGCTCTCTAAAGGCTTAATTACTCCAAAAGTGTTTAAATAGTCCAAAAGTCCAGTTGTAACATTCCACCTATTACCCACATGGTGAGTAAAGAGCTGTATGGACTGGTTAACATTTTGCTCTTTCACTTGTTATTCGCCACAAGCCTTTGTCCAGCCATCTCAAGAATGCAGACCATTAGTGCAAGGCGAATGAGTGACAGCAGGGATAGCTCAGACCTAACCCATCACCACAGCTAGAGAGAGCTTAAAGGCCAACTTTTGGGGGTCAGGAGTAGGGTGGCTCATGCATGCGCTCTGTGTGTGTCTCTCTCTCCCCATATGTGTACCCAAGTATGTGTACGTATGATCAAAAGTAAATGTTTGCTATGTTTATTGATCAATTAATGCCCATCAGTGATCAATAAATTGTACTATATCTGCTTAGTTGCTGTTACTGTCATTAGGAGCCATTAGTCCACTAAAAAGATCTGTTTTGAGCCACTAAGGTGATGTAGGGCCTTCCCCCGCTATGTGAAATGGGAGCGTTCCTATGAAATCTTTCATAATCCGAAATGGGGTAAAACGAAGAAGCAATTACCATTAATTTACATGGAAAAACTTCCGAGCTTTCCCAGACTCAAAGAATAACCTCTCTTAGGCTTTTCTGACACCGAGGGCACATCTTGCTAATGGACGCACAAACTAAACTGAGATAAAGCACAGATGCTTACAAGACTGTTCAAAGCTGGATGCTGAGATGCTGCGAATCGTTCCAGGGGGGAACGTGGCAGCCTCGCTGTCGCTGCTCACGGTACCTGCTGCAAAACGAAAAACATGCTATTTTCACTTTCCATCCTTATTTTTTTGGGAAAGTGAAAATCCTCTTCCAATTTCTTTTGGTTAACGTAAACAGGTACAAATGTAAGGTCTTCTGTCAAAGCAAAGTGGCATCCTGCAATCTTCTGGAACGTGGGGGATACCTGTATTGTACAGTTGCCTTTGCCCTACTGTTCCTAACACCAAGTTTAAAGTAATAGAGAAGAAGCTGATTTTTGGGTGAAGTACCCCCTTTTCAGTAGTTCTGTACCACTTTGATTACCCTTCACCATAGAATATACCATTCTTTATCGCACTTGTTCACTTGTCTGTCTCCACCATTTGATCATAAGCACCAGGAGGGCAAGCAAGCAGTTGTCTTCGCTTCTCGTTTATCTCTTGGTACAGTGCCTGCCATGCTTCAGATGCTCAATAAATATTTATGGAGAGAAATAAACAGCATTCCGGTAGGTTACACAGCACAATACAAGGGAAGCATTTTGTAACTTGTCAATGTTATACAACTATCTTATAATTATTTAATCTCCAATAATTTAATCTCCATTAAAATTACCTAATGAGAAAAATTACAATAAGCGAACTTCGGGTTACAAATGTACCAGCCCAGGCAATCTGCCGACTTTGCACCCTATCTAATTGGGGGGTTTTATGGATAGATCTCAGCATGAACATGCACAGTGTATACTTAACAATGTGGGCTACAGGGATATAAACATGCCTCATGGTGGGGGGCAGGCCTACACCCACTGCCTACAGACCCACAGAGACAACCACATTAGTAACAGACGATCCTGGACTTCACATTGGAATGATTTCACTATGAAAGTCCCTCAAGGTTGTGAAATATAACTGACATTCAAGTGCAAAATAAAATGCAAGTCTTAGCAGAGGAAAAATACAGTTTTTCTCCGTGTTAAAAAAAAGAGAGAAGATTTTTTCTCCCTGAATGCTAGGACCATAATGATTCAATTTCTCTTGCACCAATCAGCATCAGCTTGTGAGATCCAGACCTGGCACATGGAAATTTCAGCCTTAAGTCAAATATTATTTCAAAGTTAATGACAAAATCTATTTTTGCAGTGGTCTTGTTTAAAATATTTCCCCTTAATACTCTTGAAATGCTGTAATTGAAAGCAGTTATTTGAGATGCCAGTGCATACTTCTTTAATTATGTCCTGTACCATCTGTTTCCAATGAAAGGGCAGTATCTGTTTGCAGTTACCAATCTTATGAAAAACAGGCTTGTCCCGAAATAGATTGGAACTAAAACCAGAAAGCATTTCTTTCAGAGGCATCCTTTCAAGCCAATTAACTTTAATCATTATAGAAATGTTTATTTCCCATCTTAGTCTCTCTTCACATGTAAATTCCTTCAGGGGAAAAGATCTCTTTTTGTGACTGTTTGAATAGTTCCAATTTGGATTAATCAGAACCCGCTGGCCTGTATATGTTCCAATTGTGAACGCTGGCAGCTTTCTTGATGAAGGAGGCAGTCGGTCCCCAAGGAGAACAGATCTAGAAACACAGCAGGCACACACCTACTGGTCAGAGCAAGTTCGCTTAATTACCCAGGCCCCATGCTTGGCCCTGCGCTGCCTTCTAGGGTGGGGACCAATAAGGTGGTTTGATGGGCCGGAGACCAGAATCCTAAGCTACATCAGTATGAAACCCATCTCCCCAGATGAGCCCGATATTCTCTTAGACCACACGTTCACACGTCACTTGCAGAGAAGTTGTAAGAAGGTTTGGTGACCTTGCAACACATAACATTTGTGGTGGTAGCTTGTAAGTGGCATCACACTACCTAGTGGAGAGGTATTTCTGAATTGCCTCTGCTCTTCAGGGAGATTTTCTAGACACAGGTAAAAAAAAGAAAAAAAAAACTGGTACAAATAAACCCTTAGCGAATTATTTGTTTAATTTATTTATTCTCCTATATTATGGGGATACATTAATAGAAGACATACCAAGTCTCTTATGGTGCCTTGGAGATAAAAACAAAATGGTCAAGAGACATGACACATCCAGATACACATCTTGAGGATTGTGTAACAAGATCATCTCCGCTTAGTGTCTGATGCAAAGTATCTGGGGGCAGTCAGTGTTTAATAAATATTTGATGAATTTAGCTCAGCTAGCATACATGACTTGGCCACCACTTAAGAAAGCTGGCGTTTATTGAATCTTTAATAAGTTCCATTCACTGTGATGAATGTTTTACACACATGAGCTCCTCTAATCCTCAAAACAAACAAACGAACACCCCATGAAATAGATATTAAATATACCCAGTGTTCAGATGGGGCACTGAAACTTCTATATGGAAAATAACTTACTGATGTTGATCAGTTTGTAGTAAATGTCAACACAAGATGAGGAATCTGTCCTAATGGAAAGTCAATATTCAGATACGTTCTCTATTGTCTCTTACGCGCTGCTCAAACTGTCCCTCAGGAAGGCTTGTTTCTAAGACCAAAGCTCAGGGACTTCACAGCCATGTATTTAAAATCTGAAACCGTGTTATCATTATTTGGGAATCAGTGGTCCCCACTCCCATTTCTCCCTAGAATTTTCTGGAGCTGTACATTGACTAGGCCTCCTCATAACGATATCCTTCAACTTCGGCTTGCTGAAGCTAGAGTAAGCGTAGCTTTTGGATCTCATGAGCTTCATTCAAGAAGTGATATTCTCCTTGTTTTCTAAGAATCATTTAGGTAAGTGGTGTATTTTCCCCCATTGGAGTTGAAATGTTACACTGTCAGGTTGGATGGATTTGACAGGCTTGAGTTAAGGAAAGCCACCCATCTATCCCATGCTCTCTTTCTCTGATGCTTTACATGGAAATGTAACAAAATCCCTTAAAATTTCATAATTTAGTCCCATCCCAAACTTTCCAGAAATCAGTCAGGAATTCCTGTGGGAATCTCAAGTGAAAGGCAGTACAGGGTGACACAACACAGGGGGACATGGGGAGGGGAAATGATGGAACATTGGGAAAGAGAACGGAGACACACTAATTACACAGTAGCTGAATGTCTTAACGCATTCACACTAATGAGTGCCTTCTGACATTATGCGGTCAAGGAGAAGCTCGTCTCCATGTCCTTGAGGCTGGCATTCAGGGGTTATGATTCATAAGCTGGGCTGGGAGCTAATGAGTTATGAACATACTCCAAGCACTAATTCTGCATCAAATGGCTATGATCTGTTTGTCAACTGTTCATTTATCATGTAATAATATCAATCACCACTTCTCACTCTTCCTGCACAGTGTGTGAAATTCTACCCTAGCAGCAAGTGAGATGTATCTCTACCCAGAGAACGTTCCATAAATTCTTCAAACACATACACACAAAAATGAGATGAAGGTGAGAGCTCCCTTAAAGAAAATAAGAACAACAGGGTGGTGCAAAAGCCACTGTATTCAAATGAAAACACTAATAACAAAAACAACAATAAAAATAACAATCATTTGGGATGCCTGGGGCCTCAGTCACTTAAGCTTCTGGCTCTGGATTTTGGCTCAGGTCATGATCTCAGGGTCATGAGATTGAGCCCCGCATCAGGCTCCACAGTCAGTGTGGAGTCTGCTTGTCCCTCTCCCTCTACTTCTCCCCCCACCTCAAATAAATAAAATCTTTAAACAAGTAATCATCATTTACTTAGTTTCTCACTGTGTGCCAAGCACAGTGCTAGGAACTTCATAGTGATCTTTATAAGGACCCTTTGAAATGAATGTTCTTATCCTTACTTTACAGATGAAAAAATTGAGGCTCAAAGAGATTAACATTTTTAGATTCCAGAGCTAATAAATGATAGAAGCAGAATTCAAACCCAGTTCTTCCTGACTCCAAAACCTCTACTCTTTCCATATTCATGCATCATCTTAAGGATGGTATTAGTAGAGGGTATGGTGCAGAAACCTCCGTTCCATGAAGCAGATTGAAAAAATAGAGAAGTTAAAGACTAATATAGGATCCTGGAAATATTCCTGAGCTAGACATTAGATCTAAGTTTGATTTTCTGCCACTTCAGTAAAGAACTTTATGACTTGGGTAAATCCTTCTACCTTTCTGGGCTTTAGTTGTATCATCTATCAAATTAAGGAGATGAATTTGGTGCTGTTAAGCATTTCAGTGGGAAGTTTTGGTGTTCAGATCCCACCCTACACTATCTCAGGGCTCTCTGTTGAAGGAGATATTGGAACAAGGCCAAATAGTCCAATAGGGAATGACATACCAGCATTTCAGGTGAAAGGCTCCTTGGCCAATTCATACTAGAGGATCTTGGGCTTTGAGGCAGGACTGGGCCCTTCCCCTACTCTCATCTAGCATGTTTGGTATAGCATACTCCAAATTTACCTAAAGAACTTGTCTCATGAATAAGAACAGTCAGCCTGCCTCAGCCACCCAAGTGCAAAGGAGCATAGGGTCAAAAATGTGGGTGAACTTTCCTTTCCAAAGAAGCCAAGGCAAAAGCAGGGGATGGGAAGAGAAGCAGAAGAGAAATGCAATTTCTCTCCTCTATAAATGACTTCTAAGATTGTTCCTGGTATTATGAGGCCGTGGATCAAGGAAGCTGCTGTCCATAAACAAGCAAGACTAACATTTCATAGACTGCCATTCGAACTGAGACATGCACAGATTACCTACAAAGAAATGGCAATGAGATTAAAAGCAGATTTTTAATTCAAGCAATAGATATCAGAAGACAATGGCATAATACATTCGAAGTGCTAAGGGAAAATAATTGTAAATCTAATTTTTTTTACTTAGCTAAACAATTATTTAAGAGGGAAAGGGAAAACACATTTTACTACACAGTTTCTCACTGAAAAGATTACCAAAGGCTGTGCTTCATGACATTTTCACTTTAGGAACCGGGTAGCTCTCCTGAGCCCCATGCTATCTCTAGCTCTTTCCTCTTCTCCTGCTTTTTCTGTGCCTCTACCATAACATAGACTCTCTAGGGCTAAGGGCATGCACTGCCTTCTAGACCCTGGTCTCAATAACCAGAACCACTGAATTTCTTGCCAAAACAGCCCTGAGCCTACTTATAGATCCTGTATGGGTCTTTTCCCTAGTTGTTGTTTCAAAAGTGGGAGTTTCCACCACTGGTCACATCCCTGTGACTCTAGAGATGGCCCAAAGTTGGCTGTTTACAAGGGTGTGGGTGGAACTTGGATGTATGATAGGGAGAACCATAAACATGCATGTAAGGCTTTTAATTGTGTGGGATGGAGCCAGAGTGGGAGAAGAATGTGTGCAAGCTGCAAAACCCAGGCCAGGGGCCCACTCTCCCAAGCCATGACTTTCTGGCTTGGAAGTCCAAGAAATCCAAGAAATCTGATTTGAACCTAGACTTTGAGATTGTTACGAAGGTACATTTGGAATTAGTTTTTTAAGAATAGGATCATACTCTTTACGACATTCTGAATAAAATACCCAACATTTAATTTTACAAAAAAAGAAAAACCAATAAATTGCTAAACATGAGATAAACATTTCTTTTGCATCACTTATTGATTTTACAAATCCCTCTAACTTTAATATTAATATACGAAGAAAATTAAATTGGTGTCACTTTTTCAAAAAGCTCCATTCCCAGTATCAGACTGGTTTTCCTCTCTGCCACCACCGAGGCAATTATTGCCACATTCCCTCTAGCACCCCCACCTTCCTAGTTTTGTTACTTAATTTATTTAAGGGTTATGACACCTATATTGTGTTTTGCAACCATAATTCCTACATGTTTTTCCTATTTTTAAATGGATTCAATACTCACGAGTATTTGTTTTTCTTTAATTTGACCAGTTTTCCAATCTGGCATTCTTAATTTCTTTAAAAATCATTTAATTGTGAGATTTTATAATTGAATGTTTTAGTCAAGAATTCTTCACTGAGCTCTATACTCCTTTGATTTTTTCATATATGAGGTGTCTGTCTTTTCTCCTATTTCCTGAATGGCAATTGGCTGGGTTAAATATTCTAGGGTCCGACATTCGTTACTACAGAAACTTGTAGACATGCGTCATTATATTCTGGAAGTTTTTTCCTCCTTTGGTGACTCACTTTTTCTGCCTAACTAACTAAAGCAATTCCTTTTTAAGAAGTTTTTTTTTTTCTTTTTAGTTCAGTAATTTGAAAGTAATTTAACCAATATTCTAGATAGCATTAATTTTCTATCATTATTTCTTAATATGCAAAGTGCCCTCTCAAGCTGTAAATTCAATTCATTCTTCATGTCAGGAAAATTTTTGTTATTATGTTGTATCTTGAGTGGAGGTCTTTATCTCAGGGATGCCAACTGCCCTCAATGTTAGATTATATTGTCTTTCATGACTATCCTCTTCCCCTAATTGCTCAAATCTTTTGTCTGTGATTATTTCAACATCTGACCCCATGCCATTAATCCAGTTTTTGTTTTTTGTTTTTTTTTAAAGATTTTTTTTATTTATTCGACAGAGATAGAGACAGCCAGCGAGAGAGGGAACACAGGCAGGGGGAGTGGGAGAGGAAGAAGCAGGCTCATAGCAGAAGAGCCTGATGTGGGGCTCGATCCCAGATCGCCGGGATCACGCCCTGAGCCGAAGGCAGACGCTTAACCGCTATGCCACCCAGGCGCCCCTCATTAATCCAGTTTTTAATCATGCTTGTTCATTTCCTTGTCCTTTCTAATTCATTTATGAACTCTGCAATGTTGTTAATGGTCCATAATTTATTTAACTCGTTCTCCAACTTCTTTTTTCATCTCATTCTTTTGTCTCATTCCATCTTTGGACTCCTATTTTTACAAGGTTATTTTCTGTCATAAAGCATATATAGCATTATACCAGGTTAAAATGGTACAGAGGAGTAAGGGCACAGATAACATATATAAATATATATTATATAACATAATATAGAGAGAGTATTTTATATACACAGACAACCATTAAATTCAGATAACACGATGTTTTGTCTAAATTATTAAGCACTTAGGCTTGGACATTAAAATCTTTTATACTATATTTTCATATATATATTTATTTCTAAAGGGAAATTGAGGAATGCAATACAATTTCTATTAATTTCCTTCCATTATATCAGTTTATATTAATTCAGTCCAGGTCAGATCAACTCAATTTAACTGAATACAACTGCTTGTTCTAATCCTGGTCCACGTTCATACTAGCATGAGAAAGTAAACCTCCAGCCCTGAATAATGCCTCTCTGTTGCCGGTGTTTGCTCAAAGCACCCTCCCACTACCGCACTTACTCTCTTGTCCAGGTTTTTCTCTCTCATCTTGTGGCCCTTTGATCTTTTGGCTTTGTGGCCCAGCTCCTATGACTTGCTCTAGATCCCTCTTTGTTTTGACAACTGATCTGAACCAGTTCCTGTACCCTACCAATTCTGGTCCATTTCACTAATCTCTTCTTATGATCCATTCAATTTTTATGACTCTGCGACTCAAAATAAGAGACACTTCAGCTAAAGACTAGTTCTAAAAAATTCCCTAGACTCTGAAACTACCTTGGCCTCCCTACCAGTGTATAATGCACTGTGTCCCTGTGAGACAAAAAAATGGTAGAGAAAGACCACTTATACTGTAGACTAAAAAGGCAATGATGCCTCAACCTTTTCCTCACTGTACTTTGTCCCTCACTGTTTACACCCATAGCTTCCCTAACCGGGTAAAGCCAGAAAGTCTAGCCCAACCTGGGACTCCTTTTATGTGTGCTGATGCAATTCCTAAACAGTGCATTGGGAGAGGCAGGCACGCAACCGAGGACCAGCATCAGTCCAAAGTGGCTCAAAATAAATTACTTTCCAAATACTTCAAAGAGATAAAGAAGGCAGACAGACTATATGGCTGGTAAAAATTTGGCGTCAAAGGCAGATGATGGATTTAAACCGCAGTTCACTGTATTTTTATGCTTTGAGTGACGGCGTAAGTGTCTTCCTGTTATTCTTGGCAAGGCAAAAAACTCAGATTTTGCCTGTGGTGTTTTTTCTTTACTCTATTATTTTTTTAACTGTGGTAATGCAGTATTTTCCAAAACTGAGAAAAAGCATTAAGTTATCTTCTCTATTGCTCTGGTCAAAGAATTGTTCTTTGATGTGTATTCTAAAACTTCTATGAACTAGGTTAACCTTAAATTATGGTAATTCTCTCTCTACTGTCTCTGGCATATGTCTCCCAATCTAGTGATTCTTATCATTAAGTATTTCTTTCTGAGTCTGGCTTTCCTTCCTTAATTTCCAAAATTTCTATTCATACTTCTCGGAACTACATTTGTCTATATTATGCCGTAATTCTAACACAGGTTATGACCTTCATATTAAGAAGCACTTCCTTTAGTTAATGTACTGAGAGTGGGAAGAGTTATGTATAAGGGGGCAGGATGTTACAGAATCTGAGTGAGGACTTCTCAACCCCCAAGGTGTGATATCTCTTTAAGGTATTCATTGAATGGTACCTTGAAAGGAAAATAAACCATTAGAGATAGCTTGGTGGATGAGTGAATTAGGAGAATTCCAACTCTTTATTATGGTGGGGAGAACAGGACATTACCTAAGTAGGCTCAGCATTTATTGGATCTTTGGATTCTGAGGCTGTTCTATAAGGTCTTCCCACTCTTTCTGCTGAACCTTGAATGTTTTCTCCCCCTGTGTGAGCTCTCATAGTTGTTTAGCTCACAACGCCTCAGTAGTCATTCTTCTTCAGTAGTTGTACTTCCCCCATCCTTGCAAACTTTTGCCCTGAGCATGTGTAGCTTATTATTTGGCCAAAGTTTCAAAATAGATTTCTGAAGCTGACAAAAAAAGAGATCCACCTCACCACTTCTTTTCACCAACTTACTGGAAATCCCATCCAACTGACTAAGACAAGAAAAATAAATAAATGACATACATATTGGAAAAGAAGACATAAAATAGTCCTTATTCAGAGGTGACATGGAAAATCCTAAGAAACCCTCAAATAATCTATTACTAATATATAAATTTAGCAAGGTCACTGGATATAAGGCCAATACACAAAAATTTAGTTTTCATTCTATAATACTAAAGGTGAAATTTAGAAAAAAATTTAAGAAAACATTTACAGTAGCATCCAACAAGCTTCTAACAATACTTAGAGTCAAATTTAGTGATATATGCAAGACCTATACATGCAAAACTATAAATACTGCTGAAATTAAAGAGCTAAATAAATGTTGAGATATACCATGTTCTAGATTAAAAGACTTGATATTGTTATGATATCGATCCTCTTGAAATTAACCTATGAATTCAAAGTGGTAGCAACCAAAATCACTAGGCCTTTTTTTTTTTTAAATGAAATTGGCAAACTCTTTATAAATCTATAGAAAAATGCAAAGGACCAAGAACAGTTAAAATAATCCTAAAAAAGAATAAACTTGAAGGACACACACTGCTGATTTCAAGACTTAATATAAAGCTACAGTAATCAAGAGAGTGTGATAGTTGCATAAAGATAGGCAAATAGGTTAATGAAACAAAATAAAGAGTTCAGAAATAAACACATGGGGTGCCTGGGTGGCTCAGTCAGTTGAGTGACCAACTCTTGATTTCAGCGCAGATCATGATCTCAGGGTCATGAGATCAAGCCCCCCATGTCCCCATGTCAGCGGGCTTTATGCTCAGCAAGGAGTCTGCTTCTCTCTCTCTCTCTCCTCCTGCTCCCTCCACTCCCTCCATACCCCCTCATGCTCTCTCTTTCTCTAAAAATAAATAAATACATATTTTTTAAAAAAGAAAGAAACCCATATTTTTAGTCAATTGATGTTTTTAAACTAAGAATCCAAAGCAATTCAATGGGGAAAGAAAGTCTTTTCAACACGTGGTGTTTGGACCAATTGGCTATCTATATGAAAATAAATGTGGTTTGACCCACAACTCACATGTTACATAAACAATTATTTTGAGATGGATCATAGACCTTTTAAATATAAAAGTCAAGGGGTCTGGGTGGCTCAGTCAGTTAAGCATCTGACTTTGGCTCAGGTCATGATATCAGGGTCCTGGGATCGAGTCCTGCATCAGGCTTCCTGCTCAGCAGGGAGTCTGCTTCTCCCTCTGCCTCTGCTCCTCCCCCTGCTCATGCTCTCTCTGTCTAATAAATAAATAAAAATCTTGAAAAAATTAAAAATATATATATATAAAAGTCAAGCACATATAGTTTCTAGGAAAAGAGTAAAATATCTTTATGATGTTGGTGTAGGTAATAATTTCCTAGACATGACCTAGTAAACGCTAATCATAAAAAAAAGTTAAATCAAGTTCATCAAAATTAAACATTTTGAGGGCGCCTGAGTGGCGCAGTCCTTAAGCCTCTGCCTTTGGCTCAGGGCATGATCCTGGAGTTCCAGGATCGAGCCCCACATCAGGCTCCTCCACTGAGAGCCTGCTTCTTCCTCTCCCACTCCCCCTGCTTGTGTTCCCTCTCTTGCTGGCTGTCTCTCTCTGTCAAATAAATAAATAAAATCTTTTTTAAAAAATTAAACATTTTGAAAGATCCTGTTAAGACCATCACTGGGAGAAAATATATTTTATATATATTCTACTTTCAATATATTAATTTTTTTTAAGGATTTTATTTATTTGACAGAGAGAGACACAGCGAGAGAGGGAACACAAGCAGAGGGAGGAGAAGCAGGCTTCCCGCTGAGCAGGGATCCATACGCGGGACTCCATCCCAGGACCCTGGGATCATGACCTGAGCCTAAGGCAGATGCTTAATGACTGAGCCACCCAGGTGCCCCTCAATATATTAATTTTGAATATATTATTTTATTTTTAATATGATTATATTTAATATAATTATTAATTTATATATACATTTTTTAAAGGGCTAAATACTTGAGCAACATTTTACAAAGAAAATATACAAATGGCCAACTTGCATATGAAAAAGTATAAAGTATTCTGTATCAGTCATGGGGGCCAAAGCAAATTAAAATCACAATGAGATACCAATTGACACTCACTAGAATGTTTAAATTTAAAGACTGATAACACCAATTGTTGATGAAGATGTGGAATTATCAAACCTCTAATACACTACTAGTAGGAATATTATATGGTAAAACCACTTTGGAAACATTCTGACAGTCTTTCATAAAGTTAAACATATACTTATCTGTGATCCAGCTGTCCCACTTTTTGGTACTTACCCAACAGAAATGGAAACATATATTTTAAAAAGTGAATGTTCAAAGCAACTTTATTCATAATAGCTAAAAACTGAAAATGCTCCATTAACAGATGAATGAAGGAAATGTGATACAACCATATAGTGTAATTCTACACACATTATGGCTAAGCCTCAAAAACATTATGCTGAGTTAAAGAAGCCAGACACTAAAGAATCTATAGTATTTAATTCCATTTAGTAGTGTTTGATTTTTATTAAACTGTTCTACAATAGTCAAAACAAATCTATGGTTCTCAGGGTGGGAAAATGGGTGGTTAACAGGGATTAGCTGGGAAGAGGCAGGAAAGATATCTCTGGCCTGATTAAAATCTCTTGGAAAAAATATGGGCTACCTGGGTGTATGCATTTGAGCACTCTTCACCTCTAAAAATCTGAGATATAAATTATACTTTCATTTTTAAAAAGATTTATAATGAAAAAATTCATACTATAATTTTGTTCATTGATGCCATTTCTTCCCGAATGCCTACCCCTTATTTCTCCACTCCTGATGAGTACTTGAGTATAAAATTAAACTTCATTTACCGACAAAACTAGTGACTATATTTATTTAACTACAAGGCTATATTGAGTACCGGTGCCAGGCATTGTTATGTGTCCTGGAAATACAGCAATGAATTTTTTCCCAAGAATCAGCCTAGAGTCATCTCCAAAGAAGGCAATCTGACAGGGGCTGAAAACCAGGGGACGAGGAGAGAGAGGTGCATGTCAGCCAGAGGAACCCTTTAGGGAACTCATTAAGGGAACTCTTGGTAGTGATGAGTTTTGATTATTAAATTAACTTAGACAAAATAATGACTAAAAAGTTTCATGAATAAAAGATGACATTTGAGAGTGACCACAAAAGTCATGGAACTTCTGCTCTGGATGTCACCCGAGAGGTGGGAAGCAGCAAACCCCAGAAAGACAATTTTATCTAGTAGTACTCTGTTATGCTGCTGTCAGCATTGATGGTGGGGACAGTTGACTTGCTTATTTGGCATTCTATCGAGATCACTCTTTCAACACACTAATTTTTTTCTCTTCATTCCTCACAGCAGTACTGTTCAATAAAACCCTCTGTAATAATGAAAATGTTCTAGAGCTGAGCTGTCCAATTTGGTAGCCCCTAGCCACATGTGGCTATGGAGCACTTGAAAAATGTGGCTAGAACAACCGAGGAACTGGATTTTTTATTTTATTTCGTTTTATTCATTTAAATTTAAATAGTCACATGTGGCTAATGGCTACCATATTAGGCAAGTTACCCTCAAAGGTACGCAGGTACTGATTGATACAGCTCCAACCCCCAATAGACTCCAAAGGCGTTGAAGTTCTCTGTAAAAGGTTGCCTTGACTCTAGAAAGTGAATTAGTACACTTTCTTTTCTCTTCCATGCAAATATACTTGACTTTTTGGATAGTATACCTTTTAAACCTCTGGATCTCAGTCTCAGGGAAGCTCGTGGCTTTTCTCTCCTCGTTCTCCTATTGTGAAGCCACTGGACCTCCTTACTGAGGAATGAAATGTTCTTATAACACTCATTTGTTTCTTCAGCAATTTCTGCGTGTGCCTGAAATACAGGGAAAGCCACTGGTGATCAAAACGGTTTTAGCTTCCACCTTCAGGGAATTTACTGCCTGCCTCTGAGGACTTTTGCCCTGAGAGCCTCCGGCAAAACCAGATCAAGCAATTCTACTCTGAATCTCAAGGAGAAACCTGTATTCTTCCCCTTCTACTTCTTTATTCCTACCCCTTTCTTTTTCTTGGTATCCATATACTAGGGCTAGTCTTCATGGATTTGATTTTTCTTTACAGTTATATAATCCAAAGCAATATTTCTGCAGGCTTTTCCTTGAACATTCAGTTCACAAAGCCGTTAACTTTGTATCGATTTGAAAGTAGGTCATCAGAATTTTAGATAATCAAGCCTCCTAGCATTAAAAATCGTTTGTTATACTGATTATTTCAGGGGGATTATTTACAAATTTTGTCAGCCCCTGTGTTCCCCCCTTGATCAATAAAGACAGCTTGACTCATGGGTCAGTTGATTTCCCTGAATGTACTATAATGCAGCAGATAAAAACAGGGCTCCCAGGATTAGAATGTTTGGTTTCAAAACCTGATTCTAGGGGTGCCTGGGTGGCTCAGTCGTTAAAGCGTCTGCCTTCAGCTCAGGGCGAGATCCCAGGGTCCTGGGATCCCTGCTCCGCTGGGAGAGCCTGCTTCTTCCTCTCCCACTCCCCCTGCTTGTGTCCCCTCTCTCGCTGGCTGTCTCTCTCTCTCTGTGTCAAATAAATAAACAAAATCTTAAAAAAAAAAAAAACCCGATTCTACTGCTTATTGACTGTCTGACCATAAATAAGTTAGAGATGTGCTTCATATTTTCATCTGTATAACACAGAAATCAATCTCATAAAAGTAATGTGAAGATTGAGATAACGCCTGCAAAGCTCCAAGAAGAGTGCAGGGTGCATAGCATACCCTCCATCAGCAAGAAGTATCATTTTATCACATGCTTCTTTTCTTCCCTTTTTAGTCTACTAAATTAGAAGAAAAAAAAAAACCTCACAGAGTGTTAGGAATAAGAGCGTTTATGGACGCTTTCAGAGAGTTCTGGACATTCATATTCAGCCCTGAGCTCAGGGACACTAAGATTTCTCACAGAAATCAGTGCTGTGTCAGTTGTCAAGTCAGCCAGCTCCGTTTGAAGTAGGGAAGGCAATAAAGGCCTCTGAGATAAAGGCAAATAGTTTCCGAATACGATTTTTTGTTTCCACATGGCTGTGGAAAGCATTTCTTGGTTCCCTCGTGGATGGGTTATTTTGTTTGTTTGTTTTGCCTTGTTTTCTTTTTCTCAGTTCTTCACAAATCATCGATTTCTTTCTCCAAAGAAGAAGGAAATCCCCAAATGTGGAATGATCAAGGTCTCTGGGATTGACCGTGGGGTCAGCTTAGTCTTATTTCAAAAATCCCAGTATCTCATCCTCAATAATGAAAATGCTGATGCTACTGCCCCCATACTAATAGGTTCCAGCCAGATAAATGCTGAGTATGTTACGGAAATACATCACCTGAGCAAGTGTTTGGCAATTATACAATCGGCTTCCAGTGTCAATAAGAAAGTTTTCATATCGTTCCTCATTTCAGAACTTCGAAGTTGAGAACTTTAACTCGGAAGTCAATGAACTTCAGTGTAGGACCAGTTCTCTGTAAGTGCTTCTCAGCGCCCTGCACAGAATGCGAAAGGACACGTGCCAGTGTCTGTGGTTGCATCCCATCTCCTTCCACACTTCAGTACTTCCATCACTATTTCCATCAAGGTCATGCGACATTTCACTACCCACTAGCCACTCTGGGGAAATATAATAATCATAAAGATAAGGAGAAACAGCATTCTCTAGAAGGTTTCAGCGAAGATATTGTAGTGTATCTGATGGGTCATTTTGTGATTTCCATGAATACCTAAAATGTTAGTGTTTCAGGATTTAGAAGTGGAGATTCTAAAGAAACAAAGACGATGACAGACTCCTTGATTAGCCACTCCACCTGTGAGACTTCCCTGCTGTGTGCTCTCACAGCATTCATACAGCATATCACATTTGTGTCATTATTTAATTTTTCTCTTTCCCACTAGACTGGGAGCCCAGAGCGAATGGAGACTATTTTATTTGGTGTTGTGTAGCCAGTGACTGGCAGCCATAGTGAGGTCTCAATTCATATTGCTTGAACATATAAGTGAATAAATGAGTAATCCAGTCCAAATTGGAATAAAAAGTTAAGATAAAAATTTAATATGAAAACCAAGCTAACCATCTTTCATGTGTTATAATAGTTAATGAGTTGTCAAAAGACTGGCATACCAATGATAGCATTCTTTTTATTTTATTATTTGCCTTTTCCAAATTCCAACACGTGCGTCTTACTATAACTAATTTAAGCTGCCCGTTGCTTTAAAAACCAAGGGCGAGACACATTTGTCAACCACATAAAGATAGGCAGAAAGATGTGTGAATTCTACCTTGAACTAATAGTTCATAAAGGGGGATTATTTCTTGTATCAGAATGCCAGCTAACAAATGCAGAAGGAATGATGGAATTAGAAGTCACCATTTTGCAAACCCTAATGGAATAGTGGATGTAATTAACGGTCCTCAGTGAATACCAAAATCATTAGGTAACCAGCTAAAGCGGAACATTTTCACAGGATGACCAGGCTGACAACACCAGAACTTACTGATCTTAATATCACAAAAGGAAAAATACCCAGGCATGTTGTAGCTACTGGTGTGATGCATAAAACATTCATAATACACCTGTGAAGTATTCTTACCAAAAATCAAATCTGCATCTTATCAAACCTCTAGATCAAATTTCCAGTTCACAGGGACTGCGAGGGACAGAGGAACATGTTAGTGATGCCACAGGATGCAATAAGCAAATCCAGACTACAGGAAATTCTACAGAATAAACAGAGCAGTTCCCTCCACAGGTATATGACAAGGGGGAGAAAAAGAGAGAGGAGAAACCTATGGTTTGAAAGAGATTTAAAAGATGCATCCATTGAATACAAGTGTAAACACTTTTGGGTTCTGATTTGAACCCAAATCTGTAAAACAACAAATTTTAAAGTTATCAGGCAATCAGGAAAGTTTGAACACTGACTAAATATTTGACCATATTAAGGAATTACTTGTTAGTTAATTTAAGCATGAAATGGTATTGGTAGGAATCTTTTACAGATACCCATTCAAGTATTCATGAAGGAAGGATATGTTACATAGGATTGGTTTCAAAATAATCTAGTTGGGGAAGGTAAGGGATGTATAGATAAAACATGTCTGGTCATGTTTGATACTTATCGAAGTTGGGTGATACATATAGAGAGACTAATAATGTTCTTGTTACTTTCATAATAAACTGTAAAATGAGGGGGAAATAGGCAGAAAAGAATTTTGAAAACAATCCAGGATTGGGGTTGAGACTGCAGTTCTCTACTACTTATCAGCTGAATGACCACAGTGAATACTAAAAAAAAAAGAAAGAAAGAAAGAAAAAGAAAGAAAACAACAAAACCCCAACTTCTTGTTTCTCAGTTTCCTCCTCCATTCAATGGGGACAATAATGGTACTTGCCTAACAAAGTTGCCAAGATTTGATGAATTAATACCTATAGAGAGCTTAGAACTGTTAATTAGATACACAGTATGCTAATACATGTTAGCTATTTAAAGAGAAGTCACTCTAACCAGGAATTAACTTTGAAGTTCAGCTGGAAAACTTGCCAACTCTAATTATTTGGTAGCAGCTTCCTAAAGTCTTGTAATGAGTATGATTTTGAGACCAAATGTGAGCACAGCAAAAGCAAATTGGGTTTAGGTCTGCAAATGTGGGCAAAGTGGGTATGTATGGAGATATTTGCCAACTCTTTTCTATGGACCCCAAGAACTAAAGATAGAACAGTTTTCATAAAATTACAGAACTGTATAACTGGCATGTACTTTATCCGTTCTTTTATCGAGAAGAAAACTAGAGCCCAGAGAGGCCAAGTAATGTGTTAAAAATCACGCAGCTGGCATTTAAACAACCCATAGGACCGAGATCTTAAGATCCCAGTAAGACAAGTTATGTGTTTCTTATATTAGCATTGCTTCTGTAACGAAAGTCCATTCATCCATGAATCCAACTATGACTAGAGCCGCAACCTATTTTATTCTGGGATTTCCCTAAATATTGAGAGACAGATAAAAGAATCAGTGTGGTGGGGCTGAGGAGGGCTAAAGCAGACACCAGAGCATCATTCCCTGGTTAGTAAGAAACTGAATCATTCCCCACCACTCATCTCTTTGTTTTGCAGGGTCAAGTTTCCAAAGGATTTTGTAGGTCAAACCCTACACACTAGTGCCTATAACCATTTAGATCTCTGGTTTCCTCCATGGCCAATGAGACCCCTCAGAATGGTCACTCCAAGAACTCAGTAATGACAGTGCTATGGATCATTTTTGAGGTCTGTTTGTAGGCATCTGAAAATATCATTCAATTGCCTTGAAATAAGGGAAGCATTTGTTTTATTTGAGAGTGTCCTAACTGTTCACAGGGAACATCCAAAGTAAGCATATTCTTTCCCAAAAAACAGTTTTCAAGAGGGGTGTATATTTCTTGCATTGCCAAGAACAAAGCTTTAATCTGTGAGGCACTTGAGAGCTAAGTGTATTTCAAAGACATTTAAAACTTATCGGTTAATAGGTCAGTTCTTCTTGGGAAGTTTCAGTGGCTGAATTGAAGAAATGTTCACAAGCAAATTAAAAATTGAAGTCATTATTCAAAATATTGTCTTTAAAATGTACTGTTAATCAAAATGGGCCTGTAGAAAGGTCAAACAACCCTTTTTATGTCCCCTCACCATGTAAATTACTGATGGGAAAGAAAACTATGAACCAGTTACTGCTCTTAGAGACCATTTGCACACAGGGAAACACTTCATAAACTAAGCAATATTTTCAACAAAGTAGTTCAGTGTCTTCAAAACATTTCTCTGTAGCAAATACGCTTGCAAAAGAACCACTGTTCTAGTAATTATTAAACTTACCTGTAGTCCCCTTGACACCATGTCTTTCCATGTGTCTTTTCACGTATTTGTAGCTATTCTTTGTTACCATACTAAAATTTAATAAGCTGTGATTTCTTAAAGGTTACTAGCAATGTGGAATCTGAAACCATACCAACAAACTTTTCATACTCTATTACATTAAAATCCGCTTGTCTTCTTGTACTGTGAGGAGATCTTTCACTCATGCCTGATTTTGTAACATCATACGTCGGTAATTGGAAACATATTGGTTTACTGAGTTATTCGGATCTTCCAAATGTTGTCACACAATCACATTTATTAATATCACCACCAATTTCGTCAGAAAAGCCTTTATGTATTGGGAAGCTGTCAAAGTCATGGTGGTAGACAAAATTTTCCAAGATTCTAATTTTCTTTTTAAACCTTTAATTTTATCATTGGCAACAGATACTTGTTTTCCCTGAAGTGACAAACTTACTTCATTTCTTCTTGAGAAAATGTCTGCCAAGTCCCCAAGTCTGAATAACATGTTAAAAAAGAAACAACATACCCCAAATGGAGTCACTTGTGCTTAGCCACCAAACCAAAACTTAATACCTAACTTAATTGCAGTTTTAGTGCCCCTCCCCCCTACCCCAGGAATATAAATTTAACTAGTCAGTCTGGAATTCCTTGATCGGCACTTGTTAAATAATCCATCTTACAGACCCTTTTGTCTCTCCCAAAAAGATGACCCAAAATAATCCTTTTTTTCATTTACAACTTCTTTGTCCCACCCCTCCTCTACCTTTAAAAACTTTTCCTTTTCTGTAGCTCTTTGGAGCTCCTTTCTGTTTGCTCGATGGGATGCTGCCCGACTCATGAATCCTTGAATAAAGCCAATTTGATCTTTAAATTTACTTAGTTGAATTTTATAGTTTAACAATAGTGTGTCATTCCTTCTTTCAAGTAAAACAACAACAAAAAGTTTCAGGAACAAAGTGGAGAGTTCAGCTCACAACTCATATAATCATGTGTGCTTTTCCTTAAAAACAAGAATTCATCTTAGTTCATTATCTAGCAGAAGCGCTTTTGTGTGCTTTGCATTTCGTTACAAAGAATATTAAAGGAACATGTACTAGCTTTGCCTGTTTTGTTTGTTTTTTACTGTGAGTGTGTGGTGGGGAATGCAGTGACTGCTGGGACGATAGGGGGGAGGTCACTGTATTGATTATGCTACAGGGCTAGCAGTTTTACCCACTAATGATTTTGCACTCTACGTGCATTACTACGAAAGTAATTTTGACCTCGTAGACCCTCTGATAAGGTCTCAGAGGCCTACAAATCATCTGTTGATGACACTTGAAAACCGCTGCCCTATGGATATTAATTCTGACAGTCTGTAATCTGAAATAAAAATGCAATAAAGAAAGACTACAGGAAAGGCAAGAAGGAAAAGTCTTTAAAGAAAGAGCTTAATTCCTCCTTGGGTTGGGCAAAAGTAACCTTTCATGGAAGAAAGAGGAGAGTATCTTCTGGGCAGGCTACAAACCCGACCCTACAGTTCAGTGGTAAATGAAAAAATGAAAGGAATATAAATCTAATACTAAATAAGAAATTACATTAAATACAATAAAAGCATTTTGCATCTGAAATGTGAAAAATACATTTGGAATATCCCTATTATTATTTCCTTTCTACCATTGGAATAATCTTGATTTGACAATACTTACTGGACAAATTTAGGAAAGACCCTAAATTCTCATATCATATACAAGAATGATAATTCCTTTTTTTGTTTTTAGAGTTGCCCTTTATTCAAAGAAATGGAAAATCTGTGCTTCCAGATTTTGGATGGCAACTTTATTAGATAGCAGCTTCATTACTAACCTCATAACTGGGAGGATACTCACTTTGGATAGTAATGTTATTACTAACCTCATAACTGGGGGGAAATTTCCCCCAAAGTAATGTAATGGATAAAGCCAACTTAGGTCCAAATGCAACGAGTTTGATAACATAGGTGTGTGGGTCACCCGGAAAGTGCATTTTTGCACATTGATGCTTTAAATATTCATCAAGAAAACATGCTTTTGAAAAGAATTCTCAGATGAACCTCTGTCAGGCAGGGAATCACTTCCTATTTTTTCAAACTGTCTACTGGTTGTCTTTTTAAGCATAAAACTAAAGCCTTTTCCTTGTAGAACATGTAGAAAATGTTTTACATTTTTCTAGGAGAAAAAAAGGAGAGGGGAAGACAATAATAAATCATCCTTAATGCCACATTACCATTTTATAACTTAAGGGAATTTTTTTTTTAGAGAAAAATACACATTCACTGTAAAAACAATTCTGTGAAATTTACTAATAAAAGTTGACATAAGGAAATATGACCATTACAAAAATGGTAACCACTGTAAACTCTCCTCCCTCTTTCCTTCCTCTTGTTAAACCAGTTAAATAGTCTGAACTCAGTAGAAATAAAAGCATGAAACAGTTTTATACTCTTTCCTCATCATTGCCTTCCACGCGGCTAGTGGCAGCTTTCTTTCCTATCTCATGCGGATATATAGGAGATGACACAAAGCTTCGTCATTTTAATCTCACAACCGGCGTGGACTTCAGAGCCTCCTGCCCCGGGGTCCAGCCCCTGGGCCTGGAGTCTACTGGACAGTCACACCCCCTTCACCATTTTCCACTCCTTCCCAACTGCAGTCATTGCTAATGTTCTTTCGCTGTGTTTTTGTCCTTCTTGCTTACTCTTTCTCTCTATGAAAAGGTTAATAGTATCTAAGTATTTTTTTTATGTCTTTAAGAATTCTTTGAGCATAGGGGCGCCTGGGTGGCACAGCGGTTAAGCGTCTGCCTTCGGCTCAGGGCGTGATCCCGGCGTTCTGGGATCGAGCCCCACATCAGGCTCCTCTGCTATGAGCCTGCCTCTTCCTCTCCCACTCCCCCTGCTTGTGTTCCCTCTCTCACTGGCTGTCTCTATCTCTGTCGAATAAATAAATAAAATCTTTAAAAAAAAAAAAAAGAATTCTTTGAGCATAATTTTAATGCCTACATATTAAACTGTCATATGATTATTCTATACCTTTCCATTAGTGTTGTATTCAATTTGTTTTTACAACCTGACTTCCACACCTCAGATTTTTTTTTTAAACATGCACATTTAATGTGGGTTGAAACCCCATAGAGCGCCCTTCTGTAAACTACCCCTTCCCCATAGAATTTCAGTGTGGCTGCAAAGGTTTTAGATGATTGTTGGGTAAAAAAGAATTTGGCTGGTATTTGTCCCTGGTCTCTGGGAGGGATCCTCCAAACATTTGGAATTTACTTAGTGATAGGAGTGTCTTTGTTATTCATGATGGACCCCTGGGAACTACTCTGAGTTTATGCTAACAACATGACTCATGGTGGGCTCCTAGATAGTTTCGGGCCATGCCTGGAAGACTATGTCACTAGAGGGTTGCAGGAAGGGAAGAGGGGCTGGAGATCTAGTTCAATCACACAGTCAATGATTCAATTAGCATGCTTATGTAATGAAACCCCAATAAATTCTGGACACAGAAGCTCAACTGAGCTTCCTTGTTGGTGATACACATCAATGTAGGGAGACACTTCTATAGTGTTCAATGCAACAGAGGCATCGAGAGCGATGTGCAGTGCAACTGTCACCGCTGGACCCCAAGACCGGGCCTTTACGGCCCACCTGCTTAGACTCACTAACCCTTGTCTTACATTGTCCCCTAAGCTCTTCTTTCTGGCTTTCTCCTTAACTCAGACAAATAAAACCTGAAACCAACCCCCAGGTGATGGCAACTGCCCTGATAAGACCACCCACAGGCACAGACCACCCAGACCGACTGAGACACAGACTCACGCCTATGCAGATGGACCATGGAGTGACCTTTCCCTCCTGATAATATTAAATCTCCACTCAGGAGGGGTCTCAGCCTCATTTACATAACATGCAATGTATGTATAAGCATGTTTCCTTAAGGCACATGTGTGACCTTATGCCTGCCTCTATCTAAAGATTCATCCTAACCCTAGACAAAAGGAAGCCATTCACCCTCTCTCATGGAGTCGCAGCTTTGGAAGCCATTCCCTGTGATCTCCTTATTTGCACAAATACATTTGCTTTGCAACAACTCAACCCGGTGTAGTTTCTGACCCACCAAGGAGTGAACTCATGTTGGTTTGCCTACACAACATCCCCATCCCATTAGATATATACCAATTATGAAGATCTTTGGCCAAGCTTAGCAAGAAAAATTTTGAGTAGAGGTAAAAGGTTGAGAAGCAGTTGAGAACCAAAGTATGGATAGTAATGAGTATGAGTTAGTTTTCCTAAAGACTCTTAGTTGCAGGAGAGGAGGTAGAATAAGTGGAGAAACAGAGAGTTAAGAAGGGGCTCTGAATGGAGAGTCGTGCATGCTTATATGCTGACTGGAAGGCAATAACTAAGAAAGAATACAAAAGAGAGAGGATGCTTGATGAATCAACGTCTCTAAAAAGGACGTTGGGATAGGGTCCAGGTAGTCGAATTGATTTTGGAAGGGAGGTAGAACAACTTCTCTGAGATAGTTGAGTGCCTTTCTCTATAAGTGTATATCAGATTGAGTTTATTTCACTGCCATTCAGTAGATTACTTAATCCAGTCCAGGAAAGCATAATTCAATTCCTGGCTATAAGGGCTGCTCTTGGTGAGTTACTGTGAAAGAAACCTTCGGCTGTCTCTATTTTGACCTCATCCTTTCTTCTTTCTTCTTTCCAGCTTGTCTCTTGGCTCAGGTGGCAGATCCTGAGGGCAAAGCATCCCCAGATGGAATGGGAACCAAAACTTCCCTTGAGCCAGCAAGACCCTGCCCGTGATTGACTCCAAGACAATGACAGATTTGACTTTTCATTGCCTACCTGCACGTACCCACCCTTGCCCCACATTTTCCTTATATAAACCTGGAAGTATTTTCAGCACGTTGGAGAGTCGTTGAGCCACTAGTCCTCTGTCTTCCCATTACTGACCTCACTGAAATAAATTGCTTTCTCGTTTCACCACCACTCGTCTCTCTCCCTCTGGATTTTGTCAGCAGTAAGCAGCCAAACCTGGTCTGTTTGGGACCCCAGGAACCAAGTACTCTCACACTCTTGTGCCCCCACTACAATTTTAGTTGTTACTGACAGCCTGCTCAGTCAGAAGAGGTGGTGTGTGAACCTTCCTAGGCCTAGAGTTCATCATCATTTCCAGGATGGTTCTAGTTGTCTCTAACCACCAAACTAACTCCTAGTTGCTTAGGGCCACCAGGGCAGTCTGGTTACCTTTGTTGAGTTCTATTGAGCATGGGGACCAACAAATCAAATTATCCGCCTGAGACCTATTTCCCCCATGAAGCTGCATTTTAATAATTTTCCTAGGGGATGTCACCTCCTCTTTGTGTGTGTGCTATCTGGGATAGGCAGGATTGGGAACTCACTCTCTTGGTAAATGGAATCATGTTTTAAAGGCCCACTGGAAGTAGTCTTGGAAAACACTATGATGAGTTAAGTGTAAATGAATCAGAAATATAAGGATTAGATTTCCCTGGAAATATAAATGGGCTGAAAAATGAAGGGAGGGAAAATTTTCCACCCAAGGCCCCTAAGAAAGCACTGGAATGTGTTGCCAAGAAATGACAACCTGTTTTTCCAACACTCAAATGCCATTTGAATTCTCTGCCTTTCCCTTTCAGGCACCTGACAAAAAGCGCTTGGTTGTCAGTTGCTTTCCTCTACCCTGAAATATGACTTTATTAATTCAATTAACCAGGATCCAGTCCTTCTTCCCATTCCATAAACTAAAGGGACACCTAGCGTCTTACAAGAGCAGCTGATGAAGGAATGGGAGGCAGGCAGCTCTCAGGAAGTACTGATGCTCCAATGAGCCTTTGCTCACTGGCTTCTCAAAGGGCCAGTAGGAGATCATGTTACTGCCCAAAGTTAACCAGAAGAAGCTTCCATCCCTGATAAAGCTTGCTTTTCTTGAGATAAGAGGGCACAAGATGTGCCCTTTGCCTGCTGGTTCACTTCTGCCATCTTCTTATTGAGAATGAGATCCTTCCTTTCCCAACTACTATCATAACGGAAAAAAGAACAGTTATTCTCTGGGCTTAAGTAACTAAGTGTATCTATTAGCTTTTGTGATGTAACAAATCACACCAATGTAGTAGCTTAAAAGAGCAAAGACTTATTATTTCTCAATATTGATTATTTGTCAATCCTATGGATTGCCTGGGTGGTTCTCCAGGTCTGAGCTGGCTTGGCTGATGATTGAGGGTCTAGGATGACCTCCCTTACATCTCTGCATTATGGATAACTTCTATTGTCTAGTCTTACATTTTTATATGTTCCAAGTTATGTATACTAAGTACCCATTAATTTTTTATATGGAGAACTATTTTTGTCTTACATATTTTTTCTCTAATGTTTATGTAATTAGATTCACGACATGCATAGTTTTGTATTCTCATTTTATTTACTAAAAATTACATTTTTAGAGTTTTCCCATCTTTAAAAATTCTCCAAAACAAAATTTTAAGAGCTGCACAGTATTCTTTGATTTTAGGCATCCCTCACAATCAAGGTAACTATTTTTCTTCTGTTAATACTTATATTATTCCTATGTTTCACCATATAAATAATACAGTGATGAAGACCTTTGTAAAAGATTTGAATGAGTCTCTATGTCTTTGAGATCTTTTGCAGTGTGACTGTGGTGTCACAATCCACAATCCACCCTTCCAAGGGTCTGGATTTATCTCTTCTAACTTAGTGACGAGAAGGTCCAAACGTGTTCCCATGGCACTGGGTGACAACTTGTGAGAGCAGCCCCATCCTGTGCTCCCCTGCAGAGCTGCTGGGAACTCACATCTTAATAAACAATAAGGAAGGGAGGGAGAGCACTTCACAGTAATTTTCATCATTTTGATTATTGGTCAGTTTGAGCACTTAGAATTTCTCTCTTGGCCTTTTCTTTTTCAATAAATTGTATCTTCATGACCTTTGACATTTTTTATACTGGATCTTAGTCCTTTGAACACTGATCTGTCAAGACCCTTTAGATAAGACTATTGACCCATGTCTGTCATATTATGATATGTTTCCTCCCAGTTTGTTATTCACATTTTATGTTTTTGATATTTCAAATCTGTGGGTGCGAAACCTATCGATATTTTCCCTTTTGATTTTTTTCCATGATTTTTACACTCAGATCTTTTTCTATTCAGAGGTCAGAAATTTGCTCATATTTTCTGCTCTTATTTTTTTTTTTTTTTAGAAATTTGTCTCTTTAATCCAACTTTAATTTATTTTGCTGTCCTGTGTGGGTTAAGTTCTAACTTAATTCTCCCCTGAATAACCAGTTTTGCCTATACTCTTTGTGGTCTAATCCATACAGTCTCCAGAGGCTTGTGATGCATCCTATATCATAAAACGAATTTATCAGATCCAATTGTCTGCTCAGCATCTCTACTAAAACATCTGCCTAATTAATGTATAAACACCGATCTTTTCTTCTACACCATCCTTGCTCCCCTCCACCTCAGGCTTCCCTATTTTACAGAATAGCACATGCATCCTTCCACTTGCTCATGACTTTCTCTCACACCTCCACATCTAATCCACCAGGTAATACAGAAGCCCTACATTGAAAACTGTCAAAACCCAACCACTGTTCCTACCCACACTGCTTCCACTCTGATCCAGGACCATCGCCTCTTGCTTACATTATTACGACCACTTATGTGATTTTGCATTAGGCTAACTTCAGACTAGTCTCAAAACAGCATCAGAATGGTATGTGAAATCATGTCCTTCCTCTGCCCAAAGCTCCCAATGGTTTCCCTTCTCATGCATAGCAATGGTGAGGTCTCTCTGCTAGCCTAATGGCATCCCCCTATTAACTCTCCTGATGCTTGACCCCTGTCTTATGTCCTACCGCTGTGGTCTCCTTAATGGTCTTTGAGAAGTCCAGGCATGATCTGGCCTTAGAGCATTTACATTTGCTGTTTCCTCTACCGGAATGTCCCTTGTCCAGGTAGATGCATGGCTCTTGCTGTCGCTCCCTGTTGGTCTTTGCCTAAACATCACTTTCTCACTAAAACATTTGTTATGCATATTATTTAACATGGCAAATTACACTCACTCCTCTTACGCCCCAAATCTCTGCCCCTCCTTTTACCTTGTTTTACCTTGTAACACTTATAACTATATGACATACTACGTTTTGTATTCATTCTTGTTTATTGTCTGTCTCCCCATACTAGAAC
This sequence comes from Ursus americanus, assembly GCF_024610735.1. Lineage (NCBI taxonomy): Eukaryota > Metazoa > Chordata > Mammalia > Carnivora > Ursidae > Ursus > Ursus americanus. The sequence continues at coordinate 94,770,392 of NC_142128.1, read as the reverse complement.
GGGACTATGAGAGCAATAATGTTTCTTTTTTTCACTGATGAATCTTCAGTCTCGATGTTTTCATACTTATAATCCCATCAAAGTGTTCTTTGATGTTTTCATTCTATTAATGCTCAGGATAAATAACAACAACAACAACTCCAGGTGTCTAAGTAGATCATATTTTTGAGAGTTATTCTTTGTTTTTATTGAATATAGACGAGTGTCTATGTTTTCTATCTACTTTTGGAATTCGGTAGTATAAAAGGCCAGAAAAATTATTATACAGTGTTCAGTGTTCTGTGCCCTACATTTTACAAAGAGTTTTTTTAAAAAATAAACACTTTGTCCCAAGAATATCACAGATTTTTCACATTTAAAGATTTCCATGGCATCCTGAGTCATTTCACAATACTTCTCAAATTTTGCTACATAATAGGGTGTAATACATTGTCTGGTATAATTGTTAAGGACTTTCCTCTTTTTCCCCATTTCCCAGTATAAGAATTTAATTCTAAATTCAATAATCTGTCCTAAGAATTACCATGTCTAAATGAAAGTGCTATATAACTAGCCCCCCCCCCACTTCCAAATTAAGGCATATTATTTGGGGAATTTTCTTCAGTGTGAAGGTGGGAAGGTTTTCTTTGTTCGCTTGCTTATTTTGTTTTGTTTTGATTTACAAAAACTTGCATGATTATCTGTTGTAGTCTTAAAGAAATTTTCTTATTAATTAAAAGAAAAGTCTAAAATAACCAAATGAAATAACAAATACTATGGAACTAACCTATAACGTACATTCTGTGGATGGTGCCAACGTGCTGTTTTCCAGTTGATTTTTCCATTAGGCATGGTTTTCCACTAGGCATTATTTTTAGCTTCATATATTTACCATTCCTATAATTAAATGCTAGGGAATAAAAGAATCAGAATAGTCCCTGCTCATCCTAACCACGTCCTTTCTATTTTGAAACATGACCTAAAAAAAAAAAAAAAAAAGGAAAATAAAGAGAAAAAAGAGGGGGAACATGGGGGGAGAAAACAAAGAAGTTTCTTTGGGACAGTTTATAAACATGGGAAGGGCAGGACATTTTAAAGTTCTCATTAATAAGAAACCAAGGTCTCTTCTTCTTCTCCTTCCCCTCCCTTCCCCCACTGCCTCCCTGCTCCTTCAAATGTCCATCATTCAACCTAAAAAGTGTCGGTTCTCTCATTCCTCAGCTGTACTCTTGAGACTCACCATGAAATAGTGTCGAAATGTATTTTACCATAAGATCTAGGAACAATTTTCTAACGAATCCATGTTACCATAAATGTGTAATATAAAATTACAACCATGAAAGTGTTACTTTGGAAAAATAAGCCATAAGTCTAGTATGATTGGTTGTTTAAAACTTCTTCCAGTAATAATGCTTGTTGTTTATTCATTTATTTTGTCAAACAGATAACCAATAGTGACACCAAATATTTAAGTGAGATTTATGAAAGAATAATTTTAAAACTAGGGAAATTTTCTCCACCTTCCATCTGCAAATTAGGAAAACACTTTCATTGTTCAACTGGTGAATTTATTCATTAGCAAAAGCTTTCCCTAAAATGAAATCTCACTTCGTTGTCTATTTCTCTCGGTTAGGATTTTGTTTGTGTGCATGTGACAAAAAATTAGAACAGAAGAATATATGTGCTTATGAATACAGTCCAGAGGTTCACTGTGTAAGGCTGCCAAGTCAGTTCCATGACCATCAAAGCCCTCAGTACAGGGCTTCCACCTCATTGTCCGGTTTGCCGTTATCCTACAGACAGTAGGAAAGAGGGAAAAAAGACAAACAAACAAAGCCTCTTAATTTACAGCTGGCTCCAAGAATTTGTACGTGGACCATGATAAAGGAGGCTGGGAAATGTAGTCCCTATTCCAAGCAGCCATGTGCTCAGTTCTATTATTATGGGAGAAAATGCCACAGGATTTAATACATTAAAGGAAAGAAAAGTATATAAATGAAATTTTTAAAGTATGTTAAAGAATATCAAGTCTATGAAAAACTAAGGGAGAATGGCCAACCAGAAGAAAATGTTTAGCTTGCATCTTGGGAAGTGCAATCAACTGTTTCTAGTAGGAGCCTCTGAATAGTTCCAAAGCACTCCTCTCCTGCTCTCTCCTTGTTTCCCCACTCTGCCCAACCCACTTTAGGGGGTCAAGGAGGAGTTCAAGGACAAAGAGAAGAAGCATACCTTACCCTCTTTTGGAGGTGGCCAGACCAACACCAGCCCTAGTTTGGGGGAGAAGAAAGCTGTGATTATGATTGAAATAAGTTATTACATGAAATTGGTCAGTTTTAACTACTAAACTGTGATAGTAAAGTGATTATACAAGAGATCGGAAATGTCACAGTTGTACCTGGGGATTTTATCCAGGAGCAGAGAAAAAGCTTTTCTTCTGAATAAAGTTTAGAGGAACAACGAGAGATAAAAGCAAAGATCGTTTGTGATTATATCCCATGAGTATTGTTTGTACAAAGCAGTAGTTAAAATAACTACCTCATGAGATTTTTCAAGAAGATTATATAGAAAAGGAACATAAGAAAGTTGCAGAGAACAAGGCTTAGAGAGGCACTAAATAAATGTTGGTTTTCGTCCCTCGATTCCTACTATTCCTTCCACAAATATGCATCGAATTCATCCTGCTTACCAGTTATGGTTTTCAGAATAAGGACATAGGAGGAGAAAAAATCAAAGCAAACAGTAGAAGTGGATTTGAAAAAAAAAAAATCTTTATCTCACGTCTCTTGTCTAAAGAGAATTCAATCACTTCTCCTTGCTTAAGGAGAATTCAATGTATCTGCCTCATATCACCTGGGGTCAGCTGTTGACATTTTAGACACAGTTCCCAGGGGGAACTCCAGCACTTGAAGCTTGGAATTTTAACCTCATTTTATTAACAGTCATCACGTAACATATTTGTTGAGTTGTGAGCCCACATAGTTATTTTTCTGTTAAAAGGTAACACCAACCCAAATGAGTCCACACACAGATATAAAAGAGAGGGTCTAAAACCATTTCTTTCCATTTTCTCACCTAAAAATATAATTTCAGTTTTCTGCATGAACATGGTGAATTTCGCTTGCCTTTTCTGCTTTCCTAGTTATAATCGCTAAGTGCCTCCAAATTTTATCTTTAGTGACACCTAGTGGTTCCATATTGTAATGAGAACACTTTGGCTTTGATCCTTTCTCTGGTTGAATTCACAGGCCAAGAGGAGCTAGGCTTGGGGTTTGTTTTTCACCTTTAACCTCGTCAAAGTCATGTGAGAAAAATGTGTTTGTATCATGGAAATTTCAGATTCTTCACTTCCTACTTGTTAAACAGAATATTTGTGTTCCCACGTCATTGCTAGAATGTCAAAAATCTCTGGAAGAGAAGTACTATGTTCTTTCAAGTGGTTGTAATTGTAAAGCAGCTCCCTTTCCTGCCTTTGGAAGCTATGAAGGTGTTACAAATTAACACTATGGGGAAAAGAGAAGCAACGCCAAAAGTTACTTATCCCTGATTGGAGCAGAGACAGGCTATGGAGATTTTTAGAAAGAAAGAAATCCAATGATGCACATTTTTCTGTCTGGTTTGAACTTGTAATTATTTAAAAGCAAAATGAAAACCAGAATTTGGCATTCCAGATTTGAAAGCCATTTCAAAATCATTTTATAACAGACCCGATTGTGGTTCGACAGTTATTTATCTTACTCTTGTCTTTTGTTTTCTCTCAACCCATAGATTATAAAAAATTAGAGTTAAATGGATTCCCGGAGAACAGAAGAATTCAATCCATTATGACTTTTTTTGTTTCTTCCTAACTTTTACATTTAAAAAAAGCACAAAAATAATATAGCATACACTCATGTGTCCCCATTTTCTTTAATAAAATAAAGAAAATATTATGGGAAAAAGTTGGTCTTGTTTTTTTCCTTCATTCCAATCCTGTTCCCCATCACTATCATGCATATGGTATTTATTCTCCCAGCCAATGTTTTGTAGAAACAATTTGCTCTTTATACGCACCCATCAAAAATATTATTCTCTGTGTGTTTTAATTATATAAATATTATTGTACTGTAGGTATCATTCTTCACTTTGTTTTTTATAACTATCCATGCATGGATACATAATTTTAGCCCATTATTTTAACTGCTGAATTCCATCGCATGAAGAGATCACAATTTGTCTATTCTCTTTACTGTAAGAAATTTTTTTCCAGCTTTTTTTCCTCTTGAAAATAATGCTGTACAAGTACTTTCGTAATGGTTGAGTAAGGACTTCTAAAACTCTGTTCTTCCATAAAAGCAGCAAGAACACAGGCAAAATTGTCGGAATCAACTTTTTTCAGAATTTGGGGAACCAGTCAAAGGCTTGCAATCACCTACAGAGTGTTTATTTAAAAAAAAAAAAAAAAAAAAAACAAGGCTGAAAACCAACAACCCCAAAACCACAGTAGCTGTGAAAATCAGCAACCTAGACATTGCTAGAAAGGGCAGAGTAGGTTTATAGCTTCCCCCAAATCCTCTAAGGAGCCATCACTGTTTGCCTTGTTTGCTATCCCCCTGAAAAATACCATTTACAGGGGTTGTCTTTACCTGACTCAAGCTCCTTCAGTGTGTGTAGCTATATTTATTGCAGTAAATACTTATATTAAGAAAGCAAAAGGATCTCAAATCAACAACTTTCTACTTTAAAAACTAGAGTAAGAAAAAAGCAAACTAATCCAAAACTAGCAGAAAGAAAAAAACAATAATAAAGATTAGGGTGAACATAAATGAAATAGAGTTGGGGGGAGAAAAGAGAAATTAATTGAAACCAAAACTTTGTTATTTGAAAAGATAGCAAATTGACAAATCTTTAGCTGTATTGCCCAAGACAAAAGGGAGAAACTCGGTTGACTAAAATAAATTGTGGGAGGACATTACTATCGACCTTACAGAAATTGAAGGATTATAAGGGAATATTCTGAACAGTTGTATGACAACAAATTAAATAACATAGATGAAAGGAACAGATCTCTAGAGAGACACAAATTATCAAAACTTTTCAAGAAGTAGGAAATAATTGAATAGAATTATAACAAGAGGCTGAATTAATAATTAAAAACTTCCTACAAAGAAAAACCTCAGGACCAGATGACTTTACTGGTGAATTCTACCAAGTACTTAAAGACCAATCAGCATCAATTCTTTATAAACTCTTCTAAAAAAAAAAAAAAAAGATTGAACATTGTCCAGTTCATTGTATGAGCCCAGAATTACTTTGATACCAAAACCACACAAAGACATCTCAAGAAAACTATAAATCAATAACTCTTATAAATACAGATGTAAAATATCCTCAACAAAATAGTAGCAAGCAGAACCTAGCAACAAATAAAAAGGATTATATGCCATGATCAAGTGGAGCTTATTTTGTAAAGACAATATTGATTTGTCATCCAAAAATCAATTAATGCAAAATACCATGTTAATATAATAAAAAACAAAAACCTATGAGCACCTCAATCAGCACAGAAAAACACTTGACAAAACTTAACACCCTTTCATGTTAAAAACTCTTAACAAACTAAGAATTGAAGGGACCTTCCTCAACCTAATAAAAAGAATCTATGAAAACCCACCACTGATACCATACTCAGCGGTAAAAGATTACATTCCTTCACTACTTCCATCTACACCTACAAGGTCAACATTGTATTGGAGGTTCTAACCAAGGTAATTAGGCAAGAAAAGAAAAGCATCCAGAGTGGAAAGAAAGAAGCAAAACGATTCTCACTTACAGATAAAAAGATCTTGTATATAAATTCACTTATATTTTTACATATTAGCAGTGAACAATCCAAAAACGAAATTAAGAAAAATCTATTTCGGAATCACATTAAAAAGGATAAACATTTAGTTGTAAATTCAATGGGAGAAATACAAGGCTTATACACTGAAAACCACAAAACAATGGGAGATAAATAAATGGAATGAAATCCCATGTTCATGTAGCAGAACATAATATCAAGATGGCAGCATTCTCCACCTTGAGGTAATCCCCACCAAAATCCCCACTGGATTCATTGTAGGAATTGACAAGTTGATCCTATTGACAAGTTGCAGACAGAAATGGAAGGGACCCAGAATGATCGAGGCAATCTTGACAAGAGAGATGAAAGTTGGAGAACTCACAGTGAGTGATTTTAAAGCTTACGAAAAAGCCACAGTAATCAAGATAGTATGACACTGACATAGGATAGACATATAGAGCAATGGGACAGAACTGTACCCAGAAATAAACCCTTGCCATTTTAGTCAATGTATTTTCAATAAGAACGCAAAGACAATTCAATAGGAGGGAAAAATGGTCTCTTTAAGAAATGGTAGAGATAAATAGATATACATATAAACAATAAAGTTAAGCTCCTATTTTTACATCATATACTAAAATTAACTCAAAATGCATCAAGGACCTAAATGTAAGACCAAAAACCATAAAACTCTTAGAAGAAAACATAGGTTTAAATCTTAGTGAAGTTGGTTTAAGCAAGTTTTTCTTAGATGTGACATCAAAAACACAATCAACAAAAGAAAAAAAATACATAAATTGGAATTTATTAAAATTAGAAACTGTCATACTTCAAAGGATACTATCAAGAATTCACATAATGAGAGAGAATATTTGCAAATAATACATCTGGTAAGGGTCTAGTATCCAGAATACATGAAAAATCATTTACAACTCAACAATAAAAAGATAAATAACTCAATTTAAAACTAAGCAAAGATCTCAAGTAGGCTTATCTCCAAAGAAGACACACAAATGGCTAATTCGTAGAAAAAAAAATATGCCAACCATCCTTAGTTGTCAGGAAGATACAAATCAAAATTACAATGAGATACCACTTCACACCCACTGGGATGGATATAATAATAATAAAAATGACAATATCAAGTGTTCACAAGCACATGGGGAAATTGGAACCCTCAGACGTTGCTGATGAGATTCTGAAATAGTGAAGCCATCTTGGAAAGCAATTTGGTAGTTCTTCAAAACATTAAAAAGTTACCATATGAACCAGCAATTCTCCTTTTCAAGCACATATCCAAAACAAATAAAAACATGTTCACCCAAAACCTTGTACATAAATGTTCAAACGATGTTAGTCATACTAGCCAAAAAGCACAAAAGAACCCAAATCTACATTAACTAGTGAATGGATAAACAGAATGTGGCAGATCCATACAATGGAGTATTAGTGAACCATACAAAAGAATGCAGGACTGATACATGCTACAACATGGATATATTTTGAAAACATTATGCTAAGTGAATGAAGGCAGTTACAAAAGGCTATATATTGGGTAGTTCCATTTACATGAAATGTCCAGAATAGGCAAATGCATGGAGACAAAAAGTAGCTTGGTGATTGGCAGATGCTGGAGGAAGTAGACCGTGAGTAACTGCTAATGGTCACAAGGTTTCACTTGGGGTTGATGAAAATATTCTAAAATTAGATAGTGTGGATGGTTGCTCAACTCTGTAATATATTTAAAAATATATTCTAAAATTACTGAATTGCACACTTTTAAAAAATGAATTTTATGGAATGTGAATTATAGCTTAAATTTTATGTTTACTTAATTGATGTGAAATGATATTTCATTGGTTTGCATTGTGATGACTTCAAGGCAGTTTAAGTATCTCGTAATGTGTATTGATTAGTTTTCCCCTTCTGTGAATTTTTATTCATCCTCGTTGCCCACCTTCTAGTGGGCTGGTGGTTTTCAAAACTACCTTTCAGTGCTGGCAATGAATGGACCAGAAGCTTCCCTCTTCAACAGTGACAGGTGAGCGGCAACAGCCACTTGGGTGTGTCAGTACCTTCTAGCAGGAACCACACCCATTCCAGAATGGAACCTCTGAAATATATGGTTACCATGACAAAAGACAACATCTCAAAGGACTCCTTTAATAGAGTATTTTACCTCTGACTAAGGGACAAAATACTTGGGTTTCTTTTCACTTCTGTGCCTCATCGACAATTACACAAGTAAGTTATACACAAGTAAGTACTTTTTCTCCTACTAATCTTCCAGGCAGTCAAAAGCCTGTCTTCTTTCTAACGCGAATACTTTTCTTAGTTTTTGTTGTTAAAAGAAAGAATTGTGGGTATATTAGGCTTTACCTCACCATCTTCTAAATTCTTCTATATTAGGCTTTACTGCACCTTCTTCTAAAGTTCTTACCAAATTTGCCTATTGGAAGCGTTCATCTTTGTTCATTGACCTCCCAAATTCATGTCTATCATCTTTTCCACCATCTGCCCACATCTCTTCTGCTTTGCAGGCATTTGAGTACCTATTTACCTGATGGCCTTCTCAACCTCCTATCTCAGTTGACACCCACCAAAATTTGGTCTCACCCCAAGCACTCAAAGTCTGAAATTGAACTCTCCTCCGGTAAACATTTCATTTTCTTCAAATGAAGCTGGATTTCAAGGGGTCAGGAAACAAATCCATCAGGTAGTAAAAAGCTCATGGGACTAAATAGTTTCAATATCAATAAAAAATGCTAATCAAGATTATTTGTTTATTTATTATTTATTTATTTATTAAAACAAACCATACACACATAGAAACATAGAAAAACAAAATTTGTATCAGAGACGATTCTAGATCTGTCCTAAAATTTATTCATGTATGTATTTAATCCTGTGAGAATTTTAAAGAGCAAACTTTTGCTAAAGCAAAGCCTTTAGTAACGTAGACTAGTAATATCCATTTAGTAAAATACAAAATGTTTGAAAATAACAATGAAAATACTCTATTAATGAAAAAAGAGCTAAATTGTAAGCATATCCATCATCTCTGGAATGAGGCTTTTGTTCACATGGTTGGGTCCAGAGATACCTCTCCCTGGGAACGAATAATCTTTGGTTCTAGTTTTGAACCAAGGATAAGCTAGTGTGGCTCGATGAGTCACAAAAAGCCATTGCTCAGAAGGATCAGGATGGATGAGATAAATTCTGCAGTAACTTTGAAGTCACCAGGATCAAAAAAACTGGAGAAGAATAAGTCTTTTAAAAGCAAATTTACACAAACAATTCTGGGTCAGGGGAAGAATTCCTCTACATGAAAATCCAGCAAACATTTGATATGAGGATAGCTCATCTCTTTCAATACTGAGTAATAATTAAAGAGGAATCAATAGAGGGTGTAAACAAAGATTTTACAAGAAAAAGAATCAGGAAAGTAATATAAAAATAAATGACAATTAAATAATTTTAGAAAAGTATTTTCACAGAACAGATGAAAAAGACTTTATATTTTAATGAAATAATTTTATCTATAAAATATGATCTCAAAGTAGAGATATAAGAATTTAGGGAAAAATAGTGCAGCTCAGAAGTGGGAAAAACTAATTCTACAAAAACAAAGGGTGTGTCAGAAATAGTACAAAGAAAATGAACATTACTGAAAACATGATAAGAGGCATGAAGGACAAGATTGAGGTCAACTAGAAAGATTTTTTAAAAGAGATCAAATATAAGCCTAATTGGTATCACCAAAGAAGAGAACCAAAATGACAGAAAAGGATATTTAAACAAAAATTTTAATAAAGCTTTCCATGATTATACAGATGGAAAAGCAGGCTATGTCTCCAGAAAAATTAACTCAAGACAATCGATGGTGAGTTATATCCCAGTAAAGTTACTGATTTTCAAAGATAAAGAATTGGAAATCCAGGAAAAGGAAAAATGCTCGATTAACCTATTTAAGAGAAGAAAAAATTCAACTCACCTTGGTCTTTCCATAGCAACGCTAGATGACAGTGGAGCTGTGTCTCTAAAATCCTTGAGGGAAGCATTGTGGCCTGAGAATGTTATGCCCAGCCAGAATTTAAGTCAGAGTGAATGTAACAGACATTTTTTAATATGAAAGAACTTAAGGAATGAGATTTCCTTCTTCAACAGACTAACAGAAAATGAACTAACCCGACTAGAGATGAGTGGACCAGGCATGGCAGTATGCAGTGGATCGCGCTCAAGACAGGGCTAAGACGTAAAGGAAAGTGAAGATCACTATTTTAGAACTGAATGTAATATAAACTTTGAAAATATAAAAATGGTATAATTATCACATAAAAATTAGAAAATAAAAGGGAAGGTAATGTCAGGACATTGATTTCATTAATATTAAAACTCAGGGGTTAATAATTCATCAAGTACAGTCAATGCTTGAACAACACGGGTTAGGCGCACCAATCTCCGTGGAGTCAAAAACCCACGTATAACTGTTGATTCCCCAAAAACCTAACTCCTAATAGCCTGCTGTCGACTGGAAGCCTTACTGATGGCATAAACAGTCAATTGACACACATTTTGGGGTTATTTGTATTATATTCTGTATTCTTACAATAAAGTAAGCTAGAGAAAAGAAAATGTTATTAAGAACATCATAAGGGGGGCGCCTGGGTGGCACAGCAGTTAAGCGTCTGCCTTCGGCTCAGGGCGTAATCCTGGCGTTATGGGATCGAGCCCCACATCAGGCTCCTCCGCTATGAGCCTGCTTCTTCCTCTCCCACTCCCCCTGCTTGTGTTCCCTCTCTCGCTGGCTGTCTCTATCTCTGTCGAATAAATAAATAAAATCTTTAAAAAAAAAAAAAGAACATCGTAAGGAAGAGAAAATACACTTATAGTACTGTATGGTTTTCACTGAAGAAAATTCATCTATAAGTAGACCCACACACTTCAAACCCATGTTGTGCAAGGGACAACTCTAATATAAACAGAAGGGCATAAAGTTTCACTAAGTAATCAATTAAAATTATATGGAGAATGAGGGAGGGGAGGAAATAAAAATTCATCTTTGATTTCAAGAATTTCATCTTGGCTCACAGTCGGGAATCCACAGAAATTCACTCTAAAGTTTTGAAAAATAAATACATTACAAAAAAGTTAGTCTTCTTAAGCAAAACAACAAAAGTATAACATAAAATATAGGACAAAAGTAAAATCCAAATCTGTTACGTAAATAAATCAAAACCCATCTATAAGAAAAAAAGAATCTGGATGAATTACAAATAATACCCAGAAATATGCTGCATACTGGGGACGTTTACAAAACAAAATTTCTCAAAACGTTTGTAATTAAAACAAAGGACAAAAGCATTCCAGGAAAGTGTAAGCAAACAATGGTGACAGCAGTTTAGGAGTTGAGATCTTAATCCAGACAGCCTTGAATTCCACACCTCGAAATAAACTTTAAAGCATTAAATGTGATTTTTTTTTAAAAGCAGTACATAATGAAAAAATTTACAATCCAGAATGAAGAGAAAATAATTATAAACATCTACATAAGAAGAATTTTAAGATGTTCCCCAGTATTCCTGTCTGTCAGTATCTGTGCCTTGAATAAAAACCCCTCCCCTTAAAGCTGGAAAGGTAAGGATGTGGGCTGCGGCTCTGGCTGTGATGGGATATGATTATGGTCCATAACATGGTAAAAAGGATTAGGCAACTGACTTCGAGTTAATCTAAACGTGTATTGCCCAAGCAGGCCTGGCGCAAGTCTGGCTCTAAAGGTGGGAGATGGAAGTCCAGCGAGGGAAAATTAATACAACGTCTGTTCCATGTAACATTGTAGAGCAAACTGGTAAAGCAAAACAAACTATAAGAAAGTTACTGGTTTATGTACTAATGCAAAATACTCTTTTGCAGTATTAGTAGGTGAATCTTTTAATTCACCTTTGTCAGCATGATATCAAAGATTCGGAGAACGAGTAAGAATTTAAGACACAGTAAAGACAAAGGTAAGTGTGTGTATGTTGTGTGAGAAAGATCCATATATCAATCTCTAGCCATAAAAGCAGAAAATATTTTTTTTTCTAATGCCCACAAAAAGGTCTCTTCACAAAAGATAACTGTGTTAGGTTAGAAATTTCTGTGAAAGTTCTAGAATGTAGAAATAGCAAAACTACTCTGGTCACCAAGCAAAACATTAGAAAGTAATAACGAGCTTATGAAACAAACCAAAAAAACAACCTACCATTCCGCCTCAACTGCTCTATTTTAAATAATTCTTGGGTCAAAGAGGAAATTAATACAGAAATTAACAGAATATTGATAATACAACATCACAGGACCTAGAGCATGCAGCCAAAACACTGCACAGAAAAAGATCCGGAACCTTAAATATGTAGACGACCAGAAGGAATGAAAATATTTTAATCAAATATCCAAAACAGGAAGCTAGAAAAAAATAAGCAAGAAAAAAAAAAAAAAGAATCTAAGGAAGGCAGTAGGAAAGAAGGCATAAAGACAAACCTGAATTTCTGAATTTGAAAAGAGGAAATAATGAGACTAATAAGTTCAAATTTTGATACTTTCTCATGACAAAAAGACACTTCAATGACATTCTTTCCAAAACCTATATTCCCAGTCTCATTATGAGGAAAACACCAGGTAAATGCTAATCAAGGGACAGTCTACAAAATGCCTGGCTAGTGCTCTTTAAAACTGTCAAGGTCATGAACAAGGGAAGATGGTGAAACATTTATAGATCAGGGGAAACTAGGAGACCTGAGGGCTGAATGCAGGGTGGGATCCTGGGTTGGATCCCGAAACAGGAAAAATGGGCAAAATCCAAATAAAGTCTATATTTCAGTGAATACAACTGTACTAACATTAATTTCTTAGATTTGACAAATGTCCTGGGTTACGGAAGATGTTAACATTAGGGGAAGTAGTGTGAAGGGTGTATGAGATCTCTGTACTAGTTTTGCAAATACTCTGTAAATCTAAAACTATTCAAAAAAAATTTTTTTAAGAACTTAAGAAGACCTAGAAAATCTAGACAGAGCAACTAAAATGGAAGAAATACAAGTGATTACCAAAGGGCTAGCTCTCAAACAAACCAGCATCCCAGGTCCTGAAGTTTCTATAAAAGGATTTTACCAAACATTGTAGTTACTAATAACTCCGATCTAATCATTCTGATAACATAAAGAAATTTAAAATCACTCCCATTCTTTCCCAAAGTAAATAATTCAAAACTAATATAATTTTCCCTTACAATTTTAGTGTATTATTTCTATTTTCTAAAAATACTGGATGCTATATCAGAAATGGCAAATAGTGGTAGAAATCTTTGTCTCATTCCTGACTTCAATGAGAATGCTTCTAATTATTTCCTTACTACATCTGGTCCTAGCTTTTGTGTTTATATATCACCTTAAGAAATTAACCACATATCTACTTTACTAAGAATTGTTATCAAGAATAAACTTGGGGTGCCTGGGTGTCTCAGTGGGTCAAGCATCCAACTCTTGATTTCGGCTCAGGTCATGATTTCAGGGTTGTGAGATCAAATACCACTTTGGCTCCGCACTGGGCATGGAGCCCACTTAAGATCCTCTCTCCCTTTCTGAAAAAAAAAAAAAAAAAAGAATAGACAAAATTTTATCAGTTTTTTTGCCTCCACAAAAAATTACCATGCAAATTTTCTTCTTTTTAAAGCAATTAATGCTAATTATTGTGTAATAGGTTCTCTTCTACTGAACCATCCCTGTAGGTTTGAAATAAATACCACTTGGTTATAGTTCATTATTCTTTTAACGTGGTTCTGTATTCTGTTTGCTAATCTTTTTGTTAAGTGTCATTCAGTAACATTGATCATGAATTTATCTGAAGTTTTAGTGTGCATGCGTATTGGGTGTATGGGTGTATGCACGTACTGTCCTTCTTGGGCTTTGCCATCAAGCTCATACTAACTTCAGATTTGGGGTTTGCCCCTCACTAAGGTGACAAGAGATTAAGCTGATTCCGTTTTAACTAGTCTCCTTCTTCTCTCTGACTAGCAACTGGTCTCCAGATTCTGCAGTCCAGTGTGAAATGGCATCACATGGTAAGTGATATTCTGTAAGACGGGATTGTAACTGAAATCTCTTGGGTAAAAAAAAAAAAAACAACTTTTTCACTGTGTCTATTACAGGGATATAATTGTGTTTAAAATACCTGTGCTTGAGGCAAGGAAAAAAGGCAGTTTGGTTGAAAACTGTTTTTAGTTTTTTCTTCCCTGCAGAATCATGTTCTTGCTCACCCTCGTGTACCCCTGGAAATGACCCTCAACACTAAATCAAAAATGATGAACATGGGACGCCTGGGTGGCACAGCAGTTAAGCGTCTGCCTTCGGCTCAGGGCGTGATTCCGACGTTCTGGGATCGAGCCCCACATCAGGCTCCTCCGCTATGAGCCTGCTTCTTCCACTCCCACTCCCCCTGCTTGTGTTCCCTCTCTCGCTGGCTGTCTCTATCTCTGTCGAATAAATAAATAAAATCTTTAAAAAAAAAAAAATGATGAACGTTTTGACCCACCATCCCACTGCCCCCTCCCCCAGTGTCCTACCTGATCTGCTACAAAAGCCTCAAATCCTTCCTTCCATTGTCGCTGTGGAAACCCTTCTCACCAAACTGGGTCAGAAGATGAAAGGAGCTGCGAGAGAGGGAACCCCTTCCCCACCCCAATTATAGTGAGACTAACACTCACATAGCATTTATAACATGTTAGGCATGCTCTGAGTGCTTTAAATAAATAACTCATTTAATCCTTGCAACAGCCCTCCATGGTAAGTACTACCGTTATCGCCACTTGGCAAGTCAAGAAACTGAGGGCAGGAAGTGAACTGCCCATGGTCATATAGCTACCAAGTGGCAAAGCCAGGTTACAAACTGGTGGAGTCAGGTTCCTGGGTGGCCAGTCTAAGTACTAAGCTATCCTGTGTTTCCCCTACAGCCAAGAATCTTTTCTGCCCTGGGATCAGGGAGGATCTTTGAATAAATGATCAAGTTGAAGATTTTAAAGAAACAGAATTCAATATTAATAATATGGTAACATTCTTCAAATAATCAAGAGAGATGGAAAATTCATGGAATCAGATATAGATGCCAATAAGGGAGACCACTTTCTAGGAGGGAATCAAGAGTAGAAGATTGGCAGAGAAGAGAGGGGTAGAACACAATGGCAGCAGTTACAGGAAAAATAGAACCATGGTACATTTGTCAAACCTCAGAAATTAATATTAATACAATTGTATTCACTAAACTATAGACTTTATTTGGATTTCACCCATTTCTCCTGTTCCAGGATCCAATCCAGGATCCCACGCTGCATTCAGCCATCTGGTCTCCTAGTTCCCCCTGATCTCTGTTTCACCATCTTCCTTTGTTCATGACCTTGACAGTTTTGAAGAGTGCTGGTTTGAAGGTATTTTGTAAAATGTCCTCCAATTTGCATTTATCTGGTGTTTTTCACATGATTACACTGGAAATATAGGTTTTGGGGAAAAATATCACAGAGGTCAAATGTCTGCATATTCTATCCCTGGAATGATGCCCAGGAAACCAGCAACAATTGTGGATTCTGGGGCTGGGAAGTAGGGTATGGGAGCGGGGGCAAAACTTGGAGACTTTGTCCACTTTTTACTCTTCTGTCCTGTACATGTGCATAGATTGCTTTTTAAAATCTTTAAATAAATGGGACATCATGCTTAAAATTTATTCAAACAGACACTTCTATAGATAATCTAAGCTTCATCACTGGGTCAAACAATATATTTGTCCTTAAGTGTGCAATCCATCTCCTGCTCTTGTAAAGGGGTTCTTTACTGTACATGTCTGTAAATGTCCTTCACCCTCAAAGTCTCAATTTTATCTTAATTTTTACCTTTATTTTTTCTTAGCTTTTATTTATTTTTATATCATTGGATTTTTTTTTTTCTTTATCTCTAAGCCACCTACAATCCCCCTTTATTTCCTCGTGGGGAGAGGGGACCTTAATGAATAAATTAGTGGAGAGCAAGATATCTTCCTATGTAAATTAGAAGCTTTTTTTTTCTTTTGCTAGTAGGGATTACAAGTGGAGATTTTCCATCAGTGAGGGATGACCATGCAAAATTTTGACCTACTAGGATATGCAGACTGTTAGAGCAATAGAATAGTCCAAACGGGATCATTGCCAACAGGATGATGATGAGTTTTACTGAAAATATGAAGGGTACAGGAAATTTAGAAAGCCTGAAGAGTTAATTTGTGGTATTTTACGTACTGTATTAGATCCACCAACTTGTCTCTGGCATCACAGTAGGAATTAGTGAGGCAGCTGCTAAGACTTGAAGAGTAAGAACATGGTCCTATGAAGGTTAAAACCACACTACAGTTTCGGGTTTTAATTTGTTTTTCAGAAACATGGTCTCTATTTCTCTAAGCTCTGGGAAAGACCAAGTCCAGAAACAAAATTGTATTTAAGAGAATGACATAGACTTGAGTTGGAAACAGTCGAATGTAGAAAAAAAGATAGAAAAAGATGGTCAGATGGCTCTTGGGATACAAAACATAAACTTGCTTGATGCAGGTGTCAGGGTGCGAGCCTACATTGAGTTCCTGCTAGGATTCAAGCATGTCCGGACCACTCCCATTGGGCAGAACTAACAGAATGAAAGAGCCTGCAAGAAAAGAGCACATCTCAAGTGAAGATTATCAAGGTGGTGATTCAAGAACAAGGGGCCGGTGGAAGAGGGGAGGAGAGGCTCTCACTGAGGCAGCTGCTGAGTCCTAGGGCGATGGGGCCGCTGTGAGAGAGAAAAGCAACATTCAGCTGGGGATGGCGAGAGTGAATGAGGTTGCCTGTGGCTTTTGCTTTAAAGCCAGAGCAACTTTTGTGTGACCCCAGTTCTCTGGATAATGGCCATCAGCAGCCCCAGGACGCTAACAGCATGCACTAGCAGCAGTACCAACGTCTTTGATAGATGACAGCAAGCACCTCAGTGGTACCCTGTGGCTTCCCATGGGGGGAAAACCTGTCATCACAACACATCAGCAATAAAGGATTTTTCACACTTTTAAATGACTGTAGACAGCTTAAACATATAAAACAAAATCTTTCTGTATCTAATTAGACAAATCTATCCAATTATTTCTCTTTTTCAAAAATATATCAGCTCATTTTACTCATTTATGCTTCCAGATGAACTTTGGAATACACTTTTCAAATTTCTCCCAGAATTTCTTTGGCATTTTAATTAGAATTGCACTAAATTTATAGATTAATTTATAGAGAATTTACTTCCATTATCTTGTCATCTGGCACATGTATTTTTCTTTTCACTTACTTGAATCTTCAGTGATTTTTTTTCTTCATGTAGACCTTGCACAGTTCTTGATCATTTATTTAGGGGTATTTTCTAGACCGTATGGTTATTGAGTGTAGCATATATGACCTGCAGATTTTCTCACTGTGCTCTGCAGACATATCTAAGAAAACTGCCTAAACTAAAAATGACAAAAATTTAATCCTACCTTTTCTTCTAAAGGTTTTATAATTTTGCCTCTTGCCATTTAGTTCTATCATCCAATTTGATTTATTTTTGTGTAGGCATGAGGTAAAAATATAAACTTGTGTTTTTAAATATGAATATCCATCGTCCCACTCTTATTTTTAACATAAAATCTCCTAGCATTGTTACAAAACAACGTGACCTGCACAATTTCTATCTCTGGGAACTTAAAGAGATTTCCTTTGTGATGCGGGTATATGATAAATACCTGTTTAGTTGTATTTCTTATTCAAATATACGAGACGCTCAGTCATGTTTCGATCTAAAAACTCCGGCCATTTATCTCCAAGAAAGTATCTTGCATTATTGATTAAACAACATTCTTTCTTATGTTTTCTGCATTCTTTCTCTCTGGGACTTCTATTAGTGAGATACTGGATTGTAACCTTTTAAGACATCCCAAGATTTCATGGCTTTAAATTTATGGACTCCCCATTATCTGTTACACATGAAAACATACTGAAGAATCAACTCAGGACAGAACAAAGTGTTTCTCCATATGAAAGGATTGAGGTGTGTGTGTTAGTGAATTGGCTCATCAAAATGTGAACTGACAAGACAATTTCAATAATCCTCTAGGACTGTTTGAGAAGAGATTAATGCCTTGGGTATTCATGTAATTAAAATATAGTTCTGTGCTTTATTCCAACTGTTATTTTTAAATGGCTATCCCTAGTAACAGTAAAAAGAAATCTGGAAGTTTAAAAAGTGTTAATATTATTTAATGTGACTATTAATATAATCATTGAACTAACACACACTCACCTTTTCAGGAGCCACTAGGCAATTTGTTGGAATTTTTTTGGCTCTCCATGGGTTAGGTTTGCTAAGTCAGTATTACCACTTCCAACTTGGCCAGATAATGTTGACTGATGAGGACAATAACACTTTTTCTGGCCATTGAAGATTTATTAGTTTAAAGAGGAAACTTTCCATACTGAATACAGAAGCAGTTTGGTAATATGATCGACCTAGAAGTACTAGTGTTCACAGACACCATTAGTATAATCAAAGTAGATAATAAAAGGCATAAGAGAAGGCAAATTAAAGTCATTGATGGACTGGGGAAAGCTGACTTGAAATTGTTCCAAAATAAGTGCAGTTCCATAGCCCTTTCTAAAATGTGGACATAAAGAAAGTACCTGCAATCACCAGCTGGCTAAATTTTATCCATTTTTTGGAGTTAAAATTTTCTGCATCAATGAATATCACAGGAAACTTGTGGATAATATTTATATTATTATGATAATTCTTAACGACCCAACCCAGGTATAAACTAACCCAGGTATAAACTAGGAATGTGTTACAGAAAGGAATCATAAGGGGCCTTCAAAAATGAGAATAACTAGAGATCCTCATCTTCTTGAACTGTTGGAGGTGATGTGAACATGATGGTTTTCATCATCTGTTTTATTCCATTTCTTTTTTATATTACATACTAAGAACACTATCTATTACAAGTTCTGAGGGTTTAAAAGATTATATTGAAGAGATGAGAAGGAAAGCAGTAAATTTTATCAGCAGAATTCTATCAGCGATTGAGATAGATACGTGTGAACAGAGGGTTTCACAACAGGCTGTGCCCAGCAGGTTTTGGAATGCGTGAATGAAACCACATTGAGACTTGGACCTGAAACAACACTTTGACTAACCAGTACCAAGTAGATACTGCTAAGCATTGATAATGGACACACTTACTGGTTATGAGATCTGTGCATACTTGAGCTTAAAAAGTTCTTTTTGCTGGCTCCAGTCAAAGAAAGTGGAAATCCTCCCCATTTTGGAAGTCATGGAAATTGGGGTCCCTGTGTCTGTAGAGGTCCTCTGCTTTCATAGTCATGCTGTAATTTTGAGTTACCTCAGGAGAGTATATACTCCAGTGGCCATCAACAAGCAAATTCGCCAAAAATGCTCACTGCTCTGTTTGGGGTAGAGGAAAGCACAGGAGGCAGAAGTCCACCTGAGAAAAACGATAAAGAGAAAGGTATGAGGTCTCTAGGCATACAACGTCAAGGTCTCTTCAATGAGTTTTAATATTTTATACCAGAATCAGTCAAAAGGCAGGTACTGTACCAAGTACACATGGTTCTGAATGGAAATTAAGTGGTTTTGCCACAATAATACAATCTTGCTTTTATGAGAGTCTCATGTGTTGACTTGAGTCTTAGAGAAAGGAAAAGTCATCTTTGGCTGGTAGCGCCTTTTTCTTTGTTCATTCGTGTATGGATCCATTTGCGCCTGAAAATCACTGAGGACCCCGATCCAAATGTGAGACCTGAACTGCATGTATCAGCATAGTGAACCCACCAATCTGGGGATCTGCTTCAACCCTGTCCTGAACTCTTCCCACCCAAGTCTCCAGTAGCTTTCATGCTCCAAATCTAAAAGATATTTTTCTGTCTTTTTCTTGTATGACCTTCAAGCAGCATTTGACACTGTTACCAGTTACTAAGTATCTCTTAAATCTCTCCTATTTCCACTGCCAAACCCTAACTAACCCTATTCTGTTACAATCTCTCTCCTGCCTGGTAACATTAGCCTTAATTTTTCTAGTGCAACCACTTTACCTTGTTCAATGAAGTCTACAAAACAGTGCTGTGATCTTGTGCCTCTTTTGATTAAATGATTCCCCATTGTTCGTAAAACTTTAGCGTTCACAAAAGGACTTGTCCTGATTTGGCCTCTCTGGCCCCATGACTGACTTCTCTCCCTACTCTCTTTGCTCTGGCCACATGGCCTTCTTACATGTCCTCTAATGCAGTGGTTCTCAATTCTGGCTTCATATTAGAATTACGTATGGAGCTTTAAAAAAAAAAAAATACTATTGCTCCAGAGATTTTGATTCACTGGTGTGAGATGAGTTGTAGGCATCTGGATTTTCTTAGCCAGGGTTGAGAACCACTTCTCTAAAACATCAAACCCTTTCTTAACTCAAGTCCTTAGCAGATACTGTTTCTCTGTTCAAAAAACTCTTCTCCACTCCCTCCACCCCCATAATCTCTAGGTTGAAATTAAAACTTCTTTTAAAAGTGAAATTCCTGGATATCCTTTACTAGGTAGCTTCCTTTAATAATCCTTATAATTCCTCTTTAAGACAACACGGTTTGTTATTTGTTTCAAGTTTGCTTTCCCATAAGATTAAAGCCAAAAACTATATATTTGCTCCTGCTCTAGCCCCACTGCCTAGCATGTAATAAATATTTTTAAAAAAATCTGATGGTTAATTGAAAATGTCTGTGCCCTGGGGATTCAGCTTTGGACAGATATTAAAGAACTATTTAGCCCCCCATCTTCCTATAACAAAATTCTTGGCTGGGAAGGAAGAGTTATAAGGATGGCAAAGACTTTTTGATGAGGGAAGTGTGTATTTGGGGTCCCATGTTGAGCCTAGATCATGTTTATCATAAGATCCTAAAATGTCTGGAGAATTGGTGTTGTAGGCCCCACATCTTCCTGGAAGAAAGCTTTCTAAGGAAAGACAGCTGAGGCACAAAACTAGTTTAAAGAGAATGATCCATATAGAAAGATCGGGGCAATTCTATATAGAGCCCAGTAAACTCTCTTTCAAGGATTTCTCTCACCAATCTTCCTAGGAGTGTAAGTCATAAGTAAAAACTCAATGAACCACAATGCTGAGAGTGCACAGTGTGGTTACACTGGTTCTGGTGGCTTCTGCAGCAGTGGGAAATAATTTAACTGGCTTTGGGAATCAGGGATGAACTAATTCTGGGTGTAGCCTTCAGCTCTCTCAGTATCTGGCCTTGCCACGGTTGGAAGGATGTGAGAACATCAGCAAACACATCGCTACCTTTGATAAGACACCAACACAGACAGGAAGGTGAAGAGGTAAAGGCACTGGATATTCATACCCTCAATTCATATTCTTCTTCGCTCTGCATTTTGGTACTTTGCTATTGTCAAAGCAAAGGAGATTCTAGTGAGCTAGAGATGAAGGAAAAGGTGCCAACTCACATAATATTCAAGAGGACCATGTCCATGTTTCCCTTTGAGCATTCCCAGGATTGTTTGGGAATTACTAGAGGGGAGCTCGAATTCCCCCAGAACTATGATTATTATCGTAATACCATTTCCCCCCAGGCTAAGGTGGCATCAGAAACACATAATGTATGTGATTTGAAACATCTGAGGCTTAAGTAACTAGTCAAATTGGCATGACTCCAATTTCTCTGGCCAAGAATGACAACAGATATTGAACAAAAATGTCAATGATATAAGATATATATAAAAAGCAGATGGTCAGCTTAAAGAAGTCAAAATAATAAATATGGAAGCTTAAGGTCCACCAGGCTGCTCCTAGAACCTCGTATTATGAAAAATATTTCAAAGTACAGATTTCCAGGATTGTGACCATTTCATCATTTACTGTGGGTTTCCAATGAAGAGCCATAGTGATTAAGGAGTAACTGAAAATGAGATAAAGGAGAATTTATCCATATAATGGAAGTTAAAGCCAGAGTGATAATCATAATTCCCCAGAGAGGCACTGAAAAATTTCTGGGAACACTGGTGAACATGTGATAGAGTCTGAAGAATAACAAAAAAACCTAATTGGGGAAAGCAGGTGAAGTTCCTGGCCAATTCCTTTAACTTCCTGGATTGACATCACTACAGAACCAGTTTATAGACATTAGACAATCCTTATCACTTGCCGATGTGTGCGCTGGCTTCTGGCATTACATTAACATTAGCGGTACCTAGAGTGCCGGCAAAAGCACGCCCACGACAAGGAGGGGACATGCTGTAAATCAGTTATTCAACAAAAAAAATGGGATACCAAAGTAATACAGGCAGAGCAATAACCTGGTGATGGAGTTGTAGTAACAAATGTGGCTCCATGAGAAAAAGAGAAGCGAGCTAATAGATAGGAAGCCGAGGTCCGTGTTATTATAGATCAACTAATTGGCCATTTATTACTGCGAAGCAAGCTCCAAGATTGGGAAGAAATAGTCCATTTAAAAAGTGCTTCTCAATCCTAGCTGTACGTCACAATCGTGGGAGCCTCAGTTTTGTTTTTCATGTCTGGTCTTGAATACAGACCTATGAATTCTCTGGAGGTGTGACTGAGGAATCAAAATCAATATTTTTCAGCCACTCAATGTACAGCCAGTTTTGAGAACCAGTGATTTAGATTCGAAGTGTTACAAATTGATTTCCAAGGACTAAAGCCCAGTTAGAACTTTGTTCCCATTGAGGCAATAGTCCCAAAAGATCATTGCTGATATAGAGACAGAATGTTCAGTTAGTTACTGTCCAGAGAAATGGGTACTAGTGTATTTCTGGCCAAATTGAAAGAAAATGGTGACAAGGACAAAAAGGTCTAACTTCAAACTAGACAAATCACCATTTATAGTTCCATGTCACAGTGAGAGTTGTCTGCCATATGGAAAGTTTTTATTCTCCAAGTAATGATAACATGCGATGTGGTAATAAGCAACATAGCAAAGAATTATTCTCTTAAGATTCAGTAGGATCATGTTTGCTGTTGTTAGGAATCAATGATGGATATGATATAAATATTTTAGAGAAAGGGGCACCTGGGTGGCTTAGTCAGTTGAGTGTTCAGCTCAAGTCATGATCTTGGGGTCGTGAGATTGAGTCCCATATGGGGCTCTATGCTCAGTGGGGAGTGTGCTTGAGATTCTCTCTCTCTGCCTTTCTCTCTGCCCTTCCCCTTGCTCATGCCCTCTCTCTCTCTCTCTCTCAAATAAATAAATAAATAAATAAATAAATAAATAAATAAATAAATCTTAAAAAAAATATTTTAGAGAAAGAAGAATAACTCCTGCACCACTCAGTCTGAGCCCAGGCCAGAGACTGGGGTGTTAGGAAATGTTCAGTGTTCTTACCCGGGAAGGTCATGACAGCATATTTGTGTCTACTGGGGAAATGCCAGTTTTTAGTTCACATCCCAAACAGGAAGTTTCTCTTACCATCCTAGTTAGTTCAGGCTGGTTTAACAAGATGCTATGGACCAGGTGGCTTAAACGATGGAAATTGTGCACAGTTCTAGAAGCTGAGAAGGCCAAGATCAGAGTACGACGGATTCAGTGTCTGGGTGAGGTTGCTCTTCCTGGTTTTCAGATGGCCACCTTCTCTTTGCATCCTCATGTGGCAGAAAGAGAGAGAAAGCAAGTTCTCTTGCATCTGTCTTATAAGGGCACAAACCCCATCTTGGTGTTTACCCTCATGACCTCATCTAAACCTCATTTTCTCCCAAGGGCCCATCTCCAAATACCATCACATTGGGGATTAGGGTTTCAACATACAGTTTTGGAGGGGACACAAACATGCAGTCCACATATGGACTTAATAGACAGGCATATAGCCCTATCCATTGGAATAGCTCTCGCATACCGCAAAGGCAGGACATGGATCCCACAGGGCATTCCATGCTGGAGTCAGAGGAGCACTGAACAGATGGTAAAGGGCTTTTGTCAGGGTGACAAATAACCAGTGGTGGGCATTTGCATATGCATTAGAGGGAATAAATGCCCTTAGAAACAGTATTATTATACAGCAGGACCTAAAAAAGAACTTTGAGTTATTTCAGAAATACAGACTGAGAATTTCCATGAACAGTAGTATTGGGTCTGATGCAAGAAGGTGACATTGCAACAGAGGCTTGCATAAACAAGACAAGGACGCACACAAGGCAAGAGATGCTTTTCCATTAGGCGTTTTCCAGTTTCTTCAATAAAGAATTGGAAAGTCTTAATGGAACCTCATTGATTATCACTGATAAGTTTAATAGCTATACACCGACCTGTATGTGGTTCTCATTCTAAGGCATGAACTGTTCTTCAGTAAGGCTCGACTTCAAACATCCTGCTGGTATTTTTATCAAGAGACCACACTGAGTAGATTGTACTTACCAGTTACAGTGGTGTGCAGGGGAGCTCCTGGTAATGAACACAGCGAACAAAATTTCTTCTGGAAATGCTAATTATAGAAGCACAGTGGTTGGCTGTACAAGGCCACCATTTAGGCCAAGAAGCTATCACAGATTTAAATTAGAGTTTGTTCTCAACACGACGAGCTCTTGGATTTATATTCCAGTCCAGTCTCTGGGAAGGAGAAAACTACAGGTGATGCCTCAGAGGACTGCCAACATTGATTCTTTTCTTTTTCCTGATACTTCCAGGAGAATATAGCTACCTGCCTGTGGGATGCATACTCAGGCCTGTTGGGTGATCAAGCCATGATTCTCGCTATGAACTCCAGGTACAGAAAGCTCTAATGTTCTCCCATTTCACTGACTGAAGATCTTTAAAATGCAATAGAGAAAAATCGCAATTGTGGAAAACAGAAAACGGCTCCAAATCCCACCATCTTAACTCAGCAGCTACTATTTCTTTCTTTCTCGTGTTCTTCCTCAATTCTTAAGTATTGTACAGACCAGCAGGTAATCTAATTATTGTAGAATAATAAGATTTGCTGTAATATTTTTCCTTTTGGCCTTATGTCTTAAGTTCTTCTTTTTCTCCATACTCATATTTTCATTTTAATGGCAGTGTAAGATTCCCCAATTTGGAAATTTTTAAAATTATATTTTATTTTGCCAATATTATGATAATCATTTTTGTACATAAAAGAGCATATCTTCTCTGAAATATTTTTTTGAAACAGCATTCTGAGAGGGACGTTACTGATTTAGAAGATAGGCAACCCCAAAAATGCCCTGCTGCTGGGAATCCTAACTGGTGGACAGCCCCAGCTTCTGCCTCTGCAGATCCACCAGCATGACCATCCAGGTACCATGGTGGACAGTCAACTCCAGTGGGTGACTTTGAATCTAGGAAACCCATCAACCTGGCTGAAGCCTTCCTGGAAGTTGCTGTTGTCTAAGACACTTTCTACCCTAACCCTCCTTCCTTCCTTCTCGCCTTGTCTTAGGAATCTCATGCACCTCTCATCCTGTTTTGGCATCTGCTTCCCATGAACCCCAACTATTACAGAGGGAATGAAAGCTTCTTAGAGCTTTCAATAGGGAGTCAGTTTGCTGTCCAGAAAAACCTCACTAATAATGTAAGTTTCTTCAAAGCCTAGTCACAAGAAGATATAGATACGTACATACATTTTTCCACTTTAATGATTTAATAGGGTCAAAATTGTACTTCATTAGTGTTTCAATTTGTATTCCTTTCAAAAAAAAAAAAAACAAGACCCAGTATTTTCTGTATGTTTATATATTGATGAATTTTCTCATGTGGGCATTTTCTCGTGGTCTTTGCAGCTTCATGAGGATTTTGGTGGTGGCATAGACTCAGTAAACTTCTCCTGGCATCTTTATGGTTTTAAAATTTTTATTCTTTTCGATCTTGTCAGAATTGATTTTAGTGTCGTTGCTATACATTTTTTCTTTCACTTTTTTGTATGGCCTCTGGTATAAAATTAATTCCACATCACAATTTTACTATTATGTTCACTTTCTCCTAGTTTTCTGTTGCTTGATTTTTGTTACTCTCTAGACTAGAACAGATATTCTTTATGTTATGAACTAATTTAAATCATCTTCACGATTTCATTATACGAACCAGAAGTCAACACACTTGGCCTAGGGGCTAAATCCTACTGTTTTTGCAGCCTCCTGTTTTGTACATTCTGAGAGATAAGAATGTTTTCTACTTTTTTTTTTTTTTTTTTGAGAGACAGGTAGTGAGAGTGGAGAGAGTTGGAGCAGAGAGAGACAGAGAGAGAGAGAATCCTAAGCAGGCACCACACTCAGTACAGAACTATGTGAGGCTCAATCTCATGACCCTGAGATCATGACCTGAACCGAAATCAAGACGGAGCGCCTAAATGACTGAGCCACCCAGGGTCCCCCCTCCTTTATTTTTACATTTTTGAATGGTTGGGGCAGATTAAAAGAAGAAGGATATTTCACAACATGCAAATGCTATATGAAATTCAAATTCCAAGGTTGGCAAACAAAGTTTTGTTGGAACACAGCCACATTTATGTATTTATTCATTCATTGTCTATGACTGATTTTGCATTAGGATGGCAGACCTGAGCAGACAGAGTCCATTTGGCCAGAAAAGCCTACTATACTTGTCATCTGGACGGTCACAGAAAATGTTTGCTGATCCCAATACAGATATCATTTACTTAAAATGCTTCATTTCCAAAAGCTTGTTTAAACTCTGAATGCTTTTTTATATTCATCTGTATAAGGGAATAGTTATGTGTTTAAGGGTTCCAAGCTGTTCTTGAGTATCTTGATGGCAGTGGTAGATATAGGAGTGTGATAAAATTGTATAGAACTAAACACACACACACACACACACACACACACACACACACAAGCACAAATAAAACTGGGGAAATCTAAACAAGACGGTTGGAAGGAGTCAATATCAATATCCTGGTGGTGATATTATATTACAGTCTTTGGAGAATGTTACAATTGGGGAAAACCGTGGGAAATATATTAAATGTTTCTCTGTATTATTTCTTACAACAACATGTAAAGCTACAAATATCTCAAAAAGAGTTCTAAGAAAACATTCTGAACCAACATGAAATATTGTCAATAAATTAGTGCCACATCTTCTTTATTCATTCGTCTATTGAAGGGTGATAGAGTAGCTCAATTTTTAACTTTTTGAGGAAACTCCATACTGTTTCCCAAAGTGGCTGTCCCAACTTGCATTCCCACCAACAGTGTAAGATGGTTCCCCTTTCTCCGCATCCTCTCCAATATTTGTTGTTTCCTGCCTTGTCAATTTTTGCCATTCTAACTGGTGTATGATGGTATCTCAATGTGGTTTTGATTTGAATTTCCCTGATGGTTAATGATGTTGAAGATGTGGTCCATATATATATTATGGAATATTACTCAGCCATCAGAAAGAACGATTACCCACCATTTGCATCGACCTGGATGGAACTGGAGGAGGTTATGCTAAGTGAAATAAGTCAAGCAGAGAAAGACAATTATCATATGGTTTCACTTATACATGGAACATAAGGAATAGCATGAAGGACATTAGGAGAAGGAAGGGAAAAATGAATGGGGGGAAATCAGAGGGGGAGATGAACCATGAGAGACTATGGACTCCAGGAAACAAACTGAGGGTTTCGGAGGGGAGGGGGGGGATGGGTTAGCCCAGTGATGGATATTAAGGAGAGCATGTATTACATGGAGCACTAGGTGTTATATGCAAACAATGAATCATGGAACACTACATCAAAAACTAAGGATGTATTATATGGTGACTAACATAACATAATAAAATAAAATAAAATAATAAAATAAATAAAATAAAATAAAATAAAATAACATAAAATAAAATAAAAAAGTAGTGCCACATTTGGCCAGGTAGGGGAGATAGAGTATTTACCGAGGTATTTTCTATCCCACATTAGGAATTCTCTAGAATTTACATTCTCTTCCATCGTTTAGAATTTTATTGTGGTGCCACTACTAAACTGTTTTGACTTAGTGCTGCTTTGTAATAGATTTTATTATCTGATTGAACTGGATCGTCCTTATTTTCTTGATCATTTCCAACACAGTAACCTATGATAATCCCTCCAATTTATTTTTCTAAGTGGAAGGTAAATATATTTTATCAACTTCTGATGAAAATGTCCTGAAATTTTAATTGCACTTTCAGAGTTTGTAAAATAATTTGAGAATAATTGACATTTATAAATAATCTTCCTATGTATAAATCTATCTTTCTAACTATTCAAGTTCTGTTTCATGTTCTCCCTTAAAAGTTTGAGGTATTTTTACCATAGATTCTGTACATTACTAGACTGATTTCTTATTTATATTGTATTTTGGTCCCCCCCTTCTTATTGTTTGGACAGCAATTTCTGATATGCTAGGATGCATCTGGGATTTTTTAGGGGGGATATATTTATCCTGTGCTTGAGCTCACGAACTATTTTTATTACACCATGTCTTATTTGAAAAACAACAAACTCTAACACAATATTTTAAAATAGGAAATTGAACCCTTATGTTGTTCCTGTTTTTAATAAAAACTCTTACACTACTTCTCAATTAGCAAAATGTTGGTTTAAATAAAACCTTTCAAGAAATTATTCAAACTATTCCTTTTTCCTTAAAAAATGATGTTGATATTTATTAAATGCTTTTTCAAGCACAATTTTTAATTTAATCTACTATAAGTATGTGTTAATTCATAGTTTTTAGAATATTGGTCCATCCTTATATTCTGATGATAAATCATAATTGGTGTTACAATATTTTATTTTAAAAAATTATTATTCTAAAATTTTAAACTTAATACTCATAAATGAAATTAGTTCATTTTTTATTATTTTCATTCCAGTGTAGTTAACATACAGCGTTATGTTAGTTTCAGGTGTACAATCTAGTGAATGATTCAGCAGTTCCATAATTACTCAGTGCTCATCAAGATAAGTGTACTTTTAATCCCCATCATCTATTTCACCCATCCCCCACGCACCTCCCCTCTGGTAACCATCCTTAATCAGACTCTCTAGTTAAGAGTCTGGTTTTTTATTTGTCTCTTTTTTTCCCCCTTTGTATGTTTGTTTTCTTTCTTAAATGCCACATATGAGTGAAATTCTATGACATTTGTCTTTTTCTAAGTGGCTTATTTTGCTTAACATTATACTCCTAGATCAATTTATGTTGTTGTAAGTGTCAAGATTTCATTCTTTCTATGGCTGAATAATATTCCGTTGTATAGATATGCCATTTCTTCTTTATGCATTCATTTATCAATGGACACTGGGGCTGCTTCGATAATTCGGCTATTGTAAATAATGCTGTTATAAACATAGGGGTGCATGGATCTCTTTGAATTAGTGTTTTTGTATTCTTTGGATAAATACCCAGTAGCCCTACTGGATTGTAGGGTAGTTCCATTGTTAATTTCCTGAAGGATCTCCATACTGTTTTCCACAGTGGCTGCACCAGTTTGCATTCCCACCAACAGTGCAAAAGGATTCCTTTTTCTCCACATCCTCGCCAAAATCTGTTGCTTCTTGTTGATTTTAGCCATTCTGACAGGTGTGAGATGATACCTCATTGTGGTTTTGATTTGCATTTCCCTGATGACGAGTGATATTGACCATCTTCTCATGTGTCTGTTGGCCATCTGGATGTCTTCTTTGGAGAAATGTCTATTCATGTCTTCTGCCCATTTCTTTATTTGTTTCTTGTGTGTTGAGTTTCATAAATTCTTTATATATTTTGGGTAGTAACTTTTTATTAGACACGTCATTTGCAAATATCTTCTCCCATCCCATAGGTTGTCTTTTAGTTTTGTTGGTTGTTTCCTTAGCTGTGCAGTATTTTATTTTGATTAAGTCCCAGTAGTTTATTTTTGTTTTTGTTTCCCTTGCCTCAGGAGACATATCTAGAAAGATGTTATGGCCAAAGTCAGAAATTATTGCCTGTGTTCTCTTCTAGGATTTTTGTGGTTTCAGGTCTCACCTTTAGATCCTTAATCCATTTTGAGCTTATTACTGTGTGTGGTGTAAGAAAGTGGTCCAGTTTCATTCTTTTGTATGTAGCTGTCCAGGTTTCCCAACACCATTTGTTGAAGAGATTGTCTTTTTTCCCATTGCATATTCTTGCCTCCCTTGTTAAAGACTAATCGACATATAATTGTGGGTTTATTTCTGGGTTTTCTATTCTGTTCTATTGATCTATGTGTCTATTTTTGTGCCAGTACCATAATGTTTTGATTTCTACAGCTTTATAATATAAATTGAAGTCCAGAATTGTGATACCTCCAGTTTTGTTTTTCTTTTTCAAGATGGTTTGGCTATTCAGGGTCTTTCGTGATTTTATACAAATGTTAGCATCATTTGTTCCAGTTCTGTGAAAAATGCTGTTTTTGCATCTATGTTCATCAGAGTTGTTGGCCTGTAGTTCTCTTTGTTGTGGTATATTTATCTGGTTTTGTATCAGGAGAATGTTAGCCCCATAAAATGAATTTGGAAATTTTCCTTCCTTTTCTACTTTTCAAAAAATTTGAGAATAGGCATTAACTCTTCTTTAACTGTTTGGTAGAAGTCACCTGTGAAGCCATCTGGTCCTGGACTCTTGTTTGTTCAGAGTTTTTTGATACTGATTCATTTTCATTGCTGCTTATCGGTCTGTTCAAGTTTTCTATTTCTTTCTGTTTCTGTTTTGGTAGCTTATGTGTTTCTAGGAATTTATCCGTTTCTTCCAGGTTGTCCAATTTGTTGGAATATAATTTTTCATAATATTCTATTATAATTATTCATATTTCTGTGGTGTTGGTTGTTATTTCTACTCTCTCCTTTTTTATTTCATTTGAGTCTTTTCTCTTTTTTTCTTGATAAGTCTAGCTAGAGGCTTATCAATTTTATCGATTTTTTCCAAGAACCTAGTTTCATTGATCTGTTTTATTGTGTTTTTAGTTTCTGTTTCATTTATTTCTGCTCTGATTTTTATTATTTCCTTCCTTCTGCTGGTTTTAGGTTTTGTTTGTTGTTTTTTTCCTAGCTCCTTTGGTGTAAGTTAGATTGTTTATTTGAGATTTTTCTTGCAGCTTGAGGTAGGCCTGTATTGCTATATACCTCTCTTTTGGTGCGTCCAATGATTTGAACCATTGTGCTTTCATTTTCATTTCTCTCCAGGTAATTTTTTTAATCTCTTCTTTGATTTCCTGGTTGACCCATTCATTGTTTAGTAGCATGTTATTTAACCTCCATGTTTTGGTGTTCTTTCCAGATATTTTCTGGTTGTTGATTTCTAGTTTCATATGCGATAGTCAGAGAAAATGTATGGTATGACTTTGATCTTTTTGAATTTGTTGAGACTTGTTTCATGGCCTATAACATGACCTATTCTGAAGAATGTTCCATGTGCACTTAAAAAGAACGTGTATTCTGGGGCCCCTGGGTGCCTCAGCCAGTTAGCCATCCAACTCCTGATTTCAGCTCAGGTCATGATCTCAAGGTCATGGGATTGAGCCCCATGTCAGGCTCTGCACTGAGCATGGAGCCTGCTTGGGATTGGATTGTCTCTCTTCTTCTCCCTCTCCCGCCCTCCCCCCCCCCACCACCACTTGCACGCACTCTGTCTCTCTAAAAATAATTTAAAAATAATGTGTATTCTGCTATTTTAGGATGGAGTGTTCTGAATATATCTGTTAATTTTATCTGGTCCAGCATGCCATTCAAAACCACCATTTCCTTGTTGATTTTCTGTCTGGATTATCTATCCATTGCTGTAAGTGTGGTGTTAAAGTCCCCTACTATTATTGAATTACTATCTATTAGTTCCTTTATGTTTGTTATTAACTGTTTTATGAATCCAGGTGTTCCCATGTTGGGTGCATAAATATATACAATTGTTATATCATCTTGTTGGATTGTCCATATTACTATTATATAGTGCCTTTCTTTGTCTCTTGTTACAGTTTTGTCATAAATTCTATTTTCTCCAAAGAGAAAAGCCGTAAGTATGGCTACTCTGGCTTTCCTTTGTCATCTATCTGCATGATAAATGTTTCTCCATCCCCTTGCTTTCAATATGCAGGTGTCTTTAGGTGCGAAATGAGTTTTTGTAGGCAGCGTATATAGATGGGTCTTGATTTTAAATCCATTCTGTCACCCTATATCTTTTGTTTGGGACATTTAGTCCATTTACATTCCAAGTAATAGCTATGTATTTATTGCCATTTTGTTACTTGTCTTGAGGTCGTTTTATAGCTCTTCTCTGATCCTTTCCTCTCTTGCTCTCTTCTCTCACAGTGTGCTGGCTTTCTTTAGTGATATACTTGGATTCCTTACTCTTTATTTTTTGCATATATATTACTGGTTTTCTATTTGTGGTTACCATTAGATTTGTATATTACCTTATCTGCATATATCAATCTATATTAAGTTGATCGTTGCTTAAGTTTGAGCTCATTCTTTACTCCTCTCCCCACCACATGTTTGGTATATGATGTAATACTTTACATCCTTTTATTTTGTGAGTCCCTGGACTGATTTTTACAGGTGTACTTATTTTTATTGCTTTTGTCCTTCCTACTTTTCTTACTCTTACTTATGTTCTCTTAAGTAATCATACAGTCTCCTTTAACATTTCCTGTAAGGCTGGTTTTGTGGTCATGAACTTCTTTAGTTTTTGTTTGTCTGGGAAACTCTTTATCTCTCTTTCTCTTCTGAATTATAGCCTTGCTGGAGAGAGTATTCTTGGCTGCAGATTTTTTTTTTCCTTTCAACACTTTGAATATATCATGCTACTCCTTTTTTGCCTTCAAAGTTTCTGCTGAAAAATCTGCTGATAGCCTTATGGGGTTTCACTCATACATAACTGTCTTCTTTCTCTTGCTTTTAAAATTCTCTCTGTATCACTACTTGTTGCCATTTTAATTATTATGTGTCTTGGTGTGGACCTCATTGGGTTGATTTTGTTGGGGAATCTCTGTGCCTCCCTGGATCTGGATATTTGTTTTCTTCCCTGGATTAAGGAACTTTTCAGCTATTATTTCTTCAAATAAATTTTCTGCCCCTTTTTCTCTCTCCTCTTCTCCTGGGATCCCTATAATGAGACTGTTATTACGCTTGATGGAGTTGCTGAGTTCTCTAAGTCTATTCTCATTCTGCATAAATTTTTTTCTCTCACCTGCTTAACTTGATTACTTTCCATTACTCTGTCGTCCAGGTTGCTAATTCATTCCTCTTCTTCCTCTAGCCTGCTATTTATTCCATCTAGTGTATTTTTAATTTCATTTATCATGTTCTTCATCTTTGATTGGTTCTTTATATCTTTGTTAAGGGTCTCACTGATGTCCTCCAATCTTTTCTCAAGTTCAGTGAATATCTTTATGATCATTACTTTAAATCCTTTATCTGACATATGACTTATTATATACCCATTTTGCTTAAGTCTTTTGCTGTGGTTTGGTCCTGTTCTTTCCTCTGTCTTTTTTCCTCTGTCTCCTCATTTTGTCTAACTCTCTGGGTTTCTGTGTTAGGAAAGTCATCTCTGTCTCCTGCTCTTGAAAGTAATGGCCTTATGAAGAAGAGGGCCTGTAGCGCTCTGCATTGCAGTATCTCTGGTTGACCAGAACCTGACACTTCAGGGTGCCTCCTGTGTGTGTTGCATGTGCCCTGCTGTTGTGTCTTATCCCTTTCCCCTTCAGTCTATTCATCTGCAGTGGCTCTATTTGCCTATGGGCAGTGGCTTGTCCCTGTGGTGTTAGTGGAGCAGTCTGGGGCCCCCTTGGGCTAGAGTTGAGTCAAATCAGGCATTTGCCATAGACAAAGTAGCACCAAACTGCAGGGCCCTTTTCCTGTGTTGCCCCCTGAGAAATTTTTGTTCATGGGTGGGGCCTGCAATCAAACCAGTTGTCTGCCCCCACTCCCTGCTGCGGCTACCCTCTGACTGGTATGTGTGGTTATCTTCCCCTCGCTGTAGGGCAGAGTCATTTTGAAGTGGGGGTGGCCATTGTTGACACTGCTTGCATAAGTGTGCAAGGCTTGTGGCTCCTGATTGAATAGGCCAAGGGCGTATTGGAGCGGATATGCCACCACCAGTGGGATGGGGTGACTAGGGTGGGGCTCACAGTTTTAGGAAGGTGTGCATTAGTCTTCCACGAGGCTGCTGCCACCAGGGGACTGAGGTCCCACAAAATGGTCCAGG
This sequence comes from Ursus americanus, assembly GCF_024610735.1. Taxonomy (NCBI): domain Eukaryota; kingdom Metazoa; phylum Chordata; class Mammalia; order Carnivora; family Ursidae; genus Ursus; species Ursus americanus. The sequence goes on along the minus strand of NC_142128.1, from coordinate 94,736,353 downwards.
AGAAGCGATGCTGGCAAGGTTTATGCCCATCTTCTAGGGGAGGGGACGAACAGCACCAGGACTGAGGCAAGCTTGACTGGAAAGGGCACATCCACTGAAGCTGGTGGGTGGGGTAGAGCCATTGGTGTAAGCAAGTCAGGTAGTGAATGCCTTTGCAGTGCTGGTTCCTGCAAGTGGCTGTGTGTTTATGCCGAAGGGCAGGGGAGTGAAGAGTGAAATGGTGCCTGCTAGCTCCTCGGGTCCTGAAGAAGTCCCTCAGGAGTCCTGCCAGTACCTTTGTTCCTGAAGGAGTTCCCCAGTGATTTCTGTCCCTCCAGGATGGGCTCTGAGATTAGTAAATAACACTCCATCCCATATGCCCCAGGGATTTTTCAGACTGCTGCTTTTTTTTTTTATAATGATTTTTTATTATATTATGTTAATCACCATACAGTACATCCCAGGTTTTCGATGTAAGGCTCGATGATTCATTAGTTGTGTATAACACCCAGTGCACCATGCAATACGTGCCCTCCATCACCGGCCTATCCCATTCCCCCACCCCCCTCCCCTCTGAAGCCCTCAGTTTGTTTCTCATAGTCCATAGTCTCTCATGTTTCATTCCCCCTTCTGATTACCCCCCCTTTCTTTATCCCTTTCTTCCCCTACTGATCATTCTAGTTCTTATGTTCCATAGATGAGAGAAATCATATGATAGTTGTCTTTCTCTGCTTGACTTATTTCATTTAGCATTATCTCCTCCAGTGCCGTCCATGTTGTAGCAAACGTTGAGAACTTGTTCTTTCTGATAGCTGAGTAATATTCCATTGTATATATGGACCACAACTTCTTAATCCAGTCATCTGTTGAAGAGTGGGACGCTTAACTGAGTCACCCAGATGCCCTTTATTTTAAATGAGAAAAATTCTAATAGTATTCAAGTATTTTTAAATACTTTGAATTTTCTCATTTTTAAAATAGATTTCTCATTGTGATTTGAGAATAAAACATATACCCTTTTATATTTTGTAATCTTTTACAGCTTGTAAAAAACCTTTCACAAATATGATAAATATTTGTCAGCAGTCCATGATTATTGGAAAAGATAATCCTTGCTATCTCATTTAATGTAATTTATTTATAACTCCCTATTAATTTTAGTAAAGATCTCCTCTTTTGCAGAGTTTTTAATTTTTACTACCATATGCTGATGATTGAATGCTTAATCTTCTATAACTGTGTCTGTTTTTCTTGTATCTTTAATAGTTTTCTTTAATAATTTCTATTTCTCCTCTGGGAAACAAACTGAGGGCTTCAAAGGGAAGGGGGGTGGGGGATTGGGATAGGCCAGTGATGAGTATTAAGGAGGGCACATATTGCATGGAGCACTGGGTGTTATATGCAAATAATGAATCATGGAACACTACATCAAAAACTAATGATGTACTGTATGGTGACTAACATAATGTAATAAAAAATTATTATTAAGGGGCGCCTGGGTGGCACAGCGGTTAAGCGTCTGCCTTCGGCTCAGGGTGTGATCCCGGCATTATGGGATCGAGCCCCACATCAGGTTCCTCCGCTATGAGCCTGCCTCTTCCACTCCCACTCCCCCTGCTTGTGTTCCCTCTCTCGCTGGCTGTCTCTATCTCTGTCGAATAAATAAGTAAAATCTTTAAAAAAAATTATTAAAAATAAATAAATAAATAAATTAGATATCCTAAAAAATTCTATTTCTCCTTGTACTTTTAATAAATTAATACTTTTTACATTTTAATAATTATTTTAATAATTTAACTTTTTTCTGCGTGTTATTAGCTACTTTTATTATTTTAAATGATTGTATGTATATATCTTAATATTCTTTCATTTGAACTAAACATTGTATCATATTAAAATGTCCCTCCTGAGTTATTTGTGAGCATGTTTAATATAATTTCCCCCATGCTTTTATTAGGAAGCATTTACTTTGTTTTCTTCAATTGTGATTCTTCAAATTATACTTGCAAAAATACGTATGGCCTTTTGCTTACTGATCATACAGTAATTTAGTGAAGAATGCTTATTCTTCCTTCTCAAGTTCTTTTCTATATCACCTGGTTATGCACCCTGGAATATAAAAAAAGCATGTACACTGACATTTTTAATTCTAAGACGTCCCTTATTGTAAAACACACTAGTAATTTAATAACTACTCTTCTGAAAGCAAATTATATTTGGGTCCAAAAAAAAAATAATGTACCCTTAGTGGCAATTGTCCATGTTGACCCATAGATTTGCATGTGTCTTTCCTCTTTAGTATCACCAATGTCTCACACTCAACCTTCCTCACATTCAAAATTTGAAGATCTGTTTCCCATTAGCAGTTATTCACGGCCTTAGAGGGTCATGCTACTTTTCTAATCTTTATTCATGACTTGGAGCATTTTAGCATTTTTTAGGACTAGCAGTATGATTTCAAAGTACGTTGAAAAAACTATTTTCTATTTCATCAAAATCTTTATTTTGCATTTTTCTAAGCCAAGTTATTTATCCCTAAAAGTTAAATACCTTCCCCTGAAAATTCTACTGGAAGCTCTCGACAGATAGCTGTCCAGAGTCTAATAATTCATTAAAGCCATGAATAGTCAAATTAATCTTCCCAAGATTTGAAAATTATCTAATATATTCTAAGAGATTCCATTTCAAACAGTGGGCATTAGACACTTTGATTTTCCTGTCCAGTAGAGAAAAGATATTCTGAGTCCAGCATAAAATTTCCTACCTTACCATCTATATCACCATCTTTTCAAAAAATAAGAAAATACTTTTAAAAAAAATCAGGAAGAACTCTTATCTACATCACACATATCTAAGGAATAACAACTATGTCATAACTTATCTTTCCAACTGCTGATGGGCAGATTTATTTGCCAAGAATTGGAGGATGCATCCCAATAATTTCAGAAATATTAAAATGTACGAAGCATAGTATCCCGGTTTAGAGGAGATGTGGCAGTGATATATTTCAACTAAAGCTCAGCATGGCTTTGTGGGCTTGCCTGGAAATGTAACCACTCTTTACATTATTATGTCTATGGAGAAATATATTCTGGTTTCTAAATAACTGATTACCGATGATTTTTAAAAAGAAACTCATTCCTTTATATTTAAAGGACCATTGTCATTTTTATGAGACTATTTAAAACCCACATGTTATATAAAGCCAAGAACTGGGCCTCATTTTCTAGTACATTCTCTCTTACGCGAGAAAAAGCCACTAAACGTAGGTTACATTTGTTCTCTCCTCTATTTAATAATTACAACTTTTTCTTACCAGCTTTGTAGATCCCTTACTGCAGTTTGAAACCCAACTGAAGATAATAGAGTCATCCTTTAAAATGGTATTTGCTTTACCAAGTCTTGAGAAAGTGAGGGACATGGGAAACAGTGACAATGAAAAAGAGGACTTGGAGGTGAGTCTCTACTTCCTTAATTATTATGAGACATTGTTATGCACCACAGCAATCCTGCAGACTGCCCCTCCACAGGTCATACTCTTTGTTGTTATCTCCTTCCCCCTTTTGAGATACAATAGATTAACAGTATATTCCAGCATTAATCTATACCCCCTGGACTTCTTGTGAATTCTACAACTCATGGGATTTAATGGATGGTATAGGAGTTATAGGAACAAATGAGTGGAGAGATTTTTGGTTAATTGTTTTAGCAAGGACAAGAGTTGATGGGGAAATGCTGCAAGAGGGGAAATAGGAGCAAAGAAAGGTGGAGAGAGGAATATGCCTACAGTAAAGTGAGCAGTATCTCCGGCCTCTATTTCCTCAGCACAGCTGCATGGTGCACCTGCCCTAAAAGGTGGAGGTGCAGTTCATGGCACATGGTACTGAGAGAGGTCTCATCTCTACAGCTGCCTCTTTTCTTACCTTCAGTTTATGGGGAGAATGCAGGACCCCAGGACACAAAACCACAGATACTGAGTAAAATTATACATAATTTTATCTGGCTGGCTGGTTGTGTAACTTTTTTGTTTTTCAGAATTTATATCAAAATATTCTCAACATATTTGAGGACACTCTTCTGATCTTAGTGTCTAAAGACCTCTACAAACTGCAAATCTTAAAGGTAAAGTAAAGGGAAAATAAGCAATTTTGTTTACTTGTTTTAAATCTAAAGAGCTCGCTATATTTCACTTATTATTTCCCTTTTCCCATACTTACGTCTTCTTCAAGTATTTGGTAGCTGAATTTTTTTCTTTTCCTCACAAGCCATATAATTATCCCCCAAATGAAATCACTTCCCTTTATTTGAATTACAGAGACATACTGTTAAGAATTCAATTTTGGGAAGATGGCATCAACAAAACACTTAAGAAGCCAAATGTTATGTGGCAATGTAATAGTGAATACAATATGGGTTAGCAGAAAAGAGAGGGTGATTGGTTTGAACTACCTGCAGATCCATGCAACAATACTTCGATGGTGTCTGTATGCTTGCTTCCTCCCCAACAACTCTGGAGCTAAAGCATCCTATCTTCATGGATACCATGGTATCAGAGGAAAGCCTAACAATTGCCCAAATCCCCACTTATATCCAGACCCCACTGTGTTTTTAACATCCCAGGCAAAGACAGGGGACTGCTCAGGATGTCTTATGATCTTCAACTGCTTCTAACAGGATGGCATTAGGGACACCTGTCTGGAAATACTGGGAAACCAAATGGACTTAATCTACCAGGAGCATCATGAGTTTGTGCAAATCATAAAATACATTCAAGTAAAGCAGAATTGGTATCTGTGAAGACAAGAAGGAATATGAGGGAAAATAAAATATACGGAGTTAATTTGTGCCTAATTTGAGTCAAATATTTTCTGTGCATTTAAAAAATTTAACCTCACAACCCTTTAAAATGGTTAGTATTATCCCATTATTACAACCATCTCCCCATGCACGCTCTTTCAAACAATAAGCCACTGTTTTGGTTTGGTTTTTTTGAGTATTTACTCTACATCAGGCACTAAGCTGAATACTTCATATATAGGTTATCTCATTTAATCCTTAAAATATCCCTCTGAGGAAGTTACTATTATGTTCCCCCATTTTGCTGATAAAGACATGGAAGCAGAGAGAAGAGCGGTAATATGTGTAATGCTCATGAATGGGAGAGCTACTCTAACTTCGTAACCTGTTACTTATCCATGTTGTTTTTATACCTTCCATGTCTAGAAACTGACTTGATTCTCAAAAAAAGCTAAAATCCCACTCCTGGAAAAGGCAAAGGCTGACCCCCCTGGGATTTAGAGACTCTTCTGCCCTAGGAAATGGACGTCAGCACAGGTTTATACAATGAGAGCAAGTGAAAGGGAGGAGATTTAGCATAAATACTGCGGACTCCAATGGAGTGTCTTAAGAAATCTGTTAGTGGTGGTTGGTACGTGAGGCATATGCAGTCATCTTCCCTTCCCAAGCTTGTAAATACATTCCTGCATCTGAAGATTTAGAACAAATAGAAGTTACAGCAGGATGGAGTTGAATCCAAATTAGCAAGAACTTTCTAACTGAGCTGTCTCCAGGAATATTCTCTGCAACTATGAGCCAGAAAATATCTGAGTGTTGAATCTGCAGAGGAAATTCTGCAGTAAGATGACATTTCAGGATCAGATGACATTTCAATTCTTTTTTAAAACCGAAAATCAGATCCTGTGATTAGAGAGAAAGAGAGAGAGAGGATATGTACTTTGAAAGAAAAAAAAAAGGAGAGGCAACTAACAATCCCATGATAGCTTCCTGTTAAACTTTTCCTGATGATGGACACAGCGATGCACATCATTAGTAAGTATTTGGTGTATAAAATTAAATAACATACAACCTGAGTGTAGTTACTGCAGTAGATGAAGTAGTATACTAGATAGCTTGCCGTGTACAGCTAGCTTGTTGTCATCTGTTGGAGATAAATGTAGGTTAGATGTGAAATAATCAGGGGTCCATGGAGACCCTTGACTCGGTAAAGTTGAAGACTAAACAGAGGGGACTTGTAGAGATGGAAGTTGAAGACTAAACAGAGGGGACTTGTAGAGATGGAAACACCATGCTCTAGGATGATTCTTATGTTTTCCACAGGACATGGCTGTGTGGATGAATGAAGACAGTTCGTACCTGCAGGAGAGAATTGTAGTGATCATCAGCAGGGTGCTGAACTTTGCATCCAGGAGAGTCAAGGGATATGTAAGTCACACAGTGCCATCGCGCCACTGCTTTTGAAGACTGCATTTCTGTAGAGCTGCTTTCCAAGTCTTGGGTCTTGAAAACTATGAGCATGCTGGCAGGTTGGGATATTAAGAAAAGAGCCAATATACTACATGATTTTATGTCAATCAGAGCAGAGTCTCTCAACCAATTGATGAAGACCCTTTATGCTTTCCGCAAACAGAATGAATGTGTCAAAATTTTTGCTGACTCTCTGGATTCTCCTCTGTGGCTCTCGATCAATGTTATCTGCAACCTTATACACCCTTCTATCCCTTCTATCCCCACTTTCCTTCTTATTTCTCCTTTTCCTAAAATATTTTTAAAACCATTATATATTTACTATATATTTATTTGAAATTTATACAAGTAATTCCTGAGTCTTCTCATTGTAAAACATGAAAACACCCTAATCTCCCCCCTACTATGCTGCTGTGATATGGGTCCTGCCAGAAAGCCTTCTGTGTACACACCCGCATAGACATGCACAAACTGAGATACATCCTTTTTTGCTCAGTGCTTCTTTATTAAAATCACATTATATTTACACATGGTTCTGCAATTTGATTTTTTCACTGAACAGTATGTTCCTCAGATATTTTCATAGCAACAAGTGGAGAGTTATCTCATTCTTTCAGCCAAAGCATATATCCCATAGTTTTAATGTATTGTAGTCTACTTATAGATGGACACTCAGGTATATTTAGGTTTTTCCTAGTTCAACAATATACAAATGGTCATCTTTGTTCAAGTATGTATGTACTTAGAAATACTTAGAAAGATAATAGATCAAAGAGTAGGAATAGTCTCTAATTCCTAACACTACAAAATTATCTCCAATTTGTATTCCTGTGGATGTTAGAGAGGTTGTTTCCCTACACCTTCACCAACACTGGGAAGTAATTGGACTTTCTAATTGTTGCATTTCAGACGAAGAACAAATAAGCATCTCATAATTGTCAGTATTTGCTGAGGTTTTCTATATTTTTCACAACATCGTCACCTTCCTTCTCAGAAATCTTACTATCTATGAACATTTCTCTCTCTTATGGATACTGTGTATTCAGCCTCTGTTTTGCAATTCATCCTTAACTGTGATTTTTAAACATTCACTTCTAATTGCTTATCTGATTGTTTGAATAATTTCAGGAGATCAGAATAAAGAGGATCCGACACATACATTCATGATATCATCTTCATGTAGTCATTTTCCACTACTTATGCAAATAGCTTCCAGACATATTGAGACAAAAAGCCTAGATAAACCTTAGAACATATCTGAATTTTTACTATTTTGTTTAAACTCAGCTTTAGGATGTTATATACTTACATGAGGAAAGGTAGTCCATGATGTTCTTTGCATCACATTGATTCTCTATTTCAAAAGAAAGATGGAGTGCTTTGTTTTAATCTTCTGGTTCTCTGGTTCTCTAAAATGGTTGGCTATTCATTCAGATATTTGAAAGGCTGATCATACTAAATTTTGCAGCAAGGTTTGAGATTAAGTGTAGTTCACAACTCTGGCCTATTTTCTGCTCAGTTCCTAAATGTTTCATGCACTCAGCAAGTATTTGATGGTGACTGCCTGATCGAGATCTATTCACATGCTTCTATCTGCTTTTGCATTTTCATTCAATATACATATATTCATTCATTCATTCTAGTGAGTTCCACTCAGGCAACAGGTAAGACATTTTGGAGTTTTGTCATCTTCTATCATCTCTCAGTTTCGATTATGTTCATAAAGTTCATTCTCCCCTACACATAGCTCACCCCTCAATTGTGAAAAAATAAATGTGCACTTCTGTGGTAGAAAGCTCTCATGAATTGAGGGTTCCTACCTGTAACTGAGATATGTGTGAGAAGCCAAGTAGGATAACCTATTACTTTGTTCTGCAATGTTCAGTAGGTGCCACCAGGTGGAAGCACACTAGCATTTTCCAGAACATGGAAGCTAAGCTAGCATCAACCAGTTCATCAAAGTCAATGAGGCATAAAAAGTCAACTTTCTCTTTATGATAATGTTCTCTAAAGATGGTTAAGTCCATGAAAGTAATGGAGGCCAAAGGACAAATATATGAAATAAAACAGTCAAATGTATTATTAAATTAAAAGCTAAGCTTCCCACAGGCCTTGTCTGAGTATCTCTATGTCTGACATATTGAAGATAATCAGTGAAGATTTGTTTTGCCCTTCTCTAATTATGTGTAACCATCCATTCTGTTCTCAGGTGCTGCCCATTCACTGGAAAGACTTCTTGTTTTTTTTTTTTTTTTTTTGTTTTGTTTTGTTTTGTTTCATAAACTACCCTAGCCATTGTCTTCCAGAGTCTCAGAGGCCCTTATCCTATTGAACAATCCTGACTACCATTTGTATTCTATCAAAAATACTTTTTAATGTAGTAATTCTCCCTATAGGACCTATGTGCTATCATGGTGAAAAAAACTTCTACACTCAAAGAATATGCGTCCCTTCAACTAAACTATTCAATTTTCAAACAGGCAAGGAAATGTGAGCTAAACATGTTACCTTATATCATTAACATAAAAATTTTCCCTGGGTTTGTTCCTTTGGCACATCAGCATTTGAAAGGTGGGTGAGATTTAAGGAGGACGATGGCAGTGGAGTAGGAGGACGTAGACTCACTTTGTCTCATGAATACAAGTAGATAATTAACAAATTATCCTAAATACCCCAGAAATCTGAAGATCAGCAGAACAAACTCCACAACTAAAGGTAGCAAAGAGTCCAAATCAAAGATGGTAGGAAGTGTGTTCACACAGTCTGGGAGAGAAATGAATCATGAACGCTATGGTGGGGAAGGGCAAGAGATAGAATAGCACAGAGGGAAGCACACAGGAAGATGATTTCTCCATAGCAGTTGGCTTGGAATGCAAGAGGGGCCAAATTTCCTAAGTTCTTGCAACCACTGGGGCTTAAAGCCTGGAGTTTTAAAGGTCAGCAGGCTTGGCTCTGGGAAAGCCACAGGGTGCTGCTATTAGAGAGAAGGCAGGACAAACAGCGTGCGGACATACAGTGTGGAAACAGTGATATGAAGAGCACTCGAGGCACACAGTGGGGACATTATTTGTTCTTCTCCGAGTGTGTCCCAGAGAGGCAGCATTCATGGAGAGACTCCTCCAGGAGCAAAGGAACTCCCCTGCCCCTCAGAATTAACCCAGAGCCACGCATAGGGACCAGCACAGCACCAACACTAGCTACCTAACTTTCTTACACCAAGCCCTGACACCCCATGATCCAGTAGAACCACCCTTCCCAATCACGCTTGCCTTAGTCCCAGCCCAGTAGGCCCTCTTTCCCAGAAGAATGGCCCAAACCCCTGCCCACACTCAGTCTCCTGACCTGGGAGTTTTGCAGGGTTTCCGTTCTGGTAGTGGTGGTGACAGGTCTCATCTCACAAGCAGACCAGAGCACACATAGTTAAAACTTGCCACATTCAGGCCTGGAACCAAACACTGCCCACAATAGGTAAAGAGAATCTCTGCAGACAACTGGCCTGAAGGATAAGATGGCCAGGACAGAACAGCAGAGTGCACACAGCACACATTGGAGATATTCCCTGAAACAACAAGCCCTGGGGAAGAGGGGACACTACACTGCAGGCTGCTACAGGATCTCTTCTTCATAAGGCCATTACCTTCAAGAACAAGGATATGTAGCTGACTGTTCCAACACACAGAAGCAGGTACAGAGACTTAAACAAAATAAGAAGACAGAGAAATTAGTCCCAAATAAAAGAACAGGACGAGGCCACAGCCAGATCTAAGTGAAAAACAGAAGAGAGTGGAAAGCATCAGTGAGAGCGTTAACACAGAGATACAGAATGACATAGCATAGGTAAAGGGCTCAATAAATGAAATCAGAAAGAGGACTGATGGAATGAATAGCAGGCTTGGAGAAACTGAGGAACAAATCAATGACCTAGAAGACAGAGTAATGGAAAGTAATCAAGGTGAACAAAAGAGAGAAAAGAATTATACAAAATTATAATAGACAGGGAACTCAGTGATTCCATCAGACATAATAACACTCATATTGTAGGAGTCCCAGAAGTAGAAGAAAAAAGCAGGGAGAAATTTTATCGAAAAAAATAATAGCTGAAAAGTTTTGGGGAAGGAAACAGACATCGAGATCCAGGAGGCACGGAGATCATCCAACAAAATCAACAAAAGCAGACTCGCACCAAGACATATTGCCATTAAAATGGCAAAATATAGTGATAAAGAAAAAAAAATTAAAGCAACAAGACAAAAGACATCACTCAGTTACAAGGGAAAACCCATGAGGCTGGCAGGAGATTTTTCAACAGAAACTTGGCAGGCCAGAAGATAGTGGCATGATATATTCAAAGTGCTGAATGGGATGTATCTGCAACCAAGAATATTCTATCCAGCAAGGCTGTTATTCAGAAAAGAAGGAGAGATAAAGAGTTTCCCAACAAACAAAAACTAAAGGAGTTCATGACCACTAAACCAGCCCTGCAAGAAATACTAAAGGGGACTGTCTGAGCGGAAACCAAAGATCACAATTGGCAGTATAAAGATAGGAAATACAAAAGCAGTAAAAAAAATGAATATTTCTGTGAAAAGAATCAGTCAAGGAACTCACAAAATAAAAAGATGTAAAATATGACAACATATACCTAAAATGTGGGGAGGAGAAGAGAAGAGAATGGGTTCAAATTTAAGTGACCATAAACTTAATATAGACTGAAGAGGTTATATACAACCTAATGGTAACCATATATCAAAAACAACTAGTAAACATGCGAAGAATAAAGGAAAAAAAACCAAATATATCACTAAAGAAAACCAGTAAACTACAATAGAGAGAAAGACAAGAAAGGATCAGAGAAAATCTTCAGAATCAGCCACAAAACAGGTAATGAAATGGCAATAAATACATATCTAACAATAATTACTTTGAATGTAAATAGATTAAATGCTCCAATCAAAAGACATAGGCTAACAGAATGGTTAAAAAAACAAGACCTATCTATATGCTTCCTACAAGAGACTCACATCAGACCTGCAGATTGAAAGCAAGGGGATGGAAAAACATTTCTCATGCTAATGAACATCAAAAGGAAGTCAGAGTACCAAAGCATATGTCGGAAAACTAAACTTTAAAACAGATTGTAGGGGCGCCTGGGTGGCTCAGTCAGTTAAGCATCTGCCTTCAGCTCAGGTCATGATCCCCACTCAGTTGGGAGTCTGCTACTCCCTCTGCCCCTCCCCCTGCTTGTGCTCTCTCACTCTCTCTCTTTCTCTCTTGCAAAAATAAATTTAAAAAAATTTTAAAACAGATTGTAACAAGAGACAAAGAAAGTCACTATATAATAATAAAATGGGCTTTCCAACAAGAAGATACAACAATTATAAATGTTTATGCACCTAACATGGGATACCCAAATACATAAAACAATTCATTACAAACATAAAAGAATTAATTGATAGTAATACAGAAATAGTAAGGGACTTCACCACCCCACTTACATTAATGGACAGATCATTCAAACAGAAAATCAACACGGAAACAGTGGTTTTGAATGACACACTAGACCGGATGGGTATAACAGATATATTCAGAGCACTCCATCCTGAAACAGCAGAATACACTTTCTTCTCAAGTGCACGGAACATTCTCCAGAATAGATCACATACTAGGACATGAAAAAACTCTCAACAAATTCAAAAAGATCAAAGTCATACTACACATCTTTTCTGACCACAACATTATGAAACTAGAAATCAACCATAAGAAAAAATTTAGAAAAACCACAAATAAATGGAAGTTAAATAACTTGCAACTAAACAATGAATGGATCAACCAGGAAATAAAAGAAAATTTAAAAATTACTTGGAAACAAATGAAAATGAAAACACATGGTTCAAAACCTTTGGAATGCAGCAAAAGCAGTTCTAAGAGGGAAGTTTATAGCAATACAAGCCGACCTCCAGAAGTAAGAGAACTCTCAAATAAACAACCTAACCTTACACCGAAAGGAGCTAGAAAAAGAACAACAAACAAAACCTAAAACCAGCAGAAGAAAGAAAATAATAAAGGTTAGAGCAGAAGCAAATAATATAGAAACTAAAAACAAAACAAACCAAACAAACAAACGAACAAAAACCCCAATAGAACAGATCAGTAAAACCAGGAGCTGGTTCTCTGAAAAAAATCAATAAAATTGATAAACCTCTAGCCAAACTTAATATGAGAAAAGAGAAAAGACTCACATAAATAAAATTATAAATGAGAGAGAACTAACAACCATCACCATAGAAAAATAAACAATTTTAAGAGAATATTATGAAAAATGATATGTCAACAAATTGGACAAACTAGAAGAAATAAATAAATTCCTAGAAACATATAAACTACCAAAAACTGAACAGGAAGAAATAGAATATTTGAGCAGACTGATTACCAGCAATGAAATTGAATCAGTAATCAATAAGCTCCCAAAAAACAAAAGTCCAGGACCAGACAGCTTCACAGGTGAATTCTACAAAACATTTAAAGAAGAGTTACTACCTAGTCTTTCAAAGTATTCCAAAAAATAAAAGAGGAAAGAAAACTTCCAAATTCATGCTATGAGGCCAGCGTTACCCTGATACCAAAACCAGATAAAGACACCACAAAAAAAGAGAACTAGAGATCAATATCTCTGATAATCAAAATCCTCAACAACATATTAGCAAATAGAATCCACCAATACATTAAAAAAATCATTCACCATGATCAAGTGGAATTTATTCCCAGGATGTAAGTGTGGTTCAATATTCACAAATCATTCAACGTGATACATCACATCAATAAAAGGATAAGAACCATACAATCATTTCAATAGATGCAGAAAAAGCATTCTTTTTCCAATGCTAATTTCAAATGCTAATTTCAAAATGCAATATCCATTCATGATAAAAACCCTCAACAACATAGGTCTAGAGGGAACATATCTCAGCATAATGAAAGCTATCTATGAAAAACCCACAGCTCACATCATCCTTACTAGGGAAAAACTGAGAGCTTTTCTCTTAAGATCAGGAAGAAGACAAGGATGCCCATTCTCACCACTTTTATTCGACATAGCACTGGAAGTCCTAGCCACAGCAATCAGACAACAAAAAAATAAATAAATAAAAGGCATCTAAATTGATGAGGAACAATGGAAACATTCACTATTTGCAGATTACATGATACTCTATATAGAGAACTCAAAAAAACCCACCAAAAAACTTAGAACTGATGATCAAATTGAGTAAAGTCACAGGATACAAAATCAATCTACAGAAATCTATTGCATTTCTATACACCAATAATGAAGCATCAGAAAAAGAAATTAAGAAAACAATCCCATTTACAACTGCACCAAAAATAATAAGATACCTAGAAATAAACCAAACCAAGGAGGTTAAAGATCTATACTCTGAAAACTATAACAACACTGATGACAGAAGTTAAAGATGACACAAAGAAACAGAAAGACATTCCATGCTCATGGATTGGAAGAACAAATATTGTCTATACTACCCAAAGCAATCTACAGATTTTATGCAATCCCTATGAAAATATCACCGGCATTTTTCATAGAGCTAAAACAAATAACCCTAAAATCTGTATGGAAGCACAAAAGACCCTGAATAGCCAAACAGTCTTGAAAAAGAAAAGCAAAGCTGGAGACAGCACAAGTCTGGACATAATTTATATTACAAAGCTGTATATCAAAACATTATGGTACCAGCACAAAAATAGAAACATAGATCAATAGAACAGAATAGAAAACCCAGAAACAAACCCACAATTATATTGTCAATAAATCTTCAATGAAGCAGGAAAGAATACCCAATGGGAAAAGACAGTGTCTTCAACAAATGGTGTTGGGAAAACTGGACAGAAACATGCGAAATAATGAAAATGACCACTTTCTTACACCACACACAATAATAAACTCAAAATGGATTAAGGATCTAAATGTGAAACCTGAAACCACAAAAATCCTAGAAGAGAACACAGGTAGTAACTTCTTTGACATTGACCACAGCAACTTTTTTCTAGATAGGTCCCCTGAAGCAAGGGAAATAAAAGCAAAAATAAACTATTAGGACTACATCAGAATAAAAATTTTCTGCACAGAGAAGGAAACAACCAACAAAACTAAAAGACCACCTATGGAATAGGAGAATATATTTGCAAATGACATATCTGATAAAAAGTTAGTATCCAAAATATATAAAGAACTTAGAAAACTCAACACCCGAAAAACATATAATCCAATCAAAATATGGGCAGAAGACATAAATAGGTATTTCTCCAAAGAAGACATCCAGATGGCCAACAGACACATGAAAAGATGCTCATCATCACTTATCATCAAGGAACTGTAAATCAAAACTACAATGAAATACCACCTCCCACTGTCAGAATGGCTAAAATCAAAAACACAAGAAACAACAGGTTTTGGCAAGGATGTGGAGGAAAAGGAACCCTCTGGCACTGTTGGTGGAAATGCAAACTGGTGCAGCCACTCTGGAAAACAGTATGAAGGTTCCTCAAAAAGTTAAAAATAGATCTATCCTATGATCTAGGAATTGCACTACTGGGTCTTTATCCAAAGAATGCAAAAACACTAATTCAAAGGGATACACACACCCCTATGTTTATAGCAGCATTATTTATAGCCAAGATTTGGAAACAGCCCAAGTGTTCAACTGATGAATGGATAAAGAAGATGTGAGATATATATATATGAAAATCTAAATATTTGAGTAGCCTGTGTGTCAAGGAAATTGTAGGAGGAAATACAAAAATATTCTAATAGTAGCTTTGACATCAGAAGTAAATGCCCCGAGTTTTAAAAAATGAATTTCCCTGGGAAGAATCAGAACAATTCCCGGAGGAAAAGTTACATTTCTCCAGTGTAACTGAAGTGTGTCATCTTAAGTATGTCATACATAGAAAAGAAAGCATGAAAGTTTTAGGGTATCCATCCCTGCCCCAATATTCTGGAAATTTGCTACCTGAAAATGGCTACCTGATTCATGGAATAGAAACTGGCATTAGTTGAGTTGCTATTCTTTCCAAGCACTTTGCTAAGAACTATCTTTTTTGTCATAAATAGCCCCCAATAACTATTACAAGGTAGCATTTGTTATCCACATTTCATAGATGAGGAAATTGAGGCTCAGGAACAGATTTGAATATAGATTTTGTAAGTTCTGAAGCTCCTCCTCTAATCCTAGTCTGCTATATATATTAGAGGGTCAGATGTAGACATTCAATGTTAACTATGCATAGCAAATGCATTTTGTCCTCCTTTGTTTTTCCATTAGGGAAGTGTTGATGCTCCATGTTTGGGTGTCCTGGCAGCAGAACTGTCTCTTCTGTGTTGCCACAATGATCCCTTAATCACCCAACAAGCATCCTCGGGATTGTATCACCTCCTCTGCATTGCAAAGTGTCAGAATGGTAAGAACGATTTACCATCCCTTCTATTGGATACTAAGAATTTGTCCCTAATTATTCTACTTGTGGGTCCCAAGAAGACTCTATGTTTGTAGATTTCTAAATCCTTCCCCAAGATCTATAGCCCCACTTTCTAAAATATATTTTGTAATCTTTTTTAGAATTATCAAAATATGCTAGTAATATCTGGTTCTTCAAGATCTATAAAGTACTATACTTAGTGTTGGGTGTTAATGGTGGGGACAGGAATGCTGTAGGGAGGAAGGGAAGAAGAAGATTAGGGAAGAAGAAGAAAGATTACCAATGGGACTTTTAAGAAGGAGGCATATTTTCCCTTCTCATGGGGCATCAAATAGAATACTCAGATTCTTGCTTCAGTGGTTGGGAAATTTAGCCCAAGACTAAAGTAAATGCTGTTCTGGGCAGCCTAACAAAGCATAAAAGCAAGTCCTGAAAGTATCAAACTGTTTCCAAATAACTTAAACAGAGAAAAGATTTATCTTTCCATAATACATAATTCATTGAACATCAGATAACAAAGGACAATGAGGTAGAGTACTCAAAGAGTTTTGTTCCATTAGAAGGAAAAATTTTTTCTCTAGACTAAATTGTTTTAGTGCCACTTAACAAAGCTTAAAACTTAAAAACAAGATCTAAAACGATCAAGTGATCTCCAAATACTTTAAATGCTCATCAGAATGAAGCTCAAGTCTACTCCTAGGAATACGAAAATGCCAGCACTCAACAAGTCAAAACTCAGAGTGTCTGGCATCCAGTAAAAATTACTAGGTATGCAAAGAAGCAGACTACAACCCAGAAGGAGGAGAGAAATTAACCAAAACGGACCCAGATGATAGAATTAGTAGGGACATTAAAACAATTGTTGTGATATATTCCATCTATTTAAGGAGTCAGAGAAAAAGATGAGCATGTTTAGTAGAGATATAGAAAAATTTCTGAAAGACTTCAGTTGAAACTCCGGAGATGAAAACTACAATATCTGAGATGAAGGACCTGCGGCAGAGATCAACAATGTAATTTTCCTGCTCTACAACTTCCCCAGCTCCTTGCAAAATGCCTCCAAGACTGCTCTCCTACCAATAAACACTCCAACTTAGCAACAGCTTTTCCAGCGCACTGAGTAATGCATTTGATGGCCTTAATGTATTCACTCTCTGCTCAACCTATTAAAATTATGTCTTTCATTCAGATTTCAGAGGCCTCACTTAAACACTTTGTGGACTCTGGATCAGTGCTGTCATAATATTTGATGGGATTTAAATCAGCAGAGAGTTAAATGTTCAGAATACTTTAGATCTCCAGAACCGGGTAGGAAGGAGAAATTGGAAATAGCGATGTCATAGAAGGAACCAGTGATCAAATAAAAACCTTAAACTCTTTCCCTTAATACAGAGGATATCGAAAAAAATAGACCCAAGACGAATGATAAGTCTGGAAATCAGTGCCTCCTGCCTACTCCCTCTGATACAGAATTCCAACCTAAGGTCTTGCAACAGGACAAAACTAAAATTACCCAGGTAACTTGCTCCCCCCCCCTTTATCCTATGGCTTTTATTTCATGTGTGTTATTACTTTTAGTGGCAAGTTATTTCAACAGTTTATATTTTTAATAAATATTTTCTATGTTTTTAAAGTTCAGTGAAGCACAGAGTAAATAATATGTAGAGTACTTGGCTTCCCAATGTTCATCTCTATGAATGAGAATGATGCCTATTATTCCTGAATATAGCAATTTATATTATTTTATGTGACCCTTACAGAATGAAAATAAGAGAAGTGTTTTCTAGTTTTATTCTTTTTGTTTGATTAATAAATATACACTAAAGATCGGCAACTTCTGGTTATTTAGCAAACTTAATGGAGTCGCCAGTTAACAGGCTTTTCAATAGTATTATATTTCACTCAACAAACATCAAAATAACCTGCTCTAGATTTTGTTTTAAAAAACCTATGAAATTAAAAAAAAAATTAAGTTGCAGTGGAAACCTCAGTACAAGTAAATCGTTTTTACATTGACCCAACCCTGGGGAAAGCCATGAGGCTCCGTACACTCCCTCACTTTCTCCAAAGTACAGGGCTTGTCCATATGCTTGAGAGGTCACCCAGCTCTTAGCCTAGGTTGGGCTGTCCCAAGAGATGGCCTTCTAGCCTCACACATTGAGCCAACAGCTCAGCAAAGCTGCTGGGAAGCCCTTCAGGCAAGTTCATCTCTTGCGGTGGGAGAGTCTTATGGTTCCTCCTAAAACTACATACATAAAGCAGTGTCTTCTCCTCCCATGGCTGAGATAGAATTGTGGGAGGAATTGTGGGAGGCTGAGGAGCCGTGGAAGTGATAAATCTTATATAATATGGGCAAAAATACTGCATAGGTATCTTCAATATGTGTTTGCATGATGGTGCATTTTTCCAAAATCAAGCATTA
Source organism: Ursus americanus (assembly GCF_024610735.1). Classification (NCBI taxonomy): domain Eukaryota; kingdom Metazoa; phylum Chordata; class Mammalia; order Carnivora; family Ursidae; genus Ursus; species Ursus americanus. Next base: position 94,718,199 of record NC_142128.1, on the reverse strand, counting down.
TTCTTAGCCACCTCCCCTCAAAAATCACGAGCTTGGTTGACTATGAAATTGTCCACTTATGTGAAGAAACCAAGCATCTGTATAGGTTTACTAGAAAATTCTTCTACATCCTTCAATCTCCACTCCAGTGCCCTGGAATGGGAATCCTGAACACCAGGACTGAGCTAGTGAGTGGAGGACTGGCAGCCCCCTCAGAGCCCCTTCCAAGCAGTCCATGAGGCCAACTACTACCAATTTCATGTTGCGTTCTGTCTTTTCTGAGTTTAATGTCCTTCCGATCTGGAAATGCTGGGGCTAGGAGGGAGGGTGCCCTGGGTCCTTGCGTTCATGACCTGTTATTTGGTTCCCATTTGTGAGACCAAAGCAGGCCAGTCGTGCCCTGTGTGTAAGAGCAGTAGCTGGAAAACCCTGAGGTGGGGACTTTCAGAGGTAGATTGGAACAGGTGCGTTGAGAGAATCTAAGGTTGTAATAAGGGAATCAAGGAGACTATAGCCAAAGACAAAGTCCAAAGGATGTGACTAGGAGGATAAGCATCAAGGTTTTTAGCCAAGAGAGCTAGAAACAAAATACCATGAAATGGGAGGATCCAAAAAAAAAAAAAAAAAAAGAGCAGGTTACAGATTAAGAGGCTGTTCTTTTATATAGTGACCAGTTATAAGAGAGGACACTGTCTTCTAAAGGAGCCACAGAGGGTCATAAAAGTGTCACAGACTAAACAAAAAAAAATGTTTATGCCAAATAAACTAGTAAACTCACTCATGGGAATGTATAGAAAGAAAAAAAACTCACAATAATATATCTACTTATGAGAAGAGTTTCTTCACAGATGCGTGGTTTATTTTTTAACAAACTGTGTGTCAAACACAGAGAAAGAGATGATAAATTGTGGAATATCAAGTTGGTACTCTACCATGCAGCCATTATAATGAGTAGCATCAAGAATATATAATGACATGGTATAGGAATAAGAAATAAGGGGCACTATAGGTGATTTCTAAAGAATCCATTCTATAAACAGCCCCTGTCGTCTGATGTAGTCTACTGTCATACCTGGACCTACCTTCATGTGACAGAAACTCCTAACAGTTCTAATTTTCACTAGAAATTGCTTCTTCCTCAACTTTTAAATGGACACTAAAATAAATTCATTGAATAAACAAACAAATAGTTAAAAGAGAATATTCCCCCATTTCAATGTCTTTTTTTTTTAATTCAACATATCATATAATGAAATCTGGCTTTCTTAAAGAAGGGCAAACTATTTGCGATACTCGGTCCACCTCACCAAGCCTTAGTGACCCTCCTTTAGCTTTCTTGCATAGCATTCCAAGAATACTACCCCTCACCCCTCTGCCCAGTAGGAGGGAGACTGGTGGTCACCCATTGTCACTCAAACCTCAGGTTTGCCCTATTGACCAAAAAGAGCTATGCTCCATCCTTTTAAGAGGAATGCAGATAAGCTTTCATTGTCAAGATTGGGTACCTTCTGAACTTGGGAAAATGACGTATGTGTGTGTGTTTATACTATAAAATGTAATATATATACATAAATATTTATGTATATGAAAGGAGAAAATGTGACTCATTCATCTCCTTTAACTGAGAGATCCGTAATCATGTAATTTTGTTCTTATTTTATGGTCCATGGATATTCCTCTGACTTAAAAAAAAAAAGGATTGTTTGGATTGTAGTTCTCGTACCTCAATCTCCGACATATGAGGCTTTTTCTCTCTCTTCCTGCTTCTTGATCCTTCTCTGGGAAAGAAAAGGTCCACACCCTTGAATCACCCACCCTTTCTTACTTCATCCCCTCCTGCATACTAATCATGCTTGTTTCTGATCTCAGCAAACTCATTCCAAAGCTAAAGAAGCTCACAATAATTTCTAATATTCGAACAGCTGATTGGTGTAAAATCAATATTTTATAGTTCCTCCTAATTGTAATGCCATGGTTTTTCATTCTTTCCTGGCCTGACTCGAGCGCTGACTTACCCAGATAAAAGTGTTTTAACTGCTTTAAAAATCAGAAGAGGGGCACCTGGGTGGCTCAGTCATTAAGCATCTGCCTTCGGCCCAGGGCGTGATCCCAGGGTCCTGGGATCGAGCCCCGCATCAGGCTCCCTGCTCCGCTGGGAGCCTGCTTCTCCCTCTCCCACTCCCCCTGCTTGTGTTCCCTCTCTCGCTGGCTGTGTCTCTCTGTCAAATAAATAAATAAAATCTTTAAAAAAAATAAAAATAAAAAAATAAAAATCAGAAGAAAAAAATAAATGTAATTCCACTTGAATTATCAATATCTAGACAGTTGTAAAATATGATTTTTAACATTTTTGAATGGAGGAAGAGGGCCACAACAGCAAAAATGCCTAAAGCCTACAAAAATCACTTGGCTCTACCCGGCCCCAGAGCTTCCTCCAGAATGATTGAATTCAGTTGTCTTTCTTCTGTCACCATAGGTAAGGCGTGAGGTCACAGCTCTCCTTTTTGGTTTCAGAGTGTAGGACACACCCTACTGCCATCCTTGCTGACTGATTTTGTGTGGAGTCTCCTGATGAAACTCTCTTCCCCTAATTACATAACCGCATTCAAGGCATCAACCATGCTGAAACTGACTCTGGAGTATCACGCGCATAAGGTCACCATGGTAAGATAGCCACAGTGAGTAGAGGAACACTGACTTTATTCTCTAAAGTGCTCTTGTTGCCTTTGTTATATGCCTACTTCTTTTCCTGTGTATTTCTTGCTATTGTTCATTATGTTACTTTAATCAGATGAGGCTTTTTTTTGTGAAATATTTCAAGCACGCAGAAAAGTTTAGAAAATAATGTCATGAACGTTTACCTACCAATCATACCAAATCATAGCATCTTGCCATATTTGCATCAGGTTTTTTTTTTTAATTTTTAAAATACCATTTGTTCAATAAATATTTCATGAGGACCAGTAAATGCAGTGTATTTTTATCACCTTTTTTTTATTATGTCCATTTAGCCACAGTATAGTATATCATTAGTTTTTGATGTAGTGTTCAATGATTCATTAGTTACGTCTAACACCCAGCGCTCATCACAACACGTGCCCTTCTTAATACCCATCACCCTGACCCCCCCACCCCCTCCTCTCTGTAACCCCCAGTTTGTTTCCCGGGGTCCAGAGTCTCTCATGGTTCGTCCAGCTCTCTGATTTCTCCCCCTTCAGATTTCCCTCCCTTCCCTATGATCCTCCGTGCATCAGTTTTTTTAAAGAATACATTAATAACAGTAAAATAGTACGTATATAATTGAAATCTCCTGTGTAACCACTAGGGGAAGTTTTCAAGGACCCTCAGCTTGCTATAGGGCTGGCTACATAATTTGTGGGGCCAAGCGCACATGAATGGAGGGCTTCCTGTTCAAAACATAGGGAAAAAGTGCCATTAAATATACAAACATATGAAGGGTTTTTTTTTTTCCCTTTCCTCCAGTCGCTTTCTTTCTCAATTTGTCATAGCATTTTTATTTTCGATTTAATGTCTTTCTAAGCCAAAAAAAAAAAAGCAACTAAATTTTTGAAATAGCACAAAATTTACCATCTTTATATTGTGCAATGCCAGTGGTAGATGTAAATATAACAGCATTTAACTCAACAAAATAATGCAATTCACATTTCGTAGGAATATGTTTTGGCTCAGGTCATGATCTGGGGGTCCTGAGATCCAGCCACACAGAGCTCCTCACTCAGTGTGAAGTCAGCTTGAGATTCTTCCCCCTCCCTCCCCTCCTGCTTCTCCTCTTGCTTGCATGCACTCTCTCTCTCTAAAACTAACTAAATAAAATATTTTAAAAATAAAATCAGTTATGATGGAAAATTGTTCATGGTTAAAATTATCCCTGAAAAATCCCTAAATTGCACATATAGAATGTGGTTTACAATCTCTAAATAAATCTAAGTTGGCAAGTCTTTTCTTAAGAATTAAAGCAGATCATTATTGCTATCCTTGAGTGTATAGTAACATAGCTGGCTTGTTTTGGGGCATGCTGCATGGAAGGGAAAGGGGGTGAGACGAAAGAGCTCTAAACTCATAGTTAAAAGGTCTACGGAGAAGAGCAATGTTTAATGTCCCCTATTTCATGTTCCCCTTGCAGCATACGCAGTGTGAGGAATGTCCTGCACTCTTAACACTTCGCTTATTTATTTATATTTATTTATTGCTTGGAGTAGGGGATGGTGCTGATAACTGTATATGAGACAATTGTAGTGGAATGTAAATTACGTCAACCAACATTTCAGCTTATGATCTCTGAGGAATATTTTCCAAATAAAAAGTGAAGTTATCTTGTTGGATGAAATTTGATGTTGAATATACAGCCATTAATTTGAGACAAATTTCAGGTCTAGCTAGTAATCTCCTTGTTCAAGAATTAATAAAAAGGGGAAAAATAAAACTGACATAGGGCCTATGAATAGAATTTGCAAGATTATGTGACTCAGTGTTTACCATTCTGGGCCATTCTTGGAATACATAGTTTATCCGTTCTGTATGTAGATTCAAGTCTTTAATTGTCAGAAAGGTTTTTTGAAGTATACAGTTCCATTGTTATTCTGTTCCATTGTTCTGATTTCCTTCTTAAAGGACTTGAATTATACAATGTTTTCTATACCAACCTTATATGTCTTAAATAAGGAAGTCTACCTTCCCCAAATAAACTTTTTTTTTTAAATGGGCATTTTCCCCTAACAATAAAAGCATAGGCTTATTTCTCACCCCAATAAATATTTATGTTGTGTAGTCATACACAATAAATATTTATGTTGTGTAGTCATACACATACCAACCTTATATGTCTTAAATAAGGAAGTCTACCTTCCCCAAATAAACTTTTTTTTTTTTAAATGGGCATTTTCCCCTAACAATAAAAGCATAGGCTTATTTCTCACCCCAATAAATATTTATGTTGTGTAGTCATACACATAAATTTCCTCTCGTCTTATTTGTGTGTCAATCGCTGCCGTGGCCATTCTGAGAAGGACTGAATTCTTACATGCAAGAAATGCCTTGCTTTAGAGGTGGCCATGGAACAAAAGACTCTTGTTGACCTATAAATGACTTTTCCAGGTGTCTAAGATTGTGGATGCTATTTACAAGCAATTGTGTGAAGATTCTTCCCACATCATGAAGCATGCTATGTTGCGAGTCATCACCTTGTTAACACGCACTTCACCAAAGAAGGTTATCTTTCAACTTATGGATTACCCAGTCCCAGCAGACAAGTAAGGCCCCCTCAGCCTTTCCGTAAGGGTTTGTTCACAGCCTCCAGGATCCGACAGAGCTGGGCAAGTTAGGCCTGGCTTCTTTTTTTCTGAAAAAAGATATCTATTTCTGCATCACATAGGATGATCATGAAGCTTAAATAAGATCATGCACATGATCTTTATTTATTCATATTCTCACACAATACCTACACACGGTAGACACCCTCGACAAATGATCATTGTCACTATTATTTATCTGAGGCTTTAAATTGTGTTCTGCTGCATATCCCATAGGAACAAACCTCTCCTCAAAGTGATGATGGGTTTTTTCCCCATAAGTGATAAAATTTATAGTGCTTTTTTTCTTCATTAATGAAGAACAGATGTAAGGTATTTACCTGCACCAACAAAATAATGAGACACTAAAAATAGCTCTTCCTTAGTTATTTATCGGAAATTCATGATCGAGGATCCTGGAAAATATTAAGGAAAAAAGAATACCAGTATGAACCTATGGGACAGTATGAGCCTAACTCACATTAGAAGAGAGTAGTAAATAACATCACTCCATTTCTATCATTAGTACTTTGAGAAGGAAGGTAATATTTCTTCACTATTAACCGTATAAAAGGCAGGAAGTTATATTATGGAAAGGATTCAGGCTTTGAAAACAAATGGATCTGAATTCCTTCCCAGCCACACAAGTTTCTAAACTTCTTGATCCTCAATTTGTCTGTGAGATGAGAAAAATTCCTTATCTATACAGCAATTATATGGGTGTTAAATGAGTTAATGTCTGTGAAAGGGCATCAAAATGCACAAAATGCTAAACCAATTATACAAGTGACTTTTTTTTTTCACCTGAAAGCTTATATTTATTTGGGAGGCCCGTAAATACTCACAAAGTATTTTACTACTTAGAAAATTCCTGGCAATTAAAAATCTTCCTATGACTCAGTGTTTTCTCATTCAGGAATTAAGCACCCATTGTATGTAATATATTACCAGCCTTCAAACATTTTGTTCAGAGGGAATAGCTCAACATTGATAAAAGTTGCCAGTGAATCCAGCACAAACATATGACATGAGGAGGTACAGAAAGCAAGCATAATTAGAGTTAGGTGAACTTAATTAAAATAGTCACCAGCAGATCTTGTGCAATAGGAGGTGAGGATTGAAGCAGAAAAGACTAAGATTTAGAGTTGAGCTAAATCAGAAAAACAGAGAGAATGTCTGATCAGCTAGAAGGTATGATCAAGAGGTAAGGGAGTGAGACAGGGCATGTAAGACTTGATGTCCATGTGGTTCTAAGCACAGTTCTAAAGCTGAGCCCAGAAGACAGGAGCAGTGGAGTAATGGGTTCTGAAGAGCTGGTATGTCTGTGTTCTGGAGGACCAGGCCTCCCTATTAGGAACCTAAATGCAGAGAGTCTATAAAATAGGGTTCAGAACCCAGCATGGATTGATAACGGATCAGGAATATACCCACACAGGGGTGCCTGGGTGGCTCAGTCATTAAGCGTCTGCCTTCGGCTCAGGTCATGATCCCAGGGTTCTGGGATTGAGCCCCACATTGGGCTCCCTGCTCAGTGGGAAGCCTGCTTCTCCCTCTCCCACTCCCCCTGCTTGTTTTCCCTCTCTTGCTGTGTGTCTCTCTATCAAATAAATAAATAAATAAAATCTTTAAAAAAAAAAGGAATATACCCACACAGAGGTGTGTAGCGGTTTTTAAGATTAGCAATAATAAAAAATAATCTTGAAGAGTGGCCAAGTATATAGAAAGGAGCTAGGGGACTGGAGTTTGAGGAGCCAGGGTTCTAGTGACTGACATCAGTGTCATTAATTAAATGTGTGACATTTCACAAAAGAGCCCACTCCTCTGAGCTCAATTTGAACTTACTTTTCTAACTTTTAAATTTATATAGTTAGTTTTTTGCTTAGTATTTCTACCTAAAATTAAGGGTTTTTTAAAAAGTTGATATATTTATTTATATTAACTTGTATTTTTATAGCAATTTTTAAATATTCTCTTATTCCTGGACAAACAAGATCACAAGTTGGGAGGACCACAATATAGAATGGAGAAAGCTTATCAGTTCCTGACTTTGACCTGTCCAGATATTTAAATGTGCTAGGAAATGAACTTGCAGACTTGCAGACTGCATTTTCTGTAATATCTCACTGAAATTCTTCCTGTGTTTTCAAGGACAAGAGATTAATGGGATCATTTGGAAATGAGCATATCAATTTGGTTTAGACTTGTCTGTAATTTCTTCATTATAAAACATGTAAATCCAAGACTTTTCTCAAATCATGACACAGTATTAAGTAGGAAATGAACAAGCTGATTCTCACCATGGTGGTGGGGGGGGGTGGGACTGTGTTTGCAGCACTTTGATACTGATGTGGCACGCAGCAGGTTCTGAGTCAAGTGTGGCCCCTCATGTGCTGAAGACAATCTTGTTGATACTGAAAGGAAAGCCCGGAGAAATTCAGGACAGCTTCATGGAAAGAAGACGTTTCTCTCTTGATCCTACTAATATGATGCCTGTAGTGGTAAGTAATACCATGAGTGTTTCTTTGTCCTGGCATTTCTCTGATCATGAAAACCCCTATCTGCCCAAATATTCAGTCATACTTCTTGACACTGTCCTGCTTTCACTCATTCATTCATCCAACACATACTTATTGAGTACCAACTATATGCCACCCTGATCAGGAAGTTTGCATTCCGGTAAAAGACACAGACAACGAACAAAAGAATGTGTCAAGTGTCAGATGATATAAAGCTGAGAAGAGACATAAAGTGATGTGGGGAAAAGAAAGTGATCAGGAGAGTTTAGGAAAGTTGGTCAGAGGATGCCTCTCTGCTGAGACAACATCCAGTCAGAGAATGAAGGAGTGATCCTTGCAAATATCTAGGCAAAGGAGTCTTAGACAGAGAGAAGGGCAAAAGCTTTACAGTGATGAGAGCTTGCTGGTACATCAGTGACTGTGAGGAAACCAAAAGGAGAGAATGGAGCAAGGGTGGAAATTCAGAGATGGTGTCAGAGAGTAGCCACCAGCTAGACCATAGAGACTTTTATAAGCATATGAAGGCCTAATGTCATTTGTGCCCACCATTTTCTATCTCCTGAGGAGTAAAATCACCACTCCTGGGAGTAAATTCTGGTCTTATGGAGATATAGTAGGAATAAAATGGGTAGTTCTCCACAAATGTGAGGTGGTGGAATGTGTTTCTCTGATGTGGTGGGTGGGTGTTGCAGTGGTTAGTGGGCCAAATGATTGTTAGTGACCTGGACTGCCTCCTCTTGAATATCGCACTGGCCTGGATTGTTCAAGCACAGGGAGGACCTGGGTCATTGGTAGGACCATTCTTCATGGCCACATATGAAGGGGACATTGGGATGTATTCTGTCCTTGGGAGCCACTTGCTTCCCACTGGTTTGGCAGCCGAGGGATTATTGATAGTGCTTTGGGAGCTCATTGCCATAGAATACTGGACACAGTTCCTGGTTGAAAATGGTCTTAGTAGCTGTTACAGAATGAATGAATACACATGCACACTTCAGGCTTCCTTCAAGGGGGTTGCAGGAGGGGTTGTGGTTCCTCCCTTCCCCCCACCAAGGCTGGCTGGGTTTAGAGGCAGAATGCTCCATTCTTGAGCTCTTTTTCCTTCCTTTAGGCATCCCAGGCCCTGTGCACATTGCTGCCTATTTGTTCTTACAAGAAAGTGGTGGCCCAGTTTTTCCCCCAGCTCTTGATGGCCCTCATGCTTCAACTCTTCTACAGCAGTGACCTGAGACTGATGACAGAGAACAAGATGTTGTGAGATCATATTGGTTATTTTAGATTCAATCAGAAATAAGCTTCCAGCTGTCAACTATTTCTCGTCCCGCGGGTTCATGTGGAACTCTTTATAATCATATGCAATGCGTTCATTTATTACAGTTCCCTTTCCTCTGAAAGGTAGAATGCCTCTAGGACCCCTAAGTACCTAGAAGTTAGCTAGAACCTTCCCTGAGTGTGTGCAGCATGCACGAAGAACCACTCCCACAGAACATGGTTTATTCTTGCCAGAGTGGGAGGCTACCAAGGGGAGAGAGAGCAGGCAGGAGCATTAGAGCCAAAGCTAGACACATGCTAGCTCTGCCATTTACTCTCTGATAGTGATTTCTCAGGGTCATTGTATGTGAGAGATTAAAATAATGTATGTAAATGTGCTCTGTGAGCTGTGAAGTTGTTTAATGGTTGATGGTGTGATGTGTGGCCTTAAGACGGCACACGGTCATTCTCTCCACATACGGCAAGATTCAGCTCTTTCCTTTCACCTAAGGCTCTACAGTTAGCTTTGTTGCCCTCTAGAGAAATCTGGACCCACTGCCTGCTATTTGCCCTCATCAGGGGTGGACTTCTAAAACGGGCAGAACTCCAAAGCACAATCCATTCCATTAAGATACTTAACCCATTCTCTGTCTTTCAAGCAGACATGCACCAAATCATCCCACCCGGATGAGAATATATCTATTTATTTAAAGCATCCAAAGAAGAAAGGCAGCAGGCACTTTTAGCAAATTATCACATCATTTAACATCTTTTATTAATAAGCTGTTAAGCTAATGAACTAATAAGCTGCTCCATGATTAATCCTAGATTTTACATGCTACCATTTCAGTTGGACCCTAAATCCCATGTACTGTTGATCAGGGAAGATGAAGAGCATTGAAAGTTGTTTTCCTTTGAAACATACCCTTTTCCAAAACCAGCGTCCTGCGCAGGGTGGAATGAAAAGTCCGGTCATAAGTACTTAGTTACATGAAGGCCACTGTCGAATGGTGACTCTGTTCTTCTTTGGGGCTGTAGCTATGCCCAGGACGCCCTGCGAGTTCTGCTGAATTGTTCTGGACTACAACAGGTGGATATTGCTCTAAAGAAAAAGAATTGCTGGAACCAGTTTAACCAAACGCAGTTTTACCATCATGGGGTCTACCTTGTTGCCAAGTAAGAACAGGGGCCCTGCACGTGGTTCTGTCTCTATCCCACCTTCTCCAACTTTCTTCAGTTAAGCCATGTGTGACACAGTCAATATCCACTCCAACTTCCCTCTCTCCCCTAATGATCTGAATTGCCCTTTGATTTCTACTCCTTCCCTTATTTTAGGGGTTTATTATTTATTGATATAGTTTTCTCTTTCCTTGTCCTCCTACTTGATGATACAGATACCCAATTATCCTCCCTCCAAAGGACAGGTTTCTCTGTCAGATATGGAGAACTGGAGGCGAATTTGCTTTTTCTTTCCTCTGCTGTTAGCAGATTCCTGCTATGTAGGCATCAGACAGTTATAGATGTGCTCCCACTTCAAAAAATCTGTTCTCAATGAGACAAATAATTTTGGAAAGTATAATGAAAGAAAACTTTACATTTTTCTTGTAGTAGAAAAGTTGGGGTTTTTTCCTAGTTAGCTCCTTACTGATTATAGGGATCAGATTTTCCGATCAAGAATCAAGATACACAGACTTGACAACATAATAGACCATTTAAAGCTGTGACCAACCCAGAAAGTATAGTCTATATGGTCTCTGGGCCCCTCATGCATTTCAAGTGGTATCTTGTTTACACACAGATTTCAGGAACGTAGATTATTTTATAAAAGTATGATACATCTGCACCCACAAGTGGCCACTAGTTAATAGTCACAATATCCTTAGTACCTTTGGATCTTCTTTCTTAAAGTGTGGTCCTCAGACCAGCAGCAACAGCATCACCTAGAAGTTAAAAATAGAAGGCAGAATAGAATCTCAGGGCCCACTCCAGTCCCACTGAATCAGAATCTGTATTTTAGCAAGATTCCTAGGTAATTTGTATCCATATTAAAGTTCAAGAAGCATTGGTTTAAAATACCAATCTGGAGTTTTAAAATGAAACCCGTCACATCAATTTTCCCAGTCCTGCCACTAGCCATCTGATCCAGGCCAGCGTGTCAGGACAACTGTGAGCCTGGTCACTGCCCAGAATGGCTTCAGCGAATCAGGACTCGCCACTTCTTCTCCAGAGTAAAACAGGATAGTCCCAAACTCTCTTCTTCATCATATCAGTCCAAGGAAAGACTTGGTCTAAAACCATGATGATGACCTATTCAACCATCCTGGATTGCCAAGATATTTATTTTGCACTATTTATTTTCTCTACTTTTTGTCAAGCAGGAGCTTGTGGTATTACACGGTATTCTGTTGTGGGGCTCAGGAGGGAAAGATGGGAAAGAGGAGTGATGTTAAGGAAAGAGATGTTGTCAGCGATCCAGATATATATAATTCCCTGGAGTCTGAAGAGAATTTAGAATGGAGCTGCAGTTTCCTTTGGATTAGGGAATACTAGAAAATATCTTTCTTTTTTATCTGGGTGGTGCAAAATATGAGGATAATGATTCCGTTTACTACCATTAGCAGTTGCTGAGGCAGGAAGTTTTCATCTTCTTCGCTAATTCAGTGCCTTATTCTCCACTACAGAACTCTCAGTGACTATAACTTCCCACAGTTTCCAGAGACCTTGCATTATCTCTACAAGCTCTCAGTGGAAGGTCCTAGACGGTCAGAAGACAGTATCATCACGGTAATATTCCTCACTGAAGTGAGTTTCATTAGAAGACTGAGAACAACCAGGTTCTCATTCCCTATTCAAAACTTGTCAACCCTCCAATCTTTTATCTCCCTCTCTAAATGTTAATTCTTACCAAGAGTTCAGACGATGACAGATAACTTTTGTCATGTCCGAGGAGATGTGGATTTGCACAAACACTAATTATTTCTGTAGTACCAGTTCATGTGTCTCTGCATGCTTGTTGAACTACATCAAAAACTAATGAAGTACTATATGCTGGCTAATTGAGCATAATAAAAAAAAAGAATTTAATTTAAAATCAAGGAATACTTACAGTGTACTCCAAGTTTACTTAAAGATAGAAGGTAACATCTGGGATCTGAATGATCCTTCAGACTCTCTAGGGGGAAAAAGGAAATGATCCAAATAACTGAGTAAAATGAAAATATAGAACTACATTAATATTTATATGAATATTTCACCATATATTGTAAAGCTAAACTAGAATCGAGCAAATTGAGGAAGTCCTTTTGCTTACAAAAGGCATGTAGGAAGTTCTATGAGTTGAAATTCTCTAAATCAAATATTAATTTTTCCATAGAGGTAATATATAATAAAGTATTAATCTAAGGTGTCATGCCAAATATTCTCAAAAATTTGACACAATTTCAAACATCATAGTCAGTGGAACAACCAATAAACTATAAAAGACATACCCATACACTATACTACCTACTTCTAAGGTTTTCAGAAAGATACATAAATCAGTGTAGCTGAACATTGCACTAGCAAATCAATAGTTTCCAAACTTGCTTAATCCATCTGATTCTCTCATTATTTTTATTATGTGAGTCATTATTTTCATTGTATTATCCTTTTAAGTATGTACAAACATTAAATAGGCCTAAATATGACATACATGATTGCTCCCATAAAATGATACATTCAAAAGAAATTTACAAAAGACATAAGATTTATATAAGCATTATTAATGTGACAGATGATGTATAATGAACCCTAATTGCCTCTCTCATCATGAACGTAATGCTTACTCCTTTTGGAGAGTGGTATACCTGTCCTTCTAAGAACTGAGCAATGACCACATTGTTCCCCCACTTTCTCTGACTGGACCTTCTGGCAATCCTCAACTGCCCAGTTCACGGTGAGGTCACTTGGCCTTTAGTTGTTCTGAGCACACACCTGTGTATTTTACCTTAGCTTAGTCTTGTTAGCCAGCAATATTTAACATAGTACTATCGATGTTTATGCCATTTATTTATATGTGTTATTTCTAATTTTCTACCGATATAAGTAACAATAGACTTTACATCTTTGTGCCTAAGTCTTCTTTCTTTTAGTATTTTAGATTACTTCCTTCTAGTAGATTCCAAGAATCTAAAGTAGGAGCTAAAGAGTATAAACATTCTGAGGGCTAAGGATTTTTATTGCCAGACTGATTTCCAGAAAGCAGAGTCAACCACTGCTCTCCGTGTGGTTTGTGGGTGTACTCACCCCACTGCCCTCTTGCCACTATTGAAGAGCTTTCCAATTGGAGAAGTAGATGCAATGTCTTGTGGGGGATTTGATTTGTCCTTAATTTTAAATTTTTAGAGAGGTTGAACATTTTAAAATTAAAATTTTTCATAAATTAAATTTCCACAATCTGAACAATCTGATCTCTTCTGCGCCCATTTGCTTATTACGGTCTTAGTGTTTTTCTCAATGAATTCTATGATTCTCTCTCTCTCACCCACAGAAATTTGTGAAGGATATTAAGTGTGTTATACATTTGATTGTAATGCCTGTTGAGAATCCGTACCCAGTTTGTTGTTTGCCTTTTGTTTATGGAATGTGTCTTTTTTTTTTTTTTCATAAAAATTAAGCATTAGGGATGCCTGAGTGGCTCAGATGGTTAAGCGTCTGCCTTCAGCTCAGGTCATGATCCCAGGGTCCTGATCGAGTCCTGCATTGGACTCCCTGCTCAGCGGGGGAACCCGCTTCTCCTTTTGCCCCTTCCCCCTGCTCGTGATTTCTCTCTCTCTCTCCCTCTCTCTCTCTCTCTCTCAGATAAATAAATAAAATATTTTTAAAAATTAAGCATTAAAAAACTACTGTGTCCAAAGAGTTGATAGTCATGTATAGTTTATTCGTATTTATACATTTTATATAAATTTTTACATGTAATGTTGTTTCCCATGAAGTTACATGGCGTACCACAAGGTACACTATAGTTTTTCACTAAAACTAACTAAAACTAAAGTTTTCAGTAAATATTAACTTCCTATCGCAGCATTATGTAATTAATAAGCCTTAAAGTCACTGGTGACACTACTTTTATGACTTCTATTATTAATTTCATCTATATACACACAAACACACACCCACATTAGGGTCTGTCCTGGATGACACTGTTAAGCTCCATTCATTTTTTCGTGGTTGTGGAAGTATCACAATGGAATTAGGGCAGTTTGCAAATAAATTTTAATGTCTTACAAAGCAACTTTCCCTCAACTCTCTTCAAAATGTCTTTAGTCTTTCCTATGTATTCATCCTTCTAGTCACATTTTAAAATAATTTCGCCAGGTTTAAAAGAAAAAAACAAACCTTTCACTGAAACTATGATTGCAGTTAAATTGAAACTATGAGCTTCTTAGGAATATTTGGTATTTTTATATTTTCACTTCTTTTTTTAATTCAATATTTTGTCATATTCATATAAATCTTACATGTTAATTTTGGCATTATGAAGTAGTTTCTATTATTTTAAATTGTTAGTGCAAATGTGGCTTTTTTTGGTTCTCAAATTTATCTTTATCAAATATCATTTTAGGCATAAGTTTTTAGTGCTTGTTTTGTTTCTTTTCTTAAATTTTATTTTTTTAAATTTTTTTTATATTATAATAATATTTTTTTATTATGTTAGTCACCATACAGTACATCCCTGGTGGTTTTGTTTCTTGAGAGAGCTGCCACACAATGTGACAGAGCTTCGGGTGTACAGCACTGTGATCTGACAACTCTATCCATGGTGCTGGGCTCGCAAGCGCAGCTGCCATCTGTCACCATGCAACGCTATTACGATATTCCCAGTGCTGTGTCTTTTATTCCCATGACTTATTCATTCCATAACTGGAAGCCTGTATCTCTCTCCTTTACCCATTTTCCCCAGCCCTCTACCGCTCTTCCTTCTGGCAACCAACCATTTATTTTCTGCATTTAAGCATCTGATTCTGCTTTTTGTTTGTTTATTTATTCTTTTGTTTTTTAGATTTCACATAGGTATGGTATTTGTCTTTCTCTGACTTATTTTACTTGGCCTTATACCCTCTAGGTCCATGTTGTTGCAAATAGCAAGATGTCGTCTTTGTATTGCTGAGTAACAGTCCATTGTATATACATACCACATTTGTTTACTTTTTCATCTATGGATGGATACTTGGGTTGCTTCCCTACCTTGGCTATTGTAAATAATGCTGCTATAAACAGGGGTGCAGTGTTGTTGGTGGGAATGCAAGCTGGTGCAGCCACTCTGGAAAATAGTATGGAGGTACCTCAAAAAAGTTGAAAATAGAACTACCTTGTGACCCAGCAATTGCACTACTAAGGATTTACCCCAAAGATACAAATGTAGTGATCTAAAGGGGCACCTGCACCCCAATGTTTATAGCAGCAGTGTCCACAATAGCCAAACTATGGAAAGAGCCCAGATGTCCATCAACGGATGAGTGGTAAAGAAGGTGTGGTGTATATATATATATACACAAGGGAATACTACTCAACCATCAGAAAAAATGAAATCTTGCCACTTGCAATATCAGTGGAACTAGAGGGCATTACGCAAAGTGAAATAAGTCAATCTAATGCTAAAGCATTCAAATCGACCAGTTTTGCCCAATATAATAGAAAAATAGACATAAAATGAGTAGTGAGAAAAAGGGTGTGAAATAGATTAAAAACATCACAAGAATATTGGATACTCTCTGTGTCAATGGTTCTTAACCAACGATGGGTACCGGGATCTTCTGGGGCAGCTTTTCTATACATGACATAGGCTGGGCTTTGTCCCAGTCAAGAGGCAAAGAAAATTAGATAATTGAAATCAATTAGGAACAATGGAAGACCGATGGTTATTGATGTGTTATTTCCAAATATTATCAAGGTTAGTTCTTGTTGGGTGATCACCACACATCAAAACATAAAGGCATATTTTCCACTTAGAACGAGTAACTAATTTCCACTTACTAGCATAATGCCTGGCCCATAGTAGGCATGACCTCCTAGTACATATAAATATTCACTGTCAAGGAACTCACCCACCTAACTATAATCTGGGACAGGGAGGTAATTTAAATTGAGTCACTGAAATTCCAACAATGGAGAGGAAAAAAAATTTAATGCATATATTTAACTCCTAACAACATGGGAGTTGGGAAGCTCACCCCCATACCATCAAAAATCCACATATAACTTTTGACTCCCCAAAAACCTAACTACTACTAACATAAGGTCAATTAACATATATGCTATATGTTATATGCATTATAAACACAGGCTTGAACTGTGCGGGTCCACTTACACATGAATTTTTTACAGCACAATATTGTAAATGTATTCCTCTTCTTCATGATTTTTTAAAATAACATTTTCTTTTCTCTAGTTAACTTTATTGTAAGAATACAGTATATAATACATCTAACATATAGAAAGGATCAGCTGTAGATATATACAGAAATATATATGCACGTGTTTCCTATTATGACTGCTACTCCTCCTTCCAGAGAACACAGAAACTATGAACACAGGAATGTGTGTAGGAATGCATATAAGTATCTGGAGTTTTAGTGAGACTTGTGCTCCAGTTTTACTGAGAATGTCTCGATTTCTATGACTGACGCAGAAATCGTGCATTAGCCTTTCTCTGCTTATGAACTTATTGACCGTTTTCTTTCAGCTTCTGAATAACTTCTTCAAGGACCCGTTCCCAGAAGAATTTTTGGTTCTCTTCAGAAACTGGGTCAACGACTCCAATCCTGCAGTTAGCAAGCTGAGCCTTCAGAAAATCGCCAGCATGGCTCCAGTTATCAATGAGGCACGTGAGTGTGTGATCTGTGAATGCGATTGCCATCATGGTCGATCTAAGATTTGACATTGCTCAAGATCCTTACTGATAAAACTGCTATTTCTCAGTTTCTGTATAGCTAAAACAATTTCAAAGCCTGGGTGGAATGGAAGCAGTGTGGTAGGTAAACTCAGTAGCTTAATCACCCTGTTTAGATTTTTCCTAGAAAATAGTTCATTGCCCTTGGAATGGATCAGCATTGCCCCACACAAACTCTTAGTCTGAACCACACACACATAAGTTAATTTCCCCTCCAACATGCACACCTGCCGACACATTAATTCCTATCCCAGAGCACTCGCTCAAGCTTTTTTTTCCACTCAGGTCATTTCTCCTTTACCCATGCATATTCACATTTGTCTCCTTTTTCAGCTCAAGTCAAAGTCTGCTGAATATTCTGACCTGGTAGACGCATCCTTCTCAGAGCCACACCCACTATGAGCACTTGCTTATACTTTATATCAATAGTTCTCTATATATGATGCTTGAACCAGTAGTATCAGCATCTCCCAGAAACCTGTTATAAATAGAAATTGTGGGGCCCTACCCCAGGTCTGTGGAATCAGAAATCATGGGATGGGGCCCATCAATCTGTGTTTTTAAAAATTCTCCGGGTGATTCTAATAGTTTAAACTTGAGAACAACTGTCTCACACTTTTTCCTACTGAGTCACGTGAATACTTTTCGCCTTCCAGGAAGACCAAATTAAAGCATGTTTTGTAATTCTCTTATAAATTCTTTTTTATAAAGTTTTTATATAAATTCCAGTGTAATTTAGCATACAGTGTAATTTTAGTTTCGGGCGTACAATTGAGTAATTCAACACTTACATACACCACCCAGTGCTCATCACAAGTACCCTCCTTAATCCCCATCACCTATTTCACCCATCCCAAAGTACCTTGCATAATAGAATTATGATAATTCCATAAATCAGTGTTGATTTAATAAGTTTAATAATAAATCCTTGTTCATCTATTAAGCATTGTCTCTGAAAGCTCAGACTATCCGTGGGCACCCATTTTGCATTTAGAATGAAATGAGCCATGATCTCTTTGCTTTAAATAAATTGCAGAAGTCGGTGTACTTTGTTTTAGTAATCAGGGTTATTTATCACGTTGTCTAATGCTCTTCTCAATGTTATTAACAATTGAAAGGAAGGTTCTGTGTCAAGGTTATCTAGGAGAGTAAGGGAGAAACGGTGGAGAGTGAGCTGGGTTGAGGTCACGTCCCATCTATCCGTAAGGACAACTTGTCCGCCAGACACAAGGCCTCTGGCTATTATTTTGGCAAATAGCATTTGTTTCTTTCTTTTACTTCTTCTCTTTCCAGCCTTTGTTTTTCTTCTTTGATGTCACCGTTTTGCCTTTTTCCTTGCCTTCTGTTCTGTTGTCTCTGATCTGCAGTTGACTCTCATGACCTGGCTCAGCAGGTCAGAGGCTCTCATGTCCACACGAGTCACCACCACCTGGTTTAGAGGTCATCCTGCTCACGGTGTGCTGGTGAATGCTTAACCACCAGCTCTCTGGAAATAATGCCAATCGCTCTGGTGTACTCGCATCGTGGCTGATTTCAAGCTATCGAAGGGACATCATTAAACATAGAATTGGAGAGAGATGCTGGTAGCGCATCATTATTTAATATTCCCACCATACAGGTATAATACGTGTAAATTACCTCAAGGGCCTGTAAGAGTAAAATAGAGCAAAAGAAATAGGAGATGAGAAGTTTTGAGTATTTATTACCTTTGTTTTATTTCTTCCTAGTTTTCCAAAACTTGCTTTTTAATAGTGATTTTTTAATTTTAACTCCAGTGTAGTTAACATGCAGTGTTATATTAGTTTCAGGTAATGATGCAACAATTCTATACATTACTCACTCTTCATTGTGATAACTGGACTCTTAATCTCCTTCACCTGTTTCACCCATCCCCTAGCTCCCTCCCTTCTGGCAACCATCGGTTTGTTCTCTATAGTTAAGAGTCTGTTTTAACAATCAGCTTACAAAGTTTTTGGCAATTTGACAATTGAATCTTGTGAGGCAAGCCCAGCACACGGCTGCACGATGCCCAAACTAGACGTGTATGTGCCAAATCTACCTCGTCTCCTTCTAGTTCCAAAATCCAACCATTTTCCTCTTTTATATATAGATAGAAAATGTCTGCAGCTTATTAATATCCATCTTGGATGCCTTCCTTTCAAAAGACAAAACTGTCATAATTCGGGCCTTAATCACCCTTCGAAGACTTTTAGTCAAACTGGACAAGGTGACCTACTCCTCTTTGTGTATTAGAATTGCATCCAGCTACTGTCCTCTGATGGATCATGTGAGTTACACAGTTAGATATGTGAAATCATTAAGTTTTATAGTTAAGCTGAAGCCCCAGCTGAGGCAACGATATTACATTTCAGAATAAATCAACAGGAGATAGTCATTGTGTGCAGAGCTACCATTTCTTCTCTAGAGATAACAATATTAGTCAAATAAGTACTGTCTATAGATACAATTATATGCATATATAACTACATTTTATATATATGTATGTGGGATATATATATATATATATATATATATATATATATATATATATAACTACACTATGAGAACCTGGAAAAGTTTGTTCAGGTTCTCCTAAGAAAGAAGAATCAAAGAACAGCCTCTGTCTTTGGAGGAAAGAGGAATTGTATGTAGCTTAGGGGCCGTATCTTGGCTTACCCTAGATCTGGACTGCCTGGGTTCACATCCTCCTAGCTGTAAAATCTTAAGCAAGTGATTCAGTTTCTTACTGCTTCAGTCTCCCCACCTATAAAATAGACAGTAGCAGGTGTATTATGGGCATTAGAGATGACATGTTAATGCCCCCAATGTGTTTGCTATTATCATATAAAACTCTAATTAAAAGGTATTTCATCAGGATTCCTGGGTGGCTCAGTTGGTAAAGCATCTGCCTTCAGCTCAGGGTTTTGTTATCAAGTCCCACATCAGGCTCCTTGCTCAAAGGGGAGCCTGCTTCTCACTCTGCCTGCCACTCCTCCTGCTCGTGCTATCTCATTCTCTCTGATAAATAAGATCTTTAAAAAAAAAAAAGGTTTTTAATCAGAAAGTTATGCATTTTGAAAATTCTTGTTTTTTATGGTAAATGTATTCCAGAAAAGCTGGGTGACAGTAACATATTTAAATAAGCAAAGACACTTTGGTATGCCATAGGGGAATATTTATTTTTAAAGACATCTATAATGAGTTGCTTGTGAAACAGAGAATTACTTCATAGAAAATTATTTTCCAAAAGTTTGGGAGTTCTTAAGTATTCATATTTCATTGAAGAAGGCATAATATTATTAAATTATAGAAAGAAGTAATTGAATGGCAAGAATTATTTTCAAAAGGACATAATGATAACAATAGTAATAATAATGGTGGCTGGATTTATTGAGCATTTACTAAGTACCAGTCACTATTCTAAGGGTTCTACATGTCTATCTCATATAATTCTCTAAATAACTATTACTGTTATCCAGTTTACATACAAGGAAAATGAAGCAAAGAGAAGTGAATATTTGGCCAAGTTCACACAGCTAAATAAGTAGTTGGAATGTCCATGTAAAAAAAAATTTTGAAAAATGAAATCACTTGGAAAAAAAAAAAACTTAACTAAATAAATAATCAAACCACGCCAAATGAAAAGAAGCAAAATTAGAGAGAAGGGGAAATTACCAAATATCAATTTACCCTAATCATTCTTTGGAGATAGAGTATTTGAAAAATATTAGGATATCAATGAACAATGATACTGCGTTTCTCCACATTTAAAGAAAAACAGTGACAGGCATGCAGCCCCCAGTCCCCATGGCCGCCTCCCCCAGACATGACACAAGGCCTCGCCTCCCTAGGGCAACAGCACTGAACAGCACCTGGACTCCAAGCTCTGAGCCAAAGTTGATGGTGAGAACATTCTACAGTCCATGTTCCAGGAGGAAGGGATGATGGAGTCCGTGCACACCTGGCAAGACCACATTTACTTAGTGACCTACATAAAGAAAAATGGCAGCTTTGCTAATTTGAGAATTTGCCCACGTGGACTGGTGTTGTCGGACCTTCAGAGTTCTCACAAGTCTTTTGAACAAAATAGGAGAAAGAATGAAAGAATTGAATCAGGGCAGTACAGTACTGGGTGGGTGAAGCGATGACCACCCATTGTTCGAGGAGGGGCCATCCACAGATACTGGCCCACCGCTGATGGTCACCTGGTTGAGTAAGACATTGATGTAGTGGTGTATGATGGAGATTCACTTTATCAGAACATCACAATTCTACAGTTGAAGCAGTTTAGAAATATTCTCATCCTTAGAGGGGCTGTTCCTCTGGTGGAGAGTGATTTGGGTGTCCCAGGCCATCATGCACAGTGGGAAAGAATAAAGTGGCAAAGACGCACTGATTCTGGGGGGCGGAGATGGGGCATATTATGTGAAATAATCAAACGGAAACCAAAGATGATCACTATGGTAAGAGACTGGCCAAACAGATGGATGTAAGAACTACATGCAAAAAACATGTGGCCACACCTTACACAGTCTTAAAGGAGACTGCTCTCAGATTCTAATAGAAGACTATTCCTATACTGAAGAGGAGCCAAAGAAGGGAGAGTTTGACTATATGAGTAATGATGTGACAGCTGTTCCAATCACTACACCTCCAGAAGATTCCAGGTGGGAGTTTCTCAGACTGATTCTTGACCTCTCAGTGAAAGTACTGCAACGGAATGGGAAATAGTTTACACAGGTGTATAGTAACTGTGTCGATTTGAGGAAAGCCCTGTCACTCTATGAAGAACAGCACTGGGAGCTGTGTTGTCCTGTGGAATTCTTTTTTTTTTTTTTTAAGATTTTGTTTATTTATATGACAGAGAGACAGCCAGCGAGAGAGGGAACACAGCAGGGGGAGTGGGAGAGGAAGAAGCAGGCTCATAGCGGAGGAGCCTGATGTGGGACTCGATTCCCGGTAGGCCAGGATCACGCCCTGAGCCGAAGGCAGACACTTAACGACTGCGCCACCCAGGCGCCCCTGTCCTGTGGAATTCTTGAAGAGAATTTTGGAAGGAAGCTAAACCTCGAAGACCAGTACCCCCTAACGGTGCGTGCTGCAAATAGCCTTCCTGACCTTCCTGTACGCAAAATTGGAATAAGTCAGTTAATTGATTGTGAATTCCTTCAGGTTTTCTTTTAATTATTATTTTTAATTTTTTAAAAAGCAAATGGAAAATGTATATGTTGGTGAGCTAGGGTGGGTTGTTTTTGGTTTTGTTTTTTTTGAAAGTCAGCTGAAGAATAATTAGACAGCACAAGGGAGGCTGCTAAATGCTCTGAAACCCTAGAATGTGACTTTTGTTACTTTTGCGGGGGGGGGGGGGCGAGGAGAGTGCTTTTCGTTTTTGCTTTGGTGACTTCAAATTTGGTTGTTTGGAGGAATGAACATCACTATTTTGTTCTTGATGCTGTTTCCCCAAAAAATTGACTTAGATATTAATATTTGGTGCTTATAAGAAAGAGTTAAAAAAAATGGATAGCAATATTTTGATTAAAAATACAAATGAGGAAAAAAAGAAAAGAAAAAAAATAACTTGCTCAAGCTTACCCAATCTTTGGGGGACAAAGCTGGGATTTCAGCAGGTGTGAGGCACTTCAAAGCTCTTTCCGTTAGTCCAGATAGGCTTTCAGTTGTGAGTGTATGTCTTCCTGTCGACCAAGGATACAAAGAAGTAACCCACAGATAAATGCAACTTGCAGGCGTGTTAAATTTGACTCTCAAACAGTTTAAGTCCAATATTTTTAAACTGGGACATTTCTCACAGTTTAAAACTACTTGGCAACAGTCTGCAGGAGCTGGCTGGCCTCTCTGAGAGAGGCCCAGAACTTTCCTTTGTCTCAGCCTCCCTGTCTCCCTGCTTTCCTTAAATACCACCTGCTTTGCTCATTCACATCCGCTTTCCAGCCCCTGGGACGTGATTTGATGACCATCGCTTCAGGTTTTCACTTGGACCCACATTTATTACCTCTGGAAAGGAACATAAGAACATATAGTAGCCATTTGTATTTTGTTGGCAATATATCTGATATGTTCCTGAGAACAGAAAGTAAAAAACCAAAAGAAAAATTAAGGAAATCATGAACATTTCTTAAAAACTAGGAAGTGATATTATATTTCTAAAAATTAACCTTTTCTCTAACTTGCAATTTTTCTCTTCTAGCTCTTTATAACCCCATAACCTTCCTATCTGACATAAGCAAGCCCTTAGAAATCTGGTTCTATGCCAGTATGCAGAGAGCTCCCATTGGTATTCGCTAGCAATCTCCAAAGGTTTACAGCATTTGAATATACCATGTTACTTTACTTTAAGTACCTTTATAGAAATTACTTCCACTTTATACAGATTATTCCAGTTTATCTTTTTAGGACATTACTAAATGTCTTAAAAGAAACACTTCACAGGGAATTTTTCTGATGCATTTTAAGTTTTAGTAAGCAAATCTTTATTTTACAATCAAAAAAAGAACTGACTGCTTAGACCCAGTTGAACCGTTTCCAAAAATAAATGACAGAGATGCCTGGGTGACTCAGTCGGTTAAGTGTCTGCCTTCGGCTCGGGTCATGATCCCGGGGTCCTGGGATCGAGTCCTGTGTCGAGCTCCTTGCTTAGCAGGGAGCCTGCTTCTCCCTTTACCCCTCCTCCACTTGTGCTCTCTCTGTGACAAATAAATAAATAAATAACCTTTAAAAAATAAAAAATAAAATTAAAATAAATAATAATTATTATGTATGTATGTATGAACACATATCTACATGGTCTATATACACATATAGTATGTATACATGTAAATATATTTTAACATATATATATATATATGAGATATATATCTCCCACAGCTTAAAGGAAAGAACCCTAGTGATATCCTCAAATAGGGCTTTTCTCTGTGTTCATATTCTAGAGTAATGGAGGCATTCGGAGTATGGCCATTCAACACTTTGGTGAATTACTCAGGGACATGAGTCAGTACACATGGATGCTGAATGATGTGGTTCTGGGAGGCTTGGTGCCTCTGATCCTGTTTTTGGAGGACACAGAAATAAGAGTAGTCCAAGTAAGTCCTGCGATCTTGTTTTTCTTCGTTTTGCAGAGAATCGCGGTGTTTTCTGTAACATCAGACGAATAGAGTCTCAGTGACCTTTCTCTACTTCACAGGCATGTAAGTATACATTAGCAATCTGTGTCTCAGAGTTAAATTGGCCGACATCGTATTTGCTCAAAGACGAATTTTACAATTTCGAGGTGGTGGTGCTCAACATTTGTAACAATCTCGTAAGTAGCCCCTCAGTGTTTACTACCATCAGAATTATAGAAATCGCTTTGAAGGAGATCCCAGGTGATCAAAGCTGTGGCAGGGACGAGAGTGGATCCTAGAGAAGGAATGTGAAGAAAAGATAACACATGAGTAGTTACAGCTAGGGCTTAAGACCAGAAAAAAATTCAGTTTTCCACTACCTCTTCCCTGACGTTGACTATCTCTGATTTTCTTTCTCCAATTCACCCACTTTGAACTATGGATGGTTATAAAGGTAGGAACAGCATTGCCGACCACCAAAAGCAAAACTGGAATTACTTTGCCACCATCTAATGAGCTGGTGCTCTGGAAACCAGTATGCACTGCAGCGATAGGCAAGTGGGGATGGAAGAATGTTTTCCAAAGGTTGGAAACACAAAGTTGGGCTCGGGAATCATATAATACACTGAATAACATCGACAAACAAAAACGTAAAGAGATTTCTATCCCCTAGTTTTAAATTGGCCCTGATTTGGATAAGTAACCAGGCTCTTTTTTTTTTCTGGAAGCCTCTCTGGAGGGAGCAAATGTGCTTTTTCCAATGATTGAGGATTTTTTCTTCATTTTATTCTCAGCTTACTTCTCATGAGAGCTACATTACGGATTTGATATCTCATACCTTAGGATTCCTGAGAAGCTCCCGAGTATATCTGAGGAGAGCATCAGTTATTTTAATAGGTAAAGAAAATTCAATTCTCATTATCGTATTTTCCTTAAAAGGTATGGAATGGGGTAGCAGCTAGAAGTGTTTCTTAAAAAATATAAATTTTCTTTATCACCTGCCATGGTGATATCTATGAATAGAAGTTAATGTATGTGGGGGCCGCCTGGGTGGCGCAGTCGTTAAGCATCTGCCTTCGGCTCAGGGCGTGATCCCGGCGTTCTGGGATCGAGCCCCACATCAGGCTTCTCTGCTATGAGCCTGCTTCTTCCTCTCCCACTCCACCTGCTTGTGCTCCCTCTCTCGCTGGCTGTCTCTTATCTCTTCAAATAAATAAATAAATAAATAAATAAATAAATAAATAAATAAATAAAAATAAAAGAAGTTAATGTATGTGATGAGAATAGAGCTCTATTTTATAATGCAGTGAGTATTGCTCTGTGATTCAATTATTATACAAAGTGTATCCAACAGGATGAATTTCAGATTTAGGATGGTGGCAAACCATTACTAATTATTCCCCTTTGCTGCTTAAAAATCCCTACCCAAAGAATAAGAATAATATAAAAAATACAAATACCATCTTTAATAAAACATGGGCATCTCTAACCACAAACTACAACAAAGATTTTTTAAAAATGTTGTGAGGGGAGAGGAGATGCAGGAAGATTCCAACAGAAGACACCTGAGGTTTTTGATCTTGACCAAAAAGGTTTTTTTCCCCATTAAATTCTCACCATAAAGATAAAAATTAATAAACTTTTACTTGGAGTGACAGGACGTGAGCTCTCAATTTGACAGTGGCATCTTCCTTTAACCCTATTTGGCATCATGGAGTAGCAGGGCCACCTGCTTAGCAAGGACTAAGGAAATACAGTCCTGTTTTACTTGAAGGGAGGAGTCTGTCAGTCAGGGTAGAAGACAAACTGAACTATGATCATCACTAGAGCTCCTGATCTGTGCTGATCTTAGAGAAGTAAGGGAACACAAACATACGGGAAACCTTGTGTCATAAGAGCTTTATTTCAAACCAGAAAGAATTCCTGCTATCCTGAATTCGGCCCTGGAACTTTCCACAAACATTCCTCTGTATATCATATTGCATGACCCAAAAATAAGTAATTTAAAAAAGCATTATTTTTCTACAGAGTTATTTCCAGGGGGAGGAATAGAGGGAAAAAGCAAAACAAAGTTTAGAAAATGTTTCTGCAGACCAGATAAAAATCAGGATATATATTTCTGTGAACCCAAAACTTTTTTATGTAAAGATCTAAGGTATAGATACAAGCACACAGGAAATGTAAGATGGGATAATGGGAGCTCAGGAAAAATAAGCTTTCAAAGTATGGGGGGAAGCGTAAGAAAAAATGTATAACCAATATTAAAAAGTACCCTACAACCTGCAGACGAGAAAATATATATTGTTGATAACCCAGGAAAAGACAAGGGGTACAGGGCCAAGAAATGCTAGCAAAAGGAGTGAAAACCAGCAAGAAACAGTTTGAGAAACTAAAGGACAGTGAGAGATATGGAAGATAAATAAAAGACATCACTTATCCTGAGGGAACTACAAAGCAAAACCACAATGAGATACCACCTCGCACCTGTCAGAACGGCTATAATTAACAACTCAAGGAGACAATGGGATGTGGAGAAAGGGGAACCCTTTTGCGCAGTTGGTGGGAACGCAAACTGGTGCAGCCACTCTGAAAAACAGTATGGAGGTTCCTCAAAAAGTTAAAAACAGAACTACCCTATGGCCCAGCAATTGCACTACTAGGTATTTATCCAAAGGATACAAAAACGCTGATTCAAAGGGGCTCATGCACCCCAATGTTTATAGCAGCACTATCAACAACAACCAAATTATGGAAAGAGCCCAAATGTCTGCCGATTGATGAATGGATGAAGAAGATGTGGGGTGTGTGTGTGTGTGTGTGTGTGTGTGTGTGTGTGTATAATGGAATATTAGCCATCAAAAAGAATGAAATCTTGCCATTTGCAACAATGTGGGTAGAACTGGAGTGTATTATGCTAAGCAAAATAAGTCAGTCAGAGAAAGACAAATATCATATGATTATGATTTTTGTATTAAAATAAAATTTCACTCATGTGGAATTTAAGAAACAAAACAGATGAACATAGGGGAAGAGAAGGAAAAATAAAATAGATAAAAACAGAAAGGGAAGCAAATTATAAGAGACTCTTAAATATAGGAAACAAACTGAAGGTTGCTGGAGGAGAGGTGGGTGGGGGGATGGGCTAAATGGATGATGGGCATTAAGGAGGGCTCTTGGATTGAGCGCAGGGTGTTATATGTAAGTGATGAATCAATAAATTCTACTCCTGAAAGAAATACTACACTATATGTTAACTAAGTTGAATTTAAATTAAAAAAAAGAAATGGAACTATGCATAAATGATAACCCTGTAGAAGAAAAATTATTAGAGCAGAAAAAGGGATCCGAAGATATAATTTAAGAAATAAAAAAGACTTAATTAAATAAATTGAAGTATTAAATAATTTTTCAAGGAACATTTTATATAGAATACAACATTAAGACATTTCCTAATAAAGTTAGGGAACTTCACAGTTAAAGAATTCTTGAGCATTTAGAGGGAAAAAAGTCATCTATACATTGCAAAATAAGTAAATCTGTCATTAGATTTCCCCACTTTAGTATTCAACCCTAAAATACAGCAGAATAGTGCCTACAAAATCCTAAGTAGAAAGAAAAGGGGAGGGAGGAAGAAGGAAGGAAGGAAGGAAGGAAGGAAGGAAGGAAGGAAGGAAGGAAAGAAGGGAAGAGGGGAGGGGAAGGAAAGAGAGGGGAAAGGAAAGAAGGCAAGAAAGAAAGCGTCCCAGGGAGAGGAAGATGAGCAAGGGAGGAAGGAAAGGAAGAAGTATGGACAGACTGAAGGAAGGGAGATCCAGAAAAAACTCTACAATATATGCAATATTTTTATTAAAAAAAAAACTTGCAAATATTACTAAAAGATACAAAGAAGATTCGAAGAAATAGGAAGGTATAAACCATATTTTGGCAAAGAATCAAAATTTAAAATGTGCATGGAAGGGGTTCCTGGGTGGCTCAGTCAGTTAAACGTCTGCCTTCAGCTCAGGTCATGATCCCAGGGTGCTGGGATCAAGTCCCACATCAGGCTCCCTGCTAAGTAGGGAGCCTGCTTCTCCCTCTCCCTGCAGCTCCCCTGCTTGTGTTCTCTCTCTCTGACAAATAAATAAACAAATTCGATTTTTATTTACTTGTCAGAGAGAGCGAGTGAGAGACCGAGCACAATTTATGGGAGGAGTAGAGGAAGAAGCAGGCTCCATGCTAAGCAAAGATCCCAATGCGGGACTCCATTCCAGGATCCTGGGATCATGACCCGAGCTGAAGGTAGACGTTTAACTGACTGAGCCACCCAGGTGTTCCAATAAATAAAATCTTTAAAAAAATGTACATGGAATATATGCATGGAAGGAAGTGCCAGTTAAAATATCAGTAGGGGTTCCTGGGTGGCTCAGTCTGTTAAGTCTCTGCCTTCGGCTCAGGTCATGTTCCAGGGTCCTAGGATTGAGCCCCTAATTGGGGTCCCTGCTCAGAGGGGAGGAGTCTGCTTCTCCCTCTCCCTCTGCCCCTCCCCTGCGCGTGTGCACTCCCAATTGCACTTGTGCTCTCTCTCTCTCTCAAAGAAATAAATAAAATCTTAAAAATAAGTAAAGAAAATGAAAAATAAAAAAATAAAATATCAGTAGGGCTTTCTTTTCTCAAAAGTGACATGTTGATTCTAAAATTAATGTAGAATAAGCATATAAGAATATCCAGGAAATTCTGACCAAAAAAAAAGAGAGAGAGACAGAGACAAAGACAGAGAGGACTAGCTCTATCAGATATTAACACAGCTACAGTACTTAACATCACATGGAATAAATAGACAAACAAATAGAACAAAATACCATCCAGAAATAACTATCAACACATGCAATATTTTAAAGTGAATCATTGGCTTTAACAGTGATGAAAATATAGAATATTCCCTAAGTAGCTTATGGACACCTGGTGAGCCATCTGGAATTTTAAAAATTATTTTATTCCTATCTTAGTTCTTACTTTAAATAAATTCCAGATAGTCAAAGACTCAAATGCTGAAAGTGAAACCATAATAATGATAAGCAAAATTTTAGTTAGAATAGTATGGAAGAATGTGCTTTATAATCCGGGGGTGGGTAAGATCTTTCTAAGGTAAAAGTCAAAATCTAAGAATCATGAAGAAAAGATTGATCATCTTTGAGAAAAGTAAATATTTCTGCAGAGCAAAACCACCATAAACAGAGTGAAAAACCAAACTGAGATGAAACACTTACAACACTACAAATGAAGGGTGAGTTCTTCCTGTCCAAAGATCCTATACAAATCCGTAAGAAAAGACAACCCACTAGAAAAATGGACACTGAACATGAAAAAAATTATTTGGCTCATAAACATAAAATTTTCATAACTTCATCCAAAAAGTGATGCAAATTGAAATGATGAAATGTTTCTATTCACCGCGTTGACACAGATCAAAAGGTCTTATACTCGACTGTCGCCATGAGGTTACAGGAAGTAGGTAATCTCTTCACATTACTGGTGACGGTGTAAGTAGCTGCCGCTCTAAGAACAGTTTGATAGCATCCATCAGGATGTGAGATGTGTACTCCTTTGACTCAACCTCCTCTCAGGAGGATTTATTCTCTGATCTACTGCATGTGAGGAATGATGTGTGTACCTAGATATTCATTGCATCGTTGGCTTCATAATGCCACCTGTCCTTAGCATGTGGCATCTGTCCCATCTGTGTTTTCTGATTACCTTCAGCCTTTCGACAGTGTTGCACCAAGGAAGAAACAAAAAAGTAAAGGGTAAAAATCACCTTTTCGTTTCTGGGTCGGCCTGATCTTACAAAGCTTTCCTCAAAGTCTCAACCAGTAGCTTATCTTACAACCCCCAGTGACCAGGACGGTCATTGTGTTTTTCAAATCATTAGTTTCAAAAAATGCTTGGAATTATGTTATGGTTTTGTTTTGTTTTTTGTTTTGTTTTGTTTTGTTTTTAATGGTCAAGAAGAGGACAATGATGTCGATTGGCAGCTAGCAGTATGTCATAGCTGCCGACACATAAAATCTGAGACCTTTCACATGAGTCTCTCTGGATGTCCAATTATTTGGGGCATGGGGAAAGGAAAGATAAGACGCCCCCAGACCTGCATTTCTCCACGGTAGCAAACTGAGTGAAGTTAAGAGTCACCACACTCATGGCTAGAGCTTGTACTTCCGGTCCACCACTCTCCCCACCGCCACCAACTGCAATCTTCCACACAGCTGAGGTCACACTCATGTGGGCCTTGTTGGCATTTTGGTTAATCCACGATGTTTGTCAAATCATCAAATTCCTTTGTGACTTTCACAACCACCCTGTCAGGAGAGCCATTCCATTTTCGGGTGTTGTTCCCTAACTTTGCCCCCTGTTTTGTTCTTTTGGTGGTAATATTGCATTTATGAAATATGTTCCTGCAGTGTAAGAAAGACCCGAATACAGCTGTGGCTGAAACGAGGTAGTAGTTTGTTTCTGTCTCATGTAGAGGCCAAGGGCCAGCACGCGGATACCAGCTCTTCTGTTGCTCTAGCGTCCTCATCACAATTTCCTATGTCAAGTCCAAGATGTTTGCTCCAGCACCTGCAACCACTTCTACATGCCCGTCAACTGGGAAGGAAAAAAATATCAAGAGGTCACACCCAGCTCTTTAAAGAGTAAATATTACTTCTGCTAAATGATCATTAGCCCAGAACTCAGACATGTTGCCAAAGTGCAAAGAAGTCTTGAAAATCTCGACGTCTGCTGAGTGGCCATATGTCCAGCTAAAACTCAGTGGCTTTGGGGTGCCTGGGTGGCACAGCGGTTAAGCGTCTGCCTTCGGCTCAGGGCGTGATCCCGGCGTTATGGGATCGAGCCCCACATCAGGCTCCTCCGCTATGAGCCTGCTTCTTCCTCTCCCACTCCTCCTGCTTGTGTTCCCTCTCTCACTGGCTGTCTCTATCTCTGTCGAATAAATAAATAAAATCTTTAAAAAAAAAAAAACTCAGTGGCTTTAGTAAGGGAACTAAAGGAAAGAAGCAATTTGACATTGGGGGAAATTAGTACTTTCTGGCATAGGAAACTTTCATTCATCTATTTGTATTCTCCATCTAATTCTAAAAGGAATTACATTGGATTACAAAATTAAGCAGATAGAAAAGCTTGACGTTTAAGGATACCCCACCACACACATTTTTATTTCAAGCATTGTTCTTAAAGGTTTAAGCCCATGCTCCCCCTGCCAAGAAGAGTAACTTGAGCTCTATGATCTGTAGATGGGTTTTGAAAATGATCAGTTGCTATGATTTTTGTGATCACTGTTTTGACTGAAGCAGAGGCAATATGAAATATTGGTGAGGGTTAGATCAGCTTGCATTCACATCTCAGAATGCCCGTTAGCCATGTGACCTTTACCAAGTCTCTCAACCTCTGTAGGCTTTGGTTGTGTCTTTGTGTCAAGGATAAAAAGAACAGTTTCAAAAAGGCTTTAAATGCTTATCTGAAAACATTTAAGAGCTTTTATAAAGACGGTGACCCAGAACAGAAGAAAAGAAACACCAAAAGAAGTAGACCTGATATCTGGGGGTTATTTCCTTTTTTAGGTTTTGCCAATTCTAAATACTGAAGTGGTAGTTGAGAAACTGAAAAACAGTGCAGAAATTTTGAACTGAAGGAACTGAACTTGCAATAGACTGACCATGAGGAGGAACTCTAGAAAATACTCCCAGGCTTTTCCAGAACTAAAATAAGGTAATAAGAAATAAAATGTATATGTTTGGACAAAAGAAAATAAAACTTTTAAAATTCGTAGATAAATAATAATATTTAAAAATATTTAGAACACTGGAAAGAATTCAGAAAAATACTATTTGAATAATATGTAAATTTAGCAAATTTTCTAGATACAGCATCAAAATATAAAGAGCAATTGGATTTCTATATCCCAGCAATAAACAACCAGGAAACCAAATTTTTTTTAAAGATTTCATCTATTTATTTGAGGCAGAGAGAAGGAGAGCACAGAAGGAGAGTGAGAGGGAGAAGCAGACTCCCCGCTGAACAGAAAGCCTGATGCAGGGCTTGATCCCAGGACACTGAGATCATGACCTGAGCCAAAGGCAGATGCCCAACTGACTGAGCCAACCAGGCACTCCAGGAAACCAAATTTTTGAAAATGCCTAATACAACAGCACCAAAAAAACCATCAAAGACCTCAAAACAAAACTAAGGAAAGATGTACAAGACTGATGCACTGAAAACTAGAAAACATTGAGAAAATTTTTAGCAACGTTGGAGTGACGTATCACGTTCGTGGACTAAAGGATTAGATATTATGGCATGTCAACTCTTCCCAAACTGATCTGTCGATTCAATGCAATCCCAAACAAACTTTCACCAGGGTGTGTGTGTCTGTGTGTGTGTGTCTGTGTGTCTGTGTGTGTGTGTGTGTGTGTGTGTGTGTGTATGAAATGAGACAAGCTGATTCTTAATTTTACATGAAAATTTAATGGTTAGAGAGTTCGCCAAGATAATTTAAAGAACCACAAAGTTGAAGAACTACTACTGGAAAGATAGCAGGACACATTATACATTAAGGTAGTATGGCAGTAGCAGTGATAGAATGAAGTTAAGACACTGACCCCCCACACAATTTATGATATCAGTGACTGCGCAGCAGTAGGGAAAGGACTGTTTTTTCTTTCAATGGTGCTGGGTTAATTACACAGGAATATAAAAAATATATTGACTCCTACTTTACGCAGTATAATTACAGTTCAGTCTACAATCCCAAAGAGTAAATGGTAAAACAATAAAGCTTCTAAAAGTAAATATATTAGAATATCAGTATAGCCCGAGACATCCAAGATTTCCTATCAAGACTCCAAAACTCACCAGCCATAAATAAAAAGATGGTGACTTGGACTGCATTAAAATTAGAGACTTCTGTTTATTAAAAAAAAAAAAATACAAATGGAAAAGTTTAGCCCCAAAGTAGGAGGAGATATTTGGAAATCATGTGACATTAAAAAAGATTAGTATCCCAAGTAAAAAATGCCTACAAATATATAAGTAAAAGATAACTCAATATAAAAACAGGCAAGATACTTAGATATTTTGCAAAAGAAATATCCAAGTGGCCCATAAATACTATATAAAACTCTTAGTAATCATCACCCAAAAAAAAGCAAAGAAAATCACAGTGTGATGCCACCACCAAATCCATGAGAATAACTGAAAGGAAAAAGGCTAACAATGTCAAATGGCAGAGAGGATATAAAGTAATGGAAATGTTCATAGTTACTGGTGGGAGTGAAAATTGGTACAACCACTTTGGAAATTGTTTGGTGGTAATGATTAAAGGTGAAGATAAGTATATCCATTAGCCAATAAGTCCTCTGCTAGCTACATACCACACAATGCATACAAATGCATACCAAAATTCATACAAGAATGCCCATAATGACATCATCATTCATAATAGCCATGAGTTGAAAACAACACACTGTCCATCATTAACAGAATGGATTTTTTAAATGCTACATTCATAAGATGGAATATCCTATAACAGCATTCAAGCAAACTCTTCCTGTAAAGGACCAGATAGTAAATATTTTAAGCCATGAATCCTGTGTGGTACTCAGCACTGCTGTTTAGTGTAAAAGCAGCCGTAGATAGATATGACGTAAATAAATGAGAAATGAATGAACTATTGCCACAATAAGGAACCTGGATTAATCTCTTAGTAATGCTCAACAACAAGTTGAGCAAAAGAGCATTTTAAAGGGTGGAGGAGGATATTGGGAAAGGCACGAGGGAGGCTTCCAGAATGCTAATAGTTGTTCTATTTAATGGTCTAAGTGGTAGCTAGAACTGTTCACTTTGTGGTCATTCACCAAGCTGTGCAATTATGATTTGTGCACATGTATACATATAAATATATGTCAATAAAGAGTTTCATTAAATAATAATTATTTGAAAGCACTAAAGGATGTTTCAACGATCATCTAGAGATACTTTTCTTTGAAGAAAGCTATGAAGGCGGCCAGATCAGAGGAAGCATTTGCATGACGTATCTTGGGGTAACTTTAATTTTATCTTGTGCACAGGGTACTTGGCAAAATTAGGTGGCCATTTACTGCTCAGAGATGAAATTACAGTCATGCTTGAGGGTAAGTGTTGAAGTCATAGTGAAATCTGTATGTGTAAGTCTAAGTGAATTCACTATTTGTGATTCAGTTCACATGTGTGTTCTGTAATGGTGCCAGGGATGGGTGGTAAGGGGGAATCAGTGGAAGGGCTAGGTTATAGGGCATCTTTTCTTTTCTTCCTTTCCCCTCCCTACTTCCCTTCCCTTTCCTTCTCTTCCCTTCCCTTCTTAGGGTTTGTGTGTGTGCACGTGCTTAAATCTATCTATCCCTCTCATTATTTGAGACCCATCTATCATCCTAGAGCCCTTAGGAACTACAGAGTTGAAGATTTATTCACTCGTTCATCCATCCAACAAATTTTTTTCCAGCATCTACCATGTGACAGCACTATTCCAGCTGTGGAACATAGAGCCACAAACAAAGCAAAGTCCCTTCCTCAGAGAATTTACATTTTAGAGGATAGCAATGCACATTTGCAGCGGAGGGAATTAAAGAAGGAGACTGTTTGCTTTCAAAATCAGAATTACAAACAGGTGAGGTAGAAGGTAGGGTGGCAGCCTTCCTTCCTTCTTTCCCTTTTTTGTGTGTGTCATAGACTTACCTTCTCAGAGCAGTTTCAGATTTACTGGAAGGAAGGTACAGAGATTTCCCATATACGTTCTGCCCCCCCCCCACACACACGCCTCCCCCTTATCAACATCCCTCTCCCCTGTGGCATGTTTGTTACCACTGATGAACCCACACTGACGCATCATTATCTTCCTTTTCCACTTTCTCATTCACTCATTCACTCATTTATTCAATACGTATTTATTGACTGCCTGCAAACGTTAAGCACAATAATTCTGCCTCTATATCCCTCAAAATCTTTTTCTTCTTTCTCCCCTCCTTCACTTCCTGCTCCTTCTCCTCTCTCTTTTCCACATCTGTCCTTGTTTTCCCCTCTCGATTTCTTTTTGTTAAGAAGAAAATAACTTCTACAAGCCCGGTATCTGGATAAAATGCTATTAGCATTTTGGTATATATATTATCTCAGATATTTTTAAAGAATGTAAGCTATTACATGTTTATTTTTTTAAACTATCATAAGTGTCAC
Organism: Ursus americanus; assembly: GCF_024610735.1. NCBI lineage: Eukaryota > Metazoa > Chordata > Mammalia > Carnivora > Ursidae > Ursus > Ursus americanus. The sequence goes on along the minus strand of NC_142128.1, from coordinate 94,682,855 downwards.
ATAGCTCTTTCATTTCTTCATATATTCATGCCAAGAAACATGGGTTTTCATCATCATGTTATTATGTGTATGCTATTTCATTTTATGATATGCCTAATTTTTACACGGTTCTCTGTTGATGAACTGAGACTGAGTCCCAATTTTTTTCATTATTATGAGCACTATTGAACCTCTTCATGAATATATGTTTACGCTACCTAGCAGAATGTTCAGCACATAATAGGCACTCAGTAGATATTTAGTGCGTATTCCTATTTTTCTTTATCGAGGTCTGGTGGGGATAAGCAGATAAAACTTCCTGGATGCTTCTAGTCGAAATAATGAAAATTGGGAGGTTAGAGAAGAGAGGAGAGACTCTGTGAAAGGTGGTGGTGCTGTTTAAGGTTACAGCTTCTCAACCACGAGAGAGATGTCTTGAACTAAAAGGCCCTTCTGCTCTTACAGCTATTGACCGAGTGCTTCGGGATGAAGACCCTGTGATCAGGGAGTTGGCAGAAATAACCTACAAAATTTTCCAGGAAATAGCCCATCGATTGACCTCCTCAAATCTTAAACAAATCTTCCGAAGAGTATTTAACTCTATCTACGCAAAAAAACTGAAGCCTCTTTATAAATATAACTGGCCCAACAACCTGGCAGGCAGTCCTATGAGGATTAAGGAAACCAAAAATGACACGGAAGTCCATGCAGATGAGAATTATGAGTACAATTTGGTAAAGAATGAGCTGTTGGTCTGTTGCTCGGACCACATCTCAGAAGAGAAGTGATTTTCCTTTCCCTCTTGATAACTTGAGTCTGTATATACACGCTTTTCTGAAGGATGCTGGAAGCCTTTCCTGTCACTTAATTCTCTATTCAAATATAGAAATCCGTTGCCTTTCTATGTTTGACAGTGATCAGAGGGCCACTAATAAAATTGAAAAATCATATAAGGAAAGTGTTTGATGAGAAGCTCTCGGATTTTGACTTATCAGTAAGCATCTATTGAACACCTTCTAAGTACCAGGCACTCTGCTAGGCAGTGGGGACATTTGGGTGGTGTAAACAAGGTTCCTGCTCTCAGGAAGGTCACAGTCTAGTGACACACAGTCTAGTGTGTCACAGTCTAGTGACACACAGTGTGGCTATTTCCATCCTGCTGGGACAAATGCTGCCTAGAGCAGTATTGACAAAGGAAGACATGGGACTTGCCCGGAAGGAGGAAGGGAAGTAGGGATATGTATTCCAGGTGGAGACACTGAGGCAAGAAGAGTGCTGGGAGCGGAACTGGAGACTTTGTTATGGACGCAGGTGGGCAAGGAAAGGATGGGGAGAGCTGACGTGTGAGGGGGAGATGATGCTGTGCTAATCACTTTAAACTTTCTGAAATGAAAATTGGATAACCCACCACCGTGAGTGCCCTCAGGATCCAGTCTAGCACTGCCCTGACCCATCAGAAAGTCCTCAGTGATCTTGCTTGACCTGTGGCTTGGGCTCATCTTTCACTCCCCTCACCGTATGTTCCTCGCACCCCGTCCTCCCACCCTAACATCAGCCCCTCCGGTCACAGGAAACTACTTGTAGTTAGTTGAAATCCCGGATGATTCAGGTGTTGTGTCTTTGTAAGGTGTCCGCTTTCAGTGCCTGCATATTTCCATTCTCTGGTGTGAGGCCGCAGCCACTGCATCTGTCCCAGGTCCTCCTTCAGCTTCTCTGACTTCTGAGCCAGTGGGTTTAATTCTGTTGACAAAGGACACCAGCTTCTCCTGTGAGACATGCACATCATCAACACCATCGATGGTAGAGGCCATAGGAGATTAACACAGTTCCAAGATTGTGGGTTCTACCCTATCGTCTCCCACTCCCACTTTACACGCCCCTTCCCTTCCCAACTGCACGCCCGGCAGACGTCAAGCTCCAGCATCAATGTGAAGAAAACAGCCTTGCAGGGACTACTTAACCTGCAATTCCTTGCAGTCAAATCCCTGATTCTGCCTCTCTACTTGAACCCTGACTGATACACCTAAGATGCATTTTCAGAACCCTTTGATCAAGGATGTTCGTGTTGCTCTTCATGTTTTGCCTTAGTATTCCGCGTAACTTTCATTGCATTTACCAGCCTATAGCGAAATTACTAATTTTTTCTCTTTCTGCCCCACAAAATTGAAGTTTCTTGAAGGCAAATGTATTGTACACTTGGCTAAGTACTCTGGAACTGCAGTGCCTGGCACTTAATGGGTGTTCAATGAAGACACGCCAAATGAATGAGATGCTAACAGAACATATTTCCCTCACGCTTCAATAAAAGTTTTCAGATGTTAATGAGTGTTACTTAATATTAAAAATAATGAAAGAAGGATAATTTTAATTTACTCTTTAATCCATATTGCTTCATAGTACCCAGATGTTCCAGACCTCACTTTTTCAAAATCAAGGCAAATTTCCTTACCCACCTTCTAAACTAGCAGGATGCCTAGGGTGATAGGCTAACTAGTAGCCTTCTCAAGATATCCAATTCCTGATCCCCAGAATCTGCGAGTATTTTACCTTACATGGCAAAAGGAACTTTATGTACGTGATTAATTAAAGGATCGTGAGATGGGGAGATTATCCTGGATTATCCAGGAGGCCAATATAATTATAAGGTCTTTAGAAGGGAAGGTAGGAGATCAGAGAGGAAAGAGATTTTTGGAGATGCAACATGCTTGCTTTGAAGATGGAGCTGGGGAACAGGAGCCAAAGAATGCAACTCTGGAAGTCAAAAAAGGCAAGGAAATGGATTCCCTTCCAGAGCCTCCAGAGGGAGCATGATCCGACCAACACCTTGATTTTGGCCCAGTGAAGCTCGTTTTGGACATCTGAACTCCAAAACTGTAAGATAAGAAGTTGATGTTGTTTTAAGCCACTAAATTTGTGTTAAATTTGATAGAGTAGAAATAGGAAACTAACATACCTAGATTTCTGTAAAACAAAGTGAACCAAACCAAATTATAACTCTCCCCACTGTTTTGTTTTGTTTTTTGTTTTGTTTTGTTTTAAATAACAACAAGCAGACTTCAATCTAGACCATTTACATCAGAATCTTCGGGCCAGAGGCCTGGGCATCAGTGTTTTTTTAAGAACCCAGGTGGATCTGGAGGGAAGACAGTACTGTAAATCAATGTATCATTTTGTCTTGGAGAATGGATTTAGACATTTCTGTATCTCAGCATCCAGCACTGTTTCCGACACGTGGAGAAAAACTTCATAAAATGTATCGATTATTTATTACACAGTAGAAACCAATCAGACAGGAACCAATCATTTATAAACAAACATTTATTAAGTGTCTAGTGCAAGCTACTGTACTGGGGAATAAGGATATAAATTAAGCATTTCCAGACACATGATTCTAATAAGATATTGCCAGTCAGTCCTTCCACAAAAGGGTGAGCAACTGGAGAAGAGAGTCTATTTCCCTGTAAAAAGAAAAAGTATCTAAATTCTAAATAGAGTTACTGTTTAGACCAGCATAGTCAGGATTCAAATATCTGGCAAAGTAAAAATTGGAAGTTTAATATACTTACATTAATTTGTTTGCTTTCCAATATATTTTGCTTTCTTTGCAATATCTAAATAGACATTGATGCCAAGTTAATAAATAGTGAATGGTGTCCATGGTCTTGAGGCAGCAACACCTTACAATAATCACGTGGGTAGACAAGATTGTACATTTGGTAAAGAATGTGTCACAGTTGTCCTAACAAGGAAGTGTCACAGTGGTCCTAAAACCTTTCAGCAATCAGTGTGAACCACCACTACAATGTCTTCTGCTTGGAATAACAGTAGAAGAGCCTAGGCTTGAATTGAGGAGACATGGGGTTGAGTCCTGTCTTCTCTGTTTATTGGCTCAAAGCCTTAAATAATTCACTTCATTTCAGGTTCTCTTACTGTGAAATGAGTTAATATTCTCCAAGCAAGCTCAGGATTATTATGAAGCTTTAATGGTGTAATTATATATGAACACCTTATAAAATAATTGTGTATAAACATAAATCATTGGGTCAGTAAAGGCCACATCTCTGGTCCAGTTATTTCCCCTAATGTGGATTCCTGAGTTTGTAGGTTTTTCCTAGAAGCCTCTGAGCTGGGAGAGATGTTCACTCCATGCACCCCCCCCCAACCCCCACCCCGGCTATTCAAGCTGTGGGGACTTAGAGGATCAACAGCTGGGTGACCGACCTTCCACGGCAGAGCCCCTTCCCTGGACTCTGAGCCTTCAGCTGGCATCTCATTGATTTGGGTTCATCACTAGAAGTCTTGTTCTGCTTATAGGATGCGCCAGGGAAAACCCAGGCATATCATTCTCCTGATAAGTCTTCAGTGAGTCCTGGTTGTTCTCAGCATAAAATTCTAACGCTTGAGCTTGGCGAACCTTCCCTCTCCCAGCCCTGCTTACCTCTCTAACCTCATTATGTCCCAACCTCCTCTTATTATGTATGCTGCTCCCATAAGGAACTACTTGCAGTTGTCCCAACACAGTGATCAGGAGCAAAGACCTTAGAATCAGGCGGCCTGGACTCCACCACTTGCTAGCTGCGTGGGTGTAGGCAGGATCACGGACACCTCTGTGGGTCAACTTCCTCCTCTATAAAATAGGGATAAGGACTGTACCCAACTCTTAAAGTTTGAAGACATTAATTTAACTTGCCCTAAGACAATAAGTATAGACCACTTAAATACACTGTCTAATAGTTCATCATTCATAAACATTACTATTTTTATTATCGTTCCTGCTCTTACAACCCTCCTCTTCCTCTTCCCCTTACAATAATAACATCAAGGGCTCCCATTTATTACAAGCCTACTGATTTCAAAGTACTGCCCCCAGGAATTTTAAACATAGTGTTTTTATGTTTTTCTTAATATTACAACTCTCATATTACCCCGACTTTACAGATATAAAAGGTGGGGCTCAGAATCTTAAGTGGAGTGATTTCAGCCTGCTTAATCTGCATGGTGTTTTTAACTTCACTAAGTCCCACTTCATTTAGGGATTCGGCCCCTTCTTCACCTCTTCCTCCTGCCCTGCCTTGGCTTCCTAAGACTAGCAGAGGAGTCCTTCTGTGCTTCCAGGAAGAGGCACAACATCCCAGCAGATTTTTACTGCTGCCTTCAAATGTGTTGCCCGCTAGATAAGTGTCCCTTGAGAAAAGGGATCTTTTTTATTCATTTCTGTGCGTCTGGTAGAGTGCCTGGTTCAGTGAAAGAATGAATGTAGGATAAAGCCATGGGACAGCTATTAGGCCTGAGGAGAGGGTTCTGCCAAAGGAATGGGAATTTGTGAGTAGCCAAAGCCACCCTGAAATGAAAAGGAAGTTTTAGCTCACTTGACAGCAGCAACTGCCTTTGGCCTGATGCCCCTGGGCTAGGACCTGAGGCCTGTAATTGCCGTCTGGGACCACGAAGGCATGTCAAGGTGATCCCAGCACTCCTCCCGTCTTGGCAGCCAGTCTTCTCTGAAATGTATTCAACACTTTTACGTATTTGAAGGGAAACTAACAAGTACAAAATGTGCTAGTCCATGGACAAGTTCCTTCATCTAAATTTAACTCCTACAATCCCATGATAACAATTTAAGGCAAACTTTATTATCCCACACTTGCAGATGAAGGAAGTCTCTAAGATTTGACTAAGGTCAGAGAGATAGTGCCAGGCAGCACAGGGTTCACACACAGCTCTGCAGGATTCCACAGAGCTGGCTCCGCCCAGAACATGGCTGGAGGTTCTCTGACCTCCTCCTCTAGCAACGTGACATATTGTTTACAAGAGTCTGAAAAGCAAAAGTATCTGGTGTGTTAGTTAACAAGTCAATGGTAACTGAACACTGGGATTCTCAGAAAAAAAAAATTGAATAACAGTGTGTCTGTTAAAAGTGAAAGAAAAAGGGGAAAACAAACCAAATGCCCATCAGCAGATAAATGAATAAACAAAACATGTTTTATCCATACAACGGAATATTATCCAGCCATAAAAAGGAATGGAGTTCGATGCATGTTATGACATGGATGAATCTTAAAAATATTAATGCAAGATAGTGAGGAAGAAAGGCAGGCAGGGACAACCCCCCCCAACCCCCCTTATATAGAAGCCATCCTTTCCCAAGTGATAGATAGATGACAAAAATCTGATTAGATGACAGGCTCATGGAGGGTTAATCAGATTAAAACAGCCCACCAATAAGCCCATAAAAGTTTCTAGACTTAGAAACTCCGGTGTCATTGCACTAGTGGGTATTTACCCCAAAGATACAGACGTAGTGAAGAGAAGGGCCATATGCACCCCAATGTTCATAGCAGCAATGTCCACAATAGCTAAATCGTGGAAGGAGCCGAGATGCCCTTCAACAGATGACTGGATTAAGAAGTTGTGGTCCATATATACAATGGAATATTACTCAGCTATCAGAAAGAACGAGTTCTCAACATTTGCTACAACATGGACGGCACTGGAGGAGATAATGCTAAGTGAAATAAGTCAAGCAGAGAAAGACAACTATCATATGATTTCTCTCATCTGTGGAACATAAGAACTAAGATGATCGGTAGGGGAAGAAAGGGATAAAGAAAGGGGGGGTAATCAGAAGGGGGAATGAAGCATGAGAGACTATGGACTATGAGAAACAAACTGAGGACTTCAGAGGCGAGAGGGGTGGGGGAATGGGATAGGCTGGTGATGGGTAGTAAGGAGGGCACGTATTGCATGGTGCACTGGGTGTTATACACAACTAATGAATCATCGAGCCTTACATCGGAAACCAGGGATGTACTGTATGGTGACTAACATAATATAATAAAAAATCATTAAAATAAAAAAAAAAAAAAAGAAACTCCGGTGTCAACACTCTTGGGTCCCCTCCCTCTTCAGGAGCTTTGGACTATCACTCAATAAACTTTACTATTGCTCAATAAACTTTGATTTGGTGCCCACCACTCTTCATCTGGTCTACCTCTTCATTCTTCAAAGCAGTGTGACCAAGGACCATGGGCACTAAAGGAAAAGAAATGCTGTAAAAACATTATGCTAAGTGAAAGAAGCCAGACACAAAAGACCACATATTGTATGATTCCATTTATATGAAATATCGGAGCAGATAAATATACAGAAACAAAATGCAGATCCATGGAGTCCAGGGACAGGGAGCAGGGAGAAATGCGGAGTAACTGCTTAATGGGTATAGGGCTTCCTTTTGGAGTGATAAAAATGTTCGAAAACCAGACAGACATAGTGGTTGCACGAAATTATGAATGTTCTAAATGCCACTGAATTTTACCCTTTTAAATAACTTTAGGTTGTGTGAATTTTATCTCAGTTTTGTTTTTTTTTTTTAAGAGTGCTAGAAAACAGCCGCACTCTCCCTGAGCACCGGGAACACTGACCCAACATCTTGACCAAGACCACTATCCTCCCTGAACCATGATCTGCAGACACAGTGATGCTTTGAGCCTCTGCTACAATGTCCGTGCCTCCCACCTTGCCCGTGAAGGCATGGCCTAGGAGGAATGGCTCCAATCTCCCTCCTGCTATGTGACCTTAGGTGCACTGAGCCTAGGCAGCAAGCAACTGTCATCCGGGCCTCAGTGTGTCCTTATGAGGCCTGCAGATCAGCCAGTGAATGTATTTGGTAAATGAAGTCAGTCTGCAAGTGAAGGTATCAAAGCCCAAAAGAAAAGCTATTTCTATGGTTGTGGGCACACTGCAGGGGATGGATTCCCTATTCAAGCTCTGCCTATCATGGCAACTGAGATATCTTCTCTCCTATCCAAAACGGGAAACAAAGTATAACTTCTGAATATGGACTTGTGTGGTGGCGAAGTACATGAGGAAAGTCTTGGGAAGTGATTTCAAGGCAAAGAAAGGCACTCCATGGTGGAGAACACCCCCTGCATTGGCACATGGCTTCTCAACCAGAGACCTTTAAAACTAGAGGTGGCCAAAGTTCTCACCAATGGAAGGTGAACAGAAGCAAAGCGTACAACTTTTGCATCCTTGGTATGGAAATCCCATACCCTAGTCATCTGCTCTATCCCTTCCTGCTGGCTAAATGTGGTGGTGGAACTCAGTTTCAACCTTGCAGAGACAGTCTTCTGTTCTTTGGAGTATGGAAGAGCCCCCCACCAGCCTGGGTACCTGGATGGCTTCTCAGAGTAGAACTTACCCATCCCAGACTTTGACATTACCCAGAAATAACAACTATCTATTTTAGTCTTTGCATTTACAAATCTCCTTATTGCAGTGACTTGGTCTTCGCTCCAATTAACAAGGCCCCACTCCAAATACCCAATTCCCACAGCCTACAATTACACTTCCAAATCTTTATCTTTGCCATAAACACATCCCTGTTAAAATGTCAGTGCTGTACCTTAAAGATTATCATAATATCTTCATTAATTGTGTCTTCAAATAAGTGAGTTTAAGAGATCCTTTCTGGAGGAGAATAAAGAATATAACACAAGTCTTCCATCCCACCAGAACAATCCCCTCCCCTGAGGAAGACAATGGTTTCATCCAATTATTGCTCTCAGCTCCTATTCTGTGACCTCTTGGGTAACATGGCCGCTCCTAGTTTAACCGTGGATTCTCATAGTCTGATCCAATACACAGTGGCACAATTCTTGCATTGGACTGACAAAAGTAAAGCTGTATTCTGATCCGGTTTTTTTGTATAGTGCTGAAAATGAACGATTCTATAGGAGCTTGAATTTTATTAGTATAACCAGTTTAATAATGGAATTTGGAGCAGAGTAACTTGATCCTTAGCAATTCCTTTACCCTTTCTAGTACATAAGAAGAGGAGATTTCCCAAGCTCCTTCGTACTTAGGTTGGCAAGTGCCAGTCAAATACAAGTGATGGTGGTTGTCATTTCTGGGCCTAGGTGTTTAAGCACTAGATACGCTTGCTCTTCCTTTTCTGCATCAAAGGTCATTCATTTGTTAAAGATGATGGCAACGTAACATGAAAGGTCCTTGGATCCTTGAGTCACTATTTGAAGGAAAACTTCCCAGACAAGATGCCCAACCCACATTATGTGAGCAAAAAATACACTTCTTATGTTAAACCATTGGATTTCCAAGTTTGTGTATCCCCGAAGTATATCCTAATTATCTGCACTAACGTAACGTCTCATGTGGAATTCAGATGTATGGGCAAATGTTTACATATGACAGCTTCTTACAAATCAAACAACAAATCACTTGAGACATAGGGTCTTCAAAACAAACTTTTTTATGCACAACTTTCATGTTTCCCTTTCTTTGTGTTATACCCTCAGGATACACATTTGGTGTTTCCTTAAAATCTTACCTGTTTCCAAATATCCATTTACCATTTTGAATATTATATTCAATCAGCAACTGTCTTTCAAAAGGTATACAAAGTGAGAATTCTCAAATGTTTGAAAAGTTACTTGTTATCTTAATAAAACTCTTGCTATATGGGCAAAGAAAAAACTTCAGTGTTTTTCAGACTAAATAATAGTCCTGCAAGGTTAGTTCTTAAGTGGTTCTAACTGATCATGATGATTTATGTCTTTACTTCATCAATCCATAATTAAAACAATTTTATTTAACATCTTCTAGACCAGTGTTTATCATCCAAATTGCCACATCTCTGGTTTACTTTCAGTATTATATGAAAGTGACCATTTTGATTTTTATTTCATTTGATTGAATAGTCCCAAGTAGTCATATGAATGGAGGTTGATGGGAGCCATTACTAGAACCTCAGTTGGGTCTCTTGTCCAGAGAACATACCCATAGCTTCTCTAGGTGACCTGGGCTTTTTCCCAACTCTGGGAGTGAGACTCCTGTGAGAATAGAAGGAACTAGTATCACTTTCTTATGACCTATGCCACTTCTGCTGTAGCCATAAGCAACCCAGATGTTTGGGGAAGGAACTTAGAACCCATCAATTAGTAGGAGAGGTGTCACAGTAAGGCTGTAAGAAGAGCATGGAAGATTGGGGATAACGTTGCACCCATTTTGGGAGAATGCCATCTGCCACAGTCCCACAGTTTGTAGCCTTGCAGAGTTAAGAAAGCCAACTGCTACTGTACTTCAAACGAAAGACGTTACAAGCAGAGGCTTAAGGAGATAACACCAGTGCTAGTATCCTATGAAAGCAGAAAGCTTCTGTTGAGGATAGAATTTGCCATTTTCTCAAATTTCCTCACAGCAGGAGCCATCTAAAAAGATAGTACAGAGGCCTGTAGAAAAAAAAGATCAGAATTTTCACATGCAAAAAGCATGTCTTCACAAGATCTTTGGCTGTTGTTTCTTATGTGTGGAAATGACTGGAAGCAAGCAGACAGCAGACCTGCAAATTTGAATAGAAGAAATTGGTCAAAGGAGCCCCATGCCTGGCCTGTAAAAGCTTTAGAGTAATCTCAGTGCACTCAAACTGCTATCAAAATAAGTGGACTTCAAAAGCTGGGCAAACTCCTAGAAGTGCATCTATCATAATCCACGCCTTGGAGAGAAAAGATCCAGGTCCACAGAGGACAATGGACAAGGGGGATTCTCCCAGAAAGCAGAATCAAATCAGGAGTTTCCAGATTGCCTAACCAATGAGCTTACACCATGCTAGGGCCCAGAGTCCTCGCCATGTCCGCCAAGCAGAATTTGATGATGACCTCTGACCACCACATTGCCCATCCTTCCTTTTTCTGAATGGTTGTTTCTTATTACATTTACCTGTTCCTTCTCCACTGTTGTATATTGAATGTTTAGAGGTAGATGACATCCTTTCTGCCTGCCTGGAATGTGGTTACTGTATCGTGAAGAAAAGAGCCACCATGTATAACCACCAGGAGAAGCAAAAAGACAAAAAGAACCTGAGCCCTAGTGGGTCATTAAAGCCATGCATTAGCTTTGCATTCTCAACTCAACTTCTTGTTAGATAAGGAAAATTTACTTCCTTTTTTTAGCTACCATTTTTAATCTCTGTTACTTGCAGTCTGCTATAATTAGACTGGTCTAATGCAATCCTGACTGATACAGTATTGTATTCTATTCTCATAATCAAGTCCTGTACCATACTTTATTGGTGCAATCATAAGACTTTCCCTTATTTTGTGTATCAAAAACAAAGGAAAAAAGTATCCTGCCAAACAGAACGGTAAGACGGCATTGATTGTAAGACACATACCCATTGCAGTGATGTCAAGTGTGACCCGATTAAATATATTACGTAGAGTTAGAGTTTGATCCATTTGCTTAAAAATTAAATAGTCACACATATTGGCATAAACAGAGAACATTTGGGAAAGCTATAAAAAGCCGTTAATGGTAATGACCTCTGGGGAGTAGAAATGAAGGGTATAGGGTAGGAAATTCAATTTTTGCATTTTGTTTTCTATAATTCTTTTTTTTTTTTTTTTTTTTTAAGATTTTATTTATTTATTCGACAGAGAGAGAGACAGCCAGCGAGAGAGGGAACACAAGCAGGGGGAGTGGGAGAGGAAGAAGCAGGCTCATAGCGGAGGAGCCTGATGTGGGGCTCGATCCCAGAACACCGGGATCACGCCCTGAGCCGAAGGCAGACGCTTAACCGCTGCGCCACCCAGCGCCCCTGTTTTCTATAATTCTAAGTATGTATTATTTTTGTGAGTAATCTCAGCCAGAAGGAGAGCATTGTGAGGGTGAACATTTAATTTTATGCACCCCTGGTTGTCCCAAATGCTAGAACAGTGCCTGTCATTTAACAGGCACTCAAATATATGTTGATGAGATAAATGATTTTTTTAAATAAGTCAGTGTCATTGAAAAGGAAATAAAGCAATTACTATGGCATGAATATTAGCGTTTCCCCCAAAATTCACATGTTAAATCCTAACCCCCAGGGTGAGGGTGTTAGGAGGTAGAACCGTTGGAGGTTAGGAAGTCATGAGAGCAGAGCCTTTACAGAAGAGACCCTACAGAACCCCCAGCCCCTGCCACCACGTGAAGAAGATACAACACGAAATCTGCTACCTGGAAGAGCGAGCTCAAGACCATGCTGGCTCCCTGACACCAGACTTCCAACCTCCAGAACTGTGAGAAATAAGTCTGTTGCTTATAAGCCCCCCAGTCGGTGGTACTTTGTTATAGCCCCTGAGCAGACACAGAAATCATCTGCTTTCTCATCATTCGTCTACAAGCTTGGTGAGGATCCTGAACCATTTGTCATCTAATCCCTAGCGCTTTGTGCAATGTCTGGTCCATATTAGGAACTAGATAAATATTTTAGGAACTGAGTAAAGATGAGGTCCATATTAAGGACTAGATAAATATTTCAGGAATTAAAAAATGTTAGGCAGAGGCATTTAAGCTCATTCTGTTGAGGATTCAGCATTGATATGGGGCAGGGGCATGATTTCATCAAGCTATCAGAAAAAAATTGGTTTGCTGGCCATCTGCAGGAGATGGGAGAGGGGAGAGGTATAGTCAGGAAAGGGAGCTGCACTGACACAGGGAGTAAGCTGAGCAGGTGAAGTCATGCAAGGGCTTCTGTCCAGACTGACACTGGGAACGAGAGGTGGAACTTTGCCTTTTCCTTGTGCTTTTAATAACTCAAAATACAATAGGACACTTATCACAAAAAGCAATATCCCTCTTTGTCCTCCCAACCCCGTGAGAATAGGGCAAGATGCACAAAGCGTAGCCTCAAGAAGTCCAGCCAGCCTCCTTCAGCCTCCGAGGCTCAGTTGCAGAGCGGGCGTGGGATTCAGCAGTGTTGCTTCTAGTGCTCTGGTTTCCCTAGACTCCGCTGATTCCTGTTCAAGAAAACCTCTCGGGCCCTCTTCCCCCACCACCTCACCATGACGTAGAGAAAAAATATTGAGAACTACAAATCTATAGCTTGGGAGGAGAATGGTAAGAAATACTCTTTCTGGAGATCTTCGTGAAAGAACATGGGAACCACAATTCTATAATCATATATTGACGGGAACTGGACCACCCCTTAGAAATACATTTTTGAGGACAGAAGCACTAAGCGCTGCTACAATGTCAGGGAATTTAATTCCTGATATTCTGGGGTCCTATTTCTTTACAGCTTGATTTCAGTTAATGCCTTTCTCCCTTTTATTCTCCTGGGTGGCTCAGTGGTTAAGCATCTGCCTTCGGCTCAGGGCGTAATCCCAGAGTCCTGGGATCAAGCCCCGCATCAGGCTCCCTGATTCGCTGGGAGCCTGCTTCTTCCTCTCCTACTCCCCCTGCTTGTGTTCCCTCTCTCGCTGCCTGTCTCTTTCTCTGTCAAATAAATAAATAAAATCAGAAAGAAGAAAGAAAGAAAGAAAGAAAGAAAGAAAGAAAGAAAGAAAGAAAGAAAGAAAGAAAGAAAGAAAGAAAGAGGCTCCAAATGGAGTCAGTTGCCTCCCAGGACAGCAAACCAAAAATTACAGTTTCAACCTATTTCAGGAATGTGATCTTTGAGCTGTCAATCTGAAATTTCCTGATCAGTGCTAGTGAAGTAATCTGCATGATAAAAAAAAAAAACCTCTGTCAAAACCACAATGAAATATCACCTCACACCTGTCAGAATGGCTCGCACCAAAAAGACAAGAAATAACAAGTGTTGGGGCATGTAGAGAAAAAGGAGCCCTCATGAACTGCTGGTGGGGATGCAAGCTGGTGCAGCCACTGTGGAAAACAGTGTGGAGGTTCCTCAAAAAGTTAAAGGTAGAAATACCGTATGATCCAGTAATTCCACTTTGGAATATTTACCGTGAAGAAAACAAACAAACAAACAAACAAAAACACTAATTCAAAAAGTGAAGTTCAAGGAGTCAAACCCAAATTTTCTGACTTTAACCTACCCGACTGTTGATTGTTAAGCTCTGCGACTTCTAGTCTTTTTAGGCTCATAACATAAGGGCATCACACTTTGGTTATAGGACCTTATATTCATGCAAACATCCGGATTATTACAAACCATTATACATCTGTTACCTTCACAACAACTTTATTTGTTGTGGGAAGGATATATCCCTGTTGAAATTTTTTTTTTAAATTAGGTCGAGTACCTTCCTTAATCAAAACCTGGTCACAGACCCACCTGGCTTTAGGTATATGGAGAAGTGTGAGCCCGGGACATCAGAGGGACACCCAGCTTCCAAAGCCAAACCCAAATACAGTCCCTGCAATTCTTTCATTTGTCATGAAGTTAATGTTACAGGATTTCTTTTCTTTTAGTGCCCGTGGTTCTTGGTCACACTGCTCCAAGAATGAAGAAGTGGACAAGACGAAGAGTGGTGGGCAGCAAAGTTTGTTTATCGATAGTAAAGGTAATTGAGAGATAGTCTAAAGCTCCTGAAGAGAGAGGGGACCCAACGTGTTGCCACCTGAGTTTCTAAGTCTAGGGGTTTTTATGGGCCTGTTGGTGGGCTCTTTTAATCTGATTAACCTCCATGAGCCTGTCATCCAATCAGGTTTTTGTCATCTATCTATCACATGGGAAAGGGTGGAGGGCTCCTTTCAAGCTGGTAGAAAATCCTTTTAAGGGTGGTTTCCTCTTAGGATAGGGGCCCCTTGTCTCTGCCTGCCTTTCTACCAACTATCCTTCATCTTTAACACTTACAAGTGCTGTCTGCCAAGCAGTGCTGGTGGTAGAGCAGTTAGCTCATGGAGTTTACTATTTACTGGCAAGGCAATCTTACACATATAAATGTACAAACTAGTGTCCAATTATAAATTGTTCTGTATGCTATGAAAGGAAATAGAATAGGCTCTGAGGTCATATCATAAAAAGACCTAATATAAAGTAGCGATTTGGGAGGCTTCTTTCTGCTGAGATGTGGGGTTGTGTAGAAATGTAGCCGTGGAAGAGCTGGAGGTCATTCAGGCGGAGGGGACATCGTGTGTGAAGGCACAGTGGCAGTAAGGAGTTGCCCTTAAAGACAGGTGGGATCCATGAACATGGGGGCGGGGGTGGTTCGGGTGGGGCGTGTGGCACAGGATGATACTGGAATTCTTTTCTTTTTTTTTAAGATTTTATTTATTTATTTGACAGAGACAGCCAGCGAGAGAGGGAACACAAGCAGGGGGAGTGGGAGAGGAAGAAGCAGGCTCATAGCGGAGGAGCCTGATGTGGGGCTCGATCCGAGAACACCGGGATCATGCCCTGAGCCGAAGGCAGACGCTTAACCGCTGTGCCACCCAGGCGCCCCAATACTGGAATTCTTGACATGAGAGCAGCTGTGCCAAATTTGGGGTTTTATTTCAAGTCCCATGGGAAACCAATGAAGAGTTTTAAGCAGGAAAATGATGTCCAATTTGAGGTTTTAAAAAAGATCATTTGGGCTGCTTTGTGAAGAAAGGATTAGAGGTGGGAAAGTGTAGAAGCAGGGAGACCAGTTGGGTTGTTGCCCAAGCCCAAGAAAGAAGTGGTGGTGAACTGTACCGAGATAGACTGAACCAAACCAGGGTGTGCAGCACGAACCCTCCGTTCATCAGACCCAAGTGTTCCAAGAGAAAACCACAGATTAACTGATGTAACAGTAACTCTGAACAGACCCGTGTGTTCTATGAAAAAAAACAGGCCCAAAGTGGAGCCACTCACAGTAAGCACCACCATGATTTAATACCTAACCTAATTGCAATTTCAGCCTCTCGCAGAAGTGGAATTTAAACCAATCAGTCTGGAATTTTTCTGACCAACACCAGTTAGGTAATCTGCATGGTAAGACCTCCTGCCTTCCTGTAAGGGAAGGTAACCTTGCCTGAAACAATCCTTTCTTTTCATTCGGTAATAACCTCCTTGTCCCACCCCATTTCTCCCTTACAAAATCCTTCTATTTCGTGCAGCTCCTCCGAGGGCCCCTCTGTTTACGAGAAGCAATGATGTCCAGTTCATGAACTGTTGAATAACGCCAATTAGATCTTCAAATTTACCCAGTTCAATTTTTGTTCTTTAGATTCCAAGACCAGCATCTCTTGCCAAGTTCACAAACTCCGGCCAAGACCTTGCTTGCTTTCTTGTCTTAAAACCTCCCTTTGATAATCTCAGTCCCCAGAAGGTGTAAGTACCTTTCCCAGTAACCCCTTTTAAGACACTATCAAAGTTTGACAGGGCAGTTCTCTCTCCGTTTTCTATGGTCTGCCTGTTGCCTTCTGGTTTCTGTACCTGGCGGCTTTGAGAGTCCCTTAGGCTATGGTGGAACCAGGCAAAAAAAAAAAAAAAAAAAAAAAAAAAAAAAGTGGGTGGAGTCAATATATATTTTGGATGTAGATGCCATAGGTCTTGAAAATTGGATATAAAGGGTAAGAGGAACAAGATGATAAAGATTAGTCCCAATGTTCTGTTATTTTATTTTGACTCCAAGGAGATAAATTAGCCTGAGAAACTGATGTGAAGTACTTGGCACAGTTCTTGGCATATATTAAGCAATAAATGTTACCTACTGTACGGAAGATTTTCACATGCACAAACCCTAATATGCAAGCCATTTAGTTTTTCTATATTAATTGTATTTTTCTACAATAACTTAATTTTTGTTGCGAGCCCCTTTTCTGCCCTGTGACAGAAACTTTCTCAGTCACTTCAGCTGTTGCCCCCCATCCATCGTGCAGACAGGATGCTAAAGGGCTCAGGTGGCTCCAAGCCGGCAGCAGGTGTTCTGGGGACAAGAAAGTGGATGCAGCTGGTCCTTGCTCAGCATCCCCACAATGACATCTGCTGACACAACCACATGTCTGTCAGGCGTTCTGTCATTCAACCATTAGGTCATCCCTGGGCCCTGTTCATTCCCACCTCAAGACCTCATGACCCTCAGCTGTCTCAGCCACTCAGGCCTCCCTGACACATGACAAAACCGGTTCCTTTTTCTAAACAGCAGCTGTGGGACGTTAGATGGGCTGCCTAAGGCACTTTGCCTCTTATATTCCACTGTCCCCACTTCATGCTGGACCAGGGAAGCTCTGGGGTCTTATCAGCTTCCTGGTGCCTGCCTGCATCTATAAGGGTGGGCAGGAGGCTCGGGCCCTTTCTTCCCCAGATCTGCGGATCCCTGGAGTGCATTCATCCCTGTCTCCCATCAAGAGAATTTAAGGGGAGGGTGGTTAGAACCACACTTTCCATTCTGTCTCCCCAAATAAGGAGACAAGCCCACCTGGCCTGGGGGGTGAGATAAAATGGCATTCTTTCAAGTCTTTTGTTTATGCCCAGAGCTTACAATGCAATCCTTCTGTTTTCTGAGATCTTTTCTCCATGGGGACACTAATTTGCTAAGATTTGAAGGAGGGAAAGGATCGTAAAGTTCAGGAAATACGGAGAACAACAAAATGTTTTAATATATCAAAATATTGCCCCACTATATAGTTATTATCATTGTTCATATTTACTGTGAATTCATTGATTTAAAGAGGCTTCATAGAGTAGTAATTAAGTACTTAGACTCTAGAGCCCCATGGCTTGAGTTCTGATCCCAGCTCCACTAATTGCTAGCTGACCTTGAATGATTGCTTTTTAGTGCCTCAATTTCTTCATTTGTGCTATGGACATGATCGTAGTACCTCCCTCAGTGTTGTTTTGGGCTTTGAATGAGATACCTAATGTCAGAACAAGTCACTTCGGAACAGTGCACATAATAAATGTAATTTGCTGCTACAACTATCAAGCTTGTCGTGTTCTTCTTCCAACATTTGGCAGAGATCCGTTACTGAACACAGGGCAGTTGGTTCCTGTGATTATTGGAGAAAACAAAACACTGTGTCACTTCCAAAAGAAAATGTTGTATATGAGGCTATTAAGACGACACTACAATCTCTACTCTTATCAGCATTAAAGGTAGATATGGAACATAAATTTAGAACTGTGGAAATATATACAGTTGGAAAAGACTCCTCGTATTCATTTCTTCACTGATTTTACTTTAACTCAATTAAGGACATATCTGCTAGCACGAGGCACTGCTCTAGAAACTGGGGACAGGGTCTGGATTTGATGGTCCTCACGATCTGGTGGAGGAAGACGAATGTAAATAAACTGAGAAAGAATAAACAGCTGCCAAAATGATACTACGTCTCTGCTAAAATAATATTCATTCTCTGCTTGTTCTGTAAAGACATTCCAGAATTTTTCTGGAACCCTGACACCAGTTTCCAGGCAATGGAGAAAAATTCTTCAAACCCAGCCACGTTCTACTGGGGGCGATGAAGGAATACTCTTCTGAGAATCACCAGATTACGGGAGGGAGACAGGAAGCCAGAGAGATCATTACGCATACTTTGCCACAGCTTGTGATCCACGTTAAATGCTAAGCTAGCTGTGGTTTAGTAGTGTTTAGGGTGGCAGTAGGGCCACCTGGCAGGGTACCGGGCAATGGCACATATACCTCTTTGCAGCACATCGCGGTAATGTAGGTATTACTAGCATTAGCGTGCCCTGGAGGAAAGCAACACTCAGGGTGACGTGACCTGCCCACTGCCACAGACACTTGTAATTTCTCCCCGTAGCTCTGACGTGTGCACAGGCAACTGTAGGACACGCATTGCCACATAAATGAAAACAGTTTCCTGTAGCTTCGTGGCCTCGATGGAAGCACAGCCTAGTAAATATTCACTTGGGCCCTAGTGAAGTTAAAAAGCCGGCTCCCAAATCAAATTCCTGGAGAATGAGTGAACACTGGACTCTAAGGCACAGTCAGGGCAAAGAGGACACATTTTACTGGGGGTTTTCAGCTCATTTTACTGGGGTTTAGTTACTACTAAGTGTCTTGCTGGATGTCAGGCACTGTTCTAAGTGCTGGGGAAACAGTAGCAAATAAAATCAAAAAGGAATCTTTGCCTTTATGAAGCTTATATCCAGCCGAAAGTAAGGGAATACACAATAAACCAATAAACCAATAAATAAATAAATAAATAAATAAATAAATAAATAAATAAATATCGATCGATCATGGGAAGTTCTGGTGGGGAACCATAAAGTAGGAGAAGGGGGGAAATGTGGGTAAGAGAGAGCTGTTCCATGCACCCTCTCCTACTCTGCCCATGTCCCCAGTTGTGCAACCATGAAAGGCCATTTCAGTGTTGGATACATCACGACAGGGCTGGTTTGCTCTTTCCCTATCACTGGAGATCATGGCTAACAGTTGCTCCTCTTCGAGTTGCTTGGATGAAGCACTTGAGCCTACTTGCTTTGAGAAAAACAGTGACATGGGAGACTATGGAATTTCCAGATAGGAGGCTTCTCCTACATTGGTTGGTAATATGCTGTTATTGCTAAGGTTGTTTATCTCAGGAGATCCAGACAATTTGGCAAGTACACCACTGGGAGGAGGAACCGGATGGCTCTCCCTCTGCAGAGTCACTTACCAGTTCAACAAACACATCAAGATGCATGCCAGGCTCTTTGCCTGTGAACCCTCCACCCATATAATTTCTTTGCCATATAAAACTGAGTTTATAGGGGAGGAAAAATCATGGGACAATAGCATTTTGTAGGGCAGATAAATCAGATCATGCTTCAGAGAACATTTTTTTTTTATTTTAATAATGATTTTTTATTATATTATGTTAGTCACCATACAGTACATCCCCGGTTTTCGATGCAAGGCTCGATGATTCATTAGTTGTGTATAACACCCAGTGCACCGTGCAATATGTGCCCTCCTTACTACCCATCACCGGTCTATCCCATTCCCCCACCCCCCTCCCCTCTGTAGCCCTCAGTTTGTTTCTCATAGTCCATAGTCTCTCATGTTTCATTCCCCCTTCTGATTACCCCCCCTTTCTTTATCCCTTTCTTCCCCTACTGATCATTCTAGTTCTTATGTTCCATAGATGAGAGAAATCATATGATAGTTGTCTTTCTCTGCTTGACTTATTTCACTAAGCATTATCTCCTCCAGTGCCGTCCATGTTGTAGCAAATGTTGAGAACTCATTCTTTCTGATTGCTGAGTAATATTCCATTGTATATATGGACCACAACTTCTTAATCCAGTCATCTGTTGCAGGGCATCTCGGCTCCTTCCACGATTTAGCTATTATACAGAGAGAACATTTATTTTTTAAAAGGCCTCTATTCTTGCATACCAGGCTTCAGAGATTTTATTTATGGTTTGAAATAAAAAAACCACTTTCACATTTATTATCTCATGAGCTTTTTTGTTATAAAGGACATTAACAAAGCATATTGTAAACTGATCCCTCGAATGCCTTCGACATGTTAAATTTCAGTTTCTTACTACATCATGAAATTGATCTTAAGTCAGTTCCCTTTATATTGTGTGCTTTGCTTTCCTTGTATCTAGCGATCTTCATCCCCTCACCCACCTCAATCCCACAGCTACAGCCTGGACCCTGTCATCACCAGGAATTACTCCACCACTCATATCTTAAATTCAAGCAATCCTGCTTCAGGACCCCCACCTCTTATATTTCCAGAACCCTGAGACTTCTATATGAGTTTCTTAGACTGGGTGTCTTCAACAACAGAAATTTATTTCTTTACAAGTTGTGGAGGCTGGGAAGTCCCAGATGAAGATGAGGCAGCTTTGATTTCTTGTGAGGCCTCTCTCTGCTGGCTTAGTCAGGGTTCTCGAGAGAAACAGAACCAATAGGGTATTTGGAGGTAATAGAACAGAAGATTTGTTATAGGAATTGGCTCCTGTAATTATGGAGGCCAACAAGCCCACTATCTGCTCTCTGCGAGCTGGAGAACCAGGACTAAAGCCAGAAGTTCCAATGTTCGAGAACAGGAGTTGGATGTCCCAGCTGAAAAAGAGAGAGAGCAGATTTACCCTTCCTCCACTTTTTGTTCTATTCAGGCCCTCAATGGATTGGATGATGGCCTGCCTCCTAGGTGAGGGGAATCTTTACTCACTTTACTGATTCAGTACTAACCAGAAACTCTCACAGACACACCCAGAAGTCATGTTTTACCTGCTGTCTGGGCAGCACTAATCCCAGGCAAGTTGAGACATAAAGTTAACTTTCACAGCTGCTTTTGCTCTGCCTTCACATGGTCCTTCTTCTGTGTGTCTGTGCCGTAGCTCCTCTTCTTCTAATGACACCAGTCGTACTGGATTAGAGCCCATCCCATGACCTCATTTAACTGTAATTACTTCCTTAAAGACCCTATCTCCAAATGCAGTCACATTCTGAGCTACTGAGGGTAGGATTTGAAGAAAGGAATTTGAGGGGGACACAATTCCTCCCATAACGTTCATTCCTACCACACTAGGTCTCCACTTTACTGGGACGTTCAGACCCTTGAGCCTATCCCCTCACATCTTCATTTCCTCCTCTGCACAGCCTAGGACTCTTGTCTTTCACTTCAGCCATCTTGTGAACAAAAGACACAATTCCACCACCTTTCTTCTGTCGGACCAATCTAAGAAAACACAAATCTTGAATCAATTCACCTGTTATGTAACTGAACAAATGTGAATTCCCTCCTTGGTGAGACACAGTTAGAGACTACATTGGGTGGAATTGTCACCCAAAGGAAACTTTATTAGATGCAAATAAGGAATCATGGGTGATAACTTCCAAAGCGGTGACTCCCTGAGTGCAGGTGAGTGGGTTTCTTTTATTTAGGGTTAGGATAAATATTACAAAGGGGAGTTCTGTCATCACATGTAAAGGTGGGTGTAAGGTCATGCATGCATACTTAGGCAACATGCCTGTACATGCATCGTATGTTATGCCATTAACAAGGACGTTTGTTTTCCTTTTTAGGCAGAGATTTTAACATTATAACGGGGTAGATTTAACCATCAGACCATAATCCATCAGTGCAGGTGTGAGTCTGTGGTCAAGCTCAAATTGGTCTAAGCTGCTGGAGCTCTCCCTGTTGTTTGCTTCTAAAAGACAAGGTTAACATTCCTGTAAAGAAGAAGGGGTCAGTGGGGGTCTTGTTGGTGATAATTTTAACCTCATTAAACCTGCAGGGCACAGTTTCAGTTATAACCCCCTTCTAGAGCCTAGATTCTAGATTGACATTGTTCCTGGAGAAAAATCACCCAAGCACCCAGAAGGTGCTACTGCATATGAACAAGTTATGTTCTATTAAAATTCATGCTCCAACTAGTCCCTGCGGCCCCAGGCAAGCCATGTGGCTAGTTCCTACCTTTAACACTTTCCCGAAGTTTCTTCCTATACCGCTTGCCCACGCATTCTCAACAGATGCTTTGCTCCCTATAGTATAGAAAAAAATAGATGCCATCATCCAACAAACTGCTCAACTCCATGCTCCGGACCCATTAACATTTGCTTTTATTCCCTTTCTTACCTCCGATCTCTTTGATTTGGAATCTATTTGATTCCAAAACTCCTGTGATCTGTTTCTCTTGGAGGGAGGGAGTAGCAGAGGTAGCAGGAGAGAAGGAAAAAGGTGTTAGTTAGCAAGATGGCTATTTCTATCTGTAGCTAAGCATAAACATAAAACAAAATTTGTGTTCGTATTTTAATGCAAAGTTTTACATTTATTTATTTTGTTTTAGAAACTTTCATTTAAAATCTTATCCCACCAAGCTCTATTAAATATGTAGGTTTCTGGGGGCGCCTGGGTAGCGCAGTCGTTAAAGCGTCTGCCTTCGGCTCAGGGCGTGATCCTGGCGTTATGGGATCGAGCCCCACATCAGGCTCCTCCGCTATGAGCCTGCTTCTTCCTCTCCCACTCCCCCTGCTTGTGTTCCCTCTCTCGCTGGCTGTCTCTCTGTCACATAAATAAATAAATAAAATCTTTTTAAAAAAAAAATATGTAGGTTTCTACACTATATTGTACACCTGAAACTAATATAACACTGTATATTAGCTATACCAGCATTAAAATTAAAAAACCTGATAATAAAAAAATTTTTTAAATAAAATCATCAGGGACAAAGAAAAAAAATATGTAGGTTCCTTCTTTCTTGAGAGGATATCATAAGATCTTAGGAAAGTTACAGGTCAAACTTGAAAACTAAAACTTCCCCCAGGGACTTGAGCAGTGGTCGTATGTGTGAACATGAAGCAGATATCAGCTATTTTTAGTTCCAAGGTGGAAGCCTATCAAACCAGGTAGGATTTGGATGAGGATTCGTTCCAGGTGTCCCTGGCACATCCCATCAGGCCTCGCCTTCCTTTTCGGCTTTTTCCCAGCTCTTTGCTTTCTCTTAAACTCATAAAAAATCTTTCATGCTTATGTTTAATAGCTCCTTGTATGCAGTTTTCTGAGGTGATCACATATGAGGCACTTTTTATCTCTTGTACCACCATCAGCTTCGAGCTGTAGATGTGATATAATTTAACTTAATCATTATGTTCGAAGTAGGGGGAACATCAGAAAAGAAGCTTAGTTGCAAATTTGGAGGAGCTTTTTAGATTGCACGTGTGACATTTTATGACTCACTCATATTTTTTACAGTACACAATTTGTCTTCTCAACCAAGAAAAAAGATTATTTCTAAGCATTCACCATGCATTATTGCAGATCTATGTATTGCTAACATGAAAAAATCTGGCAGTGTTTTCTAAGGTCAACTTCAATATCTCTCACATGTTCACATTTTTACTGACTTTTTCATTCCCAAAGTTCTTTCCATCTATTCATTTCCCTTCAATATGTGTGTAATCTGTTTTATGTTCGATGCCACGTACAAGGCCACATTCCTCTAAAGAGAGCATTAGAAAAACCCAGAAGTAATGGCTCAGATGGTTCTTCCACACCTGGTCATAGAAAGATCTCAGAACTCCATGCACGGACTCCTCAGGTTAACACCACTGCACCATCCCTAGTGCCTCTCCATGTCCAGAGACCTTACGTGTAATACCTCATTTTATTTTATTTTTTTATTTATTTATTCGACAGGATAGAGACAGCCAGCTAGAGAGGGAACACAAGCAGGGGGAGTGGGAGAGGAAGAAGCAGGCTCATAGCGGAGGAGCCTGATGTGGGGCTCGATCCCATAACGCCAGGATCACGCCCTGAGCCGAAGGCAGACGCTTAACCGCTGAGCCACCCAGGCGCCCCTAATACCTCATTTTATAACAACAGTGGGAGGTACATGAAACGAATGAGGACTCTGACGTCTAGAGAATCTAAATGACTTGCTCAGGATCAGGCACATAGCTAGTGGAGAGAGGTGAGTCTATTAAATGAAGAAGTCTCCAATTTGAACTGTATTGTAATTTTTGTTTTTCATCGTGCTGATGACTTTGCTTATTAGGCAGTTAACTGATAAAGAGACACAGTCCTAGACTCTAAATTCCCAATAGAATATCTATAAAAGGCCTGTCACTTTTTGTTGTAATCTAGACAGTCATCAGTTATGAGTTAGAGAGAAGTTTTACGTTAATATCCTTAGTCTTCTAGTGCAATTCTAATGGGGAACAGGACTACATTAAGTACCTGCAGCCACTCTGCCTTTAGTCTATGTAATACAGCTAGAAATGGCTTAGGACCAAAAATCTGAGCACTAAGGAAGTTCAGAAAGTAGAAATTGTACCAAGTTATTGTATACTTAGCTGATGCTTTCATTTTCCCCAGCACTTGTTTCCCAGAAAACAACACAAACTATCTGATATTTTATTACTTCCCACAGAAGAGTAATACCAAGGACAGAGCTAGAGGGCCACAGATCATAAATCTGTATTAAGGTCATCTAAGGAGATGATAACCTCTAGTGATTTCCCCATTACAAAAGGTTATTCTAATTATATGCCTAATAGTCAAAGGCATGAGAGATTTCCCCACATATACCAAGCACTTTGGCCTACTAACATATATTCAATTTAAGGGAAGACAAGTAAAGAATTTATTAATAATAAGATAATAAATTATAATATACTTGACTAGGGACTCTTCTTTTTACAGTGAAATTATGTCAGTTTCATTTGTAACAACAGAAGTACCATAGATTTGGCATTTACCCATTCTTCTGCATGGAGGAGCAGAGAGGGGACCTTCCTGGAGAAAGAGAGAGTTTAAGGGGCTGAACCCCAGCAGGCTCAGCTCCTTACCCCAAATGCTACTGGGACTTCATCTCTCACTCAACGTCCGGGGCTTTGCTAAAGGTGCAGACCCACCTGCCTCCTCATACTTTCATTCCTGGCGGCTGCCCCACCATCATCACAACGCCATCGACTACCACCACCGCCTGTAATGTGTCACAAGAGCAGAGGTGGTTTTGTCTATATAACCCACACATACTACTACCAGAAAAATTGTCCAAATGCCTGCCCTTTTTTGGAGTCATGGCTTCATCTTTTTAGGAAGGAGAACACATTTTCTTTTTTTTTTTTTTTAAGATTTTATTTATTTATTTGACAGAGAGAGAGACAGCCAGTGAGAGAGGGAACACAAGCAGGGGGAGTGGGAGAGGAAGAAGCAGGCTCCTAGCAGAGGAGCCTGATGTGGGGCTCGATCCCATAACGCCGGGATCATGCCCTGAGCCGAAGGCAGACGCTTAACCGCTGTGCTACCCAGGCGCCCCGAGAACATATTTTCTAAACAGCGTGGTGAAAGATTTGTACCTGTGGGCCAGGTGAATAAGGCACAATTTAAACCTGAATGAAGAGCCAACACATCCTAGATTACTAGTCACCTCTTTAATTTCAACAAACAGTTTGCTCAGCAATTTCCCATAGTAGTAGTGACCTTCCCAATGTCCCCAAAACATGTCAGGCCATGTTTTTACAAGGTCAAATATGAAGGCATTTACAGAAACAGTAGTGCCCTTTAAAGATGGCGCCAAGGAGGAAAACACTGATGCTGTCATCTTTGCCACTGGTCAGTCCTTCTGTTTACCCTTCCTTGAGGAAGCCATCCTCAAAATCCACAGCGACAATCAGCTCTTCCTCTACAAATATGTCGATTTCCCCTCCACATTGGAAAAGCCAACACTGCCGTTATTGGCCTCCTTCAACCTCTGGGAGCCATCATGACAATTACAGAGTTGCAAGCACACAGGGTTTTCAGGGGTGAGGAGAAGTCTGATGGGTTGGAGAACTCAAGAACACAGCCTCCCTGGCCACAACTGTGCCTGGGTTTCTTTATCAGTGCTGCCTAATCTCTTGGTTTGAACCTCCAAAACTCAGATGACCTCACTGCTTTGCTTCCTGGTGCCCCTTCTTCCAAAATTAGCCTAAACCATTTTAAACATAACTCTGGTGGATCCATAATGATCCTTTACTAAGGTGGTTTGGAGGCAAAGCACGTTTAGCACGTATAAGCTCAGTAGATTCAGGCTTCCAAACAGGCGTGAGCAATTGCTATGGTCCGTTGGGTATCACTCAATTTTTACTTCATACTCTATACCTTAAGTGCCAGATCCAGCCAATACAGGTAAATCCTCATCTAGTCCAAAACATACACATTTGCAGTTATATACAGTTATTTTACTACTCATAAACCCATTTCTACACCCCAAGCCCTTAGTTTGGGCTTCTCATTCTCACTAACTGCATCCAAGATATTCCAAATTTCATCTGTCTAAACTCTTCTATAGAACTAGAGGTCCAGTTCCTGTCTTTGAAATCCAGCTGAAACAGAACAGGGACTGGATTCAGGTTCCCTTGACCCTAACCACCAAAGTCAGCACTCCTTGATAGTTTAAACTCCATGCCCATTGAGTAGCATATCTAACGGGAATGCAGAGGCAGGATGCTTACCCAAAAAAAGGGACTTGACTACAAAGACTGGCAAAGACCGGACCAAACCACTCTGCACCAAGATGGACCCTGGCACTGAACTTTTGCCCCACTTTCTCCTTCATTATAATACTAAAAATCATGCTCAAGGGTGGAGATTTAACATGCTAATTAGGCAGGAAACCCATGAGGAAGCATAATCTTTAAGTGCACAGGTGCCAATAAATCTCCATCTCTACATGCTTAACCACCACCCTTTTCCCACCTAGGCCTAGACCTCGCCCTGGGGAGCCAGCCTGAAGGTCTCTTTCCTTGGTGCTTCCTCCCTTGTGCTAGAGCATAAGCCCCAATAACAGCCTTGCCTGAAACTCCCATTTGACCTCTTGTCAATTTCTATTGCTTGGAGAGTCCTGGGATCGAGCCCCGCATCGGGCTCCTCTGCTGGGAGCCTGCTTCTTCCTCTCCCACTCCCCCTGCTTGTGCTCCCTCTCTCACTGGCTGTCTCTCTCGGTCAAATAAATAAATAAAATCTTTTTTAAAAAGAGAGAGATAATAATAACAGTGCAAAATAACAAGCAAGGCAGAACGTGAAACTCTGCCATGAGTTAGGGAAAGAGTTAGAGAGAGCACTGGTACTTCTAAGTACTTCTAAGTAATCCATTCAAGCCTGTTTTTGCCAGGCTCTGTACTGGGCAGTTTTATAGTTTAAGCATTTCTAGATGGAAACAAGCTTTGTTAATCAGCGTTATGTAACAAATACTGTTTTCCTGAGTTTTGTCTATTTGAGCCTTCAGACTCTTGATTATAATAGAAAATGTCATGCAGGATTTACTACTACAATTCTTTAAGTTGCAACTATTAATATCTCCGTTCTATGAAAGAAAAAATTAATGCTCGTAAACATTAAGTAATTTACCCAAGGTCAAACATCCAGTACATAGAAGAAGCAAATTTTTTATTCTAGACTTTATGCAAGTCACACAAGAATTTAAGAGTTATCTCAAACCCACACTCTGGAATAAGGACCAGATGGCCTTCCTTGGAGCTAAGTTAAGCATAAATATAAGTAGCACTACCCTAAAAGACACGAAGCGGGTGTTTACATGCATGTGCAGTTGCTCCCTACTAAGGCGCTGGCCAAAGGCGCCAGAACCTGCAGCTTGTGTGACCAAGGGCACCAAATCTAGTGTGGTCTGGTCGAGCTTATATGCTGGACTTTTCGGATCCTTCAACTCAGCAGTTCTCATGCCTGGGGAAGGTTTTTGTTTCTTTCCTTTCAGAGCTAGTGGGTGAGGTGAGGTATTACAAGGGAAGTGATTGGTTCTTGGACTTCACCCTTCATTTCTGATGCAGTAGGCTTGGGGTGAAGCCCGTTATGGGAATGTGTTTTATGTTGGTTCGCAATCCATTCGAGTTAATCCTGGTGTTCACTGATGTTTAAGAATCTTTAAAGCTCAAAAGCATGTGTCAGGACAAAAGAGATTAGGTTTGGCTTCGTTATAAGTGGTTAAATAAAGACCACTTTCAGTGACTCACCACTTGATTTCTCAAGCTACTTGCTTACTTCTACTAAGAGCTACAACACGCACTATCTTAACCTAAGAAAGCTTCTCTTAAACAGAAGAGTATATTTTTTGTGCCATTTTCCTTACCAGCTGTACTTTCTTCCAGAATGATATGCTTTGCTGCTAAATGAGTATGTGTGCAAAAATACTCTTCTCCAAGCAGCATATGCTGCTGTCTCATATACGTCAGCTAATTTATCCCTGCGGCCACATTCTGCAGTAGCTTACATCCCCGTTTTACTGCTTAAAAAAAAAAAGAGAGAGATTTAGAAATGAAATCACTTTCTCAAGTTCAGGCAGCTAATACATGCCGGAGCTGAGTTTCAAACCAGATCTGTCTGATTCTAAATCACTCTTCTTCGATTCTTTTCTTCTTTGTCTTTTCTTTGCTGCCCATGTCTTGAGTGCCGTCACGTTACCCACAGGCATCTCTTAGTCTTATTCCTGGATCTGAGGACGGAGGAAGTTGCACTTCGGTGCCAGGTAGATATCCCTGGACTTTCAGCTCATATATGAGTCTTCAGATAATTTGTTGGTTTGACACACCACTAAACAGATGAGCAAGTTTGCTGTTTGGTAACTTTGACTTTCATTATGGAGACTATGCGTAAGTGCTGTCTAATGTTTATTCATTCATCTCATTCTTATCTAATATTATGCTCTGAGACCAAGTCCCACATTTGGCAGGAGAAAGGGGGAATCCCCTTACACCACCAAGCAATTCTCTGGATACCAGTGGGATGTCCTACAATTCAACACACTTCTGACACTATCTACCCAGAGAGTGCATCAGATTCCACAGGTTAAGAGTTCAGTCCTACAAGACTGCTGCCTCACCCACTTCAGATGCCCGTCACAAGCTTCTGGGACTGTCCAACTCACTACAGCTCGGAGGTTCCTATGATTCCCTCTTTGGGTTCAATTAGAGCAGCTCACAGAACTGAAGGAAACATTTTATACCCTAAGTTACCAGTTTATTATAAAAGGATATAACTCAGGAACAGCCAGATGGAAGAGATGCATAGGGCAAAAATTATAAACGCTTGCTTTTTATTGTAAATATTGATTTATTTCCCAGGAATACAAAGTCTCCAATTGGAAAGAAATTATTTCTGTTACTGGGCTTTTTTTTTTTTCCAGGTCTGATTCCTTTAACAACGATGTTACAATAGTTGATACTATCAAGAAGGTGAAGGACAATGAAAAGCAGTACAATATTTGTCAAAGTTTCGTTAACTTTATGTGGGCTTGACTGCAAGGAAGACCGCTAAAGATCATAGCCTCTTCTGTATTAGGCTTCTGCTTCTAAAATTGGGCCCTATTTCTAAAATTTCAGACATTCAGTAAATAATCTGGTAAGAATATATGCATGCGTTGGGCATTGTGCCAGGAATCGTGCTGAGAAAAATCCAAAGAAGAATAGAAAACATGACTCCTACACTCTGCAAAATCTATCATTTATTTTTGGAAATGAAAGAGCATTATGCGATTACAACGATAATGGTAACTAAGGCATGATAGTGTCAAAATAAAATAAGACGTCGATCAGGCTTGAACATTCCCTGAGCAGATAAAACCAGCTAAGCCACTCAAACAAAACTTAATCTAGCTTAGTTCATAAATGTAAATGCAATTTAATTTGATTTATTTCTTTTAAATGCCTCTAAAAAAATCATAAATGAAACGTGTCCTCTTCCTAAAATGGTATAAGGTAATCACTTTCAACCAATCCCCCGCTATCTGGAAACTTCTATTGTAATAATCACTATAATCATCATCATTGTAAAGGTTAAACAACTCTCTCGCTTTCACTTTATAAGTCACCCTGCAGCATAATGCCTCTGAGCGTCATACCACTTTTGGGTTTGAAGTCTCCCTGTTCAAGACTATTTTGTTTCTCACTCAATAAAATATTCATATCAGGTAAATCTCTCTGAATTTTCTTTTGACAGTTGATAAACAGTACAGTGAAAGTTGAGATGTCAAAATAAGTGGGTGCTTCTTTGAGTCTAAGGTAGTCCTTGGAATGAAAAGAAAAAAATCATTTTACTATAAAAGAGCCATCATACGGTATTACAGAGGGCACGTGTTGTGATGAGCACTGGGTATTATGTGCAACTAATGAAACATTGAACTCTACATCAAAAATTAATGATGTACTATATGTTGGCTAAATAAAATAATAATAACAATTAAATAAATAAATAGGCCCAAGTACAGAGCAGGGGGTTACAAGGTTCTTGAAGCAGACAAGGCAATTATCTTAAGCAATTCAAAGGATAGGCTTTACTATTTCTGGATATGAGTTTTCTAGAGGAAGGGCAAAAGCGGACAAGAATCCCACAAATCTGGTAGAGCCTGTACTAAATAAGTGAAGCATGTCCTGTTGTTTTCCACAAGACAGAAAGCCATTTTCTGCTGCGTCCGGTGGCCCCATAACTTATTAACCCATGATTGTATTCCCATATCTCCCCCTTCTCTGTTTATTGATTCATCTGGAGTCTTGATTGAAGCAGTGCTATCATCTGTTAATTTTGGCATCTTGAGGCAGTCAGGGTAGAAAAAGTCAGCTTGAAGACTATGGAGAAAACAAAAATGATCAACAAACATAATGCTCCAATACTCTATATATGTAGATTGATGCCATGGAACCAGTTAGTGGGATTTAACCATTTTATGTTATTCGACAATTCCTGTTTAATATTTGTTTGAGTCTCTTTTTGTATGTTAAGTAATTTTTGATGCAACTGGGCAAAGTATCGATGTCGGACTGCAGGTTGGAGGAGAAAGCTCTTTGCAAGTGTCTTTTTATCCATTCCCAAGAATGTTGAGATTGGTTGTAAGGCAAGGGAGT
The DNA here is from genome assembly GCF_024610735.1 of Ursus americanus. Lineage (NCBI taxonomy): Eukaryota > Metazoa > Chordata > Mammalia > Carnivora > Ursidae > Ursus > Ursus americanus. The sequence goes on along the minus strand of NC_142128.1, from coordinate 94,651,866 downwards.
GACATATTTTTCATGTTGCCAATCGCTGAATAAGTTATCTCAATAAGAACCTGTTGTCTATCTCCCAGCCACTCGAGGGCTGCTTCAACTGCTTGTAATCTTTGCCTGATGCCATTATCTAGTTGGGTCTAGGCTATCATAGCATGTGTTATATTCGTGATAACATGATTAATGACCTTTGCTGTGTGTATAGATTTTGTAAGGGAAACAGAAGCAACTAAAGCAGTAGCTAAAATAATTACTGCTGAGATGAGGAAAGCCATAAGCCCTCCAATAAATCATTTGGATCTCCATTTAGAAATGGTTTGAGTTAGCCCAGCAAGGCCATTAGATCCTTCCCAAGGGTGTGTCAAATTCACAGGTAACCATACTTGAGGTTGACATTTTAACATGATACTATGAGAGATAGTTTTGTAATATGCAAGTGGCTAACACAGGAAGTATATACCATGCAGGAGTTTGACTATTGAGCATAGAAAGACTGCCATGAAAGGTGATAGTTATCTCAAGGATGGACATTAGAAAAAGCATAATGGTGTGGAGTGCAAGACAAAATGTGATCAGAAATATTGGAGGTGAGGTTAACTGTACACTTTCCACCATTGTTATTAAAGTGGCCATGGGAAACATTTCAGGGAAGAAAAGGGAGGGCAATATGCCATTAAGTGAAATGCCAAGAGCTATGTATAGAGCCAGTGGTGACCCTTAAGATGAAACCAGAAAGTCCCCCATCAGTCCAATGGATGGTGGTGGTGTTGGGTTCTAAAAATTTTATTTTCTTTCCTGAAGAGGACAAATATCCTTGTGGCCCCAATCAAAAAGAGTATAATTATGGAAGAGGGGTTTTTCGTGGGCATAAGATCTACAGGGTTTCAAGGAGACAAACTGGCTATTAGGAGACCAGACCTTAGTCATTTGACAATGGTCTATTGTTGGGGGGGGGAAGAATTGTTGAAAGGGGTTCCAGAGTCTATGACTGCAATGAAAATAAATCTAAGATTGGAATTTTGGTCTTTAAATTTAGGTAGGTAATGCAAATAAGTTCGAGATGTAATTTTTAAACAGCCTGACGTGTCAACAGTGGTGAAACAGACTGGTAAAAAATAAAGGGGGGGGGGGGGACAAAGGAAACAGATTTATTTAAAGCCAGCCAATCATGTTGTTCTGAGAGGGTGCCAAGTGCCCCCAGTCCATAGAGTGTCATTGCTGCTCAAAGGAGGGTCAGCATCCCACCATGAGATGGGTCTAAAGGGGGGGAGGGGTTGGTAATGTGTGCCCAGTATAGATGAGGCTGAGCTGAGGTAACACAAACAGGGGAAAGGAACAAGAACATTATTACCTTGGCTGAGTTCTGTGATACCACAGCTAAATATGCTAAAAATCTATTTTCTGGGGTGGAAGGCGCTCTGACCCCCTGCATGACTTCAGTGGCCTGTTGATCAGGTTTTTTTAGTTGTCCCCAGGTCACATCAACCACTTTGGTTGTTTCTGGGCAGGGTCTCTGTTAATGTCCTTGAAGAGAATGATTGGCATCTCTGGGAGAGGGCTGAAGGGCTCATCCTTCCATCTCATGGTAAGGTCTGACAAAATGGACTGGCACCCAGTGTGTCCTGTGGGGAGAACACAAGCATATCCTCGCCCCCAGGTAATCAATTCATAGGGTCCTTTCCAGAAGTTACCCTCTTGGGTGATGTCCTTCATCAAAACCTTTGCCCAAATAGGGGTTTCAGGGGAAGATTTAAAATGTTAGTCGGCGACCCTGAGGCCACATGAATTGCAATTCTAAAAATTGAAAGTGTATAATGCCTTCGGAAGTGCATCCTGTGGTGATTATTATAGGTATTCCCCCCTTTTTTGTTTTTTTTAACACGTTTTTAGTATGGCGTGGGTGCGTTCTATAGATGGCCTGTCCGGTAGGATTGTAGGGGATACCGGTGGTGTGTCGAACATCCCAATTTTGAGAGAAATCTTTAAATGTGGAAGATAGATAGCTATGTCCATTGTCAGTTTTAATTTGCCCCTCCCCCCTGCTTATGCACTCTCACTCTCTCAAATAAATAAAATATTAAAAAACAACACATTGTTGCCTCACAGAGAGTTTTTCCACTTGTTTTTCATTAAATATGCAGGAGGAGGCTGAAAGGGGAGATCATCTTCCTTTAATGGTGGAGTAGAAGGGGGAAGAGGAGGAGCAAGAGAAGGGTTCCTCCTCCTCCCTGTGCTCTCAGGAAGGGGAGATGTCTAGGGGACACAAGGCCCTACATATTAAACCCCAGGTTACTAATACACAGATGGGGATCTTTTCCCTTGCTCATGTCTAGATCTATTGTCCCTTGGTCTGGACCCCAAGGGCAGACGGCGCACGATCTGCAGAAACTTAACACGTTGATCCTCAGAAACCTTGCAATGGCCACTTTTCCAAGTTGAAAAGTTCTGAGGTAAAGAAGCTGTTCCTTAATCATTTGTTGGCCCATAATCGGTACAGAAGAGACTCTCACTGAATACTAGACACGTTGGCAACTCTCCCAAGAGGGCTACAGCTGTCCCTTACAGGGATGAAGTTCCCGTGAAGTTTTCTCCTCCATCGATTCTGCCCAGGAGGAATCTCAGTGGACGTGATCACGTCGGGGTCACCACTTGTGGACTCTGACCAGCAGAACCCACGGCGGCAGAAATAATTACTTGAGACTACCGATCAGCCAAGACAGGTGAGAGGGAGCCGGAGGATAGGCTCCCCAAGCTGCTCCTAGACTCTCCACGTGATTAATGCAAAGACTTTGGGTAACAAAGTGACACAGGTTATGCAGAGCAGAGGCTTAAGTGCAGAGCAGGGGGTTACCAGGTTCTTGAAGCAGACAAGGCAATTAATCCTATGCAATTCAAAGCGTACGCTTTAACTATTTCTGGATGTGAGTTTTCTAGAGGAAGGGCAAAAGCGGGCAAGAATCCCACAAATTTGGTGGAGCCTGTACTAGATAAGTGAAGCACGTCCTGCTGTTTTCCACAAGACAGAAAGCCGTTTTCTGCTGGGCTATGCAGCCCTATAACTTATTAACCTATAATTGTATTCCCACAGACTTTTATCCCACCAGAAAACATTAACTTATGTGCTTCAACAGGGTCCTTTATGTTCTCTGATGAAAAGATCAAAGAACGTTTTAATCTCTTCTCACACCTTCGGAAGTCAAGCCAGCAAAACGAGTTCACAAACATATGAGGTTGTATATAAATAAATGCATGCTAACCTTCAAACCCACTTGATTGGTCTGCAGACCGTCATCACTACAGACTGATCTTACAATAATCATCATTTAACATTTTCATCGTTACATGGAACATTTTCATAAACTTTAAACTTTCTAAAACGACTTCAAAGTTGTTTTGTTTTTACATGGTAACTTCTGTCTAAGTGGCTTCTGTATTACTCCTGGGCCAGTAAGTATTGGGTCTCTCCTTGAGGGTATTCTCGGTTTGGGAGGGATAGTGAAACGGAAGAGTACTCCTTTTAACGCTTACCGATGGCATCCTAACTTTTAAAGCTAGACCACTGTTGGCAGTCATTGAGGAGTACTACTGGGAAAGCAGCGACAAAGAAGACCGCTTTTATATAAGCTGCGTGAGGGGATGTATCCTTAATGCTCGGAACATTACCTGGCACACAGTAGGTATTCATTGACTAGGTGAATGACTAGGAAGTGCGTAGGAATGTAGTTGAAGATACAGATAAAGGGCACCACGTGCCTTCTTCTTGGTTATAAGTTCCCACCAGCTCCATGAACCTTATCTATTTGCTATTTTGCCTATTTAATACCATACAACTCAGCACACCAGACAGCGTGTGACTCTGTGTGTGTGTAATAGTGAAATTACCTTCTTATGAGTCTGTTTCCTCCGCTAGACTCTGTACTCTGTGTCTTATAAATCTTTGTATCTTCAGCAACTAGCTCAGTGCCTGACACATCATAAGAATTATGAAATATTTGTTGAACTGGTCAACTACAATGTGAATAAATCTATTCATATCCTTCCCATTTTTTTTCTCTAAAAATAAAAGAAGTGGGTTGATCTGTAAGTGGTTCTCAGTGAACCACAATGTGGTACTTCCACATAGGAACATCTTGAGATGTACAGGGACGGTTTTCTGTTTTCCTAATGCCGGCGAGGTATCAGTGGTTCTTATTAACCAGGTACCAGGCCAGCTAAATACATGCTAATTGCTAGGCTAGTCCCACACATTAAAGTCCCTGTTCAACCTGTCATAGTGAGACCATTCAGAACTTTATTCCCTAAAGTCCTTTCTAGTTCTAAAACTCTATGATTCTAAGTGGAAAATATATTTTAAAAATTATTGTTTCAAAATGCGGACATGAATATCAAGCTAACATCACCCAGTAAAGCTCTTGCTTTGCTTCCTATTTGCCTTTAGCTATGTTTCTGGCTGACACGTTGCTCGCAGGTCCAAAATGTGGACTATATGAACGAAAAGGCCAGTTTTTCTAGTGTGAACCCCAAACTACTATCCCTGTTCCTCATGGATCCCAAACTGGCCTGGGAAATCTTTTCTGGCCCTTGTACACCAACGCAGTTCCAGCTGATAGGATCTGGGAAATTGAATAGGGCCAAAAGCCTCTTTAATGCCCCCACGCCAGAAAATCTATCAAAGCCCTCAAGACAAGGAGTCTCCCTCTAATGAGCCATTAAAGTGATCTTCCTTATTCCCTAAGCCTCCTGCTTTGGAACGAAAGCTCTGGTGAGTGCTGCCATGCTCCTGCTGACAACGTATCTGTAACTTGTATAAAATAAGGTCTTCCTCACTCAGTTCCCTTAATCACAGCCCTTTGATTTTCCTGCTTCTAGGATAGCAGAGCAGTGACCTTGCCCTTTTGCAAAGGAACACCGGGTGGAGGGACGGACCGCTCAGAGCCTATGGTTAGCTCTGACTTTTAAGTCAGTGTTTCTCATCAGTTCATCCAAGGGTCAAAAATCACATTGATTCACAGTCAGATTTTGTTTCACACTCCTGTTGCAATCTTCACCTGCTTGCTAGTTCCAAGATGAAATGGGCGGTCTTCTTCCTAAGTTCTAGGAAGAACGTTTAATTTTATTTTTATTCAGTTTTCTTTATTTTTTAAAATTTTTTGATTGGGCGATTGATTTGGTCCTAACTCTTTCATCCATTCACATGATAACCTCACAAGATAAAGCATATTACCAACTTGGTATATGTCCATTCATATTTTTCTCCCTAATCACAGCCTATTACAGATTACATGAGCGATGGTGCATGTGTGTGTCCATACATATGCAGAATTTTAAGAAATCATTGTTCATCTTTGAAGTTAGGATCATATCATGGGCACTTTTCTATGCCAGTCTTTTTTTTTTTTCTCTTTCTAATACTGTATGGGGTATTTTTCTAAGCCATCTGTTACAGCTCTAATTCACACTTTTTGGTACCTGCAAAACATCTCACGGAAGGGATGGAATAATTTTCCAGTTCTCTAACAAAGAGCATCCATTCTACCCTCAGTTTTTTGCCACTTTGAACAACACAGAAATAACTTCTTTATGCAATATATAGAAACATGCTTGTATTTTTATTTCTGTAAGATAGATACCCATGAATAAAATTGCTACATCAAACAGTATATATCTTTTTTCTTTAATAAGAAAACCTGGGAACACTTTATCATCAACATTATCATCACGATTTAAATTAACAGATGATAAATTCACAAAAGGAAATGTTTTTTCTTTTCTTTTTTTTTTTAAAGATTTTATTTATTTATTTGACAGAGAGAGAGACAGCCAGAGAGAGAGGGAACACAAGCAGGGGGAGTGGGAGAAGAAGAAGCAGGCTCCCAGCGGAGGAGCCTAATGTGGGGCTCGATCCCATAACGCCGGGATCACGCCCTGAGCCTAAGGCAGACGCTTAACAACTGAGCCACCCAGGTGCCCCAGGATATGTTTTATATAATTTTACTTCACTGATCCAGGACCCAGAGATACGTAACACAGAAGACACATGAAAAATATGTCTTGGGAAATGAACACAACACTCCTGTGTGTATGAAAGTTAACATATTGAATACTTCTTAAGTTTGTAGCAGAAAGTGCAATGGACCATCTCAGCCTAACTTAGCAGTGCCTGGCAAGGTGTCTCTCTTGATACGTCAGCTTCAGAATGTGCACACTACAGAGGCTGCAGCTTCGGAGTGTTCCGCGGGAGCACTGGGGATCTGGTCAGAATTTTCAAAGGCCATTGTCATTTCATACAAACCCTCCAGCCATTAAGAATTGCCAGACAGGACAACAGAGCGTCACAAAAGTTATCCATCCCATCTCTTGTAAGTCAATTAGAAGACAAAACCAAAACCTAAACATCTTCAAACTACAGAGCACATCATCTTCTCCCCTAGAAAGGGTTAGGGAGGTTGATGGGATCAGATATGCATCATTTTTACCAAATGGCAGATGCAGATTTGATCTGCAAATCTAGTGGAGTAGACACTGCTCTCACTACCCCTGCTGACCTGCAGCAAGTTACAGCTACGGGCGAGCCAGCCACGCCAGTCTGCACTCTCTCCACAGCACCATTGCAGAAGACTTGAACACATGAATACGTAAGCCACAGTATTTTTCAACAGTGCACTCTAGCGTCATCACCCAAGTAACAATGTGCAACCTCACTCAGTAGGAAAAGTGTGTAGAATAACTTCACACAATCTGACATGCTTACACAATCCTACCTGCTCTCAGCAAACGAGATGTTTTAGCTCGGATCTGTTTCATCCTGCTCTTGGCTACTACTCCAAGACTTCCTACATCAAAACAACAAAGCATAATATGATGACCTCTGAGCCAATGCTTATTCTGGATTCTAGTAGCAGGCCTTTTAAAATTAACATGAATTGGAGATCAGCCCATTGAGCATAACTTAATTATTATTGGCCAAACAGAATTGATCTACATTTTCTTCTTATCCTGGTGATTATATCACTTACAAGCGTAACTGAATGTAATCTTCTTAAATTATGAGTCGTTATAGTGTATTTATTACTCTTTCAAACCAGAAACGGAGACAAATTTCTCCCTGGGACCATCAGGGAAGGAGCCCTCAGCTCCACCATCAGCACCCAGGGCTGAAATTCTACTTAAACTCTTCCTTATATTGTTATAGGTAAATAAGAATCCCTTATTGTCATATGCTAACTCAATATTGAGGAAAAAAAATAAAAAATTAACCCACTATGTACATCATGCATTATGTGATCCACCACATACTATTTTATTAGTATATATTCGTTTAATTATACATAATACTATACACAGTTGTACATTAAACTATTTGCCCCGTTCACATAAGCATGTACATTAAACTATTCATCTTACTTAATACATATGATGGTGTATTACACATAAAACCCAGACCACATGAATAGTACATTCCACATATCACCATTAATATCACATAGGACATCACATTACTGATTATCCATAGCACAAGTTGGTCAAATTAATCCTTGTCACTATGTTTATCATAGCCATTATCTTTCCTTAATCACCAAGCTTTGAGAAACTAGCAACCTTCTCAGGTTATACACTTCTTTCCTCTCCGCCCCATAATATGTGGGGGGTTTTAATGAGAAACTATACCTGGCATCCGGTTCTTACTTCAGGACCATCCCACCTAAAATTGTCCATCTATTCCCTTAAATAAGACATTCCAATGGACTCATGACTAATCAGCTCATGGTCACACATAACTGTGGTGCCACACATGTGGTATTATTTAATTTAGGGGGATGCTGTCACCACCAAAGGCCTTAACATAGTCAAGCGACTTGTAGCTGAGCTTAAACTGAATATTATTTACCAACATTATAAGCATAAGGTATTAATTGGTCAATGCTCGTAGGACATATAAAAACTTTATTATAAATCTGTACACATATTATCATCAAACAAAATTAGCTTAGCAAACCTCCTCACCTCCCAATAGACTTTTAGCTAGTGTATAATATATATTTATCTTGCCAACCCTCCAAGATAAGACTCTATAACAACATACAAGACCTAAAAAATCCTAATTATATCATAGTTTATATATTTTCTCCCATTACAGTTTCAACCAAAACATATTCTAGCCCAAATTCTAATTAAATAAAATTTAAAAGAACTAATTTTTTTTCCAAATACCAGGCTTAGTGGGCTAGAAATTTTTTTATTCTTTATTAAGTTTAATTTCACCCCTTTCAAAACTGACATAGCACTTAATATTTGGAGATTTTTATGGAAAGGAATTTCTCTAGATCTGATTTAGTTAATGTAGCTTAACAATTAAAGCAAAGCACTGAAAATGCCTAGATGAGTTTACAAAACTCCATAGACTCATAGGCTTGGTCCCACTCCTTCTATTAATTTTGTATCAAATTACACGTGCAAGGGGCGCCTGGGTGGCACAGTGGATAAGCGTCTGCCTTCGGCTCAGGGCGTGATCCTGGCGTTATGGGATCGAGCCCCACATCAGGCTTCTCTGCTATGAGCCTGCTTCTTCCTCTCCCACTCCCCCTGCTTGTGTTCCCTCTCTCGCTGGCTGTCTCTATCTCTGTCAAATAAATAAATAAAATCTTAAAAAAAAAATTACACATGCAAGTATATGCATCCCAATGAGAACACCTTCTCCATCAGTCAAGATAAAAGGAGCAGGTCTCAAACTCAATACGAAGTACTTCATTATGCCTTGCCACTCCCTCACAGGAGACAGCAGTGATAGAAATGGTTCTAAATGAAAGTTTGACTAAGGTATACTAACTTATTATTAGAGTTAGTAAATTTTGCACCAGCTGCCGCAGTCATGCAGTTAACCCAAATTAATAAAATTTTGGTGTAAAGCAAGTTTAAGATAATTTAATAATAAAGTTAATTTTTAATTAAACTAGAAGAAGCTAACTAAAACCAAAACAACCTACAAAAGTGACTTTAATATTTCTGGTTACACACTAACTAAGAGCCAACCTGGGGTTAGATACCCCATTATGTTCAACCCTACACCCAGATAATTAATATAACAAATTATTTGCCAGAGTACTACAAGCAATAGCTTAAAACTCAAACCTCTAGGCAGCCTGTTCTAGGATTGATACTCCTACCTCTTGCTAATCTGGACTATCTACCACCATCTTCAGCAAACCCTAAAAGGGAATTATAACAAGCATAAAGATCAGCATAAAAATATTAGGTCAAGGTATAGCTTATGAGATGGAAAGAAATGGGCCACTTATTCTACTTTGAGAACATAAATATCATGCAAAAGCCTTCATGAAACTGAAGACTAAGGAAGAGTTAGTAGTAATTTAGGAACAGAGAGCTTCATTTCATTAGGCTGAGGCACACACACACTGTCCATCACCCTTCTCAAATATTAACTTCATATTTAAGACTACTTATAATTACAATTATCTAACACGTGAGAGGAGACAAGTGTGCCTGGACAAACCAAGGTGTAAATAAAGCACCTCATTTACATTCCGGAGACTTCGTCTTAAATGATCTTAAAATGACCACTTTTTTTTTTAAGACTTACTTATTTATTTATTTATTTGAGAGAGAGAGCACACAAGCAAGGGGAGGGACAGAGGGGGAGGGAGAGAGAGAATCTCAAGCAGACTCTGCACCGAGCTCAGAGCCTGAGGCGGGGCGCCATCTCCTAATCCTGAGATCATGACCTGAACCAAAACCAAGAGTCAGACGCCCAACCCACTGAGCCACCCAGGCGTCCCCCAAAGTGACTACTTTGAACTAAAGCCAGCCAAAACTTAACTACACCTAACAATTATATTAAATGAAATAAGACCTTTATTTACAAAGACGAATATAGGGGGTAGAAATCTTAATGAGTGCTATGGAGAAAATACTGCAAGAGAATGGTGAAATAAGTATTTAAAGGACAAAGTTTACCCTTTTACCTTTTGCATGATGAATTAACTAGAACAATTTCACAAAGAGAACTCAAGTCAAATATCCCAAAACCAGATAAGTTATTTTCAGACACGTTAAGGAACAAATTCATGTATTTGGAAAAATAGTGAGAAGGTCTATAAATACAGGTGAAAACCTGATGAGCTGGGGGATAGCTGACTCTCCAGGAGAGACTTTCAGTTCAACTTTAAAATTAACTAAAAAGGATCCCATTCTAGAGTTCATATAAACAATAAGGTTTATAAAACCTCAATGTTGGATCAGGACATCCCAATGTTGTAACCACTATTAGTGGTCCTTTCATTCAATGATTAAAGTTTTACATGATCTGAGTTCAGACTAGAGTGATCCAGGTCAATTTCTCTTTTCTATTTTCCCCATAGGAAAAAAAAAAAAAGAGAAAATTGCCTTACCTAAAACATGATATAATTTTAATCTAATTAATTTCTATCAGCCCAGACCAAGACCAGGGATCGTTTAAGTGGAAGTCCAGTAACTGCATAAAACTTGAAACTTTATAAGTAAGGGTTCAAATCCTCTTCTTAACACTATATTCATAATTAATCTTCTGTTAATTATTCTTACTTTACTCGTTGTATCACTTCTTGTATTATTTGAATGAAAAGTACTAGGTTGTATAGAACTTCATAAAGGACCAAATATTTAACCATCACCAATGCCCTCAAATTCTTTATCAAAAAATCTTTACAATCATTAACATCATCAATATCTATATCATAGCATCAGTCCTAGCCCTTACACTAGTCTTAACAATATGTATTTCACTATCCACACTATATCCACTAGTCAACATAAATCTAGGTGTACTATTCATATCAGCTGTAGCAAGTTTAGCTGTTTATTCTATTCCCTGATCAGAATGAGCTTCAAATTCAAAATATGCCCTAATTGATGTATGCCAAGCCATAGCACAATTTCATAGAAGTAACATAGCAATTATTCTATTATCAGTACTACTAGTAAATGGATCATTTACATAATCAACCCTAATTACTACTTGAGTATTTATGATCAATTTTTTCATCATGACCACTAGCCATAATATGATTCATTTCAACCGCAGCAGAAACCGACTGAGCCCCTTTTGACTTAACAGCCGGAGAATCGGAATTTGTCTCTGGTGTTAGTGTCAAATACGCTGCAGGCCCATTTGCTCTATCTTTTTCTAGCAGAAAGTTGCCAACACTATCATAACAAATATTTTAACAATTCTTTTCCTAGAATCTCACAATACTTACCTACCAGAAATGTATACAGTTAACTTCATGATTAAAACCCTTCTTTTATTTTCTTTTTATGAACCCAAGCATCATATCCGCAATGCTGATATGACCATTTTACACATCGCTTATGAAAAAATTTATCACTAATGCTAACATTATGTATATGATATGTATCAATTCCCGTTACTAAAGCAAGTATCCTGCCACAAACATTAAAACTATATCTGATAAAAGAATTACTTTGATAGAATAAATAACAGAGGCTTAAGCCCTCTTATTTCTAGAATTATAGGGATTAAACCTAATCCTAAGAATTCAAAAATCTCCATGTTACCATATCACACCATGGTAAGGTCAGCTAAATAATCTATTGGGCCAATACCCCTAAAATGGTATTATTCTTCCCATACTAATAAATCCTCTTATCTTCATTATTATGTCACTTACCATTATTACAAGCACCATAATCATTACGTTAAACTCACACTAATTAATAATCTGAATTGGTTTCAAGATAAATATAATAAACCATATTCTAGTTCTAATTAAAAATTGTAATCCATGACCCATAGAAGTATCCATTAAATGTTTCTCCACCACATCTGTACTTTTAATAACAGCTGTCATTTTTAAATTAATATATTCTGGTCAATGAACAATAACTAAAATTTTTAATCCAACAACACCCTTTATTACTATGGTAGCTTTTATTATAAAACCTGAATTTTCCCCATTTTATTTTTGAGTACCAGAAGTTATACAAGTTGTTCCATTAATGATCAGAGAGTTTTACTGACATGACAAAAACTTACATATCATTTTTATATCAAATTTCACCATCAGTTTTATATCAAATTTTAACATTAGTTTTATATCGTTTCACCATCAGTTAACCTAAATATATTAATTATTGCTATAGTATCAGTTATAGGTAGGAGAATGAGGAGGGCTTAACCAAACACAACTATAAAAATTCTAGCTTAGGGGCGCCTGGGTGGCACAGCTGTTAAGCGTCTGCCTTCGGCTCAGGGCGTGATCCCGGCGTTATGGGATCGAGCCCCACATCAGGCTCCTCCGCTAGGAGCCTGCTTCTTCCTCTCCCACTCCTCCTGCTTGTGTTCCCTCTCTCGCTGGCTGTCTCTATCTCTGTCGAATAAATAAATAAAATCTTTAAAAAAAAAATTCTAGCCTATTCATCAATTGCCCATTTAGGCTGACTAGAGCTATCGTGATTTATAAACCAAGCATCATAGCTCTAAATCTATTCATTTACATTATATTAATATTTACTACGGTTGTACTATTTATTTACAGTCATCCACCACAAGACTTCCACACACATGAAATAGGATACCTTTAATTACTACTATGATTTTTCTGACTATATTATCCCTAGGAAGCCCACCACTCACAGGTTTGTTTCTGTTTTTTTTTTTAAGTGAATAGTTTTCCAAAACTAGCAACATTATTATACCAACATTAAAAGCTATCCCAGCCCTACTTAATCTATAGTTCCACATACAATTAAGTTATTCTACCTCACTACCATTTCCATCAATAAATAACAGAAATACAATAACAATTTGCAAACATAAGCCAAGTAATTTTTTTACGTCCATTCATTATTGTATCAACATCAGTCCTTCCCCTAACACCCAAAGTATCAGTGCTGGACTAGGAATTTAAGTTAACTTAGACAAAACACCTTTAGAGCTCTATGCATGTATTATCTTTGTTCCTGAAATACAGATTGCGGACTATCTTACAACTAAATGCAAATCAAACACTTGAATAAGCTAAATCCTCACTAACTATTCCAGTCAACTGGCTTTGGTCTTCTCCAGGGCTTAGGGGAGAAAGATGGGGCTAGCCTAAGACAATCAAAGCTCTTTTTTTGAATTTGCAGTTCAATCTGTTTTTCACCACAGGGTTTGGTAAACACAGGGTTCAAACTCCGTCTTTAGGTTGAGTCTAATGCTTACTCAGCCGCTTTACCTATTTTCATAAAACCACCTACTATTAACAAACCATAAAGATATTGGGACACCATGTTTATGGTTTGATGCTTGAACCAGAATTGTAGGAACCTCCTTAAGTCTTCTTATTCATGCTGAATTAGGTCAACCTGGAACTTTATTAAGAAATGATAAAATTTACTCAAAGAAATAAATAAAATCTCTTTTAAAAAAAGAAATGGTAAAATTTATAACATAATCATTACTGTTCACATGTTCATAATAATCTTTCCAATAGTAATATCTGTTATAAATCAGGGCTTTGGCAATTGAGTCATAACATTAATAACTATAACCTCTGATACAGCATTTCTTCAAATACGCAATATAAACTTTTACTTCTTCTACCATCATTCTTATGTCTACTTGCCTCATCAATAATTGAAGAGGTGCTGGAACAGAATCAAGAGTGTGTCTGCCCTTAGCCAGTAATTTAGCCCACACGGAGCTTCTGTATATTTGACTTTCTTTTCATTACATTTAGCAGGTGCCTCATTGATTTTAGGTGCAATCAATTTTATTACTACAATTATCAATATAAAACCACCAACTATGTCTCAATACCAAACACCACTATTTGTCTGATGTGTTCTAATTACAAAGGTAATATTATTACTTACATTCCCAGTACTAGCAACTAGTATTGCTATATTATTAACAGATCATAAGTAGCACTTCCTTTGATCCTGAAGGCGGGGGACGACCATCTGTTCTGATTCTTCAGCCACACAGAAGAATATATTCTTATTTATGGGTTTGGAATAATTTCATATATTGTTTTATATTATTTATATTATATTATTCAGGAAAAAAGGCTTTTAGATATATAGGAATAATATAAGTCATATTATATTGGAGAGTTAAAAATTACTCACAGATTTTCAACTGCACAAGGGGTCATCGCCTCAGACCCCCACAATGTTCAAAAGTTAACTATACTTGCAACACTGGTGTTACACCTGGTGTATTTTTTTTTTTAAAGATTTTATTTATTTATTTGACAGAGATAGAAACATCCAGTGAGAGAGGGAACACAAGCAGGGGAAGTGGGAGAGGAAGAAGCAGGCTCATAGCGGAGGAGCCTGATGTGGGGCTCGATCCCGTAACGCTGGAATCACGCCCTGAGCCGAAGGCAGACGCTCAACCGCTGTGCCACCCAGGCACCCTACACCTGGTGTATTTTAACCAGAACAGTACACTCAAGTATCACACACAAATTAACCAACATGTAGACATTTTATTCAGCGGTATTAATTCCCAAGAACTTTGCCCTTTGCTCATTTTATGTTTCTGTTTCATTTACATCTAGCTCCAAATCCTTGATGTTTCTTCTGTTGGGACCCCCTTCCTGCCTTTTGGATTGGTGGCTCATCTTGGCTTTGTTGTATTCGTCTTTATTAATTCTCTTCACCTCTTGACACATCAAGTAGGATACTCTTCCTTGGTTCCGACCTCTTGTGACTGCAAACCCATTTGGGCCAAGTGCTAGGCATACGCCACCGTGGTTTCTTCCTCAGATAACTTACTGTCTGTGAGATGTGCTTTTCTGTGTAGGTAAAGTGTCAAACATTTACCTATTTAAGAAAAAAAATTTTCCGCATTTATTTTCAACAACACTCCGACTCCAACTCTAAACATATCTGGAAACATAGTTTCCTTTCTTCTTCAATTAATTCACATTTTTTAAAAGTTTTTATACATTTATTTGAGAGCGAGCAAGCTAGCACGAGTGGGGGGAGGGGCAGAGGGAGAAGCAGAATTACCACTGAGCAGGGAGCCTGACTGGGCTCAGTTCCAGGACCCCAAGATCATGACCTGAGCCAAAGAAAGGTGCTTAACAGACTGAGACACCCAGGCACCCCTAATTCACACATGTTTAAATAAGAATACCTAGCGTTAGAAATCAACGATCTCTTGTGAAGTAGGATTCAGTTTTCTTGAAACGATTTGATATAGCAGTGGGACTTGTTAGTTAAGGACTTGTTTGACTTGGACTTGTCTTTATTCTGTTGGACTTTTAAACTTTGATTTTACATCATTCTTCGTCATCGTTGCACCTCATTGGGATGATCTCTGCATGCGAGCAGATAAGAAAACAGATGGAACTGATAACTGATAAGCTTTTAATTAAGATCACCTCACAGAAGCCCTGCAGTACTCGCCACAATGGTTCACTAGAACAATGTAATTTCTCCAAAGTAGGGGTAAACCTGTGGCCAAATCTGGTCCCATTTGTTTTTGTATGACTTACGAGCCAAGAATGGTTTTTACAGTTTCAAATGGTTTGGGGGGGAAAAAATCAAAAGAAGATTAATATTTCATAACATGTGAAAATTATATGAAATTCAAATTTCAGGGTCTCTAAATAAGGTTCATTAGAACACATCCTTGCCCATTGATTTACGTATTGTCTACAGCTGTTTTCAGCTACAGTGGCAGAGTGAAGTAGTTGCAACAGAGATTGTGTGGTCCACAAAGCTGAAATACCAGCTAGCTGGCCCTTTGCAGAAGAAGTTTGTCAACTCCAACTCTAGGCTTATTCGAGAGGAGAGGAGGCACCAGGCATCGAATCTCTCTGGGTACATACAAAATGATGCTGTCTTTACAAGCTTGTGTGGGTACCTCTTCTCTGCAGTTATGGGGACTGAACAAGTCAAGGGATAGAGAAAAAAGAGAGTGGGCTGGTACAGTCTCGGTGCTTAACTCAAACATTCCTTCAGGAAGTCTCAGTTGTCAGTCCTCTTCACTGAAGCACTCACATTCACACTGCTGCTGGGAAACTTGAAGCTGCAGGGTGTAGAACAGCAGTCAAAGATAGGGCGTGAGGAATGTGGCCAAAAATTAAGAGGAAGCTTGGGACCCACCTGATCTGCCTCCGAGGAGCGCCATACTCTTTGATCTAAACTGCTGTACCAGATGTTCTCTCTAACTGGCCCCAATCCAGAGAACAGGAAGGAAACTGCATAAAAGGTTTGGAAAAGAGGGGGCAATGAAGCAGGGAGTGGCCACTGCCCCAACCAAGTCTGGGCAGTTGAGATTCTGAAGATGAAAGTTATAGCAAGCAAAAACTAGGCCGAGATGCCCAAGAGAGAGACTGGGGTCAGTAAATGTGTCTACCACAGATGGAATATACTTCTGAAAAGGGCAAAGGGGTTCACCCGCTGGAAAGAGAAAACAACATCAGAGGCCAAAATGGAATTGGGTGTGTCCTGCCCCTCCTTACATGAACAAGGCTACAGGAATGTTCCTGAGGAAGAGATCCTCAGGATTAGCATTAAAACTAAAAAGAGCTCTATGAAAAATGAGAGGATATAAAATCATGTGGTCTGAATTGGAGCCCTAGAAAATTTAGTGAACCCTGTGATTTAAAAAAAAAAAAAAACAAACTTACCTACACCCCGTGTTTACCATTTGGTAATTGCTACCTGCGTGCCATGTGTGTATAGATGTATAAATATAAGCATACATATACACATACATATCCTATAATCCTTGCCATAACTGAACAAGACAGATGGTAGTAGCGTAGTATCCCTATTTCATTAATGAAGGAACCAAGAATTGGAGAGGATAAATGACTTGCTCAAGGCCAAGCAGCTGACAAAATGAAGATCTGAAGTCTGTCTGTTCACTTAACTACATTTAGTTTACAGAGGAGTACTACCATCTTCAAAAGACATAAAAAAGCAGTTCTTCAAAAATTAAATATATGCCGGTTTAAGCTAAGTATCACCTGCTTAATGAAGGGATTAACTGGGTAGAATAATTGAGGTGTCATAATTTTAAGTGATGTAAGAATATGCTTGATAGGGAATCGATTTTTCGAAATTTCACTGTATTTCAGGAGTGGGAGTTAGATGCAGCTTGTTTAGTCTTATCACGAGCATAATTTTACCTGGTACTAATGGATCCATTTATTAAATTTGATCTTTTCCGTGATGGCACACTGTCCCCAAAATCAAAGAAATACCAATTTGAGAAATCCAGGACTTTGACCAAAAAGTCAAAAGAGAGGACAGGAGGAAGGAACATAGAAAACCCATTTTCACTGCTGGAATATGTCAATTAATCAATTAGGTTTCTACAGTATTAGGGGGGCTACTAGGAGATACCTTCCCCCAAAAAATTAGGACTGAGTAAAATAAGGTAAACTTCAAAATAACACACGATAAAATAGAGCAGAAAATCGAAGTCATCTGGGAAAAACTGCCTGACTCCCAGGCCAAGTATCCAGAAGTGTAACCAGTGCATCATGTTTACCTAGACTAAAGGGAAAGCAGGGACCAGGTAGCCAGGAGACTGGGCAGAGCCCAGCCTATCTGGGGAACTGGTGGTGTGGGCTCACTTGTGAGACCAGGAAGTGAGTTCCCCTTTAAAAGCAGTTCCTCCCCCAAAATAAAAAAAATTAATAAGTAAAAGCAGTTCCTCCCATTTTCCAAAAGTTTCCATGGAGTGTTTGTTCAGGGAAAACATTTTTCCTTCCCAACTGCCCAAACGACTTGGACAGGACTTAAACATACAAAAGAGAAGATATAGAAGAAGGTAGAAAAGGGGGAAAGGATCCTATTACAATGGGTTGGGGGGGATGGGTAAATGGAAGGGAATCTATAGTTCATACCAAATGTGGTCAGAATGAGAATGACATATAATTCAGGTAGATTTTTTTTTTCCTGAGAAGTAAGATCTAATTTTTAAAAAAGAGGGTGGAGGTGGGGTGGCAGCTAGTGGAAAGAAGTTTTTAGATAAGAGACCTGAGTTCTCTTTCTAATTAAGAAGGCGAAGAACATTGTAGGAGAGGAATGGGGTGATTGCCTGATATACTGAAATGTAGACATATCCTAACCTTGCTCCTCATTGAGTCTTATGTCAAAGAGAAAGAAGAAATAAATGTGTGTGTGCACATGCATATTTGTTTCTTCGTTCACACATACATATACATTTGTGGGTATTGGTGTGTGCATATGTGTTTTAGTTGTGAATCTCCTTTTCTTTCTCATGTTCACTCTCTCTGGTGGAAAAGCAATGGCAAAAGGCCAAAAGCAAAAAAGGTAAATACCTTAGCTAGACCATCAGTCTCTTAATTTGGGGGCTTGACTAAAAACAAAGTGCTTTTTTTTTTTTAGGAACAAAACATTCTCTTTAGAAATCAGAGAGAAATGCAAAATGTAGTTATATTAGTAAAAAGAATGCTGATCTATATTTTTAATATATTACTTTCTTGGTGCAAAAATAAAGGTTTTTTTTAAATTTATTTATTTATGGGGGGGGGACGAATTCCAGTGGGGGGAGGGGCAGAGGAAGAGGGAGGGAGAGAACCTCAAGCAAACTGCCCTCTGAGCACGGAGCTCAATCCCAAACCCAGGAGATCATGACCTGAGCCAAAATCACGAGTTGGACATTTAACCAACTGAGCCGCCCAGGTGCCCCCAAAGTTTTAATTAAGCCAAAGAATGATACCAAAAAAAAAAAAAAATTTCAGCAATACCAGTGCTAGAAATGTTCTCTGGGCTTTTGCACAGGCAACCATGGGGAAGAGAGTGGCCATCGTTGGAGATGGCGTCAGTGGCTTGGCCTCCATCAGAAGCTGTCTGGAAGAGGGGCTGGAGCCCACCTGCTTTGAGAAGAGTGATGACATTGGGGGCCTGTGGAAATTCTCGGTGAGTGGGACATCACTGCTGTAGACCAGGAAGTGAGGTGTGAAGTATGTGAGAACACATTGCTGGAGCACAGCCTCCAAATCAGCTTCCATGAAGTTATAACCCTCTTAGGATAGAATCTACAAAACACAGCATCGAGAGCAGATTGGAAAGTAAGTTTCTTGCCCACTTCAGAAAAAAATGAGATAGTGGGCTAGCTTCGAAGGTCTCTGTGTACATAATTCACCCCTGGTAAACCATTAATAGTTAAGCCACTTCTGGGAACAAAGTCCAAGGGCAAGTATTGATTAGGTTCATGTAATGTAACTACATGAGTTACTCATTTAAAAAACAGGGTTGTTGGGGCGCCTGGGTGGCACAGTGGTTAAGCGTCTGCCTTCGGCTCAGGGCGTGATCCTGGCGTTGTGGGATCGAGCCCCACATCAGGCTCCTCCGCTATGAGCCTGCTTCTTCCTCTCCCACTCCCCCTGCTTGTGTTCCCTCTCTCGCTGGCTGTCTCTATCTCTGTCGAATAAATAAATAAAATCTTTAAAAAAAAAAAAAAACAGGGTTGTTCCCATTCTTTTGTTGAGGTTACCAAAGGTCTACTTAATGATTCAGACCACAGGTTTTAAGGCTTCAGGTGCTGTTTGGCCTTGGAAAAACCATATAATTAATGAGACCGCTACGGGAGGAACCAAGAACAAGGTGCACTGATTCAAAGTTCTTCAATGCCCTTTTGTCTCTGTGCATTCATAATAAGAACTCTGTCAGCAAACATGCCTCCATGCAACCACTAAATCACTTCCTCTGTTGCCTGACAACCACATCAGCAGCTGTGAGGGCTTTCCTGCACCCCAGCTGCCTCGTCGTCTCCAACCTTAGGAACACTGCATGGCTAAGCCCACCCCATCTGTCGTCGTCGTCTTCTTCTTCTTCCTCTTCTTCTTCTTCTTCTTCTTCTTCTTCTTCTTCTTCTTCTTCTTCTTCTTCTTCTTCTTCTGATAGACCATTCATATATGCAAATTTAGGAGAAGCAATAACCCTTTCTCAGCTACTATTTCCTCCTCAAGTGCAAAATTAGTATTAGGTTTTATACCCCAATAAAAAGATTGCATTTAAGGAGACAGTGTCTGTGGCAACTCTTTCAATATTATAAAGATATGAGAATTATTCTTATTAATATAGCTATTTTCTGGACTCCAAAGAATTCTTGAAATGCTCAGCATCTTGTATGATGTTACAGAGCCTAGAATACATTGCTGAAATGTGCTGACAGGGCTTCCGACGAGCACCCTGTTGATTCTTAGGGCTATTCTAGTGAGCACTTTCTATATACCTAACACTTTTTCCCATGTAATTAAATCTTTACAATAATCCTATAAGGTAGGTATGAGTTTTTCCCTTTTATAAATGAATCTGAAGCTTAAAAAGAAAAGGGAAAAAAAATGGTAAATAGTTGGTAAATGATAAAGACAAGCTCCTGATTCAAGCTGGCCTGTCTCTCCAGCCTGAATGCTTACCTGCTTGGTAAACTGCTGGGTGCCATTGCAATAAGTGGCTTATTGAACTGGCAGGATTTCCACAGGAATCTTAACCAGTCTTCGTATTCAAACTTACTTTACGAAACATTGCTGAAGATAGGCACTGCCAGTACAGCTTTGAGAACAGCTACATCCTTGCTGCTCAGGGACGACTTTGACATTTGAACCTGGCATCATAGAATTGATGATGTCCTCACCTGCACACATATGCTTCTCTTCGAGAAAAAGATGGAATACTCCAGAGGATGGAACTGCAGGCCCAGAGGCTGAAGCCTTGAGATACAGAAGATTATTCCTAGGCCTGGAAACCTAATGATATTTACCCTACTGGATTTCAAAATTGGGACTGTTAACTCCTTTCTTCCTTCCATTCTCTCCCTTTTGGAATGGGAACATCTGTAACTGGTACCCAATGCCTGTCTCATTGCTGTACTTTAGTAGAAGAGAATTTGTTTTCTTCACAGGTCCACAGGTGGAGAGGCATTTTGGCCCAGATAGATCATACCCGGAGTCTCATCCGTACCTGATTTAGATCATTTAGGTGATACAATTTGGGACTTTTGAGCTGATGATGTATAGATGAGATTCAGGACTTGATCTGATGCTGCAATGGATTGAGACTTTGGGGTGATGAGATGGGGTGAATGTATTTTGCATGTGGGAAAGATGTGAATACGGGCCAGTGACTGTGGTAGGCTGAACAATTGAACAATGGTCTCCCCAAAGGTACCAGGTCCTAATCCCTGGAACTTGCAAATGTTTCTAATAAGTAAACTAAGATATGATTAAGTTAAGAATCTTGAGATGGTGAAATTATTCTGGATTATCTGGGTGGGCTAAAAATGCTATAGCATATATGCTTATAAGAAGGAAGCAAAGGGAGACTTGACACCCACAGATAGAAGGGGAAAGATAATGTGATCACTTCAGCAGAAAGAGAGATTTGAAGATGCTATGCTTTGACCTCCATCTTCAAGATGGAGGAAGAGGCCATTAGCCAAGGAATGCAGGTGGGCTCTGGGCACTGAAAAGGCCAAGGAATGCTGGCATCCACCAGAAGCTGGAAGGTACAGGAATGAATTTTTCCCTAGACCCTCTGGAATGAACACAGCCCTGAGAACACCTTGATTTCAGCCCAGTGATACTGATTTCCGACTACTGGCCTCTGGAATTCTTAGAGAATAGATTCCTGCTGTTTTAAGCCATCAAGTGTTGGTAACTTACTACAGTACACAGGAAACTAATACACTGGTTGGTTATTCAGAGTTTCCTAATTACCTTCCTCTGTGAGAGGGTCCACACTGCAGGTTGTGTCATCACTTCCTATGTTTCTCAAATACTAGCAGGAACCTACCGCTGTGTGCCTAGAATTTACATTATAGGATTTTATTATGAAATCCTGTTAATTTTGTATTTTCATTACCTTTGGTTTCAAAGGTCAGCATTTTACGTTCTCTCAGCATTTTCCACCTTTAAGAGGTTATCCAAACATTTCTTAAGTGTGAAAAAATAAAGGTGCAGCTCATTCAAGTTTTTGTGGCTGTTTCCTGTAGCACCTCCCTATGCCCTTCTAGTTCTCATTTGTAACACTGATCTGAAGCCAGAGTGATGTATTTCTCTCACCTGCCTTGATCACTGAGAAAATAAAGTATTTTAGGACTAGGTCACAGGCCAAAGGGAAATGTCTTTCTTTCTCAGGAGATCCCTGAACAATACATCAGTAAATTGTCTGGATTTGGGCCTGAAATTTCATGAATAAAGGCTCTTTTTTCTGGGCACACAACCCTTTGTTCACTTCCCCTGATTTTATTCCATTCTTTGGATCAATGTTTTTTAACGTGTAGTCCCTACCAACCTTTCTAACCTCACCAAAAGCTACAAATCACAAAATTACTAGACAAAAATCAATCATTTTTATATATTTTAGAATTAGCAAACTGGCTCTTTTTATACTGCAGCTGATCTATTTTATTTTATCTATACAGTTTTTAAGATTTTAATCTAATATTTTAAAACGATGATATTTTACATAAAAATCTAGAGATCTGTCTTCTTTTGAAAAATCAGAAAATCAGGCAACACTGGATCTCCCCGTACAGTAATAACTGGCCTCTTTTAAACTAAATTTAAATTCCCTGTTTCACTGTATCCATTTTTGGCCTGCTTCACTCATTTCTTGTAACTTCCTCTGCACCTATAGAATTTGTTTTGACTGATGCTGTGTACAAACTGCAATCCCTTAAATTATATGGAACAAAAGTCACAACCATTTACAAAATTTTTCATCTCCTTCTTCATATAGTTTTATGATCTTTTTTGTTTGAACAAACCTTCACATTTATATTATTATAACCAAGTAAATACTGGTCACTGCTGAGCCACTTAGTGGATTCGATTACATTTTCTTCCTTGAACAACTTTTGTTTTCACTGGAGTTAATAATTGCCTTGTATCCTTTGTTTAACCTTACAAATACTATCTCTAATTCATCCCCCAGGCTCTCCCACGGAATTATGATTCTCTTCTCAATATGTTTAAACATACTGGCTGGTCCATCAGCTTAATTCTTCTTTAAACTGTCTCTTAAAAATAGTTCTTCTGCTTGTCTTCCTTCTCTAGTCAAGGCTGCATCACTGCTGCCTGGATAACCCTGTTTTCTGGAGCCTTTATTGTCCTGCTGTTTAGTTTATTCTCTCCTTCTAGTAGTGTACCTCCTCCAGTGGTTCTCTGAGAAGTTATACATGTGAAATACAAGACTGTAGACCTTGAACGTCTTGTGATATCATTATCGGATTCCCATTTGATTAGACCAAGGCTTAGCTTTGGGCTTTCTTACGTCTGTTATGTTAGTTGTCAGTCATCTATGTTCAATCTTCTAATATGTTTTTTTGTTTATTTATTCTTACTTTTTCCTCTTTTTTTTTCCTTGTGGGTTCATACCTCTGATACTTTTACAGTCGTTTTAGTAACGTTTTGGGTGAAAAAGAGTTAAATGCGTCTACATAATTGGTCATATTTAATCAGAAGCTTGGATTACTTTTGTAATCAGAAAAGAATAAATCTACTTCCATAAATAAGCAGGGTTTGGCTCTTTGTTGACCACTCCCTCCAAAAAAATTATATTTAAAATGCAAGTATTGACTCTATAGCCATGCCCTTATGAACCCTCTACCTGACCAACTTAGAAGAGTCAGTCTATAAACATAGCCTCTGAGATGCACTATATAACACTGAGTAGGAAGAGTAAGATGTCCCCGATTAAGTTTAAAAAAAAAAAAAAAGAGCTGGTCACAAATGATGTATTTAATTATGCTGCAACTCCTTTCTCAGTAATCACGGCCTTTTGGGGGACTAAGAAAAACTGAAGACCAATCAGCTCAACATTTCTAGGGAGACTGATTATCCTGGAGCAGCCAAAGTTGCAAAACTACCTCAAACCTGTCTCAAAGGTTTGCATTATTTTTACTTTATGAAACTCCTCCCTTGGTGTAATATTACATAATTTTCCCCAACTTGGCTGCTCTAGTACCTCACCTTTGCCCTTGTATTAGTTTTCTACTGCTGCGTAACTAATCACTGCAAACTTACCAACTCATAACCACACCCATTTATCATTCTCAGTCACGTAGGTCAGAAGCACAGCGTAGTTCAGTGGGTTTCTCTGCGTAGGGCCGGGCTCTTATCTAGAGGCCTCGGAGAAGAATCTGCTTCCAAGTTCATACAGGGTGGTGGCTGAATGCAGTTTCTTGCTGATGTTAGGCTAAGGTCTTTGTTTCCTTGCTGGCTATAAACTGGGGATTCCTGTCTCATCTTCTTTCATCTTCTCCTTAGGAGTTCTTGATATTTCATTATGCTTTTTATCCATAAATACATACTAGACTACTAATGCTCAGGTCAATCTTTTATGTCTAGCACAAATAGGACAACAGATAAATATCCAAAATTACATGGGGAGAAGCCTAAAAGCATTCCAAGACAAGAGAAGTACCCCCAGTTGGCACAGCTTAATCTCCAAGTCTCTTGGATCAATGCTCAGTCTTTCAGATCCCCCCAACCCCTGAATTTTTCCAAGATTGTATCTGAACTTATGGAGAAAAAGTACTGAAGTGACCTTAGAGTTTCTCAAATTCAAACACAGATCCTGGGAATGTTCTCTGGCACCTCTAGTCTTTTGGTGTCCCCGTTTTGTTTGGTTATCATTCATGCTCATCCTTTAGGAATCTTTTTTTAATATATTTAAATGTTTTTTAATTATATTATGTTAGTCACCATACAGTACATCCCTGGTTTCTGATGTAAAGTTCGATGATTCATTAGTTGCGTATAACACCCAGTGCACCATGCAATACGTGCCCTCCTTACTACCCATCACCGGTCTATCCCATTCCCCCACCCCCCTCCCCTCTGAAGCCCTCAGTTTGTTTCTCATAGTCCATAGTCTCTCATGCTTCATTCCCCCTTCTGATTACCCCCCCTTCTTTATCCCTTTCTTCCCCTACCGATCTTCCTAGTTCTTATGTTCCATAGATGAGAGAAATCATATGATAATTGTCTTTCTCTGCTTGACTTATTTCACTTAGCATTATCTCCTCCAGTGCCGTCTATGTTGCAGCAAATGTTGAGAACTCGTTCTTTCTGATAGCTGAGTAATATTCCATTGTATATATGGACCACAACTTCTTAATCCAGTCATCTGTTAAGGGCATCTCGGTTCCTTTCATGATTTAGCTATTGTGGACAATGCTGCTATGAACATTGGGGTGCATATGGCCCTTCTCTTCACTACGTCTGTATCTTTGGGGTAAATACTCAGTAGTGCAATGGCTGGGTCATAGGGTAGCTCAATTTTTAACTTTTTAAGGGACCTCCACACTGTTTTCCAGAGTGGCTGTACCAACTTGCATTCCCACCAACAATGTAGGAGGGATCCCCTTTCTCCACATCCTCTCCAGCAATTGTTGTTTCTTGCCTTGTCAATTTTTGCCATTCTAACTGGTGTAAGGTGGTATCTTAGTGTGATTTGGTTTGAATTTCCCTGATGGCTAATGATTTTGAACATTTTTTCATGTGTCTGTTAGCTATTTGTATGTCATCATCAGAAAAGTGTCTGTTCACATCTTCTGCCCATTTTATGATTTGTTTATTTGTTTCTCATGTATTGAGTTTGAGAAGTTCTTTATAGATATTGGATACCAGTCTTTTATCTGTAGCATCATTTGCAAATATATTCTCCCATTCCATGGGCTGCCTCTCAGTTTTTTTGACTTTTTCCTTGGCTGTGCAGAAGCTTTTTATCTTGATGAAGTCCCACAAGTTCATTTTATCTTTGCCTTTGGAGATGTGTCATGAAAAAGGTTGCTGTGGCAGATGTCGTAGAGGTTGCTGCCTATGTTCTTCTCCTGGATTTTGATGGATTCCTGTCTCACATCGGGGTCTTTCATCCATTTGGAGTTTATCTTTGTGTATGGTGTGAGAGAGTGGTCAAGTTTCATTCTTTTGCATGTAGCTGTCCAATTTTCCCAGCACCATTTATTGAAGAGACTGTCTTTTTTCCACCAGATGTTTTTTCCTGCTTTATCAAAGATTAGTTGCCCAAAGAGCCGAGGGTCCATTTCTGGGTTCTCTATTCTGTTCCATTGGTCTATGTGTCTGTTTTTGTGCCAGTACTATGCTGTCTTTGTGATCACAGCTTTGTAGTACAGCTCGAAATCCGGCATTGTGATGCCCCCAACTTTGTTTTCCCTTTTCAACAGTTCCTTGGCGATTCGGGGCCTTCTCTGGTTCCATTCAAATTTAAGGACTATTTGTTCCAGTTCTTTGAAAAATGTCCTCAGTATTTTGATCGGGATAGCATTGAAAGTGTAGATTGCTCTGGGTAGCATGGACATTTTAACTATGTTAATTCTTCCGATCCATGAGCATGGAATATTTTTCCATCTTTTTGTGTCTTCCTCAATGTCTTTCAAGAGTGATTCATAGTTTCTAGAATATAGATCCTTTAGGAATCTTAAATTGAAGACAGCAATTGATGAACTTGGAGACTGTCCTCTCTTAGCTTAGTTAAAGGCCAATGGACCTTGACAGTTAGACCCCATTTGCCTCCCATGAGCATATCAGATGAACCTCCCCAAGATCCAGTTTTCCCATGGAGTTCCTGAACCAAGTAGCCTACTTCACAGCTCTCTCCTAAAATGCCTCTTAGCCCCCTCCATGGCAACTCTCTGGTAGACTACCTGCTATGAGTCTCAGATAATTTCTGCATCCCTGTTGGGAGCAAATGGGAACTCCTTGCTTTGCTCAAGCTGAATGGGTTCAAGAGAGCTAAACTAAGATCCTACTTCTTCCTAATCACTGTTACTTGACTTTTCTGTGTCAGCCTCCCCTCCTAGTTTGGTCCACCGGGAGTCTTTCAGGTAAGTGATATCTTACCAAAATCTCAAATGTAAAAAAGAAGCCCCTCTGCCCTCAGTGTTCCCCTCAATTTTACATGAGGTATGTTAATCTTGAAATTCCAGCCCAAAGAATAAGCTTTAAGACGTAGATGATTTACCACCACCCTCTTTCCTCCCTCTATTCCCCTTTCTCCTACCCAACACTCCAAACTTCAACCTTCCATTTCCTTTAAACCACTGCATTTCAGACTAAAAATTGTGACCTATTAGTGTGCTATGAAACAAATTAATGAATCAATCTGCATTTTTAAATGGAATGGATAGAAAATATCAGAATGCAACTCAAGTAGTTACATATGATTTATTCATAATACTTTTGTTGTGTGTGTGTGTACTGTGTTACAATATAAAATATATTACTAGCTATAGGTTGTGGTCAAAACTTTTGAAAAACACTATTATAAACATAATCTAAGTTGTCTCTGCTTTAAGTACATAAGAAAATATTATGGTCTAATTCACCAGAACTACCTCATGATGTGTTAAAGGAGTTTTTTTTTTTTTTTATTGTGGTAAATACACCACAGTAAACATTTACCATTTAACCTTCTTAAAGTGTACAGTTCTGTGGCATTAAGTTTATGCACATTGTTGTACAATTATACCATCATCCATGGTCAGAACATTTTTCAATCTTCCCAAACTAAAACTCTGCCAATTAGACAATAACTCCCCTTCCTCCTTCTTCTCAGCCCCAGGCAACCACCATTCTTTCTGTCTCTATGAATTTGATAACTCTGGGTTTCTCATATAAGTGGAATCATACAGTATTTGTCCTTTTGTGACTGGCTCATTTCACTTAGCATAATGTCCTAAAAGTTAATCCATATCATAAAGAAGGAATTTTCTTTCTTTAATTTTATTTATATATTCCTAAAAAGGCATGATGAAATTCAAAATTTGTTTCCCTTAGAAACGATGTTAAGGAAGATACATTCTTCCATGTTCTAAGTTCCTTTGATCAGCATCAAATTGTTTAATTAAAGTTAATTTATTCTTCATCTTACTGAATTTCCTTATGGATAAAGGTGAGTGATAATTATTTGGAACTGGCACTGACCATGGTAAGTGTACCCATTTACAAACTTTCTTCCACTTGAAATTGTAAATTTACAGGACCATGCAGAGGAAGGCAGAGCTAGCATTTACCAGTCTGTCTTTACCAACTCTTCCAAAGAGATGATGTGTTTCCCAGACTTCCCATATCCTGATGACTTCCCCAATTTTATGCACAACAGCAAGCTCCAGGAATATATCACTGCATTTTCCAAAGAAAAGAAGCTCCTGAAATACATACAATTTAAGGTAAGATGCTATCAAAAGATTAGTTTTAGGCATAACTGTGAGGAATTTTATATTTATTAGCAAATTCTTATTTGTTCCTTTCAGTATTTCTTCTTTATTTGTCAACATTTTTAACAGTGTGGTCTCCCTGACCCTAGATTTAGAGAATACATTGGAAATTTACAAAATACCACCTACAGTTCTTTGACCAAAATGCCACTAACTTAGAAATCAATAAAAAATAAATAAATGTAAAACAGCCATAAATTCAAAACTCTTTTTTTCTGAGCAATTTATGGCTCAAAGAAGAAATTGCAATGGAAATTTCGATATTTAGATCTGAATGATAACTTAAATTCTACATATCAATACTTGTGGGAAGCATAAAGACCAAAATTTTCATGAAAATTATAAGCTTAAATACTTATTTAGAAAAATAAGAGAGTTTCAAAAACTAATAAGATAAAGAAATTAGGAAAAGAAAAGCAGAATAAACCTAAGGAACATAGAATGAACCAGAAACCCAAAGAACATAGAATGAACAAGATAATAAAAAGAAATTAGAAATAAAAAAAATCATATTAAGAAGATAGAAAGTTCATCCTTTGAAAAGGAAAAATTAGGCAAATAGCTGAAAGTTTGAGGAAAAAGGAACAAAGATACAAATAAATAATATTAGAAATGAAAAAATGGATAAAACTTATGTGGATGAAATAGGAAATGTAACAAGAATGCTATAAAACTGTTTGCCAAATAATATTTAAATTGGTTAAATTTAAAATCTTTTTTTAAACTTGCCAAAATTCACACAAAAAGAAGTAAAATGCCTGAATAGTCCTTTGATAACTTAGAGTTCTTTTGACTCGGAAACTAAAATTTTTCCCATTAAGAAAAGATCCCATAGGGGCGCCTGGGTGGCACAGTGGTTAAGCGTCTGCCTTCGGCTCAGGGCGTGATCCTGGCATTATGGGATCGAGCCCCACATCAGGCTCCTCCGCTATGAGCCTGCTTCTTCCTCTCCCACTCCCCCTGCTTGTGTTCCCTCTCTCGCTGGCTGTCTCTATCTCTGTCAAATAAATAAATAAAATCTTTAATAAAAAAGAAAAGAAAAGATCCCAAAGGTAATTCCAAATTTGCAAAAAACAAATTATTTCAATATTTTATAAACTCCAGATACTAAAAAATAAAGTATGACTTCCAAACTTATTTTATGACATTATAACCTTGACATCAAAAGCAAGCAAAAATAATAGGAAATAGGAAAATTACAGACATATTTCCCTCATGAAAATTAGTGAGAAAAACTTCAAAAATAAATCCAACAAAATATTTTTAAAAATTAACTATCTTCATTGAGGCTAAGGATACAGAATATCTCAATATTATGAATTATAAATATGTAAGTCAGTGCAAAACCCTGTCACAGGAAGCAAACAATACATTTACCAAATTCTGAAAAGGCATTAAATAAAATTTAACATCCATTTCTACCTAAAAGAAAGACAAAAGAAAAGAAAAAAAGAAAATAAATTCTCACCAGCCTAAGATTAGAAAGGAATTTTCTTGATCTATAGAAACATATAAATATTATCTTAAATCTGCACTGCTCAATACGGTAGCCACTAGCCAAAAATTGAGATGTGCTGTAAGCATAAAGTATACACTGCATCTCAAAGTCTTATTATAAAAAAGAATATAGTATATTTATTAATAATTTTTATTTTGGTTACTTGTTAAAACAATGATATATCAGATACATTATGTTAAATTATACTTCTTTTTCTATTTTTATTTTTATTTTTTTTTTAAGATTTTATTTATTTGACAGAGATAGAGACAGCCAGCGAGAGAGGGAACACAAGCAGGAGGAGTGGGAGAGGAAGAAGCAGGCTCATAGCTGAAGAGCCTGATGTGGGGCTCGATCCCATAACGCCGGGATCACGCCCTGAGCCAAAGGCAGGCGCTTAACCGCTGTACCACCCAGGCGCCCCTCTTTTTCTATTTTTAATGTGACTACTAGAAAATTTTAAATTATATATGTCGCTCCTATTATATTGCTACTGGATAGTACTGCACTAAAGGTGCAGAGTTAGAGTCATTTCCTTTAAAATCCAGAACAAGACAAGGATTCCTATTATTACTGCTTCTTTTCAATAATCTCAAGACATTTAAGAGACAGGATGGTAAGTAAAGAAAAATAAATAAAAGGAATGAAAACAAACAAACAAAAAGTAACATTCATCACAGATGATATGACTCTCTACATGGAAAACCCAAAAGAATCTAGAGACAAATTACTAGATTTAATAACAACATAAAAACATTAGACAAGGTGGTGGTATATAAGATCAAGATATAAAAATCAAATGCATTTCTGTAAGCCAGCAGCAAAAAACAGAAACTATAGTCCAAAAAGGAACCATTTACCATAGCATAAATAAATGAATAATCCCAGAGTTATTCTAAATAAATGATATGCAAGATTATGGATTCATCAGTGCTCGTTTTACTATATTTCATAAGTAACAGGCATTATACAGATATGTGTACATGTATTGTTTAATAAGTATGAAATGCTATTCGTAATAAAGTTTATAAGAACAATTCTTACCAGATAGAGGTCCTCTTCCCAACACAATCAGAAAAATTGAAAAAATATTTTTGATGAGGGAGCATACCAATCAACAGGCAGCTGTTTGGCTGTGAATAAATACTTATTGATAATCTAATCCAGTGCTACTCAGCATATGGGCCAAATAGCATCAATATCTCCTGGGAGCTCGTTAGAAATTCAGATTTTCATGTCCTATGCCAGATCTACTGACTCAACATCTGGGACTGTGGCCTGGGAATCTATACTTCTACAGGCTTTCCAGGTAATCCTTATGCACACTAAATTTGAGAACTCATTCTCTGAATACAGACAATATCTTTCATTTTAAGACAATAATATTAAAAAATAAAATAGCTAAAAAGATACGTTAGCAAGTAGTTATTACTACAAAAATGATATGCCACCAGATTACTTAGTAGATGTGGTACATGCCGCCTGTAAGCTATGCTTGAAGTCAGTCATATCTCCAAGAGGGGAGTCACTCAGTGCAGAACATACTGGCTGCGCCCAAGAAGCCATGTGAAGATAAAAAATACATATTTACCTGGGCACCTGGGTGGTTCAGTCAGTTAAGCGTCTGCCTTTGGATCGGATCATGATCTCAAAGTCCTGGGATTGAGCCCCACAGCTGGCTCCCTGCTCAGCAGAGAGCCTGCCTCTCCCTCTACCCCACCCCAATTGTGCTCTCTCTCTCTCTCTCTCAAATAATCAAATAAAGTCATTATATATATATTTATTTATTTATTTATTTACTATTTAATGTTTTAACTTTTGAATTTTGAAGTCATAATATGTATCTTTTTAAATGTTTTTTAAATGTATTATTTATTTGAGAGAGAGAGCATGAGTGGGGGGTGAAAGGCAGAGGAAGAAGCAGGCTTCCAGCTGAGCAGGGAGCCCTAGGCGGGATTCAGTCGCAGGGCTCCAGGATCCTACCGTGAGCTGAAGGCAGATGCTTAAGTGACTGAGCCACCCAGGTGCCCTCATTATATGTAGCTTAATCATGGACTAAGTATTTTTCCTAAGCCACTGTTAGGGATTTTTTCCTGTACTATTTGATCAAGTTGGTGCCAAATCTACCTGTTAGCATAAAAAAGGCTATCATTCTGTGTTTCTTTTAGACACTTGTATCTGGTATAAATAAACGTCCTGATTTCTCAGTCACCGGCCAATGGGATGTTACCATTGAAAGGGATGGTAAAAAAGAATCAGTTGTTTTCGATGCTGTATTGATTTGTTCTGGACACCACGTATACCCCAACCTACCAAAAGAGTCTTTTCCAGGTAAGGCTGAAATTTAGTCTGCTATCCACACATCTGGCATGAATGAATATCTTGATAATGTCTTTTTTAATATATATAAAAGTACAGATTGAATTAAAATATGCTTCTATCATATATAATATACGTGGAGTATTAAAGTTCCATGTTATTGTGACTGCATTCACCCACAAGTCTTTTACAGCAGTTTTTTAAAATGGAAACCAAATGATTCCTATGTTTTCCACTCTTCGCTCAGGACTAAAACTATTTAAAGGTAAATGCTTCCACAGCCGGGAGTATAAGGAACCAGGAATATTCAAGGGGAAGCGAGTCCTGGTGATTGGTCTGGGGAATTCAGGCTGTGATATTGCCACAGAATTCAGCCACACAGCTGAACAGGTACCGTGTCTCGGGTACGCAGGAACTATCTTTAAAGGA
The DNA here is from genome assembly GCF_024610735.1 of Ursus americanus. NCBI lineage: Eukaryota > Metazoa > Chordata > Mammalia > Carnivora > Ursidae > Ursus > Ursus americanus. The sequence goes on along the minus strand of NC_142128.1, from coordinate 94,619,395 downwards.
ACAGAGACAGTTACCATTTGAAAGGTGTGGTAAGAAACTAGGGAGGGGGTAATGGTGCACAGGGTTCTTGATGGGAAGACTAAGCAGTGTTTCATACATTTCAGGTTCTCTCCACAGCAGGTAAGAATTTTTTCTTTTTATATTTGTTTATTTGCGAGGGAGTGAGGGGAGGGGCAGAGGGAGAGGTAGAGAATATCAAGCAGAATCCCTGCTGAGCGGGTGCCGCACATGGGGCTGGATCCCACAACCCTGAGATCATGACCTGAGCCAAAATCAGGAGTCCAACTGGCTGAACCACCCAGGCACCCCAAAAGGTGAGGTTTTAAATAGTTTGGTATGACAAAGGCGGAATATCAGCAAGGAGTGATGTCAATCTTTTTCAGGACATTTGGTGTCTAACATGTCTGATCAATTCCTCCGAAACTAGTGTGGATTTAGGGTTAAGATTATGACTCTGGCACTCTTGAGTTGAATCCGTTAATCCCTCTGAATGTCAGTTTTCTCATAACGATAAATAAAACAGTCAAAAATAGAACCTACTTTTTGAGCTTGGTAAGGAGTCAAAGCATTTAAATATGATTTCAGCAACATAGAGTTTTATATTCACTCATTCATCCATTTGGTCATCCCATAGTTATTTGTTGAGAGCCTATTATGTGCCAAGCACTGGCTTGGATGCTGGAGAGAAAGTGGAGAACAAAACAGACATGATGTCCACCCCGAATCCAGAGTCTAGTGTAGCAAATGGGTATCAAATAAGTCAATGAACAAATAAAATTGAAAATTGTGGAAAGTGCTAGTGAAAAAAAAGAAAAAGCATGCTGTAAGAGTAGATAATAAGAGTGACCTGCCTCAGACAAGGAAGTGGGGAAGGCCCTTTCCAGCTGATGACATTTAAGCTGAGAGCTTCAAGTTGAGAAAAGGGTTCAGTGTCAGAAGAGGACTCCAGGAAGAAGGTCTTGAAGCAGGAAGAAGCTGAGGGTCTCAAGAAACTGAGAAAAGACCCCTTTGCTGCAACACATTGGGTCTGGAAAAGAATGGTATGAGGAGGGATGGGAGAGGAAACAGAAAAGAGGTGAAACAGGGCCCATAAGGAGATGGGAAGGAGTTTGAACAAACATTACCTACTAGCTTTGGAAGATTCCTTAGGGACTGACTGCCCAGAAGCCCACAGACAGGAATTGTATCTCTAGAGGCTATGCCTACTGATGTCGCACTGGGCATCCCCAATATAGGTCCATTTTAAGTGATGGTTTTACAATCAGTGAAGCAAGGAGATCATGAAAGGACAAATGGCATAAAAATACAGTCCTGTTTACCTGTTCACAGCACTATACTAGACAGCATGGAGACACAACTCAACTCTGTGCCCCCCCTTCAAGGAATTTAAAATCTACTTGGGAAAATAATACATTGATATGATATAAATTAAACATAACCTCCAGAGCTAAGTACAAAATCTAGCAATAGTACAAGAGCTGCCACCGGCACAAAGGATGCACAGGTGATTCGGGAACTAATGTCTGATGATGGAACTGCAGGCCTCACAAAGGGGTAGACCTGAACCAGTCCTTGAAGGATATTTATGAATCATATGGTGAAGAGAATGGCATACACAAAGGTGTGGAGACAGGAGTGAGAACGGCATATTCACTATTGTGGTTCATCTTGCTGGCATGGAGATATGTAACAATAACGGTTTGTGTAATGCATTATGGTACTCCAGTGCCTGCATGTAAATGTGCTCCTTTGAAGGTGGAAAGAAAGTAGACTGGGTTTTATTATGCCCATTTTACGGAAAAGATAACTGGGGACTAGAGATGTCAATTGTCTTCTTGAAAGTCATAGAGGAAATTAATGGAGTGTTAGAGATCTGGTTCCAAGGAACAGAGTAACTATAGGAATTGAGAGAGGAAAGAAAGATTGGAATCAGGTTATGTCATATCCTTTAAGGAATTGAACGACAGGCTAAAGAATTTGAATTTCTTTATAAATACTGGTAAACCATTTCAGCTTCTTGAGCGAACGAAAGATATGATGAAGCCATAGTTTTTAAGAGATTCATCCATTAGTTGTATATATGATAAATTAGAGGAAAGAAAGACCAATTTCAGAGGCTCTCAACAGATTGATCCTCCAGTCTCTCCTTTGCTTGGCTTCCCTTATAAAACATGCTTTGAAATGGCATTATATATAAAAATTATTTTTAAAAAGTTCCTGAAAATCTATACCATTAGGGAGTATCATGATAGAAAGGGAGGAAAGGAACACATTCTCCATGACAGGCAATGGTGGTCCTACTGCATCGTAAGTACACTGCATTAAATCTCACACAGATTTGAAGTGGCGGGTACCTATTATCTCCATCTTACCAATAAGGGAATTGAATATTAGAGAAGTTAAAAGAATTTTCCTTAAATCACATAATTAGTAAGTAGCAGAGCCAGGATTTGAAACTATGGTTCTCTGATGCCAAATTTCTTGCCTTCTTTTGGGATGGGGAAAGGCATTTTAAGTCAAAATGCCTTTTTGGGGGGTCATAATTGCTTGATGGTAAACAATGATCATTACATTAGTACTAGAGGAAATGTGATGAGACTTCAGTTATTGGTCACCTCCACCAGAGAAGATGACAGGATGGTTGGTCCTAAGATGCAGACTGGGGTGCAGGAAGTTTATTTGGGAGTGCTCTCTGGATGAATACCTCTGAGGCAAGGGAAGGAAGTTTCCCTCTACTCTACTCTGAAGCTATCCTTCTGGATTGTCCCAAGGTGGAGTGAGAGATCGGACCTTAATATCCCTGCATCAAACAGACCCTGAAAACAGGGAATCCAGAAAGAGAAAAAGACTTGGGGTAAGACGCCCCCTTTCAACCAAAGCAACTCTCAAAGAGGGCTAACAGCTGGGGGCTGCCTTCTGGCAACACTTGCAGTAGCCGGTGTAATCCATTCCAAAAGTCAGATCTGAAGGACATACCACAGCCCCCACTACAAATGGTCACTACTTTAATGGTTAAATTGATTTTTTTTTTTTAAGGTCATCATCAGTTCCAGAAGTGGCTCCTGGGTGATGAGCAGGGTCTGGGATGATGGCTATCCGTGGGACATGGTGTTTGTCACTCGATTTGAATCCTTCCTCAAGAACAACTTGCCGACAGCCACCTCTGACTGGTGATACATGAAACAAATGAATACAAGGTTCAAACATGAGAACTATGGCTTGATGCCTTTAAATGGGTAATGCAGAGTTCAATATGATATGCCTGCTAGCTTTGGTTTCAGTGTCAACAACTCACAATGTGTGTTGTAACTCCCAAACCATCTGAAATAATATTAGTGAAATAACCACACCTCACATTTCAGAGGATGAAGAGCTGCCAAAAATCAGAGTGATTTCCTGTTTCACAAGACTCTTTACCAGATTGTACAGCTGGAAAGTCATATAATAAATCAGAAATTAGTCCCTCAAGCAAAGATAATAATAGGTAACATGTTTTAAGCACTTAGTGTGACTTGGCAAGGCTCTGAAATGCATCATCTCATTTTATCTTCACAACAACTATGAGGAGGTCTCTATTCTAATCCCCATTTTAAAGATGAGAAAACTGAGATTCAATGTAGTGAATAACTTTACCAAAGTCCCATAGCCAGAAAGTAGAAGCAATATTCAAAATGAGCCCGGATCTTCTGACTCCAGAGCCCCCCACTCTTAACCACTTTGCTCTACTGCCTCTCACTCCATGGCAAAGTTCAGTTAAGGAAAACAGGACTTGCCCCGTGCTACGTTCTCATCACCCGCCATTGACCGAAATGTGGCCACCTGCATCTTCAGCCGCCTCCTCACTCTCTGCTATAATATCCCCCTAGACGTATCCCTCAGACACATAACAAATTACTTTGACATGTGGTGAAAAACCCAAATTATAAACGTTTACATCAAAGTTAACTTATTCAACAAATATTCATGAAGCATTATTATGTGTTAGGTCCTATGTTAAGCCCCGTGAATACAGTTGTGAAGAAAACACACAAAATCCCTGTCCTCATGAGCTTACCTTCTAGTAGTGGAAACAGGAGACAAATGGCAGAAGATCATATGCTGATGTGTACAATGGAGAAAAGAACAAAGCAGACAGAGGTAATGGGGAGTACTTCTGGCCTGTATAAATTCCTGGCACTCCCTCCCTCACCTGACTTGTGCCTTTGTCTGCAAGGGGCTCACACCCCACCCCTATCAGAGAGCTCAACCCAGTATTACTTCGGTCTCCCAATGACCCAAGAAGGGCATAACAGTTATTGTCACTCCAGATGAGAAAGATGATGCAAGAGAAATTAAGAAACCTTAATTCAATCAAGGTTCACAGTTAATAAGAATTGAAGGGAAAAAAAATCCAAATGCCCAGGTACTCTGATTTAGGATCTTTTCTGATACAGCTTTAACAAGGGATAGGGTCTGGGTGCTGATTCTGGGATTTGGAGCTCTGTGAAAGAGAAGAGAAAGATCACAGGAAATAGAGAAAGCATCAGCAAAAGGCAACTTGTCTGACTTCACAATATCACCTTACTTCAGTTTTGTTCTTCAACCATATTGGTGACACTCCATGGCACAAGTGAAAAAGCTTGGGTAGTTTTCTCCTTCCTTATTAATTGGTTATTAATTAATTATTATGGAGCAATAAAACAAAGAGGAAATATTACTGTTCTAGTAGTTGTCTCTATTTTCCATACAGAGCCCTGAGGAAAGAACCCATGTTTAATGATGAACTCCCAGCTTGCATTCTATGTGGCATCGTGTCCATTAAGCCTAATGTGAGAGAATTCACTGAGACTTCAGCCATTTTTGAGGATGGGACGGTGTTTGAGGCCATCGATTATGTCATTTTTGCAACAGTCTATAGTTATGACTACCCCTTCCTTGATGAGTCCATCATTAAGAACAAAAACAATGAGGTCACCTTGTTTAAAGGCATTTTCCCTCCCAAACTGGAGAAGCCAACCATGGCAGTGATTGGTTTTGTCCAGTCCCTTGGGGCTGCCATTCCCACAGCTGACCTGCAAGCCCGCTGGGCAGTACAAGTAATAAAAGGTAAGCAGACTGAGAAGGTCATTGAAGGGGTAGAGGGATGCCAATAAGAATGCCTTTGAGTCTTTGTGAAAACAATAATCCTAATAACGAGGGGAAAATCCTAGGTCCCATCCAGTTTTGAATCTATGACTCTGTATTTTTGGCACTATTTTTTATAAGCATTTAAACATATCACGTTGGATTGTCATATGCAATAGCACAAGACATTATTCAAGAAGTATTTTGTGATTTATCACTCCTTAGAGCTGTCAACTTTTATTAAACTTGAGAACACTACAGCTTCTGGTCTTAAATGCATGACAATTTTAGAAAAGTATGATTTCAAAACTCAGTAGAATGACTTTGTTTGAAAGGTTAAGAAGAGAGTATGTTTCCGACCCAATATCCAGCCAACTTTAAATATTCAGTCATGGAAAAAAATTATGATTGCTGGAAAGGCAGTGTCATTTCTGTTCTATCTTCTTCCCTGTCATGTGTCAGATAAGAACAAGCAGTGGATTATTAGAAGCAGAATGTACTAGGAGTAGTAGATGATCAGTCTTTAAGGTAAAAGAATACTGAGTTCCTGTATGAAAAATAAATAACAACAACAACAAACTCGATTGGGGTCAGGCGAACAGAAGTTATGAGGCTCAGATTCATATTAAGGTTCGAACGCAGTTGTGTGAAGTTTCAGATCATAAGACCAAAAGTCCATGGTTATAGAAAAAAAAAAAAGGTGTCAAAGTTTAATGTGCAAAGTTTGTTTGGTCCTAGTGGTATAAAACTTCTGGAAAAGGGAGCTTAGCAGGTCTACTTCCTTTGAAGACATATGTAAGGCTTCCCCCGTCCTACCTGACTTACTGGGATTTAAATGTTCTTTTATATGGGAGCTTGGAAACTGCCACTATGTATACTGAGATACCTTTCATCACCAGGCTGTCATCAGCATCATGACAGTAGCATACATCAGTGATCCCTTTCAATCTCCTTCACTCTTTCTTCCAACACAGAGATGTGTTGCACCATGGAGCAACAGCCAGGCAGATGGTGGCATGAAACCACTCAGAAAGAAGTGAACTTAGGTTTCAGGCTCAGGGACACTGGCATTAGAGGGTCGCACACCTACTCTGTTAGGATAAGTTGTAACCTGGGCTCTGACTATAGGAAACAATGCAGAGACCCAATCAATAGAGAATTGATATGCAAGGCAAAGACTCAGCCTTAGGGGAAATGAGTGATAAGGCAAATAATCCAATTTGGGGAATCCAAATACCAGGACAGAGGGGCCAGTTACAGGCAATCCAATGGTAGTAGCTGGTGGACTAGTGAGCATAATCACGTCCTTCTTGATCTCTCTTTCTGCCCAGGGACAGGGCAAGTTCCAAGGCTTAGAACAAGGCCATGACTACAAAGGTTGTTCAAGTGACCCTGCCTGCAAAGATTGCAGGAACAGGGAGTTAGGCAATCATTGTATGTCTTGAGCAATCGGATCTGGGATTTCTAGTCTTGTTCAAGGTGATCCCAAAATTGCCAAAGAAACCACCCTAAATGTTAAGTATCTCTGGGCTCAAAGGCATGTTTGGCATGGATTTCAGAGAAGTCTGTAAATCTATTCCAGAATGAGCCTGCAATCCTGGACAGTCCCAACCTGGATCTGGTCTCTTGGAGCTCCCCCGAGTCCTCAGTGACCTGTTCATGGTTCATATTTTCAGTCCCATCCAGAAAATGTTGGCTCTTCAGAGAGAAAATTGGGACTTTAGACTAGACTCTACAGCTTACGCATTGGAAATTCCTTTTCCTGACAAAGCAGGATAATTTAATATGAACGTTTTTTCCTTAAATCTAAAAAAAGAGATGCTGATGTACCTTTGGCTATAAACTATTAGATAACATTTTAAAAACATAGCTGAGAGACTAGAATATAATCCTTAAAACTGATTTTAAACATTCGCTAACTGATTTAAGAGCAAAGATACAAATATAAAGAGCTATTTGCTTCCTGGTTTTTAATTATGTCGCATTTCAATTCTGAGAAAACTGGAAATGACTCGTACGTCTGTCTCAGTATGATCACCTGTTGATTTGCTCAAGATTTTACTTTGCTAGGCAATGACCCGAAAAAAATGGAAATACTAATGTGATACATAAATAGTTATTAAGAAGGAAAAATTGCAGGCTGATCTTATGCCAGACTAATTTAACTATTATCATGTCTTCCCTCCCACCCTCCTTTTTTTTTTTAGGAACTTGCACTTTGCCTTCTGTAACAGACATGATGAATGACATTGATAAGAAAAGGGGGAAAAAGCTCAAATGGTAAGAGCACCTATTGTAAAGAGGGTCTAGGGTTTCCATAGAAAAATCAGAATCCGTGAATACTTGTACTATTTTAGTCTTAAATGGTCCAGAGTGGGGTCATTAGGGTGACAGCTATGAGCTAAATTCATCCATTCAACAAGTATTTGTGGAGGATTTACTTTGCATCTGACACAGCGCTCAGTCCTGTTTCACCCCTCCATGGCTCCTGCAATGTAATACAGAAAGAAGACCCACGAAGGACTGGAAATCAGAGGAGTTTGGGAGTGCATGAATGGGGACTTCTATTTTCCAGCCCATAAATCCTCTAAGATACAGACGATGCCTGCAAACATGCTCCAACGAGCATGACTCAGCAAATGAGAATGGTCAGAACAGAGCTCTAGTCCTACCTCTGTCACTGATTAGCTCAGTGGCCATGAACAAACTTCTTGAGTAAGAGACAATTTCCACCTGTGAATGGGGTTGCAAATGCCTTTCTCAGCTGCCATGCAGTATTGGGGAATGTCCAGATGAGATCAGTATGCAGGTCTCTTGGAAAAAGCTACAAAGTGCAGAATACATAGCCCCCTTACCAACACAAGGGATTGGCGTTGATTCCCTCTGATAAAAAGCTGTGAGGCATTTTCCCTGTTCTTGTTCCTGTAAGACATGTGCACAGAGCTTCGGTATCCACAGTGCTGTTTCCTCTCCCAACTCTAGGTTTGGCACCAGCGAGACCGTACAGACAGATTATATTACTTATATGGATGAACTTGCCTCCTTCATTGGGGCAAAGCCCAACATCCCATGGCTGTTTCTCACGGATCCCAAATTGGCTGTGGAGGTTTTCTTTGGCCCTTGCAGCCCATACCAGTTTAGGCTGGTGGGCCCAGGGAAGTGGCCAGGAGCCAGAAATGCCATCCTGACCCAGTGGGACCGGACCCTGAAACCCATGAAGACAAGAGCTGTCGGGAACCCTCAGAAGCCTTGCTTGCTTTGCGGTTAGGTCAGGCTGTTCATTCTCCCTGTTCTGTTCATTGCTGTTTTCTTTGCATTGATCTAATTATCATTCTCCCCAGGCTTCTGAAAGTTACTGACAATACCCAGGAAGGAACTTTGCTATTTAAAAATTAAGAATCTCACACCTCCTACTTTCCAATTCAGCAGGCATTAGTCAGTAAAACTACTATTCCCAGGCCTTTAAATAAGCCTTTTTAAGAATCATGTGATGATCTGAAGAGAGCACTAATCATTTCTCTTTAGGTTTCCACTAACATTTCATCATCAGAATTATGCTCTTCACTTCCAACCTCAATTGTCTCCTAAAACATTTTGACATGATTCCTTTCTCCGTCAGTCAAGGTTTGAAATACATACTTCAAATCTAAAGTAAGAGCAAATTCAACAGAATAGTTATATATTCTCTGGCCACCTCTCCAAACCTTTTGCAGGAGGATCAAGTAGAGAATTTGGCTATTAAATCTATTTTTGTTTTATACCAAATCCTCCAGGCAATGAGTCCTGATACCTGGCCAAAAAAGTCTAGCATGGAGTCCTGGTCTATAAGGAAAGTTAACAGGAAGTAACTCATCGTATCTATATTCTCAATAAGGACACAAACTTTTCAACATGTAGTAGCAAAATAATGTCAACAACGATGAGTAGAACACTAAATATACATTTTAGCTGAACGGAATGTCTTTAAAAAAATAAACATTTAACCAAAGCCAGGACCAAAATCGAATGTTACCTTTATTACATGAACTTCTGGGGTACCAGCATAAATCTAAAGTTTTATTTTTGAAAGTATTATCACATTGTATAGTTAAAATTTTGATAGTTACCATTTTTAAAGTTTGGCATTATAGAGCAGATAAAATAATCTGTCCATGTCATCAGTCATCAGAGGGCTCTATAGGTGGTTACTTCATGTATTTCTTATTACACCAGCAAGATACATATATGGGAAGGGGCAGAAGATGACATTTTTCTGTAATACTTTCTTCTTCTTCTTCTTTTTAGTTCTCTTTATATTTTTGTCTTTGGAGCTAAGATCTACCATGGATGTTGTTGTACACAATTTTAAATATTTCCCTTTCCCTAATTGTTTAATGTAGCAAAGTAACATTCTGCTTCTAAGGTCTTCTCACAGGATGTGAAATATTCCCAAATGTTCTCAAGTGAAACAGAATTTTTCTTGAAACTCCGTGTCCTCGATGGAATCAAATAATGAAAAATTAGTGACGGCCCATAGAGTTTATTGTTTGATGTTATCAATCCTAGTACATGAAATAAACTGCAGATAAAATTGATATAATCCGATTTCTGTTGTTTTTCCTCATATGATTATTTAAGTTTTTGTAACATTAATCCTAAATGATATCATATTCTTCCTAAACTAATGTAGTTAACACATTCTCTTAATGGTCCTATTAATGTCAATCTATTTCCATGCTAAATTGAACTATTGCCAATGTCTTAATTACTCCTGCACATAGCAGGAATGATTTTCAAACATTCATTTTTGCATGCTTTGCTGGTAAAATTAAATGTATATTTATACCTCAACAGACATATAATTTGAACATATGAAGCACAGAATATCTTTTCACTCCCAATTTCATCTCATAATTCTTATCAGGACTTAAAAGTATATAGTCAGATATTAAAAATACAACCAAATAAAAATTGTCGTGCTCGCTTCGGCAGCACATATACTAAAATTGGAACGATACAGAGAAGATTAGCATGGCCCCTGCGCAAGGATGACACGCAAATTCGTGAAGCGTTCCATACTTTTGGAACGGGATAGGCTGGTGATGGGTAGTAGGGTGGGCGCGTGTTGCATGGTGCACTGAGTGCTATGTGCAAGTAATGAGTCAGGGAACTTTACATCAAGAACTAGGGATGTACTGTATGGTGACTAACATAATATAATAAAAAAATATTATTATTAAAAAAATTGTCTTTGTGCAGTGGACACAGCTACGCTGATTAGATCCAAAGCAGACCTGCATGCACGGGCTTGTTGACTGCACCCTGTTTCCAGGATGGGAAGCAGGAGCTTGAAGCAGGAAGTGAGAGACTCTAAGTTCCTTCGTTGAACTTTTGTTCATCCTGGTAATGAGACTTCTAAATGTACAGTTGCTCAAGCCGGACACCCAGGCATAATCCTTGATCTCTTTCTTTGCCTCGTGTGTTGGTTTGCCAGCAGTGCTGTAACGGAATACCCCAGCCTGAGCGCCCTCAACAACAGAAAAGTATTTTCTCACAATTCTGGAGGCTGCAGGCCCAGTATGTAGGTGTGAGCAGGGTTGTTTTCTTCTTGTCAATGATGACTTTTTCCTCCCTGTGTCTTCACATGGTCCTTCCTCTGTGTGTGGCTGTGTTCAAATTCCCTCTCCTTATAAGGACACCAGTCCTATTCGACTGGGCCTACCCTAAGACCTCATTTTAATGTAATCATCTCTTTGAAGGCCCGATTTCCAAATACAGTCACAATATGAGGTATGGGGCTTAGAACGTCAACATTGGAAACCGGGGAGGACACAGTGCAGCCCCTGACACCTCACCGCCTGCCTCTCCAGAATGTCCGCGAAGGTTTTCACTTCCCTCTACCTCCACAGCCTCTACCCTGGTCCAGGCACCATGAATTCCCCACCATGGTTCTCAGAGCCTCCTGTGTCCAGTCTCTGCTTCGGTTCCTGCATCTTCTACTTTCTATGCAGCAGCAGGAGTGATCTTTCTCAAGCATGAACGGGATCTTGTCCCTGCCAGGCCTCAACCCTTACAATGGTTAACCATTGCAATTAATATGAACCCCAAGTCCCATCATGACCGCCAAGATCCCACTCTACCTTCAACCACATTTGATACCTTTCTCCTCCTTTTCTATATTCCCATGAGACTGGCCTTCTTTCACACCGCGGTCATTCCCAGCTGAGAGCATTCGTTCTCTCTCTCTGCCTGAAATGCTTTATCCCAAGATCTCTGCATAACTAGCACTTTTTTATATCCAGATTTCAATTCGCATAGGATAATCCCAAAAATGAGATGCCTTCCCTGGCCACCCGGTTTGCATCAGCACAACCCTCTTTCAAATCATCCTATTTTGTGTCCTTCTTGGCACTTTTATTTCTGAAATCATTTCATTCGTTTTGTTTTTTTTTTACTTGTTTGGTTTTTTCCTCTTTTTTAAATTTAAATTCAATTAATTAACATACAGTGTATCATTACTTTCAGAGGTAGAGTTCAATGATTCATCATTTGTATATAATACCCAGTGCTCATTACATCACGTGCCCTCCTTAATGCCCATCACCCAGTTACCCCATCCCCCCACCCACCTCCCCTCCAGCAACCCTCAGTTTGTTTCCTATAGTTAAGAATCTCTTACGGTTCGTCTCCCTCTCTGGTTTTGTCTTGTTTTATTTTTCCTTCCCTTCCCCTATGATCCCCTGTTTTGCTTCTTAAAATCCACGTATGAGTGAGACCATATGATAACTGTCTTTCTCTGATTGACTTATTTTGCTTAGCATAACTATCTATCATTCCCTTTCTCACTTGCAACTAGGATCTAAACATAAATATCACTGGCTCTATTCTTCGCAATATCCTCAGTGCCTTCAATGTGCCTTGCAGGTAGTAGACAGTGAATAATTATTAAAGTAATCAATAAATCTGCATATACATTGACTACACACATTTAATGTACATTCATAATACATATTAATTTAAATAAAAGTATTTAATATGTTCCTTTTAAAGTCATTTTTATTTGGTAAAATAAATAATATTGTTCATTACTTAGCCTCAAATTGTCATATATTCATTACATAAAATGATACATCCATTGACATTTGGGTAATACAGTATAAATTTACATTTATTGCTCCTAAGTATTACAGTTGTCTTTCTTCAAGGAGACTAGTATCAAAATCAACCCATCATAACAAATTACATCAATAATTAATATTAAATCAATAAATCTTATGCGTTTTTTTAAGTATCTTCTCCTAATATCCAATCTACTATCCTGGAAAAGAGGTTTGAAACATGTAAAGTGATAGACCAGGCTGAAGTCAAATTTGCACTCTGTTTGATACACTCACATTTATAAAAGTAATTGGGAATACTTAAAAGATGTAAGAAATTATATTCTTGAAAATAGTCCCTTTTCTTTACAGTTATTCCAACTGAAGACATTACTCATTTTTGAAACTATTTGAGGGTTAAAAGTCCACTAATGAAAAGAAACCCATGTTACTAAGTCATGTGGCAGGTCGGCTTGCTGCATGAAGTCCAGAGCTACGTGGTTAACCTGCTTCACTATTCGCACCATCGCTAACAGATAACATTACCGTTCTCCAAGTGCCTTCATGTTGACTGTTGTCTTTTTTTAACAAGAGAATGTGAGCTGGCCAGGACATGCTCCCTACCCATATCACAGATGAGGAAATACCGACACAAAGAGGTAGTGGTATAACCAGGGATCTTCCAGTCCCCTGGTAAGGTGCAGGCTAATCCTTATGACAAAGCATAGGAGGGAAGGACCTATAATCTAGAAAACCATCTATCTGTTGACAGTTTCCTCGGGTTGAGATCACACTGTTTAAGGGTGCCTGGGTGGCTCAATCAGTTAAGCCTGCGCCTTCAGCTCAGGTCATGATCTCAGGGTCCTGGCATCGAGCCCCACATCGGGCTCCCTGCTCAGCGGGGAGTCTGCTCCTCCCTCTCCCTCTGCCCTTCCCCCATTTGCACTCTTTCTCTCTCTCTCAAATAAATTTTTTAAATCTTTTTAAAAAAAAGACAACATTCTTTAATAAAGGAAATTATGACTATAATTTCTAATCCTTAGATGGGGCCTACACTGCTCAAACCTTTTCCTATGCACTTTTGTTTCTCCTCTATTCACAACTTCTCACAGACTCAGTTACCAGTTTAAGTATGGTTGAAGCCCTGAAGATAAAGAGCTTGCTAAATTGGAAACATAAACTGGTCAGGATAATCGCCCATTTCGGATTGCCAGAAGGATTAAGCTGTAATACTATAACCCGTGCAGAAATCTATAGCCTCCTGCATGTTGTGTAACCAGGTGGGTGTCTGACAAATGGAGATTTCAATTCTGGTTGAGTCCACAACACAGGTATGTGGAAAGCCCACAGCACTCCCCGACATTGGAAAAAACTATGGCGGTAATGAGGCTTTACTTTGAAGTTACTGGCTTGCCCTTTGCCTTTTGGGCTGTTTAGAATATTTTCCGTGTCACTCAAATATCCACTGCTTTCATATTTCTTCTGCTTTCACATTAATCCCAATAAATATCTGTAATTCACTTTTAATAAGGATTGTTGAAAACATAACCCGTCCTAGGGAGAGTATATTTCAAAATCTCTTTTAGGTTATTGGTACTCTAACACAGGAAGCTAGGACATCAGCTATAGGCTGGTGTGAAGGGAACAAAGCACCAAAGCGCTGCAGGCTTATGTAACTAACCTGCTCGTTCTAGGACTAACACCACAGAAATGTGGCCAGAGGCAAAAATTCCAGTTTCCAACTTAGATCAACTCATAGTTGATATCCAAGAGGAGGACAAGTTGATTTTTTGGTCTTAGCAATAACAATGACAAGATGGTGAATTTCCAGGTGGTAGCAATAGTCAAATTCTTGCAGATAGTTCTGGAAGAGCATTGTGATTCTAGATGGCCCACCCATTTAAATAAGAGTCCCACCAGAAGCAAATGGCACATAGGAAAGATTCAGCATCTAATTGAAGAGGAGAGAATATTGCTAAGAACCAGACAATATCAGAGTCCCGATCAAGTGGCCTAGGGATCAGAATAGAAGTTCAGGGGGCGCCTGGGTGGCACAGCAGTTAAGCGTCTGCCTTCGGCTCAGGGCGTGATCCTGGCGTTATGGGATCGAGCCCCACATCAGGCTCCTCCGCTATGAGCCTGCTTCTTCCTCTCCCATTCCCCCTGCTTGTGTTCCCTCTCTCGCTGGCTGTCTCTATCTCTGTCGAATAAATAAATAAAATCTTTAAAAAAAAAAAAGTGCCTTTAAAAAAAAAAAAAAAAAGAATAGAAGTTCAGTTCTGATTTAAAAGACAAAGAGAGTAAAAGTCCAGTCATAGAGAATGAGGGTGTTAGGCCAGGGTTCTTCTAGAAGGATATGTCAAGAAGGACAAACAGGGCCAGGATTTTATTAGGAGAAAGCTGTGAGAGGTAACGGGGAGAGAGCAGGGAGACAGGAACAGCTGTCAGATAGGGAGGTAGGTCTGAACAAAGCAAAGAGGGGAGGAAAGCTGGGTGAAGAGTCCTAGACTGCTGAGCAGTCTAAGAACGGTGTGTCAAGGCCAGGCCCTAGGAGAACTGCAGATCCAAAGTTGGGCATCAGACGAGTCCTGGGTCTATAAGGAATAGACCTGCTTAGTGTCCCTGCCGCTCTCAATCACCAGCTGGGAGCAGCCCAGACAAGCATGGATGACCTCAGTTTAAAGGCAATGAGCAGTGAGCAGCTTGGGTCCTTGGTCAGTTATGATTCCTGTAGTTGGAAAACCATGCGTTCTCATGGCTGCCAGAGCGGCCAGTGCAATAGGATGTATCAAAAGGTTTGGTGAGGGGACAAGTGAAGAGCTTCTATCAGATACTAACATTACTAAAGCGAGACTCATCCCAGACCCTGTGCTGGCCAGTGTGCACTTTCCACCCAGAGGGTAGATTGGCTCGAGGATTGGCTCAAAGACTGGCAGCAAAGTCAACAGGTTGAAACTTCTCTGTGTACAGGTGAACAGGTGCCTCTCCGTGAAGACATACTGGAAATTATTAATCCTCCTTTCCCAAATGTATATAAATTAAGGAGAGGCTCTAAGCTATCAATTTAAGACCTAGAGCTTTCAAATAAGAAAATTATAACTTCTTCAAAATTGTCCAACAAGATAATGGCAAACTCCTATCTCAACATCACTGTGCCACTTGCATCCTCAGATAACGCTATTCCTATGCAGTGTTTCATGTTATTCCCCTGACCGCTTCTCAATCGGTCTTCCTCCTGCAGAACAATCAACAGGTAATACTGGAGGCAACATAATCTGCTTCTTTCTCAGACTGCTGTTCTGCTGCAAATAGCATTTCAATGCCAATGCTTCCAGCTCCAAAACCATTATCATGCTTTCCAGTCTAAAAGTTTCAGTAAAAATGATAACACTTAGGATAGGATTCATACTTTCTGTCAACAGTTATTAAATGTTTATGCTAGAGTCTATCCCAGCCCCTAGGGATCTACCAATGAATCAGATGGAAACGGTCCCTACTGTTAAAAAGCTTACATTCTATTGGGGGAAAACAATCAATAAACAAATATACAAATTAATTTTTTAAATATCATAGAATAATAGAAAATAATACAATAATTAAAACATTTTATCTTATTCTATCTCATGTTATTACACTTATCATAGTTATCATTATATATTACATTTAATATTCATTAGAGAACAAAAGAAAGACTAGAAAGAAAGAATAAAGGGCCAAAAAAGTGATCTGGTCCAGTCCTCTAGCTTTAGACCAAAGCGACCCAGAAAATATGCAACGTTCATGGTGACCAACCCCAACAACCCCGCCACAGTAATGCGTGTACTTGTCTCAATCTCCCCGCTCCACCGCCATTCCCCTCTGCACGGACATGTCCGTGAGAGATGATCCATGCATGCTGGAACAGGAGTGCCTCCTTTGTCTCCACATCTCCTGTGACAATAGCTCACTATCAATTTATTCACACTGAAGCCCCAGTGCCCACAACTGGACCTGGCACATAGTAGGCACATATATTTTAACAAATGACGAAATGAGTTTGTGAATGAATTTAACTGAATTGAATAGCAGTCTGGGGAAATGAGGCTTGGCTGACACCAGGGGTTTTCGAATATGGGAATGCCTTGTTGAAGTAGTAAGCCATCTTTGTGGAGTGACTCAAACTCAGGAAACTTCTCAGCATCTAACTCCTCGCCTTCCCCACTGCTCCCTCAACCATGTCAGAAGGAAGACGTTTGCCAAAACCCCATGGATGTAAGTGGATCCATAACCCGAAACTAGTTTCACATTGCATAACAAATGTAGTGAATGTGTTTTGCAACCAATTCTAATGACAAAAAAAATTTTATTTGGCATAGACTTGCCTGAAAAGATAAACATAGCATATTATATTCAAAACAAAGGAAGAACGGCCCCAAGCATTCCTGTGGAAAGACATAAGTCTGTTCCAAATCCTGTGGTACAGATAGTACCCCGGCAGATAAAGTTAATCACTGTTCTGTGTCACTAATAAGGAAACACTTAGAAAGGGGTCATCAGGTTAAATCCACATTCACTTACGGAACTCCTGTTGAATACCCAGCTCTCCACTAAGCGTTGAGGAAGATAAAATTAAAAGTATACATGAGAGGAAATACAAAATCTCTCTACAGAGGTCATTAACATTCATGAGACACTTAGCAGACAATCCCTGGAAGTCTGCAATGCTAAGTAGTGTGGGACACAGTGTTTGATCTCTGGGAGCTCAGCAGCAACGAGTGCAGGTGCTAGGAAGCCTTCTTGGGGACAGTGGAGTTTGTTCTGGGTCTTGACCCACCAATAGGACTTGTTGGACAAAATGAAAGTGGAAGGGCCCCCACCCCCAGCATCTGAAAGACAAGAAGGACTGTGGTATGCGTGGTGGGCATTCAGGTGCTAGACATCCTGGCAGGCAGGGTATGTGCAGAGAAGTGATGAGAGCAGTGTGAATGCCAGTGGGGCACAGCTGTCGACCCCTAAAGAGGGGCTCAACATAACCGGTGGATTAGGAAGATTAATTTCCCTGACACGATTTGAAGTCCCAACTTGAGAAGAACAATCCCTGAGAAGGAGAAAGAAACTCACTGCTACGAGCGAAAGATCTCCACGACAAGAATCAAGTTGAGCTTAAGTTCACCGGATGAGCAGCGTGGTGTCAAGAAGAGGAAGTAGTCACTGGACAAAGGAAAAGGGGCCCTGCCCTTCTGGCCCTTAAGCCTTCCTCCCGTGGCCCAGGGGATCATCCTGGCCAACACGAGAGGTCACTGCAAGGTGATGCACCGTCGTATCTGGTTATTGAAGGAAACTTCAAGAAAGGGAAGGCTAAATCTTTTTCTCTGTCTCCCTCCTTCTATCCTTGGGATAAGACAGAACCAATGAGGCATGGGCCCAGACAAGGGTGTGCAGGAGTATGTCTGTGGTAAGAACAGTTCTGGAGATGTGATAGAATGAAGCCAGGCATCCGGAAATCATAAGAAATCAAGATCCCTGCATACAGTTGTAGATCCTCGAAAACTCCCTTAGATTCAGCAAAATACAATAATGAGAATAACAAGATATAACATGATCTGGAAAATCTCCCCAGATCCTCACGCATTCTGCAATAATCAGCTTGTCTGGCGAGCACCAGGCTTCCCACACTTTACCATGAGGTCCAAAGTAAATTCCCTCATGTCCTCCAAACTCCTCGTCTGTTACCCGGGGAAGCCAAGTAACAGGCACGCTGTGTAAACCACTCCTGCTCAGTCTGGTATTCAAACCACAAACTACTTATGGAATTTGAAAACTGGGGAACCAAAGTCTATAAAAAAAATCCAAGAGCCTGGCCAGGTAGTTGCTGCTGTCCCATCATCTTGTAACACACTTAGTCACTTTGAAGGGAGGGACGGATTTTACAACCCTCTTAAAGTCCTTGCAGCCCCTTCAAGAGATGGAACTCTGTATTTCCAAAACACACTATAATCCCTGAGTAGCTGAACAATCATTTAATAAAAACATACTTACTGAACACCTGCTATGTGCTTAGCGGTGCCCTAGGTAGAGGGATAGGAAGATGAGTAAGGCATGGTTTTTGAGGTAAAGAAGCTCACCACCTAATGGTTCAAATAGTGCACAGGTGAAGAGTAGTTTAGAAAGAAAACATACAAAGACCAACAGTTACTGGAAAGATGCTCAACATTACCAGTCGTCGAAGAAATGCAAATCAAAACCACAGTAAGACTCATCTCACACCTGTCAGAATGGTTTATGAAAAAGACAAATAATAAGTATTGGCAAGGAATAGAGAAAAGGGAGCCCCTGGGCACTGTTGGTGGGCATGTAAATTGATATGGCCACTCTGGAAAACAGTATGGAGATTCCTCAAAAAATTAAAAATAGAACTACCATACGATCTAGCAATTGCACTTCTGGATATTTACCCAAGGAAAATAAAAACAATAATTCGAAAAGATATGCACCCCATGTTCATTGCAGCATTATTTACAATAGCCAAGGTATGCAAACAACCTAAGGCCCACTGATGAATGAATGGATAAAGAAAATGTGCCGTGTGTGTGTGTGTGTGTGTGTGTGTGTGTGTGTGTGTGTGTACACACAATGGAATATTATTCAGCCATAAAAAAGAATGAAATTTTGCCATTCGTGACAACTTGGATCAAACATGAGGGCATTATGCTAAGTGAAATAAGTCATATAGAGTAAGACCAATACCATGATCTCATTTATATGCGGAACCTTAAAGAACAAAAACAAACAACCAAACAAATTAAAAAAAAAAAAAACCCGAGCTCATAGACACAGAGAACAGATTGGTGGTTGCCAGAGGTGAGGAATAAGCAGCAGGGAAAATGGGTGAAGGGGTCAAAAGGTACAAATTTCCAGTTATAAGATAAATAAGCTGTAAGTATGTAATACACAGCATGGTGACTTTGGCTAATAATACTATATCGTATATGTGAAAATTGCCGAGAGTAAATCTTAAAAGCTCTCATTATAAGAAAAGATTTTTGAAACTATGTGTGGTGACAGATGTTAACTAGACTTACTGTGGTGATCATTTTGCAATATACAAAAATATTAAATCATATCTATACCTGAAGCCAATATGTTATACTTCAATTATGCATCAATTAAAAAAAATGTATACTTCTTACAGTAAAATAATAATAATAATTTAGAATGCTGTCAAACTGACTAGAAAAAGATTCAGAGGTCAGAAAAGAGAGAGCCTGGCGGAACCTGGAATTTGGGGGAAAACTACTCACAGTACGTCAGCACCCACATGAGTGCAAAACCCCTAAACACGCTGGGAAACAAGCCCGATTGGAAACATTTGCTCTGAGTCAGAGCCTTGGGGAAACAATTAAGGAAAGGTGTGTTTGCATCATTTAAGAAAATGGTTCTCCTTGGTAGACTTGTCTTCTTATAACGGAGAACAACTCAATAAGTAAAAATGAGTCTTACAGAAGATTATTTTGCACTTATACTATAAGAAGTTTCCAGGAAACAGACTCTACTCTAGGACAGTAGCCACCAGAAAGCGAGTCAGCAGTGTCTGTAGAGGCCTCTGGGATGAAACCTGAACTAGGGTAAGAGCATCTCTTATAATAAGTAAGGTGGCCGTACCATTTTTCAATTAAACCAGACGACGTTTGTGAGTGAGAGCATGAGAGAGGGCACTGTTAATAAGGATGCCAGCACAGCAGTTCCAAGACTTTGTGGAGTAAACCAGGATGCATGGCCACCCTGCTTATGGAAAAGTACCCTCTCCACCAACCTGACCTTTCTCTAATGCTCAAAGTTCCATTAGAAAGACATTCCTTTTGGTTTAAGACAGTGCTGTCTCTTAAAAGTCTCCCTTTCATGAGTTGCCATATCAACCCTTTCTTAGTCATTCACCACTTAGTGTGACTCTTATTCAGATCCCTTGCAAAGAGACATCATTACCTGGAGAGAAGCTTTGAAAGGTTCCAGTGGGAGAGACACCTCCCTCGGACTCACACATTCCTGGGCACTCTCCCAGGTGCATGCACTGCTCCTGTGGTCCCCAAGGCTGACAGGGCTTTTCCTCTCTCTCTCACTACATTTTTTTTTCCTCGCCCTTCAAGACTTAACTCAAACATTGATGCAACTGCAAATCTTTCTCTAGTCCCTTCCCACGGGGTAAACTCTTTACCTTTCTGAGTTCGGAAGACCCTTGCACAAGCCTCTGTTATTGTGCTGACCATCATCAAACTTGTATCGGCAACAGCAATGTGTGTGGCTTAGTCCCATCTTTATGTTCTACCACAATCCCTGGCACCCAATACACAGTCCGTGCGCGTTCATTCCTTCCCCCCACCTTTGTTCCCCTTGAGGGGAGCCGGCAAAGCGTCACAGCCCCGTCGCCTGTCAGCTATGCGACCCTGTGCAGCTTAACCTCTCTAAATCTCCATTTTTCCTCTAAAAATGGAGACAGTAATATACCTGACTCCCCAAGTCCTTAAAAAATAAATGACATAATGTATCTAAAATGCTTAGCTCACTGCCTGGTACACAGTGAGTGAACAGTCAACACAAACAATAGTGGTTATTATTAGTGGCAAACCCCAATGCCACCCCGTCATTTCCTGAGGGCCAGTCACGGTGGGAAACATTTTACGTGCTGTATCCTGGAGTCTGCAACAGAACAATGCATTCCCAGGGGCCGGTACTCTGTCCTCTTTTTGTGGTTGTTGCATCGCAATGCCTCAAACAGTGCCTGGCACGTTGTAAGTGCTCAATTAATATTTGTCGGACAACCCACTGAAGTGTTACCTTTTCCGTGCTTTCTAAAGTAGGTATTCTCATTACACTCATTTCATAAGCTATTGGAAAAGACACACCATAAAGTCATAAACCTTTGCTGGTTTAACTAACTTGAACAGCTCAGTTTCTTCATTAGCAAATTGAGAATCATGGTAATAATTATCTTACAAGGAAGGGTGTTCCGAGATAACAAATGGAAAGAAAACACTTTCTAAATAGTTGCTAGTATTCCACAAGTAGTCCTTAATCTCAGTCTGATCTTCATCCTGATCTTGGAAATCTAGTGTGAACCTCGGGGTGCTGTCAGCCTCAGTGGTTTGAGCTACAGAAAAAGAGCGGGGTACTTTGAGGACAGGGAGAGCTGGGATCAACCAGGAGACAGACTCCCCACTCACGGGGAGGTAGAGGAGCCCTGGAATACCTTCTCCCTGGTCTTAACACTTTTCTGCTTCCTGGTCCTCCATAGTGCCCAGGGTCAGAGCTCAAGAGGCATTTCCAGGGCACTTTGAAAAATGCGCTCCCATTGCTTCTCAGTCCTGCTCAACTTAATCTATTAGGTAACTCTGGGGACATTATCACTCATCTCATTAAACCTGGAGTACCCCTACTTATGTCCCTAAAGATGCTGTCAAACTGCGGGAGCTTAGAGGGGAAAGATCCCCAAGCTCACGACTTCCCTGATCAGTTTTGGGCAATAGACATTTCTTCAGTCTTGTTAAGTCACAACCACACTCTTAATTCAGAAAATGGAAGATCCAGTCTCTCCTGTAATAATCGAAAACTTGGACTTCATTTAAAGTGCTAATGCTTTCTCTAGTACCTCCACCTGGCCCTGCTGCCGGAGAAAACCAAGGTTCTGGAAGAGGGCACGAAGCTTTTCTTTACCACTTTATGCTTCCACTCTTCCTCCCCATGATGCCGATGGGAGATTTCTGAGGCTTCCAGAAAGGCCCGGAAGGGAGTAGAAGGAGGGAAGGGAAAGAGAGGTTAATAAAGGCCAAGCAGGGGGCAGGGTGGGGTGGGGTGGAGCTCTAGATTCATTGGTATTATCATATTGCCGTTACCAGGTCTCTGGGCAGGTCGATGTTTAAAACTAGTTCTTACTTGCATGGATGTCTTGGCTTATACTTCAGGGGCCCCCAAACAAGGATGACCTCTCCCCAGTAGTTCTCTTGACGGGGAAGAATGGACCCTATCCTGGCAGACACTTCTGTAGCCCTATTAGACAGGACCTAATATGGCCCCATATTTGCTCTTTCTTGGTGAATCACATTTGGCCCCCAGGAAACCCTTATACATGCTTTGTCTCGATAAACTCTGGGAGTGCTGGCCCAACACAACATAAACGCAACTCCCTGCTGCAGTTAGCCAGCCCAAATCCCATCCTCTCGATTTCCCAGGCAAGATCAGGTAGACGAAAATTCCACGGAGCCCCAAAACTGCTCTCCAAGTGTTGGGATTGAGCTCCTCGCCTTCTGTTTGTCTCAAGAAGCAGGTCTTTTGATTCCACTTCTTTGATGGGAAAAGGACACACCGCACACCGACAGCTCTTTCCAAAGAGATCTACTCCAAAGATTCTCTCTCATGCTCCCCATTTTTGACTCTCTTATACTCTCAGTTCTATTAGCTGAAACTTCCTATTGAACGAGTGGCTCTCAGCAGCAAATCAAATCAACTTTTGGACAATTGGATATGTCAAACCAGAAAGGTCCTCTTTAGCGATTTAAATGCATTTGTGTCATCTTTGGCTTATATTTTCTATTTTTGAAAAGGTTTACTGAAGCTTATTCAGTAAATTAAAAGATTTGTGGAATGTTGAAAAGACTTTAGTAATTATCTAGTTCAATTTGTTTATCTTACAGAGGAGAGATCAGAAGGCCGGTAAGAATGATCACAAAATATACAACCAAAAGAATAAATCACTGAGGATTGATTATATTACTATTAGAGAAGAACAGAGTAGATTGAAGTATTCTAAGAATATGGGAATGGCTTCCATTTAATACACATAACCCACTGGGCTAGACATTGCCTAGTGACACCCGGCACATCGTCCCTGCCCCCCCTTGGGTTCCCTCTTCCATCACAAGGACTGGAAGGCTAAAAACTATATTTCTAAGACTTCCTTGCAGTTAGGGCTTGGATGCAATTTAGGTTTTTCCAGTGAGATAATGGCCATGTGGGCTTGGAAGCAGAGGCTGAGTTTCTGTGACTGTGTTGATCTGTAATCATTTTCCAACAGGTGTGTTTACATCAGCCAAACTCCATATCCCACGCTCTGGAGATGCCTGTAGTGACAACAGCAAGTCCTGTCCATGGGATGGCAGCTCTAGAGGTGTGATCTTACAAGGCCTACGGCAAGCAGACCCCTTGTTTCTGCTCCTCATCAGTCTTTCGGTCCATTACACCTAACTCCTGTACTAAGTCCCTTTCTTTGTGGTTACTGCTTTCTGCACTAAATCAAGAGCAAATATGCATATAAATCACAACATGAAACCTCAAAGATCGAAGGACCTTCTTTGAGGCATCAAGTCTATAATCAGTCAACAGGTTCCCAAACAGCTACTTCCTAAATATTTCTTATGTCTCTCTATTCTCCATTCCCCTGACACTGCTCTACTTTAGGCCTCAGCATCTCCGTTCTAGACTATTGAAATTACCTCCTGGTACCCCTGATTCTAACCACTTTCCATATGAATCTAGCTGTTTAGCTAGATATCTGTTCTTTCTAGCTTCCATATGAATCTGATCTTTTCTGATCTTGTCACTTCCTTGCTCAGAATTCTTGAATGGGCCATGATAACCTAGCAGATGGCATGCAATCCATTGAGTGCAGCACTTCAATATCCTTCAGAATCTGGGCCCTGCATGTCCAGTTTACCTTCTGCTATCCCCATTACCTGTGGCTTCAGCAACACAGAACTAATTGTAGCTCGCTCTATCAAGTTCTCCTACTTCTCCGTGCATTTGCACATACTTTTCTCTCTGCTTGTTGTGTTGCTCCTTGACTACCTGGCAGGCATCTATTCTTCCTTCAAGACTCAGTTCTCTTCTCACTTCCTCTTGAAACCTCTCATTCTTCTCTTAGGTGCACTCATGTTCCTGCCTGAGTGCTGGCACTCACTGAATCAAACTTCCATTGCGACATCGATCATCTCTCTCCATTAGACTCTTTGCTTCTGGATGGACAGCACTGAGTCTTTTCATCTTTGAATCCTCAAGAGACTACTATAACACATGACATGTGGTAAGTACTGAGACGGAAGGAAGGGCAGGAGGGAGGAAGGGGGAGAAGGAGATGGAGAGACGCAGGAAAAGGGGGAAGAAGTGGGAGGGAGCCAGAAACAAGTTTCAGTGACTTTACAGTTCACTAGTTTTACAAACTCAACATCTCCAAGTGTTAGCTCAGCTCCTCACATCATGCACTCCTAAGTTTCCAGAAAATTGAGGGTTCTTTTCACTATTAGCCTAACAAACAGGCCAGGTGCACAGCCTTTGTTTATATATTCTATAGTTCCAAACCAAAAATAAATAAAAGAACCATTGTTCCTTTAATCTCCCAGAGGTTTCACCTTACAGCTTCAGTGAACAATATCAGTTACTCTCATTTTTTGGAACCAGGACCAGGGACCTCATTCTTGCCCTTCCCCTGTCCCCTTCCTCCTCTGCTTCCCCATCCCTTCCCCTGTTCTGCTATCCCTACCACACTCAGTCCTTCTCTTCCAGGTTTTACCAGGGCTCTACACCATGAAATATACAAGGAAAGAGGAATTTTTACTTTAAGACTAATAACTCCTCCCCCTTCCTCAGTTTTTACATCAAAAGACATTGTCAAACGCCATCTTCTTCTACATTTAAAGAACTGTTGGTTCTCTGGGGGAAAGGAAGGCAGTTCATTGAGACTAAGACCCCATAGAGCCAAGAATTCAAAGTGAGTAGGGATTATTTGGAACAGCGGATTTCGTGCAGAAGCCCTGAGTCCTGGTTCCAACTTCTTTACTTGTCAGCTGTGAGATGTAGAAGAAGTCATTTCTAAGCTTCTTGGGGTGACTATTATTACATTTGTTATTGAGAACATTAGATTGATGAACTTCAAGGTCCTTCCTGCTCCAATAGTCACTGACTCTGCTATTTTGGGTGTCTTGAGTAACCAGGAGAAGAAGCCAGATTTATTATCTTACTATAGCAAAAGTGGTAAAAATAATAAGCATAACTTGCTAATGTGCATCTATGTCTTCTTGTATTAAGGTGAGGAACCGACGCACAAACCTGGGTTGATTCTTCTTACCGAAAAATCCCAAGTATTCAGGGACACTCTTCTGAAGGAGCTCTCTGCAGACCTTCTTTCTGGCGACCATGGGGAAGAGAGTGGCCATTGTCGGAGCTGGTGTCAGCGGCTTGGCCTCCATCCGATGCTGCCTGGAAGAGGGGCTGGAGCCCACCTGCTTTGAGAGGAGCAATGATGTTGGAGGCCTCTGGAAATTCTCGGTGAGTGGGACGTTATTGGGATACAAACAGAAGGGAGATGGGTTGCTCTGTAAATCAAGTCTGATCAGTTCTCTTCAGACTGGGGAGGTAGGTCACCAAAGCTCCAGGTCTGGAAAGTAAAATTCGATCTCTCCCATCATGCTATTGTCCAGTCACTCAAAACTACTTCACACCAGCTCATGAAACACTGTTACCTGCGTAACAGAGCCCAGATCTTGAGGCTATAAAGGGTGCTAATGTCAGGAATTTATAACAAAAACAAAAACGTATCACTGCCTTCCCCCTGTAACTGAAAGGATTCTATCCCCATTCACTATGGCTCAGAAAACCTAGCAACATGGGGGGGAGGAGAAAGAGAAAAAATTAGACCAAAGTCAGAAGCTCTGAGTTATAGTCTCAACCTTAGGTTTCCTGGGAAAATTAATTTTAGGCAAGTCATTTTTTTCTTTCTGGACTTCAAATGCTCATTTGTCAAATGCCTAGGTTGGAGATTAGGTTTCCTCTAATACGCCTTCCAAATGTAATGGGATGTGATGCTATAATTCACTCATGTCTATTGCAAAGACATTGTAAGTTATGATAAATGATGATTGTGCATGTTGTGTGTGTGGTTATTGAATACTCTGTGAACTCCAAAACCAGAGAGAAAAATGATTGTCCTTACCATTCAGACTCATTGTTGGACAAATGATATAATCAGAAACTATTCACTATAAAACAATTTTTAAATTTTGAAAGCCAGGTTGGGGAAACTTCTATCTTTTCTGTCCTGAATTTCCCAGCCATTGTGATTGGATGTAAATGATACATATTTGACGTGAAGACATTATATCCACACCATTTGCCTTGTAACCAAATTCTGTCTTGGGCTCAGTGCTTGCCCAGACCTCAACAACATGCTGCTCTGATAGAATATATCAGTACTAACTTAAGACGTATTTGTATTCATCTCAAGAGGCTTTTTTTTTTAAGTGAGAGGTCCTATCATCCTGAATGTATCATACGAGATATAAGATCATTTCCATTAGGAAATAATCAAGAGCTATTTTTTTAAGGATGCGATTTTCTTTATTTACATTTGTTCAGGGAGATGTGGCCAGCTTAGGCTAAATCATGAAATGGTTCTCTATGATCTTATCAGCAACAATTAAATGCTGCCTGAACATCTATTTTGGCAGAGTTTTGTGCCAGGTCCTGAGATGAAAAATATGTGACATAATTACTCTACAGAAACGTTTTCAAATCCACTTGGTGAAGTAAGCCATAATACAGGTTCACAATCCTTTGATGGAAAATGGGCAAAAATTCGTTTGATGTCTAAATCTTTCCCGAAGTCATATGGTTAGAAAACATGAGTTGAATTTGACATTAGGCTACTTATAATCTTTATTTGTGCCAGTTTGTGTTTCACTGCAGAAATTTTCTTGTATTTGATTATAGGGTGCTGTCCCAGATCTCACTAGAAGCGTTATGGAGAAAAATCCAAAAATCTACAAATTCCAAAATATATCTAGCCCTAAGAATTTCAAATAAGAGGTTATAAAACTGTGCAACAGTGAGATAGCCCTTGGTGATTGTCAACTTAATGAATGAGTGCCTGGAGATTTAGAAGGGGGTGAGGGGAGGGGGGTTGCTACTAAAATGTTAGCAGGTGAAGGGAAATTTCCTGCAAGGAGAGCTCTTAGCTGAGACTCAAAGGGTGTTCTCAGACAACAAAAGTAAAAGATTATTACGTGACACAGCTCCAGAGAGTGACATTCCCACTGTAGTCTGTGAATGACAGCCCATAGATAGTCACCCACAGCGTGCAGGACCAGGTGGGAGAGGTTTCTAGGTGGGAATGACCAGCATGAAAGGCACAGAGGAGGCAGTAAACAGGGAATACCCAGGGATCTTTAAGTTAACTCATGCAGCCAGATCACGGAGTTTATTGAAGGAGGCAAGAGATGGCAGATCAATAAAATGCAAAGGCAGGTCTGGGTTATCCACAAGACGGGGTATCTCTTCCCCATAAGGTCACTGGTTATAAGCAGAATCATACTTCACAGCCCTATGGGCATGTAAGCACATAAAAACACCCTAAACTTTAGTCCCTTCCATACACTGTACTGCTTTCTTCTTTTCTAAGGAAAGTTGCTTGGTACATACAATCCATTCTCAGAAAGGGATTTTTGAAAAACGTGTTACATAAGCTTTTATCTTGCAAGTCCTGTTAGGCAGAAAGTATCCCGAAAGAAAGAAACCTGATAATTCTGAACTTTTGACCGTGAGATTGTTCTGCAAAATGGAAACCAAATGAGGTTTAAACACTAGCAGGCTGAATGTGAGCATGTTTTAAGTTTCCTATCCTCCAGCATTAAGGCCTCATCTCCTCAAAAGGCTTTCATGCTTCTGCTACACAAAAGGGCAGAACAATGGAACCAGAACTATCTGGCCCTTTGTTCCACTCACCCATTCATTTACTCACTCCACAAATACACTGGGAGTACACTACGCATAGGATACAATGTAAGGGTGTGGCTGCAGATAAGATAGGGCAGGCAGCCAGCGTTTTAAAATCAGAGAAAACAAGTCTTAGACTAACTATAATATAAGTGAGTATGTGATTAGGGCAGTAAAGACAATCAGGGCTTGGTGGAGGTAGAGACAGGATGACTTCCGGTTGGTAAGAAAGAGGCAAGGAAAGGCGTGACAGAGGGGGCAACTTTTGAGCTGGTCCTTGAGGGTATATTTGGACAAGTAGAAATGGGATTGACAAGCAGAGATGGAATCTGGAAGAAGATCAAGGCAGACTGCTGACATGCAGGCACAACATTCTCGAATTAGCCTCTGACCTCGCCCTCCGGTTGCTGACGTTCTAGTGGGGAAGATGAGACATGAACACAGCGATAACCCAAGACAGGCCACGATAATGTGACCGCGACTGCTTGGATCTCTGGGTCTAGGGCAAGAGCTCTCAGCCAGAGGCAGAGTCTGAGCTGAACTTCCTCCTTACCCATTCAAGCCACACCACATGCTGAAATTGAAAATATGAGCTCTCTGAAGTAATGGCCTGTTGTTATATAACACATCTGTTTTCCTTTGTGTGTCGAAGAGCCCTTTAGGGAAAATTCCAAGGAGCTATAGGGTACATATTCTTCCTCCTCCTGTTATAATTGGCTGGGGTCAAGAGGCAGAAGAGCCGAGATTCATTCATGATGGAAATAATCCAAGGTCTTACCCTCTCTGTTTCCCGGAGCAGTCTTATATTTCTTTAACCAGTCCCCTGGCTGAAGCTCAGGCCTCCCTCCCTTCAGTGCACCGCTGAGAGCCCTCCCTCCCACTTCTCCTTCTCACAAACACCCACCAAAGGTATGGCTTTGAGCGAATGGGAAAGACTCAAGTCTGAAAATCTGCCCGGCACGAGCCATCACTCTTTTTCTCACCTTAGCAGAAATTTCAAAGTGAGGCTTACGAAAGTTAAAATCTCTGAGCCTGGCTAATTATGAGAAACACAGCAACCGTGACTAGAGGAAGTTTTGTTTTCAAACGGAGGCCTCAAGCCTCCCCACCCCAGGCGCAAGCCTGTCGGTCCTTTCCAGCACCTTTGTCTGACCTCTTGCCGAGGTCAGTATGGGGCTGGAGGGAGATATATCTTGAAACCAGCAGGAACATGTCATTCCAACCCTTCCCCGCGTTTCAAAGAGGTTCTTTTGGGTTTGGGGGAAACAGAGGCTGCCAGCTTTTTAATGTACTTTCAAGGCAGCACATTATGTGAACTTTCATCCTGTCCTTAAAACAGAAAGGAGATGTTTGGTTTCCATTTAGCCTTCAACTACTTCTCGAAAAGAGGCCAAAATGACACAGTGGCTTCATGATGGAGTAGCAAGGTTTAAGACAAGTTCCGAGGCTTCTGGTGTCCTGTGTCTGTTTGGTGAGGGGTGAGTACCCCTAACCGGCGACGGAGGAACTCCTCAAGCACAGAGTTCGTTTCAAATAGAGCAGTGGCTCTGAAAGCGCGGCTCCTGGACCAGCAGCGTCAGCACTGCCTGGAACTGTGGGAAATGCAGATTCTCAGGCCCCAGCCTAGACACACTGAATCAGAAATTCTGCAGGTGGGGCCTATGCATCTGTGCTCTAAGGGGCCCTGCAGCTGATTCTCACTAGACCAAATAAACAAACCCTCCACTTCAAGAGAAGGTTCTGTTGCTGGTGAGTGTTCACTGAATGCCATAGAGCTGAGCAAATAGACTAAAAATGCTGCCTCCTTTGGACCATTTAGGTTTTTGTGTTGTTGTTTTTATTTTTAACATGAGCCTGACATCAGAACAGTTGCTGTGATTGGAAAAAGAAAGAAAACTCTATGGGACTATGAACACAGAGCTAACATGGGGGTAATTCAAGTAAGAGAACCCCAGCTCTGTGCCAGGTGCTGTGCTAAGGGCTTTCTTTTCCACATCTTACAGAGAGCTCTGAATTGTTTTAATGTCTTTTTTTTTTTTTTTTTTTTTTTTTTTACGTATTAGAAAGGTTTCGGTCAAACTAAAATTGAATACTCACTGAGGGGAACGTCATTCTTGGCTTCCTTTTTAAGCTTTATTCTTCTTCCTAGAACCATGCAGAAGAAGGCAGAGCCAGCATTTACCAGTCTGTATTCACCAACTCTTCCAAAGAGATGATGTGCTTTCCAGACTTCCCTTATCCTGATGATTACCCCAACTATATGCACCACAGCAAACTCCAGGAATACATAAGGACATTTGCTCAAAAGAAGAATCTTTTAAGATACATACAGTTTGAGGTAAGGGCCTTATAACTGGTGCTGTTGATCTCAGTATGTTTATCGATTGGGGGGGAAGCAAGGATATAGTATTATTCTGTTCTAGAAATGAGAGCCAAATATTTGGAGAGCTCACCAATCAAATGTTGGTTTGGTTTATAACGTATTCATGTATTGGGGGTTTTTTTCTCCCTAAACATGTTCTCCACTAGTCTCTGAGAGCTTTTAGCATACAATAGAAAATATTAGAAAAGACTCTACCATCATAGTACATTCCACCCTCATACTGTTGTGTTTTAGAGACATTCCCAAATTGTCTAGTCCATAATTAGACTTCTTGGGTTCAATGCCAATGAACTGTGGTTCAAGAAGCCATGGCATTCTTTAGAAGTTGTGCCATTATGAGGAGAGTAAACATTGAAATGAATGACGAACATAGTCATTGCTCTCATCCTTCACCCACTTAGTTCCTTAGACTAGCTGTTTATAACAGAGATGCCTTGGCTCCTTAAGTAACAATAATACTTTGCATTTGTTTAGAATTCTTAATCTCAATTCATTACTGTTAAATGCAAAGCATATATATGTAGTGAGAAAAATAATCAACAAAGTTATGAATTGGGATTATATTTAATATAATTTCATTTATTTATTATTTTATTTTTATATTTAATATAATTTTACATATATTCACATAATAGTCATGCTATGGAAGTGACTAATATTTCCAAGTGACTAATATTCCAAGTGACTAATAATACAGAGAGTATCTGTACATTGCAAAGGAGAAATAAGGACTGATAACCCTGAGGCATCCCCATATTTATGGAATTGATAGAAAATGTGGTCAGAGAGAAAGAAGCCACGAATGTCGGTTGAGGGCGGCAGTAAGCAAATGACATGGCATCTTTCACAAGAATATTCAGTGTAATTTACCCCAGATCTACTAACTAGATGTCAAAAAAGTAAATATGCTCCACTGAGTAATTTTCCTTGGGAGATTTGAAGAATCACTATGACTCCTTATTTTAATGGTTTCCCTTATATTTCTCAATGATCAGGTGAGCTCATGACAATTATTTCCTCTACAGAAACACTGTGAGAAAATTAAAACCCATAGAATTGTAAATAGAAGGAATTTCTTTCTGTTTTCTTTAAGACCCTGGTTTCTAGTATAAAGAAATGTCCCAACTTCTTAGTCACTGGACAATGGGAAGTTGTTTCAGAAAAGGATGGGAAAGAGGAATCTGCTATTTTTGATGCTGTAATGATTTGTTCAGGACATCATGTATACCCCAATCTACCAATTGATTCCTTTCCTGGTAAGTGTGGAAAATATACAATAGTCTGGGGACTTATACGCAAACATCAAGGGTTGAGAGAGATCTTTCCATAGATTGTATGTAATAATTATCCTTAAGTTTCCAAAAATTTCAAAACAAAATTTTAAAGTGTGATGATATGTGAAATACAGTAATAATTGGCCTCCTAAACCCTTATGCTAAAATTTTGAATCAAGGACCTGCAAGTCAGAGATCAGATGAAGACCTGCAGAGGAAGTGCTTGTATAGAGGAAGGGCTGTTAGAAGTCATCTATAGGCACGTTTTGCAAATTTCGGTGTGTGTGTGTGTGTGTGTGTGTGTGTGTGTGTGTGTAGTGGCATACTCCATTACTATACAAAAGCGCCAAAGGTCAAGTAAATACAATACACGAGCAAACTTCCTGTCCCCTTCCTTCCTTCCTTCCTTCCTTCCTTCCTTCCTTCCTTCCTTCTTTCCTTGCAACAGGAACACATGTCCACTGTAAAATCTGCAGGCATGCTGTTCATAGGCCAAGATAATTAAAAGAGTAAGACTCAGGAAGAAGAGAAGATTAAAAGCATGAAGGTCAAGAGGCAGTATATTTGGGGGCTCTGAGTGTAGCCTTAGAACACTCGGCCTCAACCTCTTATTCCACTAGTTCCTTACCGTGTGACCTAAGATGAGTCAGCTTAATTTCTTTGTCTTGATTTCCTTGTCTTTTAAAATGGAGATACTAGTATCAGCCACTCAGAGATGTTATCAAAATTAAATGGTTAAACTGTAAATCCTTTAGCAGAGGGCCTAGCCCACAGTAAGTACTCAATAAATATTAGCTATTATTACTATCAAACTGTAAGATCCCATACTGTAAGTTTTTTAAAGCACTGTAAATACTTAGTTTGGGGGTTAGTGTCAAAAAAACCCAGAACATGTCCATTGTGTAAATAGACAAAGGATAAGTGTATTCCAACCAGGAAACTTTTTTTAAAAATTAAGACTGATAATAGGAATTTTTTTAAAAATGAGAACAGTGAGTCTTCATCATTTCTTCTGAAAATCAACTCAAACCACTCCTCATGTTCCACTTAGGCCTACAGCAGTTTCAAGGCCACTACCTCCACAGCAGGGACTATAAGGACCCGGAAGCCTTCAAGGGGAAAAGGGTCCTTGTGATCGGCCTGGGGAACTCAGGATCTGACATTGCGGTGGAGCTCAGTCGTCTGGCTGCACAGGTACACTTTGAGAAACAAACCTGGGGTACAGCTGTGCTCTTAAATCAAAGCTTAGGCACCGAGGCTCACGTTAGCCATGTCGTTCAACAAGGGATCCACCTATTGCATGTGCCCATTGAATCAAGGAGGACTTGAGACATTCTCCCTGTGAAGCAAGGTAATGTGGCCCAGGCTAGCAAGGAAGTCCATTCTGCCGGACCCAGAGGTAAGTCTACGTGTGTATATATGTATATATAAGAGTGCATTTTTTTATTTAATTTTGTGTTCTGATCACCTCTAAGCAAACTGTTGCTAGTCTGGATCCACCTTTATTTATTTAAGACTATGTCTGATCACCTACCATACAAAAGGCATTGTGCTTATCATTCTGAAGGTCTGGAAGACACGTACAATTTGGTTCTTACTGTCATTTATCCACTCAACAGCCAGTGCTCAACAAACACTGGGCACATGTTATATGCCAGAACTACGTGTCAGACTAGAAATAAACACAGAGGGGCGCCTGGGTGGCACAGCGGTTAGGCGTCTGCTTTCGGCTCAGGGCGTGATCCCAGCGTTGTGGGATTGAGCCCCACATCAGGCTCCTCTGCTATGAGCCTGTGTCTTCCTCTCCCACTCCCCCTGCTTGTGTTCCCTCTCTCGCTGGCTGTCTCTATCTCTGTCGAATAAATAAATAAAATCTTTAAAAAAAAAAAAAAGAAATAAACACAGAAATAAGTCAGACTACTTCTTGACTTCCAGGAGCAGTCAGTGGGTGGAGGTGAGATGACAGGCACTAAAGAAGGTAATAAAATCTCAGTGACATTAGGTGTGGCAATGGCAGCACCATAAAAAGAGAACCTAGCTTAGCATGGATTAAGTCGAGGAAGGCTTCCCGAAAGACTCTAAGCTAAATCATCCATGACCAACAGACCTTGAAGAACTTAACCTATTTTTAAGGAAACATGTGCTCAATAAACAAATTGTTAAGTGTATGTAAATAAAACCTAAGGAATTCTTTGAAGTTCAATTCCCTTGGGTTGTCACAGAAGTGGCATTATAGACAAGCAGCTGGGCTTGTCTCAGAGCCGAGACAGCTGCCATGATTTGGGTGCCTAGCAGAGGTCGCGGAGTGGGTGTGAAAGAAGGACTGGAAGAGGAGACTTTAGACTGAGAACTGAATTAACTCTTTGGCATCTCTCCAGCCTAATTTCAGATAGAGATTTAGCTACATTTCTCCCACCCAATCCGGCAACTACCACCACCCGCCACCACTGAGGCTCTGGACCGGCTGGTCCCCACCAGTCCTACCATCGATGTCTCTGACTCTGAAGATTAGGCCCGTCACAATTGAATACACAGCCCTCTTGTTCCAAGATGACAAGTTCTCATTATTTCAACAACTGTGCACTAGCACTCTGGGGTATAGAGAGGCAGAGTAGTTCTGTCTCTACCTAGTTTCAATCATGGATTATTCATCTTGACCCAACTCTTTAGAAATGCTCCTGCCTGGATATTGAGGGAAATGTATGGAGATGTCGCCAGAACATGTCCATCATGTAATATCTACTTCTTTCTTACAGAGTGACATTGAAATCCATGTTGCCTTCCCCCACCAGGTCATTATCAGCAGCAGAAGTGGTTCCTGGGTCATGAGCCGGGTTTGGAATGATGGCTATCCTTGGGACATGGTATACGTGACCCGTTTTGCAACCTTCCTCCGGAATGCCCTTCCTTCATTTGTCTCTGACTGGTTGTATGTCAAGAAGATGAACACTTGGTTTAAGCATGAGAACTACGGCCTGATGCCTTTAAATGGGTACTACGAGTAACTCCTGTTGTATCATCCAAAAAAGTGGGGCACTAGCTTCATTTGAAGTTGTTCTCTCTAGGTCTAACTTTAGTCATCTCGCTGAGGTTATTGGGATTAAACTGAGGACTGCATAAGTGACACAGTATACTCGGAGATCATGCATGGGGTGAAAATCTTACTGAAATGACTCTAGTGGGGAAAGGTATATGGGAAAATACAAAATGGCAAAGGAGCAGGCAGCTAGCTAGATCCCCCTGACATGCAAGATTCATTTATGGTAGCTACGAGCTATAGCATAGAAT
Source organism: Ursus americanus (assembly GCF_024610735.1). Taxonomy (NCBI): domain Eukaryota; kingdom Metazoa; phylum Chordata; class Mammalia; order Carnivora; family Ursidae; genus Ursus; species Ursus americanus. The sequence goes on along the minus strand of NC_142128.1, from coordinate 94,584,539 downwards.
TTTGAGGGCTGAACCGATTCATGAATTGTCTTTTTGAGGAGTATCTTACCCATGCTATGGATGAATGGGGATAACAATGATAATATCTATCCTGGAGACTGTTGTGGTATGCGGTAAGATAAAAAATCAAGGCACTTTATAAACTATAAAGCTTTACAAATATTGGTTCTTATGAATCTCAAATTTTCCAATATGCTTCTAAAGAGCAATGAACAAAGCAGTGTTAATCACATGTCTCAGAAAGCAGAAAATCTCAAAATGAAAGTGCTCACTTCCTCGACCACAGAGTCTGGGATTGCAGCAGGACAATCGGGACGCATGGAACGTGTAAAACAGTGCAGATTCACAAAACTGATGTAGCCTGTAAAATTAATATTTGTTTATATACTTCTCTATAGAGGCAGAGCCCAACAACTACTAATGAGAAAGGCATTCTAGGGGCACCGGGGTGGCTCAGTCGGTAGAGCATGCAACTCTTGATCTCAGGGTTATGAGTTCAAGCCCCATGTGGGGTGTAGAGGTTATGTAAAAATAAAATCTTTTAAAAAATGTTCATTGTGTTTAGAGAATCAGACAAGGAAAAGTAAGAGGAAACTGTAAATTGAAATAGCAAATGCCAGGTTCAGGAGCCCCTCACTCCACGACATTTATCCTACCTAGTCTGGCGGACGGTTACATCCCTAAAGAAAAAAAGATATTGATTTCATGCATTTAAAATTATGTTTAATATAACAGAAGCTCCAAAGCCTGAGCTAATTAAGATTTTTGTCTTCTAAGAGCAACTGCAAATCATATTTGGCTTTGCCCTTTAGACAGTTGAAACATAGATTTGGAAATCCATTCATTCCAAGAATGAAGCTCCCTCTTAGAAAAGGTTCCAGTTACCTTAAGGTATTGATGCCACCTTCTCACTCCTCCCTTGGGTAGGGGGCAGGGGGAAAAAACAGGTTTTACTGTGACCTACTTCTTGTCACCTTATAAGGCAAAAGAAGAGGTTGCAGAATGATTGATGTCGAGCATGGTGTGGAAGCATCTAGACAGATTCTAAGATTTATAAAATTTCTGAGTGTTTGAGATACGTGGAGTAAATTCCAAAATCCCTGAATCCTAGAATGTTGGCAACCAACGTAAAGGAAACCAAACATGGCAATAAAGCAGCTCACCAAGCAAATCTGATTTTCTGATAGAAGGCCTCATTTATAATACTAGTTCACTTATAACAATGATGCTTGCAAGTGGCAGGCACTGTTTTAAATCCTTTACAGGTAATGTTCATTTAATTCTCACAACAGTATGAGGTAGATTCTATCACTATCCCCATCTCCCACACAAGGAAACGAATACAGAGAAGTAGCCACTCGTGAGAAACAGAGGTAGATTATAAACCTGGGCCATCTGGTTCCAGCTTCTTCACCCTAAAGCACTGCTTATGGCTAGGAACTAGTTTTATTCTCACCTATTCGGTGAATCACCAAATCATATAAGCACCCAGAAGGAAATCCAAGCTTCAAAGGGCCAGAAGACGCAGCTCAGACAGAAATTCTTTTTTTTTTTTTTAAGATTTTATTTACTTATTTGAGAGAGAGAGCATGAGCAGGGGGAAGGGCAGAGGGAGAAGCTAACTCCCTGCTGTGCAAGGAGCCTGGTGCGGCACTCGATCCCAGGACCCCAGGATCGTGACCTGAGCTGAAGTCAGACGTCCCTCAGACAGAATTTCTTAAGGATTGTTGCAGGCAATAGGAAAAAAACTGCCACAAAAGGAGAGCTCAGCTGTTCTCATGCTCAAGTTTAACCCCTCAGATTTGGTTCCAGTGCTATGAACTGTTGCAGATATTTCTTGGACTTGAGGTATGTTACAGCAAGAGCCTTTGTCTCTTGTTTCTGAACAGCCCCCTGAGGAAAGAGCCTGTGTTCAATGACGAGCTCCCATCCCGCATCTTGTGTGGCACTGTGTCCATCAAGCCCAGGGTGAAGGAGTTTACGGAGACCTCGGCTGTGTTTGAGGATGGCACCGTGTTTGAGGCCATCGACTCCATCATCTTCGCAACGGGCTATGGTTACGCCTACCCCTTCCTTGATGACTCCATCATCAAAAGCAGAAACCATGAGGTCACCTTGTTTAAAGGCATCTTCCCCCCCAAAATGGAGAAGCCAACCTTGGCTGTGATTGGCCTTGTCCAGTCCCTTGGGGCTGCCATCCCCACAGCTGACCTGCAGGCTCGCTGGGCTGCTAAAGTGTTTGCAAGTAGGTGGACCATTCTGTCTTTTATCCATTTAGTCAATGAACATTTATTGAGTACCTACTATATGCCAAGTACGGGGCTAGGTGCTAGGAATACAAAAGGAACAAGACATACTCCTTGACGTTACACAGTCTAAAATAGAGCCAGGGGCATGTTACAATAGGGGAAGTCTTAGGGTGTTCTGTAAGGGAATATAAAACAGAGGCAAGAAGCATAAGAAATAGAGAAAGGGACTAAAGTATGGAGGGCCTTAGGAGCTGTGTTGTAGAGCTTCGATGTCTCATAGGGAAATTGGAGGGACTCTGCAAGGCTTTAAGCAAGAGAAAGACAGCAGTAGGTAAAGGCAATGTCAAGATACATTGTGAAGGTTAGAAGGGCCCTGGAGGGGGGGCGCCTGGGTGGCACAGCAGTTAAGGGTCTGCCTTCGGCTCAGGGCGTGATCCCGGCGTTACGGGATCGAGCCCCACATCAGGCTCCTCCGCTAGGAGCCTGCTTCTTCCTCTCCCACTCCCCCTGCTTGTGTTCCCTCTCTCGCTGGCTGTCTCTTTCTCTGTCAAATAAATAAATAAAATCTTTAAAAAAAAAAAAAAAAGAAGGGCCCTGGAGGATGTTGCGGACAATGCTAGGGATCTTACTGGCGTCCAACAGCCAGAATAACAAAGTCGGGCCACACCTACTCTATTGACCATCTTCTCCTCCTCCCTCCACCCTAGACCCCATGGTCTCCAGTGGCTACAAGTGTACTTTTGTGAGGAAATCAAGAATATGAGGATTGCCTGAAGAAAGGCAATGTTTTAAATATATTGATTTAATTTACATCAATCATACTGATCAACATTATTACTTAAGGTGTCTTTTTATTCAAGGGTTCAAAAACCTTGGTCAATATAGGTATACCTCACCTAACATACTGTCCATAAAAACTTAGACTATAGGGGCGCCTGGGTGGCTCAGTCGTTAAGCGTCTGCCTTCAGCTCAGGGCATGATCCCAGCATTCTGGGATTGAGCCCCGCATCAGGCTCCTCTGCTGGGAGCCTGCTTCGTCCTCTCTCACTCCTCCTGCTTGTGCTCCCTCTCTTGCTGGCTGTTTCTGTGTCAAATAAATAAATAAAAATCTAAAAAAATTAAATAAATAAAAACTTAGACTCTAGGTAATGAAGAAAATGTTACAATCATAGACTGTATGCTTTCTCAAAATGTCGTGGATAAATAAGCTATTTCAAGTGTACCACGAAGGATCATTATTTAAATAAACCCTGTCATGAAATCTTTTATAAGGGTGCTTTCCGTAAAATAGTTCCATTGCGTTTTTCTCTTAAAGGCACAACAGTGCCAAACACCTGGGGTTTTACAAAAAAGTTGGCTACAGTTCATAAACCCAAGAAATTTACATGAAACAAAATGTATCACTTAGTCATTCAGCAAATATTTATCGAGCACTACTATGTACCACACTCTGTCTTGGCACTTGGGACACAACATCAAAGGAAGCAGACAAAAATTCTAGCACACATCTGACCACAAGGTACTAGCAGGCTAAGTAATATTCTGACTAGGACGTTTCTCCACCATGAATGTCATAATAGCTTTCTGCCACTGTTACAAAAGCAAAAGGGCTACCCTCAGCAATCAGATGACCCCCCACTGATAAGGTATTGCAAAACACTAAAAATTTTCCAATGCCCCTTAATATCCCCTCTGGCTGCAAGCTGATGCTGGCAAACCCATGCTTCCTTCCATTGTTCCATTTTAATTGCCATGTACCTCAGAGTGAACTGTTTTAGCAGATTATTTCTTGAAAGAATTATTAATAAGAGGATGCAAATAAGAAATACAAAGAAACTGTTAAGCTATTATGTGTATAAGGTATATCTCAGGCATGTTGAGGATTAGGCCTTGTATGACGTCACAGCAATATGAGATTGGGTGATTTGAAGCCATAAACTTCTCTGCTCTCACTATCTCACTGCCGGCCAACTTTGCTATTCACAGAGGGGGTTCATTGCCATCTCAAGTCTTTATTTCTGTAAATTGTTATTCTACCAAAGATACCAAAGATAGCTCCTCTTGATACAAAATCTTTTAGGGACATAGTTCATAAGTACTAAGAAAAACTCACCATGTGTCATTATATATTTCTGATTTTTTCATCTTTTTCAATATTTCTTTCTCATTTCTTTTCTAGAATCATGTACCTTGCCAACCACAAGTGAAATGATGGATGATATTGATGAGAAAATGGGGAAGAAACTCAAGTGGTAAGAGATTACACTTGCTAATGAAACAAATCCTAAGTTTTTCCTTTATATGTAGGAAAATATTTATCTATTTTATAATATGTTTAGTAGTCAAAGTTCACGTTTTTGGAACACTTGCTATGATCAAGCAGTATTCGATAGGAAAATAATAGTCATAACACGTCACCTGTCGTGTTAAAGCACACTACACTCCAGAGTACGGTTTCTCAAATGGGGGTGATTTCGATCCCCAGGGGACATTTGGCAAATTCCAGAGACATTTTTGGTTATTGAAGTATAGAGGGTATACTATTGGCATCTAATGTGTAGAAAGTGAGGATACTGCTAAAGACCCTACATTGCAGAGGACAGGCCCCCTAAACAAAGAATTATCCAGCTCAAACATCTCCAGGAAGTCCTTTCCATCAGCCACATGTCCACCAGCAAGCTAACTAGTGGGGAACTGAGCACTGTAATAGGAAAACCAAATGAAGAACTAAACTGAATTCACCTGCCCTGGTATTTTTTTCTAAAAGAATATTCATTTCTGATTCATCCAAACATAGGTTCTCAAGTACACCATAAATGGGATTTGTAGAAAGTCATTTAAGTGGCTGGACATCAGATATTGAAATGTAATTTTTATGTTAATTCCTTCTATATAAGTAAATCCTTTTCAAATTATATATTAAAACCTGTTGAAAGAATAATTAAATAATGAATCCCACTCAAATGAAGAGCTGACTGTAGAAGAAGTTTCTTTCCTCTTTCAAGCTCTAACACATCATTCACTGGGTGCTGCCAGGTAGTTGCTGGTGAAGGGTCTAGAGAAGAGAAGACCTGGAACCTTCCGACTTAACAAAATCTCTCCTGCATCTCATCCAGTTCACAGGACAGCTCTGAGAAGCGGGCACCCCTGTGTGCTAGCAGTTCACGCAACTCTCTACTTACTACCCTTTATAATACAGGCCTCTAGGAATAAGGAGGAGGAAGAAGAGAAGCCCCAAAGTCAACCTCATTTCTTAAATGGTAGCCCGTTCTTCAGGGCTTGTAAAAGTAAATGAGACCATGCCCCAAAATCTAACATTGGGGCAGATCGCAAACGATGTTATGTAAAGAATAACCATGTGTTAAAGAGTAAACTAAGTTAATCAGTCATCTGGACACACGAACGTCAGTTTGCTCCAGGCCAGAGGCAGAAGACCGAAATAACATCAAACTTAGAGATTAGGAAGGAGAAAAGAAAATCAATTCATTTATAGCCAAAGAACAAATGATAAAGTCAATGCTGTGGAGAAAGAGGAGTAGGATAACCCTGGAGGTGCTAACTCAAATGCTACTTTTCGGAGGTAGTAAGAAATCAGTGCTTGGTTTACAACTGTGCTCATTCCACTATGTTCTTTTCTTTCCTCAGGTTTGGCCAGAGCCAGACTTTGCAGACAGATTACATCACATACATGGACGAGCTGTGCTCCTTCATAGGGGCCAAGCCTAACATACCGTGGCTTTTCCTGACTGATCCCCAGCTGGCTCTGGAGGTGTTCTTTGGTCCTTGCAGCCCATACCAGTTTCGACTGATGGGACCAGGGAAGTGGGATGGGGCCAGAAATGCCATCCTGACCCAGTGGGACAGGACAGTAAAGCCAACCAGGACAAGAGCTGTCAGTGAAGCTCAGAGACCCCAACACTTTCACAATTTGCTCAAAATGCTTTCATTCCCACTGCTTTTGCTGGCTGTTTGGCTTACGTTTTATTAATGAGGAAGTCCCTTAGGTCTCAGAGTTTGGTCTAGAAGTTTTACTGTGGATATGTAGGTAGTTAAATTCTAGATAAATACACATACCCATACATAAAATCTCCTAGCTACTCTTTCCCTTCCTGCAGATGTAAAAATGAATTCTGGCGTATTTAACTCAAAGTCTAAATAAAATGGAAAATACTCGGCCTTTCCCTTTCTGATGAGAATCTATACTCTAAAAAGACTTCTCACTTCCTGAATTGGCAAGGTTGGAGGTGCTTGAGATAAGGATGAAGGAGGATGAGCACAAATTTTCAGGATGAACAAAGTTTAGTAAATTTCTTAAGGGTGTTTTATCATGGGGAGAAATGACATCAGAACTATGCTGAATCTTCCAACCCATGACATGAACTCATTTACTTAGATCTTCTTTAATTGCTCTCGGCAGTGTTTTGTAGTTTTCCGTGTAGAGTTCTTACCCATCTTCTGTCAGATTTATTCTATGTCATACTTTTTAACTACAAATGGTAGTTAAACATTTTTTAATTTCCTATTGTTTACTGCTAATATTTAGAAATTCAGTCATTTGTTCTAGTAACTTTTTTGTAAATTCCATAACACTTTCTACATAAATAATCATGTTGTCTAAAATAAAGATAGCTTTACTTCGATTTCGATTTGAATGTCTTTTATCTCTTTTTCTTGCCTTATTGCATTGAAACGCTAGTATAACGTTGAATAGAAGTGGTGACATCAGATTTCCTTGCCTTGTTCCTAATCTTAGGAATAAAGCATTGAGTCTTTTACCAGTAAGAATGCTGTTACCTATAGATATTTCATAAATACGCTTTATCAAGTTGAGGAAGTTTTCTTCTATTCCTAGTGAGCTGACAGTTTTGATCAGGAATGGAGGTTGGCTTTTGTCAGATGGTTTTTTTTTTTTTTTTTTTTGCAACTATTGAGATGATCATATAGTTTGGGTTAAAATATGGTGAATTACATTGACTATAAACCCAGCTTTGCACAGTTGATATAAACCCCATCTGGTCATGACATTATTACCTGTTTTATACTCTGTAGGATTATATTTGTTACCATTTGTTAAGGATTTTTGCATGTATGTTTATGATGGATATTGATCAGTATTTTTTGTGTGTGTGATATTTTGTCTTTGTTTTGGTATCAATGTAACAATGGTCCTATAGAATGAGTTAGAGAGTATTCTGTCCTTTTAAATTTTCCGGAAGAGTTTGTCTGTAATTGGCATTATTGTTTCCTTAAATGTTTGGTAGAATTCATCAGTGATACCATTTTGGTCTCTAGTTCTTTATGGAAAAGTTTTTAAACTACAAATTCAAGTTCTTTAATAGATACAGGACTACTTAGGTTATGTGTTTCTTCGAGAGAGTTTTGGCAGTATGTATTTTTTAAGCAATTCGTTCGCTTTACCCAAGGGAATTCAGTGGCACTATGACAGTCTTTTCAATAAATGGTACTAGAGCAATTGGATATTTACATGATATGAAGAAAACTCAATTAATACTTTGCACCATATACAAAAATTAGCTCAAAATGGATCATAGAACTAAATGTAAAAACTGAGTATAAAACTTCTAGAAGAAAACATAAAAGAAAGTCTTTCAATCAGGCAAAGATGTCTTAGATATAATGTCAAATGCACAATCCATAAAAAAATTTATAAATTAGGCTTTATCAAAATTAAGAACCTCCACTCTTGAAAAGACAATGTTAAGAGAATGAAAAGATAGACTACAGATGGGGAGAAAACATTTGCAAATAATATATCTCATAGAGGATGTGTATTCAGAATATATAAAGAAAGCTCAAAATTCAATAATAAGACACACAACCCAATTTAAAAATGGGTAGGATTGAAACAGATCCTTAACCAAAGAAGATATACAGGTGTTAAATAATCATATGAAAAGATATTAAACATCAAGTCACTAAGAAAATCTAAAATAAAATGTTAATACACAGCTTCCCTGACCATACCAAGTGTTATCTAAGAAGTGAAGTAACTAGAGCGCATATGCTGCTGATGGAAATGTGAAATGGTATAACCACTTTAGAAAACAGTGTATTTGCCTTAAAAGTTAAACATATATCTTTCATATGATTTAATAATTCAACTCAGATATTTATTAACCCAGGAAAAATAAAAATATATGTCTATGTAAAAATTGGTACATAGGGGTGCCTGGGTGGCTCAGTCGTTAAGCGTCTGCCTTTGGCTCAGGGCGTGATCGCGGCGTTCTGGGATTGAGCCCCACATCAGGCTCCTCTGCTGGGAGCCTGCTTCTTCCTCTCCCACTCCCCCTGCTTGTGTTCCTTCTTTTGCTGGCTGTCTCTATCTTTATCAAATAAATAAATAAAATATTTTTTTAAAAAACTGGTACATAAATATTCACAGCAGCTCTGGTTGCAGTATCCAAAAGCTATACACAAGCTAATGTAATCAAAACGTTAATAGATAGGGGTACCTGCGTGCCTCAGTTCGTTGAGCAAATGACTCTTGACTTCAGCTCAGGTCATGATCTCAGGGTCCCCAGATCAAGTCCCTGAGCTGGGCTCCCCACTCAGCGGGGAGTCTGCTTGTCTCCCTCTTTCTCTGCTCTTCCCCCTGCTTGCCTGTGCACATGCATTGTCTGTCTCTAGAAGAAATAAATCTTTAAAAAAATGTTAATGGATCAAGTGTGGAACATTCACACAATGTAATACTACTCAGCAATAAAAATGAAAGATTACCCACAGCAATGTAAATGAACCTCAAAATCACCATACTGAGGGAAAAAGCCAGTTAAAAATAAATACATAATGTATTCTAATTATATAAGATTCTAGAAAGTTCAAATCAATCTAGAGTGAAAGAAATCAAATCAGTGCTTTCCTAGGGATGGTGGGAAGCTGGGAGCTAGGGAAATGTAGGCAGGGGCGATTACCAAGCGGTAGAGGAAATTCTGAGGGGTGATGGATACATTTGTTATATTGATTGTGGTGATAGTTTCACAGATGTATGCACATGCCAAAACTTGTCTAATTGTACATTTAAATTTACATAGCTTACTACATGTCTATTGTACCTCAATAAAGCTCTTTTAAAAATATAATGGATACTGGGGTGGGAGGGATGGGGTGGCTGGTGATGGACATTGGGGAGGGGATGTGCTATGGTGAGCGCCATGAGTTGTGTAAGACTGATGAAGCACAGACCTGTACCCCTGAAACAAATAATACATTATATGTTAATAAAAATAAAATAAAATTTAATTAATCAAATAAGTATAATGGATACTTGCTTTGGAAGACATAAACACAGAGGATTATATGATATTGCTTATATTTCTTGGCTGCCTTTTCATTGTGTACAGCTCTTCAGAGCTCTTTTCTATCTGCTAGATGGGATGCTGCCCAATTCATGAATCATTAAATAAAACCAATTAGATCTTTAACCGATTAAATGGACTACATTACTTTTCATTAACTAAATTTGATGGAATGTTACTTACAAATGCTATATACTTGGTCTTATGTAATAAATACACATACATAAGTCCCTTCCCATCATCTTTACTAATTATGCAAAATAAAATGGGCAAGCCATCTGGTTGGCTCAGTCCATTGAGTATCCACCTCTTGATTTTGGCTAAGTTCATGATCTCCAGGTTTTGGGATTGAGCCCCACATCAAGCTCCATGTTCAGTGGGAGGTCTGCTTGAGGATTCTCTCTCTCCCTTTGCCCCTCCCTCTCTTTGTTCCTCCCTCCTCTCTCTCTCTCTCTCTCTCTCTCTCGCTCTAAAATAAATAAATAAATCTTTTTTTTTTTTCAAAATGGGTAACAAAGGACTAGGGAGCATGCTGACTCAAAGGGCACTTGATTTTTCTGAATGGGACTTAGCCAGATCATCCTTAAAATTTCTGTGTGTGTGTGTGTGTGTGTGTGTGTGTGTGTGTGTGTGTGTGTGTGTGTGTTAAGGTGTATATGTGGGTGTGTTTGTAATTGAATCTAGTGTAAGGACTATAGCAGGCAAACTTATTAACAAATTGAATAAATAAAACCTTTTTTTTACCAGTTCATTGTCAATGATCATCACTGATTTTTAAACCAGACTGGTAGAAAGATTAAGAGACAGCTCTGTTTCATGCCATCAGACACAAAAGAAACTATATATTTAACATTCTACTTAGCCTCTAAAATTCTAGCATAGAGTAATAAACTAAATGCAGTAATATATTTAGCACCGTGATTACAAGAACTCATCAACATTGATTCTCTTCTCTCATGTTTGTCTATTGTGTCATATCTGAATCTTTTAGAAACTTTATTAATATTTGTGACATTTCCTCTAATTATTAACATCAACTTGCCCTATTTTACAATAAGGAAAAAGAAAAAAAAACAAGAAATAGAAACTTTGAGGTAACATGGGGATTAAGAGCAAAAGTAAGCCTCTTATTCCCCAATCCAGAGTTCTCTCTAAGATCTATTTGACCAGTTCCTACCATTTCTTCTAAACAGCACATGAGGGCATCAAGAACAGAAAGGACATATTTATATTACCACCCATGAAGTAGTCTTCATATATGGGGATACTCCTCAGAAATATGATTAAATGCATTGTTCATTTTATATGAGTGTGTAATGCATACAAGTATACATAAATACATATGTATACGTGCATATATACAATGTGTACATGCATACATACGTGTGTGTATACAGGCACAGTGCATTTGGTCATATTTCTGAAGACTACTACCTACTTTATACGTGACATGTGTCTATAGAGAGAGAGGGGGGTGCATATATGTGTACACGGTAAGATATGATCAAGATAATAAAGAAATAGAGATATGAAGGGACTATGGGGATATGGGGAAGAGAAATTTTTCCGGGGCATTTTTAGAAAAGTTTCTCCGAGGAAGTGTCATTTGATGTGGACTATATTCTTCATGTCACAGGAGGGAATAAAAGGAACCATTCCTACTGAGAGACCCCCCTCTGCAAAGTTTGGGAGATACAAAGAAGCAGGGCACATTTGAAGAAACGCTGGAAATTCTTCATGACTTCAGGAAGAGTTGGAGGGGGAAAGACAAAGGATGAGCCTAGGGAAGAAAACAGGACCCAGCAGTGGAAGGGAGATTCTCTTTCTGAAGACTTAGCAAGTATCTGGGCTTTGAGTAGAAGATCTAGAACAAAGAGACCAAGTTACCAGGCTGCTACGGGGATCAAAGACAGCCCCTTGGGCATAACACCTGGGCTGTGTCTACCAATTTCTTTAAAGAGATAAGACCACAACCTGGTAATATAATACCTCGATAATCAACAAAGATGTATCTGGATGCGTATTCAAATATGGCTTTTAGTAAAAAAATAGTTGGAGGCAAAATGAATACTAGGGGGAAAGTTTTTTAAAGCCACAAGGAAGTGATAACTGAAATTCCTGTGCAATTTAAATATTTACATCTTACATTATGAGCTCATTCAATGGTCCTCTGCTTAGATTTAATAAGGTTTAGCTTCACTGACTACCTTTTCTTATCTTATATAAAAGAAGTGTAACCAGAGCCTTAATGTCTATGCTTGTTTATCACTCCTACCTGCAGGGGGAAAAAAAAAAGTCATCTTCAGGCATTTGAAGCATTAATTCACGGCAGGGCCTTCACTAAACCACACTGCTAAGTATCTGATGAGTTTCGTACCTAAGGGACTGACTCATACTACAAACCTGCCTTAATGCATTACAGAAACCCTTAAACATCCCAGCCTGGATGCCTTCAGGGACTAGACTCATAAATAAATGAGTGAAGCAGGCAAATTGCATATCAATCATTCTACAGGCAAAGTAAACATAGGGAAGTTAATGTCCTGCCACCCCGTCTACCATCCACACAGATGCAAGTGTGGTATGGCGAGTCCATCCTCAAAACCCTTCCCAACACCTTCAAAAGCTTCCCATCACCCTTTGGACAATGTCCAAGCTCGAGCGCATACAAGGGCCTCCATGAACTGGCCTTCATCTCTCTCATTCTTATTTCTCCCTGCTTCCCTCTTTATACTCACGGTATCAGCCTAGTCCTATTTCTTAAACTCATACCATTATAATTCTCTCTTCCCTGCTTTGGCCCATGCTGTTCCCTTTGTCACAGATATCCTTCACCCCACACACATCTCCACTACCACCTCCTTGGATAACTCCTGCTTTTTTGTTATTTATTCTTTCTCCACAGTGACTTTCTCTGAAGGCCATCATCCTCACTCCTTTTTCCATAGACTCCCATAGACATACGCCTCCTTAGAAAAAACCTGCTTTCAAGAAAACAGATCTGACAAATTAATTTACACTCAGTTTTTTTTTAAGATATATATATATATATATATATATATATATATATTTATTTATTTATTTATTTATTTGAGAGAGAGCATAAGCAGGGTGGGGTGGAGAGGGAGAAGCAGACTCCCTGCTGAGCAGGGAGCCTGGTGCACGGCTCGATCCCAGGCCCCTGGGATTGTGACCTGAGCCAAAGGCAGATGCTTCACCGTCTGAGCCACCCAGGTGCCCCTACACTCGGTTTTAAATGACTAATGACCTTTTCCAGACAAAGTTGCCAGACTTAGCAAATATAAATACAGGACAACCAACCAATTTTAAAATTCAGATAAACAATAAATAATGTTTTAGGGGCGCCTGGGTGGCACAGCGGTTAAGCGTCTGCCTTCGGCTCAGGGCGTGATCCCGGCGTTCTGGGATCGAGCCCCACATCAGGCTCCTCTGCTATGAGCCTGCTTCTTCCTCTCTCACTCCCCCTGCTTGTGTTCCCTCTCTCGCTGGCTGTCTCTCTGTCGAATAAATAAATAAAATCTTAAAAAAAAAAAAAAACAATAAATAATGTTTTAGAGTAAGTGCAGCCTGTGCAGCATTTGTATTTTATCTGGCATCCCTAACCCCTGGGTTTCTGGATTTTATCAGGATTTAGCAACAAGCCTGTGAGGCCCTGTGCTTATGCCACCGGAGGGACAGAAGTATCAAAGTGTCAGCTAAATGAAACGGATAAAGACTCCAACATGGGACTTCACATACCAGTCAGCAGATGGAGAAGCATTTGTCTGGCCAGAGCTTCCCACCGCTCCTGAATCACGTTCTGCAAGAAGGACCTTCTCCTACACCTGACCTCCGTCTGTTCAAATGTTCATTCTGCTGTGAGCATCTTCTCTCTGCCATAACTCTCAGCTCTGTTCTTATGGCCCCACATCTAGTCTTTAGTCCTTGCTCTCACTATTGCTTAGATCCAACCCTCATATTCTGCTGCCTCGGGTGTCCTCGCACCACTTCTAAGACTGGATTCCAAATAGGCCGTTCCAAGAAGGCTCTTGTTCCTGGTACAGGATGGTCCATAAAGCTTAACATCTTACAAATAATCTGTATTATCTCTGTCTCCTTAGCTATTTGCAGCTATGAAGTCACCAAGTTCTGAAAACAGAAACATCCAGAGGAATCGGAGAAAGAAGATCAAGCCACAGAATACCCATGTTCATCCTGCACGCATCCCTCCACGCACGTACGCAAATCTGAACGTGAGTACATCGTACGGCCTTAAAGGAAATAAATTAATTCTCTGTTCTTGTTCCCACTATTCCTTAAAAATAAATCTAATTCTCTGAAGTGTTAGCCAAATAATTCAGATGTTTCTGTGGGAAGACAAAGAAATATTCTTGACACTGTAAGGCGAAACTTAATTAAAAATCTGCATTAGACATCTCTGTTTTCTCTCAAAGTTCCTCTTTGATGACATGTCACCCTCACCCTCTTCTCAACTCTTCCCACAGCTGCTCCATCCCCTGGTTCCAAACTAACTGCCTCCCTTGTCTTTTCCCCACCAACTTTCTACTCTTGATTATTAGAACAATTCTATTCTCTCTGGCTTCTCCAGCCCAGCATCCTCACACCTATCATCTCGGTCAACAAATAAAGGATCCTCCACTGAAAACAACTACCTTCATGTGTCATAACTGTGCCCTGCCAGGGGAAATCAAAGGCAACCTCGAAAGGTTAAAGGAGCCCCAGAGTAGCATTTCGCAACTAAGAGGAATAGCACAGCAAAGAGGAAATCATAGTCACTTTGCTTTCTCTAGAACTCACTGTCGGGAAGGCTGTCGTTCAACGCTTGGGTTTTGTTCTGAAATTTAGGGATTTTCTCCCCATTTCTTTTCTGGATATGTTATAATTCTGGCCTCTATTTATTTTAAAACTCAACTTATGCAGGTGTTTGCAGTCCTTTTATTTATTTTTTTTTAAAGATTTTATTTATTTATTCGACAGAGATAGAGACAGCCAGCGAGAGAGGGAACACAAGCAGGGGGAGCGGGAGAGGAAGAAGCAGGCTCCTAGCGGAGGAGCCCGATGTGGGGCTCGATCCCATAACGCCGGGATCACGCCCTGAGCCGAAGGCAGACGCTTAACCGCTGTGCCACCCAGGCGCCCCTGCAGTCCTTTTAAATATCTGGTAGTGACAGAGCTTATTGTTGATTGGATCTCACTGTTTCACTTACATATATTGTAACATTCTTTAGTTCTGTGAATATGTTACACTCGACAAAATGTGATTGATCTAAAAAGAATTTTAACATCATTAGGTTTTGATGTCGTGTTCCGTGATTCATTGTTTGCGTATAACACCCTGTGCTCCATGCACTACGTGCCCTCCTTAATACCCATCACCTGGCTACTGTATGATGACTAACATAACATGATTAAAAAAAAAAAAAGCAGCAGCAGAAACACTCAGCCAAGCCAAACTTGTTGTAAAAACCTAGTATCATACTTGTGAGCATAATAAATGTTTAATGTAAAAAATAATAATAATAAAGATTTTAACAAATATTGAAAGACTCAAAAAAACTTAATAGAAAACTAATGGGGAGTTTTAAGCAGGGAAGTGGTATAAATTAAATTAACAATATAAGAAAATAATCTGGCTTCAGGGTGGAGAACTTATTACAAGTGGGCAACAGTAGAAGCAAGTAGGTCAGTTAGAAGCCCATTGCAATAATCTAGGCCTTATTTTCAACCGTTCAGAAGTTGTGATTATCCCAAAAATAAATAAAAAATAAAGTCCCTTTATTTTATCTATAAAAACAGAATTCCATGAACTTTGATACTGTAAACAAAATCTAAGAGACAGCTTTAACTATTAGAAAATACAAAATATTTTTAAATACTTTGGAAGCAATCATGTTCCCATGACAATGTGCTAGTTACAAACAATTACTTATTTTTTAAAGGACATTCTTGACAGACTTTGCGCAACAATTTGTCCGGGAGTACAAGTTTGTGCAACACCTGGCACACACTATGTACTGAATAAATATTTCCAAAGTAGTCCTATTCATCAACTTTTTAAAAAATAGCCCCTCATTCAGGGGCACCTGGTTAGTTCAGTTGGTTAAGCAACCGACTTGATTTCTGCTCAGGTCATGATGAAGTCCCGCAACGGGCTCTGCACTCAGTAGGGAATCTGCTTGAGATGCTCTCTCTTCCTCTCCCTCTGCCCCTCTCCCCTCTCTCTCAAATAAATAAACAAATCTTTTTAAAAAATGAAATTACAGAGAACTAAAAATAAAATTAAAATAGCCCTTCATTCAGATGTTATACTCGTTGACTGACTTTAGCCCCCCATCTTAATTTCTATGAATTAAGTCTTCTACGCATGAAATATTCTCATAGAATAAAGTATGATCCCAGCATGTATTTTAGAATATTTAAGAATAGACCAAAAATTACCTTTGACTTATAAAGTTAAACTATATAATTTTAAATTACACAAAGTATAGTAGGATTAGAGGTTACGGATGTGTCTGCAGAGAAGCTAACCACTAAAATTCAAGTTGTTTGTTTTCCTGTTAGAGGTATTGTGGTTAACGCAAAGAATTCAGTTAAACATAAGGAAGAACTTCCTGATAGTGAGCACGGCCAAAAGAAGAATGAGCACCAAGGAGAATTCTGCATCTGCTGCTCTGAGAGGCTTCATAAAGACGATAGTGCTCCATAAGTCTCACTAAATCTCCACATAAAATGCGCAATGTCATGGAGAGCACGAGCTAACATTGACTTTTCCCAACCATGACTTTTGTTTTTGAGTTTGAAAAGCAAATGAATCAAGCGAACACTATTTCAATGAGGGTTACTTAACCTAATTAAGAAAACGAACTAACCAGTTGCTATTGCAACATAAAACCACAAAAAATAAGAAGTATAGCGATTATAAATGATGATTATAAATTATGAAAGTAATCATACTGCATTTATTTAAAAATTAATCGTTATTCTAACTTTTCATTAGTTTTCACTGATACTACTGAAAGGTAAATACTAGTCAGTCTCTTTGCCTTAAATTTAAAACTAGGAGGAATATAACAATAATCCTCAAGGCATCTTAGTAGGTAAGGGACCATTTCATTGACCCTGAATAAGAGAATCATTTAGCAACGAGTACACGCAAAGCATTGTGCTAGTAGGGAAAAAATAACTAGATCCTCTCTCCCCAGAACTTATTATCTAAATGAATATATATACACCGGCACAATATAAGCAAAACTTCTGGAGTAGCTGAACAGAGTGATGCTTGTATAGTGACCCATCCCCCAGGATCTCGTCATCAAATGATTTGAAACAACTAGAAAGAAAAAGTAATTTCTACACCAAAATATGCCCTCAATATAACTTAAAGAGAGAGTGTCAAAACTGCAAAATAACTGGAGTTAAAGAGAAAAGTCACCGAATTACAGGGTAAGGTCTCTCACTTTTCCAACCCCCCCCCCCATATTCCTATTGCAAGGCTGTGTAGAGGCAGACCAAGAAAAACCACATGGAAGAAAGGAGAGGGAAACTAGTGAAAGGGCCTACATACACTAGAAAATACTAAAAAAGCATCTAGGCAGTTCAGAGCACAGACTACTGGAAAGAATTTCAAATCTAGGAGTTTGAAGAACTAGATACCGTTTAAAGGGATTGATACAATCTGAATGGACAGCCTGGTGTAAACATAGACTGCATTTAATGAGACAGTATTTGAAATGCATAGCTCTAGGAGGAGAAAAGAAAGACACAAGAAAAGAAGATAGGCCCTTTGGAAATTTGTTGGTAAGCAAAAAAGAAGGAAAAAAGAAAAGGAAAAGTGTAGAGTCCTGCAAGACAAAAAGAACCACAAAATTTGGAGAATTCCTAACCCCTCCACCATAATTAAACAAACTGCTAAATACATAAACTTTCTATTCTTTCAGAAGAAGACACCATTAATTGAGGAATCTAATAAAACATCCTAATATCACAAAAATAAAGATGAAGGTTATGTTATGTCTTGATAAATGTATGGGTAGATAGCTAGATAGGAAGGAAGGAAGGAAGGAAGGAAGGAAGGAAGGAAGGAAGGAAGGAAGGAAGGAAGGAAGGAAGGAAGAGTGTGGGAGGGAAGAAGGAGAGAAAAAAGGAAGGGAGGGACAAAGGAAAGGCAACCAAATCCTTTCCCAGAGATCCACTGGAAGAGTTCTATTTATGTTTCCTTGGCCAGAACTGAAATTGTGTGGTGACTTCTAAGTGAGAGGGCATCTGAAATAATCAACTAGGAAGCTCTCGGATAACCAATGAACAGTGTATGTCACATCTCTCATATGTCTATCTTCACACTTGATCAGTAAGTAGTTCAGCTATATCTAAAATTATAAGCTAAAAATCAAATAATCTTAGACTTGAAGTCATTGTCTCATTACCTTCCAGCATCCATGTTACCGAAAGTCCATTGTCATGTCCATTCTCTGTCCTTTATACATGACTTGTATTTCTTTTTCTGGAAGGTCACAGTACTTTCTTTTTATCCCTGCAGTAAATTTCATGGTGAAGTGCCTTGGTTTGGAGTCTCTTCAAATCTCTAGATCTGGAACTTCATCAATTCAATTTCTACAAAGATCAAACCTCCAGTATTCATCCGGGATGGAGGAAGGTCCCTCTCGCGGTTGGGCAGGATGGAGGTGAGAAATACCTGTTCCCTAAACAAACTTTCAACCACTCATGTTGTGTTTTTTACTAACGCCTTTGCAGCTCTCAGTGCCTCCAACCCCTGAGGCCCCAACTTCATCTGGTATAAATTCACCGTTAGGTGCTAGCATCCGCCTTGCAGGCCCTCAGAGTTAGCTCTCTCATTTCTGATGGCTCATCAACTCACTTCGCATCTTCAGAAAATGTGTTGACATTTCCATTTCTTGTTTTTGGTATCCTTTAGGCTTATGGCTTTTTCTCATCTTAGTGGGAATACAGAGGGAAGCAGAGAGAAATATATGTTCAGTCCTGGAGTCTAACCTGGAGTCTTCTCAATTACACCTACAGTGTGAAGAATGAATGGGGAGAGGGGGGTTGCTAAGTTGGTTGATAGTGATGGGCTACCACTGAGAGTAGGGAGACAAGAGAGACTTCCGGTTCAAAGAAATGATGATCCTACCTACGATGGTAGCAGGAATAAGGAAGAGGACAAGTCTGAGAGAAACTAAATTGACAGAAAGAGCCACAGTGATTAGTTGTAAAGGAGAGGTCTAATAGGTACTGTATATCAGATTGTGCAAGTTACAATTCAACAGTAGCAAGTGTAAGTTCTAACTTCTTGCTGGGGAGATCAGCAAAGACCCCCACAGACAGGTAGGAGTTTCATAGGCGGAGGTGGAGGCAAGACATTCTAAACAAGGTGACTAATCATTACCATTTATTTTTAATAAGTGTTCTGCAAAGACTAGACCTTAGAATATTTTGAAACTGAGAAAACTGCCATTTTGACAGATACAATCATTTTCTATCTTGCTGAACTGGGACGTTATCATTTGCCTCTTAAAGCAGACCTTCTCACTGTTCCCTTTGTCCTTTAGTTCATAGCCCTAGCCTTTCATTTATTTATTTCTTGAGAGACAGAGAGAGAGGGAACAAGTGGGGAGAGGGACAGAGGGAGAGAGAGAATCTTCAGCAGGCTCCACGCTCAGCGGGGAGCGCCACACCCACTGTATCTCACAACCCTGAGATCCTGACCTAAGCGAAATCAAGAGTTGCCTGCTAGACCAAGTGAGCCCCCGAGGCATCCCCATTGTCCCGTCGTTTCAGCAATGGCAATGCAGGACAAGTGTTCACACCTCTCTTAGGCAAGCCTGGAGGAAGTAACCCAGATGAAGATGTTGTTTTGATCATGGACTAATAATAAGTGTTAAGCTTATGTGTCTGCTTGTTTTGTTATAATAATTACATATTTTCATGATTCAAAAACTCTAAAATAAAGGTGAAAAATCCTACTTTCACTCCTGACCTCTATCTGCCCAGGTCCTGATCCCCTTCTTTTTAGTCCCCACCCTCTCTCTGGTCCCCTCAGGTATTCACTTTTATTAATGTCCCGAATAATTGTTCAGAGTTTACTTACGCAAATATGAGAAAATTAAAATGTACTTTTATTTCCCCTTGTCTTACACAAAGTACAGCAAAATATATACACTGTTCCATACCTTGCTTTTTTTATTTAATAATATACCTTGGCCATAAGCGTACAGAGAACTTTCCCATTCTTTTAAAAGCTGCGTATGATTCAACTGCGTTCAGGCACTGTGATTTATTAAATCGGTCTCCTAATGACGGACATTTTGTTGTTTCCAGCGTTCTGGCATTTTTCTTCAATGAATAATCTGTACACAGATCAGTTCTCATACTATTCAACTCTCTTTGTAGGATTAAATGTTTTGTTTAGAGATAGAAATTAGGTGTTTTAGCAAAGCTATGATCCTTCAGAGCTAGTGAAATGTTTGGCCTTGGTTTTTTTGCTTTGTTTTGATTTTTCATAAATCTGGAGCTAGACCAACCCAGGCTTAACACCAGTTGTTGCGAGATGTATGTGAGCTTCTGCTTATTTATGACTTGGCTTCCAGCATACAAAAGTAGAAATGAGAACATAGCGAAAAGGACATTCAGGCAGTCCTTCCCTGAGACGATAAAGTGAGATAGAAGACTATCCAACTGTCGGGGCTGCCCACGTGGCGTTGACGCTCCATAACTCCAGCTTGGGGTAGATTTACTGTCATTCTAACAGTATGTCATTATTCGGTCATACTCTCATTCTAGAATTGTGGTTTGTCCAGATCGTCGAGATAGAAGGTCATGAATCTTCCCTGAAGAATATGAAGTTCTTATTGTCAATTATACTGAGAGTGGGGTAATTCTCAGGAAGAAACTGAGGTGGGCAATGGCGATGTTTCTCTCTGGGTTTTGAAGCAGCTGGTCTTGGACTCTGAGGTTAGCCTCTGCCAGAAGCCAAGCAAAAAGTCAACCTGGTGAGGAACTCTGAGGTCTGATTTGGGCAAATGGGCTCTAAGAGAAAATAACTCTAGTATCAGCTATAACTTATTCTTTATACTATACTATAAATATAAAGGGGACAGTGAGGCATGTATCCTGGAGAAACTCTGACACAGGTGCACAAGTGAACAAGCAAAAGAATATTTAGGGTACCATTGTTTGTCATAGAAAAAAAACTGAAAGAATATAAATATTCATCCGTGGAGAACTAAATGAATTGCAGTATATTTATATAAAGGAACTCTCCACATAACGAAAATAAATGAAATTAAGTTGCTTATATTTAGAAAATGTGGATTTCACAAAGATGACATTGAGCAAAAATGCAACTTGCACAAGAGTGTATATGGCTTGACCATTTTTCTGATAATGTACAATGTTTGAGTCATGCATATGTAGCAAAAGTATAAAGAAACGCACAAAAAAAGAAACAATAAGTTCAAATGCTGGGTACATTTGACAGGCGCGGAAAGGGATAAAATCAGGGAGGGTACAAGGAGGGCCTTAACGGGGAAGTACATGAGTGTACTCATAGTATACCTTTTATGTATCTTAAATATTTTGTAATGTCTTTATCAGTGTTAAAAAAAATGACATCTCCATCTTTGTAGTGCAATAAGGATTTACAGAGAAGTGGTCTTAGAGTGAGGGTTTACACAAAGTTGAACAATGAGGAAGAGCTATGCCAAGAAGACACTGTCTCACAAGCCCTTCAGCAATAGAATGTCGGCAAGATGAAAAGAGCAGAAGAAACAGAATGATTTTTATTCTGGATTTGTATGAGATAGAAATCTGGGAAACTATTAGAAAGAGCTGAAAAAAAATGAAGTCTTCCAGCTATGACTGGTTAGCTTATATTAGGCCAGCCCGTCCACTGACAATTACTAGAAAAACAGTATAAAACATTTTTTAATAATTTGTTTAAAGTATCAGGCAGTTACCAAGGCAGCAAGAACCAAGATCTAGAAAGAAGGAAAGCTCACTGAGGGTGAGCCAGTCAGCTTCAAGGTTTGTTTGAGGCGTGTACATTTAGAAAGCAGAAACTGAGAAGCTGGGTTTTTTTAAAACCCTGAGGAGCTCAGGAGGTAAAAATTGAAGTTCCAAAGGAAAGGGAGCCTGGAAAATACCCCAGGTTTTTGTCTGGGACTCATCAAAAGCTTTTAGTCAGCGAAAGCAGCCGAACTGCTTTCTACAGCACCCCCGGAGAGATCGTCCACAGACCTGGCACTAAAACTGTTGAAAACCAAATACAGAGAGAATAGTTTACGATCTTCAACGGGAGAATCAAAAGGAAACTTCTCCATCAAAATTATGGAATTCAGAAAGCAATAGAATAATTTTTTCTAAGTGCTGGGACGGTGGGTGTACTGCCAATCCAGAATTCTATGCCTTTTGAAAATGTCCCTCAAAAATGAAAGTAAAATAACTGATTTAAAAAAAAAAAAAAAAAAAGGAAAGAAACTAAGATAGTTACCAGCGGACCCACACTGAAGGAAAATCAAAGTTCTCTGGGCAAATGAAAATGATCCCAAATGGAAGCATGGAAATACTAAAGAATGAATAGGTAAATATGTGTGTAGGAATATTGATGGCATGAAGCAAAAACCTAATGTTTAATAAGGTAGTAAACCTATGAAGAAGCAAATATACATGTCAACGGTCCCAAAAAAGGTATGAGGGAAGTAAATAAATTCAAAGTATCATATAGAGCTTTTATTGTCTTGGAAATGTAAGAATGCAAATATATTTTAGACTTTAAGAATTCAAAGATGCATACTGTGATCCCTAAAGAAACTCCTAAGAATAGTAAAAGACAACAAATGAGTTAATGGAGGAGGAGGGATGTATTTCATTAATTCAAGAGTAAGCACAGGAAAAAAGAAAAGTAGAACAGGTGAGACAGATAGATATAAATGGTAAAATTGTGGGCGGGGAGTTTAAATGAAAGGGATAAAGTATTCCAACTAAAGACAAAAATTGTCAGTCCACATTTTTCAAACAGGACTCACCAAAAGGAGTTTGAGGAAATGGCAAAAAGTTATTTGGGGGGGCACCTGGGCAGCTCAGTCGTTAAGCGTCTGCCTTCGGCTCAGGGAGTGATCCCAGAGTCCTGGGATCGAGCCCCACATCAGGCTCCTCCGCTATGAGCCTGCTTCTTCCTCTCCCACTCCCCCTGCTTGTGTTCCCTCTCTCACTGGCTGTCTCTTTCTCCGTCAAATAAATAAATACAATCTTTTTTTTTAAAGTTATTTGGGAATGAAGTCTAGGAAGAATGCTGGGATATGATAGACTGTGAGAATAAAAATACTCTTCTAAAGACTTTGAAGTTTGTTCTGTCAATTAGAATTAATCCTGGAGCAAATACTGCTGGTCCCAGTCTCTGTGCTGGAAGGTGATGGGTAGAAACCTGAAGAACCAGCTCAGGTGTTACGCAGGTTCTCATTTAATTAATTACCTTGATCAATGTCCCACAATCTCCCCCACACCTGCCACAGTGGCGTTTAGGGCTTGTAGTTTGGTGCAGTGATTAAAAGTGGACTTAGTTGGCCTGGATTCAGAGCCCTCCTTGTTATGTGATTTGCAGCATTTCAGTTAATTCTGTGTATTGGCTTTCTCTCTCAAAATGCAGGTAACAAGATTTATTCTCTCATAGGATTGTTGTAACAATGAAGCATTGCTTGACAATGCTTGGTAATTAATAAGCACTGCATAAATAATAGGTATGACGCTGCCTGTCATAGCCTTCATTGCTAAGGATACCTCCCATCCCTGTTCCACCCTTCTCCCATATGTCTGGGCTTCTGCACATTTTTGTTGAAATGATCCCATCCTAATTCCACCTTCCAGAAGTTTCATCAAAATCTGGTCCGGAGATAGGCAAAGTCTTGCACATGAATACATACAGCAGCATTATTCATGATAGCCAACACGTAAAAACAACCTAAATGTCCATCAACTGGTGAATGGAGTATCTATAAAATGAAGTATTATTCACCAATAAAAGGAAATACGGGCACATGTTATAAATGGATAAACCTTGAAAACATTGTGCTAAGCGAAAAAAGAGCCAGTCTCACACACACACACACACACACACACACACAAAACATATATTATATGATTCCATTTTTATGGAATGTTCAGAGTTGGAAAATCTATAGCAACAGAAAGTGAAAACAGAAATTAGTGGTTGTCTGTGATGGGTGATGGTTAATGGGTACAGGAGTTCTTTTAGGGGTGATAAAAATGTTCTAAAATTATTTGTGGTAATGGTTATACAACTCTATGAATACACTAAAAACCATCAAATTGCATATTTTAAATGGGTGAATTATATAGTATATGAATTATATCTCAATGAAACTGTTTTTTAAAAATCTGGTCCATAGAGCATTTCCTTATCTGAACTGCATCAGAAAATAGAGAGCACATAGAAGTGATGGGACTGTATACATCACACAGGAGATGCAGGTGAATTCATTCAAACAGAAAAAAACTGAGTCACGATGGAGGGACAATAAAACCTATTTACCTTGTCATTTGCCTAAGGTCCAAAGCAACTTAATGAGAGAACTTGTCCTCCCAGCTCAGTAATTCCTGTCCTTAGGAAGTGAGACATGGTTTGGTGTTTGGTTTTGCTTAATGAGTTAAAATAGAACATAACATAAAACTTACCATCTTGGCCATTTTTAAGTGTAGGGTTCAGCGGTATTAAATACATTCACGCTGTTGTGCTGCCATCACTACTATCCATCCCCATAACGCTTTTCACTTTGTAAATCTGAAATTCTCTCTCTATTAGATAATAATTCTCCATTCTCCCCTCCCCCCAGCCCTTAGCAGCCACCATTTAATTTTTGTCTTTACTATTCTAAGTACCTCATGTAAGTGGAGTCATTTAATACGTGTCTATTTCACTTAGTATAACGTCCTCAAGGTTCATCTATATTGTAGCATGTTGCAAAACTTCTTTCCTATTAAGCCTGAATGATACTCCATTGTGTGTGTGTGTGTGTGTGTGTGTGTAATGCATACTGGATATATATATACGGATATATATATAAAATTCTGGATCCTAATCCTTTATCAGATACAGGATTCACAAATATTTTCTCAGTCTGTGGGTTGCCTTTTTACTCTGTGGACAGTGTCTCTTGATATGCAAAATTTTTAATTTTTATGAGGTCCAATTTGTCTATTTTTTTCATTGCCTGTGTCATATCCAAGAAATCATTGCCAAAGCCAATGTCTTGAAGATTTTGCCTTATGTTTTCATCTGAGAGTTTCATTGTTTTATTTTTATTTATTTATTTTTAAAGCCTTTATTTATTCGACAGAGAGAGAGACACAGCGAGAGAGGGAACACAAGCAGGGGGAGTGGGAGAGGGAGAAGCCGGCCTCCTGCTGAGCAGGGAACCCGATGCGAGGCTAATCCCCACCCTGGGATCATGACCTGAGCTGAAGACAGACACTTAACGACTGAGCCACCCAGGCGCCCCAAATGTTTTAGATCTTACATGTAAGTCCTTGATCCATTTTGAGGTAATTGTTGTATATGGTGTTAGGTAAAGATCTACCTTTGCTTTTTTGCATGTGGATATCAAGGCTTCCCAACACCATTTGTTGAAAAGACTTTCCTTTCCCCGCTGAATGGATTTGTTCTTGTCAGAATTCATTTGATTATATATTCAATGGTATATTTCTGGACTCTCTCTTCTATTCCATTGGTCTACATGTCTGTCTTCATTCCAATACCATGCTGTTTTCATTACAGTAGCTTTGTAGTAGGTTTTTAAATCAGGACACGTAAGTCCTCCAGTTTTATTCTTTTTCAAGATTGTTTTGGCTACTCAGGGTCCCTTGAATATTCCGTATGAATATGCAATATGGAATATGGGTTTTCTATTTCTGCAAAAAATGTTTATTGGGATTTTGATAGGAATTGCAGTGAATCTGCAATATTGCTTTGGTAATATTGGAATTTAACAATCTAAATCCTCCCAATCCATGAACATGGGATTTGTTTCCATTTATGTCCTCTTTAATTTCTTTTAGCAATGTTTTATAGTTTTCATTGTAGAAGTTTTTCATCTCCTTGGTTAATTTGTAAGTATTTTATTATTTTCGATGCTATTATAAATGAAATTGTTTTTGTCATTTCCGTTCCAGATGGCTCGTGGAAGTGCAACTGATTTTTGTGTGTTGACTTTGTATCCTGCTACTTCCTGAATTCATTTATCAGTTCTAACAGCTTCTTTGTTGACTCTCTAGGATTTTTTTTATGTAAGATCATATCATCTACAAACAGAAATAATTTTACTTCTTTCCTATTCAGATGTCTTTTTTTTTCCTTTTCTTGACTAATTGCCCAGGCTAGAACTTCCAGTACCATGTTAAATAGAAGTAATGAAAACAGGCATCCTTGCCTTGTTCCTGATCTTAGAAGAAAAACTTTTGGTCTTCCACAGGTGAGTATTATGTTTGCTACAGGTTTTTCATATATGGCTTTTATCATGTGGAGATAGTTTCCTTTTGTTCCTATGTTTTTGAGTGTTTTTGTCATGAAAGTGTGTGGAATTTTGTCAAATATTTTTTTCTGCATCAACTGAGATGATCATATGTTTTCTTTCCTTCGTTTTTTTTTATGTGATCTATTGCACTGATCAATTTGCCTATGTTGTACCATACTTGCATTTTGGGAATAAATCCCATCATGGAGTACAATCCTTTTAATATGCTGCTGAATTCTGTTTGCTAGTATTTTATTGAGGATTTTTGCATCAATGTTCATAAAAGATACTGTTCTGTAGTTTTCTTTTTTTGTAGTGTCTTTGTCTGGCTTTGGTATCAGGGTAATTCTGACCTCATAGAATGAGCTATGAAGTGTTCCCTCCTCTTCAGTTTCTTGGGAAAGTTGGAGAAGGATTGGATTCGTTCTTTAAGTGGTTGGTAGAATTCACCAGTGAAGCCATCAAGTCCTAGGCTTTTCTTTGTCAGGACATTTTCAATTTCTGATTCAATCTCTTTACCAGTTATTAATCTATTTAGATTGTCTATTTCTTTGTGATTTAGTCTTGGTAGCTTTTTGTTTCTGGGAATGTGTCCATTTCATCTAGGTTATCCAATTTTTTTCGACACAATTGTTCATAGTACTATCTTACAGTTTTTCTTATTTCAGTAGAATATTTAGTAATGCCTCAGTTTCATTTCTGATTTTAGTAATTTGATTCTTCTCCCTTCTTGTCTTTTGTTTTCTCTCTTAGTCGATCGAGCTAAATGTCTGTCAATTTTGTTGATCTTCTCAAAGAACCAACTTTTGTTTTCATTGATTTTCTCTATTGTTTTTTATTCTCTTATTTCATATATATTTCCTTTATCTCTGCTCTAATCTTTATTATTTCCTTCCTTCTGCTGGCTGGGTTTAGTTTCTTCTCTTTTCTACTCCCTTAAGTTATAAAGTGAGGTTGTTGATTTGAGATCTTTCTCATTTTTTAATGTGAGCATCGACGGCTATAAATTTCCCCCTTAACGCCACTTTGTTGTGTCTCTTAAGTTTTGGTATGTTGTTTTTATTTTCATTTGTCTCTAAGTATTTTCTAATTTCCCTTGTGATTTCTTCTTTGAGCCATTGGTTGTTTAAAGTGTGTTGATTTCCATAATTTTGTGAATTTTTCAGTTTTATCTATGTTATTGATTTCTAAATTCACCCTATTGTGGTTAGAGAAAATATTTTGTATCATATCTATCTTCTTAAATCTATTGAAACTTAATGTATGCCTAACATATGTTCTATTCTGGAAAATGTCCCATGTACACTTGGGAAGAGCATTTATGCTCTTTTCGTTGGATGGAGTGTTTTATACATGTCTGTTAGGTCTGGGTGGCTTACTGTGTTGTTTAAGAGATATGGTCTTAAGAAAAAATTTTCTTTTGAAACAAATAATAGAATGTTAAAATTGAAGGAGTAAGAGATACCACAGTTGATATATACATTGTTCTTACAGGAGTAGCCATAATTAAGGGAGCTTAGACACTTCCAGAAACGGCTCAGGGAAGTGACTGCAGGGCCCATATCACATAGATGGGTGAATAGTGCCAACAGTTTCAAGTATAATTGCAAGTCCAATCTAAAGTTTTTTCAGCAACTTCATAGCTATAATAGAATTGCAACTGATAAAGATAAAATCTCAGGTTTCAGACACTAGAATGTTATACTTAATGATCACTTTATTTCAGTATCATACCTTGCCTGGGTGAATCCTCCTATTGTCCTATAACAACTGTTATCTAACTTCTGTTTGAATACTTACAGTGATAGGGAATTCACTACTTTACAAAACAGTCTATTCCATATTTATAAACCGTTATTAGCCAGAAGTTCTTCCTTATATTGAAACAAATTCACCTTTTCTGTAATATTCACATAGTTGGTCCTAGACAGACTTTTATGTCCACCCAAAATAAACTTACACAAACATTTCCATATAACAGCCTTTTGAAGACTGTTATCATGTACATATATTCTCTAGGCTAAACATCAAAAGTTTCTTCGGTGGCTCCTTATGTGACAAGGTTTTATGCTCATTTTATCATCCTGGTTATTCTTAAACTTCCTAGTAGCCCAGCCAAGCCTGTTCCCATATCCATAAAACAAGGATGGATGATAATACCTATGATCCTTTTTTTTTAAAAAAAAAAGATTTTATTTTTTCCTCCTGAACACCTACCACGGCTACTCTACTTGTTTATTTTGTTTTATTAACTGCTTGTCTGACTCCCTCCATCAGAAAGCAAGCTGATGAGGGCAGGGAGTATTATCTCTTTTTGTTCATTGCTGTGTCTGTAGCATTTAGAAAACGTCTGATACCTAGGACATGTTCAATAAATATTTGTTGAATGAATTTATGTTAAAAAAAAATCTCAGGGTCCTTAGACCCACTGGTCTTGTTGAAGAACAGAGTCCTTTATCTTCACCATTTAGACAATATCCAAGGTACACAAAGGTTTTCCAGCCCCTTGATTTAGGCTTCTTAATTAATGTTAGTGCTAATAACTGAGGTTGTAAGCAAAAGGAAGTTTTCCAAAATTTTTAAAAAGTTTTAATTAGGAAAAATAAGTTAGTCATTTGGCACCCTTAAGTGTCATTCCATTTCTGTTCAGGTGTGAATATGTGTATATACAAATATCTGGAAAGATATACCAAAATGTCCATATTGGTTATAATTATCTCTGTACAGTGGGGTTGGGGATAATTTTAACTTCTTTATATTTATTCATATTTGCAGCTTTGTTGATGAACATTGGTCACATCTGTTATAAAAAGGTTTTTTATACTATGTGTAGGATGTGTGTGAGTGTATAATGGTTTTACTGTAAAGATCATTACCCGGGACCTCAGAATATAAGCCTCTTGCTTAATTTCAGAACTCCTAAGCAAGGCCCGGGAGTTTCAGGTTGCAAAATGCTGAAGGAGTGGGAAGCTCCTCCCATTTCTCGCAGCCTCCTCCAACGTTTAAAGCACTTCTTACTGCTTCCTAGCCCACACCCAACAGAGAAAACTATTGTGTCAAAGGGACAGCACGAAAAGGCAAAAGGAAGGTAAGGATAATAGCCGGGGATAGTAGCTGAAAAGGAAAAGCTCAGCACTCCAAAAAAATGCAATGAGATTTGGCTCATTTGACACTATGTTATTAAACGGTTTGGCATTGTTAAGTGGGCTGGTTTTAAATGCTAAACCAAGACAACATAAACAAAGTCTGCAGCCAAGTCCGTGAAACAACTTGGCCTCTTCCAAGGAAAGGGATGAGGAGTCTGTGACTTGACTAGTGAGGTGTTTTATTAAGTTAGTGCTGCTTCTCATATTGCCACTGCTACGGTGCTTCAAGCTGATTACTGACCACACCGTGAGGGCTTTCTTGCCTCTTGTCCCAGTGAAGCAGTATTGATTGATCGATTCCTTGACAGAAGACCATGGCAAAGAAGGTGGCGGTGATCGGAGCTGGGGTCAGTGGCCTGGTCTCTCTGAAGTGCTGTGTGGATGAGGGACTGGAGCCCACTTGCTTTGAGCGGACAGAAGATATTGGAGGGCTGTGGAGGTTCAAAGTAAGTAAGACCTTCCTGTTTCTTGAACAGATTGTGCCTACAGATGGGCCTTACTGGGGGATTTCTTAAGCAACTTTGATCAGACTTATCTCATGCAGCCCTACAGGAACTAAAGAAATAGGCTGTCATCTCTTCCAGATCATTACTATCATAACCCAGATCGCCAACCCGGGCATGCAAAGGACTTTTTCTTATGGATCCTGCAAGTGTCTTGCAGCCCACATTCTTGTAATTCTCAAAGCAAAATACTAATATTGGAGAACACATTACAAAGCAGAAGTGCCAGGAATTCTTTTCAAGATGCCACTTCTATTCCCATCACTGAGCAGATGCTTTTTCAGAGAGTGTATTTTTATTACTACTGACTTCATTTTTCTTTGACAAATAAACCATGTTTGTTTGCTTAGTTTTATTGATGACCCTCTAGGGTAACTGCTGGGAAACTCTTTGAAGATATTATTGGGGTGCCTGTGTGCAGTCTGTTGTGTCCAACTCTGTTTCAGCTCGAGTTGTGATTTCAGGGCTCTGAGATGAAGCCCCATGTCGGGCTCCACACTCACTGTGGGGTCTGCTTGAGAGTCTCTCTTCCTCTGCCCTTCCTGCTTGTGCTCTCTCTCTCAGATAAATAAATAAATCATTAAGAAAAATAAAATAAAAAGATATTATTAGATACATTCATTCAATTCATTCTGTTAGCCAAATCTAAATTTTGATAATGCTATCCATTCATCAGATTTTGCATAAAAATTAGAAAGATGTGTAGATAGACAGCTGTGTAGATTCATAATTATTCTTTCCCACACTCTTTTAAGTACTAGCTTGCCACTCTCTCAATGTGAGGTCTTGGGCTAACTTATCTACACCCCTGTGTCTTAGTCTTCTAAGCGTAACCGGGAAAATAATAGAACGGTACAATTATTTCACAGCGCTGTTTTGAAGATTAAGGGAGATAATTCATGTAAAAAACTTAGAATGCAATAAATGTTAGTTACAATAACCATATTTATATTTTATAGACAAGCAAACAGAAACTGAGGGAAGTTAAGTAACTTGATCATGGTCACACAACTAGAGGAATTGGCATTCAAACCCAGGTCTCTGTGACTTCTGAACAGCTAACCCCCTACTGATAACCATACCCAACTTGCATTTTTGCTCAAAAAGTTTAAACAAAAGTTCCAGCCCAGATCTCCAGAGCTATAACTTTAGGATTGTGTGTCAGATTCATCTAAGTGAGGGATCGAACAGGGGAGAACACTCTAGACAAAAGCAAAAGGTTTGAATATGCTAAAAGCAGATTCTGACATCAGCAGAGACCATCCAAAGGGCTCTGCCTACAAGCCGACCAATTAGGGGGAAGGACATGTGCTTTGCGAGTTTGAACTGAATTTTATGCCAAAACAGGTTTTTTAAACCTTAGGTTTCTCAAATGTATATGACCATAAGACACACCCAGAGGGTTTTTTAAACATACTTAACACCAAATTAATTAATTAATTTTAAAAAAAATACTTAACACCAGACCAGACTTACTGAATCAAAATCTTCTGAGGAGAGGATCTATTTTTAACAGGAGTCCCAAATGAATCCTACGATGAGACAAGTTTGGCAAACAAATTGCACAAAGACCGAATAAAAAATCTATTCATTCAACTACACAAACACAGTCAGAACTAATGATGGAGATGTTGATCCTTATACAGGACAGGTAACTTGCAGAGAGGAAACAAGAAAAACAGCTTGAAGCACATTCATTGCTTACTAACAACTGATCATTGGAAACACTGTAGCTTTTCCGGAGAGGGTAATATAATGAGGTGGTCATCCCTGTCTTAACCAAAGATGTATTCTTTGTTGTTGTTCACTCTAGGTTCACAGACAGATTCCATTGGGGTTATTTCCCCCCAGGTAGATTTTTTAACCCAAGGAAGAAATGTGAAGTTATAACAAATTAATATTGAATAATAAATTTGTCACTGTTTTATTACCTGATTTGGGACTTAATATCAACAAGCCAAATGTCCCTTACTTGATTATCATCAACTTGGCAACAGAAGAGGTGAGAGTTATGTTGAATGGTCTGTTAAAAATATGATTTGATGAATTCCAGGAAGATTTCTTTCTACCCTGAAATATTTTTCCTACAATCCTATCCCCAGTTCCCAGTGTCTAATATTTCAGAATTAGAGACACCTTCCTGTGGGTTAGAAAAGAGAAGTTAGATTACAATTTGAATTAATTAAATCTTACTAGATATAAAAAGCTTAAGTATATAATTTCCTGAAACCTGTAACAGTATCACATTTCAAACCTCTCAAAACTGTATATAATAAACATACAATTTTCTCAACCCAAACAAGACAGATAATCTCCCTGCGATGTGGAACATACAGGATGCAAAATTTCGCAGGTGGCCAGTGGAGCCATGTGAAGGTCTTGATTACCAACAGACTGGGTTGCCAAAGGGAGAAGGTCCTGAAAAGGCCGCTGGGAGCCACCATGCCCACTCCCCTGGGAAGCTTTGCCTCTTCACTACTCTACCATCCAGAATCAATTTTGAAAATAGGTCATCCTTTAATGTCTATATTTACACACAACCTTCTAAGGTCACTTAACCTATTTAGTGCCAACAAGTTAAAACAAAATTTAAAAATCCTTGCCCCATGCCCAGCTCCGAGGGCTGAGTTCTTCCAAAAGGTTCTCCAGCAGCACCTAGTGGCAGCTTTGAAACATGGGCAGGTGGGTAATTAACATATTTTTAGCATTTTTCCAGCAATGGAAAAATACTTGCCATGCATCATCTTATTTCTTCTTCACAATACTCCTAAAAAGTAGTGTCGGGGAGCAAGAACTCCTGCCCCCTCAAAAGTCCTTCCAGCTGGACTAAGAGTCAAATTAACCTAAGACAGATTAACAGGAGAAAATCAAATTTAGTATGTGTACGCACAGGGAATCCACATAGACGTGTGAATTCCAAAGACAGGCAAAATGAGGTATGTGTGTGATTCTGAACTAAGGAGAAGGGGGTTATGGGACTTCAGAGGGAAGGAATGCACTTCACAGGGCCATAAGAAGAGGAGACACTTGGTAATTAGATACTTGCCCTACCATTCAGATGGGTCACTCCGACAAAATTCATCTCTGTTAATAATACTTACTCTGGGAAATACCCCCAATTTAGATTCTTCTGTGTGGTTAAGGGAGTACAAAAGTTTCTCTTGAGCCCATAGGGTCTCAAGTGCTTCAGCTCGAAATAATCCACATGCCGAAGTGGCATGTTGGTGAGGAGGGGCCTGCCCTGAACCTTCAGTAGTTATGGTCATCCTCATGGACACATGAAGAGGAAGCTGAGATTTGGAATGAACTTGTTCAGGGGAACACAGGTGGTGGAAAAGCACAAAAATGAAGGTCTGTACGATTCCTGAGCCCGCGTAGTGGATGATCTTACTGAGGTGTTAAGAGAGGAAAGCGTGATCTTCCTTTAGCCACTAACCTTCTCTGCCTTTTTCATTGTTCCTGACACCTGGGTTCACAGGCAAGTTACTGATATACATTGATTTTTTGTTTGATTTTTACATCTGGATATAAATATATCTTTTCCTAGCTACATTTACTCAATTATTTTAATTAATCTTCCTATAATAGTCTCTAAATGTCTCTCCATCTTGATTTCCTTCCTCTAGATTCAATCTGAAATTTCACTTTCTCTCTTAAAATGTGACTCCCACAAGATCCAATATTCCAAACCAACTTATTTTTATAATATACGTATTTTTCAGAACCAAAGAGGTTCTTGGCATTGCTTCAGACAATGGGGAATGAATCAGACACAATTACTGCCCTCAAAGAATTTATAATCAATTGGTCTAACAATTCACTTGGCCTAGATGGTCAAACTTTACTAAAACAAATTGAATGTTGCATTAGCTTTTTCTGCATTTGCAAAATTAAAACTATCATTCATATTATTTTTACATGAATTATCTCATTTTATACTCACAATACTCTCTTACATTATTTACTATTAATTTCAGCATAAGTATAAGAAAACCAAGGTAAGTGGCTTACTCATAGTGACTAATAAATGATAGTTGATAGGTCTTAGAACTAGCCACAATATTGAGATTAAGCATACATAGGTTCTCCATCATGCTTTGTCTCACATAACTCCAATCATTTATACTGAGTTTAGGATCAACTAAAAGTTCTGGATCTTTTTTATTTGAACCACTGATGATCCAGGTCACTATTATTCTATCCTTGTAAAACTGAATTTTTAATCCTCTTTATAGGAAATCACATTTGTGAATGTTAAACAGTATTTAGTTGGTTTTATCCTTGGTCAAGAAATGTTTATTTGAAATTTCAGGTCTGTCCATTCTATTTCAATTCTTTCAATTCTATGCTTTGGGTACAAATTCGATCACCTGTATTTGTCTCCATCAAAGTTATTGACTTAAATGTTGAAAATAGGAAGATAAAAATGTGAAACAGACACCTGGAGTATCACCAAATGGAAATTCCCACGTGACACCGTCTCTGCACTGACCTGAACATGGACTCCTGTCTAGCTTTCCCGTGGCTCACGGTCGTCTCTCTTTTGTTTCAGCACCTTCTGTTCCCTTAAAGTTCAACATTATACAGGACTAGTGTAGGGGCAGAAAATTTTTCTCTGGGGCGCCTGGGTGGCACAGCGGTTAAGCGTCTGCCTTCTGCTCAGGGCGTGATCCCAGCGTTATGGGATCGAGCCCCACATCAGGCTCCTCCGCTGGGAGCCTGCTTCTTCCTCTCCCCCTCCCCCTGCTTGTGTTCCCTCTCTCGCTGGCTGTCTGTCTCTGTCAAATAAATAAATAAAATCTTTAAAAAAAAAAAAAAAGAAAATTTTTCTCTTCTTCTCTTCTTCAGTTTCTTTGTCTGGTCTAATAATCAAATTGATATAAGACAAAGTAACAGAAGGAAAAGAAACAAACTTTTAATAACATGGATATCTCTTCTGTACATGGGAGAGACCCAGGAAAACTGAGCAACTCCCTGAAGTGTCCATCACCTTAGACGCCATTTTCAGCTAAAGACAAGAGAAGATGTTGAGGGTGGGGAGTCAGTTACAGAAGGTGACCAGGAAAAGCAGTAAGTAAGGGTAAGGTTATTGTGCAGATTTAAGTCATTGCCTTCTCCTTTGGTAAGAGTTTCTAGATATTGACTCATCCCCTTCATCCTGGTACCTCAAGGGAGACATCCTTACAAGTGGAGATTTCCCTTCTACATGTAAATTATCTCTTACAGAAGGGTAACTTCTACTCAGTTTTCAGAATTTCCCCTGTGTCTGCTGTTTCTTAAAACTAACCAATTTAAAGTAATCCCCATGCCAAAAGGGCATATTCTCGGGTGGCAAATTCTGCTCCTCTTCACTGTTTCAGAACAAACAACCATTTGCTCTCCAGAAGAGATAACTGCCTTTCCCTTGTTTTACTTTCAGGCATCCCCTTAGGTAAATTTATCCCAAGAATCTATCACAGCAAATTCAATATAACTTGGGTTTTTGTACCTTGCTGGCCATTTAATGGAACCGAATTTAAGATGTTAGATATTTGTAACTCTTCAAGCAATGAAATATAAAATACTATGCATGGTCCTTAATTAAGCCTGTTCACCAGTAGTTTAAGATGTACATTGGTTAACTTGCCATAATATTTTTTAAAAAGTAATGTTTGTGTGTAAAGGAGAGAACGAAGTTTATAGCATACTACTAGCAAAACATTTACTTATTCCCACTATGCTACTGAATGTCCATTTTAGTATCATTAAGCCCTATTTGCAGGGATGAAAAAATGCTTCTTAACATTACATATTCTCTCATTCTTTCAACATATTAAATGATTTTGTACAATATCCCTGGCATATACTAGGTACTGTTAACCTTAAAAATAAAAACTGCCAGTTATTTTACCAACAAAAGATGGGTTTGCTCAGGAATAAAAGAGAATTGCCATATGGGACAAACAAGCTATGGCAAAACCATAAAAAAAATCCAGGAACAAGGTAAAGAGATTTTTTTTTTAAGGAGAAAAGGGGTAAGTTGGGAAGATTGTTATAAACTAAAAGTCCATTGGAGTAAACTGGGAGTTTGAGGTATGGGGGCTTCTCATTGGCTGAGAAGGGGGATGAAGAAAGCATCTCTTCCTCCAGATGGAAGAGGAGAGTAGTATCCATGTGCAAGATAAGTCCATCTCTTCCTGCTGGGTCTGCAACTGACTGGAAGTGTTGGGGCCAAAACCTCCCAACTCCATTTTAGTGAGGTTTTCTGTTACTAAATTTCATAGTACTAAAAATGCAGAACAGCCCCTGTAGTTTCAGGGCTTCTAGTTCAGGAGGTGAAATAATAAAGAAAATCCATATCAGAGCAATTTTATGAGTGTTATGAAAAGCACAGAATCTCAGGTCATACAGAATAGGGCAAGCTTCCTAGAGGGTGTGATGATTTCATTTGTCTTGACAATAAACAGAGATTAGGCATGTGAATATGGAGAAAGAGTGTTCTAGGCAGAGAGAGTGGCATGTGTAAAAGTACAGAATCTTGAGAAACCTGACACGCTTAGAGAAGTTAAAGTCACGTGATACAGCTAGACTGAAGGATGTAGGCTCGTGAGTGGTAACTGATGAGGCTAGAGAAGATAGCCAGCGTCTCATCATAAGAAACGTGTGTCCCATGCCAAGGGGTGTACTCTTTACCCTGAGCAGTAAAGAAAGTGGGCAATACTGGGGTCAGAGAGTTTAATTGGGGATCCAAGCCAGAGATCTAGAGAGATACCAGCCTAATGGAGAGAGAGCAGAATGCAGTGACGGTCTAATGAACATGTTGGTTCCCTGTGTTCGTGTGCGTAAAAATCAGCAGGGAAGCACTTCTAAAATACAGATGGCTGAGTCCAAACCAGACCTACTTGCACTTTATATTTTTTCAGAGCTCCCCTGAATTCTTATAATGCAACTAGTCCACTGAATGGCATTTAGGATCCAAAATTTTGTCCCAAACTGTAGGACAAGAACATAAAAATTGTTTCAGTCTTACTCATTTCAAGCAATGGAGCAGAAAGAGTGAAAATTTGGAATGATAGAATATTTTTAAAGAAATGCAATTTTATTGTTTCCAACTGCTTAGAGTAACTAGCCATGGGAACAAAATATTGATTGGTAGAGGTCAATATAATAATTCTTCACAATGAAAATGACTAATCTGTAAGTTTTTATAATTCACATTTGTATTAAATTGATCTATTTTCACTATATAAGCTTGCTCCCTCTGGTAGATTAAATATTACCCTTATAATCTTTCTTAAACTTAGATTAGTCTTTACAACCTTTTTATTTTCATAGTCAAAGATAAACTTCAGTTCAACCTTTGATCAAAAGGTCATAAATTCTAAAGCAGTGCTGTCTGAGCTAATTCGATTTTGCTATATAGTCTTCTGACATTCAGAAAATTCCATATTAGGAAAATACTTTATCATATGATCATTTATTTTAAACAGATAAATTGCAGTATATTCTGTCTGCTAGGAAATTCAGACTATTTATCAGTATTTGTGCTTAAATCTCATTTTGGGGCACTGCTTTTATATATATACATAGATAGATAGATAGATAGATAGATAGATAGATAGATAGATAGATAGATGATAGACAGATAGATTTTTTTTTTAAGTCAGTTCCATGCTGGGTGTGGAGCTCAAGGCAATGTTTGAACTCAAGACCCTGAGATCAAGATCTGAGCTGAAATCAAGATTCAGACACTAAACGAAAAAAAAAAAGTCAGACACTGAGCCACCCAGATACCCCTGGCACTGCTTATATTTTAAATTATGTATGTGAGTTACATTTATTTATTTTGAAAGCTGTGTCTTCCCGTTTTTTTCTTGTCATCTTATTGTCTCCACCTTTCCATCCTCAAAGTCCAAATGCATTTTTATTCAATGTAGTAATAAGCCCCCTAGAGATAGAAACTGTGTGTCCTGTTTGCATTCTTGTCCCTAACTCCATGCTCAGGGCCTAGACACAAGACATACTTGATATGTATTTGTTTATTAATAAGAATCATTCTCCCTTTATTACCCTCAGCAAACCTAGTTTTACCCAGATTTATCTAAACACATAGACATCTGCTTCAGCCAACATAAGAAGAAGTGCAATAGAAATAAAGCTTTTTTTAACAGCTGTATACCGATCAACCATAATAAAGATTATTACATGATCTTCAGGAAAAAAATGTGTGATGTCATCATCAATTACTGACAAATTACACCAGGACAACTCCCAGAGGAGAGTCTTGCCTGGACTCTGAAATAACTACAGAGCTCGCACATCAGAACCAGTTCTTCTCATCACTCCAAGTGCCCTTAAAATTGACCGACAGAAGAGCCAACCACGTTTCAAAGCCACTTTACTGGTGCTTGAAAAAAACTAACATGTTGGCTATCATACAACAATCTTAGTGTAGCTTTTTCAAATCTATGACTGGTTTCATAAGATTAACCCTCATGACCTATAATCCTAGCGACAGAGGCAAGCATGTGTTGGGCACTTAAGTCAGGCTTTGTGCTAAGCACCTTATCTGATCTCAGCCTGATAACAATTGTCCAATGTTGTAATTATTAATGAACCCCACTTTACAGGAGAAACTGAGGAAATTGATTGGAGTGACTTGCCCATGGCCATAAAGCCATTAAAAGTGGTAGAATCAGGATATCAATCCCGTCTGACTCCAGGGCTCTCATGTTTAACCCTGCTCCGTACTACTTACAAAATTAACTGGTTTTGAGAAAAAAATTAGTATTTCTTTGCCTCATGAAACACAGATGATCCTTGGACATCACAGGGGTTGGGGTGCTGACCCCCACACAGTTGAAAATCTACATATAACTTTTGGCTCCCCCAGAACATAACTACTAATAGCCTACTATTGACCAGAAGCCCTACCCATAACATAAATAGTCGATTAACACATACCTTGTATGTTATATGTATTATACACTGTATTCTTACACTAAAGCAAGCTAGAGAAAAGAACTGTTATTAGAAAATCCTAAGTACTGTAAAACACCCGAGTATAAGTGGACCCACGCAGTTCAAAACCATCTTGTTCAAGGGTCAACTGTATTTCCAAGTTTGAGAGTTTGGTTGGATTAGAAAGTCAGACACTTAGTCTTACCAAGGACATTGTATTTGACCTTGTTGAAACATCCAGAATTAGCTTACATATCAGTATGACTCTAGTATTATCAATTGCAATCTCCTCCCTTACACATTCCTTCTATCTCTCTTTTCATTCATTCATCACTCATCCATTCATTCTGCCTACCATAGGCCACGAGCCAAATGCGTTTGTGAGCGTGAACAGGAACTATGCATTTAACTTTACTAGTCCAGAATCAAGGCTCAGATGATACAGATGTTACAGTTTCAGGAGAATCCTTATAAACAAAGACTTATTTAGCACGTACTCTACATACCGCTCTTAAATGACATAATCTGAGCACAACATTGTTTTAGCTTTGGTAACTCATATCGGTACTAAAAATCCTGAACTTCGGACACAGTGGGATCCAATGCATATAAAAAGCTTTGCTGATAGAAGAGGGGGAGATCCCACGGTTTACTCTTTTTTAAGTCTTTGAGATGAGGGTCAGCAAGCTTTCTAGGTGATTAGAGTTCAGTGTGGTGTTAGCTGTTTAAGTGTTTGAATGCTAAGGGAGTTTGCGTTAGAATTTGAAGGGGTTTCCCTCTCTTACACAAGGATACAATGACCCTGAACTCTGGATGAATAAATCATGGTATTCTAATTTTCAAACACAAGCCTCAAATTGCTCAGAAGCATTTATTGAGGACTTCTTGGGTGACGTTATTTAAATTTTCTTATGCAAGCCTCTTTGATAACCTGCTGATTTCAGAAATTTTGAATCACCATACTTGGCTGTTATATAATTTAACATAAAGAATGTTATCTGAATGCAGAGTGCTTAGAGGAAATTATAAACTCAGCCGTATTATGAGCTACCTCCAGTTTTACCAAAGCATACTCGCCAACATTTATATTCAAGTTTAAGATTTGATTGGTACTAATGCTGTTCACTTTTATCACTTGAGGAAGGTTGATTTGCATAAAGCATAAAATGAAGGTGGGGCATTCCAATTAAGATGTGAGAACTACCTGCCCCCAGAGGTATTCTTTTTTTTTTTTTTTTAAGATTTTATTTATTTACTTGAGAGGGAAAGAGACAGAGCATAAGCATGAGCAGGGGGGAGGAGGCAGAAGGAGAAGCAGACTCCCCGCTGAGCAGGAACTCCCCACGCAGGGCTCCATCCCAGGATCCTGAGATCATGACCGAAGGCAGCCGCTTAACTGACTGAGCGAACAAGGCACCCCAGAAGTATTCATTTTAATTGAAATTCTCCATTATGTTTTCTGACCAGTGTCCCAAAGTTTATTGGTTCCTGATGGAAGGTGGGTATAGCCTCCCCAGGGGGATTTTCAGAATGGGCCTAATTGTCACAAAGCCTGGCATTATATAGGTAGAGACCTGGGACACTAAACACCCTGCAATATGCCAAAAGGAGGATTGTCCCCACTCCCAATCCCACCAATGGTAATAGTCCCTCCAGTGAGCAACACTGGAGAGCCCCAGCTGGGCCCTGTCTCATGGGATGATGGAGCACACATGCTGTACCCCATCACCCAGACACTGCCATCGCTCTGCAACAATGAAAGAGGATCACATCTCCCAAGGGTTAGATTTGGAAGAAGTGTAAAACACTAAGGGACTGTTTTAAATGCAACATGATTATCACTCTTTTTTATTTGATTCTTCAGGAAAATGTTGAAGATGGCCGAGCGAGTATCTATCAGTCTGTCATCACCAACACCAGCAAAGAAATGTCTTGTTTCAGTGACTTCCCAATGCCTGAAGACTTTCCAAACTTCCTGCACAATTCTAAGCTCCTGGAATATTTCAGGATTTTTGCCAGAAAGTTCGATCTTCTAAAATATATTCAGTTCCAGGTATTATATTTTGGGGAGAATGGTTTTCTCTACATGGGTTCAGCTCACATTTAAATGGAGAAGTTACTCTGGTAATGAAAGAAATTGTGAATAAAACAAAGTATTCCAATCCAATTCTTTCCTGGAAGAGAAGAGCATGATAGAAGACCTAAAAGATAGTGACGTTATAGTTTACGTACACATTAGCAGGAGAGGAAAATCACCTGTTAAAACTAAGGGTTTGAATAATGATGATATTGATGATGAAACTGCAGTTAAGCTAATATCTAAAACCACTGCAGACTCCTAGCCTCACTTCCCTTGAAAGGACAGAAGAAAAAAATCAAACTACTATTTCATTTTCTGATCATCTCTGTAGAAATGGAATTTCTAAGAGAAAAAAAATGTACTAAATAAGCTCACAGTCCTCCATTCATTTCATAAGTCTATAGAAACTATTTTTGGTATGGAGGGGGCATGGTGCACTCCTAGCAACATAAGGAGGGATAGATCATTTTGAAATACAATTAGAACTACCTTTCCTATGCTCTCTCAAAAACAAATAATCAACAAGAAGAAAACAATATTCTCACTAAACATGCTGAATTTTTATCAATAACCTACACTCTAAAAACTAGTAACTGTGCTGAGTTAATAAAACTAAATTATATCTCTGAATAAATAACTGTTAGTGAGATAAATTTATTTTCTTTTTTTAATTTCAACTTAGTCCAGGGGTAGAATTTAGTGATTGATCAGTTGCATGTAACACCCAGTGCTCATTACATCAAGTGCCCTCCTTAATTCCCATCACCCTATTACCCCATATCCCTACCCACCTTCCCTCCAGTAACCTTCAGTTTGTTCCGTATGGTTAAGAGTCTCTTATGGTTTGCCTCCCTCTCTGTTTTTATCTTATTTTATTTTTCCTTCCCTCCCTCAATGTTCATCTGTTTTGTTTCTTAAACTCCACATATGAATGAAATCATATGGTATTTGTCTTTCTCGGACTGATTTATTTCACTTAGCATAATACCCTCTAGTTCCATCCATGTCAGTGCAAAAGGCAAGATTTCATTCTTTTTGATGGCTGAGTAATATTCCATTATATGTACATAACTACATCTTCTTTATCCATTCATCTGTCGATGGACATCTGGGCTCTTTCCACAGTTTGGGTATTGTGGACACTGATGCTATAAACATTGGGGTGCATGTGCTCCTTCAAATCACTATGTTTGTATCCCTTGGGTAAATACCTAGTAGTGCAATTGCTGGGTCATAGGGTAGTTCCATTTTTAACTTTTGAGGAAACTCCATACTGTTTTCCAGAGTGGCTGCACCAGCTTGCATTCCCACCAACAGTGTAAGAGGATTCCCCTTTCTGCACATCCTCTCCAACATCTGTTGTTTCCTGAGTTGTTAATTTTAGCCATTCTGACCCCTGTGAGGTGGTATCTCACTGTGGTTTTGATTTTTATTTCCCTGATGATGAGTGATGTTGAGCATTTTTTCATGTGTCTATTGGTCATTGTGTGTCTTCTTGGAGAAATGTCTGTTCATGTCTTCTGCCCATTTCTTGACTGGAGTTTTTGGGTTTTGGGTGTTGAGTTTGATAAGTTCTTTATAGATTTTGGATACTAGCCCTTTGTGTCATTTGCAAATAACTTCTCCCATTCTATTGGTCACCGTTTAGTTTTGTTGATTACTGCCTTTGCTGTACAAAAGCTTTTTACTCTGATGAAGTCCTA
The DNA here is from genome assembly GCF_024610735.1 of Ursus americanus. NCBI lineage: Eukaryota > Metazoa > Chordata > Mammalia > Carnivora > Ursidae > Ursus > Ursus americanus. The sequence continues at coordinate 94,542,039 of NC_142128.1, read as the reverse complement.
ATAGTTCATTTTTGCTTTTGTTTCCCTTGCCTCTGGAGACATGTCTAGCAAGAAATTGCTGCGGCCAAGGTTAAAGAGATTATTGCCTGTGTTCTCCTCTAAGATTTTGATGGATTCCTGTCTCACATGTAGATCTTTCAGTGAACTAATTTTTTTGTAACACTTCTCATTGTCTCAGTAATTTCATTTTTATTCCAGGTTCGTATTATATTAATTTACAAGAGCTGATTGTGGTGGAAATCTATATTTGTAAATGCCATTAAAATGTATCTATTGCACTACATTAGAAAACTATTACCCATTTCCTGGTGGACCCATCCTATGAATAACAAATTTTTTTATACCAGAAGCTTTTATAGTTCTTTGTCCATTTGACTATGAATTTATTTAGCAGCTATATTGCCCTTTTATGGTATGTACTTTTTATTATCTTTTCTTTGAAAGATCAGGTTAAAGTTGCAAGAGAGCTATTTCTCTTATTTATTGTATTACTGCTGTTGGGTTTCCTGTAGGTTAGAGAGGGGTTAGGGACACATTTCCATTATTGGTCTCTAAGTTGGTATAAGTCATAAAGATGTTAGGCTGTAAAAGGCTCTGTTGCATTTCTAATAAACTCCTGAGTGAGTACTGAAAATGTTGGTTCTCAAACCACATTTTGAATAGCAATAATCCATAGTACTTTAGCTAATCTACTACCCTAAACTGCAAATCTGAAATCTTTAATCTCAGCCAAAAATGCCCAGACATTTTATAGTCCTTTGCAAGCTTTATGCTAATAGTCTCTATATAGTTTTTAATTGAAACAGCTTCAAAAATTGCCAGCCCAGCATTTTTTTTAATATCTGAAAATTTAAAAGCATGTATATGGGACTCAAATACTTATAAGCAAGAGAAGTGAGAAAAACTTTGCTTCCACTTGACATTGTCTCTTAAATATCAAAGATGTAAAACCTTTATGGACACTTTTTAAAAAATTCATAGACTTCCAGATAGTGAGCTACATAAAAAAATTAATGAACATAAATTATTTCATCCAAATGAGATCATGAACTATATTGCTAACATGATATACTCTGTTTGAAAAATAATAATATGAACAACTATCATTCGCAGGATGCTGACAATGTGCCAGACATGATGCAAGGTGCTTCCCATGAAATATCTTCTCTAATATAGAGTCTGCACAGAATTGGACACATAAAAGACTCTTAATAAATACTGACTGTGTGATCATTTAAATGATGGACATGTGTTCTATATCTTGCCCAGACTTTGTGTTTCTTTTATGTCTGTCTCTCAAGTCCTTATTCAGTCCTTAAGAGACTGGTTCTCGTGGCTGAGTCTTGCACCAAGTACCATATCCTTGGTAGCTCCCTGCCCAAGAAGAATGAGAAGGGGACACTTAGCAATCTTTGCTTTAAGTGGTTTGAACTGGATTCAAATGGAACCTAAATGGATTCACACATTGTGCTATACCCATTCCCACTCCCAGGGTGCTGTGTGAAGCCTCTGTTATGCCAGAGTAATGTTCAATGATGCCTTCTCTATTTATTCAAGACAACTGTCCTCAGTGTGAAAAAACGCTTGGATTTTTCATCCTCTGGCCAATGGGAGGTTGTTACCGAGAGCAACAACAAGAAGCAAAGTGCTGTCTTTGATGCAGTTATGGTTTGCAGTGGCCATCACATCCTCCCTCACATCCCACTGGAGTCATTTCCAGGTGAGGCCTGCACTGATTCCCAGCTTTTCAGAGAGGGTGTCGTTGGGGAGGAATAATTTTTTCTTACCTTTCAACATTCCTTGGGCTTAGTTTAAGGGTTAAATTGACATGAGACAGATTAATAGGGAAAAAATAAAATGTGGTTATGCATATAGAGACTCCATAAGAATATGAGGTCTACAGGCAGTTGGGCAATTGTGGCTTATGTACCATTCTGAGCTAAAGAGAAGGATGTGGGAGCTGGGGACCATAAGGGGAAGGACAACAATTCACAGGAACATGAAAAAGGACAAATGTTTGGTAAACTGTTTGCTGCTCAGAAACAGTGGGACATAGAGAGGAATGTCTTGAGAGACAGACACCTCACCTAGTTCATATTATACTATAATTATCTTTGGTAACAGCTCCCTTCCTGGAGCAGGTCCTCTATCCAAATTCTATTAGGCAGTTGGGGAGGGAAGTCAAATGTTTTTCTAAGCCTTCTGTTTCTTAAAAATTATTAGCCTAAAATAATCCACATGCCAAGGAGACACATTTTGAGGTGACAGATTTTGCTCCTCTACAGTGTCCAGGTATTTTATATGGAGGTTGGATTGACAAGCAGAATTAGCTACTGCCATACTGGGCGTAATATTAAGACCTGAATAGAGCTAGAAAGATGAAAGCCTCCACATACCATCTTTGTTTCTATTGGCCTCTTTGGGTCTTCATGACACAAGAACTTTAGCAACTTCCTCCAAAGTCAATAAATCTTCCCCAGAATTTCAGAGAATTTTCACCCAAGTTGGTTCTCTGTTGGAGAGGCCCTTAGAGCCATGTGCCTACCTTGGTCTTTATCTATCCTGCCAAACACTGTGACTTTTTTATGTCCTGTCCTGGGAGACTTTTCCTCAGAGTCGTGCCTTCAGACAGGGTTATTAAGGAGATTCACTGGAAACAAGTGCTCCTACAGGACAGTGATGGGCACAAAGAGAGTGAAGGAGAGGAGTACAGACAATGGAACCCTGCAGCCATCTGTCCTGGTACCTCCCAGGTCCTTCCCTCAGAGAGCGTACTTCCTTCTGAAGGCCCTCAGGGAAACATCTAATACAGTGGTTCATAATCCAGGCTTCACATTCAAACCATCTGTGGAACTTCTAACATCCTTATGACCTCCAAAGTTCAATTAGTATAGGGTAGGCTTAGATCAATTAAGGGTTACTTAAGTGCTTTTAATATGCAGCCAGGCGAGGGGCACCTGGGTGACACAGTTGGTTAAGCCTCTGACTCTTGGTTTCAGCTCAGGTCACGATCTCAGGGTCATGAGTTCGAGCCCCATCCCCACCCCCTGCTCCCCACTGGGGCTCCATGCTCAGTGCAGAGCCTGCTTGAGAATTTTGCTCCCTTTCCCTCTGCCCCTCTCCCAAGCACCACACCCACTCATGCTCTCTCTCAAATAAATAGATCTTTTTAAAAAAAAAATATGCAGCCAAGTGTGAGATCTTCTACCCTTAAAGCATTGATTCTCAAAAAGAATCACCTGAAGGGCTTTTAAAGATTTTCTTTATTTATTTGACAAAGAGACACAGCAAGAGAGGGAACACAGCAAAGGAGTGTGAGAGGAAGAAGCAGGCTTCCCGCCGAGCAGGGAGCCTGATGTGGGGCTCAATCCCAGGACCCTGGGATCATGACCTGAGCCGAAGGCAGACGCTTAAATGCTGAGTCACCCAGACACCCCTGAAGGGCTTTTAAAAACAATTTGCAAGGCTCCACCTCTGGCATTTCCAACTCAGTGGATATAGCATCATTAAGGGGAGGCTTTGCGTTTCCAACAAGTTCCCAGGTTCCAGCTAATAATGCTAGTCAAAGGACCACACTTTGAGAACTAATGATCTAAAGGTTCTTTCAAGAAACCCACCATCCAAGATAGGTATTTAACAAAGTCATATTTTCCTGGGAAAGATACAGAGAGCCTTGTCTTCAAAATGGCTTATCCAGTAAGTTACTGACTTATACTGCAATGTGGAAACCATTCTTCAATTTCTATGTGCCTGGTTTTTAGTTTACTTTAGTTTTTGTTTGCTTTTGCAAAATAAGAATGATAAATATTATCCTAATTATTACACAAACACAATAATAGCACTTCATAATATGTTCAAAGACATATTTATGAGCATATTAAAAGAATACATTTGCTATGTGATATTAAAGTATTACTGTACAGTCCAAAATAAGATAATGGGTAGTCAGAAGTCAGCATCTGACTCTACTCTATTCATCAAAACCATTTGTTTATTCTCTAATAAATACGTAAGCTGCAGCCTCTGAAATCAACTCTTTTGGTCCTGTTCCATATGCATAAGCTAACATCTCTCATATACTTTATGCTTTGAGTTTGCCAGTCGGCCTTGCCATTGTAACTCCTCTAAGAAGTGAGGAGGCAAAACAAATAATTGACTCCAGAAAAGAAAATCTGACAGTGCACTTTTATTGAAATTGACATAATTCATGGACATGTCTCCTCTTCCCCCTGAAGGTATCGAGAGGTTCAAAGGCCAGTATTTCCATAGCCGCCAATACAAGCACCCAGAGGGACTTGAAGGGAAACATATCCTGGTGATTGGACTAGGAAACTCGGCCTCAGATATTGCCGTTGAGCTGAGTAAGAAGGCTGCTCAGGTATGATGCTCTCTACTTATCTTGTACCGTGGAGGAGAGAAAGGAGGAAGGGCATATTGGAAAACCCCAACCATATAACCAAAGCTCCATTAATCATTAATTAGTTGGTTGGTTGATGGGTTGGTTGGTCAGTTGGTTACTACCGTGTGGTTTCATAAAAAATCTGTAAGTCAGGAAGCCAAGGTTTACCTCCCAGCCCTGCCACTAATCATCCATGTCACGCAGACCCAGTCTTTTACTTCTCTGAGCCATACATGTAATATATCAACTACACAGTAGATTCCTTCCAGCAGGGACAATGCTCTGATTTAAACAGCATTCCTTTTTGCTTGCCAGGTATTTATCAGCACCAGACACGGTTCCTGGGTCATGGGCCGTATCTCTGAAGATGGCTATCCCTGGGACATGGTGTTCCATACGCGGTTTAGGTCCATGCTCCGAAATGTCCTGCCACAAGTGATTCGAAAATGGATGATGGAACAGCAGATGAACCAGTGGTTCAACCACGAAAATTATGGCCTTGAGCCTCAAAACAAGTAGAGTTATTTTGCTTTTTAATGGTATATTCATTGGTAAGCACGGTTGTCAGAGGCACCTCTTTATAAAGAGTCAAATTGCTAATGTGGTATTTCAAACTACAGCCTAAGAGTATGAGTATCATAGACACCCTGGCATTGAATTCCAAATTTGTTCTCTATACCTTTGAAAAAGTAAATACTTAAGAAGATGAAGTAGAGATATTATGAACTTTTTTATGGCTGAGTAATATTCCATTGTGTATATACACCACCTCTTTTGTATCCATCCATCAATGGAAAATTAGGTTGCTTCCATAGTTTGACTATTGTAAATAATGCTGCAATGAACATGGGGGTGCATATGTCTTTTCAAATACCCAGTAGTGGAACTAATGGGTCATATAATTCTATTTTTAATTTTTTGAGGAACCTGCACATTGTTTCCCACAGTGGCTGACCAATTTGCATTCCCACAAGCAGGGCATTAGGGTTCCTTTTTCTCCACATCCTCACCAACAATTGTTATTTCTTATGTTTTGGCTTTAGCCATTCTGACAGGTGTAAAATGGATAGCTCATTGTGCATTTAATTTGTCTTTCCCTGATGATTAATGATGTTAAGCATCTTTTCATGTGTCTGTTGGCCATCTATAAGCTTTTCTTTGGAAAAAAAACATCTCTTCAGGTCTTCTGCCCATTTTTAATTGGATTATTCAGTCATTAAAAGAATGAAATCTTCTCATCTGCAAAAACATGAATGGACCTAGAGGGGATAATGCTAGGTGAAATAAGTCAGTCAGAAAAAGACAAATACCATATGATTTGACTCATGTGTGGAACTTAAAACACAAAAGAAACAAAAAAAACAGATTCTTGAATACAGAGAACAAACTGGTAGTTCCAGAGAGGAGATGAGTGGGGGGATAGATGTAATAGACAAAAGGAATTAAGAGTACACTTATCTTGATGAGCACTGAGAAATGCATAGAATTCTTGAATCATTACATAATACATTTGAAACTAATATAACACTGTATGTTAATTATACATGAATAAAAAATAAATTAAAAAAAATATTATGAGCTGCTCTAGAAAACAGAATTAGAATCATGGGAAGAATTTCTTAATGCCCAAAGCTGTCCAGTATTGGAAAAGGCTGCTTTAAGAGATCGTGGCCTTCCTTTCAGAGGGGTGTGGTGGGAAATGTGTCCCAAATTCTCCATGTGATAACTCATGCTTTGCTAATTCTGTACACCATAAGGTTTCTTCCCATGAGCAGCTTTCGAGAACATACTCACCATCTCTTTGCCAAAAAATAAATCTCTACTGAGCTCAAAGTTATATATCACTGATCTTATAAACACAAGCAAACAGTATGAATGTTTATTTTTCTTTAGTTGATAATAGGCTCCTTCCCTTTAAAAAAAGTACAGAAACAGAAGAACTTTCAACAAATGCCATGTGACTGCTCAGTTCTGAGATCTGATACATGTGGCATGTATTGTCTAATTTTAAAAAAAAAAAACATGGTTCTCTAATCTACAAAAAGGGAAACTCGAGAAATACAACCCGACTTTATCACTTTATCACTTTATCATACAGAGACTCCATGGATATTTGGGATCAACAAATATCCCCAGACTTCATTTTATACATTAGTTTTTGTGCTGATCTCTTAATAAAAGTTTCAAAACTAGAGGGGATTTAACAAAATTTTCCTTTCTTACTTATGATCAGAGAGAGATTAAATAGACCAGCAAGATAATTAAAGGTAGATATCATAAAACAATATCAAGACATCGATGGGGTAACAATGACTGGAATATTCAGGGGTTGACCATAGGCACTGGTATGTTGTTTAAGCCCTTGGGGATGCCTCCTTTTCTGAAATGTCTTTTACCCACATCACCTACAGGTTTCTCTACTTTGTTGAGGGGAGAGATTTGTGACATGAGAATGAAGTCAAGTAGTAAGGTTTAGGGTAGGCCGACTAGTCAAGTTAGGAAGTTTGATGGATATTTGAGAAACCTTTTTATTCGAAGAGCCAGCCCCATAAAATATCAATATGAGAGTTTCAAGACTCATCATTAAATATTCCTTCTAAGTGTTTTCTTCCTGGTGTTTCAGATATCTTATGAAAGAGCCTGTACTAAATGATGATCTTCCAAGTCGTATACTCTACGGAGCCATCAAGGTGAAACCGAGAGTGAAAGAGCTCACAGAAACTTCTGCCATCTTTGAAGACGGAACAGTGGAGGAGAAGATTGATGTCATTGTCTTTGCAACAGGATATACTTTCTCTTTTCCATTTCTTGAAGATTCACTTATTAAAGTAGAGGATAAGATGGTCTCACTGTATAAATACATGTTCCCTCCTCACCTGGAGAAGTCCACTCTGGCGTGCATTGGTCTCATCCAGCCCCTAGGTTCCATTTTCCCAACTGTCGAACTTCAAGCTCGTTGGGCAACCAGGGTTTTCAAAGGTATGTGAGTGGGAAAGTGAGGGGCTGAGGGTTCTATACCTGACGGATTTTGCTCAATAACAAGTTTAGATAAGGAGGTTGCCAGGAAGAAGTTGGCCAACCTTAGGCAGCTCTCACGACATGAACATCTTAAAAAGTTAGTGGAGAATTTGCAAAATAACAAATACAGAGATAAAATAATAATCATAAAGATCTGTAATCATCCCTTTAAAATATTAGAAATTCCAGAGAATTTCAATTTTCATAAAGCTAAGTACATATTATCCTTTCCTGGAATAGTGAAAGAAAAGTTGAAAAGGAAAAGATCTCTGAGTCCTGGTGTTGCCTATATGATGTTTGTAATTTCGTCTGAATATGTACAAATCCAGAGACCCAGGGCCTCTACATTAACTCCAGATTAGCTCTTAATACAGTAAGAAGCTCAACCTCACAGATCCTTACAAAGTTATAAAGTTACTGAAAGGTTTCTAAGTACCTGTATAACACTTCACATTCCTCAGGAGGCTCTTATCTCCCTGACCCCAGGGCTCAATTCCGCTCAACCAAAACTCACTGAATAGCTAGCCTTCTGCTAGAACCTGGTGGGATGGAGAGCAACTTAAACAGATCATTTCCACATACTAAGATAAATGCTTTGGTAGAGGGATGCATGGAGTGCGTGGGAAGAAGAGAAAGGGTGCTTTGCAGCATGTTGGGGTAAAGGAGGGCATGTGGTCAAGGAAAACTTGCTAGGTGACCAAGTTTCTCAGGTGCAGAAAAGGGAATCACTTGGGCCAAAGCACAGAGGCATGATGAATATGAAAAATTACAAGCTTTTGACATTCCTAGAACATGACAGGTAAGGCAGAGAGGGGTGAGAGATTGTTAAAGAATAAGCTTTCAGAAGAAGGGCCAGGACACAAGAGCCTTGTAAGTCATACTAAAAGGTTTCAATATAAAATGTAGATCAGTTCTTTCCCAATCTAGCCACACATAAAAATCATCTGGATCCTTAGGGACCCTGATTAAGTCTGACCTAAGGATCTAGAATCTCCATTTTAGAAAGCTTTTCAGCCAGAAAACCCAATGAAAGGTCATAAGCAAGGAATAGACATTACCAGACTTACATTTTCAATAGATTATTTCAGCATTAGTGTGGAAGATAGATTTGAAAGGAGAAAAGAATGGGGTCTTTGAGACCAGCGAGAAAGCCACTGCAAGTCTCTGCTGAAACATGATGTAGCTGAGCCAAGTGGAGAAGACAATAGAAATGTGAGAAATCGTTAGGGATAAAATCCACAGGACATAATGATCAGCTGAATGTGGAAAATCAGAGAGAGAGAGAGAGGAACCACAGATGACTTGCAGATCTCTGGCCATGGGAACTGGAGGGACAGCAGGGCTAACAGTAGAGAGAAGACATGTGGAAGAAGATGCAAGTCTGACCAGGAGGGCTTCAATGATGGGCTCCGTTTTGGACTCATTGACTGATATGTCTGATGACTGGCTATATCCAGGGGAAACTGACCATTTCACCATGTCTGAGAACACCCGTACACAGGGATGGAATCACAAGCACACAGTGATAACTCCTGCATCAATCTACCTTCTCTGTCCCCACTGCTCAACTTTACTCCCACCAAGTTTACTTCAACAGCCTCTCTACTGATCTTGCTAGCTTTAGACACACTTTCCTGGAGCCCATTTCCCAAAATTCACCAGCTAGGAGGATCTTTCTAAGAGGTAAATCTGATCTTGCCGCCACCTGCAGAAAACCCTCCCATGGCTTCCCTTCACCTTCAAAATAGAGCTCAAGCCACCTGACATGATTTCTGGCTCTTCAGGCTTGCCTTCCTTCTCCTGCCTCTTCTTCTTCTTACGCGTTCCACCTCAGAGTTCACACTGTAACCTGTGCTCCCCTTAAGGAGCATAAAATTCAACCCACCCAGGAGTTCAACAACACAGCAGCCCTGATTGGCATGACATGGGTAAATGGCCAAGTTTAATGGAAGGAATCTACTACTAGATAAAGCAATGATATTGAATCAAACCCACTACTCAGACTAGCCTTTTATTTCTAGGCTTGTGTACCTTGCCCTCGGAGAGGACTATGGTGGCAGACATTATCAAGAGGAATGAAGAAAGAATAGATCTGTAAGAATGTTTTTTAAATTCTTTACATAAAGCAATGTTTCTCAGGATATAGTGACCTAACTACCCACAAGAACCACCTACCTGTTTCTTAAAAATGCAAATTCCTGGGTCACAACCCAGACCAACTGAATTGGAACCGCAAGATGAAACTGGAAATTTGTATTTTTAGAAAATACAAATGATTCTTATACATACTAGTTTAAGAACCAACTACATGGGGCACCTGGGTGGCTCAGTTGGTTAAGCATCTGCCTTCAGCTCAGGTCATGATTCCCACATCAGGCTCCCTGCTCAGCAAGGAGTCTGCTTCTCCCTCTTTCTCTACCCTTCCCCTTGCTCCTGCTCTCTCTCACTTTCTTTCTCAAATAAATAAATAAAATCTTTAAAAAAAAAAAAAAAGAACCAACTACATAAAGATAGAAATTTAACCAAATCAGGACATTTTTCCTGGACTTAATTTTATTTCAGTTTTGTATGATGTCCGTGTTGGAGTCCTTATCTTCTCAGGCTGCCCACTCTCTGTGGTGAGAGAGGAAATGGGATGGGAGCAGCAGTAGTGACAGTGGCCAGGTGTCTCTGAAAAGTTAGCTGGGGACTGTCCTATCAAAGTAAATTAGAAGGAGTTGGTGTGAAGTGAAAGTAGTTGTATGCTTTGTGATAGGGTAAAGTGGGGTTCAACAGTGATCAAGCACCTTGGAGAGGAGACTTGGGGGCCCGACATCACATGTAGGGGTTGTCTCATGGTCAAATTCTAATTAATCTAACATTTATTGAGTACCTATTATATGCTAGCCAGAGTACCAACTACTTTAATAATTTAACAAGCAAATATTAAGCATCTCCTCTGCGCAAGACACTGAGCTAGGCTTTCATCTGTGTTAGCTCATGACTCTTTGTGGCAATCCTGACTAATTTGTATTTGCCTGGAGAACTGAAGCCACTTACTAAATATCAAATAGTAATCATGGTTATAAACCTTGTCACATTCCTAAAACTTCCATGAATTCGGGGCTATTGATTTTACAGCCTACTCTCAATCTGAGATCTGGGGCTTCTGCGGGGATAAGCTCATACCTTCCACCAGAGATTCACTCAAACCTCACTTACTCACTCACTCATCCCTATTTTGTGCATCTGCCCTTTTTTACTTTCTTCATGAAGGTTTGGAAAGAGCCAGAGCCAGACGCTGCAGTCCAATTACATCGACTACTTGGACGAGCTCGCCTTAGAGATAGGTGCGAAGCCAGACATCCTGTCTCTCTTGCTGAAAGACCCCAAACTGGCTGTGAAGCTCTATTTCGGACCCTGCAACTCCTACCAGTACCGCCTCACTGGGCCCGGGCAGTGGAAGGGAGCCAAGAATGCCATCCTCACCCAGAAACAACGGATACTGAAGCCTTTGAAGACACGGGTACTAAAAGCTTCATCTGATTTCCCAGTTTCCTTCCTGTTGAAAATCCTAGGGCTTCTTGCTCTTGCTGTGGCCCTTTTTTTTCAGCTTCAGTGGTTCTAATCTGTCAGCATAAAGCTTTTGACTTTAGTGTCAGTTCCTCTTAAAAGAAAAAATATGAAATCTAGATTCTATATTTCAGGGTTGAAAGGAACAGAGAGAGGTGGTCGCAGAGAAGAGCAGAATTAGGTCCGTGTAAAAACACCAAAATGGTGTCATGAAATTTCTTTGCCACTCCACCCTTCCCTCAAGTTCTTCAGACTCTCCAAAAGGACAACTAAATAGCACTGGCTAAATAGTGCTGCAGGCCCCACAGAAGAGGGTTGTGTGGAAAAAACAGAAATACACAGAATGACAAGCAAGCCCCATGGTTTAAAACATTGGAAAATGTCAATGGTGGGTAAATATTTAAATGCCTGCACGATGTTCTCAATAGGCTTCTTATCCGGACTGTATTTGGTAACAAAGTTCTCAAGTGTTACGTCATGCTCCATTTGCTTGGCAGGGAATCACTCAAAAATCCTGGAGGAGAAAATGAGAGGCTAGACTCAGAAAGCAATGGCGATGATCAGACAGACTCCTTGGGCCTCGTGGTGAAAGCAAAGCCAATAGGCACATTTCTTACATTTTGACAGAAACACCGTTGTAAAAATAAAAATAAACCTGCAGTAACGGCTATATACACATTCAGTGCTTATCATAGACCAGACATTGTGCTCAGGGCACATCGTACATATAACTTCATTGAAATTTCACAACAAATCTGTGAGATGGATGCAGCTATTCTACCCATTCTACAGATGATGAAACAGAGACTCAGAGCAGTTGGGTAACATACCCAAGACCATACAGCTGGTCTTGTCGTGGAGCCGGGATTGGAACCCAGTTTTGCTGGATTCTGGAACTGTGGATCATAACCTTTCCCCAGAATATCCTTACTTACAAAACCCCCATTGCTGACAAAGTGCTTGCTAACAGTTTATGCTATTTATAATCATATATATGTTGCTTTTGGAGGAACTTAACACAGATGACAGCACTCTTCTTGCAAATATGATCAATTAATTTTATTCATAATATTTAGTGTATAGTCCAGCCAGATCTAAAGAGCATTTGAAGGAATTTACAATGAAAGACACCTATACAAGAATATTTAAGGTAATCATTGACATTTTGAAAAAGCAAGCACTGTGGCACAAGTATATGTCCCAAGTAGATGGAAAGCATTATAATGATTGAGCCTTGTATTTAGCTCTAAACTTAGAGGTAAACGAAGCAAAAAGTGAAACACTATGTAATCTCTGTCATCTGATAAAAGGAAGCATACCAGTTGGTTAGGAGGCACATTTTCTTGGAACTGAAATCCAAAAAAAACATACAAGCAATTCAATGTCAAAAGATATTGAGCAACAGAATAAACATCTGGTTTATTAATCCATTACAGCCATTCTCTCCATGAACTGTGCTTTGGGAGATAAGCTATGCCCTAAGCCCAGACCAAGGCCTATTGAAGAGGGAAAAGGTCAAAGATTAAAGATTTAGGCAAATTTCTCCTCTTACTCTTCCAAAGTCTGTGTGGACACTGATCTTCACTTCGGCCTGGATTTGTCCCTGAAGCACCCAGAGCAATGCAATGGCGATCTCTGTCAGTGGAAGCTTTATTTCTTTAAAGTCCATTGAAATGACACCAGCGTTTAAATGCAATGTATTTTTTTCATTGTTCCTATGAGCGGTTCCCCTTGAAAAAAAATTTAGGATGGTATATATACTTCTTGATTAAAAACTGATTACTTTGCTAATTATTAAAGATTGTTTGCAAAGCATTATATTATTATTAATCATAGTAGAGTTTATCAAGCCTGTATGGCAAGAATAGGTGAACTATTGCCTGCGGGTTAGAGAACATTTTATTGGAACACAGCCACAACACACATTTATGGTCTATGGCTGCCTGCGAGCTATAATGGCAGAGTTGAGTAGTTGCAACAGAAGCAGTATGACTCACAAAGCCTAAAATATTTACTCTCTGACCCTTTACGGAGAAAGTCTACCAATCCCTGCTTTGTAATATCCAAAGCATTGTCCTAATTATTTTTCATAACTTGCTTCCTTCATCATTACCACTACCCTAGGAAGTAACTATGGTCCTTATCCCACTTCTCCAGTGGACTAGATCGGGAAGCAAGTGTCAGATTGATACTGAATCAGTGGGGAAAAGTAGCTCCATTAGGACAGAATTATTATTGAATGTATGACCTTGAAAATCTTCGGAAGAACTTGATCTCTTGAAATCTTTCCAAATATTCTGTTATCTTTTTAAAAACATAAATAGTTCATTTCCAGAGTCTGAGGTTGCCTAAGGAAGTCTCATCCAAGTTTATTCTTCTGCCTCGATACACCCTGAAACAGGAAACTATCCCGGACAAAGCACCTGGGATAGTTGGTTCCAAACGACATCCCACAAGCTACCTGCGTCCGAATACCTCAGGGAGCCTACAGAAGTGCAGATTTTTTAATACAAATACAGTAATAATTCAGACCTGCTGAATGAGAGTCTGTGCTGGAATCTCCAGTCTTGACAAGCTCTCTAGAAGATTCCTCTGCACATTAAATTTAAAAACCATTGGTTTGAGGGGCCTCTAAAAAAGCTGCTTTCAGAGATTGGTCTGTGCCTTTCTCCACTCCTCAGGGCCAAATTCCCCCTTTGGTTCAGCCTCGATGTTTCTTGCTGCAGTTTACAACGTTCTTCTTCTGTAAAGGATGTTAACCGGTTATCACCCTCTTCCCAAGTATCTCCCTGTGAGGTTCCCTTTACTAACCTTTTATAGTAACTACCCTTCTCTCTATGATAGCTACTCAGTTTTTCTTACCAAAAGCTAAATGGGTCCCATTCGCTCTTTGCAGAAAAATTAAGATATTTTAAAAATAAAACTCTTGGACTGCGACACGTAACAAAATTTCTAATAATAAAGGTTTCAAAAGCTTAACCCGGAAAGAATCCAGTGTTCATATTACAGTGAGGATGGTGAAGGAAGGTCCTTCCTTATAATTGGTCCTTCATCCTGGGAGACACTGCTGCTGACACACAGCCCCGGGTGCAGAGCTCTTGGCCATTTCTTGAGGGAGATTGTGTTTGCACAGAACATAACTCACTTTCTTGTCCGGTCTGCCTTATGACCAAATTATGGATCAACGAGGCTTAAAAAAAAAGTCTCCTGGGATTAGATTCTTGTAATCCAGGTCAGATGCCAAAATGAGATTGAACATGCAAGGCTTTATTAAGGAAAATGCCTGTATGAGGGGGAAATAGGGAAAGCGCAGGAAGAGGCCAGAAGAGTTGTCAGAGAGCAGTGCAAGTCCGCCTCTGAATGAAGGAGAGACAGAAGAAGGTTTGGGTAGAAACATCCCGGACAGCTGTGCAGGCCAAGGAAGGTGCAGCAGAGCCACTGGGGAGTCCTCAGGCCATCAAGGAACCCTGACTCTCCCGTGTGATGGGCTTCAGCCTCCCTGCCATACTCAATCTGGCCGGCAGCAGCTCCTGGGAAGGGGACCTGAGCACAAGCACAGCAATGTATCTCGGGCACAACAGCTAAAGCCGCTGGTCAATGATGCAACCTGTGGTTAGCGATCCAAGAAGCACATTCTCAGGCTTGTAACGTCATTTTTGTACTTTTTAACTAATTGAATTACAGGTTTTAAATTAATTTACCTACTTAGTCATCCATTGCTTCCACAGCTAATTCTAAGACAGAGGCGTGCCTTCCCCTCAATCCAAAGCTTCCAGTTCCCTAGAAGCCCAGACCTGACGGTGTTTGAGAAGGCACTGACAAAGAGGTGCTGCGGGGTCTTCTTTTCCCTCTCCTTTTCTCGGAAACTTTCAGCGGCTCCTTATCACCGCCTTTGTCATTGAGGATTCTCCACACTAGCTGTAACCTTCCTTTCCAGCCCTACCTCCTGCCATTTTGCCCCCATACCTGCCCACTGCCTCACCATTCTAAAAAGTGGGGCACTTAGGCTTGCTTCCCGCTACGTACTATGGCCTCCCAGCCCCCAGTGGCTGAGATCCGTCGGTTCCTGCAATGCTAGGTCACAGGGTATTCTCCAGTCCCTCCTCAGTCCCTCCAGCCAAAAGTCCTCTCCTCTGCCTCTCTATTACCAAACCACGTTGTCTTCATTCTGCAATAATGTTTACACTCTTGTCTTTTTGCTGGCACTAACGGCAAAAATGACAGTTTTGTGCCTCGGAGCCACCAAATCCAACTTCTAGAAAATAGAGCTTAAGACACTTTGTCACTCTTCAGGGTCATGCAATAATAGGATTTACACTTTGGAACCAAAGGGTCACTGCAAGTTCCTGGGTCATTTTAGAGATGGAAGAGATAAGCAGAATGCTCCCAGATAAGAAAACTAGGCACCGTTCAGGGCCACATACCCAGTCATGTCCCTGATATTTCTTCCACTAACAAGACAAACCCACCGTGGTAAGAACTGGCTGCTTTTCACCCTTGTGGAGTGGTATCTAAAACATGTTTTCTTACACCTAGCTGTCCATCTATATGTGCTACATATTCTGGAAGAGGGATTTTAATTGCAGCTATTAAAAGGAGTTTTATTGCTAGACATTCCTATACTTTGTGTTGCTGGACAGTAGAAAGTAATTGATGTCAATTTCTCTTGGTGTTGAACTACTTCTAATAACCCAAGTAACCTGGATAAAATAATAAAAAGCCATCACTTACTCATCATTTATTATGTTGTAGATGCTATAAAGAATTCAATTTCGTTTCTTTAATCTTCAAACCCATTTTACGCATCAGGAGATTGAGACTCAGAGAGGTTAAATACCTTCCCAAGTTATGTGGTCTGTAAGTGGGTCCAGCTGGGTTTTCCTGCCACCCCTGCCTCTACATCCTATGCTATGTGACAGTGTATCAGGTAATGAATCGGGGGGGGGGGGGGGCAGCCGTTTTTCAGTGTCTGTCTTATATCCAAGATAAAATTTTAATTTTAATCAATTTTGTTCCTTCTCTACACACCAAAAATAGAACTGATTCCCAGGAACTAAAAACTACAAGTCATCAAAGAAGATTCACAAATGCTCGTAATATGTCTAATAAGATGATATAAAAGTGTATTAATGTCTGTATTAATAAATATTATATTAATTTAGGTAATAAAGTATCTAAATAAGAATAGAAACTGCATTTGTTTAAAAAATAGATATATCTTCACAAGTGTCTGGGGAAAAAGAGAGACTTCAGATTAGGGCAGAATGGGGTTCTTCAGGAGAAAAGAGAAATGTTCAAGTTACTTAAAAGGGGACTGAAGGAAGGAAAAAAAGAACAAGATGCTTGGGTGACTTAGTCAGTTAAGCATGGGCCTCTTGATTTTGGCTCAGGTCATGATCTCAGGATCATGAGATCAAGCCTCAAATCAAGGTCCACATTCAGCAGGGAGTCTGCTTGAAGTTCTTTGTCTCCCTCTCCTTCTGCCTCTCTTCACTCTCTCTCTAAAATAAATAAATAAATAAATAAAATATTTTTTAAAAATTTATGAGATGCAATTTTTTTAAAAAAATAAGAAAGAAACAGGGGTACCTGGGTGGCTCAGTTGGTTAAGCATCGGCCTTCAGCTCAGGTCATGATCTCAAGGTCCTGGGATCGAGTCCCGCATCGGGCTCCCTGCTCAGTGGGGAGCCTACTTCTCCCTCTCCCTCTGCCCCTCCTCCTGCTTGTGCTCCCTCCCCCTCTCTCTCTCTCTCAAATAAAAAAATTTTTTAAAAGAAAGAAAGAAAGAAAGAAAGAAAGAAAGAAAGAAAGAAAGAAAATAAGAACAAAAGGGAAGAATAGAGCCAACAAGATAGCAGAATGTGACGGGAGCAATGCAACCTCTCCCTGTGACTCCCTTAAGTTTCAGTAAAGTTATTAAACACAACAATATCTGGTGGAGGTGCACTTTTTATGGAATACAGAAGGACCTAAGCTCTGTACTTATGTTGGGATAGGGCAAAACATTAACAGCGTGGTCAGGGTTGATGCAGACAGAGAAGGCAGGGAAGAAGCAGAAGTCTGGGGAGGATCACGACATTGGGACCATGTGCCTAGGAATAGGGTGACCCCCGTCTGCTATGCAAATTACATATATTATACTTCAGATAAGTTCTCAGGTTGCCTAAGCCTTAGAACTATTTTGTGTAAATACAAAAGACCTGCTTGGAGTCCTTACTCCCACAACACTCATAACATTGTGGACAAAACTGGATATTCCCCTCAAGCAAAGAGATCACTAAACCAGCCCTGCAAAAAAATATTAAGAGGGATCCTGTAAGCGAAGACAGAGCCCAAAAGTAACATAGACCAGAAAGGAACAGAGACAATCTACAGAAACAGTGACTTTACAGATAATACAATGGCACTAAATTCATATCTTTCAGTAGTTAATCTGAATGTAAATGGGCTAAATGCCCCAATCCAAAGAAACAGGATATCAGATTGGATAAAAAAGCAAGACCCATTGATATGCTGAGACTCATTTTAGACCCAAAGACACCTCCTGATTGAAAATGAGGGGGTGGAAAATAATGTATCATGCTAATGTACATCAAAAGAAAGCTGGGGTGGCAATCCTTATATCAGACAAATTAGATTTTAAAACAAACTATGATAAAAGATGAGGGAGGACACTATATCATAATTAAAGAGTCTATCCAACAAGATCTAACAACTTAAACATTTATGCCCCTGACATGGGAGCAGCCAATTATATAAACCAAATAATAACAAAATTAAAGAAACACATCAATAATAATACAATAATAGCAAGGGACTTTAATATCCCCCTCACTGTAATGGACAGATCATCTAAGCAGAAGATCAACAAGAAAACAAGGGCTTTGAATGATATACTGGACCGGATGGACTTCACAGATATATTCAGAGCATTCCATCCTAAAGCAACAAAATACACATTCTTCTTGAGTGCACATGGAACATTCTCCAGAATAGCTCACATACTGGGTCACGAATCAGATCTCAACTGGTACTAAAAGATTGAGATCATTCCCTGCATATTTTCAGACTGCAATGCTTTGAAACTCGAATTCAATCACAAGAGGAAATATGGAAAAAGCTCAAATACATGGAGGCTAAAGAGTATCCTACTAAAGAATGAATGGGTCAACCAGGAAATTAAAGAAGAATTTTTAAAATTCATGGAAACAAATGAATATAAAAACACAACAGTTCAAAATCTTTAGGATATAGAAAAGGCCGTCCCAAGAGGGAAGAGTATAGCAGTACAAGCGTTTCTCAAGAAACAAGAAAGACCTCAAATACACAACCTAAATTAAACCTAGAGGAGCTGGAGAAAGAATAGCAAATAAAGCCTAAACCTAGCAGGAGAAGAGAAACAATAAAGGAGGTTAGAGCAGAAATCAATGAAATAGAAACCAAAGAACAGAACAGATCAACAAAACTAGGAGCTGGTTCTTTGACAGAATGAATAAGATTGATAAACCCCCGGGGCACCTGGGTGGCTCAGTCAATTAAGCGTCTGCCTCCAGCTCAGATCATGATCCCGGGGTCCTGCTCAGTGGGGAGTCTGCTTCCCTCTTTCCCTCTGCCTCTCCTCCTTGCTCATGCTCTCTCTCTCTCAAATACATAAATAAAATTAAAAAAAAAAGATTGATAAACCCCTGGCCAGGCTTATCGAAAAGAAAAGAGAAAGGACCCAAATAAATAAAAGCATGAATGAAAGAGGAGCGATCACAACCAAGAAATACAAGCAATTATAAGAACAAATTATGAGCAACTATATGCCAAAAAATTAGGCAATCTGGAAGAAATAGATGCATTCCTAGAGATGTAAAAACTACCAAAACTGAAACAGAAAGAAATAGAAAACCTGAACAGATCCATAACCAACAAGAAAACTGAAGCAGTAATCAAAAATTTTCCAGCGCACCTGGGTGGCTCAGTCAGTTAAGCATCTGGGATCGAGTCCCACTTCGGGCTCCCTGCTCAGTGGGGAGTCTGGTTCTCCCTCTCTCCCTGCCCCCTGTTTGTGATCTCTCTCTCTTTCACTCTATCTCTTTCAAATAAATAAATAAAATCTTAAAAAAAAAAAATCCCAACAAATAGGAGTCCAGTGCTGGATGACTTCCCAGGGGAATTCTACCAAACATTTAAAGAAGAATTAATATCTATTCTTCTGAAGCTGTTTCAAAAAATAGAAATGTAAGGAAATTTTCCAAACTCTTTCTGAGGCCAGCATTACCTTGATCCCAAAACCAGACAAAGACCCCACCAAAAATTAGAATTACAGACCAATATCCCTGATGAACATGGATGCAAAACTCTCACCAAGATACTAGCCAATAGGATCCAATAGTACATTACAAGGATTATTCACCATGACCAAGTGGGATTTATTCCTGGGCTGCAAGGGTGGTTCAATATCCACAAATCAATCAGTGTGATACACTGCATTAATAAAAGGAAGGACAAGAACCACAGGATCCTCCCAATAGATGCAGAAAAAGCATTTAACACAATACAGCATCCTTTCTTGATTAAAACATTTCATAGTGTAGGGATAGAAGGAACATCTCATATCATAAAAGCCATATATGAAAAGCCCACAGCAAATACCATTCTCAATGGGGAAAAATTGAGAGCTGTTCCCCTGAGATTAGGAACATGGTGGGGATGTCCACTCTCACCACCGTTGTTCAACATAGTACTGGAAGTCCTAGCCTCAGCAATCAGACAATAATAAGAAATAAAAGGCATTCAAACTGGCACAAAGAAGTCAAATTTTCATTCTTCACAGACAACATGATACTCTATGTAGAAAACCCAAAAGACCCCCCCCCCCAGAATTGCTAGAACTCATACAGGAATTCAGCAAAGTGTCAGGATATAAAATCAATGCACAGAAAGCAGTTGCATTTCTATACACTAACAATGAGACAGAAGAAAGAGAGATTAAGGAGTCGATCCCATTTACAATTGCACCAAAAACCATAAGATACCTAGGAATAAACCTAACCAAAGAGGCAAAGGACTTGTACTCAGAAAACTATAGAACACTCATGAAAGAAATTGAGGAAAACACAAAGAAATGGAAAAACATTCCCTGTTCATGGATTGGAAGAAAAATATTGTTAAAATATCTGTGCTACACAGAGCAATCTACACATTCAAATCAATCCCTATCAACATACCATCAATTTTTTTCACAGAGCTGGAACAAATAATCCTAAAATTTGTATGGAACCAGAAAAGACTCCGAATAGCCAAAGGACTGTTGAAAAAGAAAAACAAAGCTGGTAGCATCACAATGCCAGACTTCAAGCTATATTACAAAGCTATAATCGTGAAGACAGTATGGCACCGGCACAAAAACAGACACATAGATCAATGGAACAGAATAGAGAGCCCAGATACGGACCCTCAACTCTATGGTCAACTAATCTTCGTCAGAGCAGGAAAGAACATCCAATGGAAAAAAGACAGTCTCTTCAACAAATGGTGTTGGGAAAACTGGACAGCTACATGCAGAAGAATGAAACTGGATCATTTCCTCACACCAGACACAAAAATAGACTTAAAATGGATGAAAGACCTACAGGTGAGACAGGAATCCATCAAAATCCTGGAGGAGAACACAGGCAGCAATGTCTGTGACCTAAGCTGCAGCAACTTCTTGCTAGACACGTCTCCAAAGGAAAGGGAAACAACAGCAAAAATGAACTATTGGGACTTCGTCAAGATAAAAAGCTTTTGCACAGCAAAGGAAACAGTCAACAAAATCAAAAGACAACTGACAAAATGGGAGAAGATATTTGCAAATCTCTTGTCAGATACCTTTATCTAGTACCCAAAATCTATAAAGAACTTATCAAACTCAACACCCAAAGAACAAATAATCCAATCAAGAAATGGGCAAAAAAAATGAACAGACATTTCTGCAAAGAAGACATACAAATGACCAACAGACACATGAAAAAATGTTCAACATCACTCCACATCAGGGATACATGAATTAAAAACACAATGAGATACCACTTCACACTGGTCAGAATGGCTAAAATTAGCCACTCAGGAAACAACAGATGTTGGCAAGGATGTGGAGAAAGTGGAACCCTCTTACACTGGTGGTGGGAATCCAAGCTGCTGCAGCCATTCTGGAAAACAGTATGGAGGTTCCTCAAAAATTTGAAAACCGAACTACCCCATGACCCAGCAATTGCACTACTAGATATTTACCCCAAAGATACAAATGTAGTGATCCCAAGGGGCACCTCCACACCAGTGTTTATAGCAGCAATGTCCACAATAGCCAAACTATGGAAAGAGCCTAGATGTGCATTGACAGATAAATAGATAAAGAAGATGTGGTCCATATACACAACAGAATACTACTCAGCCATCAAAAAATGGAATCTTGCCATTTGCACCAACATGGATGGAACTACAAGGTATTATGCTAAGCAAAATAAGTCAATCAGAGAAAGACAATTAGCATATGATTTCACTCATATGTGGAATTTAAGAAACAAAACAGAGGATCATAGGGGAAGAGAGGAAAAAATAAAACAAGATGAAATCAGAGAAGGAAACAAACCACAAGAGACTCTTAATCATAGGAAACAAACTGAGGGTTGGCTGGAGGGAAGGGGGTTAAGGGAATGGGGTAACTGGGTGATGGACATTAAGGAGGGCACAAGATGTAATGAGCACTGGGTGTTATATAAGACTGATCAATCCCTGACCTCTGCCTCTGAAACTAATAATACATTATATGTTAATTAATTGAATTTAAATTAAAAAATTAAAATTAAAAATAATAAAAATAAAAAATAAAGTACCTTGTAGGCTCTTAGTCCAACTATAATTCCATCTCCCATCAATATACATTATTTTTAATCCTATTAATAAGGTTAAATATTATTAAGATTAAATATATTTTATGTAGTTTGAACTTTTTCTTGTGTTTTTACATATTCCACAAAAATTCTACCAATACATTGTTGATAAATAACTAAATTTTTTCACAGAACAAAGCCATGATTAAAAATATCTACTACTGCTTCCCTAAAAATATACTTTTGAAATAAGAAAAAATTGGTTTTGGTTAAAATTTGTAAGTGACTGGCCCTTAAAATGAAATAAACATGAGTTTCTGCCCTTTCTCAAAAAAAAAAAAAAAAAAGAACACCAATCAATCAATCAATCACCAATCACAATCACTTTGTTTTTTAGAGAGAGATAGAAAAAAATTGCACAAGGTAGGTCTAATTTCAACTGGGACTAAAACTAAGTAAATTCTCGCTTTCAACTCTGAGATTCTCTAGTTCTGGCTACACGTCAGAGCAGGGTGGAAGAAGGAAGGGAGGGGAGACTTCAGAAGATGATTTAGAAATACAGTGAAGGAGCCAGAAAGATCCTCCTAGCGCATCCATCCATAGAAGCGAGGTATGGTGCACCTACCACCAACCCCAAATCTCAAAACCTTGAAATAAAACAAAGATGCTTTCTCTTTTGTGTTATGTATCCACTGGGGGCTAGGCTCTGCTCATCAGTCCCTCAGGCATCCAGGCTAATGGAACAGCGCTGCTGGAAGTAGCTGTTGCCACACTGAAGACAAAGAAAGCTCTCTGGGGTCTCATACTGGCGATTCATTGCCCTGAGCCCAGAAAGGACATTTGTTACCTTGGCTCACGGTTCACTGACCAGAGTTAGTCACATGTTCCCAGTCAAACACCAACAGAACAAGAAGTTCAATCCCCGTGCGCCTGGAAGGCAGAAAGTCCGAAATATTTTCTAAAGTGCATTATTGTCTACTAATTTGGCTTCTGAGGGTATAGGTCCACTTCAAAAAGGGTCCTGGATAGCTTTCCCCATCCCACGGCCTCAATGAGAGCTGATTTACAATAAGCACTAAAAAGGGCAGAAAAAAGTGCCACTGAAAGCAAGTCTTCCCGGTTATAATTACTACAAGTCTCCCCGGTTATAATTACTACAAGTCTCTTGCTAATTATGGAAAATGAGATGATCTGATAAATCATCATGTTTATGCTCAACCAATATTTTAAGTTCTTCGTTTCTACTAAAGTTAGCAACATGCCTGGTCAGGCCCAGTGACCTACTGGGTGTGTACCAAAGTTGCATGTACATATCAAGGTAAGTGCCAGAGTACTGGGGTTCCAGACACTAATTGTGGCCCCAGCTCTCAAGGTGCCCCCGACTCGATGTCAAAGATATTTTGGTTTTTAAAAACATGATTGAACTCACAATAGTTTTGAAGACTTATTTTCTGGGTAAAAACTAAGCTTTGAAATCATCCAAATATCATCATCTTCATAGCTGCAGGAAGAGGCAGCTGAACTCAACACAGCGAACGATGCTGTCTCCATGCCAAGTCTTTAATTAGCCGGAAATAAGGTGAAGGGTACACCTAATGAGCAAGCAACAGACTCGGTAATACAAGACCCTCTGGATACAGTTTAAGGGTGTGGTTCTACTATAATGAAATCAAGAAAAAGAGATTTATTCTTCTAGACAACCCCCCCCCCCCCCGCTTCAGTCAGCCTAATCTATCCTGGAGTTTACTGTCTGTGCCTGTGGAAGTCATTTTAATACTACGATTCAATAATCAAGACACCTTATCTGGCCTAATGATCTCACCATCACCGTCATCATAGCTGTAAGCGGCGTTCACTATGTATAAGACTCTGCATGGCTTCTCTCTTCTAATCCCCACCACAACTGTCTGAGCTGGGTATTATCGTATTTATTTTAATTAAGGAACTGAAACTTCACATAATTTTCCCAAGATTACTGATAACAACTGGTAAAGACAAGAGTTGAACGCAGGACTTGTGACTCCAAAGGTCATGATCTGCCCATGTATTTGTTACATTTCCAAATGCCTGGGCACTTAAAAAAGGTTTTTAAAGATGAATTTGACAATGTGGGTGATGTGTGGTTTAAAAGTAACAATTCTCTCTAAATGTGAAATAGACCAAACCCTTAAAAGTAAATCTTCAGTGTAGCAGCTGCTGACATGATTGTCTTCTTTTATTTTCTTCCTTCAAAGAGTGAAATTGATGAACAATGAAGATGCTCTGTGAGTCCTTAAATTAGTTTCTATTTTTCAAGGAGAAGTGTGGGTCTAAAGGGCATATCACCTGATGTGAAATGTTGGGCTCCGGGAGCAAATGGTCAAGAAAGAATTCTTGAGACATCTTCTGTGCAAAAAAGGTGGTTTTAGTAAAGCATGGGGACAGGACCCAAGGGCAGAAAGAGGATGATTGTTAACATATATCTTGAGGGGTAGAGATAAAGGAAATTTCCAAAGGAATTTTTTTTAAGTAGGCTCCACGCCCAGTGTGGAGCCCAATGTGGGGCTTGAACTCTTGACCTAAACTGAGATCGACAGTTGGGACACTTAACAGACTGAGCCCCCCAGGCGCCCCCAGAGGGATTTTTTTATATGTTAAAGACTTAGAGGATCCTGGAGTTCAGTCTAATGTCAAGCTAAGGTACTTTTGCCTCTAGCAAATATTAAGATGAGGCAATTGAGAGCCTGTCTCAAGCACTTGCCAATGGGCTGTAAATTGTAAGGAGATTTAATTTCCCTACATTTCTTTTACCTTTGTTCTCCACAGCATCACCCACCATGCAATATTTCTCTTAGCATTTCACTATTACCATTAATCAAGTTAAAATGTAAACAATGACTAACCTTAGGTCCCAAATTCTGCATAACATTCCTTATCTCTTAGACCCAGCTCATCCCGTGTGCTGGGGACTCCCAGGCCAACACTGGCTCCGACCATCCATTTCAATTTCCACTAGCTCCAGAGTCCAAATTGTGATGGGTGTTGTCGGAATTTCAAGTACATGAAGTAAGTACGTAAAGTAAGTGACCAGATACAATCTCTGATTTCTTTGAGTCAGGGAGGTGGGGCCCAGACTTTTCCTGTTGTGTTATTGTGCTTCAGGATGGAATGCCCTCGGCAGAATGTCGCCTGCTCAGTCTGTGACCCGGGAGGAACTATAAAGCCACTCCCTGCCCCCCCCCCCAGTACAGAGAGTGTTAAAAGCCTGAGTACTTGCAAAGGGACCGTAAAGTCGCGTATTCGCAAGTCTTCGGCATACACTGGTAAGTACGCTGCTGGTAGATTATTAAGCAATGAATCAAAAGGGAAAACTTGGATTCCTAATGAAAAGAGAAATCAGCAATTTTTTGTAAGTGCTTCCATTAATATAATACCTTCTAACGTGGTATCAGACATGGTTTGGGGGTTTGTCTTTGGCCAAGTTGGGAAAGAGAGATAACCAACCCCCCTTTAGAATCTAATTTATGTTGATGTGCTGTCCTTCTTCCTGTGGTTCAAAGTGCTCCATTCTATGCACTATGACAAAGTTTCTTGAGTTTCTATTGTCAGATCTCTTTCATTAATGCCACTCCCAGCTGAATTCACTATACATTTCAAAGGTTTTGGAAATCTTTTATAGAAAACTAGTCTAATGTCGTCTGATTTACAGGTGGAGAAACTAAGTCTCGGTCCTTTATTATTTCTTAGTTTCTCCTCCAGCCTAGGAAACATCTATGGCCTTGTAACTGGCTAGATAAATTTAAATCCTAGCAGAATTTTTCTTATGTGGTTAGGAACTGGCTTGAGGAGGCAGGGAACGGCTGCTGGGAGATAGGAATCACAGAGCATGGCCCTGCTCTGACCTGAGTTTCTTTCTAATTTGTGCTCATTTGTTCTCAGGGGCTAAGTAGCCACCCTCACGCACCTCCGATTGTCTTCCATCCAGCTCAATGTACTTATCTCTGATTATTCCAGAAATGCACAGCCCTTAAAGATATTGTATCATTGTGTAGTCAGTGCCAGTACCCATGGGCCAAGATGGTGTGTGTGTGTGTGTGTGTGTGTGTGTGTGTGTGTGTGTGTGTGTGTATGTGACAGACAGAAGAGGGAAGAGGGACAGAGAGAGAGAGGGAGAGAGAGAGACAGAGAGAAGAGGGAAGAAGGAGAGCGGAATGGGGAATGTATAAATAAAGGCTTGGATGCAAGTCTGACAGCACCAGTAGAGATGGCATGCTGGGAAACATACAGGTAAGTTCTACTAGACATAGCTAAGAAGCACGGCTTAATTGATACAGTGCTAGACGCAGATATAGGATCACCTGCATTTTCCTGATACCAATAGACAAGGTCCCCAGGTCAATTAAGAAAAAAATATCCAGCATGCCTGGCTGGCTCAGTCAGTCAGGCATGTGACTCTTGGTCCTGGGGTTGTGAGTTTAAGCCCCACGTTGGGCATGGAGCCTACTTAAAAAATATAAAATAAAATAAAATAAATAAAATAAAATATAGCTGGAAGGTAAGACTCTAACCCAGAGGCTCCCAAACTTTCTAGATTCAAGAGGCCCTATAGTGTGTGAGTGGTCAGGTCCAAACAAATTAAGTATTTCTGTTCTTACGTCTTTGTAGTTGTTTGAAAAATAATACACAAATTGAAAGAAAATAATCATTTTATTTCCTTCTTGAATACCCACAACTACGTAATAATGAGGTGTATGTGCCTGCTAGGCACCCTACAATTTCTCAATCCTTGGAGTCAGAGGGGACATCACCCCTTTCTTTCCTGTTTCACCTCAACCAGTGTTCACGTAGTACTTGCTTTTTAACATTGCAACTGCCGCCAGCCCAGAGTTGCAAAGATATGACGCCATCTGATGGAAAACTGCCCTACCTGATATTAAAACTGTCAACT
Organism: Ursus americanus; assembly: GCF_024610735.1. NCBI lineage: Eukaryota > Metazoa > Chordata > Mammalia > Carnivora > Ursidae > Ursus > Ursus americanus. The sequence continues at coordinate 94,515,284 of NC_142128.1, read as the reverse complement.
ACCTCTGCTTTTGCTCCTCATGCAATAAACATGTGCTTTCCCTGCGATTTTAAAATAACTCAGACAGCCTCTGCACACCGCTTTGGGAATGGCAGGCCTAGGTTCATATGCTGACCCCTACATTATCTTAGGAAACCTAACTGCGATGAGGTTGTGAAATATAGGTGAGGTTCAGTGGGGTGGAGTCCAGAGCCTATGACCAAGAAAGAATTCTTGAGACGTCTTTGGTGCAAGATGGTGGTTTATGAAAGCACGGGGACAGGACCCGTGGGCAGAAAGAGCTGCTGCCCCAGTTGTGAGGGGTGGCTGATTATATACTACGGGGTTGGGGGAGGTAAGGAAAAAGGGAGGTTTCAAAACGATTTTCATATGTTAAAGAAGACTCACAGGATACCAAGGCCCTGACTTTGTCAAGTTAAGGTTGCTTTTCCCCCTAGTAAGGCATTAACATGAAGATAGTTGGGAACTTCCTGGAGGCTGCAGATTATAAGGACATTTAATTAGATTTACATTCCCTTCCGGAAGCTAGGTTATTGATAGAAATGCTTTGTTCTTGTAGACTGCTTAAACATTTGTACACTGAGGGAGACTCAAGTCTTGCAGGATTGTGGTCTCTATAGGTTAACTATTTCTTTTTCCTTCAGGGCAGCCAGGAGTGCCTGAGGGATGTCACGTACATCCCGTTGGGGGGGGGGAGGCTGCAGGGTGTCCGTTTCTGCTTTGTCCTCAGCTTGCCTTCTGTTCCCTCATCAACTGGACACTCCATCTGACTTTAATGCATTACATACTTGCATTTTACTTCTTTGAAGTAGAGGAAGCCGTATAGAATGTCCAGGAAAAGAACAACAGTTTCTAATACTGTGGTTAAAAACTGGGAACTTTGATGCAACTAACAGGGTTTCCCAACTCACTTAGCAATTTCATGTTGCTTAGGTTATTTTACGTGTTGTTTTTTATAAATTCACCTCGTAAAAAATAAATTCACTTTCCACCAGTGACTAGACTGACCTTGCTAATTCAGTTATATTTTCCTAATTTTGATTGCTTATATAATTTTTAGGTTTAGTCACGTTTGAGAGGGCTTTCTTCATTAAAATAATAGTAACGTTTCTTTAGAACCCTCAACAAAGGAATGGCCTGATTTTTACTGAATAGTCACATAAGGAGCAACAACATTTTAAATGTTATTTTTGCACTAGCATGTGAAACAGCCCCCCAATAACCAATAGCTTTAGTGTATTTCCCACCCTAGTAAAATTGCCTACGGTGTCGTTGATCACTCTGTCTGAAATAAAAGAGGGCAAATTTTTTTTTATTTTTTTTAATTGTATTTATTTATTTGAGAAACAGAAAGACAGAGAGCACAAGTGGGGGGGAGAGGGAGAGGGAGAAGCAGACTCCCCGTTGAGCAGGGAGGCGGACACAGGGTTGGATTCCAGGACCCTGGGATCATGACCTGAGCAGAAGGCAGACGCTTAACCAACTGAGACAGCCAGGCGCCCCTACTTAAATTTTTTTGATCACACTTTTGGTGAGGGAACAGAAGGCAAGCTGAGGACAAAGCAGAAACTGACACCCCACAACCCCCCCCCCATGCGATGTACATGACATCCCTCAGGCACTCCTGGCTGCCCTGAAGGAAAAAGAAATAGTTAACCTATAGAGACCACAATCCTGCAAGACTTGAGTCTCCCTCAGTTTACAAATGTTTTAGCAGTCTACAAGAACAAAGCATTTCTATCAATAACCTAGCTTCCGGAAGGGAATGTAGATACAATTAAATGTCTTTATAACCTGCAGCCTCCAGGAAGTTCCCAACTATCTTCATGTTAATGCCTTACTAGAGGGGAAAACAACCTTTACTTGACAAGGGCAAGGCCTTGGTATCCTGTGAGTCTTCTTTAACATATGAAAATCCTTTTGAAACCTTCCTTTTTCCTTACCTCCCCCAACCCCATAGTATATAATCAGCCACCCCTCACAACTGGGGCAGCAGCTCTTTCTGCCCACGGGTCCTGTCCCCGTGCTTTCATAAACCACCATCTTGCACCAAAGAAGTCTCAAGAATTCTTTCTTGGTCGTCGGCTCCGGACTCCACCCCGCTGAACCTCACTTATACTCCACAACCCCATCACTTTGATTTCATGTAATCACCCATTTTAAACAAAGAGGTGGGAAGCCCTCCTTGTTCCCAGCCCGGGAAGGCAGCAACTACCTTGCACACTGATGTGTTCATGTCATCTTGCAGGTTTGCCTTTGCAAACGTGGGAACAACTCCGCTGACACCTTGGGGAGACAGCAAGCAGATGTGAATCAGACAAATAACACAAGAAAGGAGAAGGTGACCTTGAAGCCTATTTTGTGCTCTTTTTCTTTTTCTCTCTTTCTCTAATTCCCTACTCATTTCCTTCTCTTGCTGGAACACAACCTTCAGATACACACTTCTAGCTTACCCTAAGGGCTCTGATTCCAAATATTCTATAACTTTGTCTCTGTAAATAAACCCCAGATTGTCAGGGTAGATACCTACAAAAGTGTCAGTTTAAGGAAAAATCTCCTGAAGCTGTAAAAATAACATAGTCACATCAACGTCCCACAGGCTGGGCTAAGTGCTGTTTATACGTTAGTCGATTCATTCTTAGAACACGTTCTAGTTCTAGCTTCACTTTAGAGAAAAGGAGACACTGAAACAGATCAGTTGCCTAAACTCCGGTGCTGGTAATTGGCCAGCGCTGACCTTCATACCCAGGTCTGACTCCCAGCTTCCCTACTGCCCTGGGAGGAGATACACAGATACTCAGATACTCAGAGAAGGCTGGCTGCATCTGGCTCACGCTCAGTTGCAATGATGGCTAGAGAAAGGATTTCTTTTTTTTTTTTTTTTTTTTAATGATTTTTTATTATATTATGTTAGTCACCATACATACATCCCCGGTTTCCGATGTAAGGCTCGATGATTCATTAGCTGTGTATAACACCCAGTGCACCATGCAATACGTGCCGTCCTTACTACCCATCACCGGTCTATCCCATTCCCCCACCCCCCTCCCCTCTGAAGTCCTCAGTTTGTTTCTCATAGTCCATAGTCTCTCATGTTTCATTCCCCCTTCTGATTACCCCCCCCTTTCTTTATCCCTTTCTTCCCCTACTGATCATCCTAGTTCTTATGTTCCATAGATGAGAGAAATCATATGATAGTTGTCTTTCTCTGCTTGACTTATTTCACTTAGCATTATCTCCTCCAGTGCTGTCCATGTTGTAGCAAATGTTGAGAACTCGTTCTTTCTGATAGCTGAGTAATATTCCATTGTATATATGGACCACAACTTCTTAATCCAGTCATCTGTTGAAGGGCATCTCGCCTCCTTCCACGATTTAGCTATTGTGGACATTGCTGCTATGAACATTGGGGTGCATATGGCCCTTTAGAGAGAGGATTTCTATTTATTGTGCATTTGATAGAAGGTCCTTTTGAGGAAGGAAACTCTGACCTTAGGATATTAGCTCCCAGTAAGTATTTGCTCAATTATTTATTTCTTTTTCATTGCAAAGCATATACGGTGATGAATTCATTCATTTACCACTAGGAAATCCACTTATTGCCAAGTATTTAGGCAACTACGAGTACAGTCCAAGTGTGCCACTATAGAAAATAAGAAAAAGGGAAAATAAGAGATGAGTCAAAGAAAATGCCCTATTTTGGGGAAACGTATAGCCTTAAGTAGAGAGAAGATTAACAGACGTGATCCAGTGAATCAACACCGTGGCAGTCTCCTGCTGGGAACATGCGATTTCCTGTAGGTTTCAAGAGGATGGCAAGCTGAGCAGTGGGAGATGCCTCTCTGGACCATCTCTGGCCCCTACTCTTGCTGCTGTCTCTGGAGCTCATTTCCTCCCCTCTTCTGCCCACTGGCGTTCTAGCCACACTTTAAACCCTAAAGCCACTAGTATTCCCCAGTGTTGCTTTCCCACATCCCAAAGTCACGTTATGAGCCTCTTCCTTCATGCTTTTATTGCAATGTGTACATAAAACACATCTCTGTCTTAGCATGGGACACCAGAACATTGTAATGACTTTTTTATCAGTCTGACTTCCCCACCGGAGTAAGAGCGACTCTAGAGAAAGCATCACACCTTATGGATCTTCTGCACCTCCAATACCTCGCCTCGGACTTAGGATCATAGAAGCCCCTCACTGGGTGTCTGATGGCTGAACTAATCTGAGAAGGAGTCACGGAATCTGGGTTGACAGAACCCTATAGGGCACTTGATTCCATCCTCTACCTAATCTCCTACTTACTGAACAAATATCAGAGCCTGAAATACTAGGAAGTGCTTATACTGAGCTAAAATTTGCCTTCCTCTAACATCTTCAGTTCCACCACTGGCCTTAAATCTAATCTTTCTGTTTGCAATGATTCTTCAAATGTTTATAGGCAAATATTTACAGAACTGAGTCAGGCCCTTGGAGTAAGAGTTAACACGTTAGCCTCTTTTGCAAAGTGAGCCCAATACAGTTGATTTTCTTACCCAAGGCCTCCACGGTTAGTTCTCGGGGAGCCAGGTCCCTGGCTGGCCCTCCGTCTGACCAAGCTAGCTGTTGGAATGGATGCATTTCTCCTTCTCCTTCTTCTCCTTCTTTTTAAATTTATTACTGAAGAGTCATTGACATGCAATGTTATGGGTGCCTTTCTTCTTATAGAATCATCTTGGCGCTTTCATTCAGCTGTTTGTGCCTGAAGCTACAACATCCTAGTTAATGAATCATGCACACGGGCTCTTGCTATACCAAGAGCCCATTTTTCCTGCCTGGGATGTGCCCGGGACACATTATACAGGATATACACCGACCAGCTTCTCTCCTGGGAAAGTTAGATCTCCCCCTGCGGACCTCTAGTTTCGGTGGAGCCAGGCTGAGGAAATTGCCCCAGTCTCTTTCTCAGTCTAGCTCCTGCAAATGACTCCACACACTCCCCTTACACGGCAGGAAACTGCTTTGCTTCCTGGTCTCCTGCTGAGGGCGCAAGCATCTTGCTGTAATCAGACCTGCTGTCTCTCCAGGGCTACAGCTGCAAGCATCATAATGATCTGTGCAATTCCCCTCTTTGTTCCTAGAGTCACTTTTCCCATAAAAGTGGATATTCTTCATTGAATGACTGCTCTGTCCCACAAAAATGAATAGCATTATGTCCCATTTTACAAATGAGGACCGTGAAGCCCAAAGGGGGTATTTTCCTATGCACCAACGAAGGGGATAGAGCAGGGAATTTGAAACAGATGTGTCTGGTCCCAACATCCACATTTACTCCATTACATTAGCTGCCTCTCCGAATGTGGGGTCACTTTACTGCTCTAGGACCCCGGGAGGGGGAAATTGTATAAGGTTGTGATTCTAGGGTGTCCCTCAGGATCTAGAGCATGACTTTCCCTACAGGGAATCTACCAGCTCTTCCCCAGGCTGAGCCAGTTGCTAGGGAAGAACCAGCCCTGCAACACTTTTATATAACACCTGACAAAAATGGGCCTTGCTGTTTCATTCAAAAGCTGTGTACTGAGCACCTGTTGTATTTTGTTCCCAGTGCTTCCCTGGCCCCGGGGGCCATAGCAGAGAAGAAGCAGGTGACATCCCTAGAGTTGAGCTATCTCGCTCAGGTTCCCCATCCTAAAACGCAAAAGATGTATATCCAGTTTGGTGGCAAGAGCTCATCTGCGAAACAAGAAAATAGCATCTACTGTGCGACCCGTGTGCTTTCCAAACTCACTAACTTGAGGCGATAAAACTATCACAAAAACATATTAGAGAACAACATCTAAAATCGCATGATGCGGTGTTAAACATGTGTGTATTGACCAAAATGTATAGGAATTAAAAGAGCAGAGGCTCACCAATGGCAAAGGCAGGAGAGGACACCAATTTGGGGGAATGCTTTTATGGTAATCACCTAATAGCTTGTATTTATTGAGCATTTGCTATATGCTAGGAACAGCTCTAAGTCAACCCACGTGTGTTGACTCACTTGATTCTCACCAAACACCGCAAGGAAACTACCACTGTTTTCTCCATGTTTATGCTACACGGAGGGGTTAACTAACTTGCCCAAGATCACAGGGCAGTAACTGACAGAGCTGAGCTTGAACCGGGGCAATCTGCCAGAGCCTGGTTGCTTAACCAATACGCCATACTGCCTCTCAGTGTTCTTCCGTGGTCTGGGGACAGATCACCTCCACCCGTGCCAGTCGGGACAGGGCCATGCTCCCTGGGGGGAACTAGCATCTGATGGGGAGAGGAGGGGTGGCTGTCCACAGACCGCCTCGCTGGCAGCAGCCTCTCTCTTCCACTGGTGGCTGTCCCCCGGCCTCAGGCGGAAGGAGGATGGTGGCAGAGCTGGGCCCCCAGGGTATGCGGGGGCGGCTGGGACTCACAGCCCCGGGAAGCATTTGCCGTAGCAGCTCCTGCGGTGGCCACCGCGGTTGGCTCCTGCTCCCAGCTCCAGGCCACCACGGCCGCATGGCCCTGTGTCATGTCACCACACCAATCTGCGCTCTGTTTTTGCATGTTATTTACGAAACGTGTTTGACGAGGTGGTTCTTTCTGGCGCACCGCTCCATGCCGTTCTGCGGTCAGGGAAGGGAGGCTGGAGGCCGCCGTGCAGTCTGGAATGCAGGACGCTCCGAAGCCACAGTCTCAACGCCGGGCGGCAGCTCCAGGGGGGGCGGGAGCTCACCAGGCCCAGGGTTAAAGCGGTGACCTGAACCTTCCTCACCTTCACACCACCAGAGAACAGCCACGGAGGCAGGATTCAAGCGGAGCAAATTTCTCAATCTGCCCAGTTCTTTCTCCTGGTTGGCTCGAGCAGCCAAGGATGGGTGGGGCTTTCACTTGTGAATAAAAAGCTCTGCTTTGCTTCCCCACACAGGCGAACATGGCCAAGCGAGTTGCAATCGTGGGAGCCGGGGTCAGTGGCCTAGCCTCCATCAAGTGCTGCCTGGAGGAAGGACTGGAGCCCACATGCTTCGAGAGGAGCGACGACCTCGGGGGACTGTGGAGATTCACCGTAAGTAGGGGTCTCAGCAGTTGTGTGAAGCGTCTTATTGGAAAAGGCTCAACGGATGTGAAAGGAGGTTGAATCCCCCCCCCCAACGCTGACTGCCCCTGGGGGGGAGGGGTTAGAAGCATCTGCTGAGCAGGGAGCCAGGAGGACTAAAGGACACTGATAAAAGAAAGGAGCAGGGCACAGCCTATGCTTGGGGTGGGGAGGGCACGAGCCACCCTGTAAACTCTATCTGGGGCCAAGAGGAAGAGAGATGCCCCCAAAGGGTGGCAGAGAATGGAGTGGCTGGGACAGGCCAAGCAAGCCCAGAACAAGGGGAGCAGGAGCAGAACCAGGGGGTCTGAAGCAAGGCCAGCGACCACAGTGTTTGGGGAAAAGGCAGGAACCCAGCTGCGCAGCAGTGTCGGCCTCTGCCTGCAACACTGAGCTGTGCTGTTCCTGCTTCTATTCCCTGTCCTGCTCCATCCGAGGGGGAACAACACAGGGCTCAGTGTAGGATGAGCTCTAACCTCCGGGTCCTAAGTCCAGGCAATCCCAATCTAGGCCAAGAACAATCAGAAGTAAAGAATGTGAGTTTGGAGCCTTTTCTGTTTCCTGAGCAAAAGAAAGTAATATCCTCAAACCTCAGCAAGGTTACAGTCCAACCTGGAGAGGAGAATGAGTGAGGAAGGAGAAGAGGGGACTATGAAGCCCACCCTTCACTGGCCTGGGCCAAAGGGGATCACGGGGGTGCTGCTGGGGCCGCTGAAACCCTTTGTGTTCCATGGCTGGCCAGGGAAACATTTGCATCAGAGCTCCAAGCCCCCTACTTCCCCTCCTTCTCAAGAAGGCAAGAACAATTCCCATGAGCTTTAAACGTGCTGACAAGAAGGCTGTCAGGAATAGTGAAAAGGAGCACAGAGTCAGATATCGGGGTCTCAGAGCCCATAAGGGGCTAAGAGAAAACATGGCATTCCTCTAACTGTAGAAGGGTAGAATTTGGAACTGGAATAAAGTATTTTCTAATAGTTTCTAATACTCTGACTGGTTAGTGGCAGTTGTCCCAGCATAGGCCAGCTTGGCTCGCAGAAAGAACTGTGTATTTTGAAATGTGTCTAACCACTAAAGGTGACCATCAATACATAGAAACCTCCCCAAGGGCACTAGGTGAGAGAACACTTGTTCCCATGTTTCAAAGTGCATACATTCCATTAGGATAGCAGAAACCTAACAGACACCCGTGCTGTAACCCTCCCCTCCTGTGCCTTCAGAAGATGTCACTCATCGAGCATGACACACTCCCCCTGATGAGTCTCAGAATCCCTCTTAATACGTACTCCAGACAAATAGGACTAATCTATCAGAGTTGGGATTTGGTTTGCAAGATGAAACTTCCCAGTTAGCAGGGTAATTAGCAGGCTTACTTGGTTAAAGTAATTTCAGTCAAAGCAAAAGTGAGTCCAGAGACCTGGGGATACTGGACAAAAATGCACCTTATACAGTTCACAGACACATAATTATTAACACATAAAATCGCAGATCTGCGAATCAAGAGAAATGAATTCTAGATCCAGCTGTGCCCACCTGACTGTGTGACTTGGGCAGGTCAAATGCCTACGCACAAGCACCAGGCGGGACACAAAAATGAGAAGGATTCATCCCACGCTCAGGTTGCTGCCAGGGTCATGGGGAAGGAGTAGGATCCTACAAGCCAGAAACAGTGCTATGGGCATTTAAATGAGGTTGGGGTTCTATCTTGCACTGGAGGGAAATCAGGGAAGGCTTCATGGGAGAGATGGTGTGTGAGGGACTTGGAAGGATTTCAACAGGTGCATGAGATTGAGTGGGAGATTACACAGAGGGAACTAGTAAAGAAAATGTAGGGGGCATGCTTGGAAAATAAAAATAGCTTATTGGTATATGCAGCACAGATAAGTAATCGGAGGGGACGAGGGTGGCTGAATATTCCAGTGCAGGATTCCTATGCAATTTAGAAAGCAATCGATGATGAGGAACAGAATTAAGACGATGACTTGTTGCTCTATTGGTTTTGTTTGCATGATGGGAAGACCCAAACACGTTTACAGGTAAGGAGAGAACATTGGACGGTGGGAAACTATTGAATACGTAAGCCCAACATGGAACATGATCCTGGCAGAAAAGGGAAGGAGTTGAGTTGGACACACATGGAAGGGTTTGCCTTGGAAAAGGGGGAGAGGCACAACCTCCTCAGACCCTGGAAGGGAAGGAAAAGTGAACACGAAGAGAAACGTTGGAGTTTAGGGGAAGCAAGATGCAGGAGTGTGCGCATCAGAGGCCACGATGACGCTGTCGGGAAAATGCAGCATCTGGGGAGGGTGAAGAAGGCGTGGGGGGGGGGGTGGCATGGAGAAGTAAGAAAAATAGAGATGGTCGTGAACACATATTGTGAAGCCCATGACAGGATATCCAAAGGATGGCAAAAAGGGTAACCCAGCAGCAGCCCATTAACAAGTCATTCCAGCCCCATTGCTTCATGTGTTGAATGAGAATGGGGAACCAGTTTGGAAGATAGTTAAAGCTAGGGGGCTGGGAAGCAGGAAAAACCACCCCCACCTTCATTCAGTGGCCGTTTCTTGACACAGTGGCCTCTTGAGACAACTGGACCACCTTGAGATTCCTCTAATGCCTGAGAGAAAATCCCTAAACTAGGTGATCTTAAAGGGGCCTTCCAGCTCTAACATGCTATGAACCTCCTGAGTCTTTCTAGAGACAACCCATCCTCCTCCTCCTACCTCAGCGTGCACGCACGCACACACACACACACGCGCACACACACACACAGGCTTGCTTAGAGTGTCTCTGCACTCCAAGCAGGTGGCCAGCTTAAAACCTACACATTAAAGTGTCTGCTCTAGCGAGGGCTGTACTTACCAGGAAGCCCACAGAGGGATCCTTAGTGCCTGTTCTGGGCAGCAGCGGCCATCATGCAAAACTGGACAAGTGATCTGCAGAAACCCAAGAAAGCGCATATGGAGACCGCATTCAAATAGGGAGATGCGCCAAAGATTACAGAGATTATAAAGCACTGCACGTAATTCAACACTCAGAGACACATGACTCTGTCTCTTCCAACTACCACAGCCTTAAGCAAAGAAGAAACAGACAAAGGTTGCAATAGAAAAGAAGGTCATCATTGGTTGGGGTGGCCGAGGGGGTGGCAGTCTTTAAAAAGAAAAGGGATATGTTGGTAAAGAGCCAACTTCCGTCCACTAACTCAAGCTGGAGGTACGTACGGAAAGTCTGTTTTGCAACCAACTCTCTTAGGCTCTTGAATAGCGACTGTAGTGTTACCGCGGGTTAATTACCTCAGTTATAAAGTCGTATTGAAGAAATAAAATGTGAGGCGTTGTCTCATCACGCAAAATTAATATTACTCTTAGAGAATCTATAGGAAGGGATCTTAGGCGATGCTCTTCCTGTAGACCCACACTGAGGTCATCTAGAGGGAATTACACTCCACTGGTGGGAACACACTCAGCTTCGTCCTTCACATCCCTGAAACACAGTCCAGAGCCTAAGACCCCTCCCTGCAATGATGTTCTTCCTTACGGGCATCGAGGTCTTTTCTTCTTTTTTTTCTTTTTTTTAAAGATTTTATTTATTTATTTGACAGAGAGAGAGAGACAGCCAGCGAGAGAGGGAACACAAGCAGGGGGAGTGGGAGAGGAAGAAGCAGGCTCCCAGCGGAGCAGGGAGCCCGATGTGGGGCTCGATCCCGGAACCCCGGGATCACGCCCTGAGCCAAAGGCAGATGCTTAACGACTGAGCCACCCAGACGCGCCTCAAGGTCTTTTCTTCTGCACATGCAACCTTTCATTTATTTATTCAACAAAGATTTATTGAACATCAACCCTGTGCCTTATATACCACGTATATTTACATTCAGTGAGGAAAATGAAGACGTGTAACACTTCCCCCTTTAAATCACTGAAGAAGTTTCTCAGTTAATTCTTTAGGCTTAGTAAACCTAATTCTTCCAGTCTTTCTTTAAAAGGCTATTTCTAAAAGTTCAACTGTCTTCGTAGGTTTCCTTTTATTCACATATTCAACAAACATTTATTGAATTCCTATTATGTTTCAAGGGGGTACACCTGACAGGCCCCCATCCTCTTGGGGATTCCTCGCATCATTTCTGAGTATCCACAGCTCGCATGGGTCATAGATCTGAGAACCGGGCACTATCCTCCAGCAAGATTCTGCCTCTCACTGGGGAGAGGAGGAGAGAAAGAAAAATGGATTCTGGCTGCTCAAAGGAGGGGGAAAGAAGGAAATAATTGTTCTTGGAGAACAGGAGGTGTGAACGTCTTGTATAGAGAGAATGTCTCTATTTAGGAGTAACTTTTATTATCATTTTACATTTATTGTTAAAATGCGGAAGGGGAAGGAGCACCTGGGTGGCTCAGTGGGTTAAGCGTCCAACTCTTGATTTCAGCTCAGGTCATGATCTCAGGGTTCTGAGATTGAGCTCCGCGTCAGGCTCTGTGCTGCGTGTGGGGCCTGCTTGGGATTCTCTCTCCTGTCCTCTCTGCCCCTCCCCCACTCATGCTCTCTTTCTCTCTCAAAAAACAAACAAATAAATAAATAAATAAATAAATAAATAAATAAATATTTTTAAAATGAGGAAGGAGAGACCTCTGACCTGCCAAAGCTTTCTTCCCATTGCCTATAATCCTCTCTGAAGGACACAAAGCTTGAGAAAGTAAATCTCCATAATCATCGTAGAAGAATAAAATGAATAACAGTTAATATTTATTGAGTGCTTACCAGACACTGTTCAAAATGCATTACAGCTATCGTTTCAGTTTATCCTAAGGGATATTATTATGCCTATTTATAGCTGGAGAAACTGAGGCACAGAGAGATTAAGAAAATCCCCAAGGTTACCGAACTAAAAATGTGGAGCTTGAAGAGGGACTCAGGCGGTCTGAGTCTGGGTCTGTGCTGTCAAGAACTGTGCTTCATGTATTTCCAGAGTCTGGCTCAGGAATGAGGGCAGGCAAATTCTAGTCTGTTCGTGGAATCCCACCAAGCGTCTTAGGGAGTGATGGGGATCTTCCCAGCATATTGCAGGACGAAAGTGCACCAGGCAGCCAGAACCCCTCTGTTCATGCTCTTAGCCTTTGCCCTCTGCCCACAGACCCCCTCCCACTTAATTTTCTCTTCAAGACAAAAATCTTTCCCCTCAGTGGCCCCATCATTTCGGGAGGCATGCGTTTCCATACTTGGAGTACCAGGGCCATTGGCAGACCGACAGGGACAATGCAGCCGGAGGTCCCAGCAGGGCCCGGGAATCAGTGGGGCAGGTGGCCTCCCGAGGCAAACATGGGAGAGGAGGGCTCAGGAGCCAAAAACCGTTCAGAAGCGGCACGGACCCATACTCTCGGTATATAAGCTGTGCACTCCAGACCACGTATTGTTCCAGGAGGAACAATCCATGGGAAGAAGGAGAGACGAGAGTAAAGAGGTGGTCTTGGATTCCACCCTAAGGGCTAAGTTTCCACTCTGCACTGTAGTTCTTCCTCAGCTAACATCTGTGATACATTATTTCAAGATAGGCTTCAGTTTTGCCTGGAAAGTTTTCTTCTTTTTCCCTTTACATCTCCCACAGTTTTACAAAATAGAGTTGTTATTGGAGGTTTTTTTTTTTTTCTATTTGTGTTTTTGTTCATTTGTTCTCAGGTCCTATAAGTACATGGTTCCGTGGCTTAACTAACTCCACCGAGCCCCATTACTCTTTGCTATTTAAACATACCGCTACAACATACTTAAAAATTTTTTGAACCATCTTTATGGAAATCTTTACAACATGTATTATGCACAACTCTACTCCTCCTAAGTAGTATGTATTCCAAATTTAGCCTTTTATTGTTGTTAACTAGAAATTGACAGCACTAACCAAGTATGATTCACTACGTGATGCTCTCAGATGACAGAGAACAGTAAGGGAGTTTTGGCCTGATTGACCCCACAATGTTCATAGCTGATGTTTCTCTTATTGTACTGTAATTTCTTCCCCTGCTGTTTGGTCTTTCTGCTCCATATTACAGCTCTTTACATCTGTTCCTATTCCCTTTTTTCCTATAACCGAGAGGAAACTTCACTTTTAATTAAATCAAAGCAACACTAAATTTCGTGCTAATACCCAGCTTCAGGTTAAAGCTGTGCTATTCACCACTCTGCTATTCACGTAGCCACCAGCCACGTGGAACTGTGGAACTGGTTGATAGGACTAAAAAATTGAATTTTTTATTTCATTTAATTTTAATTAATTTTAATTTTAAAACCAATCCTCAATTCAGTTACTGGAGCACTTTTAAGTATGTTCGTTAACAATTTGGGGATATGAATTCCTTTTTTGGATCAACATTTGGCATTTGAATTGAGAAGTATAACATATACACTGATACTCAAAAGATTTGTTATGCATAAAAGAATGTAATATATTTCATTAATAATTTTTATACTGATTACACATTGAAAGTATAAAATTTTAGATATACTGAGTTAAAGTATCCTGTTAAAATTAGTTTCACTTGGTTCTTTTTACTTTTTTAAATATGACTACCAGAAAATTTTAAAGTGGGCATGTTCCACCACGCTCCTGTTGGGTAGGACTGCTCTAAAGCCTTGTTACTCAAACTATGGCCCAGGCCCAACAGCATCTGCAGGGGAATTTGTTAGAAATACAGAATCTCAGGCGTGAGGCAGCTGGGTGGCTCAGTTGGTTAAGCAACCAAATCTTGGTTTCAGCTCAGGTCATGATCTCAGGGTTGTGAGATCCAGCCCTGCCTGTGGGGCCCTGTGCTTAGTACAGAGTCTGCTTCTCCCTCCCCCACCTCCCCTCCGCCCCCCCTCCTTCTGCTCTCACAAGTGTGCTCTCTCTCTCTCTTTCTCAAATAAATAATCTTTAAAAAAAAATCTCAGGCTCACGCAGACCTACTGAATCATCATCTACATGTTAATAAGATTCCCCAGGTAATTCTTCACAAGATTAAGGAGCACTGACTAGAGAGCTGTGCTTCTCAAACTGTGGAGAAGAATCAGTTTTTGTTCTGTTGCTTAATTTCCAATCGAGTAGATACAATTACGTTTGTAAGATATAGTAAAAATGAACTATGAAAACAATGAAAATGAAACAAAGAAAAATGTCAAAATATGAATTCAAAACTCTTATAGAGTCAAAAGACATAAAATAAAATTCAGCAAATGTCATTTAATGAACATACAAAGAAAACAATTCCAAAAAGAGGACCCATTTTTCTTTCTTATATGCATATGTATACATAGGCAATTAATATAGCACATCACTATTACACTTGCAACTTTTAGCCAAATAGAGCATTGTGTGTGAAATAGTCTCCAGTTGAAACACCTGTAGGCACACTTTTACTATGCATTGGACATATTAATAGTTAAAGTTTTTACTGGGATCATTAAGCTAGCTTCTTGCTTGTTATTTTATCTCATCTGGATTGGAGGAATGACCATGTTCTTCTCAAGGGACAGTGTATATCTAAACTGTTTCTAAGTTTTGCCTAATAGCACACATAAGGAGAGAATCACTGTTCACAAAGGTACATTGATTGGAAGGGAATAAGAAATTTTAAAGCGATCTCAGGAAGTTCAGGACATTTTTTTTTTTTGAGAGAGTGAGAGAGGACAAGCAGGGTGAGGAGCAGAGGGAGAGAGAATCTCAAGCAAACCCCACACTGAGCACAGAGCCTGACATGGGGCTCAATCCCACAACCCTAAGATCATGACCTGAGCTGAAATCAAGAGTCAGACGGCGTAACCGACTGAGCCACCCAGGCGGGGTGCCCAGGACGTTCTTATAACTCCTATCCAAAATGAATCAAGTGGTGTTATATTTTCAAAACTTATCTTCAACCTTTTATCAGTGGCCAGTTCTGAGAATTTATTCTTTAAGGTTATAATTAAGTATCAGTTATCTTTCTTTTTTAGGATTTTATTTATTTGAGAGAGAGAGAGAACACACGTGTACTTGCAGGAGCTGGGGGAGGGGCAGATGGAGAAGGACAAGCAGACTCCCTGCTGAGCAGGGAACCCAGCCTCGGGCTCGATCCCAGGACCCTGAGATCGTGACCTGAGCCCAAGGCAGACGCTTAACTGACTGAGCCGCCCAGATGTGCCAAGATCAGTTATCTTTCGATGAAAGAAAATGATAAATTGTTTGCATTTTTGGATAACAGTTTTCAAACTAACGTTAAAACGTCACTAACGTAGTCCCACTGCCCATGTCTAGTACACAACCTGACCACCACAGCGCTCCTCACAGGAGTCAGACAAAACGGAGACTGATCTGAGTCTCATTCAACATACAGGAGTCCACATGCTTGGATATTGAGCAATGCTGAATTATCGCTGCAAAAGTTTCCACCAGATGCTTACTCTCAATTTGGGTACTTACCTTGTCAGAGCGCGCTAACGAACAATTCAGCTCCGTTGCTCGCCGGCTACGTCCTTGAGTAACACAGCTTTAGATCTTCCAGCAGAATAAACGGCATCGTTCTCGGAAGCCTTTCGATTCCAGTTTTCTAGATCTACTCTGGACAAATGAGACTGTCAGAGGTGGGGCCACAGACAAGCAAGATACAGTGAATTCATTAGTTGATGAGATGGCAACAGTAACTGAAACCACAAAGATATGTTTATAATTTTATTCCCTGTACTCACTATACATCTCACGCAGATCTCGATTCACATTCTCTGAGGGAAAGAGGTGAGCCCTCCTCCACATGTGAAGTTTATGTTGTCTTTCCACTTGTTCACATAAATAAAATAATTTTTGTTTCACAGGAAAAAAAAGACTTATACGTAACCAAAATGATAAATAATATTAAAATACTAAGAACTGCCTTCCCACTAAACTCAGAACATCCTTCATAATACATCCACAAGACAGAGGCAATGTGTATTAACGACTACAGGTAGCAAAACTGCTTATTATTCAACCTGGGGGGAGTTGTCTGAGATACTGATATTTGCCATTTATTCATCTCAAAACTGGATGTGGGAAATGAGTCTTTCTCCATGTGCACAGTTATCCAGTCTAGAAACCTTTGTCCGGCTTCTTATCCCAGATCCTAAATCCAAACAGCTCCACTCTCCTGTGCCTTCTGTCTTTCTGCTGCCTCAGTTTCCACTTCCCTCTTTCAACTGCCACTGCCTCTGCTCAGGCTACCTTCAGTGCTGGCTAAAGTGGATGTGTGTTTTAGGCTATTCACTGACCTCCCTCCTTCTTTTCCAGAGACTTCTGTCATTCATCTTTTGTAGGACAGGAATTATCTTTCTAAAATATAACAGGAATCACTTCCACATTCAAACATTCAGAAGACTGCCCTCACCTTCCTATAAAATCCAAATTCTGTAACTTTAGACACAAAATCCTTCATAATCCTTCTCCATCCATAATCCTTACAACAACACCCTGTGAAACCAAACTACCTAGCATTTGTCCATCATCCAGGCACTACTTCCTGGCTCTGGTCTATTTCCATATGTTCCAGTATTTTGCAGTCATGCTGTGTGAATCTGGACAGGTAAGTTCATCCTGGGTTTCTTTGTTCACATGTAATGAGTGAAATTGCAATTCAGATCATAAAATTCAGTGTTCAGTGTTCACCCTACCTCAAGTACAGGATAACAAATCCCATTAGAAAGGGTAACCTTAATCTCGGTCAATGTTTGAAACGTCTAAATTAATATTAACATCTATTTCACGTGTGCCCACACATGCACAAATGCATACACACTCATGTGTATACACTGTTTGGACAGGACCATGTTGAAGAAGGCAGAGCCAGCCTCTATAAGTCTGTGGTTTCCAACAGCTGCAAGGAGATGTCTTGTTACTCAGACTTTCCATTCCCAGAAGATTATCCAAACTATGTGCCAAACTCTCAATTCCTGGAATATCTCAAAATGTATGCAAACCGGTTCAACCTCCTGGAATGCATTCAGTTCAAGGTAAGACACAAAACATCAGTCAGCAGTCAGAAAGTGTTGCCTACCTGTTTCCTGTTTCTCTCAATAGCCTAGCCCTTGGCTCTGTAGGTGAGATCGTGAACTGGCAAGATGGATGCCAACTGGCTGGATTCCTTTTCCCTTTGTACTCGCACCCCCCCTCAGTAAATCTGGAGGGGGAGGTGGATACTCTCTGTAAGGATTCACATGTATACATTTTTAATTTGTAATAATGTCATCCAAGTAGCCAAAGGGACCTGAAAATATCAAACCACATTCTTAGCTTGGGACAAAAGCGCACAGGGACATTGATGACTTCTACCAGTCCTTAGGTCCTCTCTTCTTGAGTATCCCTTTGTACGAATGAACATGCGCAACGGCCCATAGACAAGAGAACCTCACTATTTGAAGGAAATCTTTTCTAGATATCCTTGGAAATACAAAAATCTTTGAATATTGTTATTTTCATAGGCCTTATCCACCTCCCTTTCCATTTCCAAGAACAGAGACAGGAAGAAGGTAGAACACAGAGGCAAATAAATATACTCTTTTTTTCCCGTTCTTTTCCTCTCCAAGAAACATGAAAATCCGTGTGTTTTTCTTCTCCTATATCCCCCTCTCCCTGCTACAGATGGGGATGGTAAGGAATTCCTAGGGAATTGAAAGCAACATGAATGACCAAAACTAGTAGTAAATAAAATTCATATTCACTACCTTCAAAGTACTGACCAAAATGTAACCACTATCTTGAAGAGATATCTGCACCCCCATATTCCTTGCAGCATTATTTACAATAGTCAAGACATGGAAACAACCCTAGTGTCCGTCGGTGGGTACATGGATAAAGAAAACATAGCACACACATACACACACTGGAATGTTGTTTAGCCATAAAAAGGAAGGAAATCCTGTCATTTGCAACAACATGGATGGACCTTTAGAATATTACACTAAGTGAAATAAGTCAGACAAATACTGTATGATCTCACTTGTGTGTGAAATCCAAAAAACAAAACAAAAACACCAAACTCATAGAAACAGAACAGATTGGTGGTTGCCAGAGGAGAAGGGTGGGGGTTGGAGGACATGGGTTAAGATGGTCAAAAGGTACAGACTTCCAGTTATAAGATAAATCAGTTCTGGGGATATAATGTGCAGCATGCTGAATATAGTTAATGGTATTGTATTGTGTATTTGAAAGTTGCTAAGAGAGTAGATCTTAAAAGTTCTTATCACAAGAAAAAGAATTACAACTATGTGAGGTGATGGATATGAACTAAATTTATTGTGTGTTGCAATTATTTTGCAGTATTACACATTTATCAGATCATTACATCATATACTTTAAACTCATACCATATTGTACACCAATTATGTTTCAATCCAACTGGAGTAAATGGAAGTATTGCAGTTTTCCAAAGTATATTTTACTCTACTTCCTTATTTTTCAAGGGACACAGTAAAAATGAAACACCACCATAATGAATGAATATGATCCACAGAAATATTTTTAATGCATCAGAGTTCCTGAATCTGAAGCTTTTCCTCTACTACATGCTGCCCCAAGTCTATTTTAAAATAATTGGGAAAAAAATGTTTAAAGCTAGATGTTCACCAAAGTTTCAAGAAAGTACACACATAAGAGATTTCTTTCCTCTCTGTACTTTCCAAATTTTTAATTACAAACAGTTCTTACTTTATTTTTAAATAAAAGTAAACTCTACTTTGAAATCAATTAATATTTAATTAACTAAAAACTTATATTTAAAGAAGTAAGAGTTCCTATTACCAATGTTGGAATCCAACAAGTGCTTTAAATATTATAAACCAAGGGGCGCCTGGGTGGCACAGCGGTTAAAGCGTCTGCCTTTGGCTCAGGGCGTGATCCCGGCGTTATGGGATCGAGCCCCACATCAGGCTCCTCCGCTGGGAGCCTGCTTCTTCCTCTCCCACTCCCCCTGCTTGTGTTCCCTCTCTTGCTGGCTGTCTCTATCTCTGTCAAATAAATAAATAAAAAATCTTTAAAAAAAAAAATAAAAATAAATAAATAAATAAATATTATAAACCAAATAGTGACCCCATTAGGAAAGACTTGAGATACCTGTCTTCTCTGAAAACTGAAAAAAGAAAGACAGCAAAGTCTCTTGGCCAGTGGAGTATTTATGCTTTTAAATTTGACTTGTGAATTTATTTCACATATTTTCTGAATCAGAACCTCACACCCATAAATTTATATATACTTGATTAAAACAAAAAATAGACTGAAATTTGGACTCCTCCCAGAACATTCAGGCCATAAAGTTAGCATTTCCCAAACATTCTCTGGATCTGGGAAAACTTCAGCAACATTTTTTATAGCACCTTTCATAAGGTCCAAATTTATATTTTCAATTTATATTACCCATGTCTCTATTAAAGCACAGCTCTAGGAGAGATACACATAACAGAAAGAATAATGAAAAAGACATCAGAAGACCATGGTTCTTGGTTCTATCACTTACTGTGAGAATTTGAGCAAATCACTCAAACTTTTTGGATCTCATCACTTCTCTTAAATACCCCACCATAACTCTAAGCTCAGAATACTTCCATCCAGAAAATTATGGTTAATCTGATAACTCGATTCAATTTCTAAGTTTACGCTTATTAACTATGTTTAGTCTGTGTTCCAGAACATTTGAAATGTCAACTAGTACATTGGCCAGCAAGCCCTTACTAGAAACTTGACAACAATTAATTGTGACTATGATTCTTTTTCAGACTAAAGTCTGCAAAGTAACAAAATGCCCAGATTTTACTGCCACCGGCCAATGGGAGGTGGTCACTCAGCGTGAAGGAAAGCAAGAGTCTGCCATCTTTGATGCTGTCATGGTCTGCACTGGTTTCCTTACTAATCAGTATTTGCCACTGGACTCTTTTCCAGGTACGGCATTTTCTGAAACTGACCTTAATTTGCCTCAAGGGAGCCATCCTGATACTGGCTTGATCCGGGAGTGAATGTCTATGGTTCCTCCATTAAATAGTTAAAGTTGTAAAGTAACAGGGATTTTTTATTTCTAACCAGCACTTTCTGGCCAGTTTTTGGCTTTCATTTGTTCCAAAAGACCTATAGGTGCCAAAAAGTAGAATAAATAACTAGCAAGCAGGGGCGCCTGGGTGGTGCAGTCGTTAAGCGTCTGCCTTCGGCTCAGGGCGTGATCCCGGAGTTATGGGATCGAGCCCCACATCAGGCTCCTCCGCTAGGAGCCTGCTTCTTCCTCTCCCACTCCCCCTGCTGTGTTCCCTCTCTCGCTGGCTGTCTCTAACTCTTCAAAAAAATAAAAATAAAATCTTAAAAAAAAAAAAAAACTAGCAAGCAGTTTTATGCTTCACTGAGATTCAGTGTCCCTTGGTAAGCAATGGGTAACAGTCAGAGAGTCTTCTGAGACACAGGATACTTACACAAGTGGTTAGCCTCAGGAGTAGCACACAGCCAAAGCTGAGTTTAAAGGCCACAAAGGCCTTTATTCAATCAATGGATAAAGAGAAAAGTAGCATGATTTTTGTTTGTTTTGTTCTGTAGAGGTTTAGCTAGATCAGAGAGGTATATACCACTAGGTCAGTAGTCAACAGGGAGAAGAATCTTGGGAGATAAGTTAAGTCATCCTTGGATCTCAGCTTCCTTATCTGGTTTTTGCAACCATGATTCATGTTAATCTATGTCAAATTTCCAGTGGACAACAGTGAAGAGGGACTAGAAGATGAAATGGTTTCATTTATTTTTAACCGTAGTAAGTTTTCAAAAAGTTAAAACTTTAGGAGATTTTTCTCTTCATCATCTAAATAAGATCTGGAGGGATCTCAAGGCTCATCTTAAAATAAACTCACATACTTCCAATGCCCCCAGAGCTCACTCACGTCATGTCAAGTCAAGATAAAGCACATCCTGAAAACTGCCATGGACTAGAGTCATTGAATCAAAAAGGATCAAGCCCAATATAAGGAACTATTCTCCAACAGTTCAAGCCTCTGCTTGAACAGTTCAACAGTGGACTTTCCCCACCCCACAAGACAGCCCAATCCTTTCTCAGCTCTTGTCCACAGAGCAAATCCCTGAGCAGGAAAACTACTCCAAACTCCCAGGAAGGAGTGCCCAGTAAAGGATCATTCCAAGAATCCAGAAGGTTCCATGACATAGGGAGTACACTGAATTTATTTGGCACTCAGTGTATTACACAAAGTACTAAAAAATACAGAGATGGGTAAGACAATATGTAGCCTGTATGGGAGGAAGGAAATGAGATTTATAGGAATCCAGTGGAGGAATCACAGTCTACATATGACCTGCAAGTGAAACCAATACTCATTTTACAACAAACTCATGTACACCCAATGGTGCTGGCTCTGTCCTGCACCTGTCATTCAAGTCAGGTCGGATTAGGATAAAGTGTACTGGAAAGCAACTGAACCAATGTCCTCAGTTTGAATAGGATGGGCTTGAGACCAGGAAGTACAGATTCTAGGCTACCCGGTCAACAAGGTATACAATCTTGGGCCTTCCACTTAACATTTCTAAGTTTTTTGCCCATAATCTGAGGGGCTTGGACCACTGTACCCAACAGCATACATCACAAATCAAGCAAACGGAGCTCCACGGGACTCACAGATCTTCTCAATACCAGTCTTTTTTTTTTTTTTTTTAAGAGAGTGTGTGCACATAAGCAGGGGGGTGGGGCAGAGGGTGAGGGAGAAGCAGATTCCCCACTCAGCAGGGAGCCCAATGCAGGGGGCTCATGACCTGAGCCGAAGGCAGACGCTCAACCGACTGAGCCACCCAGGTGCCCTCTCAATACCAGTCTAACCAGCCACTACCAACTGGCCATTTGAAATCCCAGGCTAGTTAATCACTAAGGAGCCTTTGAGCTCTAAAGTTTTGTGACTTTAGATTTGAAAAGGAGTCCTCCAAATTCCACAGACTTGCTTAGTACATAGTACATACACCCTGGGGTCATTGTTAACCGTTACAAAAATTCAAATTCATTGAAGACATTCAAAAACGTGTCTGGAGGCACATTGTTCTGGAGGTAATACCAGAGATGTTCCAAAAAGTCTTAGTAAAAATAACAGGTGTCATAGAATAAATGTTTAATTTCCCAAGATAACTACTTTTATTCATTAAGATATATACATTCTAGTGTGTTTACTAACACAACCACATTCACCTAATAAAAGTCCTGGCTCTGTCTTCCTGTGATGTAAGAGGGGAAAATACTAGTCTGATAGGAGACTCAGCCACAGAGACTCATTTTTGCTCATTTGTGATCCCAGAGAGCCTGTTCTAGAGTGAATCTAAGATAATTTAACATCCAGGGATAATAATTCTATGATTCTCCTTAAACTTGTCTAGCTCTCCCTCCTCAGCCATTCTCTGATCCATACTGGATCCTGTCTGAATTAATATTTGAACTTGGTTGCATCCTTGTTAAGTTCTAAAGGCTCTGGATTATGGTGAGTTTTAACAGAGATTCAGATCAGATTTCTAATGACTCAAGGTGAACTAAAGAGCTACCAGATCTTGATAAGGCTACTTGCCACAAACATCCATATTTATCCCCTGAGAATCTAGATGTCTTATCACTTTTTCTGGAAAAAATAGGTTCTTTGTATAGTATGTATTACTTTTGATTGTGTTAATGCAACCTTGAGAGTATTTTCCAACACTCTCCATTCACATGTAATGTTTCAGTGAGAAATTTGGTATCAACCGCCTGAGATACCCTTTCTAGTTAGAACAGTAGATCTAAACCCAGTATAACCAACATAATCCCTTTTTCTCAGAGCCAGCTCTTGCTGACTCAGCAAACCCAGCCTGCGTTATAGTCAGTCACCAAGGAGAACTCTCAGTGAACTTCCCCAACTCACATGGATCTTTTCAAATAAGAACCACATTTTATTTATCTTATTTCCCTAATATCAACTAGCACAGTGCCAAGCACATACATGCCAAAAAAAGTTGGCTGAGTAAAGTGGAGGCACAGACGCCAAGTTTCCTTTAACTTCTCTGCTCTTGCTCCTTGCTTGCAAAAAGCTCTAATACAGTCAAATATTAGTAAGTAGAATACTACTGTCCCACTGATTTCTATCACCTTTTAAATGGTAATGACTCCTTCCACTTTTGCTTGATAAATCTTTATGCCACAATATTTCAACTTAGTAGTAAATAAACCTAGAGGGCTACCTAGTGAAATAGAGTAAGTACCTCCATTAAATAAATAATCACTCACTGATTTCTGTGTCTTATAAAGCCATGTATTCGTATTTTGGATTTTCTTAAAGTATGCTATTTAAAAATAACCAAAATAATCCATCCAAAGGGTATTAATGGCACAATATTTATGTTTCATTCACTGATCCTGTAAAATTCTTTATTTGACTTTCTTTTTCTATAGGTATAAATACATTTAAAGGCCAGTACTTTCATAGCCGACAGTATAAACATCCAGATATGTTTAAGGACAAGAGAGTCCTTGTGATTGGAATGGGGAATTCGGGCACAGACATTGCTGTGGAGGCCAGCCACGTGGCAAAAAAGGTACCATGCTTCATGTTACTTAATGAAGAACTTTATCTTAAGATGCATGCCTCAGGCAAACAGTGATAAATGATGAAAGAAATAAATACGCCCAAAGCCACACACACATACAAAAAACAGATTTTTTTATTTTTTTTTTAAGATTTCATTTATTTATTTGTCAGAGAGAGAGAGAGTGAGCACAAGCAGGGAGAGCAGCAGGCAGAGAGAGAAGCTGGCTCCCTGCTGAGCAAGGAGCCTGATGCAGGACTTGATCCCAGGATCCTGGGATCATGACCTGATCTGAAGGCAGACTCTTAACTGACTGAGCCACCCAGGCATCCCAAAAAAACAGATTTTTAAAGTATTTTTTCTTATGTGTTTATAAATTTTACTCCAAATTCCAAGTGTCATTTTTTTTCCAAGACCAGCTTCTCTGACTTCCCATTTTTGTCATTTTCCCAGTCATCCAACAAGAGCTTAGGAGACATCTGTGTCTTACCTAGTCCCATCGGTGAGAAAATCCTGTCCTTGGTCCCTTGCGAAGATCTCCCATTTGCTCCCCCCTTTCCTGGTTAACCACCACTACACTCAGCAAGTCCGTACACAAAGGCTACCCCACTGTCCTCCTAATGATAATTATAGAAATAATTCATATTTATTGGGGCCTCCTTTGTGCCAAGCACTTCACTAAATGCTTTACTGCATGACCTCAGTCATCAAAGGAAGCTGCTGGAGTGGGTGCTGTCGGTACCCCTGACTGTAGATGAAGAAATTGAGGCTTACAGAAGCCAAGGGGCCTGCCTAAAGTTGTGCTGCTAGCAGATGGCAGAGCCAGCCTTCAAGTTCAAGTTCCTCTGACCCAAAGCACCTGTTCCTACTTCTGCCTGCCTCTCTGCATGCCCAGTCCTTCCTGCCACATGTGGCAATCTGCACAGACACCCTCACAGCAACAAACAAATCCTCTGAAAAGCCAGCTCTCATTATGACACTCATGTTTAAAAACTTCTAATAACCCCTTTTACCTAAAAAAATATGTGTCGACTATACTCAAGTGGAAAAAAAAAAAAAGAAAAAAGTGGGAGAAGGAAGCAGAGGAGGCAGATCTGAGAAAGCACAGGCCTCTTTTGATCACTTTGCCAAACCACGGAAGCTAGGAAAG
Source organism: Ursus americanus (assembly GCF_024610735.1). Classification (NCBI taxonomy): domain Eukaryota; kingdom Metazoa; phylum Chordata; class Mammalia; order Carnivora; family Ursidae; genus Ursus; species Ursus americanus. The sequence continues at coordinate 94,490,515 of NC_142128.1, read as the reverse complement.
CAATGCTGGGTCCGTGCTCCTGCCAAAACGTACAGGGAAACTCTTTTTACTAAAATAATAAAATAAAATAAAATCAACACAAAAGAAATACTAATAATAAATTGCAGATGGATGAGCCCTCCATTATAGGGTTCTCCTTAATCTGGTTCAAATCTGCCTTTTCAACCTTATCCCCCACTACTCTGGGCCCGTTCTGATTCGGCGTGTTTTCCCCTTTGCTTGTACCCTACCCCTTCATTCTATAGTGCCCTTTCTCCTTTATTACAATCCACGTGTTCATCCCCAGCCATCTCACCCCAACACAGTGATCTCTCTCTAGTACGAATTTATGTAGTAATTGTAATGAACATTCCTCAGTTGGCACACGTTAACAACAGATAAAGATGAGTTGTTGGCTTCTGGTGTGCCAAATACTGTGCCAGGTACTGGGGATACACGGAAGAACACAATAGAAACGAGATTGCTGCCATCGTGGAGCATAGAGTCGTGGGGGACACAGATGACAATTACGTAAGTAATTTCAAGAGTGAAAATAGCCACAAAGAAAAAGGTTTGGGAATGTGTGACTATAATATTCCTTTTGGAGGCTCTCAAACAAGGACCTGATGGATTGATTGATTTGGAGAGACTAGCGGTGTGATGGAATTTTCCTGAAAGAAGGGGAAAGGAGGTCCTGAAAGGAAAAAGAGCACAGTCTCACCCAGTATGCCCACCACATGTGGGTAGCATAGTATTATTTCTATTTCTCTAATGATAGGAAATTTCAAATTCAGTCAGCTGATAAACTCAAAGAGCCAATCTGTAAAGTAAAAAAAAAAAAAAAAGCATTCACCAAAACTAATTGTGTTACTGAACTTTATTGTCAATTCGAACAGTGGTTTCTACTGAATCTCTTTGTAGACCACGTTCATCTGCTGTCATGCCTACAAAATTGTAACCACCTGCTCGCTTTCTTTTCACATGAGAGTCGCACGCCCCCTTAGTGGTCACGGTATCTCACTCACTGTGGTGCTAACGCCATGTCTGGCAGATAATAAGTTCTCCGTTACATGCGCTACGGTGTTTTAATACTCTAGGCAGTCAAACCATGATCTCAAAAGAATAACTTTAGGATGGGAGCTGGAGGAGCCAGAACTATGTGGTTGAGGATGTATTTTGAGGGTGGCAGATTTCTGGTGCCATTCTAATCATGAAACTTCCTGAATTTCTGGCAAAGCCAGCCCTGTTCTCTGGGTCAAACTGAGTGGCTTCTTTGATTGCTTCCAGGTGTTCCTCAGCACCACTGGAGGGGCCTGGGTGATAAGCCGAGTCTTCGACTCCGGATACCCATGGGACATGGTGTTCATGACTCGATTTCAGAACATGTTCAGAAATTCTCTCCCAACTCCAATTGTGACTTGGTTGATTGCAAGAAAGATGAACAGCTGGTTCAATCATGCAAATTACGGCTTAGTACCAGAAGACAGGTAAATATAGTGTATCTCCTGAGGGCTGCTGGGAAGAAGGAAACTTGATCCTTCCCTGGCATATCCAAACCAGGTGATAACACAATCACATGATTGAATATGAAGGAAAACCTCATACAAATGTACTTCATAAGAGCTAACTGTTTTTGAGTTCTTGGTAAATGAAACTATATATTTCATCTTGTCAATAACCCTTTAAAGTATTATTATAATCTCCTGTTTATCATGGGTAAACTGAGGCTTTGCCAAGTTCAGTTACTTGCCCAAGCTCATTCAGGAGTAGGCGAGCTCTGTGAGTTAGGCAAGTTACACAAGCTTCAGCTACAGTGATCAAAGACAGCGTCTTGTCTATGACTCCTTTGACGTAAGCAACACACTTGCCTTGTTTCACTGTGTGGGAAAAATCAAATGCTGTAGTTGCCCCTCACCACCCCTCAATAGCAACGCCTTCTTGCCCTTGTCAAGATGACCTTGATCTCAGTCTGTCCTTAATTCAGTCTGTAACTGAGTTATCACCTACGACTTATCTCATTAGCAAGAACTGCTAATGAGGCTCTACTTTCTCATTCATTAAGTTTGTACAATGATATTCCATTACCAGGGTGGCACCACAGCCTGGAGATCCTGTCTGATCTTCCTCCAGATTTCACTCTGGACGAGCATGGCTCACGTGGCACCCAAGCCACCACAGATGGCACACAAGGGGGCTGCTCTCTTCATCCTTCGCTCACATATCTTCCTCTCACCCTGCTCTCCTCTTGTCTCTACTGTCACCATCTTTTCCTTCCGTATTTCTTACCTGCCCTCTTCCACCCCCCACTTCCAAGCCCCTCAGGGGTTTTGACTCTTGCCACCACAGCTTTGTCTACCATAAGTCTAACCTGGATGGCAACTGGAGGACTATAAAGTATTTTATTTAATCCCCAAAACCTTAGAAGAGGTGAAATGAGCCTAAGGAACTATCATCCCTTCACTCTTGGATTTAATCATTTATCATTTCCAAAGTTCTTGCATATATACTATTTCATGTTTGCAATGTTATTTGGTTTGCCGTGTTATTTGGGATATTGGAAATTTTGAGACCGTCCCCAGCTCCTATCTATTTCATATGCTCTTCATCCTACCCAATGAACTAAGGATAGCAAGTGTCAGCATCCCTAGTTTACAGATGAATAAAAGCCAATAGGGACCAAATGACTTCCTCAAGCCCTGTTAAGTATAAACATTAGGACAAGAAGCCACCTTTCCTCCCTCCTATTCCAGTGCTCTTTCCATTTTATCACACTGTCTCTTTCTGTGCCTTCATCACAACCTCAAAATGGCTCAGCTTATTTAAAATCATCTCACCAAGTATTTGCTTAGTGATCCCAAAGGCATAGGCAGAAAAAGATAATTCTGCCCTTGTTCCTTTTAAGCACATGCCTGCTTGCCTTGTACAATTGCTCCCTAGGAGGAGAGAGTTCCCAACAGTTCTCAGCAGATGTAGAAGTCCCCGCCTTCCCCTGTAGTCCTTCCACACGGGGTTATCTCTAATGACAGTGATAACTGAGAGCTGAAATTCAGCAAGGGAAACAGGAGCCAGAGAAAGTTCCGATCCCCTTCTCCACAGGCTTCCAAACTCTAGTAAATGGCAAACACATTTCATCACTCTTGGACATTCATGAGTCCCTCCTACAGAGGTAACTTCTCCCACGGCTGGCACCTCCTGCCTGGCCAAGGGGAGAGTCCCAGGATGAAGAAAGGAAGGGAAGGAGGAGGGAGGGCTGGCCACAGCCGTCACTGGCAGATCTCTTCCCTGCCCATGTTTCTGTCTAGGACGCAGCTGAGGGAGCCTGTGCTAAATGACGAGCTTCCAGGCTGTATCATCACTGGGAAAGTGCTCATCAAGCCAAGTATAAAGGAGGTGAAGGAAAACTCTGTTGTATTTAACAACACCCCAAAGGAAGAGCCCATTGATATCATCGTCTTTGCCACTGGCTACACCTTTGCTTTCCCCTTCCTTGATGAGACTGTAGTCAAAGTTGAAAGTGGCCAGGCATCGCTGTACAAGTACATCTTCCCTGCGCATCTGCCACACCCAACCCTGGCTGTTATTGGCGTCATCAAACCCTTAGGCTCCATGATACCCACAGGAGAAACACAAGCACGATGGGTTGTTCGAGTCCTGAAAGGTATGTGCACGATAAACCGCACGGCATACGTTTTTGGTTTGCCATGTTATTTGGGATATTGGAAATTCTGAGACCATCCCCAGCTCCAATCTAAAACAACACAGTCTTTAAAAGCAGGATCTATTCTAGTCTGCATGGAATTCCACTATTATAATGAATTGGAGCCCGTACCAGCACAAAAGATAAATCAGGGCTCAAAAAATACAAGTTGTGTCTGCCTGTTATTTTCACCAAATCAACAGCTTCGATTAAAATTAAAATTCCGGTCAATGGAGTGACAGGATTCAATTGTGAGGTTTTGTCGTATCCGTTAACAAGTGAGCTGATCAGATGCTTACAACTTCTCAGCTGGTAGCATTATTACCAGGAGCATACCACCAATCCAAGTAGGCTGCTAACATTTTTTTGCCAGAACAGGCAAGTCAGTGGGTACTAAGAATAAAAGAGGAGCAATAGCAAAGCATCTTCAACCACTAAGCAAGCAGGCTTAAAGTTAAATTCCCTTTTTTTTTCTTATGTTTCATAGGTATAAATAAGTTACCACCACAAAGTGTCATGATAGAGGAAGTTAATGCAAGAAAAGAAAATAAACCCAGTGGGTAAGTTAACTAAATGAACCACTTATGCATCTTTTTTGAATCATCACTCAAATTGGTAAAACAATAGCAGGCCGAGGTGAGCTACACTGGAGGAAAAAGAAGCATCTGAGACTGAAAGGGAAAAAAAATCTAGGCTAGCCTGTGTAAGGAGAGAGGGCAGAAAGGAAAATGAGTTTAAGTGTCCCCAAACTGTCACTTCAAGCCATGATTATTTAACGCCAAATGGTGCCTGGATTCTAAACCAAATGTAATTAAGTCTCATCTCCCAGATCCCTTATTCCACGCCTTATTCATAATCAGGCAAAGAGCTGTGTTCATCACTCTGACGCCAGAAGGGTCTGCTTACTCATTCATTCAACAAATCTTTATCTAGCTCTATTGCTGTACTCAGCTGGCTTCTCTAGAGCAGGATTCTGCAAACTACGGCCTGTGGGCCAAATCTGCCGATCGCTCGAATTTTTCTTTTACGTTTTTATTTTTTTATATATATATATTTTTTAACATTTTATTTATTTATTTGAGAGAGAGAGAGAATGAGCAGGGAGAGCAGCAGAGGAGGAGAGAGAAGTAGGCTCCCTACTGAGCAGGAAGCCTGATGCGGGGCTCAGTCCCAGGACCCTGGGATCATGACCTGAGCCGGAGGCAGACGCTTCATTGACCGAGCCACCCAGGCGCCCCTCTTTTATGTTTTTAGATGGGTGGAGAAAAAGAAGATTATTTTCTGATATGTGAAAATTAGAGGAAATCTAAATCACAGTGGCCATACATAAAGTTTATGAGAACATAGCCACACTCGTTCATTTACAGACTGTGTATAGCTGCTTTTGAGTTACAACAGCAGAGTTGAGTAGCTGAGACAGAGACGGTAATATGGCCCTCAAAGCCTAATGTACTTCCCATTTGGCCTTTTGCCAGAATAAGTTTGTTGACCCTGTTTCCTGGAGAAAGGTTTCCACTTATGCTCTGCTCTTTGGCTGGCACTCAGGGACCAGGGACAACAGAAGGGAAGTGGCCAGCAAAGAAGGAAGTCTTGGCCTCCCCCGCACCCCCCATTCTCACTCCTAATCCAGCTAAAACATCTCTGGTTTTATCTGTTTCACTGTGAATCTGTTTTGGGCTTTCATATAAATTTTCCCTTAAATAATATTTCTCAGACCAAAAGAAAGTTTTTAAAATCACTGCATTTAAGAATTTTCATCACTTCTCTAATTTACATATGTTTGCAAACGTCATGTTGATCTATCCTTGTCAAAGTACTAAATCCCAAAATAATAAAAACATTTTAGATGTCTCTTTTCCACCCTCAACCCAGAATATGATTCAATCGCCATTATGGAATTCTGCTATAACATAGATAATTAATTAGAACTGCACAGTGCAAGGCTTCTTGTCACATAGGTCAGTCAGTGGTTTTAGGGACTAAGACCAGCATTACAGGGAACTCCACCCTATTGATTTTTGTGGACTTTCACATTATACAAATCTAACAATCATTGAGTTTTAGAAAAATTTTAGAATAACAAAATTATATAAAAACTTTTTTCTAGAAATTGCTAATTATTTGCCCAAAAAACTAAAGAAATACCAGCTGCATTACAAGCATTTGGAGCACCATGCATATAGAGTATCTTGTCAAGGAGTTCAGCTTGTATTAAAAAAAAAAAAAATACAATGAGACCATTAGCTATGGACTTGGAGGGAGGAACACACAAACCATTTCAAATTTTCTAACACCGCTGTTTACTTTTGGTACTTTTACTTGTTCTGATTTATCATTCTTTTATCTTTTTTTCTTCTTCTTTATCCCCGATTTTCCTTTTATAAAGGTTTGGCTTGTGCTACTGCAAAGCTTTACAAACAGATTATATCACATACATAGATGAACTCCTGACCAGTATCAATGCAAAACCCAACCTATTCTCTCTGCTCCTGACGGACCCACGCCTGGCTTTGACCATCTTCTTTGGCCCATGCACACCGTACCAGTTCCGCCTGACTGGCCCAGGGAAATGGAAAGGAGCCAGAAATGCCATCTTGACCCAGTGGGATCGAACATTCAAAGTCACCAAAACTCGAATTGTACAAGAATCCCCATCTCCCTTTGCAAGCTTGCTTAAACTCTTAAGCCTTCTGGCTTTGCTTATGGCCATTTTCCTAATATTCCTATAAATAAAAGATTACCCAGGTGGCTTGTCAGATCCACATAGATTTACAGTGCTCTCTTCCCTCCATTGCCAAATTATCTTCATAGCCATGAACCATAGTTGAATGGTGACGGCCACCTCCCGTCCTTCCCTGGCTGTCCCCAGGGCTACCACTGGTATTGCTGAGCCTCTCCTAGCTCCACCTGCTTCCATTCCAGTGCTAGAGGAAAATAATCACTATTTCTGTGCATTCGAAGGCTGCTAGGAAGTTCCAGGTTCACTTTACAAGAGAGAGCTATTTAAGACAGCACTCTGAGCATTCATATCTTCCTTTCATATGAACTATTTTCATAGGCCTCAACTAAAACCCCCCACTCCACAAGAGATTTGGTTGTACTAAAATGATCCTGTCATGGTATCAGCTGATTAGAAATAAAAAGAAAGAGAAAACCTAGAAATTTAATGTTTCCTGTGGTCTTTTATGCTTTTTACAAGTTGGGGAAAAGATGAGGGGAAAGGGAGAAGGGGATGAGGTGTCTACTCATAAAGGCCATAAAAGAATTGGGGTTCAATAAATTCACTGGAATGTGTCTGAAGGAATGTAGGGACTGTAGAGAAAGACAAACACCATGAGATTTCACTTATATGTAGAATCTAAAAAACAAAATAACAAATAACCAAAACAAAACAACAACAACAACGAAACAAAATCGAGAAACAGACTCATAAATACAGGGAACTGGTAGTTGCCAGAGGGGCGAGGGGTGGGAGAATGGGCAAAATAGGAGAAAGAGACTAGGAGGTACAAACTTCCAGTTATAAAATAAGTAGGTCATGGGGATAAAAAATACAGGATGGGGAATATGGTCAATAATTTTATAATAACTTTGTACGCTGAAAGATGTAACCGCTTATGGGGAGCATTTTACAATGTGTATCATCATCAAATCACTATATTGAAAAAAATTATTTTAATAAAAATAAAGGGATATTCCTGCCTGGGAGTGCTTATTCCCCTAGAATGCACTCTACAACAAAATAGGGCGCTCCAGCTGGCATAGTAAGAACCCAAATCAGATCTACCTCACCGAAAATTAACCACCTCCGCTAGTTCATGGAGCCCAGCTCCACGAAATGCAACTTCCATAAAAACCCAAAAGCAAGGGGTTCAGAGAGCTTCCAGAATGGTGAACACGAGAAGTTTGGGGAGAGTGATGTCCTTAGAGAAGACATGGAGGCTCTTCACCCCTTCCCACATATCTTGCCCTATGTGTGTCTTCCATCTTGTTTTTCCTGGGTTATATCCTTTTATAATAACCTGGTTCTCTAGCAAGTGAAACGTTTCCCTGAGTTCTGTGAGCCACTCTAGCAAATTAGTGCAAACCCAAGTCACTGGAATCTCCAATCTATAGCCAGTCCTCGGAAGCACAGATGACGATCTGGGCTGAAGTGAGAGGGGAGGCCATCTTGTAGGACTGGGCTCTTCACTTGTGGAATCTGATGCAGTCTCTGGGCAGATAATGTCAAAATTGAGTTCAATTGTAGGACACCCAGCTAATGTCCAAAAATTGCTTTGCAGTATAGGGGAAAAGCCCCCACACACATTGGAATTGGGTGCAGAACCCTTAACATAGAAATTCATAATGAAAAACTACTCCATTGAATACTCTCCCTCGAAGCAGATCATTCCTCATGAAGTCGGCTGGAGAGGTTCAGTACTCAAGGTGAAACGTGGCCCCAGGTCACAGTGACATCCCACGAGGACACAAGCTGGGACCTGAACCTAATCTCTGTTGCATTGAATATATTGATCTGAGGGATTGAATGTACAAACAGACAATGAACAGACCGTCTACAACAGTAGAACTCTGACCCACAACCTCTGCATCGGTCCAGAACAGTCAGGACTTGATCAGTGAGTGCCAGCTTCTCACTTACGTCCCTGCTTCCAACTCAGGACCAACAAAAGAAAGTCAGATACACTCCCCAGAACCAGTCATGTATGATGTCTTGCTTGTAGCTAGCCCATTTCCACCTTCTCCATGCCAACAACCTCCAGTGAGAGCTGCCCCTTTCTCCACTATAAAAAAAGTCCCTATTTTAAAACTCTGTAGATTATAGACAATAATAGCAATGCAAAACTATCTTGTCTGTAGACATGTAAATTACATCTAATAGAGGTTTAATTGGCTTCCGCTCCCCACTGTGGAAAAGACCAGTTTTGCCTCCACTTTGCGATATTCACTTCAATATCCCTGAATCTATAAATATGTGTCACCTTCTAACTGATGGTAACGTCTTACCAATCCCCCGCCCTCTTTAATAATAAGTTAATTTAAGTCTTTCAGCAGTATTCCTTTTATATTTGTATGAGAGTCATGGTTTTGCCTCCTTTGAGAATTCTCTTTTAGCACCTCTCTCAGTGAATAACAATTCCATTCATCCATAGTTTTCCACTGAAACACAAAAGTCACCCTGATCCTTTGACCTCTCCCCCTCCCCCAACAGTCATCAATCCTATCTGCTCCTACAGAGCAGGGTTCAGCTGGAACTGTGTGTGAAAGTACAGACCTCAGAGTCCGCCTGCCAGGTTTGAATCCCACTTCGTGGTTTTTAGTTCGATGAAGGCCCATTTGTCTATCTTTGTTTTTGTTGTCTGTGCCTTTGGTGTTCTATCCAAGAGATCATTGGTAAGACCAAAAACATCCAAAAGTCTCCAGTGAATCTATCCTCATGTCTCAAGTCCTCATGGCCTGAATTGCATCAGAGGCAATCATTGCCTCGGGGGGATGGGATTCCCTTTGACAGAAAGAGAGACCCACACCTGGAGCAGGGAGGTGAGGGGGTGGGGGGAGCCAGCATTCCCAGGCTTAAGAGCTGCATGGAGGAGTGAATGGATCGTTGACTCAACGTCTCTCTCTTTACCATTACTTTTCTCATAATTCTCAGTGATTTCACAATCAAGTATACAATCCTTCCCCACCATGTCCTCTCAGTTCCTTAACCCAGTTAACTCTAACCATCTCACCCTCCACCTGTCTCAACCGCTCACCACTATGCTCACCCTCTAGACCAGTGATGCCCAAGAGAACTTCCCACCATCACAGAAATGTTTCATCTTTATTCTCCGATGTGATAGCCACCAGCCTCATGTGGCTGCTAAGCACTTAAAATGTGGCTAGCGCCAATAAAAAATGCATTTTTAATTTTATTTAATGTTAATTAATTAAAATCTCAAATACCTATATATGGCTAGTGGCTGTTGTATCAGCCACTGCAAGTCTTGGCCTTGTCATTCTCAGCAAGAGCAGCTCTCCATGGTCTGATTTATGTTTTCCACCAATCACACCATCGTCTTCCAGCTAAGTCTTCCTCATACAACCTTCTCTTCTAACTGCTGGGACTTCCAATCCAAACACTCGGCCATCTCTCACTTCCCGCCTCCCCTCAGCTTCTCATTTCCCTCATTACCCAGCTTAGACTTTGTGATTTGGTAATATCACACTTGCATGTGCATTCAACTCATTACCCCCTCTCATTCATTCATAGTTGCATGTCAGAACTCCAACTCTGGTCAAAAGCCAACTCTCCACCTACTTCAAACCTCCCCCTGAGCACTTGACTTTAGGCAAAGGAAGAACACTCAGCCCCCTAACTAATCACTCTCCAGTTCATGCCAATGCTACTGCCCCCAAATCCTGCTAGATTGCTCTAATTCCTTCCCTCCCCAGTCTGATCTCCTAGATGACTATTTTATATCATCACCTCTTGCCACATCCTCCACCATTTCCTTCTCAGCTCACTCTCAGATGAGAAAATAGTGACAATTAGCAGAGAGCACCACCAGGTTCCCACCACCACACTTTCCAATCCACCTGCAGCTGTATCCATATACTTTTTCCGGTTACTAGGGGTGACTATCTATGCTCCGAAGGGCAATTCCTGCCAGTGTTCTGGATTCCATCCTTTCACACTTAACCCAAGGACATCTCTCCTATAATTTGACCAATTACTCTCCCAAGTTGTTGATCTTTCCCTTTCCCCTGGACCATTCTCCACAATCTATAAAGATGGCATAATATTCCTCTTTTTTGAAAACCCTCCCTGACCACACATTCCCTTCAGCAAATGCTTTCATATATCAGAGCGTTATGATCTAATTCATGATTTTAAAAGATCATTCTGGAGAATAGATTATAGGGGAACAAATGAAAGTAAAGAAACTAATTAAAAGTTTATTTCAGGAGAACAGTTAAAGCAGTAGCAAACTAGATAATACTGACCCATCTTAAATTGGACCCTTGGAGGCTGGAAGACTGGGACAGAATAGGGCTAACAAAAGAGACCTCACAGCTAAATGCAATTTGTAAACTTTGATTGGCTGCTTAATCAGGAAAAATATAACTCTAAAGAGTGGTGTGTGGTTCAAAATATGCAAATCCATTAATGTGATACACCACATTAACGAAATGAAGGATAAAATCATGTAATCATCTCAATAGATGCAGGAAAGGCATTTGACAAATTCAATACATTTTCCTGATTAAAATTCTCAACAAACTAGGTACAGAAGGTATTTATCTTAACATAATGAAGGTCATATATGACAAGCCCATAGGTGACATCATACTCAATGGCGAAAAACTGAAAACTTTTCCTTTAAGATCAGGAACAAGGCAAGGATATTCACTCTTGCCACTTATATTCAACATAGTACTAGAAGTCTTAGAGCAATCAGGCAATGAAAAGAAATAAAAAGCATCCAAACTGGAAAGTAAGAAGTAAAATTATGTGTTTGCAAATGACACAATCTTACATATAGAAAACCCTAAGGACTCCAAAAAACAAAAACGAAAACTCTGCTAGAACTAATAAACAAAACTACAGTGATTAAAACAAGATAGTACTGGACCAAGACAGACGTAGACCAATGGAACAGAACCATGAGCCCAGAAATTAATCTTTAACAAGGCTGCCAAGAACACACAATGGGGAAAGGATAGTCTCTTCGACAAATGATGCTAGGAAAATTAGATATCCACTTGCAAAGGAATGAAATCAGAACATTATCTCACACCACACACCCAAAATCAACTTAAAATGGGTTAAAAGACTTAAACATCACACCAAAAATATAAAACTCCTAAAAGATGACATGGAAAAAAAGCCTCCTCACAGTGGTCTTGGCAATGATCTCTTGGGTATAACACCAAAGGCACAGACAACAAAAACAAAAACAGACAAGCAGAACTTCATCAAACTAAAAACCTTCTTCACACCAAAGAAAACAATTAACAGAATGAAAAGAGAATCTACAGAATGGGAAAAATATTTGCAAACCATACACCAGATAAGGGGTTAATATCCAAAACATGTTAGAGACTTCCACAACTTAATAGCAAAACAACAAAACAAAACAAACAAAACAAAAACAAATAACCTGATTTAAAAATGGGAAAAGGACAAAGTTCTTGAATGGACATTTCTCTTAAAAGACGTACAAGGATGCCTGGGTGGCTCAGTCAGTTAAGCGGCTGCCTTTGGCTCAGGTCATGATTCCAGGGTCCTGGGATCGAGTCCCGCATGGAGCTCCTTGTTCAGCAGGAAGCCTGCTTCTCCCTCTGCCTGCAGCTCCCCTGCTTGTGTGCTCTCTCTCTCTCTGACAAATAAATTAAATCTTTAAAAAATAAAAATAAAGACATAGAAATAGCCAACAGATCTATAAAAAGGTGCTCAACATCACTAAACATCAGGGAAATGCAAATCAAGACCACAATGAAATATCACCTGTTAGGATGGCTATTATCAAAAACACAATAAAAGTAACAAGAATTGGTGAGGATGTGAAGAAATTAGAATCCTTGTACACTGTTGATGGGAATGTAAAATGGGGCAGCTGCTGTAGAAAGTGGTATGGAGGTTCCTCAAAAAATTAAAAGTAGAATTATTATATGATCTAGCAATCTAACTTCTGGCTATTTATCCAAAAGAATTGAAATCCAGATCTTGACAGATAAACAGATGAAGAAAATATGCTATACACATGCAATGGAATATTATTCAGCATGAAAAAGAGAGAGAGAGAGAGAACAAAAAGAGAAAAGAAAATCCTGCCATATGTGACAACATTGACGATGAACTTGGAGACATTATGCTAAGTGAAATAAGCCAGTCACAAAAAGACAAATCTGGGGGGGCCTCGGTGGCTCAGTGGGTTAAGCATCCAACTCTTGATCTCAGCTCAGGTATTGATCTCAGGGTCATGAGTTTAAGCCCCACTTTGGGCTCCAGGCTGGGCATGGAAACTACTTAAAAAAAAAAAAAAAGACAAATTTGTACTATACTTCTCTAAAACAGTTCAACTCAAAGAAGCAGAGAGTAGAAAGGTGGTAGGAGGCAGGAGAAAATGGGGAGTTGTTCAACATATATAAAGTTTCAGTTAGGGGCGCCTGGGTGGCACAGTTGGTTAAGTGTCTGCCTTTGGCTCAGGTCATGATCCCAGGGTCCTGGGATCGAGCCTGGGATCTGGCTCCCTGCTTAGCAGGGAATCTGCTTCTCTCCCTCCCTCTGCCGTTCACTTCCCCCCTTGTGCTTTCTCTCTCTCTCCTTCTCTCCTCAATAAATAAATAAATCATCTTTTTAAATAAATAAATAAATAAATAAATAAATAAATAAATAAATAAATAAGATTTCAGTTATACAAGATGAATAAGTTCTGGCACTCTGCTGTCCAACACAGTGCATGTAATTAAAATACATATTGTGTACATAAAAATTTGTTAAAGGGATAGATCTCATGTCAAGTATTCTTACCAAAAACAAACAAAAGGGCACAAGGAAACTTATTGAAGGTGATGGGTATGTTTATTATCTTGATTGTGGTGATGGTTTCACAAGTGTCTGGAATGCATCCAAACTCAGCAAATTACATTCATTAAATATATGCAGGGTTTTTCTGTGTATCAGTTATACCTCAATAAAGCTGTTAAACAAAAAAAGAGTGGTATGCCAATAAACTAGCCATGGGGTAGGGAGGATCCCAGACTTATCATAATTGCCAAATTCCATAGTATAAATATTCCCACCCTGACCAATGTCAAGCTACTGTGATATCACTGAACTTGGAGATGGAAGAGATGTACCCATTCTCACTGTACCGGCCAGCTCTGGTATGTCACTAGATAAGAATGCTTTAGAGACAACTGGAGACATTTGAAAGTAAACTAGGTCTGTTGGATGATATTGTTGAATTTATATCAATTTTCTTAGATGTGGTAACGGTAATGATTGTGTGGAAGAATGCCCCTATTCTTGTGAGATATATGCTGGAATACCCTGATGGCATCCTGGTGTTTAAAGACTACACTCAGGGCACCTGGGTGGCTCAGTCGGTGAAGCATCTGCCTTCAGCTCAGGTCATGAGCCCAGGGTCCTGGGATGGAGCCCTGCATCAGGCTCCCTGCTCAGCGGGGAGCCTGCTTCTCCCCTGTCTGCTGCTCCCCCTGCTTGTGCTTGCTTTCTGCCTCTCTCTCTCTCTCCCTTTCTCTCCCCCCCATCAAATAAATAAAATCTTTTTTAAAAAATAAAGACTATGTGTGTATGTGCGTGCATGCGTGTGTGTGTATAAGGAGAGGAAGAAAATGTACCAAGAGGTTGATGGCTGAAAATATGGGTGAGGGATACATTGGTGTTCATTAACAAAACTGTTGTTTCAGCTTTTCTGTGAGCTTAATATTTTTCAAAAGAAAAAATTAATTTGTTACCAACAGAGGATTTCATATAAAAATCTGGATTTTCACTTTCTATTGAAAAGAGTTTAAAATTGCAATTTGGGGCTCATGCTCTTAAAAAGCACCATTTACCTGGAGCTAACAGACTGGAGATGTGCTTTCCAGTCAGTCTTAACCTGGCCTTCTTCTCCTTTGAGTTGCCTTCCTGACCCCTGTGGGCATTTGCCTTTGTGCTCCTGGTCCAGAAGACATTCAATGAACTTAAGATGGCTAGCTTCCAAGCTTTCGATGGAGAAAGAAAAAAAAGAAAAAAGAAAAAAAGATGGTGTCTATTTAGTATAGTTGCTGTAGTTGCTTCTGTAGTCATTCTTTTTTATGGTGCCCTAGGCTAATATTTAAAACTAATTTTATGCTTTTCAAACTCATTTTACCAGCTCCCTCTGCTGACCTTTTCTAAAAGGATGGCACTGCTTAAATCCCTTATAAGTTCTGGATTTTATAATCATATTTCTGGAGTTAGAGAGCTCTAGACATGAAAGAGCTTGATGAGGTGACAGTCACTTAAATTACTTTCTCCTTTGGACCGCTCCTATGATGGCTCAAGGGACTAACGATCCAAAGGGGTTTGGCAAGCAGAACGCCTGTTTCAGGAAGGGCCCTGAGGCGGGCGGTGACTTTGGCGCCCTCTAAAGGCTACCGTGAGAAGAGCGGCCGCTTAAAGTGCTTTCCTTGAAGTTTCGCGTTTTGCCGGAACTGTGACGTTTGGGAGGGTGGGGAAAAGGGGCAGAAGTAGTTTATGTTCCTCGAATCCAAAGCCAGTGTTCTAACTCGTCATTTAGCCCTCCCCTGACATCACGGAAGTATCCAGCTCTTGTCCTACAACTTGTTATCCTCAGTGAGTGGGACGCTTTCTGCTGTCACCAGGAAGACTGAAATGGCGAATGGTTTTGTTTCACTCTGAGACCAACTGATCAAAGTCAGCTTTCTTTGTTTTCCTTTTAAAACAAAGAGTTTGACTTTCAAAAAAAATTTTAAGGCAAACATTTTCTTTGTCTCTTTGCTTTGAGAAATAATTTGTCAGAGTATCTGCTCTGTGCCAACAAGGTAAGTGTCCCGGATTATTCTTCTTTGCTGTTGTCCCTCTCTTTTTTTTATTTTTATGGGGAGATGTTTCCAGAAACTGCTTTTGCAGAGGATGAATATTCTCCTTGGTGAGTGCATTCCTTAGGAATGAATGTGATTCTCTTCTTCAGGAACCTCTTCATTAGGATTAAAGTAACAGAATTAAGGAGAAAGAAAGCAAAGGAGTGTTGTAAGGAAACAAAGTTAGGTTGTAGGGAGAAACCATCTGAAAGAAAGGTGTCGGCAGGAATAATAGAATCATGGGACTTTCTATAATTCTCTTCTCACCTCTGATTTCATCTGATGGATGCCAGGCATTGGGAAACATAAGAATCCTCCACAGTTTGGTATTAGGAAATACGGTAACAAAGTAAGGGCATTGTGGGTGATGATAAGAAATAGAAACAGATGAGATTCCAAAGTCAAATCATAATCCATCGCATGATTTGCAAATCACCCAAGTCTCTCCATGTCTCAAAAACGATTACTGCATTTTCTGGCCTGCCAGGTATGAGATGGGGTTTTCACGTTCTTCAAAAGTCCAGTTCAATAGTTTAGGGCTCTTCTCTACCAAGTAACTCATTATAAGCAACGTTTGAGCTACAGAGGACCCTCCATTCATAGAACCTTTTCTAGTTTACAAAGAGCTGACACACACCTTCTGTCCCCCCGCCCTTCCCGCCTGCAGTATCTCTCCTACCTTTTAATTCACACCGATTTTGGTACCAAATACTTGGCATTCAGACATAAAAACAATTCTCTTGGGCTGGAAGGGGAAAGGGGCAAACTACTAGAAACCTCTGTTTTACATATGTGGGAACAATCGCACAGGGAAATAAAGAATTTTGTTTAAATGTATACAGCTGGTTAGAGGCAGAGGGAGAACTAGAACCCACATCTGCCCATTTCCAATTCACTCACCAACTTCCCTCAGTGATTCGAAGCCTGTTTTTTAAATGGGTGCCCTCGCTCAGAAATTCATAATCTGCAAGTGTTCTGTAATTTTAAGAGGCATAAATTCCCAGTTTGTTTTTGCTGCCTGTACAGTCTCTTAAGTTGGTCTGTAAAGGACGAGGTGTTTTCACCCCAGAAAAACGCAGCCCACTCTGCGTCTCTAACTAGGCCTCCAGGCAGAGCTGAACAGCCCGACAGTGCCGTAAACGTCCGTACGCAGAGCACGCTGCTATTACAGGAACGTACCACGTGACACCATGTGCGTCCGCATCTCTCCATATGGCCGCGTCTCCTTGTGGACGGTCTTTATTTTTATCGCTATTATTTAGTCGCTGGGTCTTCATCTGTGGGTCCCCCACACGTGGCTCAGTAACTGCACTTAGAGGTACCCAGGGTGCATCTGTTGAATGAATTAATTTGCTGCCGGTCTGTTCACTGTAGCCCATTTTGCACTTTACCAGTTCAGTTAAGCGACCATTTCTTTTGTGTTATTATTGCAACGACAGAACACAGCTGAGATCTACCAACTTCAGGCTTCTACCTAGTGGCCTGAAAATCCAGTGTTCTTATTGGTGGAGGCCATTTATTTCTGATTAAAAGCTGTCTAGAAGTCTGACTCCTTAACCCAAAGGAAACCACAGGTATGTATGCCTGCTTATTTCCAAACTTGCTTGTTGATTTTTTTTTTTTTTTTTTTTTTGTGAGCTATGTTTCCTAGGGGAAGGAGAGGAAAAGAGGAAGACAGGGAGGTAGGGAATGAACACTGATAAATACTTGGTTCTAGGCACTTTTGTATAAGTAATATCACTTCATTTAAAACTCAGACAATTCTTCAGCATAGCCATTTGCTGGAATTAACTGAGAGGTTAGCCCATCCGTCAGTACAAAAGCTATGTTGATGTTTACAGAAGTTCAAATATGATACCAAGAAAAACTGGTTATAAATCCCTGTGACACTTACTTCCTCCAGTATCTGCTGACAAACGTGGGCATCCCCATTTCCATTAGACTTCATCTAGAATGTCCCATATAACTTTCCTTGGGGACTTTTTTCTGTATTATAGTCAGTCTGTCTTGCTTCTGTGCGAGATTAAGACCCACCCTTAATTCATGGAATATCTTTATTGTATGGCAGGAGATGACCCATGACCAGCTATTCTTCAGGACACTAGATGCTTTGAATAAAAACTAACATTTTTGCTCGCTGTAGTTCCTAGGGCCCAGAGGGAGTAGGTGATAGCAAAGGGCTCTTTTAATACTGAGGGCATCTAGAGTCCCAAGGGACACCTGGCTGGCTCAGTCATGAGTTCAAGCCCCACGCTGGGCATGGAGCCTACTTAAAAATAAAAATAATAACAATAATAATAATAATAAAATATGTTTAAAAATTAAACATAAATAAAGTCTCAAGGGGATCAAGGTCCTACTGTACTAGTTAATAATAAGAACTAAATTTAAGTGAGCCCTGTCTATGCAGAAGACGCACTTCTACAATCCTTCCAACATATCAATCATTTAATTTCATAACAAACATTTAAGATATTATTATTATTATTTCCATTCCCATTGTACTAAATAGAAAATCGAGGCCCAGAGAAGAGAACCAGCTAGCCTGAGGTCCCACTATTAGTAAGTGACGCTAAGATTTAAACCAAACACTCTGATTTCCAGAGTCTGATTTCATTTTTAACCAAAATGTGAATCTGCCTTAGCTCAAAGAGGGTGTGTGCACCACTATAAGAGTTTATAGTTCTAGGACAGGAGGTTCCTTCTGGTCTTGTCATATAAAGCAGCTCAGCCCAGCCTTCCCCCAACAGAGTACCATGGCCAGGCGAGTTGCAGTGATTGGAGCTGGTGTGAGTGGCCTGTCCTCCATCAAGTGCTGCTTGGATGAGGGTCTGGAGCCCATCTGCTTTGAGAGAAGTAACAACTTCGGGGGACTATGGAAGTTTACTGTGCGTAACTTGTACCCTCCCACGTCCATCAGTCGTAATCTGACAGTCTGCTTTGTCCCTGCTCAGGCATGGTGGCTTCAGCCTACCTTGGTGATCACGTATAAAAGCAGCTCACTGCGACATCACAGGCTTGTGTGAGGCATAGTGCTGACAGCGTGCAGGATGCAGTCTGACAGGTGATGAACCTGGAGACTCCGCAGGGCAGGGGCAGGGGCAGTTGGAAGAGGGAAGAAGGAAGAGTTCAGTCTGATACACAAACATTGTATTAGAAGTTACAGTGATTTCTAGACCATGGACTTTCTGAGACAAAGTAACAGTGTCGCATAGGTTAGGCTGAATAGCATTGGTGAATAGGAAGCAGATGACGCTTTTGGAAGGATGGAAGTTGGCATCAGGGAAGGGAGTTCCAGCCCACAGGATTATTCAGGTCTTTGGGAAGCGAATTGGCAGGAGTGATGCAAGAATCCAGACCCTGAAAGGTTGGGGTGGGTGGTTGGGTAGCTTTTACATTATCACAATAAAAAGAGCCGAGGCACTGATCAATCCTTCTAAGGAGTGGAGTGTGCATCCTGGGGGTTATACCTAGGGCTAGGCCAGCTGTTAGGTGACTTGAGCAACAGAAGTAGGGGCTGGAAGTGGCTAGATACCAGTGGCATCTGGCCAGGTTTGGTCCTGGTAACTGGGAGTAGCAGCGGCTTCAGCAGGGACCTAGGGATCTGTCCCATTGGTGGGGTATAAAGTGTCAGACGATAGGAGGTCTAAGTACTGGATGCTTCGGGGGTAAGAGAAAAGCAACGTTCAGCGGGAGCTCATGGTGGAGGAGAGTACTTCAAACTGGTGTGAATGAGGGAAGCCTTCATGGAGAAGGTGGCATATGCCAGTCTTTGATAGATGGCGAAGAAAACAGAATAAGCAAATGCGTGTAAGCAGGTATGGTCACAACCCTAGGATTATAGTGTGCTGGGGGAAAAGTTTCTTCTGTTGTACTGTGACCCTGATCGAGTCAAATGTCGATGTGGAAAGAAAACACAGTGTCTGGTTTGTGTACCTTCTGCTACTGGACCCCACAGTTGATTTGGTTTTCTTCCCTCACTCTAAAGTAATACAGATGAATTTTAGAAAATAATACTGAGTTTAAAAAAAGAAAGAAAGAAAGAAAGAAAATAGGAGCACTGGGGTGGCTCAGTCAGTTAAGCATTTGAGTCTCAATTTCAGCTCAGGTCATGATCCCAAGGGTCCTGGGATTGAACCCCATATTGGGTTCCACCCACCCTACAGTGTCTACTTGAGATTCTCTCTCTCCCTCTGCCCCTCCCCCCACTTGCACATGTGCTCTTTCTCTCTAAAATAAATGAATCTAAAAACAAGAGAAAGAAAAAGAAAATATACTTAGACAATAAATACAAAAATCAGTGAGGAGTTCTGTGAGCAAAGGCAGAAGAAGAAGGAGGGATTGAGGATGGCAAAAAAAGAAGGAAAAAAGAAGCAAGTCAGACCATTAGCCCCATGTTCATGGAATCACTGAATGGCAATGTTAGTCTTGTTAACTTCCGTGTAGTGTGAGAAAGATACTGTGTTTAGTCATTCCAATCCCACCAATGGCTTCTGACAGCTACAGCATGGGGATCCAATGCTAAGTTTTCCTGAAACTCTTTGGAATTACAAGTGGAATCTCTTTTCTTCCTGACTCCCCCACCCCACCAAGGTAACTACGTTTCACCACAGGAAAGTTCTGAAGATGGGATGAACAGGATCTACAGATCATTAGTGACAAATACCTGCAAAGAAATGTCATGTTATAGCGACTTCCCCTTCCAGGAAGATTATCCCAATTTCATGAATCAAGAAAAATTCTGGAACTATCTCCAAGAATTTGCTGAGCACTTTGACCTTCTGAAATACATTCGGTTTAGGGTAAGGCAACTTGGGTTATGGGAGGTTAATGCGTGGGAGCTGCCCATTCAGCAATCTAATGGAAAGGGGATCCTAAGTAAATTTATTCCTGATTTTATCTCTGTATGAAAAAGGCAGATGATAAAGACTCCTCATTTCTCCTATTTCTCATGTTTTACTCAAATAAGTCATTAAGATACTGACTTCCCTGATTCCTCTTCTAAATCCAAATTCTTATTCGGGATGAAATTTAGAATTTTTTTTTTTTTGAGAGGAAAGGAAAAATGAATTTTATTCATGAAAGCTGCTGGGAAGAAATGACTAGGACTCTGAACCACAGAAATTATAATGAGCCAAAGCTTTTCCTACATTTTCCCAATGCACTCGGTATTGTCACTCATCTCCTTCTCACTGGGAATAAGAACTAAATGTTTCTTCCTTCCAATGAAGGCATGCAAATGTTTGGGGTCCTACTCTGTAGGACTGCTCTTGAGACTTTGTACAAGCTACGTAATTTTTTTTATCGGGGAAATAAACCAATATTGACAGACCTCTTGCCCTGAGACGGGCTTGGCCCACGTGAAATAACAGACGTGGTTACCATACCAGCCATTACATGAGGTCCCAAGGTGATTGATAGAAAGTGAGTGTTTGCCTGCCACTTTCAGACCACAGTGTGCAGTATAACGAAACGTCCAGATTTCTCCGAGACTGGTCAGTGGGATGTTGTCACAGAGACAGAGGGGAAGCAGGAACGAGCAGTCTTTGATGCTGTCATGGTCTGCACCGGACATTACCTGAATCCCCGTTTACCTTTGGAGTCCTTTCCTGGTGAGTCATTTCTACCTGAGACCATGTCTGGTTCTCCTAGAGGAAAGTCATTTATTTGTAATTGGAAATAATTCCTAATGATTACAGACAACTCTGTGTTCACCCACAGAAATAATATGTACAAAATAACCGGGAAAGGTATAAAGCACAATGTAGGTATCTTCTTATTTACTTATTAATATAAACATTGCTGTTATTGAAGCTTTATCATGCCTGTCTGATTCAAGTTCAATGATCACATAAGGCTTATGTTTCATAAAAAAAAAATACAAGCTTTTGAATTTTGTCATTGAATTACAGGTCATTTGAATCAGGAGTGATCTGTAATTCAATAACTTAAAGGAAGTGAGAGTATAAAGAAATTTGACAGATTTGTTTTTAAGAAACAGAGCAGCAATTATACATCCAAAGAAATATTTTCATCCTTCAAAACAGTCACCACAATAATAATCCATACATCTCTTATACCAAGGTTATCACCACAAAGGAGTTTTAGAAATTCCTTTTGGAAATGCTTTTGACTCCAATAGCACATTTTTTGAAATGTGCAGTTGGCCTTTGAACATCTCAGGGGTTAGGGATGCTGACCCCTACATAGTCAAAAATCCCCGTATAACTTTTGACTTCCCCAAAAAAACTTAACTACTAAGTATGGCCCTGACTATTGACTGGAAGCCTTATTAATAATATAAACAGTCAATTAACACGTTTTGTATGTTATATGTATATATGTGTGTGTGTGTGTGTATCTGTATATACCATATTCTTACAATCAAGTAAGCTAGAGAAAAGAAAGTGTTATTAAGAAGACCATAGGAAGAGAAAATACATTTACAGTACTGCATGATATTTATTGAGAAAAATCCATGTATAAATGGACCCACATAGTTCAAACCCATTGTGTTCAAGGGGCAGCTATACTCATGATTGGCAGATCTCCATCTTTTGAGATCAAATGAGGATTATTAAAATGTAGTATAGCTACTCTTCTTCTGTCACTTCCAAGTGGCTTTAAAGGCAATTGAGTAAGTGAAGTTTTGAAACTTCATCAAGGAATTGAAAGAACATTTAAGGAAGAGTGTGAAGAATAAAGCTTGCATACCTGGGCCAATTAAAAAAAAAAACAAAATGTAAATCTTCTAAACTTAATCTCAAATTAACAAAATATCCTGCTTTAAACATGTGTTAGGGATCAAGCGAGATTTCAATGCATAATTTTGCAAAGAAGCAATGGTGTAAATGGTGGTTGGGCTTCAGACTTGCAGCGAGCCTGGTGTCACATACACAATGGCACAGTACTAAAGAAATACAGAACCGCCACTTACAACGAAGTTTCTACGGGGAAATGTGTTACAAGTGCCAAACAATTGGCCTTTTTGGAATGTAGTGTCTTGTCAGGTTTTGCTTGGCTTGCCCTTAATTCCAGTTAGACTCTGACTAAAAAATGCTATTGCGAAAGATCAGCCAGCAACTGAGAGGTGAGAGTCCGTGTGGCAGGTTAGTGTGTAATCCAGAGGAGTTGGTTCCAAGGGAAGAGGCTGGGTAAATATAAAATAGGATTGCAAGGTACTTTGGAATCATTTTGAGAGCAAACGTTTCTATATACCTTAATGACCTCCGGGGAAGAAATGATTGCATTAGAAATATTGGTGTGCCCTTCTCTTTTGCCCCAAAACCCAGATTATGGAAAAGGAAGAAATCCACACATAATAGATTTCGAGACTCCTCCTGAGGAGGCCTAAGTTTATGACCAGACTCTAGAAGGATTTGTGACCGGAGGACACCAGGACAGATATCCCAATTTCCTCTGTGTTCCCTGAATGAGGAATCTTAGTGAGTGGACACAGTGGAAAGTTTCCAAGGAATCCTGATCTGCTACAGTTCCCTCGGGCTAATGGCCCTTGGTGATAAGTGACCATTAGCATACTAGTTATGAACAAAGTCCTAAAGTCAGCAGCCTGGACCATGTCCCCGCACTAGTTGCATAATCTTGGGTAAACTTCACCCAACGACTCCGCTTCATAGAGCAGTCATGACAATTCAGTGAGATCATCCCTGTAAAATACTCAGCAGAGAACAGAGCACATAGCGAGCACTCCATCAACGTTAGCTACTACCGCTGTGACTCATGACCTCCTGGGAACTAGTCGGAACCTCCTGAGAATTGTTCAGGACAAGCCGCTTCCTAAGACACACGTGATTCCCCCAGACTAAGAAATACTCATCCCTCTGTTATAACTCCCGCCTCGGCAGCCATTCCACCTCAGACTGCGAGCTCCTCCTGTATCCCAGGCGGGTAACACAGACACCAGTTCTGCATTCCTCTCCCACACACAGAAGTTGTGTAAGAGTGACTCTCCAACCGCATATCAGTTCTGGTCATTAGTTATAGATGAGTGATGGGAATGCCTAGTTATGTTTGATCAATCATTAATAAATGTCTTTAAGCTTTGTGAGCATTGTAAATGGAATTCAAGTGCTTGGTCTTCCTTCCCCTAAGATAGTTGCTGTGCATTTCCTGACACATAACAGTAGGGCGGAAAGTGTACGATGAACAAACCACAGCAGCAAAGTGTTCCAGAGATATTTAGTGACAAGGCAAACTAAGTCCCATGCCCCTCGACAGACCCTGAGAGTGTCACTGTATAAGACAACAGTGCAATAACTGAAGGTTATAAGGATGACCTGGAATTACCAGTATGTTCTACTTTTAGGACATAAAATATATAATACCCTTCAGAAAGACTTCTGTAAAAAAAATAAATAAATAAGATCTTGATGTTTCTGTGCTAAATTCCTCAGTTGTGTGAAAACTCTCCCCTGAATGTTGCATTTCCTTGGCGTCAAATGATGCATTTATTATATGGCATTAGACTTCCCCAAAGTGAGGGGATGGCGCTCCAGAAGTGCTCAGTAGTCCCCAGTTCTCCACTCCCTGCCCCCATCCCCACACACGGATGTGAGATAGAAAAAGCAAAATACAGTAAAAACGAAAGCTGAACCTTGAAGTAATGTAACGTGACAATAGTATGTGTTTAATATATGCTTATTGAATGAAATCAGTTACCCAACAGTCTTTTATGAAAACAGCCTGAAAGAAAGGAACTAGTGTAATGATGGATGAAGGCTATGACCACAGCACAGTGTCTCCCAACCACCGCCGAGACCTGAAGGGCTTATTTTAAAAGCAAGTTAATGTGGCATTTACAGAGTAAGAACCTCCAAAAGTGGGACCCTGGAATCCTAATGTTTAACAGACTCCCCCACCAATGTGATTCTCTTAGGAAAGCCTAAGAGTCATTTCCATAATCTGAGTAGAGGCAGCCTAGGGTTACCGTTTCGAATTGTGCCTCTGACTTTTATTGGCACCTGGGCAAATCACGTGTCCTAAGCCCCTCTTTCTCCACCTGTAAATCGAAGTACTCATAGCACCTTCTTCGTAGGGTTACTTTCGGATGAAATCAGCTGCTAGCCATGGAGTGCCCAGCATGGGACCTAGAACAAAGTGCTCAGTGGAACTTAGCTATGGGGGTTGGTATGAAAGAATTCTGCCCGCCCTTTTGAGGAAAAAGAAATGGAAAAAAAATTACTGGTACCAAATTAAATATCATTACTTGCTATTTCCAGGGCAAACTCAATCACTTAAGTCATTTGAGGGAGAAAAATAACTTGAAAGGTAGCACAAATGGGAGTCATAAAACCAGAATTTAAATCCTGTCTCTAGCACTTACACAAATCTCTGGCACTAAACAAATCACTTACCCTTTCTAAGCACTAATGGATTCACCTGTAAGACAAGGATGAATAATAACTCCCACCTCCAGGAGGATTGCTACAAATCTGACTTGAGAGAATAACTGCGGAGGCACCTGGCTGAGCACAATCCATTAAGATTTTTTTGTAAAAGGTAACTTCCTGCTACACTGTAGCGTGAATTCATTTCTTTGAGTAACAACAATGCAATTTACCGTGCATGAATGACGACAGAATGATACCGGAAGAGAGACGGGAGGGTAATGGAGCATACCATGGACGTTAAAGTCCCAGATATTGCATCAGAGTACTTGCGTTTAAATTCCCAGCTCTCAGGGTGCCTGGCTGGCTCAGTCAGTGGAGTGTCAACTCTTGATCTCAGGGTCATGAGTTCAAGCCCCACGTTGCGTGTGGGACCTACTTAAAAATAAATAAATAAAATAAATAAGTTCCCAGCTCTCTATTCATTGACAAGTCACAAAAATCACATAATCCCTACAAATCTCAGTTTCCACATATTAAAATATGAGTAAAAATAGTATAGACTTCAAAGGGTTATTGTGAGAAAAATCCATGCACTCTATAAACATTATTAGAACTGCAATACAAAATGTCCCTTGGAACTATTAAGGATTCCCTGCCCTCAATTTATTCTGAGGGAAAAGATTATCATCTCTTTCTTTCTAAAACAACCCCACTCCATTCAGATGAAGCATTAAATTAAAGTTCCATCTGCCGGAGTTTAGAAGTTATTAACAATGTTAAAGTTTGTTGTTGTGGTTTAGAAAAAGAAGGATGTACATACATGTGTCCTAGCTGCCGTTGCCTTTTTTTCTGGGGGGAAAAAAAAAACTATACCTGGGGCATCTGGGTGGCTCAGTCAGTTAAGCGTCTGCCTTCGGCTCAGGTCATGATCCCGGAGACCCAGGATCGAGTCCCACATTGGACTCCCTGCTCGGTGGGGAGTCTGTTTCTTCCTATGCCCCTCACCCCACTCTTATGCTGTGTCTCACTCTCTCACTCTCTCTCAAATAAATAAAATCTTAAAAAAAAAAAAAAAAAAAAAAAACTATGGGTAAATTGTCAAAAAAAAAAAAAAAAGACCCCCACTCTTCATATATGTATGCTGAAATGCACAGCTCTGTTCTGTAAGGGAGAAAAGACTTTCCCTCCACCCTCCTCAGTTTGATAGGCAGATTAACAGGGAGAAAGGTATACAGATTTATTCATTTTTAATACTAATGCGGGAGCATCATATGAAAATAATACCAAAAACTGTGAGATTTGAGAGTTTATATACCATCTTAATAGGGAAAGGGGAGAGGGTGTAGGCAATCCAGGAGAGCAGATATTTCTAGAAAGATGAATGGGCTCTTAGAAGAGTAGAGGGAGATATGATCATCCGTGGCAAAGTTCGTCTGGGTATAGACTTCTACTGTCCTCTCCTGTGATAGAAGAGCCAATCTTCCCTGGTTGATGAAACTGCCAGGAAGGAGATTTATGACCAAGAGTTCCTTTTGGAGGATCTGCCCTTAGGCGGATGAGGGGAGCTCAGAGAAGGCCTCGCCCTGCCTTTGCTGTTTTTCAAGAGCCTTCACCTGAGAAAATAATCAGTATATCAAAGCGGCACATTATGGGTGGCATGTCCTGAACACCTTCAGTGGTAAAGTAAATATTTCAAACATGACAGCAATCCAAAAAAATAACGTCAGGTAGCCATATAATTTCCTCGAGGAAATGGCAAGGCATTGGAAGACAAAGCCCTGGCCAAAATCTGAACAGTTGGGGAATAAATACAATAGTTTCTGTCAATCTTTACTTAGACCAGAGTGCAGGAGAGCAACAGCTGTTTGGGTAATGATTTCAAATGCTGCCAAAGCCCCTCTGACATCTGGCTAAGGTTTACTGTTTTTAAGATACCTTTGCTGGTGGGACGACTGGGTGGCTCTGTCGGTTAAGCATCTGCCTTCAACTCAGGTCATGATCTTGGGGTCCCGGGATCGAGTTCCACATCAGGCTCCTTGCTCAGCGGGGAGCCTACTTCTCCCTCTGCCTCTCCCCCCGACTTGTGCTCTCTCTCTGACAAATAAATAAAAATTTTTAAAAGTAAAGTATTTAAAAGATTCTCCAAAAAAAAAAAAAAATGCCTTTTCTGCTTTTCACTAATTACCATGTCTCTTTCACAAGTAGTTTTAAGACTAACGTTGAACAATGTTTTACTCAAAAAAAAAAAAGCCTTTTCTGCTTTTCACTAATCACCATGGATCTTTCATAAATAGTTTTAAGACTAATGTTGAACTGGGGACGAAAAACTTGCTACCAGGGCAGCCAGCACCCCTTCCAGGCAGTTGCAGCCACAGCCTGTCAAGCTGGGGTCAAACACCAGGCCCCCTGCTTCATAGACTCCAAGGAGCAAGGTCTCACAGTGGTCCCCTTGCAGCCCCTCAAACCTGCCTCCGTGTCCAGGGGACAGAAAACGTCACAGCACTTTAAGTCCTTTCCTGAAATTCTCCAGTTTCTAACTCCTGGCCACTTCCAACGCCAATCCCCCAAAAGTGAGTGAGGGGCAAGTGATCCCAAAACGGGTCTGCATACGTATTCTTTGCAAATTCTGCACAGGGTGTTTAACACGTCCCTTGGAACATGGCCAGCATTGTATTCAGTTTCCAGCTCTGGGAGCCTTAGGAGGCAAAGAATCCAATTAAAATATTGTGTTACACATATTACCTATGTAATAAATGTTACGTAAATGAATCAATCACTGTATGGTAGGGGAATGATATATCCTGGGAGACCGTTTCATCTTTTTATTGTTTAGATTTATTTCCATTTTAATTTTTTTCTTAAGATTTTATGTATTTGTCAGAGAGAGAGAGAGCACAAGCAGGGGGAGCAGCAGGTAGAGGGAGAAGCAGACTCCCCACTGAGCAGGGAGCCCCATGCGGGGCTCGATCCCAGGACCCTGGGATCATGACCTGAGCCGAAGGCAGACGCTTCACCTACTGAGCCACCCAGGTGACCCTATTTCTATTTATTTTAGAGGGAGAGTGTGGGTAGGGGCAGAGGGCTGGGGAGAGAGAGTCTTAGACTCCCCACCGAATAAAGCCCGATGCGGGCCTCAATCTCACGACCCTGAGACCACGACCTGCACCGAAACCAAGAGTTGGACGCTTAACCACCTGCACCACCCAGGTGCCCCTAGTTTCATCTTTTTATTTTAAAATCTCAGAATACTTGAAGTACTGGGGTGAAAGGCTGAAAAACGCCCTGAACTGCTGAGCTTCCCTTTCAGATTCATCGTCAGAGCTTCATCTCACCCACCTGTGGGTCTGGCGGTCACTGTCCCTACCACCCTTGTTCCCTCTGCCGCCTCATAATTTGCATGGCTGCAGCCACCACTGGAAACACCTCGACTTCCTCTGTTATTACCCATCTTCATTTATATGAATCCATGGTTTATGTGTTTTATAGATGCCAAGGAGATAGTCACCAAAAATAAATCAAGAGTAGAAATGTTTGAGAGCCCTTCTTATATACATAAGTAGTACCATTATACTGATACTTCTTTTTTTTTTTTAAGATTTTATTTATTTATTCGACAGAGATAGAGACAGCCAGCGAGAGAGGGAACACAAGCAGGGGGAGTGGGAGAGGAAGAAGCAGGCTCACAGCAGAAGAGCCCGATGTGGGGCTCGATCCCAGAACTCCGGGATCACGCCCTGAGCCGAAGGCAGATGCTTAACCGCTGTGCCACCCAGGCGCCCCTATACTGATACTTCTATTAACAGAGTGTTAGGAACTTGAAAGATCAGTCAGTAACACAAATATAAATATAAATAATTTAAGAATAGAGTATAAATAAGCATACAGTATAATAAAGCATTAACATATAATAAAGAATAAAGTAAAATAAGCAAGCCTAAGCCACAAAAATAATTGCTTTATGTACAAGAGGACTTGCCACAAAATTTCTTTATGGAAAATTGTAGTTGAACTAAAATTCAATTTGTAAATATGTTATATACACAAAGCATATTCTTATAGGCTATATCTGTTAGGTAAAATAGTCTACTTCTTGCTTGTGATGTTCAGGGTCATGCATGAGATGTTGCTTATTGTCTGCAGTGAGCTTGATTCCCCCAAGGAATTGCTTTCGAGGGGAGCACTCATAGGAATACAAATTCTCCTGGACTTGTCAGTCTCCTGCAGGCTGTACTAAACCTATCTGGGCTCACAGAATCCAGTGGAGAGGGAGATGGTATGCTGTTTCTACTTCCTGCATTTAGCAGCAGGAGCCAAAGGCTGACGCATTTCTGGAACTTTCCTTTTCCTACAGACCCAATGCCTGCGTCCTGGGGAATTATAACTTTAGATACTTCTGATTTTCTGATCCCTCCTTCCCCTCAGGTATTCATAAGTTTAAAGGCCAGATCCTGCACAGTCAGGAGTATAGGGGCCCAGAAGGCTTTCAAGGCAAACGCGTGTTAGTGATCGGTCTTGGGAACACGGCAGGGGACGTGGCAGTGGAGCTGAGTCGAACGGCAGCTCAGGTACAGCTGGGTGAACCCACACCCTCACCCCCTCATCGTTTCTGGTGGCTGGAGAGAGGTATACATGATTATAAAACACAGCGGCCAGTTGCTAAATCATGTGGACACAGCATGAGTGAAAACAGCCCACACGTGATAGGATTGAACCATCTCCAGGATGGGTCTAGGCAATTGTATGGATGTCAGACCACTAGGCATTTTTCAGAGGTACTGTTCCAGAAACAAGACCAAATGGACACATGATTCCACCCGGCCAGTTATCTTTCTTCTACACTATCCCTTTGCAGCTCTGGTGAAACCCCCATGTAAAGATAGAAAAGGGAAGTTGTTTTCTGAACATATCTGTTTTAAAATAAAAGCAACCTTTACTTTGTCCATGAAGTATACATAATGATTTTAGAAAGTCCAAGCATAGATTCACAAATTAGAAATCTGTTCCACTTTAACATAAGTTATAGGACAATGATTCGATTTGGAAAGAATAGATTTTTATTTAACTCAGTTAAAATTGCTTTCTCAAAACATCACATTACGTTCCATATTATTTAGATTTAAAAAACTGCCAGATGAATGTGCCTATCTACTAGTCCTATAATTTTTATAGTGAATGTGATAAAAACACTTAACAGATATATAGATCACATAGAAGTGGTTTACAAAAACAATGGCAGCAACAGAAACAGTCATTTATGGATCTATGTACAAATTTACCAGTTAAGAACAGATGTCATGAATGAAATCTTGCTATTTGCAACAACATGGATGGAGCTAGAGAGTATTATGCTAAGCAAAATGAGTCAGTCAGGAAAAGACAAATACCATATGATTTCACTCATATGTGGAATTTAAGAAACAAAACAAACAAGCAAAGGGGGAAAAATAAGAGAGAGAAAGAGAGACAAATCAAGAAACAGACTCTTAACTATAAAGAACAAATTGATGGTTCCCAGAGGGGAGGGGAGTTTGGTGGGGGATGGGTGAAATAGCTGATAGGGATCAAGGAGTGCACCTGTTGTGATGAGCACCAGGTGTTGCATGGAAGTGTTGAATCACCATATTGTACACCTGACACTAACATAACACTGTATGTTAACTAACTGGAATTAAAATACGAAACTTAAAAAAAAAGGACAGATGTTATAAGAACATTTGAAACATACCAAGGAAAAATACTACAAAATGATGTACATATATTTATCCTCCCTTACTTTTTAGGTACTTCTCAGTACCAGAACTGGTGCCTGGGTTCTCTGCCGCTCTTCAGATGGGGGCTACCCGTTTAATATGGTGATTACAAGAAGATGCGTTAATTTTATTGCGCAAGTTCTGCCCTCGTGTGTGCTAAACCGGATTCAAGAGAGGCAATTGAATAAAAGATTTAACCATGAGAATTATGGATTAAGTATTACAAAGGGGTACTTAAATTTTTTTATTTAATGGGAAAATTATTTTTTCATTCTACTTTATTCAGAACTCAAAATCTTCCATAATTACTATGCTGCCTTTGTTTATTCTGTTCTGAGCTTCACTCTTTAATTAAGACAATCTCCATCAGGTACCACAGCAGTTCTTGAAATGGGAATATTCTCTCTTTGGTAACAAAAGTAGTAATTCATTAAGCTAGAAGAAAATGAAGGATAAAAACTTTTCATTTCGAGCTTGAAAATCAGGAAATTAAAATTGGTTCTGAGGAATCTTGGAATGGCTGCCATCTACAAATGGAGTATTTGCA
Source organism: Ursus americanus (assembly GCF_024610735.1). Classification (NCBI taxonomy): domain Eukaryota; kingdom Metazoa; phylum Chordata; class Mammalia; order Carnivora; family Ursidae; genus Ursus; species Ursus americanus. The sequence continues at coordinate 94,459,615 of NC_142128.1, read as the reverse complement.
GCATCATGAGTACAGATGGCCAGTTAATTTTTAATAAATGTCGTCTCTGGCTGAATGATTTGCAGATGCATTTCCAACAGGAATTCCTAGAATTACATATTTTAATATACATCTGTATAAAGTTGAACATGGCAAGAGAAAGAAAACCTTTGGGGGTGCCTGGGTGGCTCAGTCGTTAAGGGTCTGCCTTCGGCTCGGGGCGTGATCCTGGCGTTATGGGATCGAGCCCCACATCAGGCTCTTCCACTGGGAGCCTGCTTCTTCCTCTCCCACTCCCCCTGCTTGTGTTCCCTCTCTCTCTGGCTGTCTCTCTCTCTGTCAAATAAATAAATAAAATCTTTTTAAAAAATAAATAAAAATTAAAAAAAAAAAAGAAAACCTTTGAAATGAATGTAAGGTCATTAAATGTGACTTTTATTTTTAGCTTGACCCAAATATTTTTCTTTGGTAAGACAGCTCTCAACTTATAAAGAAAATTAATGGCAGTGCATGAGTTGATATGTCAATTTTTTTTTTTTTAGAGAGAGAGTGAGAAAGAGTGTGCGTGCACATGCATGAGCGGGGGAGGGGGCGCCGAGGGAGAGGGAGAGAATCTCCAGCAGGCTCAACCCCCAGCACAGAGCTCCGTGTGGGGTTGATCCCATGACCCTGAGATCATGACCTGAGCCAGAATCAAGAGTGGGTCGCTTAACCAACTGAGCCACCCAGGTGCCCTGATATGTCAATTTTACAAAGACATTAGGTCTGCTGTGATTAGATAGAATGATGTTCATAATGAAAATATTTATCAGCATAAATCGATTCAGATTTTTTTTATTTTTATCCAAAAAGTTTCTTGGTAACTTCTTTGCCTAATGTCAATCCTTTGAGGCCTAGGTGAGGTGAGACCCAAAACTGATTATTAAATGGATTGTTGCCACTTGATTCTGACACTTCAAGAAAAGCATTGCTCCAGAAATTGATTTCAAGAGAGAGAACTTGAAACCCCAAGCAGGAAAGAATAGGTTTAAATGTCCACATGCCTTCTACTGGAAGTAGGAGAACAAAACGTGTTATTGCAACAGTAAGTTGGATGGGCAACTTTGAACTAAACATTGGTCAATTCACTCCCTTGCCTTGGCAGATAGTTTCCTTGAATTGACCAAATAAAGAGTTCACTCACGTGTCTCACAGATATAACTACGATGAATAATTTTCTCTTCTGTGTCAAAGGAAAAAATCAAAATTCGTTGTGAATGACGAACTGCCAACCTGTATCCTCTGTGGGACAATCACCATGAAAACCAGCGTGAAGGAGTTTACAGAAACCTCTGCTCTCTTTGAAGATGGAACAGTGGGAGAAAACATCGATATTGTGATCTTCGCTACAGGATACACATTTTCTTTTCCCTTTTTCGAAGAACCTTTTAAAAGCCTTTGTACAAAGAAGATATTCCTGTACAAGCGGGTCTTTCCTTCAAACCTAGAGAGAGCAACACTAGCTGTCATTGGCTTCATCGGCCTTAAAGGGTCCATCCTAGCGGCCACGGAGCTCCAAGCACGCTGGGCCACAAGAGTATTCAAAGGTACTTGACTCTGTTTAAAGCCCTACCTGATCAACTGAGTCTTCAAATGAGTGCCTTGCGATTTAGCCCAAATGGAACAGATATGAGCTAAAGTAACATAAAATATCAAAAGAGTGTAATGGATACTTAACTTCATATATGGGTAATATTATCATGGGTGTGCTTACATCACTAACGTGACAGAGTGGGGAAAAGATTTTGATTCTGTGAATGGAATAAATTTGGACAAGGTATAATCACATTTCTCAGATTAACTGAAATTATTGAAGCTTCAGGATCCTCTGCTGTTCTACTCTAGTCTAGTTTAGTTTACTTCTAAATCTTATCATTTATTTCTAGAAGTAGAATTTTGTACCGCTTCCAAAGAAAGTTATTGGATTAATGCCCACTGTGGACAAAGTTGAGTTCTGGGGAGATGGTAACCTTTGAGAAATGCCTATAAAAAGTTTTTTAGGCACTGGACACCAAACTGTCCGTTTTCACTATGAGAGCCCAAGTGATGGAGTCGGGGTCCCGTCCCAACTCTAAAACTCATTAGCTTTGTGAGGACCTCTCTGAATCTCACCCCTTCATCTGTAGAAAGGGGGAAATAAAACCTCTTTCACAAGGATTTTGTAAGATGAATGTCTGCCACACAGCACGGTGCTTGGCACACCGTGAAGGCTATTAATTGACAGCTGTCATTCTTCTCTTGCTGTTATTATCATATCTCGTTAAAGTAGGGCAAGTTCTAGATTAGTAAGCATTTTAAAGAATTGCACTGGCATGATTTTTTAAATATAAACAGCAATCACAGTTGAGCCAACCAGCTGTCCTTTAGCGGAAGTGTGTCCTTAATGGATAAAAACAATCACCAATAATTTATAAATAAGATATAATGCGGATAGGAGTGGCGACTGCTATCACACTGTACAAATGTAATAGACATCGAATTCCACACACTTCCATTAAGTGATCACAAATGTTTACTTCTTTAAAGCCTATTAAAGTGCTTTCACAGCATTATCTGATTATATTAAAACCACAAAAGACTCTTAAGTACCCGGTGGGTTTTTTTAAGTGTTTTATAATGAGCTCAGAAATGCTTATCAGAATGATAGAGCTGACAACATGAAACCCGATTAGATCACAGCCCAGGAGTCATTACATGCTTCTCCAGAGAGCCTCCGGGGGCAATCCGGGAACTACCAAGTACCGTCTAGCCCGCTTTTTACAGGATGAAGTGACGCTGGTGACAAGTACCCTACAGAACTAAGTCAGCCCTAGCTCAGGTACATAGTAACCGCACCCCCTGGGGTCAGCACGTGGCTCCTAGCCAGAAGAGCGGAGCCCACGCTCTGAGACTGTGTAGGTGAGAGGCTGAGACTGAGGCCACCCTCAGCACCACTCAAGCAGTCAGAGCCTCTGTGAGGCCGAGACCCCCAGGCACTTCATGCTTGAGGCTCCTGGTGTGACGAAAGCGAAGACATGTCGAAACAGGGTTAGAAAAATGAGGTCATTGTTAGTATTTCCATTTAACCGACGAATGTCTTTCACACACACATACAAACGGGTATACAAACCATATAATACAAATAATATTATATATGAATATATGCGATGCGGGGCCAGAAATGAGGCGGAGGAGAGCGCAAAGGAAAAGGCACATGCGATGTTAATGTGTTTCCAATTCTTCTCACAGGACTCTGTCAGATACCTCCATCCCAAAAACTGATGGCCGAGGCTACTAAAAAGGAGCAACTTATCAAAAGGTATGACGTGCATGACCTACAGCTTGTTCTGGGAAAACCTACCAATACGTTTCCTTACAGACACACGCACGCACGCACACGCCCACAGACACGCATGCGCACGCCCACACACGTGCGCGCCCACACACTCTCACTCACACACACACACACACACACACACACACACGCACACATTCTCAATAAGAGCCATTCCTAGGGAAGCGCTGTGGCAGGTTGGCTATAACTGCACTAAAGTCAGAAGAATATGTTTTTAATCTTAACTCTTCCACCAGCTAGATTTGTGGCCTTAGATGTGTCAGTGGGGGCACCAACCCCAACACCCCAGCAGAACACAAAGCCTGCCAGCAGATGGCAGTCGTGGGTTCCCTTGGCCCCCCGGAACTCCACTATGTCTGTGTTCTCCTCCTACGGCTCAGGCTGCTCTTTCCCTGCATTGGCTGGTGCACCTCTTCCTCGCTCCTAAAAATTGGTGAACCCGGACGTTAATCACTCAGACCTCTTCACACGTCTGTTAAACACTCACTCCTAGGTGGCCTCATTCAGGCCTGTGGCATTAAATGCCATCATGGAGTCATGGTTCCCATATCTCTCCCCAGAATTGCAACTCCTAATCCAAGTCCCTCCAGGTATCTCCACTTAGGTACCACTTGGGTATCTCAAATTGAATATGTCTAAAAACGAACTCTCAACCTCCATCACCAGCACACCCATCTTGCACATGGGCTGCTGTGCGACTTCTCCCCTTCCTCGTCACTGGCTACTCATTCCAATTGGTCCATCAAAAACCCTAGAATGATCCTTTTCTCCTCTTTTTCTCTCAGACCCCATGTCAGCAAATACTGTCAGCGCCCATCTTCAAACAAATCCAGAATCCAGACCCTTCCAGCTACTCCCCCAGCCACCCCAGACCAGGCCACTGTCATCTCTCACCAGGACACTTGCTGGCACCCCCTGCTCTGGTCTCCCTGCTTCCAGTCAGATCTGGACACCGCAGCAGGACTGAGCAACAGCACATTGCTCTTCTGTTCAAAACCCTCTGATTGCTTCCCATTTCACTCCCAGAAACTTCCCTGCAGCTCTGCATCCCTCCAGAGCAATCAGCTAGCTCTGTGCCCTCACTGCCTCCTGTCCTCCCACTTCACCCACACTGCTCCAGTCACTCCAGCCTCCTCCCCGGTCCACAAACATGCCAACCACAGCCCCTCAGAACCTCTGCACTTACTATTCCTTCTGCCTGGAATGTTCTCCCCACCAGATATCTACAGGCTCAGTCTGTCAAATATCACCTCATGAGAAAGAAACCTTCTCTGACAACACTATATAAATATGGCCGCCCAGCCAGTCCCTTCATTGCATCTTCCCCCTACCTGCCTTAATATTTCTTAATAATACCTATTACCACCTGGTTTATTACATATCTATTTGCCTGGGGGAGTTAATATTTTTTAAGATTTTATTTATTTATTTGAGGGAGAGTGAGTGAGCAAGTGAGAGAGAGAACAAGCACGGTGAGGAGCAGAGGGAGAGGGAGAAGCAGACTCCCTGCTGAGCAGGGAGCCCTACTCAGGACTCGATCCCAAGACCCTGGGATGATAACCTGAGTCAAAGGCAGACACTTAACCGAGTGAGTCACCAGGAGCCCCCGATTGGGGTTTTTTAATAGCCTGTTAATTTCCTCACTAGAATGGAAGTTTCTTGACAACAGGCCTTTGTTTTATTCACTGCTAGACCCCTAGCACCTAGGATGATGCCTGTCACGTGATGGACACTTAATATTTATTTATTGAAAGAATGAATGAATAAATGAGTGAATGAATGACATAGGGACATTACAAAAGTTTTCTAACAGCAGAAATATGTAGGAATAAAGCTTTCATATACACTATACTCATATCTGTGTCATGTTCAGTGCCGGTACACCACGAATGGCCCTCTCAACTCACAATTACCATCAATAAAAATAATTTAGGTGGCCATATATGTGATGCTTTCTGATCATGTTCATTCATTCAACTGTTGTATTTGGACTCACCAGATTTTTACCCTCATATCAAAATCAATAACCTAAACCATTATCTAGAGCTCCTCTTCCAATTGCCTCCTTTTACCATTCCCTTTAACAAAATTAATTACCCTCACGAATACCCTTTGTAGATAAACTCCTCTCATTTCTTTCTTTGCAATGTAGAAAAACATTCCCAAACATGGTTTGACCCAGATGAAAAGAAACAAAATGGTGGGAGGAGGGATGACTTATAACTTGAAAATGAAAAACAATCCATCCTTCTTCCTCTCAGGGGTGTGATGAAAGACACCAGTGAAGACAAACTTGAGTTCATTCTGTACCTGGATGACATTGCTGCTTGCATAGGCGCAAAGCCCAGTGTCCCCTCTCTGTTCCTCAAGGATCCCAGACTAGCTTGGGAAGTTTTCTTTGGACCATGTACTCCTTACCAGTATCGCCTCGTGGGCCCTGGAAAATGGGATGGAGCCAGGAACGCCATCCTGACCCAGTGGGACAGGACACTGAAACCCTTAAAAACTCGAACCGTTCCTAATTCCACCAAGCCTGCCTCCATGTCACATTATTTAAAAGTTTGGGGGGCACCTATCCTCCTTGCCTCTCTTCTACTGATCTGTAAATCTTCACTTTTTTTGAAATCAGTGCGAGATAATCTGCAGAATAGAATTTCCCCTTATCTAATAAGTATTTGGTGAGGACGAATCTGATTAATTACAAGAGTTGTCCCTAACCACATTAATTCTATCTCCAAATATTTTGTGCATCCTTCCTCTCCTCTCCGTCTTAACTGCTCTCATCCAAGCTCAGGTCCAGTGATCTCTTATCTGAATTACTCTATTGTCTTCCTCTCTGGTCTCAGTGCCTCCTTTCTTGACTCCTTTTCCAATCCATATTCTACTCTGCTACCTAAGCAACTATTCTAAAATGAAAATATTGTCACTGTTTCCATCAAGATCTTGGTAGGAATAAGATGACACTCAAATTAGGTAATTTGTGGACATTTTAATATGGAGATTATTACAAAAGTTTTGGGCAGAGTGTAGGGAAATCATAGGGATAATAAAATACTCCCAGACTAGTAGCAGTGAGGTATTTTTACCATCCTCAGCCTAATGAGGCAAGAGGAGAAAACAATTATGAATGAGAAAGAGAGGCTTCTTTGTGGAGAGGGCCTCCTCTAGAGAGTTATGACCTTCACCTGACAGATGAAGGCAGTCTGTGGTGACCCCAAAGGTACAGAGCTTGGGAATAAATTCTCTAACTTTATTTTCTTCCCTCCCTCTCATCCCCTGCCCATGCTCCCCAGTGGCCTAACCCAACCATAAACTCAAAGGGCAAGGTTGCCGACTGATAGATTGAATCGTGTCTCTGAAAGAGATATATTCAAGTCCTAACCCCAGGTACCTATACCTTATTTGGAAATAGGATCTTTGCAAAGGTAATCAACTTAAGATGAGCTCATACTGGAGCAGGGGGAGCTAGATCCCATATAACTGGTGTCCTTATAAAAGGAGAAGATACATAGAGACGCGGTAGAAAATGCCCTGTGAAGACAGGCAGAGGTTGGAGTGAGGCACCTACGAGGATCGCCCAGCAAACACTGGCCGCTAGGAGAGAGGCATGGACACATTCTCCCTCAGCAACTCCGGAGGGAACCAACCCTGCTGACACCTGGATTCCAGACTTCCAGCCTCCAAAACTGTGAACAAATAACCCACTTGGTTTGTGACACTTCGTTATGGCAATCCTAGGAAGCGAACACACGGACTGATGTCATCCATGGAGGTCAGCCTCCGAAAGTACAGACAGAGCAAAGACGATGGAGAGCATATATGGAAAGGCAGGCAAAAAGGATCCAGGGCAGACATGTTGCTTTCCAGTTTAAAATCTTTGAAAATGTCTCCTTTGATCAGAGATAATGGTCCAAATTCCTTAGCCTGGAAAAGGAGATCCTTCGTTGTCTGAGCCCATTTGCCCGATTACCAGAATCCCGTCCTGCAGCTTCCCCCAACCCCACTTCAAACCTACCAGCCAACACTACCAACCTCTGAACTGCGCCATGTTTCCTTCACTTTGGGGCAAGCCCAGCTCCAACTGTCTTTCAAGAGAGAGCTCGATTATCTCCCTCTGTGAAGTGTTCCCTGAATCCTCAAAGCAGAGCTGACCCCCACTTTGTAATGACTGAGCCTCGTGCACTGCTTTGTCGTTGCCCTTTTCTCACTGTAGCGCACAGTTGACCCTCGAACGTCACGGTTTGAACGCAATGGGTCTACTTACGTGTGGATTTTTTTCTCAATAACTACAGTAGAGTCCCATAAATGTATTTTCTCTTCCAAACGATTTCCCTAATAACATTTTCTTTTCTCTAGCTGACTTTATTGTAAGAATACAGTCTATCGTACAAATAACACACAAAATATGTGTTAATTGACTATGTTATCAGTAAGGCTCCCGGTCAACAGGTTATCAGTATAACAATACTGTTACGTTTGAGGGGAGTCAGAAGTTATTCAGATTTTTGACTATACAGGGGTGCATTGTTTAAGGATCAACTGTAATATTCTTTTTGAATCTGCCTCCTAACGAATGGTGAATTACCGAGAGGAGCCATATCTTGTTCAGCTAAAACACTGCCTGATGCAAAGTACTGCTAAATAAACGATTGCTGATTTAACAGTGGCCTCCCCAGCTGACATTTGTTGTCTGTGCTCTTCTACCCACATTCTTTCTCCTGCCAACATGATAAATTTCCTCAGATCACCTCAGCCATGCAAATGAACAAGGACAGTCCACCAACGGCAAGAAACCTGTATGGCAATTGGTGTAAATATAACTGCTGTAACTGGGAGCCATGTGTACTGGTTGAAAGCACTAACTCTAGAATTTGACCTGGATTATAATCCCAGTTCTGCACTAGCTATGAGGGCTTGGCCAAGTGACTCTCTGAGCCTCAGTGTCTTCATCCGGAAAATGAGGAGAAAGTGCACAGTGAGACAATATAGGGTGTTAGATACACAGTAATTTGACTATTAATAGCTGAAGAGTCTGAGGACATTTTCAGTTTCTGAATTAAAGGATTTGAAACCTGTTGCCTAGCTGTTTTCCCTCTTGCCTCATGGGAAAGCATGGCCTTGGGGAGAATTTGGGGAGAATAACAAGTTCTGCTGGCTTTCTGGTGAGAGCACACCTGCCTACAGAAAGTGCGTGTTCCTCCTGAGCCTGAGGTTCGGTTAGCAGACCTGTATGTCCTAGCTTAACCTCCATCCGTAATGAAATGAGTATTTTTGACTCCATCTTCACTCTCTGTTTTATTTTATAAGTTGTCCAGAACCCAGGGGGAGAATATAGCTGCTACTCAGGGGTGGGGACTCTGAGACCCCAGCGCTGTCCCCTAGCAAACTCTACGTCCCACTTCTGGCTTTTCTTTTGGAGTTACATGCTCTGCTGGTACACCATCAACATGCCAAATAAAAACCCCTCTACTATCACATTCCTCCCTTTTATTCCTTGGCTTGCTGTCTTACCAGCTTCCCACCTCAAAGGATTGTCAACATACTTTAGCCCACGTGTTGACTCTACCTCGGAAACAGAGAGCAGCTGTGGGTAAAGGCTGACAGGAGAGGCCTAGATGGGTCCACCCTAATCCAAGCTGCCATCACCTCTTAATCCTCTCAGCAACCTAGGAGGTAAGTACGGTTATTACTACCCGCATTATACAGATGAGGGAACTGAGGAAGAGAGGTTACTTAATTCGCCCAAAGCCACACAGCAACGAAGGGACTGACCCAGAGCAGATCTTTGTTCTAGAGTCCCCACATTTACCTACATATCCCTAAAGAAAAGGAAAAATTTTCTCGACCCCTTCAAGGTCCTGGCAGAGTCTGAAAATTAAACTGACAAAGATTAATAGGAGAAAAGTGTATGAATTTTGTTGCATTTTTACACATACACAGGAGACTTTACAAGAGAATGAAAGCCTGCAGAAGTGACCGGAGCAAGAAGCTCTATACATTTTGGACAAAGAAACAATATATATGTAAAGAATTGACAAGACAGAGAGGTTTGGACTAGGGGTAGTAAATGGTGAAGAAGTAGCTAGGAAAATAAGGGTTAGTTTAACATGGTTTGTTTGTACAGACTTCCAAACCTCAAATTCCCTGTCTCTGGTGATAATGATGTCTTCCTTCCTCCTGGTGCAGAGAGGGTACTTTTCACATGGGAGAGTCATCACCTGTTTCAGGGAAGGGGAAGGGGATTGGGGGGAGGTCAGGGTGACCTTCCTATATCTGCCATTTTCTCAGATTCTTCCAGTTGAAGATATTCAATGTGCCAGGGTGCCATGTTTTGGGATAGTGTATCCTGTGTCATCCCAAAGTTAGACATACAGATCAGAATGAGAATTACCTGCTCACACCTGAGAAAAATCATACAAAACATAGAAATAAAGCCAAGAGAATACCTGCATGCCCTTTCAATGTCACACGGAAGCATTGTCTAACAATCCCCTCAAGGATTATTTCATTTTCTGGGGGAATTTACCATTTTCTGACTTTTCTATTTGCTATTAATTAGGGGCTCATATTCTGTGAAGTTACGTTAACTTGTAGATTTATGTCCAATAAAGATGCAAATGATTTCTCTCTAGTAGAAGAGATAATCCCAAAGGTTATGGTTTATTGCCCTGTAAAATATTAATCAGTTTTGTTTCTAACCTAGATCATTTATTCAAAGATTTCTTTATTCAACTGCCTATGAATACCCGGTTCCGTAAATGCTCATTGAACTGGCCTGATTGTTGTACTGGTTCCCTCACTAATTAATGAGATAATTAAATATTTGACAAGTATCCGTTCTATGTTTGCAAAAAAAAAAAAAAGTTGTTTTTTAACTTCTGAAAATTACACAATCCAGAAGTGGGTGAACAATTTACAAGGGCTCTTCTAAATAAGTCTTTTTTGCTTATTTAAAGCCTAAAAGACTTGGGTTCGAATATGACCTTGTCCACTCTCTAGCTCAACAATTTGGGGAAATTCACTGTCTTAAAGTCCCACTCTACGTCCAGGAAAATGCGGGTAAAAATTTCTACTACACAGAGTTCGTGTGAGCATTAAGTGAAGTAATATATCAGGTATCCAACATATCACCTGAGTCCTAGTGAGTGATTAGTCCACACATCGGTTGCATCCCCCCTTTTCCCAAAGGGATGCCAGCAAATGTCTCACAACTGGCTTTCCAAAAGAAAGTCCTGTTTGTGGTGCTTGCAAATTTCCATGGTGGAAATATTCCCACCATGGCTGGTCTTACCCCACGCACCAACCTGAATGCAGGTTTTGGAAGAAATACCTACAATTGGTCCTTGCACAAGCTAACTCGCTGTCCTCCCACTCTTCACCAGGTAATACCTTCTCTCTTTCAGATCTCGGCTCAAACACCCCTTCATCAGGGAAGCTGCCCTGATCCCCAGACTAGGTCAAGTGTCCTCTTGTTTTTTTCACAGTACTGGTGTCTTTGCTTCAGACCCTTCTCACAATTTGTAATCATGCATTTATGATTATTAATTACCTCTATCACTCCCAGTAGACCGTAAGTGCCAGGAAGACAGAGACCATATCTGTTTTGCTCTCTCTTATATCCCCAGCACCTAATTCAATGTGTGGTACAAAGAAGGGGCTCAATAACTACGTGTTGAATTAATCAAGCAAGTAAGCAGTTAAAGATGGATAGGTGGGTGGACGGATAAATGGATGGATGGATGGAACTGAATTTTGTCCCTCTTCCAAATTTTACAGTTTTTGCCCTTCTAACTGGTGCTTGACCCTCCTCAAAGTTGTTCAACTCAGTCTTCTTTAGAAGCAAAACATTTTCTGATGGCTGGAGAACCACACTACAGTGGCATACTTCCTGAATGGCAGTCATCTGACTACTTGACATGCAAGGACTGCATGTCACTCGATTTCTTCAGGGTTGAGTTCTATCAGTGAAATGGACATTCCAGTGCCAGCCACTGCCTCCGTTGACTGTGAGCTTGCCGCCCACCCACTGTGCCTCCAAAGTCAGCCTCTGTCATTGGGGCAGTTCTCCGGAGTCCAGCTTGGAAATTCGGTCCATATCCAATTTCCTTCCCTTCTACATATGTTTCTTACCACGATTCATACATCATCCCATCTATCCAAGTTACAGATTAAGATCAACATTTGCTCGGCTTGACTTTTCCAGAGAAATAATTTTCATTTGTAATCAGAAATATTTTCCCATAGTCATATATTACCATCTCCACTATCTACAGATATATTTTTTTTCTGAAAATGGATTTTGGTTTTTTTTGAGAGAGAGAGAGCAGAGGGGAGGGGCAGAGGGAGAGGGAGAGAAAGAATCTCAAGCAGGCTCTGTGTCCAGCGTGGAGGCTGACATGGGGCTGGATCTCACGACCCCGAGATCACCACCTGAGCCAAAATCAAGAGTCCCATGCCTAACTGACTGAGCCACCCAGGCATCCCTGAAAATAGATTTTTAAAAATGAAATTGATTCAAATATATGAAAAATAATTAATTAAAAATAATTTAGGGGATACAAACTTTAATACATGAAGCAGACATTCTCCATTGGGAAAAGTGCAAAGCAAGGCAGAAGGCAGGAATCTTCCATAGGATAAAGAATAAAGAGCAAGAGGAGAAAAATAGAAAACATCTGGTTGGCTGGGCAATATAGTCAACCCTCTTCAGGATGAGAAGGAACAAGAAAATAAGTATAGAGCCCAGAGCTGGCTTAGCATTGGGGACTGGCCAACTGGATGCATTATGTTCCCAGTCAAGGAACATTTACAAAAACATGAAATTTTTCTAAGTTTCAGTTTGCTAACATGGCATCCCAGGCAGGAGTGGCCTAGAAATTTATTTCAACGAATGTAAGGAGTTATTACTATTAATTAAGAACCTAAGAGCTCTATCTATTTAGATCTTCTTACACAGGCTTTAACATATACAAATTTAAGAGAAAAAAACCCAAAGTTGAGATTAAAATAATTTGTACGAGGGGTCAATTAGGTATGTGTGATATTATATTATGATTTACAATAAGAAACATCTTTTTGGCCTTGTCCTCATTTCTGGCACACTTTCTAAAACCCTTGGAATTTCCTGAGTGATAGACTGAAAAAGATGTCTTTTGGATTCATAACAAGCCCATTCAACCACATCTGAGTTTATGTTAGCGCAGTGACTTTGGAAAGCCTTTAAGTATGGGGGCTGGTTGCCAGGGGAACCAACCAAATAATTAGTGGGTTGGAACTTTCAGCTGGAGGTTGAGTTAGTAACCACTAATGGCCAATGATCTACCCAATTCGCCTATGTAGTAGAGCCTCAAAAACAGAAAGAAAAAAAAAAAAAAGAACAAGGTTCAGGGGGCCTCTGTGTTGGTGAATACATGGAGACGCTGGGAGAGGGGCATTCCCACAGAGGGCATGAGAGCTTTGCACCCTTTCCCCTTTAGGGGAGGAAAAACATCTCCTTCTACCCTCAAGATCTTCCAGGTGGCTTAAAAATTAAACTGACATTGGGGCGCCCTGGGTGGTCCGGTCAGTTAAGCATCTGTCTTTGGCTCAGGTCATGATCCCAGGGTCCGGGGATAGAGCCCCACGTCGGGCTCCCTGCTCAGCAGAGAGTCTGCTTCTCCCTCTCCCTCTCCCCTCCCCACTGCTCATGTGCAAGCACTCTCTCTCTCTCTCTCTCTTTCAAATAGGTAAATAAAATCTTAAAAAAATTTAAATTCACAGCAGACATATTAGCGAGAGACAAAATGGAAATTCTATTACATGTGCACAGAGGCCCAATAATGAAGTTGAGACCCAAAGAAATGAAAAAGGCAGGCAGTTTTTATACATCTTAGACAAAGAGAAATCTGTGAGGAATTGACAGGACAGAGAAAACTTAACTTTCGGAGCTCCATTTACTGAGGAATTCGAAACAGAATTTGGGCAAGAGTAGTAAATTAGTAAAAAGTAACCAGGTTTGTCTACCCAGTCTTTTTGGCTCTAAATTGCCTATCTTTGGTGATAAGGATGTCTCTTTACCTCCTGGTAGAAGGAGGGTACCTTTCACATGGGAAATTTATTTCTTGCTTTCAGGTGACAAAGGGGAGTGGAGAGGTCAGAGTGTTCTTTTTGCGTTGGTTATTTCTTAAGTAACTTTTATTTAAAATAATCAATATACCAAAGCGGCACGTTGTGGGGTGGTCTGTCGTCGGCCAATGCAACCCCCACCTTGCCCTATGCATCTCTTATATCTGGTTGTTCCTGAGTTATATCTTTTTACAATAAATCAGTAACCTAGCAAGCAAATTTTCTGTGAGCCATTCTAGTAAATTAAGAGAACCTGAGGAGGGGGTGTGAGAGCCTCCAATCTGTAGATGGTGGGTCAGAAGCACAGTTGACAACCTAGACTAGAGATTGGCCTCCTATTTTGGGGGGGGGGGGGTAGAGGGAGTCTTATGTTCCAGAATTGCTTGATATGTGAGGAACCCAGACACCTGGTGTCAGAAGTGAGGAAGTGTTTGTAGCAGAGCATTAAGAACAAAGGAGACTCACGGGGCGCCTGGGTGGCTCAGTCAGTTAAGCATCTGCCTTCAGCTAGGGTCGTGATCTTAGGGTCCTGGGATCGAGCCCCGCATAGAGCTCTTTGCTCAGCCGGGAGTCTGCTTTCCGCTCTGTGCTCTCCCTCTCTCTCTCTCTCTCTCAAATAAATAAATAAAATTTTTTAAAAAAGAAAAAAGAAGAACAAAGGAGACCCAGAGGAGTACACATGCAAGTCACCTAAGTAAGCAGATTGGGGTGAATCATTAGCTTCAAGAGATTTTGTAAATATTTCATCTGGCATTGCAAAATTCTTTCTGGCAGATTTTTGCAATTTTGACCATTCAACACCCTTATGTACAAAGTGTGACCTGCAGGCCAAATGCTGCCAACTGAAGCTTACAGTGCAGCTTGAAATCTAATTTGAGGAACCCTTGAATCCTAGTAATGGAGAAATAGATCTACTTAAAGAAACTCAACCCAGGGGCACCTGGGTGGCTCAGTTGTATAAGCGTCTGACTCTTGATCTCAACTCAGGTCTTGATCTCAGGGTCATGAGTTCAAGCCCAGCATTGGGCACCCCAAGGGAGCCTACGAAAGAAAGAAAGAAAGAAAGAAAGAAAGAAAGAAAGAAAGAAAGAAAGAAAGAAAGAAAGACGGGGCGCCTGGGTGGCACAACGGTTAAGCGTCTGCCTTCGGCTCAGGGCGTGATCCTGGCGTTATGGGATCGAGCCCCACATCAGGCTCCTCTGCTATGAGCCTGCTTCTTCCTCTCCCACTCCCCCTGCTTGTGTTCCCTCTCTCGCTGGCTGTCTCTATCTCTGTCAAATAAATAAAATCTTTAAAAAAAAAAAAGAAAGAAAGAAAGAAAGAAAGAAAGAAAGAAAGAAAGAAAGAAGGAAAGAAGGAAAGAAAGAGAGCCTAGCCCTCCTCTGACCCTTGCTGATCAGGTATTTCTGATCCGATTTCATCGACAGGGAAGGACCAATAAAGTGTCCAACCTGCTGAGTGTGACCTGCTGTGTGTGCAGTTCCCTGGAGAGGCAAGTGAAAAGTCCAGGCTGGTCCTGGACTTGAGCCTTTCTAAGGGCTCATGGTTCAAGCTGACACTGAAGCAGTTTCCCTCAGAGCAGCAGGCTGTGTGGCTTTTCACTTCCTCGGTTGAGAATAAAACAGGGTTCCAGGGATAATCCATAATTCCACAACATTTTTAAAATACGTCTAAAGTCACTTTAACCTCTATCACTTATCACATAATTCATATTTTTGAAAGTATAATTTAAATGAAAGAAAGCAATATTAAGAAGCACTACGAGGTAAACCACATTTTACAAGGTCGATCAAGGAAATTAAAACTAAACCTGCTGTAAAAGTCTCTTGCTGAATAATAAAATGTGTTTCAAAGCTCAGCATTACAATTAGATACTTCTGCCATGCAATTTCCAAACATTTATCTCCCCAAAAGGAAATCCTTCAAGTGAAGGGGAAATCAATTAAAAAGAAAAAAAAAAGGACTAAACTTCAGAGTACATTTGCTAGTTTAAAAGCAGTACATGTAATAACTTTAAGAGGAAACAAGTAAGGCATTTATTTTCTTGGACTACCCTTCTGCACACAAGTCCTAGCATCCTGATCCTCTTCACGTTGAGCTCCCTACAGCTCTTCAAGCAGACTCTCGAGTCCCCGTGTGAACAGTAATCAGCGTGCCTGCCATTCATTCTGCAGAACAGAAACAGAGCTACAGGCACACCCATGTGTGCATAGGGCTCATTTGACCTCACTTTACTCACTAGGCAATCTGGTCTCCCTCTACCGTCCTCACTTAATTTCCAGGTACCTGGCAGGTGACCAGTCAACAAATCAGATGTCACGAACCACCGGCAACAGCCAAAACAATACTAGACAAAAGCACCAAAAAAAAAAAAAAAAGACAAAAGCAGAGAAGAGAAGCAACCCCAAGAAGGAAGGTAGAGAGAGGCAGGAACTCCAGCTCCAGCAGAAGAGTGCACAGGAATCATGTGGGAGAATTAAACCATTCTCCATAACTTTGGGAACACCACTGACTTGAAAGGCAGAAAATCAGTCAACCACAATAACACTTTCTGGGGTACCCAAGCCTCTCTAATGATCTGGGAGGGAGACACTAAGTGACAGCTGAGATTTATAATCAAGACACACTAGTTGGACTAAATCATCTTCCTCTGAGAGGAAATTTGGTTTCTGACAGCAGCTAAAAATCATTAAGAACCCATCGTGGATGTAAAAGCTATAAAAGCAAACTCAGAAATTACCTTTCAATTAAAAATAAAACATAATATAGGGGCACCTGGGGGGCTCAGTCGGTTGAGCGTCTGACTCTTGATTTCGGCTCCGGTCATGATCTCAGCGTTGTGAGATTAAGCCCCGCATCAGGCTCTGCACTGGGCGTGGGACACGCTTGGGATTCTCTCTCTCCTTCTCCCTCTACCCTTCCCCCCTGAACCACAATCTCTCTCTCCCTAAAAAAATTAAAAAATAAGAAAATATAAATAATGAAACTGATACTTGCTTTTGTGATTCCAAATAAGGTGTTCAAAAAATGGAGAAAGGTCAGCTTGGCTAACCTAAGACTACCCCCAAGAGAAGAAGTCAGGCATCTGACTCCATTTTAAATAAAGTTTTCTTTATTTTTACAACAAATATCACAAGAAGTCATAGAACCTTTGGAAACCTTGGAAAATCTCAGGACCTAGAGGCACCCAGCACAGCAATGAGCAAACATGGGGCAAGTAGATAAAACCAGGTATGTTAAAGTGTCCATTCTGCAGTAATCAAGAAACTCCCAACAAGCAGAAGTCCAGGACCAGACGGCTTCATAGGTAAATTCTACCAAACATTTAAAGAAGAGTTACTACCCATTCTTCTCAAACTATTCCAAGAGATAGAAGAGAAAGGAAACCTTCCAAATTTATTCTACAAGGCCAACATTACCCTGATACCAAAAGCAGATAGACACCACAAAAAAAGAGAACTACAGGCCAATATCTCTGATGAACATAAACATGAAAATCTTCAACAAAATAGGGCATCTGGCTGGCTCAGTCCATTGAGTGTCCGACTCTTGGCTGTGGTTCAGGTCATGATCTTAGGGTTATGAGATTAAGCCCCGCGTTGGGCTCTATGCTGGGCATGGAGCATGTTCTAAGATTCTCCCTCTCCCTCTGCCCCTCCCCCACCCCAGTCCATGCACATACATTCCTTCACTTTCTGTCTCTCTCCCTCCCTCCCTCCCTAAAAAAAAAAAAAGAAAGAAAAAGAAAGGATAAGAACTATATGATCCTCTCAATAAATGCAGAGAAGCATTTGACAAAGTACAACATCCATTCATGATGAAAACGCTCAGCAAAGTAGGTTTCGAGGGAATATACCTCAACATAATAAAGCCATATATGAAAACCCATAGCTAACGTCATCCTGAATGAGGCAAAACTGAGAATTTGTCCTCTAAGTTCAGGAACAAGATAAGGATGTCCACTCTCACCCTTTTATTCAACATAGAATCGGAAGTCCTAGCCCCAGCAATCAGACAACAGAAAGAAATGAAAGGTGGGGCACCTGGGTGGCTCAGTTGATTAAGCGCCTACCTTCAGCTCAGGTCATGATCCCAGGGTCCTGGGTTCAAGCCCCATGTCAGGCTCCCTGCTCAGCGGGGCATCTGCTTCTCGCTCTCTCTCAATCTCTCTCTCTCTCTCAAATAAATAAATAATATTGAAAGAAAGCAAGAAAGCAAGAAAGCAGAAAGGAAGGAAGGAAGGAAGGAAGGAAGGAAGGAAGGAAGGAGAAGAAAGAAAGAAAGAAAGAAAGAAAGAAAGAAAGAAAGGAAGGAAGGAAGGAAGGAAGGAAGGAAGGAAGGAAGGGAGGAAGGAAGGAAGGAAGGAAGGAAGGAAGGAAGGAAGGAAGGAAGGAAGGGGCATCCAAAACAGTAAGGAAGAAGTAAAACTTTCACTATTTGTGGATGACATGATACTCCATAGAAAACCCTGAAGACTCACCAAAAAAGCTATAAGAACTGATAAATGAATTCAGTAAAAGTCACAGGATATAAAATCCATGTGCAGAAATCTGTTGCATTTCTAAACACCAATAACAAAGCAGCAAAAAGGGAAATTCAGAAAGCAATCCCATTTACAATTACATCAAAAATATAAGATACCTAGGAATAAACCTAAACAAAAAGGTGAAAGACCTGTACTCTGAAAACCATAAAACACCAATGAAAGAAACTGAAGATGACACAAAGGAATGGAAGGACATTTCATGCTCATGGATTGGGAAGAACAAATATTGTTAAAATGTCTATACTACCCAGAGCAATCTACAGATTTATTGCAATCCCCATCAAAATACCAACAGCATTTTTCACAGAACTAGGACAAAGAATCCTAAAATTTGTATGGAAACCCAAAGGACCCTGAATAGCCAAAGCAATCTTGAAAAAGAAAAGCAAAGCTGGAGGCATCACAACTCCAGACTTCAAGTTATATTACAAAGCTGCAGTGATCCAACCAGTATGGTACTGAAATAAAAATGGATACACAGATCAATGGAACAGAAGAGAAAACCCAGAAATGAACCCACAATTATATAGTCAATTAATCTCTGACAAAGCATGAAAGAATATCCAATGGGTAAAAGACAGTCTCTTCAGCAAATGGTGTTGGGAAAACTGGACAGCAACATGCAAAATAATGAAACTGGACCGCTTTCTTACACCATACACAAAAAAATATTCAAAATGGATTAAAGACCTAAATGTGAGACTTGAAACCATAAAAATCTTAGAGGAGAACACAGGCAGTAACCTCTTTGACATCAGCCATAGCAACTTCCTTCTAGATATATCTCCTGAGGCAAGGGAAACAAAGTGAAAATAAACCATTGGGACTTCATCAAAATAAAAAGCTTCTGCACAGCAAAGGAAACAGTCAACAAAACTAAAAGACAACTGGGGCGCCTGGGTGGCTCAGTTGTTTAAGCATCCAACTTTTGATTTCAGCTCAGGTCATGATCTCGTGGGTTGTGGGATCGAGTCCTACATCAGACTCTGTGCTCAGTGGGGAATCTGCTTAAAGATTCTCTCCCTCTGCCCCTTCCCCAACTCACTCTCTCTCGCACACACTCTCGCTCTGTCTCTGTACAATAAATAAATAAATCTTTAAAAAAAAAAAAAAAAGCTGAAGACCTATAGAATGGGAGAAGGTATTTGCAAATGACATATCTGATAAAGGGTTAGTATCCAAAATATATAAAGAACTTATAAAATTCAACATTCAAAACCAAATAATTCAATTAAAAAATGAGCAGGAGACATGAATTGACATTTTTCCAAAGAAGACATCTAGATGGCCAACAGACACATGAAAAGATGGTCAATGTCACTCATTATCAGGGAAATACAAATCAAAACTATAATGAGATATCACCTCACACCTGTCAGAATGGCCAAAATCAACAACACAAGAAACAAGAGGTGTCGTCAAGGATGTGGAGAAAGGGTCACAAAGTCTTACACTGTTGGTGAGAATGCAAACTGGTGCAGCCACACTGGAAAACAGCATGGAGTTTCCTCAAAAAGTTAAAAATAGAACTACCCTATTATCCAGCATTTGCACTACTACGTATGTACCCAAAGGATACAAAAACACTACTTCAAAGGGACACATGCACCCCTATGTTTATAGCAGCCTTATCTACAAGAGCCAAAGTATGGAAGCAGCCCAAGTATCCATCAACTGATGAATGGATAAAGATATGATATATATACACAATGGAATGTTATTCAGCCATAAAAAAGAATGAAAGTTTGCCATTTACAATGACATGGATGGAGCTAGAGAGAATAATGCTAAGCAAAATAAGTCAGAGAAAGATGGATATTGTATGATTTCATTCATATGTAAAATTTAAGAAGCAAATGAGCAAAGGGAAAAAGAAAGAGAGAGAGAGAGACAAACCAAGAAACAGATTCTTAATTATAGAGGACAAACTGATGGTTACCAAACAGGCCAGGGTTGGGGGCAGGGGGGAAGGTGAAATAGGTGATGGGGATTAAGGAACGCAACTTGCTGTGACGAGCACCAGGTAACGGACGCAGTTGTTGAATCCCTATATTGTACCCGCAAAACTGATATACACTGTGGGTTGGCTAACTGGAATTAAAATAAAAACTTTAATAAAAAGGAAAAAAAGCCTCCATTTGGAAAAGAATGAGCCCCAGAGATCCCTTCTCCCTGCCTTAGGTCCAGAAGACCAGCAGCCAAGAAGAAAAGTGGCACTTTCCTCTGGAGAAAATCTGCATGGCTCCAGAGAAAAATTTCTGGATTCTAACTCTTACAGACTCCCCAGCAAAAAAAAAAGTGGAAAGTCTAGAAATCGCAGCCAGATTACTGCATGACCCATCTCCCCAGTTGAAAAGTCCTGCATGAGCCTACAGAGTCACACATCAACAGTTGGGTGCTCTGCTCTGAAACATGAACAGAAATCCAGGGTCAACACTTGTTTCAGAAAATCATCTAAGACAGAAGGCAGAGACCAACACGAAGAAGGAAAGTTGCTGGAGGAAATAAAATAATGCATGAGTTAACATCAGGAGAATTATAATCCATGTCCTCTGAGAGAAAAAATATAGTCATAGGTCCATGAAACATAACAGAATATCATTGTAAAAGGAAAAATAGAGAGGTGCCTGGCTGTCTTGTTCCGTAGAGCATGCAACTCTTGATCTCAGGTTTACGAGTTCAAGTCCCACGTCAGGTGTGGAGGTTACTTACAAATAAAATCTTTTTTTTTTTTTTGAAGGAAAAATAGAACAAGAATGGGCTTATAGAAATTAAAAAATAAGAAAGAAAGATAAAGTCCAGGAATTCTTACAGAAAGTGGAACAAAAAATAAAATTATGGATAATTAAAAATCTAAGAAAAATCGAGCACCTTGGGTGGCTCGGTCGGTTAAGTGTCTGCCTTCAGCTCAGGTCATGATCCCAGAGTCCTGGAATTGAGTCCCACATTGGGCTCCCTGCTCAGTGGGGACTCTGCTTCTCTCCCTCTGCCCCCCCGCCTCGTGTTCACACTCTCTCTCACACAAAAATAAATAAATAAAATCTTTAAAAAAAAAAAAAAAAACTAAGAAAATGTGAGGACCCATCTAGGAAAACTAACATCTTAATAGACTTTCAGAACATCTTAATAACAATCCTTTCCAGGACTTATTTCAAAGAAATAATAAAAAATTTTCCCCCCAAACTGAAAACCCAGGCTGGAAGGGCCCAGTAAGCACCCAACGCAATAAATAAAAAATCTCAAAGCAAAGCATAACAGAAGTCTGTTTAGATGCATGAAGTCTGAGCAGGTATTACACTTCCCAGTGAAAACATCACAGAAATGGTTAGATACAAGCGTGCAGAGCTCCGGGGAGAAGTCAAGGCTGGAGATGTAAATAGGGATCCATAGCTTACAAAGTATTTGAAGTCCCAACATCGGATAGAAAAACCTATGGAGAGTTGCATAGAAAAGGGGAGAGGGAGAAGGAGGAACAAAACGAGGTAGAAGAGACTAGGGCTCAGAGCACAGTGCTGCAGGGGAGGGAGGGGATGTCGAGCTAAACGTGACATCTCAAGGAACCAGAGAAGAAAGTACTTTGAACGAGGTCAACCTGTATGTGCTCCTTCTCTCCCAACCCCCAGAAGTACCTTGCTGAGTGGCCAGGCCTTCGGGAACACTAATGCCTGAACAGTCGTGTCACAGAGTTTGAGAAACCCCTCCTGGAACACGCAAACATTAACAAAGAGCTCCCCCTGCTGACCCTGTTCCTAAAGAAGCTTCTAGAGTCCCCTCCTGGAGGCAGGATTGACGGGCATTTAGCGAACCTCGTCCTCGTGCAACACTGCCTGGTCCGGTTTACCTACTCTGTTCATCTCGGGCAGCCTCCCGTCACTGTAGGATGTATTCATATCTGCTAAGTATCTGAGAGATTTTCTCCTACATCTTCCTGAGGAACCACTTACGGAGTCTATGTTTTATTAAATGAACTCTGTGCCTCTGTGTTTCAGTGGGGGGCACAATCCCAAATGGATGGATGGGACTAGATCAGCGGATTTTCGTTCCCCTGTTGCCTACTTCCAGGGACAAAGAACCTTGAATGGGAGTCAGAAACTGAAGCATGACTTAGCCCCAACCCCACAAACACTCCTGCTTTTCTACGTTGCGTGCATTGGAGTACCCGGTAATATTTTATTAGGGAAATTGACACCCTGCTAAAAGTTTGGAAACCACTCATTCTTACTAACTAATGGAAAACAATTCTATGTACAAATGTGAAACTGAGTCATCTTGTTCACTCTCCTCCATGGGTCTGCATGCAAGTAGTGATGCCTAGTGGCTAGCTGGGTATTCCCATCTCCTGAAAGACAGTAGGTTCTCATAAAGAGAGTACTGGCAATAAAGAACACTGCATTTCTGCAATGAAGTCAGCAGGAGTATTTGTCATAATGTTGTTGTGTGTATTGACTGACGGTACAAGTCACTAAAAGCCATTCTAGGAGGGACCAAAATAGCCCAGTACAAGTAAGCAGGTACCAAAGTTCTGCAAAGACTACACATACTCTGTAGAAATCTCTCCTGAATGTGATTCCTCTCAAATGAGCTTTTGGCAAAAGTTCAGCTCCCTGTAGATACGTGGTCAATTAAGGGAGTGTCCGCACCTTGACGATCAATTCTGCCAATGTATATAGAAACAGTCGACAGCCATGAGGGCCCAAACATCTCTCCCATAAAGCTTGCCTATAATAACTTTAGCCTGAAAAATTATGAGCTCATATTGCCAATTGCCCAAGTGGTAAAAAGAAAGAATCATAAGAACGATGAGACTTCAATGAAATGTTTTTATTTTCATTTTAGCAGTGGAGTTTGTGGTGGACCCTTCGAGATAGTCCAATCGCAATATGTAAACCTGGTTAATTATATGAATTGACCTGCTTGTTTATTTTATATGAACCAATTAAATGTTGGAGGATACCTGATGAAAACGAGTATATAACACAGGTGTGGCCCCTGCCCTCTTAGAGCTTACACTCAAGTGGGAAGATGGAAATCAGGCAAATCATCATCAAATAAATATGTAATTACAGGTTGTGAAAAATGCTTTGAAGGAACAGTCCAGGTAGAGAGAATGACAGAGCGACCTAATTTAAGCTGCAAAGAGGAAGCTCTTTCTGAGGAAGTGACATTTAAACTGAGATGTAAAAAGTAGTAATACTTCTCTAGCTGAAGAGTGGAGGATTAAGGGTATTTTAGGCAGAGCACAGCAAGTAGGAAGTCCCTGAGGCAAACAGCACATGGCTGGGAGTAAGTCCTAGTGGCTGGATATCAGTGAGCAAGATTGGTAAAAGAGGATTCGGAAGCATCAAAGCCAATCAAGCCAAATAAATTAGGACCTTACAGGGCATAGGAAAGATGTCTGCTTTTACCTAAGTGTTGTAAACAAAAAGTACTAGAGGGGTTTTTTTAAACAGCTTTGTTGAGGTATAAGTGACCTACAGTTTGATGAGTTTTAATAAATGTATGCAGTCGTGCAACCATCATTACAATCACCCAAAACACTTCTTTGGGCCCATTTTGCACCTATTTATTTCCACCCCAGCCTGGGGCAACCACTAATCCAATGCCTGTCTCCATGGTTTTGTTTTTTTCTAGAAATTTCATGTAAAAAGAATCATACACTCTGTAGACTTTTGTGTCTGGTTTGTTTCAACGAGCACAACATTTCTGAGGTTCATCAGTGTCACGGTGGGTATTGGTAGGTTGTCCTTTTTTAATATTGCTGAGCAGTATTCCAGGATGTGCAGAAAACACGTTTATCCATTCACCAGTTGATGGACATTTGGACTTTTACCAGCGGGTGTCTGTTCTGAATAAGGTCACTATGAACATTCATATACAAGTCTTCTTGTGGACATATGTTTTATTTCTTTTGGGCAGATTCCTAGAAGTGGAATTGTTAGGTTCTATGGTAAGTTCCCATGTAACTTTTCAAGAAGCTGCCAAACTGTTTTCCCAAGTGGCTGTATGATTCTACATTCTGACTGAAAATGCAGGAGGCTCCCAGTTTCTCTACATCCTTATCAACACTTGCTGTTGTCTGACTTTTTTATCTTAGTCATTCTTTTTTTATTATTATTATTAACTTGTAATGTATTATTTGTTTCAGGGGTACAGGTATCTTAGTCATTCTAGTGGGTGCGGAGTCGTATCTCTTTGTGGTTTTAATTTGCATTTCCCTGGCAAATAACAGTGTTGAACATCTTTTCTTTTCTGTGTTCATTTTTCCTGTGTATATATTGTTTAGTGAAGTATTTATGCAAATATTTTGCCCATTTTTTAAATGGGGCTGTTTGTCTTATTATTGAGTTGTAAGAGCTCTTTATATATTCTGAATATAAGTTTATCAGATATATGATTATAAGTATACCCTCCCAGTCTGTGGCTTTTCTTTTCATTCCCTTACTATATAGGAATTCAAATAAATGGCGATAACAGTATGCAAGTTATGAAGCTATTGTTCCAATACAGGCAAAAAATGTTAGTCTTAATGGGGACGGTGAAGGCAGAGGAGAATTGACAGATTTCAGATATATTTGGAAGATAGAATCCAGATAGATTAGACATTTGATATGAAGGAAACAATATCAAAGATACTTGTGATTTTTTGGTATAAAAATAGATTGGATAGGGGCGCCTGGGTGGCACAGCGGTTAAAGCATCTGCCTTTGGCTCAGGGCGTGATCCCAGCGTTCTGGGATCGAGCCCCACATCAGGCTCCTCTGCTATGAGCCTGCTTCTTCCTCTCCCACTCCCCCTGCTTGTGTTCCCTCTCTCGCTGGCTGTCTCTATCTCTGTCAAATAAATAAATAAAATCTTAAAAAAAAATAGATTGGATAGAAGCACTATTTTCTGATATGGGGGAGATGGGACCCAAGTCCAATTTGAGAATGGGAGCATCATGAGTTCAGTGTGATAAGATGGGGCGTGTGGTTTAGAGATGTTTGTGAGACATCCAAATGGAGCTCTCCAGTGACCAATTAGAAATGAAAATGGGGATTTAGAGCTCAGAGACAATGAAAAATATGAATAATAATTTTATAGAATAGATTCTTAGAAATAAGACTGTTGGTCCAATAGGCAAAATGATAGATACTACGATTAAAAGAACAAAATTCAACTGAGAAAATGTTAAAGATCTTATTGGCTTTATTCAATGATTCACGAATCAGGCAGCATCCAATCTAGCAGAAAGGAGCTCTGAAGAGCTGTACCAAATGAAAGACTTTTATAGGCAGAAGGGAGCGAACAGGGAAGTTATACTAGACGAAAAAGCTTGTTGGTCATTGCAAGGTCACTTTCCTTTAAGGAATGGCAGGGGTCTATCAGACGGATTACCTAACTTATGCCCATCAGGTGATTCCTGACTGACTGGTTTAAGATTCCATTTCTGGGAGAGTAGAAACTGTAATTAAGTTAAGTCTTGGTTTAGTGACGTGCGCTTAGCATTCCTGACTCCATTTTGACCTGTTGTCTTGTTTTTAACACTATCAAAAGCTGTTCTGTGTCCTTTCTCCTTCACACCCTTGCAAATCTAAATAGTATCAATCTCTCTCTCTCTTTTTTTTAATTATAAGGAAAATACATAGCAAAATGAAGCTGAAGGTGGTGGGGGTGGAAGATCTGGAAAAACTTACATCACCAAACACACTGGCCAAACATGGCTTCCTGCTGTGGAGGAAAGTGATTTGTCCTTTATTCCACCTGCTTTTCCTGATTCAAAGAAATCTGCTCCTGGGCACCTGGGTGGCTCAGTCAGTTAAGTGTCTGCCTTCAGCTCAGGTCATGATCCAGGGTCCTGGAATCGAGTCCCACATTGGGCTCCCTGCTCGTTAGGGAGCCTGCTTCTCCCTCTCCCCCTTCCACCCTTTCCCCCTACTCATGCTCTCTCTCTCTCAAACAAACAAAAATCTTTAAAAAAAATTTTTTTTAAGTTAACTTTCAAAGAAACCTGCTCCTAGCAGGGCTGGGCCCAGGGAGTGCCATTTTCCTATCTGTTCTCTTCCTGGGAGTTTGGAACAGGTTGTATAGTTCTCAGGCTTCCAAGATCTAGAAGTCAGTATAGAGAAGGGAAGGATGTTGCAGCCCTTCTTCCAGCTTCACGTCAGTCCCAGCCCTTAGTCTTTGTTGATGCCAAAGAGCTGAGCCCCCCTGGAATTGGGGCAACGTAGGCAGTGGAACACTGAGCAATGAGGCTGCGTCGATGAGGACGTGAGCGGCATCGTACCTGGTAGACACCGGCCAGAAGGTAGCTGGCACTCGGGGCATCTCCCGTATCTCCCCCTGGACTCACAATACAGTTGGAGAGATGCAGAGGAATTTGCAGGAAGAGGTCAGTTGGAGCCCATCATTCACCTGTTCCCAGTGTGTCAGTACCCAAAACTTTTCTGCTTACGTAAGAAAACGTTACACAGCCTGCCAGCTTCAGAAGACTATCCAGACCGCGGCATGGCCCTCACCTCTACCAGTACCAATCTGTTTTTCAAATGGCCCTTTATATAATTTCCCTCTCTTGTATTTCAATGTATAAATAAATGTGAAAAAACACATCTTATTTTGATTTCACATCTACCTGATTCTTGGTTGAGCAACTGGGATATTGTGATTTATGAGAAATATATATTTGGTCATTCAGATTACCAAAATATATTTCTCATATATATTTAGTCTTTGAACACAGTTCCTGGCTCACAGTCCCCAAAACCCTTGGAATTTCCTAAGCAATAAGAACAGTGGGAACATCTTTTGTCATCATATTTGGTCTCCTGTACCCAGTTGCTACAGAGCCATAAAAGTGAAAGGGGTGTCTTGTTATTCATAACTTTCCACCACAACTGGGTTTGTGTTAATGATGTTAAATGATAAAATTGGGATTTTCAGTTCTATTCCTTGACCTCCAGAGAGCGGGCGGGGGGAGATGTTGAATCAATGGTGCCTAGGTAATGAAGCCTTCATTAAAACTCAAAAGGAAGGGGTTTGGAAAGCTTCCGGATTGGTGAACACATGGAGATTTGGGGGGAATGGTACGTTCTAAGAGGGTATAGAAGTTCCATGCCCGTATACCTCTTCCCTCAGGCTATTCCTGAGTTATACCCTTTTATAATAAAGGAGTAATCTAGCGAGTGAAATGTTTCTCTGAGTTCTGTGAGCCACTCTAGCAAGTTAATCAAACCCCAGGTAGGCGTCCCGGAAACCTCTCATTTATGACCAGCGGGTCAGAACCCCCACAAGTAACAACCTAGGACTTGTCACTCACATCTGAGGTGGGAGCAGTCTGGTGGGACTGAGCCCTTAACCTGTGTGATCTGGTGCTGTCTCCGAGTAGATAGTGTCAGCATTGAGTTGAACTGTAGGACGCCCACCTGATGTTGGAGAATTGCTTGGCGGTGGTGTGGGAAACCCTCTCTCCACACACATTGGAACTGGTCCCACACTTTGGAATTAGATGCAGAACTTTTAGCCATTTTTTAAGTAAAAGGGCCATTTGGATTTCTTCCTTTGTGATTCGACAATTGCTACTATGTGTTTGCTTGTTTTTAATTAATGACTGTAGGAGCTCTTTCTGTTATGGAAACATTAACCCACTGTCTATGATGCATGTTGCACATTTTCTCCCAGTCTGCCTCTTATGTTTTATTTTGCTTATGGCAACTTCCATCGTGAAAACACTTGCAATTTGATAAGGGCACTTCTGTTTATCTATTTCTCTGTGGCTTCTAAGTTGGGTGCCTTGCTTGTGTCTTCCCCTCCCCAAATTCCTAAGGCAATCTTTGTTTTATCTTAACACATTATAGCATATTTCCTTATGCTTAAGCCTCCAAACAATCGGAATTTATTTTATGGCATGCTATGAGATAAGAACAAACTTTTTTTTCTAAATAACAACGGATTTTCTCAATAGCATTTATTAAATATTCCAACCTTGCTCTTTGTTTTGAAATGCCACCTGACTACACTAAATTCCCATAAATACACACACAGTTGTAACTGGATTCTCTAAAGAAGATCTAGTTTACAGTAAGACATTATGGTAACTCCTGATAATAAAATCAAGGTATGAGCATAGACGAGCGCTTATCTCCTTAGCAAGGGGTCATCCGCCCAGCTCAGAGAGAGAGATGATGTCAAGCCGTTACAGAAAAGCTGCTTTAAAAGGAAGGTGTAGAATACATCACATTACATTTTACTTCCGACTGAATTAAATTTATCTATTGACCCAGATTTTCAGGATGCTATTAAAGTCCAGGTTCCACATTAGCTTCAGCAGCTCTGGGGATTCTATGAAGCTGAACAGCGAAGATCAGAATAGATTGCTGACCACAGAGGCAAAGGCCAAGGAAAGATCCATACACACTGCAAGAGACCGCATGCTTGGAAAAGGTGATGAATAAGATGGCGGTCGGTAATGGAAGAGCAGTGCCTAATTCTCTCTGGCTTGTCCTGTAAACTATTTACCTGAGAGACCCCAACTTGGAATTCGTCCAGGAGAAGACTTACTGGCCAGCATTTTAGATTTAACAACTAGTGAGCTCAAGGTCTATCATCTGTGGGGAATGGAGAATTGGCCTTTAAAGAATGGAATAGACCAAACTTGAAGTCCAACCAGATGGGACCACTCTAATGGGGTTAAAATGCAAACAAGTGCTACGAATTAAAGCCACTACTCCACAAGTCTTGAGTATCCTGGAAGCAGGAGATTCCCACCAGACACTTTGTTTATTTGGGGCCATGCTCTCTTGATGTGGTTTTGGAATATAGCTGAGGTTAGGTGGGGAGAGGTCTGGAGCTGACGATCAAGAAAGAACTCCAAACGATTTTGGTGCAAAATGGTGGTTTTATTAAAGCATAGGGACAGGACTTGAGGGCAGAAAGAGCCGCTTGGGGGGGGGGGGAGCAGATCTTGAAGGGTGGCTGATTATATACCAGGGAGTTGGGGGAGGTCAGGAAAAGGGAGGTTTCAAAAGGATTTTCATACGTTAGAGAAGACCGGCAGGATACTGGAGGCCTGGCTATTATCAAGCTAAGGTGGTTTTTGCCTCTGGCAAGGCATTAACATGAAGATAGTTGGGAGCTTCCTGGAAGGAATGTCACACACGTCCCATCCAGGAGTGGGGGGTGAGGGAAGGTTGCGGGGTGTCAGCTTATGCTTTGTCTTCAGCCCGCCTTCTGCTCCCTCATCACTGTGAGGGTGTTCTCGGTCAGAAAAGGTTTAGGGTTGGTTTCCTTAATTGTTCCTAAGAAAATAAGAATGAAGATTTTGAGTCGAATCAGTTTTTCCAGTGTTTTTATTCAAAAGCAGAGCAATTTACTAAATCCTTTCCACTCAAAATCCATGATATCAAAATAGCTCCTGTAAGTATATCATCTCCCTTCTACAGATGAGGAAAAATGGGGCTCAGGGTGCCTGGCTGTCTCAGTCAGAAGAGACCGCCACTCTTGATCTCCAGGCTGTGAGTTCAAGCCCCACACTGGGCAGAGAGCTTATATAAGAAAGAAAAAGAAAAAGAAGGGGAAGGGGAGGGGATGGGATGGGAGGGATAGGGAAGGAAGGAAGGAAGGAAGGAAGGAAGGAAGGAAGGAAGGAAGGAAGGAAGGAAGGAAACTGAGGCTCAAAGAAGTTAAATAACAAAATTAGCGTATGGCATGACCCTGATTGAAATCTAGGTTCCACTGCTTCCACACCAGCTACAGTAAGGAATGGACGGAAGGGCCAGGGTAACAGATGTTCACAAGGTGGGTTGTCATCCTTGTGCGGCAAAGAAACTATTAAAACACTGATTTTAGTGGTGCCTGGCTGGATCGGTCAGTGCAGCGTACAAATCTTGATCTCGGGGTTGTGAGTTCAAGCCCCTGCACTGGGTGTAGAGATTACCTAAAAATAAAATCTTTTTAAAAAATGGATTTTATCTAACTTCCTCTACAGAGAAGTGAGAGGAAGAAGCAGTGCTTGTTTTCAATAAACCCAGGCACATGAATCCCCCTACAACTGCAGTGCTTAATGTAAGAAGTTGATACTTAGTAATTTAGATGACTTTTGATTTATTGTTGTCATTCTTGTTCTTGGGCAACAAAAGGCAGGCTCACTAAACCAGCCAAAGTTGCCAATGATTTTGTCAACTTTACTGGGGCGCCTGGGTGGCGCAGTCGTTAAGCGTCTGTCTTCGGCTCAGGACATGATCCCGGCGTTCTGGGATTGAGCCCCACATCAGGCTTCTCTGCTAGGAGCCTGCTTCTTCCACTCCCACTCCCCCTGCTTGTGTTCCCTCTCTCACTGGCTGTCTCTCTCTCTCTCTCTCTCAAATAAATAAATAAAATCTTTAAAAAAAATTAATGTTTACTATATAATGTTGGCACAGACCACATTAAATTCATTTTAAGCATGTTTTCTTATTTAATGCTATTAAAGGTAGGTGACATCTATAGTACAATCTGTAACTTGGTTTTGAGACCATACACGCAACAATTATGAGGAGTAGGCTTTAACCAAATTTGCAGAATAGACCAGGTCAGTCTATGTGGGTCAGAGTTCTGCTCTGTATATGCCAGGGCATATACTCAGGACATCGGACAAAAACTGAAAGTCATATTAGGTGGAAGAAGAAGTACTTTGCTGAATGGGACAATTTTTAAAAGACAGAATGAAATCCAGGACTGTCTAACTATTAACTTGCAAATAAAAATGCTAAGAGGAGGGAGGAAATAAAGCAAAATTCCAAGGCAGGTCGGCTTCCATAAAGTGGTGGGACCAGCAGCCCAGATTCCAGGCACCTGTGTTCTCAAGGCTGCCAGTAAATCCCACTGGGCAAAGGTAAATCCCTCTACCATCAGGAAAATGTCCCTTTGCCCTGAAGAATAGCTCAAATTCACCCAAGAGGAAGAGGTTTAGATTCATGGTCCTAAACTGAGACAGTTGCAAGTGATTTCATTAACCCTCATTAATCCAAACCAGCCAAGTATTTGGTTCAGAATATCAAATCACATTCATCACCTACTCTAAGTAGAAGTCTGTTTCTCGTCTAGAAAATGTGTTCGTGGCACACCTGGGTGGCTCCGTTGGTTAAGCGTCTGCCTTCGGCTCAGTTCGTGATCCTGGGATCCTGGGATGGAGTGCCGTGTCCGGCTCCCTGCTCAGCGGGGAGTCTGCTTCTCCCTCTCCCACTCCCTCTACCCCTCCCCCCTGCTCATGCTCACTCTCTCTCATCTCTCTCAAAAATAAATAGATGAAAATTTAAAAAAAAAAAAGTGTTAGCTTGAATGATATCTTGAACCCATCTTGCTCGAGAACTTATATGACTGTCTAAGTGTAGGATTGTAGGAAGAAGTGACACAGTAACCGTTTCTGAGCAGGTGGGGGTAGCCTTTCCCAGGATGATTGTTCACCATGAACTGAGAAACAGGAACAGGTAGATGAATGTAAGAACAGCATCTAAAACAAAGGCGGTAACACTTTGTACTTCCCCATCCACATCCAGAATCTATTCTGTTCTAGGAAACACATCCTCACAATGACACTGATAACGTGGAATGTAGTCAGGAGAGGGTGATCAGAATGGTGAGGCATGAGGATACCCTGTGCTGTGAAGAACGTCAGAAGGCTGGGGGGTTAGGGAATATTTGGAGCTCCTGGTGGGATGGATCCTCCCACAGGCTTACCATCAGAAACGACCTAGGAGTCCAAACCAGAGAAAGAAGTTGTACATGGACGGATTGCCCAGCCCCTCCTAAGATCACCGGGACCAAGGTCAGTCTGCCTCACATCTCTATTTACCTTAGCGACTCATGAGAGTCCAAGTTTCCAGAGATCATCACCAGACTCTTCTCCCCATACAACGCTGTACTACCTGACTGGCCCAATCTTCCTGAAGCACCCAAACTTTTCTACTACATCCAATGGAATTCACAGATGTCATTGGCAAAAATCCCCTTCTTTCTAATACTTCTCTGAGCGTTCCCTACTCTGTGTGCTTCTCAGTAGCTCCTGAGGGTACACTGCTAATCCTGGGTCCTTCTCAAGTGTGTGAGATTTTTTTCCACATTCAACATACCACGATGCCTGGGTTTGGTTCCCCTCCCTGCTTCCACAAAAATTCAACTCTTTAAAGAACATGCCATTAGAATCTAGACTCTACTACCTCTATGTTTCACAACCATCCGTCAACTTCCCATTGCTTACCCTCATTCCTGGAGGCTTTAAAAGTCCTAGTTTTCTATGTCCCTCATTAGCACAATTGCTGTCACCATTCTTGGTGACTTCATAGCCAAGTATGAACCACCCAAGAACTTGGCCTCTCAGGTCCTTGACCTCTTCATCTTCCTGTCTCTGAAACCTTGCTCTAGTCCTCCCATTCTCAGGTCACCACTTTCCCAGATCTCCAGATTTCCTGCTCCCAAGGAAGCCTTCAGCCTCCCCAGAAATCCACTGGAGTCAATACTCCAGCACTTTCACTATCCAGCTTCACCCTCCTTCTTACCCGTTTCTCTAGCCTGTACTCTTACAGTGCATCCCTGACCGCACCATCAACTGCCCTGCCCCTCTGTTTACTTTTGTTAGTTGGAAGCAAAACTTGGTTCTGGTGAAAATTCAGCCTCTACCTACCCAACACCTGCACCCAGACAGCCGAAAGTAGTTCGATTAACTAACACACAGTGGTGCTGACTGGTTCTAATTTTAAAATCATGGTCACAGGTCTCAACACGGTTCTTAGGACTGTGGAGCAATCTCACTTCGTACCCTAGTAAATTCACTTTCCCTGTCACCCAAATGTCTATTTCATACTTCTTTCTCTTCAGCTTTCTCCAAAGCCCATTTTTCCAGCCCCTCTTGGCTGTGTCTTTCCTCCCTTGAATGCGGTTCGGTTCTGAGCTCTCTTCTCTCTGTACCCACACTCTCCCCAAAACTTATCCAGGCCACGGATTTAATTACCAACTGTACAGTGAGCATCAAGATTTATTTTTCCTTGAGGCCCCAGATTGGGACATCCAACCAACGGCTCCCTTGAATGTCCAATAGGCACCTCAAATTTACCGTAGTCAAAATCTCTGATTCCCACACCAAAACTCTGCCTCTCCTCCAATAATTTCCATCTCATTTTCTGAGTTGCTCAGGCCAAAAAAGTATGAGTTATCCTTGGTTCCTTCCTTTCACTCACTCCCTCCATCCAATCTGCCAACAGGATCTGGGTACTTCATAACTTAGGAATGGAAACTGACTCTTTAATACCGTCACAGCTGCCACGTAAATCCAAGCCCCCACCCTTCATTTCTCATCTGGACAAAAGCAATAGTCTCCCTGCTTCCACCCTGGCCCTCTGAATTCCATTCTCCCATTGGCTGCCATAAAACTTACAATTCCCTACTTGAAGAACTTCAATGGCTTCTGCACGCGCTTAGAATCTGAGTCTAGACTCCATGTAAGGTTTTTCATGCTCTAGTGACCAACGCAATGTGCTGACCTCATTTCCTGCCTCCCCCCTTGCTCTCTCACCTGGCTCCAGCCTCACCTCACCGCTCTTCTTCAGTAACCTAAACATGTGTATGGGAGGAGAGAAAATCACTTTTCCTTCTACTTTCTAGGGGTAGTGCCTGGGGTCCCACGAACTGACAAAGGACAGATTGACAAGAGAAAATATTTATTATGTATACATACGAAAGCCTTTATAGAAAGGGGGGAAATGGGTAGAACTAGGGGCTATATACTATTTTAATAAAGAACAATGAACTGAACCGTGGAGAAGTGACAAGACAAAGAAAATGGCTTAGGTTTCAAGGGCTGGCAAATTGCAGGAAGTTAAATATATGATAGAAGCAAATGGAAGATAAGGGTTATTTTAGTAAGATTTCTTATGCAGACTCAATCTCACACAGCCTCTGGCAATAAGAGTGTTTCTAGTGATTGGAGTCTTCTTCTTTCTGGTTTGGAATGGGGAGGGGACACTTTCACAATGAGAAACATATACCCTGTCTTAGACACAAAGGGGGAGGATAGACAGCTTTTCTTGCATCTGCTGTTTCTCAATTGCCTTCAGCTCAAAATAATCCTTATGCCAAAGTAGTACATTTCAGGGCGGCGTAATCTCATTTCCTTCACATGCCAAGCTTTCCCTTCTCCTCACTATTGGACTTACTGTTCTCACCCATTGGAACGTTCCCCAAGTTTTGCTTGTCATGATTTTTTACATCATTAAATCTCCCCTGAAATGTCACCTCCGTCGAGGTCGTTTCTTTCTTTCTTTCTTTCTTTCTTTCTTTCTTTCTTTCTTTCTTTCTTTCTTTCTTTCTTTCTTTTTTTTAAAGATTTTATTTATTTATTCGACAGAGACAGAGACAGCCAGCGAGAGAGGGAACACAAGCAGGGGGAGTGGGAGAAGAAGAAGCAGGCTCATAGCAGAGGAGCCTGATGCGGGGCTCGATCCCATAACGCCGGGGTCACGCCCTGAGCCGAAGGCAGACGCCTAACCGCTGTGCCACCCAGGCGCCCCTGTCGAGGTCATTTCTGATCACTACATCTGAAATACCACCATTGCCCTTATCCTGATTTATTATCTGAAATTATCATGTGGATCTAGTTACTTTTTTGTTAAGTCACCCACTAGAATGTAGTCTCCATGATGGCAGTATTTGTGTCCTGTGAACCACTGTCACCATGCCTGAACCAGGCCTGATACATAGTTTTTCTGTTCAAAAAGTATATGTTGTTTAGACAAAATGGATCATTATCAGGCAGAGACCATGTAGGCACCTTTTTATTAGGAAAAAGTTACTTTCCCTTCTAGAAAAATTATCATCACCGAATCAAGCACATGCTGAGCATTTTGACTATCTGGGAAAATTTTGCTTAAGGGCACATGATTTCTGCAGGGACAATTGTTGAAAATTTTGGCTGCCCGGCATATTTTCCCTCTTCCTGGCAACTCAATTGTTTTAGGGAAAGGATGCTCCCCGTTGTGTATAACCTTGATGGGACTGTAAATTAAGTTTCCCTTGTCACTCTACCCTACCACACTGTCCTCTGTCCTTCTCTCCTGACCTCTCTCTCTCCCAATCTCTCTCTCTCTCACCAAGCTAAGAGGTGGATTTATGACACAAATCAGAATAATGAGATTTTTTTCCTCCAGGACGTTGTATATGGAGACTTGAAAGGGTTGCAAATGTGTTTGGAGGACGTTTATTGCAGCAACATGGAGACAACAGATGTTCCGAAGCCTGATTCTCTAGCTTTGCATCGTGTCTACAGACAATACAGAATCCCTCCCCCTCAGGGAATTGCCTTCTGTCTTACGTTAGTCAACTTTATTTCTGTTGCTTAGAACCAAAGAACAGCATCACAAAATTGCCTGAATTTCTCTATAGCAGGATATGGTTTAAAAAGACATTCTCCTTGGGGCACCTGGCTGGCTCAGTCGGTAGAGCACCTGACTCTTGATCTCAGGGTGGGCAGTTCAAGTTCCACATTGAGTGTAGAGATTGCTTTAAAAAAAAAAAAAAAAAAAAAAAGACGTTCTCCTTGGGGTGCTTGGCTCAGTGGGTGAAGCATCTGACTCTTGATTTCAGGGTAGAGAGTTGAAGCCCCATGTTGAGCGTAGAGATCACTTAAAAAAAAAATTCTCCTCCCAGGTTCCAAGTATAACTTGTTCTTACATTAATACTTGGACTTCCGGATCTCTTTTTCAGAATCTCTATTTTTTTTTTAGTGTCCAGACTGTTCAGAATTTAAATACATTTAAGTGGGTCCTTAGCCATGCTGGTTTGTCCTTTATATTTAGTTTCATTTAATTATAATAAATGCCATCGAATTCTCATTAAAAATGAATTTTAAAATGTAAAGGCAATTTGCACAATATTTCTGGAAGTAAGTACCCCTAGAATAATACCATATATTTCCATAAGTTTGTTTTTGTAAATATACATGTAAGTGCATAGATGAAGACCCAAAGCTACATGCAAACTAAGAATAGTAATTATGTAGAAGGAACCATCTTGGGAGTCAAAGATGACTCTAGTTTATCATGTAAACACAATTTTAAGGAGAAGAAGTTTTAAGCATGTTCAGGGGCACAAAGTTTGTTTTCAAACTCTTAAATATATGCAAGTACAAATACAAAAGCTTCACAGGATGATGATAAAATGGAAAGATATGTGCTATATTATGATGATAGGATGACCAACCATAGTGGTTTATCCAGGAAGACAGTCACCCTACATGACAGTGCCCCTGGTAAATAACTGTGTTGTAGCCTAATTTTGACAGAATAACTGCTGATATATGCAGTAAATAAAGTTTTGGGGGCTCAGGTATTCATACAATGCTAGACATTGACACTACACTCCACCTATATAACATTCACTCATTTAACAAATATTCATTGATCACCTGCTGTGTACTAGTGATGATAGTTGGAAGAAAGGCAGGCAAGGACAAGGGTCCCTTGCCCTAAGAGGAAACCACCCTCAAGGATTTTACATCACCCTGGAAGGAGCCTTCCACCCTTTCCCATATGGTAGATAGATCACCTGATTGGGTACCAGGCACATGGAAGGCTAATCAGATTAAAACAGCCCCTGCCAATAAGTCCATAAAAACCACTAGACTTAGAAACTCCAGTGGCAACCCTCTTGGGCCTCCTCCCCGCTTGGGAGCTTTGTTCTATGGCTCAGTAAACTTTACTATCGCTCAATAAACCTTGCATAGCTGCCCACCACT
Source organism: Ursus americanus (assembly GCF_024610735.1). NCBI lineage: Eukaryota > Metazoa > Chordata > Mammalia > Carnivora > Ursidae > Ursus > Ursus americanus. The sequence continues at coordinate 94,422,877 of NC_142128.1, read as the reverse complement.
CTTCATCTGGTCTGCCTCTTCATTCTTCCAAGTGGTGTGACCAAGAACCATGGGCCCTGGGGCACCTGGGTGGCTCAGTTATTAAGCGTCGGGCTTTGGCTCAGGGCGTGATCCCGGAGTCCTGGGATCGAGCCCCGCATCAGGCTCCTCCACTGAGAGCCTGCTTCTTCCTCTCCCACTCCCCCTGCTTGTGTTCCCTCTCTCGCTGGCTGTCTCTCTCTCTGTCAAATAAATAAATAAAATCTTAACAAAAAAAAAGAAAAAAAAAAAGAACTATGGGCCCTAAAGGAGGAGAAATCCTGTAACACCAGCATTGTGGTGTTTCCTTAAGATCCCATGATAAGCGAGGCACAATTCTTGCCCTCAAGAACCTTGGCATACTAAAAGAAGACACACAAGTAAAGAGGTCATTAGAATACAGTATTAAGGGAAGGAGAAGTAGAAGTCGTCTGAGTCGATAGGTGGAGCACCTGACCCAGCCTTAAGCGGGCAGGGCAGTTTTTCTAGAGCGAGTACAAAGGATAAAGCAAAACTTCTAAGTGGTGGGGAGCATTACATCATTGTATGACTGGGAGTGTTTCTTTCTCAAAGGCATGTAAGATAATGATGCATCTTAACTCGGTGGCATCTCAGATTCAATTAAGTGCAGTGTTTTTAAGAGGACCAATCTGGTTGCTCTCCTGAGCAAAGCCAGTAAAGGCAGGGCGCAGGTGGGATCAAGAAGAGACAGAAGCAGAGAGGTGAGTTGCGATGTTACTGCAGAGGATGAGGGCAACTAGGATCACAGTCACAGCACAGTCAAGGCAAAAGACGGTCTGATTCTGGATGATTTTGAAAGCAGTTGATGATGGACCATAAGATGTGCAGTATGAAAATAAGAGAAAAATAAAGGGTGATGACAATAAGTTGGACCAGGATAACTGGAAAAATGGAATTTCCATTTCCTAAGCAGTCACGTGCGTGGCCACAACTTTGCCACTAACACAATGAATGACTTTAGACATGCGGGGGCTCTTCCCTGAGCCTCAATCCTCTCATTTGTACGGTGAAAGATTGAAACCAGATCGGAGGTCCTCATACTGTGTTGGTATGTGCGCCTTGGCAGACCACTCAGGAGCGACGGGGCAAGGCAGGCAAATTAAATTGTGAGCTGTGTATATTAGGAGTCTATTTAAAGTCTTATTGCAAAACAGGACTCCACTTTTCAAATTAAAAAAAAAAATCTACCCTCACTGACGTGGACTGAATGTTTTTGTCCTCTCCCCCCACTTCCAAAATTCATATGTTGACACTCTCATCTCCAAAGTGATGTTATTTGGAGATGGAGCCTTTGGGAGGCAGTTGGGTCGGTCATTAGGTCACAAAAAAGGGCCATCCGCAAACCAGGAAGAGGGTCCTCCCCAGATCACTGCCCAGCACTTTGGACTCGCCAGCCTCCAGAACTGTGAGAAATAAATGTTTATTGCCTACACCACCCCAAGGTCATCTGTTACAGCAGCCTGAGCTGACGGAAACGAACATTTTACCTGGATGACCTGTGAGATCGCTTCCACCCCAGCTCTGAAGTTCTAGCAACAAGTTCAACTGTTGATTTGTACCAGGAGCATCGGCCCAACTCTAACAGTGAGCAGCACGTTCAGGCGGGCTGTGTTGACACCTGTCGCACCCGTATCAGCGCTGTAACGGTCACCCTACCTAACAAAACTCTGGTGTGCGCTTGGTGGCAGAGAATCTGGATCCGGTGGGATTGCTGAGACGTTAGCTGAGACATTGCTGAGACAGGGTAGCACTGGATTCTTTTCAGAGGATTTCAATACTGACTTCTCCTTGGAACAGTTTGAAGTTTCAGCAGCGGGTTTCCTTTTGAAGTCTCGCTCAGAGTTCAGTCCCCCTCATTCCCGACGCGAGCCTCCTGGAAGTAATGGAAAATTTCTGAGTTATCAGGGTGACTCACCTTAGGTGAGCGAGAGCAAAGTGAAACAGGAAATAATTATGATAATAAAGGCCAGGGACACACCCATAGGTGATAAGACTATGTTTGGAAACCAGCCAGGGTCTTTCCGGAACATTAATTTCTCCTACAGCATCTACGTCACTTTCAGGTTCGTCCGGTATTTTAACCCAGTGTTTGACTTCCGCGTGGTCGTACTTAGGATGTGACTCAAGAATTTGAGTCCTCTGCTGTGTTCATGCAGTTTTCCATGAAAGAAAGTGGGATGAGCAAAGCTGAAATAACGCAACTCAGGAGCTTAAAGCACTGCAGCGTCGGACAACGTGAAACTCACCTGAAAATACCTTGCTCGAACAAACACGCAGAAGCGGGATTGCCGGATCATAGGGTAGTCCTATTTTCAATTTTTGGAAGACCCTCCACACTTTTCCACATTGGCTGCACATTTTGTGTTCCCTCCAGTAGCGCACAGGCTTCCAGTGTCTCCACAGGCTTGCCAACGCTGGTCTTGGGAGGTTTTCTGATAATAGCCATCCTAACAGGTGTGAGATGATACTTCGCGGTCCTTTTTTTATTGTGGTTTTGTTTTGATTTGCATTTCTCTGATGAGAGGTGATGTTGAGCACTTTTTCATACACTTCCTCATATCTTGAAGAGCTACTCTCACCCTTGTGTTCACTGCAGCACTATTTACAATTGCCAAACTAAAACCAGCTTCAGTGGCCATCCGGGTAAGTAGGCTTTTTTTTTTAAGATTATTTATCGGGGAGCCTGAGTGGCTCAGTCAGTTAAGCATCCGCCTTTGGCTCAGGTCATGATCTCAGGTCCTGGGATCAAGCCCCAGGGTCGGGCTCCCTGCTCCGTGGGGAGCCTGCTTCTCCCTCTCCCTCTGCCCCTCCCCTCTGCTCATGCTCGCTCTCTCTCTCACTGTCTCTCTCTCTCTCTCTCAAATAACTAAATAAAATCTTTAAAAAAAAAGATTTATTTATTTTGAGAGAGGGGGAGGGGCAGCGGGAGAGAGGATCTTAAGCAGACTCAGTGCTGACTGCAAAGCCCGAAGCGGGGCCGATCTAACGACCCTAATCTCAGGACCCTCACTGAATTCGCGACCTGAGTTGAAACCAAGCGTCCTTGGTCACTCGACCGACTGCACCACCGAGGCGCCCCAATCAGTGGATTTTAAAATGTGGTACATACATACAATAAAATCCTATTCAGCCTTAGAAAGGAAGGGAATCCTACAATATGCAGCGACATGAATGAACTTTGAGGACATTATGCTCAGTGAAATAAGCCAGCCACAGGAGGACAAATACTGCATGATTTCACTTCTAAGAGGGAATTTCAAATAGTCAAACTCATGGAAGCAAATAATAGAATGGTGGTTGTCAGGACGAGGGGGAGGGAGAAATGACAAGTTGCTAGTCAACAGGTATAGAATCTCAATTATGCGGGATGAATAGGTTCTAAAGATCTGCTACATAAAGTTATGCCGTTAGCCAACAATACTGCATTGTACACTAAAAATCTGTGAAGAGGAGAGCATGTGTTATGCGGTTTTACCACTATATTTAAATATATATAACATAGTATTTTATATATTAAAATGTATTTATATTATATTAAGTAATATATTACATATATTATATGTAACATAATACATATTATTATATATATATAATAGAAATATATAAAACTTGCTTGACATTGGCACATTCTTTGCATGACATAGTGGTCAAAAGTATTTATTATCCAAGGATCTTGGGCAAGTTATTTAATTTAGATTCTGTGCCTCCATTTCTTTACCTGTAAAATGGGGCAGTAATAGCACCTACTTCAGAAGGATGCAATGAGGAATAAATACTCATGTGCTTGGAATAGTGAAAGGCATGAGATAAAGAGTACCCATGTGCATTAGCTTCTATTCTTGCTGTGTTCATCCTGAGGAGTCATCAATAAGATAAAGAAACATCTCAAAAAAAGAAAGAAAAAAAAAAAAAACTTCTCCCAAGAGCCTATGGGTAAAATCCCCTTCTTGTTTCCTCTGAAGCACTAGGCACCAAGATGCTTCCACTGATTAGGATATTAAAACCACCGATTATTAAAACTTTATTAAAATAACTGATACAAGATATTTACCTAATGACACATCCATACAAATGCATGGCCTACTGTTGTGTTGAGCCTTCTGTTAAGTTCCTCAGGGCCATAGGGCAGGTGCACAGGTAAAGTAGGCTGAGATGCCAGAATGAGCCAGGTAAGGTGATGAAATGAGCAAGGAGAGAAGCATTCTGGGAAATCTTAGCACTCGAACAAAGGGACAGTAGAAGGGAGGAGGTACTGAACTTGTTCTCCCTCTCTCAGCTTACCCCTGGATCGCAGAGAATGGGAAAGGAGTTGGTTATAAGATATCTTGAGCTGCTTTTCTCTCAGCCTGAGAGAGTGATGCTGCTTTTCCGAGTGATTGTTTTTAAACATAAAAATTTAAACTCTCCTGCTTAAAACCTTCCATGCCTTCCCATTTCACACAAGGCCATCAATCAATATTTTGGAATGGGTGTGTGGAGAGGAGAGTTTGACATGATGAAGATAGGGGTTCCCTAGAGGTAGACGGGTTTATAGGAACACCACTTTCAAGGAGAAGTTACAACCTGGGATTTTCTCATTGTTTCCTCTCAAAACCCCTGCATTTTCTCTCCCTGCCCATTAACCATCCCCAGACCTACTGGGTCCCCTCAGGACAATGCGAGTCAGAACCTCTGCTGAGAGCATCCCAGGCCCCTTTTCCACCTCAAGAAGCCAGTGAAAACCTGTGTTCCAAGTCAGAGCACCTTGCACACAACAGAGCTCACCAGGACCAGGACAGGACAGAGACCACTCTTGACTGTGCGAGCACGAAGGACACAGCAGAGCCCAGCCTTAGAAGCCATGTTCACACACCCACAGGTCAGGGTTGCAGTCTTGACTTAACCACTTCCAAGCTGTTAATAAATCTTTCTGGACCTCAGTTTCTCATCTGTAAAAGTATGTTTCTACACCTGGCACATAGTAACAGCTCGATAAATGTTGGCTACTGTTAGTATTAAAACCTCTATTCTAGAAGCTAGAAGTAAACCTCAGCTCTCCCATACAGGAGAGTGAGCACAAGTTTCCTATGATGCTATCAGCCATGATGAAATTCTAGATACAAATTAGATACAAATATAACAATAACCATAATTCCCTTCTGTTCTAGTTTCTGACTGTGTCACAATGTATTTCCCCCTGAGCCCCAAGAACCCGAGGATAAAGTGAGGATGGGGTTTCGGCTGTTTCTACCAGCCCTATGCCTCACCCACCCCACCCCCACCCTACATCCTTTCTCCCACACTCGGGGAACTTCCTACCTTGTCTAAGCCCTTCGCTCTCTCCTGAAATCTTCAGGGGAGGCTGATATCTCCCACCCTGTGCCCCACCCCCTGAGCCTGTCCTGCTGCTTCCCAGTCACTACAAATGGCCTCAATCCTTTTTTTTTTTTTTTTTAAGATTTTAATTCATTCAGTTTTGAGAGAGAGAGAGCACAAGTAGGGGGAGCGGCAGTCAGAGGGAGAGGGAGAAGCAGGCTCACCACTGAGCAGAGCCCACCGGGGGCTCGATCCCAAGACCCTGGGATCATGACCTGAGCCGAAGGCAGACGCTTAACTGCCTGAGGCCACAAAGGGCCTCAATCTTTAGATTCCCATCCATACCCTGCACCCCTCACCGCCATCACCGCTTCACGGGAGCCTGGCAGCGAGCCAGCAGCCCTACCCAAGGAGGTCCCTTTCCTTCCCTTCTGTCCCCGTCCTGTCATCAGTCGTCTTCATTGCTGCTGCTGCCTCCATTTGTCAGGCAGAAGCTAAGCCTTTCCTCAGAGTTATTCTCAGGAGTTTTAGCAGACCAGCTCCAGAGAAACCACTTTTTTCCCTCTTCCTGAGGTCCCAGGAAACCCACAAGCCACTGAGGCCCCTCAAGCAAAATGGATGACTTCATTCCATTCTCTCCAAGTGCCTGGTGGACAAAAGCAGAGACACCACCCGTCTTGGGCTTTCCAAGGCAGTCCCAATTTTATACAATTTCCTTTTGATGAAAGCAATAATATATAGCTAAATGTAACTTACTTTTTGCAGACTTTATATACATAAATTCAAAATTAAAGAAAAACGTCTTTGCCGAATTGTCTATCTTGATTTTGGGTCCCCTATCTAGAACAAACCATGTTGGTTTCTGAGTGTGGGACATGAGTGAGGACAGGGGAAGAAGGAAACAAAGATAAAATATGAAAGATAATTGTCTACAAGAGAGTATATCAATCTTCACATAAACACTGATTGAGAAACTACTTGATCCAAGAACATGCTAAGTGATGGGAGGGAACATTACGCCTTTGAGTAAAATAGGCTCCCTGGCACTGGGAAGCCCATAAAACAGTAGAGAAGACAGGTTACACGAATATCTTAATGTAAAGCAGGCCACAGGAAGCACTACAATTACAGGGCCGATTATTGTGAGTGATTAGAAAGGAAAGTTCCAATTCATGCTCCACGCCACCACCAAATGAACTTTTTAGGATGGATTTCATCATGTCACGCCCTGACTTAAAAAAATCCTCGATGACACCAGAACCTTCACAGAAAAGACCAGACAGACTTGGCTTACAGGGCACTTGACTCATCCACAAATGCTTCCTCCAGCCGTCAGGCATTTCACCCCCAGGTTCTCAGCTCCTTACACACAGGCCCCTTCTTCTAAGCCTCTTGCCTGTGTGCTTTTGTTTTGCTTACTGTCCCCCTTTCTTCTCCTCACTCCACTCCCAGCACCTCCACTCTGCCCAGCTTGGCCTAAATCCAAATCATCTCTTGAGTCTCAGTGAAGACCTCAATCAGGAAGCTTTCCTTGGTCTTCTCAAACAGGGTATGTGCCCCACCCCCCCCGGTGCACTCCCATGCAACCCTCCACGATACTCCACTGTGTCCACTCATGACACTCTTACACTACCCTTTTCACAGACACGCAGTTAATGATGTATTCTTATTCATCTCTGTGCCCGAAGTATCTCACATTGCCTGGAACATATTTGTTCGGTTTGTCAAACGGAATGAGTGAGAAAATTCTTCCCTTTGAAATTCTTCATTTACCAAGCTTCAGCTCTCATCAGCCTAACATTTCTAAAAGATAAGCTGCACAACTTACCATCTAAGGCTTGAAATGTACCAGACTCAGCATCCAGACCTCATCTCTGTGCTTGAGACTCAGGGACCACGCAACACAGAGTTGCACGGAGCAACTCTATAGCTATTCAATCATGCTAGGCATCACAGTGTTGACTAAATTGGCCATCGACCAAAATAGATTCCCCCCCCAACACCCTCATCCCCATATTGCTCCCCTGTTTCTTCCCCTCCCATACCTGTAGCCTCTCTGCATCCCTTATTCGTAGAACGTTATTTCAATTCCTTAGCCATAATGAAGGACTGGTTCTGGTCTAAGACCGCAGCAGCCTAGTTGTGGGCGTTAGCCATTTCGGCAGCTGAGGTACCTAAATGTGGGTGGGCAAGGTTAAGCTCTTCCTCATTCCCCAGAGCGCTTCCAGGCCTTCCCTGTCCTTGAACTATGGCTCTGCTCTTGAGAGCTATTCTAACTCTGCTTACTTTGCATGCTCACAGTCTTGGACTACTTGGTAAATGGGCCTCATCTTGGAAGTCTTCAACATCCATGTGGATAACCTTGTAACACTGGAGTGTGCTAGTGTCTTGATAACTCAGTGGTGGTGATTTCCACTTCATTCAGCTACCCATTCTTGTGATCATACCTGGATACGGTTACCATCTGGAATTGTTCCGTTGATTTAAGGAACTAAAATAACTCATCCTCTGACTGTTGACGCCCATCTTTCAAGCACCATTATTTCTGATCCCAGAGGACAGTTGGCTACTTCTTCAACCTTTCATTTCTCTCAGTCAGCCTTTTCCTGACCTTTTCTTCCTTCTGAACCCAGGGTACTCATGTGGTTGATCACATGCACAGTTCTTTCATGAACGCCATCATTTCCAAGGCGCACCTATCTTCACGTTCTAGATCAAGACTATGATTATCCTCTCATCTCCTACATTGGCACAATAAGCAAAATTGGATAGAATGATACACGTTATCTATATGGAACCACTAAAATTTATTGATGTTCAGCCTCAGCTGGCCTTTTATGATAGCTCTTATTTCCCCTTAGATATTTCAAATTTAGCCAGTTTTATCAATTCTCCTCTCCTCTCACTTCTACTAATCGATCTTTATCAAATTCTAACCAATTGGCACATCTACTATCTTACCTAGATTTACCCTAATTCTCACCAACTTCCCTCCAGCTTCAGAGGATAAGATATCCTTCTCTCCTGTGTTCCCTCCTGGCTCATGAAGCACACTGCCCCTTCAATCAACTACCCTCCTCCCATATTACTAACCTCTCCATCGCAACTAGTTCCTTGCTAGGGGACGAGGGGTACACAGCAAGCTTCTTCTGTAAAGGACCAGGTAGTAAATATTGTAGGCTTTGCAGGCCGTACAGTCTCTGTCACAACTACTTCACTCTGCTGTCGTAGCATTAAAGCAGCCTTAGTCAATACAAAATGAATAAGCATGGCCGTATCCCAATAAAACCATATTTATGGGCAATGAAATTCGAATTTCTTATTTCACATGCAATAAAGTACTACTCTTTTTGGATTTTTTTCAACCATTTAAAAATGTAAAAAACCATTCTGAGCTCATAAGTGATTAAAAAAACAAGCAAACAATACAGGCCTTAGCCTGTACCAGTTGTTCTCAGAGTATGGGCCCAACAGCATCAGCACCACTTGGGAACTTGTTAAAAATACAAGTTTTCCTGCCCCGCCCCAGACCTTCTAATTCAGAAACTGTGGGCGTGCAACCCGCAATCTGTGTTCTAACAAGCCTTCCAGGTAATTCGGATACCCAAGTTTGAGAACTACTGGCCTACGAACAAAGCTCCCCTTGTTTTAGAAACAAGTTCTCCTTTCAAAAAACAAAAGCGTACTGACCTTGCACCTCAAATTCTTTCCTTCTCTTTCCTCCAAAACTTCCAAGTGACCTGTCAGCCCCTTGCTGTCCCCATTTTCTCACCACATGTTTATAAAATGAGAGTAAGAATACCACTGAGGAGTTGTAAGAACTATACAAGGTGATTGGTATGGGGACATTGCACACTTCCATGGTGGGGAAGGAGGGGAGGATTTCAACTCTACATCCCACGAAAGAGACACGTGGAAGAAATATTGTCTTCGTTCCTACACTCACTCCTTCATGTAGAAGAAGAGAATGAACTGATGGGTGAGTCTGGGAGAAGGAACGGAGCCTGTCCTGCTCACGTGGCCAGCTGGACCTCTGTAGTTCCTTTCCTCAAAGTCAAGGGAGAAACTTCCACAGGGAAACCCAGCTGTAGAGAGCAAAGCTCAGTTTTTGGAAGGTGCCCTGTAGGAATCAGAATTAGACACACCTTCTGCAAATGGATGGAGCCCGGGGCAGGGTCCACAGGAACACTGCTGAGCCCTGTTTCTTTAGCTCCTGATGACCACTCTTTTTTTGGTCTCTGAGTTATCAAGATCTGTTAATTCCCTAATAAATATCCCCTCAGATTCAGTGAAATCTTTTTTTTTAACTTTATAAATTTTATTTTATTTATTTATTTGTCAGAGAGGGAGAGCACAAGCAGGGGGAGCAGCAGGCAGAGGGAGAAGCAGGCTCCCCACTGAGCAGGGAGCCTGATGTGGGACTCAATCCCAGCACCCTGGGATCATGACCTGAGTCAAAGGCAGATGCTTAACTGACTGAGCCCCCCAGGCTTCCCAGATTCAGTGAAATCTATCAGACAATCTCTTTGATTAAAACTTAAACACACACAGGGGCGCCTGGGTGGCACAGCGGTTAAGCGTCTGCTTTCGGCTCAGGGCGTGATCCCGGCGTTATGGGATCGAGCCCCACATCAGGCTCCTCCACTATGAGCCTGCTTCTTCCTCTCCCACTCCCCCTGCTTGTGTTCCCTCTCTCGCTGGCTGTCTCTATCTCTGTCGAATAAATAAATAAAATCTTTAAAAAAAAAAAAAACTTAAACACACACACAAAAATAAATAAATAAACACTCTCTCTCTCAAATAAATAAATAAAATCTTTTTTAAAAGAATTTAAAAAATAGATTATAGAGAGAACTTCTATATATCAACGAGAGGCAGGAAATCCAATAGAAGACTGGGCAAAGAATTAGAATAGGCAAATTACAGAAAGAAGACTACGAATGCCTAACAAATCCATAAAAACATGCTTGAACTTTCTAGAAATCAAATAAATAAATAAAGCTTTTCAACAGTCACTAGTGAACTGTCACCCGTGGGGTCCTATACTCGCCCAAGGCCGCCAGGACAGCTCTCCTAACCCCCATCCGCTAACAATATCACGAGGTCAAAGTGCCGTTGGGTGTGTTGTTCTAAAGTACACGTGCTGAATTTCCATTTCTCCTGTCCGCCGCAGCCGAAAACCGCAGTATTTAATGCAGATGACAACCATGCCTCCAACTTTGCTTTTGGGAAAAAGACTAAAAACACAAGAATGAGCAAAAAAATATGCCAAGTGTGAGCCACATGAGAAGTGCTGGCGGAATGTCAGAGAAAGCGGGAGGGTCAGAGAAGTCCTCACAGATGGGTGAGGTCACATTGTTATAGGTGGACAAGGAAGGAAATTCCAAATGAGGGAACGGCCTGAGGAAAGCGAAGAAAGTCTTGAACATGTGGAGTGGAGAAGACTTGAGGGTTGGCCCAGAGGCAGGCCTGACAGCCGGGCACCCTTGGGATCTGAATAGGCCACTCTGAGCCCCTTTGGGACCGAGGTTTTTTAAATTGACCCTTTGTCTTCAACAATTCTAATAGAGTGCTTTGCACATAGCAGCAGATTGTTAAATATTTGTTACATGAAAAGCCAATGTGTGAAATTACATTTATTCATGCTTAGCTGAGTCAGGTAACCCCACAAACTGTGAGGCGTGCCAGCAGATGGGGCAGGCAGGCAGTCAAACTGGGAAATTTTGGAATGAGCTATCGTTTCTTGCCTGATGAGCTCATCAGATGAGTCAGAAACTATTTTCCCAATGTTCCTGAATAGTCAGATGGCAAATGCAAACCTTATTTGCCTCCACCAATTTTTTAAAAGAAAAACACAGTTATCACAAAAATCAAGCATGTTCATTTTAGAGAACTTGGAACACATCCAAAAAGACATAATAAAGAGAACTGAACTCTGTAATCTCATTAACTAATGATGTAATATATAGGAAGAATATTTTCTCATGTCATTAAAGATTCTTTGAAAGTATTTTTTTTATTTTGGGGTCTTTTTTTAAGATTTTATTTATTTATTTGAGAAAGAGAGAGGGAGCACAAGCAGGGGAAGGGGCAGAGGGAGAAGAAGAGGAAGAAGCAGACTCTCCGCTGAGCAGGGAGCCCGATGCGGAACTCAATCCCAGGACCCTCGATCCCAGCACCCCAGGATCATGACCTGAGCTGAAGTCAGTTGCTTAACCGACTGAGCCTCCCAGGTGCCCAGAAGTATGGGTTTTTTGATGCAATGTTCTGTTAATGCATACACCAAACTATTTGCAAATTTTAACCATTCCTTTATTATTGAACACAGTTTCTGAATATTCACAGTACTCTTGTAAATGTATCTTTAAATATATCTGTCATGATTTCCACACTCAAGAGTCCTAAAAATTGTCTTACAAACCCTAACAAAGCATAAAAGAGATCCAGAAAACAGAATTCTATGTTCATAGAAATCTATAGGTTCTTCTTTTTTTTTTCTTTAAGATTTACTTATTATTTATCTTAGAGAGAGAGTGCAGCCCATGAGTGGGGGTGGGGACAGAGGGAGAAAATCTTCAAACAGACTCTCCACTGAGAGCAGAGCCCCATGAGGGGCTTGATCCCACAACTCATGAGATCATGATCTGACCTGAAACCAAGAGTCGGATGCCTAACTGACTGAGCCACCCAGGTGCCCCTATAGGTTCTTCTAAAAATAACACAAACCTATCATACATTTTCCGTCAAAATTCCAGCATGATTTTGAGAGGAATGTGACAAACTGATTGTAAAAAATGCAAAGAATAACTAAGACACAAGTAGCTAAGGCAGTTTTGAAAAAGAAGAGCAAAGAGGGAAGACTTCTCTTACCAGATATTAAGACATATCACAAAGCCAGAGCAATGAAAATAATTTAATACTGGCCCAGGAACAGACAGATCAATGGAATAAAATAGGGATCCAGAAACACACCCACGTGTTCTTGAAAACTTCATATACAATAGAGGTGGCATCTCCAACAATGAAGAAAAGATAGATTATTCAGGAATTGATGCTGGGAGTGCTGTCTTGCTCCATGGAGAAAAAGCCAGTTGGAGTCCTACCTCATACCCCATAGAAATGTCAACTGTAATAGGTTAGATACTTTAATCTGAAATGGAAACCAATAAAGAGATGGAAAGTGTAGAAGAATATCTCTGTGACCTTGAATTGGAGGAGTTAGTAAGGAAAGTCTCAAAATCACAAATCATCAGTGAAGAAATGTGTAGATTTCAGTATAGAAAAATTGGGTTTCTTTTCAAAGAAGGACACCATAGACAAAGTTAACAGACAAGTGACAGCCTAGAAGAATATATTTCCCACCTCCAAAAGGCAAGGAATTCATATGTAGAATATAGAGAGAGGGGCACCTGGGTGGTTCAGTCGGTTAAGCATCCAACTCTTGGTTTCGGCTCAAGTCATGATCTCGCAGTTGTGGTATCAAGCCCCACATTGGGTTCTGTGCTCAGTGCAGTCTGTTTCAGATACTCTCTCCTCCTCCCTCTCATTCACTCTCTCTCTCAAATAAATAAATAAAATCTTTTTAAAAAGAATTTAAAAAATAGATTATAGAGAGAATTTCTATATATCAACGAGAGGCAGGAAATCCAATAGAAAACTGGGCAAAGAATTAGAATAGGCAAATTACAGAAAGAAGACTACGAATGCCTAACAAATCCATAAAAACATGCTTGAACTTTCTAGAAATCAAATAATGCAATTAAAATAACAATGAGATCCCACATTATAAAAATTTTAAGGTTTGATATCAAGAATTAGTAAGAATATGGAGGCCCCTGGGTGGTGCAGTCAGTTAAGCATCTGACCCTTGGTTTTGGCTCAGGTCTTGATCTCAGGGTGGTGAGATCAAGCCCCGCTGTCGGGTTCCGTGCTCAGTGCGGAGTCTGCTAAAGCTTTTCTCTCTCTCTCTCCCTCTGCCCCTCCCTGTGCTTGCTCTCTCTCTTTCTCTAAAATAAATAAATCTTAAAAAAAAAAAAAAAGAGTCGGTAAGAATATGAAGGAAGGGTTCCCTCAAAGGCTATTGGTCAGCAATGGTAAACCGATGCAACCAGTCATTAGGCAACTCAATATGTCCCAGCCATCACACTCCTGGGAATATACTCCAGAGAAACTTGCACACAGGTGTCCTTACTGGAATCTGCTTGAGGGCGTGCATCTCAGCGTTGTTTGCAGTGGCAGGGAGCTGCAAGCAACCTGAGGGCTGGTGGGCAAGGATACAACTCTATCAGGGGTAATCAATGCATTCAGTGGGAAACTAAGCAGCCCCCAGAATTAATGCAAGAGATATACATTCAGCTATGTGCTTAGCTCTTAAGACGTAGCGTCAAGTGGGAAAAGTGTGAGAAAACAGAATAAAATCGATAGCACGGAACCAGCGTAAATTTAAAACGCTCTAAATAATGGATGAATAGTGGATGCCTGCGAGGGATATAGAAGAAATGAAAATGGGGGTCAGGAAGAAAGAGAAAAAAGAGGGCCTTGTGCTGACCTAGGATGACAGAGCCTAATCAATGCTAGTTTTCAGTTGCTTAGGGAAAAAACAAACAAAAGAAACACGGAACTCTGAGAGTAATCAAACAAGAGGGTCACGAGACTGGTGGCTCTAATGCCTTGGTCGCCTACATAAGCAAACCGAAGCCTAAGCCAGAGTCAATCCTGCAAATGCCTCAAGGTCAAGAAGAACAACCAATCACAAACAGCCAACTAGGCTTTCCCAAATACTGCATCCCTTAAGTGACAGCCAATGAAATAACTTCCTTACTTTGCTTCTCCATGAAAACCCCGCCCCTAGTTCCTGCCAGTAGAGTGCTCCTAACTGCTTCTAGTTTGGCACTGCCCGATTCAAATCAATGTTTGCTCAAATAAACAAACTCTTAAAATTTGAATACACTTCAGTTTATCTTTGTTATTGTTGACAGGAAGTAAGATTCATCAGTGGGCATGAATAAGGAGCGGGCAGCACTGAGGTTCTCATGAGGACAGGGCTGGCCATTTGTCCAGGGGGCCACAATTAGGGGTGTATTTGAACCCATTGCCCTCTGGGATGAGCCACTTTTCAGCCACCATGTTTTCACACTTGTCCCCATTAAACTTGGTAAAGCCCCACTTCTTGAAGATGTGGATCTTCTGGAGGCCAGGGAATTTGAACTTGGCCCTATATATGACCTCAGGGACATGCTCCCTTTCCTGCAGCTTGGCACAGATGAACATGCTGACTTGCCCAATGTGGACACTGCCCACTGTGCCCTGGGGCTTTCCAAAGGCACCTTACATACCTGTCTGGAGCCTAGACTGGGGATAGCATGAGGTCAGACATGAATGTCCCCTGGAAAGGTCTGTCTCCAAGGTCCCTTAGGGCAACCCCTACAAGCAACAGGCTTCATATACTACCAAGGAAGCTACTGTTTGCAGCCATGGCACACCAGGGCCCATGGGGAAAGAGCACAGTGGGCTTCACTGGCTGCAGACTCTGTTTACCTTTCAACAGACTATGCTCAGTTTCTTTCTCTCACACCCCCACATCCAATCCATTAGTAAATTCCTTATCTTCCAAATATATGCAGAATTCAATCATTTCTCATCCTTTCTATCAATACCACTGTGGGCTTGGTCACCATCCCCTCTTCCCTGATTTTGACACCAGTCTCGTCACCAGTCTCTTTTGCTTTTATGTCTTCCTGCCTTTGGTCTGCTTTCAACACAGCAACCAGAAGGAGCCTATTAAACAGAAGTCAGATTACATCAATTTATGCTTTAGATCCTCTGGTTCCTGTTTCCACTCAGAATGAAAGCAAAGCCCTAATGACCCACAAGCTTCTTGAGCTTACCCCCTTGCTTCTCTGGTCTTACGGGCTCATCTCTCCCCTCGGCCACTCTCTCACGCCACACTGGCCTCTTGCTAACCTAGCAGATACCAAGTACACCCTTCATTCACGGCCTTTGCAGGTGTTTATTCTTCTTCCAAGAATGCTCTTTCCCTAGAGTTCCAAACAGCTTGTTCCCTCACTCTTTCAGATCTTCATTCAGAAGTCTCAGTGAGACCTCTGACCACACTGTTTAAATCTGCAACCCCTCGGACACAAGATCTGAACAAAGTGGGCAAAAGATTTCAGCAGACGACTTGCCAAAGAAGATACACAGTTGGCAAATAAGCACAAGAAAAGATGCTCAACATCATATGTCATTAAGAAAATGCAAATTACAACAACGAGATACCACTACACATGTAATAATAATAATAATAACCGACGACACCAAATGCTGATGAGGATGTGAAGCAAAAGGAACTCTCATTCACTGCTGGCGGGAATGCAAAATGGTCCAGCCAGGAGCACCGGGGCAGCGGCCCACGCCTGTAGCCCCAGCTACTTTGGAGGCTGAGGCAGGAGGATCACTTGAGCCCAGGAATTCTGGGCTGCAGTGCACTATGCCAGTTGGGGGCCTGCACGAAGCTGGGCAGCAACATAGTGACCTCCCTGGAGTGGGGGAACCGACAAGTTGCCTAAGGAAGGGTGAATCAGCCCAGGTCAGAAATACAGCAGGTCACGGGACACCTGGGTGCCTCAATCAGTTAAGTGTCTGCCTTTGGCTCAGATCATGATCTCAGGGTCCTGGCATCGAGTCCCGCATCGGGCTCCTTGCTCAGCAGGGATCTGCTTCTCCCTCCACCTCTGCCCCTCCCCCTGCTCATGTGATCTCTTTCTCTCTCTCTCTTTCTGACAGGTAAATAAATAAAATCTGTTTTTAAAAATGCAGCAGGTCAAAACACCTGTGCTTATTAAAATGGTACAGGCACTGTGGAAGGTAGTTTGACAGTTTCCTGCAAAACTAAACATAGGCTTACAATACCAGCAATTGCACTCAGTTATTTACTCAAATGTGCTGGAAACTTTTGTCTACACAAAAACCTGCACGCGGATATTTATAGCAGCTTTATTCACAATTGCCAAAAATTGGAAGCAGCCGAGATAGTCCGCAGTAAGTGAATGGGTAAGGAAACCTTACTAATGATATAGACTTGACCCCAAAAATAACTCATTTTAAGATGATCCTCATACTTAAAAGCTTTTTCAACTCTTTCAGAAGAAAATCTTCTAAATAGTATATTAGAGAAGCCTCAGAGGTCTGTTTCGTAGACTGTCAACTTTTATCACAGTACCCTTATGGCAAAGTATGTCTTAAGTAAATAAAATTTACTGTTTACCTCAAGACATCTCTAATTTGATTAATAGTACCTTGCAATTAAAAAATAAGCAATGTAGGGGCGCCTGGGTGGCACAGCGGTTAAGCGTCTGGCTTCGGCTCAGGGCGTGATCCCGGCGTTATGGGATCGAGCCCCACATCAGGCTCCTCCGCTATGAGCCTGCTTCTTCCTCTCCCACTCCCCCTGCTTGTGTTCCCTCTCTCGCTGGCTGTCTCTATCTCTGTCGAATAAATAAATAAAATCTTTAAAAAAAATAAGCAATGTAAAAAGAAAAATGGTCACATATTCAAGCAAGGTGCTAAGGGAAGAAAAGAAGGACATGAAAATATTATCCCAAAGAAATTTAATTTTATCAACTAAACAAGCAAAAGTCAATTTTGATTGGTTCATTGTCCATCAGTACTTACAAGTAAGTGAAAAGGAAAATTATGTGAAGCATTTTGTTTTAAATCATATTTTACTCTTTTTTTTTTTAGAGAGAGAGAACGGGTGTGAGCTCACACAAGCTGGGCAAGGGGCCGAGGGAGAGGGAGTGAGAGATTCCTAAGCAGGTTCCATGCCTAGCACAGAGCCTGACACGGGGCTTGAACTCACAACCCTGAGATCATGACCTGAGCCCAAATCAAGAGTCAGATCCTTAACCAATTGAACTACCCAGGCCCCCCTTATATCATATTTTAAAAGCAATGTTGAAAGTGAACATTTTAAGCTTGATTTTTAAGTATCAACATAATTAATAGTTAGATTTTACTGTAAAGAAGGCTTTTTCTCTTTTGATATTTAAAAATTTTACTGAGGGGTACCTGGCTGGCTTAGTCAGTGGAGCATGCTACTCTTGATCTCAGAGTTGTAAGTTTGAGCCCCATGTTGGGTGTAGAGGTTACTTAAAAATGAAATCTTGGGGCGCCTGGGTGGCACAGCGGTTAAGCGTCTGGCTTCGGCTCAGGGCGTGATCCCGGCGTTATGGGATCGAGCCCCACATCAGGCTCCTCCGCTATGAGCCTGCTTCTTCCTCTCCCACTCCCCCTGCTTGTGTTCCCTCTCTCGCTGGCTGTCTCTATCTCTGTCGAATAAATAAATAAAATCTTAAAAAAAAACAAAAAACAAAAAACGAAATCTTGAGGTGCCTGGGTGGCTCAGTCAGTTAAGTGTTGGACTCTTGCTTTCCACTCGGGTCATGATCTCAGGATTATGAAACTGAGCCCATCAGGCTCTGTGCTGGGCGTGGACTCTGCTTAAGAGTCTCTCTCTCTCTCCCTGTCCCTGTGCCTCTCCCCCATCGCTAACACACCTGTACACTCAGTCTCAAAAAAAAACATAAAAAGTTAAAAAATTAAAAATAAAAATTTTGCTGAGACTTAAATCATCTCTGCTGTTAACAGCTTTTCTCCCATCTCCCTACAATGGGGGGTGGGGGGAAACCCATATAGACAAGTCTGTGAGGCAATGATTATTCAGAAGCCAAACCTTCTTTTACAAAGTTTCCAGGCCCATTGCTTCAGCCCAGCAGGGATAGAAAACTTGTGTGTAGCTATTTCCCATATCCCTTTGGGAGTTCATTACATAAACAGATAATGACACATCCCCCAGACAATACTTGACTAAATGTTAGGTTTTTTTTTTTCTTACTTGCAAATTCTTTCCTAAGGAAAACACAATTCTTTTTGTCTGACATAAATCAGAATGACATAAAATCAAGTCTGTTTGCTGATTGTGTAAAATCTGAATGTAGGTTCCTATTTTCTACATGTTTCCTCATGCCTCTTCAAGTTAATGTTTGGCAGACAAATTTATTTGCCCAGTGTGATTAGAAAGGGAGTAAGCTTGGGGCGCCTGGGTGGCTCAGTCATTGGGTGTCTGCCTTTGGCTCCGGTCATGATCCCAGGGTCCTGGGATCGAGCCCCGCATCAGGCTCCCTGCTCAGCGGAAAGCCTGCTTCTCCCTCTCCCACTCCCCCTGCTGTGTTCCCTCTCTCACTGTCTCTCTCTTTGTCAAATAAATAAATAAAATCTTAAAAAAAAAGGGAGTAAGCTTGCAAGTGACACAAATACACACACAAAAAGTAAAATTTTTAAATGTATTCACAGACATGATGAAAGGAGGAATTCCGTTCATATCTGCATGTCATCTAGAGAAGAAAAAGCATCCGTATAAGAATAGTTTACACTCAATGGTGACAGGTCACCTCAAGAAATAATTTAGTCCCACCAAATACTCTGATCAGCACCTATGCTTCTAACTCTTTAGAGTTTCATTCTTTTCTGACATTTAGACGGCATTCCTTTTTCTTTTTCTATAATTGGTCATTCTTTCTCTTTTTGGGGGAGGCGGGGGAACAGAGAGGGAGAGAGAGAATCCCAAGTAGGCTCCATGCCCAGCACAGAGCCCAAGGCAGGGCTTGATCTCACAACCCTGAGATCATGACCTGAGCTGAAATCACGAGTCAGACACTTCACCGACTGAGTCACCCAGGCGCCCCAATTCTTTCAACTTTAATATTTCAGGAAAGAGATCCATGTGATGTTATCAAAGGGAAGTGAACCACATTCGGGTCCTTAGCCTGCTCACATTGAACCAGAGTGACCCATGTTCCATTCCTGACGAGATTTCTCATATCCAAGCACAGCAGCACCATGTTCCACTAAATGCTATGGACAATCTATCAGGCATTCTACCATCCGGAATCTTTTTTAAAGATTTATTTATTTATTTATTTATTTATTTATTTATTTATTTATTTATTTGAGGGAGAGCAGGGGAAGGGCAGAGGGAGGGAGAGAATCACAAGCAGACTCCCTGCTGAGCATAGAGCCATCTCGGGGCTCAATCCCAAAGTGGGACTCCATCCCAGGACCCTGAGATCATGAACCTGAGCCAAAATCAAGAGTCAGCCGCTTAACTGACTGAGGAACTCACACGCCCTTGGGATCTTTTCTGTATTTTCCTTAACAACTACAACTACAACACCCCCAACCACTGTCATCCCAGTTAGACACAACAAGCACCATTCTAACCATCTCAGGGTGCCATTTCTATATACAAGCAGCCCACGGGGAGCAGCACATAATAACCTCCTCCTCTTCTCACCTCCCACTCCCTCTGCTAAGGGATGGAACACCAAAGAAAGTGAACAAGTGGGTAAGCCAATTTAAGAAATTGTGGGTGAAGTTGGAAATCTGTTTGAAGATGCAAAAGCTTCCAAACTGTCAGACCCCAAAACCATGGAAACCCTCGGTTCTTACTTGAAATGCCATGGTGCCTAGAATCTGAACGAGCCAGCTGGCACTTAACCATATTGTTAACTGATACTGTTAGTTTTCTTTACACAAGAATCTTCACGCTGTCTCAGTCTTTAAAAAAGAGGAAGACCTTTGCAAAATAATTTCGTGTCATGAAGATTTGTTTGTAAATTATATTTTTATAGACAAATCATAATTGAAATACACCACTGGGTCTCAACATCTAAAGGAATCTTGCAACACATTTCATCAATGGCTATTATTTAATTAGGTCTACTTGGTTCTGTGTATTCTGATGTCTGAAAAGATCTTGATTTTTGTTCACTTGTTTATCATCTATTTCCCACAACAGAATGAAAGCTCTGTAACTTCAGGGACATTTTTTATCTTTTTCTCTGCTTTATCTGCTGCACCTAGAACATACTGGAGCTCAGTAAATATTTGCTGAATGAATTAAAATGCGCCAAAAATGGCTTGTTTTTTTTAAGTTTATTTATTTAAGCAGTCTCCACACCTAACATGGGGCTCAAACTCACAACCCCCAGATCGAGAGTTGTATACTCTTCCAAGCCAGCCAGGCGCCCCACAAAAGGTTTTTCTCCTTCTAGAAAGCTACCTGAGTGTCTCTTGACTGGCTATCAAGTCCTAAACTGTTTCACCTGAGTCACTATATCCTTGCTTTATGAAGTCTGAACAACAGGTCACTAACAAACAGCCTCAAAGATATTCCCATGACTACAGCTTGCTTATGTCATCAAGGTTATCCCTCAGGGTACTCACATTATTCCCTTGATGGAAATCTAAGACATGCACAAGAGGTGAGTTTAGACCAGCCAATAGCTCTTGGAAACCTTTACAAGTTTCTTAATTATAATGTTAAAACCAGGAACCAACAATTACTCCAACATGGTTTAGGCTACCCCCACTCCAAACTATGAACATCAGCAGATGCACAGGGGAAGTGCTGAGCTAAGCTTGGCATTCTTGAAAGCAGAGCCAAACAGGGATTTTCCATAGGTACAGTCAGCCCAGAAGTGGAATTAGGCAATTTTAACCCATCCAGGTCACCCTATCTCTGTGCCTGCATAGAGACTCACAGAAGCAGGACCAGCTCCGGCAGACAGTGCTTAATAGAACAGTTGGTTCTTATGTATCTAACCTGTTCATATATGCCAATGCTCCCTCTTGCCATCAGTGCTTCTCCTGGTACCAACCTTACCCAGATTTCTGGGTGCTTCCTCTCCTCTCAGAGACTATCTGATGTTATTTTGACCTGATTTTACTCAAATGGAAATGGTAAAAAAAAAAAAAAAAAAAAAGTGTTTTGCAAACTTGGCTGACCAAAAGAATACCTGCAATATTTATTTTAAAATGTAGCTTCTGGGGTGCCTGGATGGCTCAGTCAGTTAAGCGTCTGCCTTCAGCTGAGGTCATGACCCCGGAGTCCCAGGATCGAGCCTCACATCGGGCTCCCTGCTTAGCGGGGAATCTGCTTCTCCCTCTGCCTCTCACCCTGCTCACGTGCTCTCTCTCTCTCTGTCTCAAATAAATAAAATCTTTTTAAAAAATTAAAAAATAAAGATAAAAAAATTAAATTAAAAAATAAGATAAAATGCAGCTTCCAAGGATTGACCAGAATAATCACAGCTGTGTAAATCAGCGTCCTAAACCTCCTGGAAAGCACACAGCAACTAGGAAAGCAAAAGTGAAACAGAGAAACAAATACAGAATGAGTATACACCAAGGTTCACAGCAGCATTATTCACAATAGCCAAAGGTGGAAACAACCCAAACGCCCACTGAAAGAATGAATCGATGAACAGAATGTGTCATGTATGTAGAATGGAATATTATTCAGCCTTAAAAAGCAATGTAATTCTGGGTGGCACAGCGGTTAAGCATCTGCCTTCGGCTCAGGGCATGATCCCGGCGTTACGGATTCGAGCCCCACGTCAGGCTCCTCCACTATGAGCCTGCTTCTTCCTCTCCCACTCCCCCTGCTTGTGTTCCCTCTCTCGCTGGCTGTCTCTATCTCTGTCAAATAAATAAATAAATAAATAAATAAATAAATAAATAAATAAATCTTTAAAAAAAAGAAAAAAGCAATGTAATTCTGATACATGCTACGACGCGGATGCTTGAAGACACTGTGCTAAGTGAAGCAAGCCAGACAGGAGAGGACAACCATTGTATGATTCTACTTACGTGATGTACCTCAAGTAGTCAAATTCATGAAGACGGAAAGCAGAACAGTGATTATCATGGGCTTGGGGGCAGAGTGGGACTGTTCAAAGAGTCGCAAAAATAATCCAAATCTTTGAGAGCATATGTTCCTATAGTGACAGAGAATGAGAGAGCCTTTGGGTTATAAGTCCTCAAATGCTACCCTGACCTGCCTCTCTTGCTGTGCAATAATCTGCAAAAAAGTGGTTTATGAAAATCTAACTCATTCATTGTTAGGCAGTAAAAACAGGATCTAGCAGGGGGTTGTTAAGATGGCAGAGGACTAGGGGACCCTAAGTCTGTCTGGTCCCTGGAATTCAGTGAGATAGTTATCAAATCATTCTGAACACCTGCAAAAGCGATCAGAGATCTGAAAAAAGAAATGCTGCAATTGTACAAAGAGAAAAGCAACCACTTTTTGGAAGGTAGGAGGTATGGAGACTTGAATCTGGGCAATATATCGGAGGATATGGCAAAGGGAGGGAGCCAACTTAAGGAGGCCACTGCAAAGTATTACAAGCAGCAGAGTGCAAAATCAGAACTTTTGGAAGTCAGCTACAGTAGGGAATGTCCCTGGCTTAACAGTGGTCAGGTGGTAAAGCAGGGCGGAATCCCAGGTGGGACAGCATGGTCTCAGGATCACCGGAGTCAGAGGAAGAACGGGGGTGCCTGAGTAGGTCAGAGTTCCCAGGCACTGGAGCGGGAAACCAGCTGAAAAGAGTGAGTCTAGGCCCTGGCTATCTGTGCGATGTTGCCATGAACTGCAAATCGCCACTCGTTTTTGCAACTGCTTTCCTGGCGTAGGCCAGACCTGCAAGAAATATTACAGGGGATCCTTTAAGCAAAAAGAGAGCCCAAAAGTAACAAAGACCAGAAAGGAACAGAGACAATCTACAGAAACAGTGACTTTACAGGGGTGCCTGGGTGGCTCAGTCAGCTAGGCGTCTGCCTTCAGCTCAGGACATGATCCCAAGGTGCTGGGATCTGGCCCCATGTTGGGCTTTCCGCTCAGCAGGAGCCTTCTCCCTCTCCCTGCCACTCCCCCTGCTTTACTCTCTCTCCCTCTGTCAAATAAATAAATAAATAATCTTTTTTAAAAAATTGACTTTACAGGTAATACAATGGCACTAAATTCATCTTTTATAATAATTATTCTGAATGTACATTAAAAGTATTATTCACCATGATCAAGTGGGATTAATTCCTGGGCTGCAGGGGTGGTTCAATATCCACAAATTAATCAGTGTGATACATCACATTAATAAAAGAAAGAATAAGGACCTTACGATCTTGTCAATAGATGTAGAAAAAGCATTGACAAAATAGAGCATTCTTTCTTGATAAAAAAAAATCTCTGCAGTGTAGGACAGAAGGAACATACCTCAATATCATAAAAGCCATATACAAAAACCCAGGGAAAATATCCTCAACAGGGAAAAACTGAGAGCTTTTTCCCTAAGGTCCAGAACATGACAGGGATGTCCACTCTCACTGCTGTTGTTCAAGATAGTACTGGAAGGGGCGCCTGGGTGGCACAGCAGTTAAGTGTCTGCCTTCAGCTCAGGGCGTGATCCCGGCGTTCTCCTAGTGCTCCTAGCCTGCTTCTTCCTCTCCCACTCCCCCTGCTTGTGTTCCCTCTCTTGCTGGCTGTCTTTATCTCTGTCGAATAAATAAATAAAATCTTTAAAAAAAAAAAAGATAGTACTGGAAGTCCTAACTTTAGCAATCAGACAACAAAAAGAAATAAAAGGCATCCAAACTGGTAGAAAGAAGTCAAATTTTCATTCTTCACAGACAACATGATACTATATGTAGAAAACCCAAAAGACTCCAGCAAAAAATTGTTAAAACTGATACAGGAATTCAGAAAGGTTGCAGGGTATTCAATCAGTGCACAGAAGTCAGTTGCATTTCTATACACTAACAATGAGGCAGAAAAAAGAGAAATCAAGGAAGCAATCCCATTTACAATTGCACCAAAATCCATAAGATACCTAGGAATAAACCCAGCCAAAGAGGTAAAGGATCTGTATTCAGAAGACGATAGAACGCTTATGAAAGAAATTGAGGAAGACACAATGAAATGGAAAAACGTTCCACGCTCGTGGATTGGAAGAACAAATACTGTTAAAATGTCTGTGGTACCCAGAGCAATCTACACATTCATTGCAATCCCTATCAAAATACCAGTAATATTTTTCACAGAGCTGGAACAAATAATCCTAAAATTTGTATGGAACCAGAAAAGACCCTGAATAGCCAAAGTAATGTTGAAAAAGAAAACCAAAGCTGGAGTCTTCACAGTTCCAGACTTCAAGCTGTCTTACAAAGCTGTAATCATCAAGACAGCATGGTATTGGTGCAAAAACAGACACAGAGATCAATGGAACAGAAGAGAGAACCCAGAAATGGACCCTCAACTCTACGGTCAACTAATCTCAGCAAAGCAGGAAAGAATATCCAATGGAAGAAAGACAGTCTCTTCAACAAATGGTGTCGGGAAAATTGGACAGCCACGTGCAAAAGAATGAAACTGGACCACTTTCTTACACCATACACAAAAATAACTTCAAAAAGGATGAAAGACCTAAATGTGAGATAGGAATATCAAAATCCTAGAACACAGGCAGCAACCTCTTTGACCTTGGTCGTAACAACTTCTTGTTAGACATGTCTCCAAAGGCAAGGGAAACAGAAGCAAAAATGAACTATTGGGACTTCATCAAGATAAAAAGCTTCTGCACAGCAAAGGAAACAGTCAACAAAACTAAAAGGCAACCTATGGAATGGAAGAAGGTATTTGCAAATGTCTTATCAGATAAAGGACAGGTATCCAAAGTCTATAAAGACCTTATCAAACTCAACACCCCAAAAAACAAAAAAATCCAGTCAGGAAATGGGCAAAAAGGGGTGCCTGGGTGGTTCAGTCCATTAAGCTTCTGCCTTTGGCTCAGATCATGATCTCAGGGTCCTGGGATCGAGTCCCGAGTTGGGCTCCCTGCTCAGTTGGGAGTCTGCTTCTCTCTCTCCCTCTGCTCCCCCACCCCCTTATGCTCTTCCTCTCTCTCTCTCAAATAAATAAATAAAATCTTAAAAAAAAAGAAAGGAAGGAAGAAATGGACAGAAGACATGAACAGACATTTCTCCGAAGATGACACACAAATGACCAAGAGACCCATGAAAAAATGCTCAACATCACTCGGCATCAGGGAAATACAAATCAAAACCACAGAGAAATGCCACCTCACAGGGGTCAGAATGGCTAAAATTAACAACTCAAGAAACAACAGATGTTGGCAAGGATGGGAGAGAAAGGGGAATCCTCTTACACTGTTGGCGGAAATGCAAACTGGTGCAGCCGCTCTGGGAAATAATGTGGAGGTTCCTCAAAAAGTTGAAAATAGAGCTACCCTACAACCCAGCAAGTGCACTACTAGGTATTTATCCAAAGGATACAAACATAGTGATCCGAAGGGGCACCTGCCCCCCAATGTTTATAGCATCATTGTCCACAATAGCCAAACTATGGAAAGAGCCAAGATGTCCATCGACAGATGAATGGAAAAAGAAGATGTAGTTATGTACATACAATGGAATATTACTCAGCCATCAAAAAGAACGAAATCTTGCATTTACAATGACATGGATGGAACTAGAGGGTATTATGCTAAGTGAAACAAATCAGTCAAAGAAAGAAAAATGCCATGTGATTTCGTTCATAAGTGTAATTTAAGAAACAAAACAGATGAACATAGGTGAAGGGAAGGAAAAATAAAATAAGATGAAAATTGTGAGGGAGGCAAACCATAAAAGACTCTTAACCATAGTAAAGAAATTGAGGGTTGCTGGGGGGGAGGTGGGGGGCAGGGATAACTGGCTGATGGGCATTAAGGAAGGCACTTGATGTAATGAGCACTGGGTGTTACATGCAACTGATGAATAGATAATAAATTTTTTTTAAAGGAGCTAGCACAGCATTGATACACATGTACTTTTTTTTTAATGTGAAAACAATTATAAACTTAACAATGAACAAATCACCCTGACCAGTAAAAAAAAAAAAAAAAAACCATAAAGAAACAGGTGAAAGTGGTGGGCATAGTATAACATATAGAGATGTCAAATCACTATGTTCTTCACCTGAAACTAATGTAACATTGTGCATCAAGCATAAATTTAAAAACCAAAAATCAAAGGGGCTTACTCAGCTCAGTGTCCAACTTTTGGTTTTGGCTCAGGTCATAATCTCATGGGTCATAGGATAAAGCCCTGTGTCAGGCTCCACACTCAGCAGGAGTCTGCTTGAAGATTCTCTCCCTCTGCCCTTTCCCCCAACCCACTCTCTATCAAATAAATAATGTTTAAAATTAAAATTTAAAGAAACAGATACAACTAAAATTTTCACCATGAATTTAAGAAATGTCAATGAAGTAATTGCAACTTGGAAGACACACTCCAAGCAGAAATACAAGACTTCTGGGAAGAGATGATGAGACAATCTTAGGAGATAACATTTAAAATGAAAGAAGTACGGGGGAAAAGTAAACCCAAGAGAGATGAGGATGAAAAGGAAGGAACACGGGGGGAACAGATCCAGAAGAAAAATACCATAAGAGTGCTAGAGTATAAAAATAAGAAGAGTAGGGGCGCCTGGGTGGCACAGCGGTTAAGCGTCTGCCTTCGGCTCAGGGCGTGATCCCGGCGTTATGGGATCGAGCCCCACATCGGGCTCCTCCGCTATGAGCCTGCTTCTTCCTCTCCCACTCCCCCTGCTTGTGTTCCCTCTCTCGTTGGCTGTCTCTATCTCTGTCAAATAAATAAATAAAATCTTTAAAAAAAAAATAAGAAGAGTGAAATAAAGATTTTAAAGGAAAGAGCATTCTTTATCTAGAAAACAAGGAGTGTCAACATTTGCATAATTGAAATCCTTGAAGAAGAAAACCAAAATAATGCAATAATAAATAATGCAGGATTTTCAAAAAACTTTCCTGAGACAAATGAGGACGTGAGTGTACACGTTGGAATGACTTACTAAGTACCAGAAAAAACTCATCCAAAAAAGGCATATCCTAATAAAGTTATCAGACTGAAAAGATTAAATCAATTATATGGGAGAAAAAAAATCAGGACGGGCTCAGATTTCCAGAAGACATTGGGGATTTGACTGGATCCAGATTTCGCTTCTTAGGGTTGCAGCTGGATTTGAAAATTCACTGAGTAATCACTTAATTCAACAAACATTTAGAAACTATTCAATAAATGCTTGTCAATGTGGATAATAGAAGTATCATCTGACAACCTATAATTTTCCTGAGGATTAAAACCACATGGTACTGGGGCACCTGGCTGGCTCAGTTGGTAGAGCATGCAACTCTTGATTTTGGAGTTGTAAGTTCAAGCCCCACATTGGGTGTAGAAATTACTTAAAAATGAAATCTTAAAAACAAAGAAACAAAAATAGAACCCATACGGTATTTAATTTATATGCTCTTAGGAACTTCAGAAGCTCACAAACTAATGAGAAAACAAGCATATAAATAAATTATCACAATACAATATAAGAGTCAGAACTCAAGATGGAAACAATAGGAAAGGTACATTCAGGAATGGCAAGAATTTCAGGGGCAGGGGGAGACAGACTACCTTAGGGACAGATCATTATGAGATTTGACCTTTAATTGTAGGTGACAAAGTCAATGCAGGAAAGTTAACTTTGGGAGTACTAAGGGGACAGTGTGTGTGTGTTGTGTGCTGGGGGGGGTATGAATTTTATTGGACCTCATATGCACAAGGATGAGTTAATCATATTTGACAGGTTATGCACGGCCTTTTATCATTTTTTTGTCTAGACAAAACTTTCTTATTTATTCTCTTTTTATCCTCATAGTCTTTCTCAATCTCCTTAACTCCTACTGTATGCAATCATTTAACATTTAATGACATTTCTTTTTTCTTTTTTTAAAGATTTTTATTTTATTTTATTTATTTGAGAGAGAGAGAGAGCATGAGGAGGGGGAAGAAGCAGACTCCCTACTGAACAGCGAGCCAGATGCCGGGCTCGATCCCAGGACCCTGAGATCATGACCAGAGCCGAAGGCAGATGCTTCACCAACTGAGCCAT
Source organism: Ursus americanus (assembly GCF_024610735.1). Taxonomy (NCBI): domain Eukaryota; kingdom Metazoa; phylum Chordata; class Mammalia; order Carnivora; family Ursidae; genus Ursus; species Ursus americanus. The sequence continues at coordinate 94,394,697 of NC_142128.1, read as the reverse complement.
CCAAGCGCCCTAACATTTCATGATATTTTCATTTGTGTATTTGTGTTCTTGTTTGTGTGTGTTCTTACAAAATGTGCATGTCTTTTTTACTATTTTAATTATGGTATACTCAGCATACAGTGTTAGTTTCAGGTGTAAAATTTAGTGACTCAGCAAGTCTATACATTACTCACTGCTCATTGTGATGAGTGTGCTCTTAATCCCCTTCATCTATTTCACCCATCCCCCACCCACCTTCCCTCTGATAAACATTGGTTTGTTTTCTATAGTCAAGAATCTGTGTTTTGGTTTGTCTCTTTTTTCTTTATTTGTTTTGTTTCTTAAATTCTGACTTATTTCACTTAGCCTTATACTTTCTAGATCTATCCATGTTGTTACAAATGGCAAGATTTCGTTCTTTTTTATGGCTGAGTGATATTCCATTTTCTATATATACCACATCTTTACCCATTCATCTATCAATGGACGCTTGGGCTGCTTCCATAATTTGACTATTATAAATAATGCTGAAATGAACATAGGGGGGTGCATACATCTTTTCAAATTAACATTTTTGTTTTCTTTGGGTAAATACCCCAACAGCAGAATTCTTGAATCATACGGTGTTTCTATTTTTACACTCTGGGGAACTTCCATATTGTTTTCCACAGTGGCTGTACCAACTGACATTCTCATCAACAGTGTCTTGGGTTCCCTTTTCTCTACATCCTTGCCAACACTTGTTATATCTTGTGTTTTTTATTTTAGCCATTCTGACAGGTGTGAGGTGCTATGTAATTGTGGTTTTGCTTTGCATTTCCCTGATGATGAATGATGTTGAGCATCTTTTCAGGTGTCTTTTGCCATCTGTATGTCTTCTTTAGAGAAATGTCTGTTCATGTCTCCTGCCCATATATTTTTTTTAATTAGAGAGAGAGAGAGGAGCAGAGGGAGAGGGAGAGATAATCTTCAGCAGGCTCCACACTCAGTGTAGAGCCTGACCCAGGGCTTGATCTCACCACCCTGAGATCACGACCTGAGCTGAAATCAAGAGTTGGAAGCTTAACTGACTGAGCCACCCAGACGCCCCTCTTCTGCCCATTTTTAATTAGATTATCTGTGGGGTTATTGGTGTTGAGTTGTATAAGTTCTTGATATATTTTGGATACAAACTTTATCAAATAGAAGTATGCCTGTATTTTTAATTAATGTAAATGGTAGTGTGTCACATAACTCATTCTTTTACTTCTTTTTTTACTAAACGTTATGATTTTAAAATGTATCCATATGGCAGTGTGCATATTTAATGTTTATTGTAATTGCTGTATTGTGCTTATGAGTATACATCCATCACATTTTACTACCCACTGTCCCACTGATGAACACACCCAGCTGACACAACTCCTACCATACGACCAAAAAAAAACCCAACTTCACTAAACACCTCTTATGTGTCTCATTACACGTCTGTATAATAATTCCTTTGGAATAATATACTCAGGAGCAGCATTACTGTTCACAGGGCATGCATATACTTAATTTGGTTAAATTGTACCAGGTTGCCCTCCAAAACAGCTGCACAAATTTACATTTTCACCAGTGATGCAGGAGGGTAACTGAATTTCCTCACTCCCACCTACACTTTCTTTTTTTTTTTTTTTTTAAAGATTTTATTTATTTATTCGACAGAGATAGAGACAGCCAGCGAGAGAGGGAACACAAGCAGGGGGAGTGGGAGAGGAAGAGGCAGGCTCCCAGCAGAGGAGCCCGATGTGGGACTCGATCCCGGAACGCCAGGATCACGCCCTGAGCCGAAGGCAGACGCTCAACCACTGTGCCACCCAGGCACCCCCCACCTACACTTTCTAATATCCACTAGTCCCATCAGTATAAACTGACATTTCATTGCTGTTTTTATCTGCATTTCTTTGATCACCAATGAGGAGCTTCTCTTCATATGCTTATTAGGTCTTCAGGTTTCCTCTTCTAGAAACATCTTTGAGCCATATTTTTTTTTAAAGATTTTATTTATTTATTTGACAGAGATAGAGACAGCCAGCGAGAGAGGGAACACAAGCAGGGGGAGTGGGAGAGGAAGAAGCAGGCTCATAGCGGAGGAGCCTGATGTGGGGCTCGATCCCATAACGCCGGGATCACGCCCTGAGCTGAAGGCAGACGCTTAACCGCTATTCCACCCAGGTGCCCCTTGAGCCATATTTTTAATCCTTAGTCCATTTTTTCCTCATTGGGGTTGCTGCCTTTTGCAGAACTATCTTTAAGTACTCTATATATTAATCCTTAGGTTGGTTTAGATATTACAAATGCCTTTTCTTATTATTTCATGTGTTAACATCATTTACAGAAATACTCAGTTTTGATATAATCACATTTGTCATTTTTTTTCCTACAGTTGAGGCTTTTACTTTAAGAAGTCCTCTCTGAACCAAAATCACAAAGATATCCTCCTACGTGTTCTTCTATTAACTTTGTCATTTTACCTTTTACATTTAGCTCCTCAGCCCATCCAGAATCCACTCTCCCATGTGGTGTGAGGTGGGGATCCAGTTTTAATTTTCTCCATATAGTGAGCCAATTTTCCCCAACTTATCTTCTTAACAGTCCTTTCTCTCCATTGATTTGGGGGCCAAAAAAAAAATTTTTTTTTTTAAATTTAACCAGCAGTTTTGCAGAGGAAAAAGCTTGGAAATAAGGATGCAAGGTAAGAGGTATTGTTACAGTGTAGACAGAAATAAGAACTTGACCAAAGACAGTAGCTGGAGGGAGGGTGGGCAGAAAGGAATATCAGATTTGAGAGGTATTTCTGGGGTTGGGAATGTGGAATGAAGGGGAGAAAGGAGAAACACCTTCAGTTTTGAACCCCACACATACTGTGGCTGGAGATGCCCCTACTGTGATAAGGGCAGGAATCTGAACAGGTTTGAAGGGAAAAGATGAATACAGTTAAGAGGTGTCAAGGTTGGGGTGCCTGTAGACATGCATTGTTTGGCCCTCACATTTTAAAAAAATGTGTGCATAATTAAATAACACCATTTAATAACTGGGAGCTTTCATTTAAAAATCTATATTTGGGGGTGACTGGGTGGCTTGGTCTGTTGGGCATCTTCCCTTGGCTTGGGTCATGATCCCAGGGTCCTGGGATAGAGCCCCTCATCAGGCTCCCTGCTCAGTGGGGAGTCTGCTTCTCCCTCTGCCTCTCCCCAACTCATGCGCTCATTCTCTCTCACTCTCTCTCTCTCTCTCTCTCTCAAATGAATAAATAAAATCTTTAAAAATAAATAAAAAGCAAAAACCTATATTCAGCTACTTTCTAAAATACCAATGGCCTGGCTTCAGCTGGTGGATATGATCACCAACTTCCAATACTTCATGTAGCACAAGCTTCTGAGGGCCCCCACAGTCTGCACCAGACCCTCAATTTTCCTATAGACATTTGGGATTCAGATCCTGGTACTACAGGATGAGGAGGTGGTAAAAAAACATAGATGTTTGCTATCAAACAGACTTGATTTGAATCCCGGCTCAGCAACTTACTTAACTGATCTAAATCTGTATCTCCGTATTGCAAAGTGGGCAGAGTATCCGTCTTATAAGGGTTTCTTAAGAGAGTTTAAAGAAAGAATGCATGTAAAGCTCAACGGTAATTGTTAGCAAATGATAGCTAGAAAAAAATCAAATTAAAAATTGGAAAGGCAGGGGCGCCTGGGTGGTTCAGTCGTTAAACGTCTGCCTTCGGCTCAGGGCGTGGATCGAGCCCCCCATCAGGCTCCCCCGCTGGGAGCCTGCTTCTTCCTCTCCCACTCCCCCTGCCTGTGTTCCCTCTCTCGCTGCCTGTCTCTCTCTCTGTCAAATAAAATCTTTCAAAAAAAAAAAAATTGGAAAGGCAATTCCAGAACTTAGGAGAGAATCAGAGATCTGGGCCATGGCTTGGCAAGGCAGTGGTATATGGTTCTGTCCTGGAATTCATGACTTTCTTGATGACATTCTCCTCTCTTCCACAACCCCATCCCCACTTCCCTAAATCCCTAAAAGTTCACACATAGAAAAAGCTCAATACATGTCTATGGAAGTAAGGGAGGAAGAATGACTGATGGGGCTGGCGGTGAAAAACAGGCATTTTCTTTCATTTGTCAGACAGAAGAAAAGTGCAAGTTACCAACTTACCTATGTTTGTTCCTGTAAACCTAGCCCCACCTCCTTGCCAATAAAGAAGTTAACTAAGGCATATAGTTGCTGTGTATACTCCCAATTCCCAAGAAGAGATTGAGAAAAAGAAACACACTTACTCATGTTGGCTACAAAATATATCTCTAAGCCTCCTTCAGTAAAATACTATTTGGACAGTATTTAATAGAAGTATTTGTTACAGGGGTTCCTGGGTGTCTCAGTGCATTAAGCATCTGACTCTTGATCTCAGTTCAGGTTTTGATCTCAGGGTCATGAATTCAAGCACTGTGTTGGGTTCCATGCTGGGTGTGAAGCCTACTTTTTTAAAAAAAAAGTATTTGTTGTATATAATTAACAATGCCAACAAAAATTAACCAAAGAATACAAAGATATAACAATTCTAATTTAGTGCAAAAAGCTTCAAAGAAAAGATGGTTTTGTGGGAGGTCATTTATCTTTTTCTGTTATATATATATATCTCTTCTGAATTCTCCACAGCAACATTCAACTCTGTAAACACATTTTTCTCATGCTTCTGCTAAACACATTTTTTAAATAGCTACATTTATTTTAAATTCATTTCTTCAGAACAACCTGGTATTTGCTCTTTTTGCGGTAAGTCAAAATTGAAGTTTTAAGTCTTCCCAATTTCCTAATAACTGAGTACCAAATCACACTTGGCTTGTCCTGTTACGTGTGTTTCTGATTTCACTTACTCTTTATAGCTAAGGAAAATGACCACATTAAATTTGAAAATGCATTAACTCTCCTTAAAAAAAAAAACACCTAGGCTGAGTTAAATTATCAAAAATTTGTATTAATATGTTATTGTAGAATACCATAAATTTTGGAAGGGTAAGTTCTTCCATACAACTATTTGCCTAAGAATCCCGGGTTGTTCTTGGATAGAAACCAACACCAGGAGAGAAAGTAAAGGCTAGTTGACAGGGAAGGGAATGCCATGAAGAATGTCCTATTATCACAAGAAGAACAGACATCTGGTTCGAAGTCACCTATTATTGAGTGCATATGTATTTAAAGTCTAATTGCTTTATGCTGTCTCGATCAAAAGATCATTACAGTTCTTATTCTCAAGAAGCCAGACTCAAAGACACATAGAACTGGAAGGGGATTACTAAAGTCATCCAGTTTTGCTTGCTCATTTTCCAATAAAGAAACTGAAGATCAGAAATGTGACTTGCTTCTGGTGACCAAATCATGTGCTCCTTTCAAATCCCTTTGCCTCAAGGAGCAACTGCACCAAGCATAGGCACTAAACTGTGTTTCTGAACAAAGGATGGGAAGGGCCATTCTCATTTTGTCTACATTCTGGATGCGGTAGGTTTGCCAAAAATAAAAAAAATAGCTAAAAGAAAGCAAAACAAAAATATAATGTTGAATGTGTTACTGAGAAAAACCTTTTTAAGAATTTATTATTGTGGAATTTTTTTTTAATGCATGGAAAGAACATAATGAACCCCCATATATCTATCACCTACCTTAAACAACTATCAGCATTCTGCCATTTTTTTTAAGTTTTTAATTTTAATTCCAGTTAGTTAACATACAGTGTTATATTAGTTTCAGGTGTACAATACACTGACTCAACAACTTCATACAACACCTGGGGCTCATCTCTGCAAGTGCACTCCTGAATCCCCATCACCTATTTGACCTATCCCCCCACCCACCTCCCCTCTGGTAATCATCAGTTTGTTCTCTGTAATTACAAGTCTATTTCTTGGTTTGTCTTTTTTTCCCTTTGCTCATTTGTTTTGTTTCTTAAATTCCACATATGAATGAAATCATATATTTGTCCTTCTCTGACCGACTTATTTCACTTAGCATTATCCTCTCTAGTTCCATCCATGTCCTTGCAAATGGCAAGATTTCATTTTTCATGGCTGAGTAATAGTCCATTATATAGATATTCCATTTTATATAACTATATATACAACTTCTTTATCCATTCATCTATCAATGGACCTGGGCTTCTTCCCTATCTTGGCTATTGTAAATAGTGCTGCTATAAACATAGGGGTGCATGTATCTCTTTGAATTTGTGGTTTTGTATTCTTTAGGTTAATACCCAGCAATGCAATTGCTAGACTATAGGGTAGCTCTATTTTTAACTTTTTGAGGGACCTCCATACTATTTTCCAGTGTGGCTGCACCAGTTTGCGTTCCCACCAACAGTGCATGAGAGTTCTTTTTTCTCCAAACCTGTTGTTTCTTGTCTTGTTGATTGTAACCATTTTGACAGGTGTGAGGAACATTCTGCCATTCTTTTTTTCCCCTTTCATTTATTGTTTTTAATTTTTACCATGAAATATTTTTCATTATTTAAATTCAATTAATTAACATATAGTGTGTTATCAGTTTCAGAGGTAGAGGTCAGTGATTCATCAGTCTTATATGATACCCAGTGCTCATTATATCATGTGTCCTCCTTAATGTCCATCACCCAGTTACCCCATCTCCCCCCACCCCCAGCAACCCTCAGTTTATTTCCTATGGTTAAAACTCTTATGGTTTGTCTCCCTCTCTGATTTCATCTTGTTTTATCGTTCCCTCTCTTCCCCTATGATCCCGTTTTGTTTTGTTTTTAAGATTTTATTTATTTGACACAGAGACAGAGAGCTCAAGCAGGGGGAGTGGCAGGCAGAAGGAGAGAGAGAAGCAGCCTCCCCAGTGAGCAAGAAGCCCAACGTGGGGCTCCATTCCAGGACCCAGGGATCATGACACGAGCCGAAGGCAGACACCCAACCAACTGAGCCACCGAGGTGCCCCTGTTTTGTTTCTTTTTCTTTTTCTTTTTTTTTTTTAAGATTTTGTTTATTCATTTGTCAGAGAGAAAGAGCACAAGGGGGAGGGGCAGGCAGAGGGACTCAATCCCAGGACCCTGGGGTCATGACTGAGCAAAGGTAGACACTCAACTGACCAAGCCACCCAGGACATCTCCCTCTTTTTGTTTCTTAAATTCCACATATGAGGGAAATCATATGATAATTGTCTTTCTCTGATTGACTTATTTCGCTTAGCATAATACCCTCTGGTTCCATCCACTTCATTGCAAATGGCAAGATTTCTTTCTTTCTTTCTTTCTTTCTTCCTTTCTTTCTTTCTTTTCTTTCTTTCCTTTTTTTTTTTTTTTTTTTTATGGCTGAATAGTGTTTCCTTGTATATATGACCACATCTTCTTTATCCATTCATCTGTTGATGGACATCTGGGCTCTTTCCGTAGTTTGGCTATTGTGGACACTGCTGCTATAAACATTGGGGTGCAGGTTCTGCCGTTCTTATTACCTATGTATCTCCCCATTTTCTTCTTGCTTTGTTTTGTTTGGCTGGAATATTTTTAAGTTGTTTTTTTTTTTTCAAGTAAGCTCCACACCCAGCATGGGGCTTGTTCTAGCAACTGAGCCATCCAGGCGTGCCTTGGCTGGAATATTTTTAAAGTGAAACCAAGGCGTTATATCATTTTACCTACACATTTTCTATATATATCTCTAAGAGATGAGGGTTTTTTTCTTAATTTTATTTATTTATTTGAGACAGAGAGAGAGCAGAGAGAAAGAGAATAAGCAGGCCAGCAGCAGGCAGAGGGAGAAGCAGGCTCCCCACTGAGCAAGGAGCCCAACACAGGGCTCGATTCCAGGACTCTGGGATCATGACCCCAGCTAAAGGCAGACGCTTAACTGACTGAGCCACCCATGCATCCCTAAGATGAGTATTTTTAAACAACATAACCACAATAACATTATTACATCCTGTAAAATTAACAATGAATTCTTACATAGGCTAACATCTAGCCCAAGAGAAACATCTCTGAGAGTATTCATTAATAGATCAAATTCACGAGTGATAAGTCTTTCGATAAAGTTAATTCAAAAGAAGAGAATTTCAAAACTAAGGAGTCCAATCTCATTTTTGCTTGTACTGCTCTGCAAATATAAATCTGGATACTCAGATTCCAGAAGAGGATAAAAATAGGCTATGAATCAAAACCATTAATCATATCCTGTTATTTTTAGTTATCCATTTCTTCCTGGTATTTTAATTCAACATCAATTTAATATATTTAATCATACTTTTTTCAGGGGAAAAATGCATTTTTAGGTCAATTATGGAAAACTTTAAATTTAGAAGATAAATTTCAAGCTAAAGTAGGGTGATTGTCAGAGCCTGCGTCCATGACCTTGGATGCAGCTTACTTAGTCACTCGGAAAGTCCTATGTTAGTCGTCTACCCTATGACTCAACCATCTGCCACAGAGGTAGTACAAAACACCCTCCATAGACTCAGTGCTAGAAATGCAAAAATCACCAAAAAATAAATAAATGGCAATTGGGTGACAGGCCACAGTACTCTCTGTTAAAAAAATAAAATTCAACGAGTAAATTCCAAGACCGAATTGGTTTTGCTAAGTGGTTCAAGCATGGGCAACATCTCACCTAGCAACTAGTGGAGCGCTCCAGAAAGGTGTGCAGAAAGATTTTTATAGGAAGGAAGGTGGGGCAAAACATTATTAGCAAAACAAAAGTTCTGTTCAGGCCAGTTCATCTCCCCTCAAGAGGAAGAGCAGGGGTCTTGTCATGTAGATTACCTCATCTTCCTTTGTGGGGGTTGGAGAGATTACCTCGTTGGTGTTGCCCAGAAAAATTTCAGGTTGATTGTCTTAAAATTCCACCCCTGGAGAGTTTGAGACTTGCAACTAAGTCTTGGTTTGCTGTCCTGAGGGCAAGTGACTGCACCTTGGGTTCTTTTCTTAATACCTCCATGCTCCAAGCAGACACTAATAACAGGGATTTTGAGATAGCTTGTAAAATGTTTGGCTCTGCATAAACTTAGAGTCAAAGCCCCAGTGTTTTTCTTCTGTTGGAATGTTTAGAAAGACCCTTCCATACACAACAGGTACTCAATATTTTATTGGTTTTAATGTTGGAACCAAACTTTTCTAATATAGCAACTATTAAATTCCCAATATGTAAAATGTAATAGATATGAGTTCATCCACATCGTGGAACTGAGTAGGAGCAATGCTTTTTCTTACAGGTGCCCTTGCTCTGCACTCAGCACATTTTCTGCTGTCCCCAATCTATGCACTCCTATTCAGGATTCATGCTGAACTTGTGTTTGCGTGGGTGAGGACATCCAGCACCCCTACTTCACTCCCATTCCCAACTTTGAGGGGAGCCAGAGACAGGCCACAGTATGGGTGACTATGGGTACATTTTTGGTAATGGGGGCATTTTCTAGATATTGATAGAGAGGCACTGATCAATATATCTAAACATCAGTGAAGTGCTGATTCTTCTGGATAGATAGCCTACTTGGTAAGGATGTCATCCCTCTTCAGGCAATTCTATTTCATCTTTTCCTGGCCTGGAATTTACCAGACCTAAGTAGAGTTTATTTTATCATGTCTGCTTCTAATTACCTACCAGTTTGTATATTGGCACATTCTATCAGCCCACATATTCTTCTATCAGCACATCTTCACTCCCAACAATGGTAACGTGAATAAAACGATGTCACTTGACCCTTTCTATGAAGACTTAAGCTATACTGCAGGAGGGATGGTACAGGCAAATAAATTAACATTACCCAAAGCCAAAATCAAACCAACAAAAAAGAATTGATGTTGTTGTTAGGAGTTAGTTGGACGGTTATGTTGTCAGGGCCAGGGTCCCCAGTGAGAAAACATGGAGTCAGGACCAACTAAGACAAAACAGCACTAACATCCTGTTTTGCAGCCTAGACAAGACCATCAGCATGTACACATTAACCTAATAGGTATAGATGCATGATCAAAGCCCTGATTGACACACCTTAGTTGCTTAAGATCTTTCCATGTCACTATCACGAGCTGAAGCAGGTAAGACGTAAATCGCCAGATGTCAGCCCACGAAGACCATCAGCATGTGAACATTAACCTAATAGGTAGACAGGTACGTGATCAAAGCCCTGATTGGCATGTCTTAGCACACCCTGGTTGCTTAAGATAGTTCTGCAAAAGAGCCTCTAGACTTAGAAACTCCAATGGCAACCCTCTCGGGTCCCTTCCCTCTTTGGGAACTTTGGACTACCACTCAATAAACTTTGCTTTGCTGCTCACCACTACTCGTCTGGTCTACCTCTTCATTTCTTTGAAGCGGTGTGACCAAGGACCATGGGCACTAAAGGAAAAGAAATCCCGAAACATTGTCCGTGAGCCCTCTTGCTCAACTATAGACCCCAACAGTTAAAACCAGAAATAGACTAGACGGCTTAACTCATGCTCTAACTAAAACCCATTGCGCTTATTTCTTATCACACTTTCTTGAGGCATTGACCAAGATGTTTTGCAAGGAACAAAACATTCCAACCGCCAGACTAGAAAAGCCCTGATAGCAACGGAATGTCTAGTAGACCACACCCCCACGCATCCCCTTCCCTGCCCATGATTCTGGGCTGAACACACACTGACCCCCCACCTATGACCACATGCTCTCTGCTCTGCTCTCTTACATGTACCCCCGGAACCTCTCTGTGTCAAATTCTAGAAGTCCTTCTGGCCCACAGTTATTAAGGTTTTAGCCTTGCAACCTCCCCCTGCTGCCAGCACCTGAAACGAATTTCTCCCATTCTCTTTTCAAAACCCTCATCTCTTGAGTTACTGGCTTCTCTTGTGATGAGTTTATCCGAGTTTGTTCAGCAACAGTGTTGGTAAACCCAGCCAGGACCTATGCTTTCAATTTGTCCAGCCCCCCCTCGGGATTCTCCGGGATGAAGCAGTTGGTCCCGAAGCACGCCAGGGCTCACCTGTTCATTTCTTGAGTCAGCAGCTATGATAGGTTGTTTGGAACAATGCAACTTGATTAAGTTTTCCTTATTAACTATGTCCCTCACCCAATCTTCTTTGTTTTTTCTAAGGATTTTATTTATTTGAGGGGCGCCTGGGTGGCACAGCAGTTAAGCATCTGCCTTCGGCTCAGGGCGTGATCCCGGCATTCTGGGATCGAGCCCCACATCAGGCTCCTCCGCTATGAGCCTGCTTCTTCCTCTCCCACTCCCCCTGCTTGTGTTCCCTCTCTCGCTGGCTGTCTCTATCTCTGTCGAATAAATAAATAAAATCTCTAAAAAAAAATAAAAAAAAAAGATTTTATTTATTTGAGAGTGAGCAGAGTGAGAGAGAGAGAGCAAGCACAAGTGGGGGTGAGGGGCAGAGGGAGAGGGACAAGCAGACTCCCCGCTGAGCAGGGAGCCTGACGTGGAGCTGATTCCAAGACCCCAGGATCATGACTGAGCAGAAGGCAGATGCTTAACCGACTGACCCACCCAGCCCCTCACCCCATCTTCTTTGTGAATAGAAACAGTGCCTTCAGTATGTTTGCTTTCCCAGAACAGTGCATCGATATCACATGAGGAGTTTTTTAAAACATAAGTCCCCAGGAAAATCCCAGATCTTTACCAGAAACGCCAACCAGTGAGATGCAAGAATATGTTTGGTTTTTTTTAAGTAGGTTCCATGTCCAACATGGAGCTCGAACTCATGACCCTGAGAGCAAGAGTTGCATGTTCTACTGACTGAGCCAGCCAGACACCCCAAGAATCTGTAATCTTAACAGTCCCTCAGGAGTTTTTTCTGTGGCACTGCCCGGAGTCCGCAGAGCCACACTCCACACAGAGTAGTTTTATATAAATGTTGGATGAATGAATGATTAAATAAATGAGTCCAAACTCTGGAAATTAGCAACCGATGAACTCTGACCCCTTCCACTGTCTACAGGTCTCTGTATCTTCTGTGTACCTTCTAAGAATCTTGTGTTCTGGCCTGTTTAGATGCTAACTTGACTCTGATGGGTTTTGCCTCACCCAGTTCCACCCTGCACAGACAGCAACCTTCTCACTCCACCCAGAGCACTGACAGTGACAAGAAAACTGCTTTGTTTACCCCTTGACTCATAAAGTAAGGAAACCAAAATCATAAACCCGAGCTAGCCCCCAGAAATACCTCCTGGCATTTGATATAACTACTTATTGGCTGTCTACTAAATACTCTGTATATACCAGACATAGCAGAGGATACAAAACGATTACAAGGTTTGCTACTTGCCCTCGAATGTTTGACATTGAAAGTTGGAAAGACAAAAGGACGTGTCCCATCCTGTGTTGGGAACTTTTTCACATCATCTTACTCATTCCAGAGAACAATTCTGTAAGAGAGGAAGGTATTATTATCTGTTTTATAGGTGAAGAAGTTAAGGCTCACAGAGGTTAAATACCAGCTCAAGGTCATATATTGGCAGAGTTTGGATTTGAACTTCCCTGCTTTCTTTTTTTTTTTTTTTAAAGATTTTATTTATTTATTCGACAGAGATAGAGACACAGCCAGCGAGAGAGGGAACACAAGCAGGGGGGGTGGGAGAGGAAGAAGCAGGCTCATAGCGGAGGAGCCTGATGTGGGGCTCGATCCCATAATGCCGGATCACGCCCTGAGCCGAAGGCAGACGCTTAACGACTGCACCACCCAGGCGCCCCTGAACTTCCCTGCTTTCTGACTCCAGAATCCAAGCTATTGCCAATATTCAACATCCACTCGAGAAGTATGTAATAAGCAGTTACTATGCACTAGGCCCCCACACAGATGCAGGTCACACATGGGCTCTACCTTCATACAGCTTCTAGTTTAAATGGGAAAACAGACATTTAACAGTGAGTGCAGGGACACCTGGGTGACAGTTGGTTAAGTGTCTGACTCTTGATCTCAGCTCCGGTCTTGATCTCAAGATCATGAGTTCAAGCCCTGCATTGGCCTGAGTGCAAGGCATTTTCTACAGGAAAGCTGGAGGCCATTACACAGGAGGATGTAACCAGGAACCTATCTTGGTGCAAGGATTCAGCAACAAGGGAATCCTTCCAAACCCAGCAACTTCACTTCTTACCTGCATGATTTTGGGGGAAGTCACAGTTCCTTACCTGCAAAATAAGGAAAATAATACCAATTACAGGTTTTGTAAGGCTGAAGAGATACAATGTATGCAAAGCATAGAACCTGACAAAGAGTTAAGCATTCAATAATCGTTAATTAGCAATTATTTAAAATATTCATTCATATTTAGGAATATGCAAATGTGGGGGTAAAAACAGAGAAAAGAGTAGTAGGGGGGAAAGGACAAAGCCTGGGGACAGGCCCTGAGGCAAGAGAGGCAAGGCAACACTAATTTGGTTGAAAATCCAAGCCCCTCGGGCTAGAAATAGAGAGGCCTGCCAGAGGAAGCTGGAAAGGTGGGTGGGGATCAGACCAAGCCTGCAGGAAAGATGCCTTTTCTGCAGCTTCTACCTCCACAGAAGAACATGTCCCACAGGAAGGACCTCCTCCACCCGCCCTGGAAGGGGAGCCTAAGAAGGCCTGGTGCAGAGCCCCAGCTCCTGCTTCCTGGACATGAAGCGGCCAGGACGCTACAAAATCACACCGTCTTTAGTCAAGCACAAAGGGTAGTTTTGTGTGTTGGCCGCTCCACTGTCCTCAACCAGCCTACAGAAGGAAAAGCAAGGCTATCCCAGTAACAGATTTTGGATACTAAATAAATAAACAATAAAGGCAATTAAAGTAATTAAAGCAATTTAAGACAAAGGAAAAACTTGTTAAGATTCAAATTTTAAAAGATCACTTCAAGGGCGGGGAAAGAGAATTTCTGCTTCTCCTTTCTTATTGCTTATCTATACATTTCCAACTAGCTTGCGCAGCTTTTGTGATTTAAAGGAAAATAAAATTAGTGGTGGATATGTTCGTTATTTTGGTTGTGGTAATAGTATCACAGGTATACACATATATTTACCTGTACGCTTTTTTTTCTCAGCCTCCAAACCTTTTCTTTCTCCTGACCTGGAGGTGGGGGTCGCTGGGGGTAGAGCCGGCACTATGGTGCGGGGCTGCAGGGTCCGGAGCGGTCTGGTCGGGGCATCTGGGCCGTCAGGCGAGGGCGGAGCTGGGCCAGCTCACGTTGACCACGTTGGTGTCTCAGTCGTTGGTGTGGATCCTAGCCAGGCTGCCACGCCGGCCACCGGCCAGCAGTCCGCACAGCACCTGTAGGAGCGGTTCTCCGCACGGATCTTGCCCATGCAGGGCAGACTGCGGAGTGTGCTTCTCGCTCGAGCCCTGAAGGCCATGGGCTGGCCTGGGACCCGCAGTGTCCTGGCCGGCTAGTCGGTGGCCTGCACCAGCTGCTGAGTCACCCTGGAAAGGAGTGACTGGCGGCACGGAGGTTCTGGGAATATTGGTGTTGGTCACCAACACTGGCATGCCGGCGGAGGCGTGGCGGGGCTGGTGCCCAGGAACCCACCATGTGTGTGGGCTGCAGCCCCGGAACCTGAGCCAGTGACTGCCACCAGGGCCACTTCAACCTGTACACTTTAAATATATCCAGCAGTGGGGCACCTGCGTGGCTCAGTCCTTAAGAGTCTGCCTTCGGCTCAGGTCATGATCCCGGCGTTCTGGAATCGAGCCCCACATCGGGCTCCCTGCTAGGCAGGAAGCCTGCTTCTCCCTCTCCCACTTCCCCTGCTTGTGTTCCCTCTCTCACTGCCTCTCTCTCTGTCAGATAAATGGATATAATATATATATCAATCAATCAATCCAGCAGAGGGGTGTCTGAGTGACTCAATCCGTTAAGCACTGCCTTCAGCTCAGGTCGTGACCCGGAGGTCCTCAGATCAGCCCCTGGTGGGGTTTCCTGCAGCCTGGAATCTGCTTCTCCCTCTCCCTCTGCCCCTCCTCCCCACACACCCTCTCTCTCAAATAAATAAAATCTTTAATACAAATAAATAAATATATCCAGCATATTGTATGTCACATATACTTCAAAAAATCTATTGAACATAATAAAATTATTTAAACTATAAGTCACTTCGATCCAAAGGTAAAGATAGGAAAACAAATTGGCAACTACTGAAATAGTTTACTTGCATAACAGATGGGGGTGAATTGGATTATGATGGTTGCAACTGGAATGGAGATAAGGATTTGGTGATTGACTGGATATGGAGGGTGTTTGGGGATAAAGGAGAGAAAAGGATCTAGGGGATTTTCCAGATTTCTGGCTTGAACAAGCCGGATAGAGGATGGTATTGCAGATTGCATTCCCTGGAGAATAGACAGAAATTAGCAGGCAGAATTGTAACTAGAGTGTTTTGGGGATCGATACCAATGGAAGAGAGATAAGGAAGCAGAATTAGACAGAGACGTTGATCTACATACAGTCCCAAGGAAGTCTCAACATACCGGACGTGGAGCTCGGGGACTGAGATGTCCCTTCAGAATGGTTCCTCAGATGAGGTGAAAACGAGACAGACCTCTACACCCTCACACCAATCAGACATCAGAAGGTGGATGCCTCTGGAAGGAGCAACCTTGGGCAAGACAGCTTTCTTTAGATGAGGCAATCCCCAAAGAGGGCTCATATCTGAGGGCAGCCAGCACTCCCAGGAACTGGTACAATAAGTCATTCTCTTCCGAAGGGAGGTCTGGGGCACATAGCTCAGGGTCTTCCATCGCTGATAGCCTTCTCACTGGGACACGGGACTCTTATTTCTCAGGTTGATAGCAACTCTACATATTATGAAGGCATCAGCTGCAAATACTATACTAGGTTGTTAATAAAATTCTGAATTTGATGCGTATGAAGGGGTTTTACAGTGCTTGCCTTCTGAAATCACAGCATTGTAAGAATAATTCCCCAATGTCTTAAGATGGTAATGATGAGGTTTCTGCGGAAATAAAAACAACCTGAGGAAATGGCCTCTGCCTACCTCTCTCCATCCATCCTGCTGGATTCAAACCCCACTATGAGTAGTCCTTGAATCACCATCACAGCCTTCTAGAACAGATGTTCCTGTGCCCAGGCAAATCATTTGCTACATTTCAGCTAAATAATGTTTCAACCACTAGCTATTTGGATCTCCAGCACCTAGCACAGTACCTGCTACACCCTACATGCTGAATTAATAATTGTTGGGGGGTGTGCCTGGGTGGCTCAGTCACTTCAGCATCCAACTCTTGATTTCTGCTCAGGTCATGATCTCAGGGTCGTAGGATCAAGTCCCATGTTGGGCTCCGTGCTCAGCAAGGAATCTGCTTGAGATTCTCTCCTCCTCTCTCTGCCCCTCCCCTCACTCACACTCTGTCTGTCTGTCTCTCTCTCTAAATAACTCTTCAACAAAAATAACTGTCGGGGGGGGGAAATGATTAAGGAATAATATACATTAAGCTGTATTTCACGTGTGGTGTCTATAAAGATCACAGATTTATCTACATTACGTAACAGCCCAGTTTAAACCCATTCAAAGGCTCCTCTTGCCCCTGGGGTAAAATCCAAACTCATTTATATAACTCTTCACATTCTGGTTTCTGCTTACCTCTGCAAGTTTGCTTTTTTGCTCCTACTTCTTTTACTTTTTAAACAGAGCTGCTGAGCTACTTTAAAATCCTCAAACATGCCATGTTCCCTTTCGCTTTTGGGGTCTTTCCATGTGATATTCCCTCTGCCTGGAACATTCTTCACCCTTCCCTATATGTAAGCCAACTGCCCCCCTCGCCCCAAACATTGTCCTAGCACCTGCTGCCATTATTTTCCCACCACAGACACACACTAAGTCACTCATAACACAACATACACAAGCATGGAGCTATTTCCTGTACAATGCTTGGGTTCATCTTCCCGGATCACCCTTCTCTGCAAATCTGGGTTGGTTGCTTTTCTTGGACTCACATGGTACCTTTTAATTGCGTTGTCAGAGCATTTACCATCTTTAGTCATAATTGCATATATATATATTTTATTTATTTATTTATTTATTTATTTATTTATTTATTACCTTATTCCTCCCATGTCACTTGACTATAAGTTCCCCGAGAACAGGAGTTTAGAATGTCTTGCTCATTTTTATGTCCTCCATGACTGGCACAATTGCTAATATAAGTTCTTAATGAATATTTGTTGAAGGAAAAAAGTAAATCAAGCATAGCATACATTAAGTGAAATGTTCCATATTAAAAATAAAAGCAGGGCGCCTGGATGGCTCAGTCGTTAAGCATCTGCCTTCGGCTCAGGTCACGATCCCAGCACTCTGGGATGGAGCCCCGCGTTGGGCTCCCTGCTCAGCAGGAAGCCTGCTTCTCCCTCTCCCACTCCCCCTGCTTGTGTTCCCTCTCTCGCTGCCTCTCTCTCTGTCAAATAAATAAATAAAATCTTTAAAATAAATAAATAAAAGCAAATAATACAGATTTATAATATGTGACATGATGCTTACGAATAGCAAATATACAATTTGAGTAATGCATTAAGAATTCCCTTGAAAAAGGTGAACTCCTCCCTGTCATCAGGTCATTTCTGTGACCTAATAAATTTCTATGCAGGGGCACCTGGCTGGTTCAGTGGGTAGAGCGTGTGAGTCTGGATCTCAGGGTTATACGTTGGTGCAGAGATTACTTAAAAATAAAATCTTAAAATTTCTATGCAATGCTTACTTCTAAGATTTATGCCAATTCTTTAAAGCCAAATTGCCTCTTGGGTGATCTGAGAAAATTGTTTTCTTCTTTTTTCTTTAATATTTTATTTATTTATTTGACAGAGAGAGAGAGACAGAGAAAGAAAGAGCAAGCACAAGCAAAGGGAGCAGCCGGCAGAGGGAGAGGGAGAAGCAAGCTCCTCACCCAGCAGGGAACCTGATGCCAGGCTCGATCCCAGAGTCCTAGGATCATGACCTGAGCTGAAAGCAGACACTTAACTGACTGAGCCACCCAGGTGCCCCAGAAAATTTTTTTCTATTACAAGATGATGCTAGTTAATGATTTGTTAACAGTGCTCTTTTTCCTAGTAAAGCCATGAAGCCCTCAGCTAGTACCATGTGCTGGCTAACTGGCTTAAAAGTCACACTGCTAGAGAAGATGGAACAGCTGCTGTTCATTAAAGACATTTTTCTCCACTGTTCTTGGAAAAAGCTTGCCTTTTGCAAGTTCGGGTGCTGAATACATGATAATAATAATAATCTTGAGACCAAAATTTTCTCTTATCCTTTGGCCTTAGATAAAGCTCAAAATGCCATGGTAATAACTAGAATTTGCACTTGCATGGTTCTATGTAATCTTAAATGCTTTCCCATTAACTCATTTCATAACACTGACAAAATTGGATAAATAATTAATGCATTGCTGAATTGTCAAGTCAACTGGGATTTTAAGAACAGTGACTAAGGAATTAGATCACTCTCTAAATCAGTAATCTAGTTTAGTGATTTAAATTGTATCAGACCAAATTACTAATGATTTATTACTTAATGATTTCAAGCAACAGGATTTCTTGCTTTTGTTATTGATCTTTTACCAATGGATAGTATTTATTCATGCTTATTCTTTTTGTGGTTTTTAAAGAATCACTTGAAATCATCCTCTGTCACTGAGGGAGATTCCCCCAGCACAGGGGTACAATGCTCTATGGATAGAGAAAGAGCCTGGTCTCGTCAACAGCGTCAGTCACCATACCTCCAGGTCATAGAGCAAGTGATGAAGAGATACAGACCTTGAACAAAAGGTCAGAGAGAGTGTGTAGGTAAGCTTTCCAGGCAACTTGAAGACTGCGGAGTGGATGAGGGCATTAAATTTTTTTGAAGTTATACTTCAGTCCAAACACCAACCAGCTCTATACCAATTGGCATTGTGACCTCATGAAGCAAGCCATTTAACCTCTTGGAACCTCAGTTTTATAATCCGTATTGCAGTTTGCCATGTAAAATGATGTGTGCAAAGGACTTAGCACCCTGCTGGCCCCCAGTAAGCATTTGATCATTGGCAGCTTGAACAGGATGGAAGGAGTTAATGCAGCAATGACAACCAGGTGAGCACCACAGCAATGATGTGCCCAATTGCTGCCAGGGGGCTCTTCAGGACTAACTTCTTAGTTGACTGCAGCTTGGCTAACCCCCAGGATTAAAAGAATCTCCCGTGGCATCAGACAAGCCTCCTTTCCTGTTAGTGGTCTCCAGCAAGGATATCTTCTCAGGCAGATAATAGGGATCCAAAGGAGAGTTTAATGTGGAAGTAGCTTGGGACTAAGATCCATGCCTCCACTTCCTTGTAGTCAGCGGAAGGTGACCAACTGTCCTAGTTTGCCCCAGACTGAGAGGTTTCCTGGGCCGTCAGACCTCCATGCTACCTTTTAGGCTACATGTAACCAGGCCACTTGTCCAACTAAAACCATGACAGTCTCACGCAAACTGGGATGATTGATCCCCCACCCTACCAGCATTGTCTCAAAGTTGGACAAGTGGCCTGGTTACGTGTAGCCTAAAAGGTAGCACAATTTTATTAATCATTACGATGATTAAGATTTTCCAATTAAAAATTTCATATAGGTAATATTGAATATTGAATTGAAAAGAGGTTCATTTCACTGCAATTTACCCAGGCTGTTAAATACTTTGAGAAGCTTTTTCTCTATTCTTTCAGTCACTATTCCTTTTCTCTTTTCTTCCTATTAAGACTGCCCTATAAAGTTAACAATGGCCCAATCCCTGGAGTACTGTACTATGAATTCCCATGTGAAGCAATCATCTCACTGAGACTCTCAGCAACTCAAAGAAATAATTCTGAAATAACTGTTTAATTAAACCCAGCAGAAATAAGAATGGAGAATACAAAGAAACAAAACCTGAACTAGGCATGGGCTGCTGATACTTTGTAACACATGAAATCTTTTTTATAGGAAGCCTAAAAGTACAGAATTACTTACAATAGCCAAGATATGGAAGCAATTTAAGTGTCCACGGATAGATGAATGGATAAAGATGATGCGGGGTGTATGTGTGTGCATGTGTATACATACATATATAAATAATGAAATACTACTTGGCCATAAGAAAGAATGAAACCTTGCCATTCGTGACATGGATGGACCTAGAGGGCACAATGCTAAATGAAATAAATCAGACACAGAAAGACAAATACCACATGATTTCACTTACACGTGGAATCAACAAAACAACCAACCAGAAAGAGACTCATAAGTAGAACAAACTGATGGTAGGGGGATGGGTAAAATAGAGGAAGGGGATAAGAGGGATAAACTTCCAGTTATAAAATAAATAAATCACAGGGATGAAAAGTACAGTATAAGGAATATAGAAAATATTATTGTATTAACTTTGTGTGGTGACAGGTGGTAACTACACTTACCAAGGTGAGCATTTCATAATGAATATAAACGCCAAATCACTATATTGTACACCTGAAACTAATATTGTATGTGAACTATACTTCAGTTTAAAAATAAAACAATACCTAGTCCCAGCGCTAACAAAGAAATGTACTATCAATCTTACTTCTCTTAATTACTAAGGAGCAATAAAAGATGAAATGAAAAATGAAACCGGGTGGTTTCATTTATACATTGTATGTACAATTGGTCAGGCAGAAAAAAAAAAGTGACTTGTACTTTGAGAAATGCTACAAGCAGCAGCCAGGGTTACAATTTTAGAGGTAATTATTGAGCACAGTATATGCATCAGCAATATGTCAAGTTTCTATTTTCTGGGCTAACAAGTTAACACATCCCCTATTCAGTACCTTCAATTACCCCCAGGCTAGTTTCCTTTTTAACCTTTTCTAGACCCACCCTCTTTCCCTAGACCCACCCTTTTTCCCTTTGGTGTCTAGATTCTTGCCCTTTATCATTACTCACTTCAGACTCAGGTGAAATTCCAGCCTAAGGCAGAGCTGTGAGCCTGGCAAGTCTGTGTTCTACTGTTTTCTCCTATCTCCTATCTCTTCCCTCCCTCCCTCCACATGCTCCCAAATATTGTTCTCTGTTCGTTAACAACACTATACCCTCTTGACTTGGGTCCACAGCTCCAAGAATTTAGTTACTTCTCTTAGCTAAGAAAAATCTGGGGAAATTTTGGGTAGACAGGAAATTCCAGTTAATTCAAATTTCATTAACATAGGACTTGTGATTAACAAATAACACTTTTCACCAGATTGTACCTTTTATTCCATTATAAGAAGGGTTTGCTGAGCCAATTCAAAACAGACTGATAAAACAAAGATATTTATTACACTTTATATAACGTAATATTTTATATATGACATATATTCAGTATGTAAGCTCTTACAACTTGACATAAGGTAATTTTTTGAGGCACTGGCAATATTTTTCTTCATTAGCAAAGTTCAATATCTGTTGAAGTTAAGAAAATTAGATTACATTTTCATACAGTATTTGAGTATTATGATTTTCATTACATCAGTCTTGTAATGTTTCAGTTTTACTAAATATGATTTGCTGGACCATTGGTGAAAGAGACCAAAATTGTCCTGTGCACATAAACCTTTAAGAAACACTATTACTAGTAAAGCATGATATGTTCATTGAGTCTTTTATCTTTTACCTAATACCTCATAGATCTGCAGTGCCTCTAGGTTTATAGAATCAATCCTAATGAGAAGGGTAAAACTAAATAAAAACCAAACAAGGGGTGCCTGGGTGGCTCAATCAGTTAAGCATCCGACTTCTGATTTCGGCTCAGGTCATGGTCTCAGGGTTGTGAGATTGAGCCCCATGTCAGGCTTTTCACTCAGTGTGGAGCAAGCTTAAGATTCTCTCTCTTCCTCTCCCTTCCCCCCTCCACCTCTCCCTCCACTCATGTGCATGTGCTCTCTCTCAAAACAAAACAAAACAAAAAAACCATTAGCAAATAAGACTGGGCAATCACGAAGAAAATAGGTCATATTGTTTGGAGAATCAATTTGTTTTCAGTAAGAAACAGTTTGCCTGATTGCATATCACCAATTGGCAATTTGATAATGTAACCTGAAAATTAATTTTTAAAAAGCAGACCTGGAAATTGAATGATAAGCTTTCATTCACTATGTCATGACAACATTTCCATTATGACAAATGTACCTATGCTGAAGGTGTGTTAGGAAAGGTTCGAATGATACAAAACAAAGTAAATTTTAAAAAAATATTATTTGGCTCTGGACATTGGTCCAATACCTAGAGATTTCAGTCCGATTTCCCCAAGATATTGGAAATAAAGGAATAAGACTGCTGAGAGCTGAACTCTAAGATTACACACAATGGATAAGACCAGAAGTAAGCAAAGTCACCTTTAAAACACAAACTGGCCTGACCTGACTATAACTTGATTTTTATTGAAACAAGATTGCTAAGAGGTTTGGGTAGCCATGGAAACAGAGAAAGGAGCACACAGGAGCACGTCAGTGCCCATCCTAGTGCTGTCAAGGAGAGAAGAAGCTCAAATCAATGGCATGGCAGGATGTCCCTACTGTATTGGAGATCAATGTAGAAAGTTGCAACCATTGGAAATTGAGTATTTCCATCTTCGGGACAAAATTATCCTGTAGTGGACATAGATGAATCAAGAACAATCTATACACATAACTCTACTTGGTCGGAATCTTTGCTCATCAAGCAGCCTTCTGATAATGCCTAGGTTTCCTGAGTAGGTTTGTCTATGTAGAAAATACACGGGCTTTGCAGTCTTGAGTCTTCAGGTATATAAATTAAAAATTAATAAATTAATATTCTGGTTATCATTCTCATGACCTTGGTTAATATAAATTCATCTGATTGCTGGAGCTGTTTTATGTTGCTAAAGAAAGGTACTTCTGAGACTAAAACACTGTAGGTCAGGAGCACCTGGGTGGCTCAGTCAGTTGGGCATCTGACTTCAGCTCAGGTCATGGCCCCAGGGTCCTGGGATTGAGTCCCATGTTGGGCTCGCTGCTCAGCAGAGAGTCTGCTTCTGCCTCTCCCTCGGCCTGCCACTCTGCCTGCTTGTGCTCTCTCTATCTGTTGGACAAATAAATAAAATCTTTAAAAAAAAAAAAAGACACTCTAGGCCAGATCCTAGAGGATTGGGAAAAATTGACCAAGGTAAGTCTTCCCTGTCCTCTTGGGGACAGTCAGCAGGCATTCCCCTAGCAATGACTGTACATCAGCCAAGCTTTCCCATTTTAAGACCACTGAAATCAATGGGTTGGGGGGGGGGGGGTTGGTGTGTGCTTGTGACACCTCTGTTTATTATTTTATTTATTTTAACATTGCTGCAGTGACAATCCTTGACCATATTGGTGGGAAATACAGCTCAGACCTTGAGAGATGGCAGGGAATCCTTGAATTTAAAATATATCCTATATAATTCATAAAGTGAACACAAGTTTTCATTTACCACACATCTCCCATATGCTCAAACTCAATATTATCATCATTACGGTCCCTTACTTATAGATACCCTCACTTCCCTACGTTATGCTTACCCAGTAAAGCCCAGCATGGGTGAATCTGTCTGTCTTCTCCATAGCTGTACCAAAATGCTGTACAGCTGGAGAAATCGTATAAACAAACTGAATGGCATATTTTACATTCATCATCACAAACATCAAAAGTGCTCTCAGCAGAGTATGCCAATTCTACTCTCTTCCTCACACTAGGCTTAATTTTTCATTCTCTTACTTTTGAATCTTCCCCTCAAACTCCCACAAGCCCAGCCCTCTCAGCAGATTTCCTCGCTCCCTACTTCACTGAGAAAACAGAAACCATCAACAAAGGGACTTCCCTTTTGTTTCCAACATCAAATCATCAATATTCTCTACAGCTGCACCTACTTTCCCCTTCAAAGGTAAATCCTCCCTCACGCTCTGAATCCACCCCTTCCCACCTTCTTTTTATTTTTTTTTTAAGATTTTATTTATTCATTCAAGAGAGAGACAGCCAGCGAGAGAGGGAACACAAGCAAGGGGAGTGGGAGAGGAAGAAGCAGGCTCCCAGTGGAAGAGCCTGACGTGGGGCTCGATCCCAGAACCCCAGGATCATGCCCTGAGCCGAAGGCAGACGCTTAACAACTGAGCCACCCAGGCGCCCCCCCCTTCACACCTTCTCATGGACCTTCTTTCCTAAGGCGTCCCTCTCTCTTCTACATAATTGTTACCTACCTCCTTCTGGATTATTCTCATCATCATACAAACATGATCTACAGTCCCCAATATTAAAAAATGTCTCTCTTTATTCCACATTCCTTCCGGCTACCTTGTTTTTCTGTCTTGGCAAAGTTCAAGTTCTGGAAATAACAGAACTTGTGCATAGTCTCCGCTGTCTCAACATTTATCTCCTTTTCTGCTCACCATCATATGACTGTCTGACCTCATTACTCCACCAAAATTTCTTGTAAAAGATACTAGTAACCTCCATGTTGCCAAACACAATGGACACTTTTGGCTCCTTCTTCATATGACTTGACCTCTCAGCAGCATTTAACATAAGTGAGTGCTCATGCCATCTTGTAATTCTTTCCTCTCTTGCCTTCTGTGACATCATTGTCTTCAGGCCTCCCAGTTCTCTGGCTTCTCCCCAGTGTTCTTTGCTACATTCTCCACCTCCACCTAACCTTTATATATTGCTGTTGTTAGGGCTGGCCATTTTTTTCTTCTTTTCCTACTCTCTCCCCAAGTGATCTTATGTGCTTCCGTCACTTTAAACACATGTCTATGAAATGTGTGTGTCTAAGTCTGAAGCCTATATCTGTGAGACTCAAATCTCTCTCTCCAACTCTGACTTCCCCTCTGAACTCTAGACATGCATGTCAATGCATACTTGATCTACAGGTAGACATCGCGTGAACATCACAAATTTAGCATGTCCAAAATTTAATTTTCCCCAATTTTTCTTAATATTTCTCCACCAACCAAATGATTTTCCTTTCCTCTTCCAACACCATGATCTTTATAAACATTGCTGTCATTCACCCAGTCGCTCAAGCCATAAATCTGTTGTCATTGATTTTCTTCTTCCCCCACATTTAGAAGCCATCGTTTCCTAGAAGCAAGTATATTTTAGCTCCAAAATATATGCCAAATCTGTCTACTTCTCTCCATCTCCATGCCTCCATCTTACTTAGTCCAGGCTGCTATCATTCTTCATGGCTGTAATTACTTCATTACTGCCTAGCAGGGCTGCTGGTTTCCTTTCTTGCCTCCCCACAATCTATTTTTCATACTCTTTACTTACAGCGATTTTAGAATGTAAAATATCAAATCATGTGGTTCCTCATCTTAAAATCTCCCAAAAGCTTTTCACTGCACCTAGATGACATTCCGAGCTCCCTAATATGGCTTCTCAGGCCCCTCTGAATCCAACCCTCATCTCTCCTTCTAGTATCATCTTGTGTCACTTCCTCTCTTAACTCAGTTCCAGAAATACTCCTCTCCTAGTTCCTAGAACATTCCAAGCTCTTTCCCAGATCAGGGCATTTGCAATTGCAATTCTCTTGGTCCAGAGCATGTTCCACCTACTCTTTGCAGTACCGCTTCTTGTTATCATTTAGGTCCCAGTTTAAAAGGCCCTTCTCAGAAAGGTACTCAGTGACACACTTTCTAAAGTAAATGCCTCCTGCTCTTCTCCCTGGTTATTCTTTATCTTGATATCCTGTTTGTTTCCTTCATTGCACACATCCAAACCTATTACTGGATCTGTATCACTAGACCGTTGCCTTAGGACCAAGGTCTTAATTGTTCTATATCTTTATATCCCCAGTACCTAGCACAGACAGTAGGCACTTGATACATATTTGGTGAGTAAATAACACAAATTTGAGAAGTAGATATTATTTTTTTGTGGAAGAATAATTTTTTTAATTTTTAAAACATTTTAGGGGCACCTGGGTGGCTCAGTTGGTTAAGTGTCTGCCTTTGGCTCAGGTCATGATCGAGTCCCACATTGGGCTCTTTGTTCAGCAGGGAGTCTGCTTCTCCCTCTCCCTCTGCCTCCCGCCCTGCTCCTGCTCTCTCTCTGTGTCATGCACTCTCTCTCTCTCCCTCTCAAATAAATAAAATGTTTAAAATTTTTTTAAAATTGCTATGTTTATTATGTTTTAATTAAAGTACAGTTGACATAGAAGTAAGTATTGTTTCCATTTTAGACATGAGAAAACTGAATCTAAGAGATACTAAGTAACTTAGTCATAATACAGAGCAATGCATTAGCAGACCCTGTTCTTGTCTTATTCTAAAACCTAAAGGGGTGCCTGGGTGGCTCAGTCAGTTAGGCCTCTGCCTTCAGCTCAGGTCATGATCCTAGGGTCCTGGGATGGGGCTGGAGCCCCAAGTGGAGCCCCGAGTGCAGCCTGCTTCTCCCTCTCCCTCTGGCTTCTTCTCCTGCTCCCCCTGCTTTTGCTCTCTCTCTCTCTCTCTCTCTCTCTCTCTCTCTCGTCTGTCAAATAAATAAATAAAATCTTTAAAAATAAATAAGTAAAACCTAAAGAATATGTAATGCTTTATGAAACATAAACAAATACCATATATAGTTACACACACATAGTATGTGCACTGCATGTATGCACACATTTATCATGTGTGTCATAACAATTTTATGACTCACAAAGTTTTCATTACACATTAAAAGTGATTTCTGGGGGCGCCTGGGTGGCACAGCGGTTAACCGTCTGCCTTCGGCTCAGGGCGTGATCCCGGCGTTATGGGATCGAGCCCCACATCAGGCTCCTTCGCTATGAGCCTGCTTCTTCCTCTCCCACTCCCCCTGCGTGTGTTCCTTCTCTCGCTGGCTGTCTCTATCTCTGTCGAATAAATAAATAAAATCTTTAAAAAAAAGTGATTTCTGATTATAAAATCAGGAAATTATAGAAAGGCATGCATAAAATATTTTTTAAAATCTGATTGCTCTAAGAAAACTATTGTTAATGTTACCATTATTAACATCCAGAGTACATTTTTTTAGTCTTTTCTATGGATATGCATATATTTGGGTGTTTTTATAACACAGTTATGGCATAAGCATATTATGGCATAAGCATTTCCCTGATCATTAAGTATTAATCTGAATTTAATGGGTTCAGAATAGTCCATTATGTGGATTTATCATTAATGCATTTATCTGTCTTTATCAAAGGACAGGTTTCGGTATTATGAATATTGTATTCACATTTCTGGAAAATATCAAGATACCGTCAAGTAACAAGGTTAAAGATTATGCGTAGTGTAATGTTGATACATAGTGCCAAACTATTGGTTGAACCAATTCACAGACCCATCCACCACACACGAGTGCTCACTTTCCTAAAGCAGATCAACGTACAGTTTGTCCTCTCTTGCAAGTTCCTGGAGAGAACCGCAAATCTTTGCCGGGCCCGGGAATTTCGGCTGCAGGAACTCCCTCCTTCCAGCAGGAGGCGCCGTCGCCTTCCGCCGGGGTTGGGCCGCCACGGAGGCTTCACGTGATCTGGTCGCCTCTGCGCCGGAGAGCGGTCTTGCGGAGATTTGCCTTGCGTACGGCGCGGCATGACGTAGTACGTAGGGGCTGGCTAGCCGCCATCTTGCTTCTTTTTCTCGCTCGCTCTCTCCCTCTCGGGAAGCAGCGAAAGTGCTTTGGCGGTTTGTCCATCTGCAGCTTCGGCTTTCCTGGTCCGGTGGTCCTTCCAGCCACCCCCTACTCCCAGCCTCCCCTTCCCCTTCCCTCGATCAGAGCTCGGCGGAGACTCTCGAAGTGCGCAGACACACTCCGCTTGACACTCGCCCTGGCCGGTAAGGAAAGCGAGGGCGTAGGAGCTGTGATCAAAGCGGGCCCCATCGGGGAGGGCTGGCGTGGGGCCGCCTGGGGCGTGGGAGCGCACCCCGACGCTGGCGGGCAGATACTGGGAAGCCGCTTGGAGACGGCCTTGGGTCTAGCCAGCCCCCTCTTTTTCTTTGGTTCCCATCGTGTCTGTGTCGGGGGGAAGTCTCGGCCTCCTGGTCGGGGAGCGGGAAACCGGAGTCAGACCCGCCCCATGTGGTCTGCAGCGGGAGTTCCGGACTCGCCGGTCTCTCTCTTCTACCCAGTCCCCAGCTCAGGCCCTGCGGGGGGATTACTCGCTCGCGTTGCCGGCTGAAGAAGGGAGTTTCCATCCTTGGGAAAGGCGGGCGCGCGGTCTTTTTTCCAGATATGTGGCATGCGTCCCCCAAACAACTCAAGGGTTCATCTAGGGCCTTGACTGCCTACTTCTTTTCCGTGTGTAGTGAGGGTGGAATTTGCAGTGAGCAGTGTGTGAGAGAGACCGGGTTAAAGACCTGACTCGGTGGGAGGCTCTTGGGGGGGGGGGGGGATCTGGACCTACCCTCTTCCGCTAGGGACGAGCTGCCCCAACTCCAGAGGAGGGTTTGGTAGTCATTTCATACCCTAGGCCTCGCCATCCCCCAACCTGCGTAGTGAATCCCACTCTGCAGCTCTCTGTCTTTGAGATAGCGTTAATATTATTGGTGTTAGGGTAAAGGCCTCACTTTAGGACTTTCAGGGCATAGGGACCAGTGGGAACACTGATAAATTGTTCTTTTGCCCGAGAGGAATGCGTCTAGTACCTTTAAAGGGATGCATATTTGTTTTGACTTTTTTGAGGTTTCCAACATGCCTGATGTTTGCTGGCTTCTAAAAGCTACCCGGATTTCTGCATTGGCCGATCTTCAGCCTCGGTCCATAGATTCATGCCTTGCTAGGGCACTTGGAATTAATTGTGTGGTAGGCGGCTGTGCTGTAAGATTTTCATTTGGAATGCACCAGAAGAATCACGATTCTTGATTAAGTGCCTGCCTGATAGCGTGCTCCTTCCTGCAAATAAAAACGATAGGGTGATGCTTAAGCACCCACCAAGTCTAACTCCAGCATTTGTTAAAAGTAGATTTAAGCTCCTCTGTTGGTGATTAAGATGCCGCTCTGACTGGAGCCATTTTTAGGTGTGTGTCACAGATGCACTGCAGCAGCATCGTTTCTGGCCCACCTCAAAGGCACTGATCCCCTAAAAACAATTAGGAATAGGTTGGATTTGGATTTTATCTTCAACACGTAGTCAAATAGTGATTTCCTTCTTTTCTATAATGGACTTGTGAGAATCCAGGCTTTTTACTTTTATATTTTGGTTTTGTGAGCTTATATATGTGGCTGTTTTCCCTCCACCATTAGTTGACGTTTTACTGTATGCTGAGCATAGTAATAAGCCCTTTACCTACATGATCTTTCCTTGAGGGAGGTGCTGTTATTTTCATCATCCCATTTTACAGATGAGGAAATGAAATCTACGGTATTAATTTGACCAAGGTCACTCAGGCGTTATTGGTAGTGCTGTAGAGATCAAGCCGAGACTGTCTAAATCCAAAGGACGCTCTGGGCCATCAGCTGCCTTCCTGTTCCTTGTAATTTCAGAAACTGTAGTAACTAAAGATGCAGCATTGTTAACCTAGTTTTTTCTTTCATTTGATTTCAGTGTAGAAACATTGTTGCATACAATGGTGAAAGTGCTGCAAGGTGTAAAAAATAGGTTATAACTACTTTGGGGATAGGATAGGTTTTCTACCTTTTTCTATTCAAAGGCCAGTTGGTTAAAACTCTTAACTGTATAGTATGGCGTACAGTTTTTAAATTTTGAGATCCGGCCTGTATTATTGATAAAATATTTCCCCTTCTGTAAAATGGAGGTGATGACGATAATAGTAACTTCCCTCCAAGGTTTGCTGTGGTATTAATAAAGATAATGTGTGTAAAGGGCTAATTGCTGTGCTTAGTATATAGTAAAAGGCCAGCTAATAGTGAATTGGCAGAATATTAGTAGAAGAAAGTACTCTCCCAAGCAGTGAGTAATCTGTATATTCTTAGAATGGAGTATATATTCTTTGGGAATTTAAATAGTTTTTCTTTCTTTCTTTCTACACTTAAACACTAGATTTTGTTTCTTAAAGATTTCTTCATGCTCTACAGTCAGTAACCCTGGGTTCAGTATGTTGAGCACAGCTGAAAGTACAGAAGTTCTGACTCATTCTGGCCTGTCTCCCCACTACCCTTATGCCACCCCACCACCTTTATTGGTAAAGTGTCTTTGAAGATTATATTGTTTTCCCCTCCCTCCAAGTGGTTTCCTCTTGCCCTCCCCCCATACACCGCTTCAACTTGTAAGCCAGTTGAGTAACTTCTGTTTCAGAGGCTGTTTATGCCTTATTTGTGTAAGACGGGGATTGATTATTGATAAAGTTTTACACAAATTGGTAGAGAACCCTATTCTTAGAGTGAAGGAGATCCAAGAGTTGTGTCTTACTGAGTTATGACTAACACACTTCCAGTAAAGTGAGATTTATCAACTTATGAAAAGGTAACACAGTGATAGCTTATCTTAGTCAACGCTGTTAACTGTTGCTTAGAAGCTTGAGAATTAATATTAGTTTTCTGAGTCATAGCATTTTAAATTTCTCAGTAATAAAGCCTTTGGTGCATCAGTCAGGACATCATGGCGGGTAAAAGTATTCTCTAGAGAGGGTAACTTCAGTACATTTTCTATTGTGTTTTTTTTCCCAATCCCCAGAAAGGCTAAATATAAACTGATCTTTTTGCCAGTTATATTTGTAGTCATTTTGCTGTAGATTAACAGAATGCCAGTCATGTTTTGGGGCCTATGTGTGTGCATGTTTGCCAGCAAATCAGATGAAACAAGGGCTTTTAGTGAATTTCAACAGCGGTCTAGTTGGCAGACAAAAACTTTTATATGGTTAGCATCTACGTACAGTCTGAAAACAAGGTAGCAATTAAGTTATTACCATTAGTGTGATGTAATATTCTCCCCCCTGTGCGATGCTGCTGGGTGCTCTACATTAAGGAGGATGGGGTATAGTCAGCCATTGTGGAGCACATATGATATTAAAAAAAACACTTGGATGTTATTTACATAGCATATTATTTAGTAATTTTCTTTTTACCTATGTTGCAATATTAGTCTGTTTTCCTTTACTAAATTGTTTGCATGTCGTCATCACCTTATACAGTGGTTGGCATATACTTAGATTTTATTCCTGAATGTATGAGAGTAGGAACAGAAGAATAGACCCACAACCAAGATTCAACTGACAGATATCTTAGTGGAGCAAAAGAATACCTTTTCATCCCCCCCGCCCCCCCTTATTTACACATTAGAATAGTATCAGATGCTTTCAAACAGTTTGTGTTTATGTACTATGCATTGTGAGATTTATTTGCAGCAGATTTTCCTTTCTAGTTTTTAGATTTATTCAACAAACATTAAAGATTCTTTTAATTTTTTTTTTAAAGATTTTATTTATTTATTCGACAGAGAGAGAGACAGCCAGCGAGAGAGGGAACACAAGCAGGGGGAGTGGGAGAGGAAGAAGCAGGCTCATAGCAGAGGAGCCTGATGTGGGGCTTGATCCCAGAACCCCGGGATCACGCCCTGAGCCAAAGGCAGACGCTTAGCCGCTGTGCCACCCAGGCGCCCCTCTTTTAATTTTTTTTTTAAAAGATTTTATTTATTTATTCGACAAAGATAGAGACAGCCAGCGAGAGAGGGAACACAAGCAAGGGGAGTGGGAGAGGAAGAAGCAGGCTCAGTGGAAGAGCCCGACGTGGGGCTCGATCCCATAACGCCGGGATCATGCCCTGAGCCGAAGGCAGACGCTCAACCGCTGTGCCACCCAGGTGCCCCTCTTTTAATTTTGTAAGGCCTAGTGAGTCAGAGGAATATGGCTTTTGGTTCCCACTGCCAAGATGCTCACAGTTTTAAAGATTAATGTTAAAAGTTATCATGTGATCGTTGGATTATACCAGAAGATAAAAAAAAGACATAAAAGCAGATAAGGGAAGTTTGGGGCAGAAAATCCATATATGAAAATTGTCTGTAGTATAGGTCACGTATCTAGTTGATTACAAATGAAGGCATGATGGCCAAGAGAGATCATGAATAATTACAATTATTAAAAAGAAGAATTCCAGTTATTAATATTTGTTGAGCACTTTCCATGCCAGGCACTGAGCTAAGATAAATATGGATTATCTTTTTCAATCTATACAATACACCTAGGTGGTAGATTATTTTATCTCTGTTAACACAACTAGAAAACAGGGATTTTTTTTTTTAAGATTTTATTTATTTATTTGATAGCCAGCGAGAGAGGGAACACAAGCAGGAGAAGTGGGAGAGGAAGAAGCAGGCTCCCAGTGGAGGAGCCTGATGTGGGGCTCGATCCCAGAACTCCGGGATCACGCCCTGAGCCGAAGGCAGATGCTTAACGACTGAGCCACCCAGGCGCCCCAGAAAACAGGGATTTAAAGAGGTTTAAGTAATTCGTTCAGACTTACTGAGCTAGTAAGTGGGATTCGAATCATTGACCCAGAGCCTAACGGTAGTGCTTAAGTTCTACCCTACATGGACTTCCCAGTGGCCAGTATTGCCCAACCTTAAGACAACTCATGACTTTTTAAATCTTTCAAACCATCTGTCTTAATATTTTTCTTTAATTCAACTTACTATCTTTTAATTAAGTGAATTTCAAAGAAAATATACATGATTATTTGCTGTTATTTTTTTTTCTTCAGTGTGTTTCAAAATAAACATAATTTTAAATATGCTTCTATGGACCACTTAAAATCATCTTGTATGTCATCCGTAGTCTTTTGTATTTCACACTTTAGGACATAAATGCTTTAAGAAATGAATGCTGGATAGAATCAGGCAACAGTTGGAATTGATGAAGGCCAGAAGTGATGAAAGACTAGAATGGAACAGATTCATCACAGGCAATGGCAGTATTACAGGAGATGAGCTATAAATTAGAGCCTTAACTACCTACTCGGGGCAACCATTTCCATGATAAACTACAAAGTGAAGGTATATATCTGTTAGACAGAAATATAGCAGGATATCTAAGACCATCTATGGCAAGAGAAGGAGAGCAACAATGAATAAGTGAAGGAGGAAGTCATTACAGAAATCAGGATGGAGGGGCGCCTGGGTAGCGCAGTTGTTAGGCGTCTGCCTTCGGCTCAGGGCGTGATCCCAGCGTTTTGGGATGGAGCCCCACATCGGGCTTCTCCGCTGGGAGCCTGCTTCTTCCTCTCCCACTCCCCCTGCTTGTGTTCCCTCTCTCGCTGTCTATAAATAAAATAAAATCTTTAAAAAAAAAAAAAGAAATCAGGATGGAAGAGAGTAATCTAAAAAATAGGATTATTAGAGCCGAATGTAGCAGAGTAGAAAGATCTAAGAGAAGTGGCCTTTGGATTTGGCTGAGAGATCATTGGTGACCCTAAAAGAATTAAGGTCAAGTAATGAGGTTGGAAGGTTATGCAGGGATAAGTAGTGAGACTTCTTGATTTTTAGGTGACTTGAATACTCAATATGCACTTTGGACTATGAATGTAAAAACCTAGGTTTAGTCCTTTTTGTCACCTAAGTTTTGTCCTTTGTGCCTGCTGTTAACTTTGGAGGCGAGTGACATGGCTTCTTCAAATTTTAGATCCAGGTGTTCCCTGCTTTTTGAAGGTTCGGACTACCCCACTTTGCTTTTATGAAAGACATACATTATAACCTGCTTTTGCTAACTGAAAATTCTGAAGAGAATTTTTGTTTTTATGGAAAAAGGCCAAAAGTGAAAATAGGCAGCTGCGAGATAGAGACAGAGCGCACCCTGAGCAGCAAGTGTGGTGCCACCAAGCTCCTTCCCCTGGAACTACACTCAGCATCTAGTTTGTCAGTGTACTTTATCATGATATATTTTGTGAATTTGTTACCAAGATGTGTCGTAAGGTGTCAGAAAAGCCTAAGAGGTTATTTCTTGGGTCAGGGAGCAGCACAAAAAGTTTTCCATATGAATTAATGGTAATTGTTTCTTTGTTGTAGCCATTTCAGCTTACAAAAGGTTTAAGAGGAACACTTTGCTTTCTGATAGCAGGGGAAACCTGTTTTTTCATTTGTGAAATAAGGAAAATACCCATTTCCCCTATCTTAGAGGATTGTTGCAAAGATTATATATTAAATGTGTTTCCCTGTATGTTTTGACTTTTATATTCTTTGATATTACATGAGCCTTGACCATATTTAAAACAGGAAAGAGAACTATGAAAAGTAGGAAGTTAAAGGTAAAGGGAGGGTGGTTCTCCATGATGTTGGAAGATCCCTTCCAAATAAATCTTGAGTTTACAAGATAAGAGATGGATGCCTGTGTGTTTGGAGAATGGGTGGCTAGAGAAGTTAATACTTGATCATCCTTTCCTCTTTACTAATGAATAATCTGAAAGTGTAGGGTTGCTGTGTATGATTATGCAGTTTGTGTACTGCACAAATGTGTGGGTCTGAAGGAGGCAACAAGGACTGAAATCTACTCCATGCTCTGCTTGCAGAGTGTCCTGTGCTCTGGCTAGGCCTCCCAGAGTTAATTGTCCCATCACTTCCCCACCTTTCCCCAGTGTATGAGTACCCCACCCAGAGGATTACCTGTATCTTCCCAGAAGGGTATGTTTTTCTATTTGCACAAAAAGTTCACCAAGGAACAAAAAGCCTAGTACTTTTTACTATGGGTTAAGTAGTTGAACAAGTACACATCAACTTTATCCAATGTATTTTATTTTAAAGATTTGTTTATTTCAGAGAGAGTGCGAGCGAGCATGCACGCACGAGCAGAAGGGGCAGAGGGAGAGAGAAGTAGACTCAGGGCTGAGTGCGGAGCCCAACATAGGGCTCCATCTCACCCACCCTGAGATTACAGCCTGAGCTGAAACCAAGAATGAGAGGCTTAACCAACTGTGCCACCCACGCGTCCCTATCCAGTGTATTTTAAAGATGAATATTGTAGCTTATTCAGTATTTCTGGTAACTAGGAAATAGACCATATATGTAGATCTTAACTAAAGAAGCACAACATAAGAGGTATAGAATTAACTTCTGAAGGTCAGGAAAATGGAACGGATAGAGAAATTTTACTTTAAAAGCCGGAATTGAATGAGACTTTTGACAGAAGTAGAGATTGGTTATATTTCTGTATGAGTTTTTGAAATTTAGATAAAAATTGGAACTTTTGTTGTGCAATTCTATGAGTTTTAATATGTGTACATTCATGTAACTCACATCAAAATTAGGATTCAGAATGTAGAAAGATGAAATATCTCACATTTTGGAGGCAGAGAAAGTATCTCTCCTGCTGAAGAAAGAACTTGTTGAATAAGGATTAAAAAGTCAGGAATAGGAGTGCCTGGCTGGCTCAGTCAGAAGAGCATGCGACTCTTCATCTCAGGGTCATGAGTTGGAGCCTCATGTTGGGTATAGAGATTGCCAGGAAAAAAAAGTAATAATAAACAACAGATATTGTTTTATTGTGTAGTTTTGTGTATGACAAACTGGAAACATGGAGAGAATGAAAGTAGAAAGTAGCAAAGGGAGAGATGGGTATGCTTACATGTCTGAAGACAGACATTTTAATGATAGAGGAACAGAGCCAGTGCGTGGCAGGGAGGGATGCTAACCAGTTCTCTACACGTACAAATTTAAACTTGAAATTCCAACCCTTGAAGGCAGCAGATTAGTTATATGAAAGGTTTAGGATAGTTCATGATGTCAGTTGACCATCTTGAAAGAGACTGCTTCTGTTTTTCTGCTATAACATATAGCATACTTGCCATGTAAAAAATAGTGGATGGAAGAAGCTTTTATGCTTTGGTTTTTATTTGTAATGTTTAAGCTTCGAAAACATTATTACCATTTGTTAAGCTTTTATTAAGTGCCAGACACTATTTTAAGAGTTTTTTTTTTTTTTTTGAGATTTTATTTATTTATTTGACAGAGAGAAAGAGAGACAGCCAGCGAGAGAGGGAACACAAGCAGGGGGAGTGGGAGAGGAGGAAGCAGGCTCCCAGCGGAGGAGCCTGATGTGGGACTCGATCCCAGAGCGCTGGGATCACGCCCTGAGCCGAAGGCAGACTCTTAACGACTAAGCCACCCAGGTGCCCCCATTTTAAGAGTTGTATACACACTTGGTTAATTAAATGTCATAATAGACTAGAAGATATAGCCCACAGATGAGGAAATACAAAATCAGAATTATATTTAATGACTAGGGAAATGCATATGCCATAATATGCATATGCCACAATTATGCTGTAAAAACACCTAGCTACAAAATGTTAGAGCTGGGATTTTAACCAAACCAGTTTTAAGAAAAGTAATGGTGTGATATGAACAGTTTAAAAATACTGTAAGTTGTCAAAAAGAGTAATGTGGCAATCACCTCATCTAGTAAATGGTGGACACATAGATTTGTTACTTTGCTAGAACATAATTTATGGTACAGAAGGTTTGATAGCTACATATCTTTTCTGATTGTTAAGGCATTCTGCCCCAGAAACTTAATTCACATGTTTCAGTTTCTAAGAACAGCTTGAGCCCTTCTACCATTCTGATTAGAATTCCAACAGATTTATTTATATTACACTTTGTTTTTAAAAATGACAATTTTTAATGCTTTTGCTGTAGTGCTATTTGTAGTAGAAGCACTCAACATATGGTGGTATTCTTAGCTTTTCTATTATAGCAGCAAATGTGATCTTAAAAATACTTGATGCCACTCTGACTTTAGAATTACTAAGTGATTATAACAATTGAAGATCGAAATGAACTTAGAAGTTGACCAGTTTGATCTCTTACCGAGAGCAAGACCTTTTCATTTTAAATGGAAAATTTAGTTTAAAATTTGATAGACATATGTTCTCTTAAGTTAATACATCAGCTTCCCTGGTCCTTGTCAACTCCAGCTGCCCTGAGAAAAATATCATAGGGGCACCTGGGTGGCTCAGTTGGTTAAGCTGCCTTAGGCTCAGGTCATGGGTGGGCTCCCTGGTTAGCAGGGAGTCTGCTTCTGCCTCTGCCCCTCCCCCTGGCTCGTTCTTTCTCTCTCTTCTCTGCCTAAAATAAATCAATAAAATTTTTTAAAAAGAAAGAAAATACCATAGACTAGGTGGCTTAACAGGAATTTATCACAGCTCTGGAGGCTGGAAAACCAAGATCAGAGTGCCCACATAATCGGGTTCCGGTGAGGTCTTTCTGGCTTGCACATGGCTGTTTTCTAGCTCTGTGTCTCCCATGTGGTTGGGGGAGAGCTGTGGTGTCTCGCCTTAAAAGAGCACTAATCCCATTAAGAGGCCCACCCTCATCACCTCAGCTAAACCTAATTATCTCCCGAAGGGCCTCTCTCCAAATACCATCTGTCACATTGAGAGTGTAGGACTTCAACATAGGAATTTTGAGAAGAGAAACAATTCTGTACATAGCTTCCCCCTGCCTCTCTCTCTCTCTCTCTCTTTTTTTAACAGTCTTCAGTGCATTGAGTCTTAGACTTTTTACATTATTATATTTCTACAACAGATGGAATACATTTTTACTGTATTTTGTTAACTATAATTTTTTTATCCTTGATATTTTATTCTGTATTGTAGTGCAGTAAATTTTGAAAATAAAAACTTGAATCTTTTATTTATTTATTTTTTTTTTTTAAAGATTTTATTTATTTATTTGACAGAGATAGAGACAGCCAGCAAGAGAGGGAACACAAGCAGGGGGAGTGGGAGAGGAAGAAGCAGGCTCATAGCAGAGGAGCCTGATGTGGGGCTCGATCCCATAACGCCAGGATCACGCCCTGAGCCGAAGGCAGACGCTTAACCGCTGTGCCACCCAGGCGCCCCAAAAAACTTGAATCTTTTAGAATCTCCTTAGCCTAAAATGACATGTTATTTATTATTACATTTTAAAGATTTGATGTTTATCTCTTTTATAATGAAAATTAAATTCAGATTTTCATATGGAGAGGTTATCTGGGCGCTGGCTTTGCCATAAAGTCTGGATTTAATTTTGGCCCTATCTCTTCGTAGCTAAATGAGTTTGGGGCAAGTTATTTTTACTTGACTAAAGTTGATTCTTCATTGGTAAATTTTGGTGACTTGGGCTTTGAGCTCTTATTTCCAGCCTGATATTTTTACATCTGTAGAGTTCAGATTTTTTAAAGATGGCTTCAAGAGACATTATTACATTAGAGTGTATAGAATTTACATCCCTCTTCATGTTAGAAGTGGGAGACAAATACAGAGGATCATTCAAGGTTTTAAATCTAGAGGTCAGGGACGGGTGCCTGGCTGGCTCAGTCAGAAGAGCATGCAACTCTTGATCTCAGGGGTTGTGACTTCGAACCACACATTGGATGTAGAGATTACTTAAATAAAATTTTAAAAAAGATAAATCTAGAGGTTAGGGAAAGTGGTTGTGGTGAAGTTGGGGAGAAGAGTGTGTTTGGGAAAGCAGGTGAGCTTTTTGGTTTTACCTTTTTTTTTTTTTTTTTTTTAAAGTAGGCTCCATGCCCAGTGCAGGGTTCAAACTCATGACCCCAAGACCAAGGGTCGCATGCACCAGCTAGGCGCCCATTTTAAACTTTTTCTTTTGGAATAATCTTAATCTCACAGAAAAACTGTAAAAATAGTATGAAAAATTCCTGTATTCCTTCGTCCCTATTCCCTGGTTGTTCATAGTTTACCATATTTATCACTCTCTGTGGGTATGTGTACATATGCACACTCAGTCACATTAACAGTGTGTGCTTGACTTTTAATGTCTGCTGTTCTAAACCCCTGTCATCACCTGAAACCTTAAATTTACGTCATAAGCTCCTGTGCCTCCAATTTTCTCACTCAGTACATTTCCTCCTTTTGTTTTTATTTATTTTTTATTTTTTAAAAGATTGTATTTATTTGAGAGAGAGCGAAAGTGAGAGAGCACAAGCAGGAAGAGAGACAGAGACAGCAACAGAGACGAGTGGGGAGGAGAGGGAGAAGTGGACTCCCTGCTGATCAGGGAGCCCGATGCGGGGCTTGATCCCAGGACCCTGAGACCATGAACTGAGCCGAAGGCAGACATTTAACTGACTGAACTACCAAGGGGCCCCTCCTGTTGTTTTTATTAAATGAACAAAGCAATCCATAGTAAGCTTGACTCAGTAAGCATTTAATAATTACTATTGGTGGAGCTTTTATACAATCATATTAAAATTGGCAGTTCCTTCTACTGTCCTCCATATTCTATTCCACCTTCTTCTGCCTTACTCTCTGGCTTAGACTTCCATGAAATGTTACTCTAACCATTTCCCTGGCAGTATCTTCTCCGGCCTTACTTTTCTTTACGCACCTATGGCACAGCACTAATTCCTTATCATTCCAGCTGTTGTGTTCTTCCCACCATTCCCCATTCCTGAATGTGCTGCTGGACGTTAATGAGAGTCTTCAAACTGGACAGCCTTGGGAATACTGTATATCAGTTGTCTCCAGCTTCTACTGGGTTGCCAGCACTGATTGTCAATGCCTCGTTTGCCTAGTTGTATATCTTTGCAAACCTTTTCCAACCTTCTCACATTTCCTGTTATCTCCACTCAGTTGATGAAGACAACATGTCTTTTTCATTTGTTCCTAGTAGTGCCTGATAATACAGTAGGCGCTGGATAAACATTTGTATGAATGAATAGGAGAATCAAAAATTTGAGTTTGTAGTTCTGTCCAGAAGTTTAAGTGGAGACATTTTGTTCTATAGACAATTAAAAAATGTATGTCTGAAGTTCGTAGTTTGAAGGAAAGTTTTAGGAATTATACTTATTGAAGCAATGAACAATAGTTGAGATAGCCGAGGGAGCAGGCACATAGAGGGGGCTGGTAAAGAGGGATGGCAAAAGCACGTTAACATTTATGTAGAGGGATAGAAAAAAAGGAGAGCTGTCAGAGAGTTACAGAAACCAAAGAAAATGGTTTACACAGAATCCTTTTGCTTTTTATATTTGTATTGATACTTGACTATTACTTATTACTTACTAGAGATTCTTCCTTTATTCAGTAAAACATTTGTTGAGTGCATATAGTATGCTCATTTGGAAATGGTTGCAGGGTCTTTTTAATGTTAACTATTTAAATCAGTGAGTCATTGTATTCCATTTTCCAGAGGAACTAAACTCTCACCATAAGATAACGAGGAAAGAAAGGTAAACAGAGCTTGGATACTTAGAAAGCCCATGGTGGCCAGAAAGATAATTGTCATTTAATTCAAATTGAGCAGATTGGCAATTTGTGAAAAGTGTGGGGTTTTTTCAAAAATGGTAGATTTTAAATATCACTGATATCACTAAAACAATGTTTTTAGTGTTGAATACTTTAAAATACTTTTGTAATGGTGAGTAATCATAGAATCTTATAATTTTTGAGACTGAAGGAATTTTAGAGATCATAGCCAGTCTCGCCTCAATGTGGAAAACCCTTTACAGATTTTTTTTTAAATTTTTAACCTGTGATAGCTGTCCTTCATGAAAACCATCCTTTTGTAACCACTGTTGTCATTTTTTTTCATTTTGAAAGGTTGTTATTTATATTATCATAAACTGCTGCCTTCCAAATTTCCCTTCGACCTTTTGAAATAGTCTGTTTGTTTTTAAAATACTTGCTTTTTTCCTGTCTTCTTTCATCTTAACACTTTTTTGCCCCCCCCCCCATTGTTACAAGGTAATACACATTGTTCAGATCTGGAAAATGCAGATGCTCATGTTTCGGTATATCTAATTTCAGTGAAAAATACTAGTTTCTTACAGTCTTTGCTCAGGGTCACAGAACCTTGAATTTAGAAGTATGATTACTTTCTCTTCCCTTAAAGGGGGTATATTTATTATTCAGTAGCTGTTTTTGTAGACTTACCCTCAGACCCTAATGATTCAGATTTTTAGGTACATAGTAAGCAGGACAGTAAAAAAAAAAAAAAAAAAAAAAAATTCTTAATAGCATGCAAGTAACAAAAAGTTGTTTTTTATTTTTATTTATTTTTTTGAAGATTTTATTTTACAGAAAGAGAGGACAAGCAGGCAGAGGGAGAAGCAGGCTCCCAGCTGAGCAGAGAGCCCAATGCAGGGATTGATCCCAGCACCCTGGGATCATGATGAGAGCCGAAGGCAGACACTTAACCGACTGAGCCACTCATGCATGCGCCCCCAAAAAGCTTTTTAAAATTAAAAATGATACAAGTAGAGGGTAGAGTTCCTTTGTTCTGTGACTGTGCCAGTACATTTTTTGAAATCAGAATCTGGCAAGTTGAAAAGAAATGCCCCTGTGGAGCTTACTGGTTTCAAGGGTTTTTAAATTACTAATTATGTAAATTGTACCATTTTGTTACTTAAGATGTGGATCTGCAGAATGCAGCCATACCTTATTCAGCAACTGAGATTTTTTTTAATTAATTTTCTTCAGTGGCTCTTCATTGCATTTAGAATAAACTGGGCAGTACTCCTTAGCCTAGCCTGGTAGTTCTGCCTACTCTGACTTCCTCTCCTGCCTCTCCCCGTTCCAGATCAAAATTGGGTTTTCCCCCCTGGTGGTCCCACTGTGGCTGTAGTTGCATACCTTGGGGATATTGAAAGTTCAGTTCCAGACCAGTGTACTAAAGCAAATATTTCAATAAAGGGAATCAAATGAAATTTTTTTGGTTTCCCAGTGCATATGAAAATTATGTTTGTGCTATATTGTAGTGTATTAATTGTGCAATAGCATTATGTTTCTTAAAAACACTGTGTGTGTGTATGTGTGTGTGTATATATATATATGTACACACTTTTTTTTTTTTTAAGATTTTACTTACTTATTTTAGAGAGAGAGAGAGAGATAGCAAGAACAGGAGGGGCAGGCAGGAGGAAGGGAAAGAGAATCTCAAGCAGATTCCACGCTGAGCAAGGAGCCCAGCATAGGGCTTGATCCCAGGACCCTGAGCTCATTACCTGAGCTGAAACCAGGAATTGGATGCTCAACTGACTGCACCATCCAGGCGCCCCAACAATATATATGTCTTAAGTAAAAGTTACTTTATTGCTAAAAATGCTAACCATCATCTAAGCTTTCTTTTCGCAGTGGAAGATTTTGCCTCCATGTTGATGGCTACTGACTGATCAGGGTGGTTGCTAAAGGTTGGGGTGGCTTTGCAGTTTCTTAAAGTAAGACAGCACTGAAGTTTGCTGCATCAAGTGACTGTTCTTTCGTGAACAATTTCTTTGTAGATTGTGATGTTGTTTGATAGCGTTTTACCCTTAGGAGAACTTTTTTACAGTTTGAGTCAGTCTTCTCAAACCCTGCCACTGCTTTATCAACTATGTAATATTCTAAACCCTTTGTTCATTTCAGCAGTCTTCACAATATCTTCACCAGGAGTAGATTCCATTTCAAGAATCTACTTTCTTTGCTCAGCCATAAAAATCAACTCATCCATTTAAATTTGATCCTGAGATTTTGGCAGTTCTGTCCCATCTTCAGGCACCACTTCTCGTGCTCGTTCTCTTGCTGTTTCCACCACATTTGCAGTTTTCCAGCTCTGAAAGTCCTAGATGCATATTCTGTTTCATTGACTTGGAAAATCTGTTAGTATAGCCATTTTCATTAATTGTTTTAGTTAGGTCTTCTGGATTATTTGTTGCAGCTTCTACATCAGCACTTGTTTCAGCTTGCACTTGTGTGTTATAAAGTTGGTTTCTCTCCTTTAACCTCATTAACCAACCTCTTCCAGTTTCAGATTTTTCTTTAGTTTCCTCACCTCTCTCAGCCTTCATAGAATTGAAGAGAGTTAGGACCTCACCCAGGATTGGGCTTTGGCCTAAGGGAATGTGGCTGTTGGATCTTCTGTTTGATCCAGATCACTAAAACTTTCTCTGTATCAGTGGTAAAAGTGTTTCACTTTCATTCCTGTGTTCACTGGAGTAGCACTTTTAATTTTAAGAATTTTTCTTTCGAATTCACAACTTGGCTGACTTTGGTGCGAGGGGCCTAGCTTTTGGCCTTCCTTTTCTCACTGAGCTTAATCATTTCTAGCTTTTGATTTAAAGTGAGAGACACGAGAATTTTCCTTTCAGGTGAACACTACAGACCCTTGTAGAGTTATTAATTGGCCTAATTTCAATATTGTTGTGCTTCGGGGAACAGCTGATTGGTGGGCGGTCAGAACACACAACATATATCAGTTAAGTTCATTGTCTTAGTTTGTGGTACCCCAAAACAAGGATAATAGTAACATCAAAGATCACTGATAACAGAGCGTCATAACGGGTATAATAATAATGAAAGAGTTCATAATATGAGAATTACTAAATGTGATACAGACATGAAGTAAGCAAGTGCTGTGGGAAAAATAGTGCTGACAGACTTGCTCATTGGACGCAGGGCTGCCACAAACTTCCATTTGTAAAAAAACACCGTATCTGCAAAGCACAATAAAATGACGTATGCCTATACTTAGGAGACACCTGAGGAGCTTTTCAGAGAATACTGTTGCCAGACCCAGTCAGAAATCCTGGTTTAATTGGTCTGGTACAGGGACTGTAGTATCTTTACAAACCTTCTGGGATAAGTCTGCAGCCTGTGTTGAGAACCACTGATTGATTTTTCTTCCCTCATGTGACCTTTTCAGAGAGATCTTTCGGACCTTTACCATTGTTTCTAGTCTCTTTCGCCTCTTTGCTATCCCTTTATCCAGTTGAGTTTTTTATTCTTTTATTTTTATTTACTTACTGTTAAAACTTCATGAAGGCAGGGGCTCCATCTGTCTTTCCATGATGTATCTTAACATCTAAGACAGGGTTTGGCAGTATGTTAGTTCTCCACACATTTGTTGTATCTTGTTGAATGAATATTTGTCATTGTAACAGTAAGAAGGCAATTTCAGGCTTGTTGTTTCTGTGTAACCTGTAGAGGATTGCTTTGTGAAATTGTATTTCAGAGAATTTACTAAATCCTCCAGCAGGCTTTAAGAGATCATTGGTTTCATTACTTAAGGTTTTAGTATCCAGGGATGCACACACACACACAAAGGTATGTTATCCCTTGGAAACTTATGGATGTGAGTTAGCTTCTTATGCCAGTGCTCAAAAGGAAGAGATGTTACCATACTTGCAAGTGCCTTTGATGGTGTAAGGAGCATTAATGACAGTTGTGTTATGCTCAGTGAATATTCACTTAACACACAGTAGTTATGTGCATGTTTTTGTTACTTTCTCCCATTTTTATTTGTTGCATAAACCACAAGGCAGATAAGAAGTCAGATGAGCCCACACTTATCAACTACTTTTTGTTTACCTATAGTCTTTGCTATTATTCTTACGTATTTTAGATATGTTATGCCATTGAGGATAGATTTTTAAATTCTTTTTACTTAATCATATGCATTTTTTTAATCCTCTGGTCTTGAAACTAATTTTTTTTTCATTTCAAGTCATTGCTCTTAAAAACACCTGCAATTTTTTCTTTTCTGTTACAAAAGCAAAGTGCATTTACTGTTTATATTTAGATATTGCAGTATGTATAACAAAGTCAAAGTTGCTTGTAATCAGAGGAGTATAGCTGCTGCTGGTAATTTTGTGATATGCTTTTGTAGACCTTCATGCTTGTCATGTATGTTGTATTTCTTAATACTTACATTATTTGTTTAAAAATAATATATACTTTTAAACTTATCTCTTGAGCATCTTTCTGTACAAATCTCTGCGTATTTTTATGAAGATCTCAAACTAAACATGTCTAAGAACTCTTGCCTCCCCTTCTCCCCCATCTTC
This sequence comes from Ursus americanus, assembly GCF_024610735.1. Classification (NCBI taxonomy): domain Eukaryota; kingdom Metazoa; phylum Chordata; class Mammalia; order Carnivora; family Ursidae; genus Ursus; species Ursus americanus. The sequence continues at coordinate 94,350,071 of NC_142128.1, read as the reverse complement.
CCTAAATATAGTCTTCCCCACCCTACTCATGTCTAGCTTTTCAAGCTCCAGACCAAAATTGTCCTTATTTCCTCTTTACTGGCCTCCTCTACCTAGTCTCCATTTTTCAGCCACAGCTACATCATCTTGTGCCTAGGCTTTTGTAGTCTATGGTGTTTCCACTTTCCACCTTTGGCCCCCTACAATCCATTCTTCACATTGTAGCCAGGTTGTTTTTAAAAACCAAAGTCACGTTTGGGCTCAAAACGAATGCTCAGAATCACATTGCTTTAAAGATAAAATTTAAAATTCTGATAGGCCTTCTCATCCAACCCTTTCTTTCCCTTTCAACTCTCCCTTTCTTACTAGCTTCGACTTCAACCGCTTTTATAGAAGTGTTTGAACATGATAAGCATGTCAGGACCTTAGGGCCTTTGCATTTGCTTTTTCTTCAGCCTCAAAGCTGACTCCTTCCCTGTTAGATCCAGATCAGAAGCCTTTCCCTCAGGCCTTTAGTGATCAACTAATCTAAAATAATTATACTTCACTTTGTCACATTGTCCTGTTTAGTTTCATTCATAGCATATGTCACCATCTGAAGTAATCCTATTTACCTGTTTTTTTGAATCACCATGCTAGACAGTAAGACCCGAGAGCAGATTCTAGTGTGCTGTCAAAGAATTCTTTAACCCAAGGTTGCAGAGATTTTGTTTTCTTTAGAAGTTTTTAATTTAGGTTTTTACGTTTTGTCTGTGCTCCTTTTTAAAACAAAATTGAGATACGATTAACATATAACATTGTGTAAGCTTGAGGTGTACGTGTTGATTTCATGCAATTACATATTGCAGAATGATTACTGCTGTAACATTAGCCGATAATCCCATTACATCACAGTTATTTTTTTGTGTAGTGAGAACATTTAAGATCTTGTCTCTTACCAACTTTGATGTATATATATATATATAATACAGTATTTTGACTGTAATCCTAGTGCTGTGCATAAATCTCCAGAACGTACACGTCTTCTGATTTCAAGTTTGTACCCTTTGCTATGGTCCATTTTGAGTTGTTTTTTATATGGTAGGAGGTATGGATCAGAACTCATTTTTTTATGTTATGTATACCTGATTGCTTCAGCACCATTTGCTTCCCCTCTTGCGAGCTCACACTCTCTCAAATAAATGAAATCTTTAGGGGAAAAAACTAAACATTTAATACAGTGCTTATTGGTACTATTTCTCTAATGAATTGTCTATTTATAGCATTAATTTCATTTCTTCAAGTTCTTTTTCTTCAGTTTGTTGAAGTTCTTATATAACCACTTTTTTGCCAGATGTTGAGATACTTCGTTGACAGTTTTTAAACTGCCATTTTCTTTTCATGCTGTGCAGATACTTGGTAGGCTTATTTCTGAAACCCTTGATATGAAATAGATTCCTGTGTTCTGGGTAAAGTTGAAACTATGCAAAACAAAGAAGAAATGTAAATAGGCAGTGGAATATATTCTTCAGGAACACAAAGTTTTGGGCTGAATATGCAAATTTGGGACAATCAGTTGGTTGTCACAGGCATGATGAGATTCCCTACAGAGAAGAGTAGAATGAGAAAGAAGTGAGGACAGGATGGGTAGCAAGGGAGGCAGGATTGGCCTTCAGTGGAATGGGAGGATAGATACATCCACTTTTCTGTTGTGATTTTGAAGACTGCTCCCATATTAGAATCGAGGAGTTTTTTCAAAAGAAGGATTGACCCCCAGGCTCCATCTTGAAACCTCAGCTACTGGTGTATTTTAAATCCCAGGTGATTTCAGTTGCAGCAAGGATTAAGAACCGTTGCTTAGACTATATCTGCTTTTAATAAATCAGTGGGTCCTAAACCTCTGTATGTCTCAGCATCACCTGAGGACTTGATAAAAACAGTGCTGAGCCCCATGCTTAGAGCTCGATTCAGTAGGTCTGGGTTGGGGCCTGGGAATTTGCATTTCTAGAAGTTTGTAGATGATGGAGAACCACTGTAATAATGGCTAGAGGAAGGGAAACCATTGAGAAAGATGCATGTAGATGCAGGTGGGCTTGTAGGTTTGCCTCTAGGTTTCAGGAGTTTCTTACACTGCTGCTTTCTCTATGATGTAGGCCTGTGAGGGTCTCCACTAAGAGAGTGTTGCATGGACAGTTGTGATATTAAGAGAGGTTTGAGGTGCTAAATTGCTATCAAATGAGGGTGAAAGAACACTTAGACCATTTTTCTTGGATTTATCAGTTACTTTTTTTCAGCTGAAGAGAGATCTCCTTGAGTCTTAATTTTGTCATCTAGTACGTGGCTGCCCTTTTGTCACTGTAGATGGAAGTATGTTTTTTTCTCCATCTTTGTTCATGTTGTTGGTGAAAATATGTCAACAGAGTAGATTCTGGGAATACAGCTTTCTTCATACCATCATCATTATTAGCACCCTTGGGATATAATTAATTGTATTCATTCTTCCGTGTATGGAAATAGATAGCAAGGTGTTTATATATTATGTCGTTCTTTTGGTTGCAGGTGAGTCCTTTTCACAATTTATCTCAAGGAAAGATTGTTTATTGTAAATGTATACATGGAGAGCTAAGTGGTTATCTGTAGTTACATGGGGAAGGAGGTGGCATTATGTAATGGACTGACCCAGAGTCTTGATTTCAAATCCAATCTCGTTTACCTCTGAACATCAGTTTCCTCATTTGTAGAATCAGGATGCCAACTATAGCATAAGGTTATTAGACTCAAATGAGATAATGTGAAAATTCTCGATAAATTTTATGGAACTATACACAGTGTGGCAGTTGATGTACGTATGAAACCACACCTCTATATGTAAATTGATATGTAAAACTAGTAGATAAAATGACTTTTATGATGATAGGGGTCTACATAGCCATTCCTTGACTGAATATTTTTTGCATGATCTGTCTGTCTATTCTCTGCTGCCTTTAACTCCTATGTTTCAGTTCTCAATGCTTTTAGCTATTGATGTGGGGTGGGATTTTTTTTGTTGTTGTTTTTTGGGTAGAATTGGCCATCTTCTGCCCTCCTTCCACCGTAACCACTCAAAAAAAAAAAAAAAAAACTATAAAAACCAAAACTGTAAAAGGTTGATGTGTGTATACTTCAATAATTGGAAGGGAAATAGTATGGAATTTGTGTATTTCTTGTGTGTATTTTTCCTCTTTATGAATAGACTACTTTTAAGGTACACCTAAGATTAGGGTACATTAGCTCCAAAGATGAAATTGTCTTTGTATATGAATGTTCTTTAAAATGTTATTTTCTTCTCATAACTTCTCATATATACAGAGACTTCTTTTGATAAGTTCACACCATTTCTTGAACACTTAATCCATAGCCATGAAACAGAATATTGTTTTTAGGTTCCTTGGGTTTATGAGGAAGTGTTCTACTCTTTGCGAATGCAGAGAAAATAGAATGTTTCTTTTTATTCTAAATTGTTAAATTACTACAGGTTTGTTAGATATATACTGCCTGAAAACAGAGGCATACAATTTGTGGAAGAATGATGTTAATCCTCCTATCATATTTGCATTCCATATGTAGAAACTGATTGATGCCTGTCATCTCAAGCCTATTAAATTGAATAGGATTTGTTAAATAGTCTCCATAGATTTACTGTATTTGACCTGCTCATTTCAGTATGGGTTAAAATTCTTTCTTTTCCTTCTTCTTCTTTTTCTTTTTTTTTTTAAGTAGGCTCCACATGGAGTGTGGGGCTTGAACACACAGTTTTGAGCAGATCAAGAGTAGCATGCTCTACCAGCCAAGTCAGCCAGGCGCCTCTGGATTAAAATTCTTATTCTCTATGATACCGTTAAGCAGTTACAAATCATAAATAACTACTATGTTCACTGAATACAGGGCATTTTAGTTTGATTGACTTTGTTGTGTGTTGGCTCTTGGAATTTGACAGTATTAAACAGGTATGAGATTATTATCAATATGAGTTATTGAAGATGGATTTCATTCCTTCGTGTTTTTATTTTTCAGCATTTGTGGGAACATTTGAATTTACTGAGAGTTGTTTTGTTTTGTTTTAAGATTTCATTTATTTATTTGAGAGAGCTAGCACCAGCAGGAGGGAGGGGCAGAGGGAGAGGGAGAAGCAGACTCCCCACTGAGCAGGGAGTCAGATGTGGGACTCGGTCCCAGGATCCTGGGATCATGACCTGAGCCAGGGGCAGACGCTTAACCAACTGTGCCACCCAAGCACCCCTACTGATAGTTTCTTAAAGTAAGCTAAAATGTTCCTCATTTTTCTTTCTTACGTGTGTCTTAAAGGTTTGAAGGGGTGTGGCAGGAGGTTTTGGACTCGATGAGTTTCCACCGAAATGTCGGAGAAGTCAGGCCAGAGCACAAAAGCAAAGGATGGGAAAAAGTATGCAACACTCAGTTTATTTAATACTTACAAGGGTAAATCTTTAGAAACTCAGAAAACCACAGGTGAGTAAAATCAAGTGGCTTATTTTTATGATTTTCATGGTTTTGTTTTATTACTGTGATTGGTACTCTGGAGCTTTTGCTACTAGGAGCTAGGATAAACTCATGTTCATGCAACCCTGTGTACACTGGGCTTTTTATGTGTGCACTCATTTTTCAGGGGGATGAATTAAGTATTTTACGATAGAAAATTTATAAATTATTTTAAAGATTTTATTTGAGAGAGAGCGAGCATGAGCATGATCGGCAGGGGTAGAGGAGAGGGAGAAGCAGGCTCCCCACTGAGCCTCCATCTGGGGACTTCAGGATTGTGACCTGAGCCGAAGACAGCTGCTTAACCAGCTGGGCCACCTTGGGGCCCTGAAAATTTATAAATGTTTTAAAATATGTCTCTTTTTTCCTGTTTGTTATCAGCAGAAAGTAAGTAGAACTGTGTGGCTCCAAAGGGGAGACTTGGTCAATGAGATTGCTAGGCATAGGTACAGTAGTGGGTATTTCCTACTGCTTCTAGTTATGGAAGAGAGAGTCCTGGGGTGTTTTGTTTTGTTCTTTGATACCTTGAGCCCAGTGTTTATAGTTAAAGGTGAAACCTGAACCATGTATGGTATATTAGCAGTGTTCATTATGAATGTAAAGTTAGCATATTTATTCTCTAATAAACTAAATTTTGGTATATTAGCAGTGTTCATTATGAATGTAAAGTTAGCATATTTATTCTCTAATAAACTAAATTTTGAGTTTAAAATAGATTCCTTGAAAAGATTACAAAACCACTTATTGCCTGTGTTTTCCTTTTCATAGTATATAGGGTTGTTAGAATATTTAAATCATCTTTTCAGTGGCTTGATAGTTTAATATAATTTCTACACTGGATTAATGTTGGAGGTGTGTGGCTTAGTTTTAAAATTCTTCTAAGATAGAAGGAAATAATAGTTCAAGATTCCATTAACCCCTGTTGTCTTTCTATATTGTTTTAAGAATAAATTGAGCAATAAAATAGATTTTCTAAGAAAGTTGATGTTATTGACCTTTAGTTGCAGCTCGACATGGATTACAGAGTCTTGGAAAAGTTGGTATTTCACGGCGTATGCCTCCACCTGCTAACCTCCCAAGTCTCAAAGCAGAAAATAAAGGCAATGACCCTAATGTGAACATTGTACCTAAAGATGGCACAGGATGGGCGTCCAAACAAGAGCAGCATGAAGAAGAAAAGTGAGTCAAAGTTAACTAAAAAATCAAACTGTTTCTTTGTAGGGAACCTATTCTTTTGCTTTTTTTAAGATTTTATTTTTAAGTAATCTCCACACCCAACGTTGGGCTCAAACCCATAACCCCGAGATCAGGAGTTGCACACTCCAGCGACTGAGCCAGCCAGGCCACCCCTGTAGGGAACTTCTGTTTGAGTTTGTTCTGTGTGCTAGACGTTGAACCGTATGTATGTTAGATACCTCCATTTGAAGGCCATTTGAAGTCATTTACATAGTCAACCTTTTGATGAATTTTTTGTGTGTGTGAGTAGGTTTAGTGACAGTATTTCCATCTGTCAAGGTGGAACAGATGACAGAATTGCTAATCACAGCTTTTCTTATATACTGAATACTTACATACTGAACAAAAAAATAGCACGCAGGCTACAATAGAATTAATGTCCCTCTTAATTATTTGGCATATATTTAGCATTCCGTATTTCAGGGATTATACAGAACTCTTAATTTATTGAATGACCAAGTGAAGTAGTGGTAATTTAGAAAAGTAATACAAGTAATTGGGTACTTGATGCTTTTTGCCTGTATCATCAAATTTCTGTACTCCTGTTTGGGGAGCTTCATATAGTAAATTTGACTTTACTTGGATAAGACTTGTCAGAGACATTGTTCTCTGTTTCTTAGTTGTTGTGGAATTATTTTATAGTAGCAAGCCAGTTACATGTCTGAGTGTACCAGAAATACATTGCCTCTCTTAAGTCTCTTAACTACTACCTTTTTCATTTTCAAGCATTAACTCATTACAAAGATTGAATAAAACTTTAGATTCTTTTTTTTTTTTTTTAAGATTTTTTTTTTTTTTTTAAATTTATTTGACAGACAGCCAGCGAGAGAGGGAACACAAGCAGGGGGAATGGGAGAGGAAGAAGCAGGCTCATAGCGGAGGAGCCTGATGTGGGGCTCAATCCCATAACGCCGGGATCACGCCCTGAGCCGAAGGCAGACGCTTAACCGCTGTGCCACCCAGGCGCCCCAACTTTAGATTCTTTTAAAGCACCTTTTACTCAGGCACCTGGGTGGCTCAGTCATTCAAGTGTCCAACTTTTGACTTTGGCTAAAGTCATGATTTCAGGATTGTGAGATTGAGCCCCGCATTGGGCTCTGCGATGGGCATGGAGCCCGCCTAAGAATCTCTCTGCCCCCCCCCCAAAACACCTTTTGTTCTTGGGGATGTATCAGGCAAGTTGCTGTTAACCACTTTGAATAACAGTAATAAGTACAGTGCCTGTTGACTGCCAAGCTGGAGAGTTTGCTTAGCCTTAGCCCTGGCCAAGTCTACCAGTCCAGACAGTATGTATGCCTATAATGTTATTTCTAATTATACATAAATGTTTACTTCTTTAAAATAGATTTTGGTAGCTATACTCAATAATGAGTGTTTCTTTTTTTCTTTTTTACAAAATGAAAAACAAGTAAAGCTGTCTTCTCCTTGGGTTATTCAAAGGAAGAAATGAAAGGGGATGAAAATAGCTATACCTTATTTAAAGGAATGTTGCAGAGGAAAAACATTTGTGAGAGATGCATCTATGAGTAAATACATAGCCAAAACAGTTCATACACAAATTTACCTTAACTACAATATTCATTTTTATTTTATTTAAACATACAATATCTGAAATAATGGATTCATATTTTTTTTAAGAACACCAGAAGTTCCACCAGCACAGCCAAAACCTGGGGTTGCAGCTCCCCCAGAAGTAGCACCTGCTCCCAAATCTTGGGCCAGTAACAAGCAAGGTGGGCAAGGAGATGGTAAGTGGACATTAGCTGGGGAAACCGGCTAGGTTTGATAGTTACTGAACAGCCATGCAGGAGATAAGGGGTGGATTTTGACAGGGGCAGAGAACATTGTCAAGGATATACTCAGGTCCTAAAAAAGCGTCTTTTCTTTCATCTCTTGGCACTAGACCCATGTATGAGCCAATGATAGGGATTTTAAAGGAGTCTTTAGGATACCCTCTGTCCCACATTGTTTTATTTTCACCCTACATGACCAGAAAAACTTTGTACCTACTCTTTGGGGCATAAAAGTACCCAGACACTGTGTAAATTGCTAGAAACTATATTCATCACCATCTGTGCTCCCTAACCTCTTCTATTTCAAACATGTGCTACTCAGGATTTCCATGGTAGGGAAGAGCCAGACAGTAGCTGTAATACTATTCCCCCCACCAAGGAATGATGGACACCCCAGCAAAATTTAAATTTCCCACTTGCAAAACAGGAAAGATCTATAAAACATTGTATAGAAAATCTAGGTCCTGTCTACACCCTCAAGCTAGTAAAATCAGATCTTTTAATTTGTGGAAGCATTAAGTAAATAGGCAAGTAGGTAGGTAGATGGGTGAATGGGTGACTAGTGAGGTGCAACCAGTATCTCAGTCATAAATTTAGTGAAGGCTGTTAAGCCTCATTGTGATACTTGCAGTGTTGATTCATATATGCTGTTTCAGTAATATTATTTGATTCTTAGAGTTATTAGCAAAGGAATTTGACTTTTTGAAAATGTAAGGAGTCGTAGTAAAAGAAAAATGGGAGTGAAACTCTCATTTTCCTTATCATCTTTAATGAGTCCTGAACAGTGTCTGGCAGATTCCTTTTAGATTTTTATCTCCTCATGGCTGTTCATTAACTTTCCAAGGGATTCTAATTTTAAATACATTTTAAAATTTTATGGATATAAACAGTGGAATAATTATATATATATATATAAACTACATAATATATATATAAAAGTGGAACAGTTTATCAGAGAAAAGCAGAGACTTCTATCCTGGGAGGGTTTTTTCATTATCTTCAGTATAAAAGTTACATTTAATGTTTTAAAAAAATCTGTAGGAATCCAGGTGAATAGTCATTTTCAGCAAGAATTTCCCAGCCTGCAGGCAGCTGGGGATCAGGAAAAAAAAGAAAAAGAAACAAGTGATGACAATTATGGACCTGGACCCAGTTTACGCCCACCAAGTAAGAATACTTTTTATTTCATAAAGATAGTGAATGAGATTATATTTGTATTTTATTTTGTAAGATAACCTGCCCAGTATTAGTACATGTGACTTACCTAGTTTGAAAAGACAGAGCAACTGCCGTCATTCCGGTGTGGTTCTCACATGCACAGCATTGGTATAACTTAACATGTTGGAAATGTATATCTTGGGCCTCACAGTCAACCCACTAAATTAGAAATCTGCATTTTAACAAGATTCCTGAGTGAGTTCTTTGCACATTAATATTGGTCATTTTTACAGTAGTAAAAATTTTGAACCAACCTCCCTAATATGCAAATATTTATTTGTAAATTATATCCATTTATTTGCTACTCTGTTAACATTCAGCGATCCCGTGCTTTCTGAACTCATAGCGAAGAGCCAAATAAATTTGGGTAGTAAGAAATACTTGTATTTTGGACATAAAGGAAAAACTACAAATAGAATATAAAATCCTTGAGATTAAATGTCTCATTTTTAATTATATTAGTTTCCTATTGTCATTACCAAATATCTCAAAGAATCCTGTATACATGGGAGATTTCTCTTTTCAGTGATGGTTACAAATCTCTATTTCTGATAACCTAATACATTTCATTTTTATGGCTCATTTCTTGTCTGGGTAAATCATCTTTTCTTATTTTTATTTTTAATTTCTATTATGTAGTTGATGCATTTATATTAGAAATAGGTTATCAGCTCTGTTTTCTTTCTTTCTTTAAGTTTTTTAAGTAATTTCTACACCCAACATGGGGCTCGAATTTATAACCCTGAGATCGGGAGTTCCATACTGTACCCACAGAGCCAGCCAGGCACCCCTCTCCTATTTTCTTGTTCAGTTGATTTTCACCAGTTATCTGTTCCTGCATAACAAATTTGGGAGCTGCTTAGCTAAGAGTTGTGGCTAAGGAACTCTCTCAACCTTGCAGTATGTCATCTGATGCCCCCTTGATGGGGCTGCTGTTTCAGGCTCACTCATGGTAGCTCTTTTGTGTGTGGGCTGCTCACAGCATTGCTTCCCCAAGAGGAAGTAAAGAGGGACTGGACTACTCCCATTCAGGATGGAAGCCCAGTCTTTTATAACTTAATCCCATAAGAGAAACATCATCACTGCTGCTTTATTCTGTAGGTGACCCAAACCAATCCTGGTACACTGAGAGGAGGCTACTACACAGGATGAGAATACCAGGAGATAGAAACCCATTTGGGGTCATCTTAGAGGCTACCTACCAAAGAGATACCCTTATAAAATCCTTTACCTGTTTTACTGAGTGTAGTTTTACCAGATAATATAGTCACTGAATTTGTCCCCCTTGGGCACATGTACCTAGCCATAGCAGCCGGAAAACAATTGAGGGCATCACTGTTATCACAGGACTCCAGCCCTCTTCCCTCAGGACACCTCAAGTACAACAGTGACTTTAATCTCTATATCAAATATTGGTAAAGCTCGATAGAGAAGTTCTAATATTTTCTTCCCCAACCCCAGTATTTGCTTTTGGTGGTACCCTCTGTGGTACATCTGCTCTGCTTTGGAAGCTACTGTTCTTGATTACCTAAACACTTTGAGAGCAGTAGGGTCTAGATTAGATTTTCACTTCTCCTTCACTGTGTTTTGTTACTCTATTGAATTTTGAAATGTGCCTGGTTTGATTTCACTGTATTCCATTTTCAGCTTCTTATGCCCTTCCCCCCCCCTTTTTAAAGATTTTATTTATTTATTCGACAGAGATAGAGACAGCCAGTGAGAGAGGGAACACAAGCAGGGGGAGTGGGAGAGGAAGAAGCAGGCTCATAGCGGAGGAGCCTGATGTGGGGCTCGATCCCATAACGCCGGGTTCACGCCCTGAGCCGAAGGCAGATGCTTAACCGCTGTGCCACCCAGGCGCCCCCCCTCCCCCCTTTTTAATTTCAATTCTGAACTCTGTGGTGCTGTTTCTTTGTTTTAATTGAATTTCTAATCTCTCTCCATACCAGATGTTGCTTGTTGGAGAGATGGTGGTAAGTCTGCTGGCTCACCCTTGACATCTGACCAAGATGAAAAGGTCTCTGGCCAGGATGAAAGCACAGCCGGAACATCAGAACAAAATGATATCCTCAAAGTGGTGGAAAAGAGGATAGCTTGTGGTCCTCCACAGGCTAAACTGAATGGACAACAGCCTGCTCTCGCTTCCCAGTACAGAGCTATGATGCCTCCTTATGTAAGTATTGTTAAAGAAGCAAACTGTTAAATAAGAGGTTTTCGCTCTGGGTTCCAAGGAGAGAATTAGAATATGGAAAAGTTTAGGTCCTTATTTGCATTAACATCTAACTAAAAATTAGCATTTTCCTTGATTATGGATGCAGGACATAAATCACAGAAGTATCGGGAGTACCCTAATTTTTATCATTAATAGGGATCGTAGATACTTTCGTATCCTGTCATACTGTGGATATGGCAAAATAAACTCAGTAATACTTCAAATTTAGACCCATAGGTAGCCCCACTTGTTATTTAATGAAAGCACATACATTACCATATCAGAAATCTGTTTTTTAAATATTGTGTTAACAGAATTTTAGCAGACTTGTTTTTTTTTTTGGTACTCTGTATGTTAGATTATGGATTTAAAACATTCTATGAGAAGAGATTCATAGGATTGACTAGACTGCCACAGGGGTTGTTCATGGCACAGAAAAGGTTAATACGAGCTTCAGTTCTAAAGTTTTTATTGGTGAACACACCTTTACATTCTTTTTAACTTCTTCTTATGGAATATTTTGAACATATGCAAAAACAGCAATAATAGTACAATGAACCTCCCCCTTCTTCCATAGCTACCATCCGTCTTCAGTAGTTATCAACTTGGGGTCAGTCTTGATTCAGCTATTTCCCACCACCTCCAATTACTGAAGCAAATCCTAGATACATCATTTCATCCATATATATTTTAGGTTGTATTTTAAAACATAAAGACGAGGAGAAAAATCCATCTTGGCATTATCGCACCTAAAAGGAAAGTTTGTTTTTTTTTATTAAAAAAAATTTTTTTAAAGATATATTTATTTATTTATGGGTGGGACAGAGAGAGGGGGAGGGAGAGTCTTAAGTAGAATCCTCCCTGAGCACAGACCCTGTCATGGGCTCGATCTCACCACCCTGAGATCACAGCCTGAGCCGAAACCAAGAGTCGGACACCCAACTGACTGTGCCACCCAGGCGCCCCTATGAAGAGTTTTTAAAAATATCAAGTCGGTATTCCGATTCCGATTTCTCTGATTATCTCATGATTAGGATCCAAATAACATCTATTCTTTGAGATTGGTTGTTATTTTTCTTAGGAATCCTTTTTTCTTTGGTTACTTCTTTCCTTCCATTTCTCTCTCTCTCTCTCTCTCTCTCTCTCTCTTTTTTTTTTTTTTTTTTTTGAGTTATAATTTATTTGTTACCCTGTGGAGTTTTTCATAGTCTGGATTTTGCTGATTCTATCTTTGTAGCTTTATTTAATATATACTTGTGACTCACATTTCTATAAATTAATAGGTAGATTTGGTGCCCTCATACATTTGTTTGCGTTCAGCCTCCTGTGAAATGATATGGTAAATTACATGTGCCCAAGTAAATTAACATTTTTCAGGAGACCATTAATCTCAAAGAGAGTTAAGAGTCTGGTTCTTATATTTATTTTTATTATGATTTAATTCCTAAGTATTCAGGCTCTAAATATCCATATTTTTTCATACTTTGTATTTCTTTGTATTATTTAATTATTCTAGGGTAGAGGAAAGAAATTATTAAAAATAATTTTTGTTAAAAATTTGGGAACATGATAAAAATCAGTCTTATATGCTAACCTGGCATTGAAAAATTATTTACACTTAACTGCTTGTCTCCTAATAGTTTCCAAATTGTTCTTCCAAAGACCCCTGAATTTTCAGGCCTGGGGGTGGGGTGGTAGAAGGGAAAGTTTTAAAAGGGGAGACCAAGCAGGCTTTGTTCCCAGTTTCATCAATCTTTTTATTTGAATAATGAGTTCCACTAATTAACAAAAACAAAAATGTTTTTAAAACCTTCACTGTATATTGAGAATTTAAAGATTATTTCTACAAGTATTTTTGTGGCAAATTCCTAAATTTTAAGCATTTAATACATGAAATTAATCTCTGTTTCCTGACTAATCAGCAGAAGAGGGATCTAATGAAACTTTACCTATGAATATTTGCCTCCAACTGTTTTTTTGCTAACTTCAGTACAGGATGATGTAACCAAAAAATTCTCAGTATTTGCCACAAAAAGCTTCTCTATTTGAGCTTCGGCTGCTGCTTAACTTATTTTTAATTAGTTTTGCTCTAACCCTACTTAGAAATTGCATCTTTAGATGGAATGATCATATAAACATAGCCTTTTCTTCAAGTACAGAGTAATTTCTTTACCTAACAGGTTTTGTTTTCTTGTTTTTTTTTAAGAGAGCTAATCTATTTCAGGATATAAATTATGTATTTTAGGTAATACAGTCTTCTTTTCTTCCTTGCCTGGCTGTCTTCCCCTCTCACTCCCTCCCACCCTCTCTCCTTCTTTCTTTCCTTCTTTCTTTTTTCTCCCTCTTTCGTTCTTTCTTTCTTTCATTTTCTTCTTGTATTTTGACCTGGTTATAAGCAAATAGTTATAAGCACCTCTTTTGACATCTCTTCCCTTCCCTTGGTGGTATTGTCTTCATAATCTATCTTACAACTTCTCCTTAGCTTCTCAAATCCCAGGTTCCATAGAGAGCAAACATCCTTGTTTATGATAACGATCTGTGTATTAACTTGAATCAGAATCCACCTATTTCCCACCCATGGGAAATTCTTCCATACCCACTGTCTTCCTCACTCCTCTGGATTGTGGACTATACTTTTATCTAAACTGACTTTCTCTTTATCAACAAATCTGCCCTCAGTTGATCTACTGCATTATGATGAAGTGTCACATTATTTCCTTTCAAATATTTGAATTTGGTAGGGCTTTGCAGTTCTCTGGGGTATATGCATGTTGTCTTTTTAGGTTTTTCACGTTGGTTCATAATCATTTATGTGATTTTGTTAATGGGATAGCGGAAGTTCTTCCTGGGATGTGTCCTAGTTATTATCTGTATTTGTAAAGTCTTGCTAGATGCGTAGTCTTAACAGATGGCTTGTTATTGAGGATGAATGATGATTTATACCAGCTGATACAGCTAATTATTCATAGAATGGTTTATTATAATCTTTCTATAAATTGTAATCTCATGTTTAGTTAGGGTAATCTTTTTACATATATATGTGTATATATATATATATTTTACGTATATATGTATATATATTTTACATATATATGTATATGTAAATACTTATATATTTTTTACATATATATATATATAAATAAATAAAAACTTGGTTGCAGAATTTATCAATTTTGTTTTTTTCATTTAGATGTTTCAGCAATATCCGAGGATGGCGTATCCTCCTCTTCACGGTCCCATGAGGTTTCCACCTTCTTTATCTGAAACAAACAAGTAAGACTATTAAATGATAAAAGTTGCCAAGGCACAAAGGCACATATATCCTCATTAAGATTTTCTGGAGATTGGAAGAAAAAAAAAAGGTGTTCTGGAGGTCGAATGGATTGTGATGATTGATTGATTCATTATTTTGACCTCAGAGTACAGTTGCCATGAACAAATAATTGACTTTTATAAGACAGAACAAAAATACTTTATTTTTCTAAAACTTTAAATTAATTGACATAAGATTCTGAAAATTGAAAATCATGGCCCTAACAAGACATGACAGTTGTTTATCCCTTCTTCCTTCCATGAGGTTAATGACTCCCCATTTTCTTTTCTTTTTTTTCTTAACGTGAGACTTGAGCATTCTCCTCAATGATTTTTCTTAACATTCTTCATTTTGATATTAGTAGTAGTCTTAGCCATATTATTCTTTAACATATTTGTTTTATTTTAAATTTTCAGGAGTTAAAAAACCCATTGTCTGATATTAAATACTTGTAACAGATTTATATATTGTCCTGAATTTATGTATTAATATTAGAATTTCTTCATACACACGTCAGGTGCAAAATATTTTCTACATCAGACAATACTAATGTTGAATTAAAATGAACTAAATTCCAATCTTTTAATATTTACGTATTTTAGAATCATTAAAACTTTGTATCTTTTCCCCTCATAACCTTTTGTTCATTAGAGGCCTTCGAGGAAGGGGCCCACCACCTTCATGGGCCTCAGAGCCTGAACGCCCTTCCATCCTTAGTGCATCAGAGCTAAAGGAGCTTGATAAATTTGATAACCTAGATGCTGAAGCTGATGAAGGTTGGGCAGGTAAGAGGCAAAATCAAGCATTTTTAGTTTTTAGATGTTTTTAAACAGTCAATCTGAATTTTCCTTAATTTAATAGGTGCTCAGATGGAAGTAGATTATACGGAACAACTGAATTTCAGTGATGATGATGAGCAAGGAAGTAGTAGTCCTAAAGAGAACAGCAGGTAAGCTGTTGGAATGCCTTCCACAAGTAATACTATGAATTTATTGGTATAACATTATCCAGTTATGCAGAGAGGCTTCATTAATAGTCATTTGTTCCTTTTTTATAGAATTTCTACATTCTCTTCCAAGAATTTACTGAGTGAGAGGTGATTAATAAGTCAAATTTTAAAAGTAAAGCTAATCAAGGAATTAAAGTTTGATGCTTCTAAAGAAAATACATATTTTAAAAAAGATGTTTAGATCCTGGCCATCTAATTGGTGATATTTTGAAAGACAATATCAGGGACTCTATCAAACTTGTTACTTGCTTGAACTGATTCATATTTACGAATTGGAGAAAAATTACTTGAGTTACTGTAGCTGTTTCAGTCAAGTCTGATTTTTTAAACTTCAGCAAGCAGCATTAAAGTTTGAAAAATGGGAGCTTTTCATCTCTGATATAGGGGCATCAGAGTCAGAAATATATGGGTTGTATACCATAAAAATTGCGCTCTTAAAATATAAGGAGCTTGCATGCACATGTTGGTAGAGGTTTCTAGCCATGGTGTTGTAATATACTGCTGTTTCATGATCAGTTACAAGATGCCTGGCACTTGTGATTTTAAAAAATACTATAGTTTGACTTCTGTCTTTTCAGTAAGTCAGAATAAATTAGAATACAGTCACTTAGATGAGACTTTTTGGATGGGGGTGATAGAAAATGGTGGGGATATATTCCTTTGTGAAGTTGTATGTCAAGTGTTGAGTGTCCATATTTGACAACTGCTCTACTGCACTTTATACCTGCTAATGATAACTTGGCCAAACCCAGTTCCTAATACATTACAGATACATATTTACTGAATGAGTGAATGAATAAATGAATAGCACCAGTAGGTCACAAGACCATCCCATTCCTTGATATACTCCTACTCCCCCCACTAAAACTATATAGAAATAATCTTTTTTATATAGACAAAATGCTTTTACTTGTGGTATAGTCTGTCTACTTTACTTTCTTATTTCATCTGGATTTTGATTCCTTAGTGAGGATCAAGTTTCAAAAGCTTCTGAAAACACTGAAAACCGAAAAGAGGCAGATGAAGCTTGCAACGCTAAGTCATCTTCTCAGATACCTGCCCAGCCATCAATATCAAAAGGTCCTTATGGGAAGGGACCTCCATTTAATCAGGTTTGTTTTACTCAAGGAGACCATTGTCACTACCTGTACTTGCGGTTGAATTCATCTTATCGTAAAGTTGAAAGAAGAATTAGGAAAGGAAACTATCTTTTGTTGTGAATAGTTGTAGATCTAAACCATAATTTTATTGTATATTAACAGGAACTGTCAATACAGTAGCTAAAATTATCAAGTAGAAACTAAAGTTTCACTATTTTTCTATCTTCTAACAGTTTGGTCTTATTAAAGTGAAGGTATAAGCTGTTTTTCCAAACATTGTTAAGTGGTTTATGGTTTACTGAGTACTTTGTAAATTGTAGTCCATATTCATAATGTGAAATAGTATGCTGAGTAGGGAAATCACACGTAAGGAGTAGAGAAATCTATTAAGTGTGAGTCTTTTTGAAGAACGTTGTTGAAGAAAGGAAATAATGTGGGTAAACAGATACACTTGATCCTACTTCCAAGAAACTGCATAAGCCAGCTGGGAATTAAAAAGGGCTTTCATCTGGAGAGTCCGCTTACCTCATAGTGCAGTCAGCATGTATTTGTTGAATTCATACAAAACGGAGGGAGGAGCTGGTCCCTTCAAGGAGATAAAGGTAGGTAGCTAACCGTCTCTAAAATGACACTGTAATAAATGGTGTGACAGAGCACACATAATGAATTCTTAGAGCATTCTCTGGAAAAGGTTTTGCAGAAGACTTGGTACTCGAAGTGGGAATTAGCCAGTAAACAAAGGGAAGAGAGAAATTTCAAGCAGTGGGAACATGTTCAGGGTAGAGAAGCATGAGAAAGCATGGCACATTCTAGAAGTCTCCAGTAGTTTGATATAGGAGAGGAGTTAAAGAGAGCTGTGTAACAACCAGTTGTTAAATGTATGCTATACAAGGAAGTTTGAAGTTTATTCCTAAGGCATTGGTTAATCATTGGAGAATAAATTTGTGAACTCTGAAAAAGGATTTTTTAGGTGTTTTTTTTTTTTAAACAAAATTCATGTTTTATGTGACTTTAATTTATTGGCTTAACATGGGGAGTGATAATTCCTTTCTCATGAACGAATAGAGGAATATCGTATGCCATATCTTAATGTCTTGATTTGTATGTGTGTGTGACTTCGATGTATATATTAGCAAGTGAATAGTGTAAGTGTAGCAGGTGAATATGTATTATTTGATTCCAGTATGTTTAGATGTTTCATTTCTTTAGGTAAATCTCATACATTTAGTTTGCCATTAGGAAAAAATTCAGAAAAAGAATATGGCTTATGTAAAATAAAATTTCAAAATTAAAGGCATACTTCTCCACAGCCAAATTACCTGTGGTAGAATTTCAGAATTTACACACTAAAATTTTAGTTTTTGCAAAGTCCATTTGAGATTCCTTTTTTTTTTTTTTTTAAAGATTTTATTTATTTATTCAACAGAGATAGAGACAGCCAGCGAGAGAGAACACAAGCAGGGGGAGTGGGAGAGGAAGAAGCAGGCTCATAGCGGAAGAGCCTGATGTGGGGCTCGATCCCGGATCTCCGGGATCACGCCCTGAGCCGAAGGCAGGCGCTTAACTGCTGTGCCACCCAGGCGCCCCCCATTTGAGATTCTAATCTTATTAAAATGGCAGAGTGATTTTATAGAATATAATGTTACCATGCAGTGAGTGGTGTGTTTTTATTAAAAAAGAGAAAAGGATGAAGATGGTTCACTGTTCGCAGTCTTCTAGTGCCACTGGAAAAAATTTAAGTACGTTCAGAAATATTTCCAGTAGATAACTTTTATCTGGTTATTTTGTAATAGTCCTTATCTTTATAATAGGAACGTGGACCATCTTCACACCTGCCACCACCTCCAAAATTGCTTGCACAGCAGGTAAATCTTAAATGCTTCTTTGTGGTCTGTATGTATTATTTGACTTTATATGTTTTAATGGAAAGATTTCTGTATGTTTCTTATTTATAACTTTTATGAAACATGGATATTACCTGGTTAGTTCTTTGCATATCTTCCTCTTTTATCTGCTCCTCTTCATTCTCAGCTGATATGCATGCTCCTAATTTCACTAAGAAAATTAGAACCAACTGTTTTTCCTGTTTCAGTGCCCTTCCTGTCCTTCCTGCTAATGGCAACCCTTCCACTGTTACCTTGCTCCCATCTTCTATCATTTATTGGTTAACATTGTCTCCCATCTTAAGAAACTTTTAAAAAATCAGCCCTTCTTTAACTCTTACTACCCTCCATCCCCCTATAGTTTCCACTCTATTTCTCTGTTCTCCATTATGGCAAAATTGTTTTAGTGAGCTGTTTGCACTTACTGTCTTCACTTTCTCTCTCATTAACCCTTTACAGTTACACTTTTTCATCACCACCATACCTTTGAAACTATTATTGTGAAGGTCAGTAGTGATTTCCATTTTGCCAAATTCAGTTCTTTTGTCTTCATTTTACTTAATTTCAGTAGTAGTTGACATAGCTAATCTTTCCATCCTTCTTTAAAGACTTTTTTTTTTTACTTTGGGACATCACACTATTGTGTTCTCTTTCTTCAATTTGTATTTCTTCTGGGCCTTTATTGGGGGGACGCACACACATGTACACAGGAAGGGAGAGGGGTAGAGATGGGGGGGGGAGAGAGAGAGAATCCCAAGCAGACTCCTTACTGAATGTGGAGCCTAATGCGGGACTCAGTCCCTCAACCCTGTGATCATGACCCTGGGCTGAAACAAGAGTCAGACACTTAACTGACTAAGCCACCCAGGTGTTCCTGGGTGTTGGAGGATTAAGGGCTGTGTTCTTATTCCTTTTTCTGACTGTGTCCTTTCCCTGGAAGATCTCATATATGTGCTTATGGTACATTTATCTGTAGCCCTTAAAGTGCTACTCTGACTTCATATCAGTCATGTATTTAGTGATCAATTAAGCATCTCCACTTGGATTTCTGATAGATACATCCAAACCATAACAATATCCTCGCCCCCTGCGCGCGCGCGCGCACGCACACACACACACACACACACACGTATACACACACATACACACACACACACGGCCCTGCTTCTTCCCTTGTCTTCCCATCTTAGGTAATGGCATTATAATTTACCCATTTGCTCAAGTTAAAACCTAGAAGTCACTCATAACTCTTTCCTCTTTTTTTATCATACATCCAGTCTAATCTATCAGCAGATTATGTCACCCCTACCTTCGGAATATATTCCTACACTGAGTAATGGCCTACCACTCATTATATTTCATTTGAACTATCACAGTAGGTCCCTAATAGGTCTTATTTTCCACTGTGGTTCCTGCTTACCTGCCACCTCCATCCTAGAATAGATAACAGTCTTTGAAAATTGTATATACTGGATCAGTCTTTTCTTAGTTCCTTCCAGTGGTCGTTAAGGTCTCTGTCTACTCTCCTCATTTTATCTAGTTTTCTCTTTGTTCTTGCCATACAGCTTTATAAAACACATTTTATTTGCTGTTTCCTCTGACTAGAGGAATGTTTTCCAGAGATCCTTCTTCTAATCAAATTCTTTGCTCAGGTGTTACACTTCGCAGGCCTTCCCTGATCACCCTACTGTGATAGGCATACATACCACAACCATCACCATCATCTCCACCAGTCACTTTCCTTTTAACCACTGAATGCCCTTTATGGTATTTTTATATACATACAAGCTAAAACTAAACATCTGGAAGAAAGTATAGGAAAAAAAATCTTTAAACTTGGGTCAACAAAGATGCAATTCACAAAAGGCATGGATTAGGGGGAAAAAATCAGTTGGAGTTTTAGAAACATCTCTGAGGCAATGAAAAAATATGTCCACAAAAAAAATATTACTAATATATCTGACCAAGAACATGTATATATATATATATTTTTTTTTTAAGAAAGGAATTTATTTATGTATTTATTTTTAAAGATTTTATTTATTTGCCAGAGAGAGAACACAAGCAGGGGGGAGAGGCAGGCAGAGGGAGAAGCAGACTCCCTGCTGAGCAAGGAGCCCGATAGGGGACTCGATTCTAGGACCCTGGTATCATCACCTGAGCCAAAGGCCGACGCTTAACTGTCTGAGCCACCCAGGTGTCCCTGGAACATATTTTTTAAAAGAAGAAAACAAACGGTTGCCTAGGTGGCTCAGTCGATTAAGTGTCTGCTTTCAGCTCAGGTCATGATCCTGGAGTCCTAGAATCAAGTCCCGCATCAGGCTCCCTGCTTTGCGTATCTCTCTCTCTCATGAATGAATAAATAAAATCCTAAAAAAACCCAAAAAAACCCAAAAGACCCTTATAACTAATAAAAAGACAAATAGCCCAACAAAATGATTTGAACATTCACTTCACAAAATGAGATATACAAATGGTCAGTAAGTACACGAAAAGATGTTCAGTATCTTAAACACCAGGGAAATGCAAATTAAAACCACAGTGAGATTTTGTCACACATCCAAAATTTAAAGTGCTGGTGACACCAAGTACAGTGAGGGTATAAAGCAACCAGCACCCTCATATATTACTGGCGGAGCTATAAAACCTTGTAACCACTTTGGGAAACAGTTTGGCACTGTCTTAATAAAGTGAAAAATATACTTAGTACATGATTCAGCAGTTGCACTCCTAAGTATTTATCCTAGAGAAATGAAAATACATATATTTACACAAAGACTTAGGCATGAGTGTCCATAATTGTTTATTCATGGTTAAAAAACTAGAAGCATTTTGGATCCACATGTCCATCCACAAGTGAAATGATGTGCCCATGATGGAATACTGTCCAGCAATAGAATGGAACAGACGACTGATAGCCACCTCAAAACTATTATCCTGAGCACAAGAAGCCAGATACTAAAGAAGATATAACTTGATGTATCCATATATATGGAACTGTAGGAAAGGTAAAACTACTCTGTATTGTCAGAAGCAGACCAGTGGTTGTTCGGGGTTAGAGGTGCTGGCAGATAAAGTGGTTTGCCTAAGACAGCACTGTTACTAAATGATAAAGTCTGGAATATATATATATATATATGTATGTATATTTTATATTTAGTAGTTTCGTCATACTGTTATTTTCTCATTTGTGAGGATTCTCACTGGTTAAATGGCTTTTTAGGTTTCTTCACCCTACTAGCTATTAAAATTAGTATTTTTAAAACAATTTTTTTTAGTTCCTTAACATTTTAGCCCTTCAGGTGCTCTTTTTTGTTTTGCATAGTTGCCGGCAGTGATAGATAGTTGTTTTAGAACATACCAATTTAAAAGTAGGTCATTAAAACTCAGTCTCTCAAGTGATATCCCACATTCCACTGTGAGTTCTAAGTATGCATTTCTGGATCTTTCAGTTCAAAGACCGAGAACTCTGTCTATACAGGCTGATCTCTAGAATTTCTCCTTCTCGAAGTGTTGGCAGTAGTAGTGTCTCCCATCTTTTTCACTTAGCATCTCTGGGTGTCTGTGGTTTTCCTGTAACTGCACCTTTGTTTTCTCAGGGCTCACATGACACCGTTCTGCCTGTTTATGGACTTTTCTCTCTCTTTAGGCATTCCATCTCTGACAGTTGCTGCTCTGAGAAGCACTCATGTTCTAAATTTCCTTCATGTCTAGATTTAGATTATGAAATTCATGTTGTGACAGCTTCTGATTTTATTCAACAAATTCTGTATGTGCAATAATGTCTGCCACGATAAATAGGTACATGGCCTAGATTAATTGTTCTGTCTTTGGGGAATTCTCTAAATTTAATATTTTCTCCATGCTGCTTGTTTGTATTTTAATATGTATGTTTAATCAGAAACATTTGTGACATTTTGTGGCGTTTTTCCTTCCCTCTTCATGTCTGTGATGTCCGATGTTGGTTGGAAATAGATTTGTCATATTCACCTGGTAATTTATCATAATGTTTCAGCATCCTCCTCCAGACCGGCAGGCAGTACCTGGAAGACCAGGCCCTTTCCCCCCCAAGCAGCAAGTACCGGATGAAGATGAAATATGGAAGCAAAGAAGAAGACAGCAGTCAGAACTTTCTGCAGCAGTGGAACGCGCTCGGAAGCGACGTGAAGAGGAAGAGCGAAGAATGGAAGAACAAAGGAAGGCAGCATGTGCGGAGAAACTGAAACGATTGGATGAAAAGCTTGGCATAGTGGACAAACAACCATCTCCAGAGGAGATTAGAGAAAGGGAGCGAGAAAAAGAACGGGAGCGTGAGAAAGAACTTGAGAGAGAACAAGAACGGGAGCGAGAGAAGGAGAGAGAAAAAGAAAGGGAGAGGCAACAGGAGAAGGAGAAAGAACTGGAGAGAGAGCAGGAAAAACAGAGAGAACTGGAAAAGGAAAGAAAGCAAGAAAAAGAGAAAGAACTAGAACGACAGCAGGAAAAGGAGAAAGAACTGCAAAAGATGAAGGAACAGGAAAAGGAATGTGAGTTGGAGAAGAAAGAAAGGGAAAAAGTGGAGGAGAAAACCGAACACAAAGAACCTACTTTAGAGCCTATGGTAGAAAAACCAGAAAGTGAAACCAACTGTAGTAAAGGTATGAGAGTCTTGTTCTTTTATAAGAGGCTTCGTAGTACTTCTGGTGTGGATGTTTGTGTGTTTGTAATATATATGTATGTAATCAGATAAAAATGAGGGTTGTTTTTTTTTTTTTAAGATTGGTTTTATTATTTACTTATTTATTTATTTAGAGAAAGAGAGGGTGCACATGCATGTGAGCAGAGAGAAGGGCAGAGGGAGAGAGAATCTCAAGCAGACTCCCCACAGAGTGCAGAGCCTAACGTGGGGCTGGATCCCAGTACTCTGAGGTCATTCAGGAGTCAGACGCTTAACCATCTGAGCCACCCAGGCATCCCAGTTGAGTTTTTTTTTTTTTAAATAGAAGCTGAATTTTATTGGTTATTTTAATATACTTTTTTCCGTAATTTTTTTATTGTGGTGAAATATACGTAACATAAAATTTAGCATTTTAACCTTATTTAGGTGTACAGTTTAATGGTTTTAATATATTCATAATGCTTTGCAGTCATCACCACCATCCATCTCCAGAACTCTTTCCATCTTATAAAACTGAAACTCTACCTATTAAACAATAGTTCCCTATTTTCCCCTCTCCTCAACCCCTTGGCAACCACTGTTCTAGTTTCTGTCTCTGATTTTGACTGTTCTGAGTGCCTCATACGGTATTTGTCTTTTTGTGGTTGGCTTATTTCACTTAGTAAATGTCGTCCAAGGTTCTTTCATATTGTAGCATATTGCAGAGTTTTCTTCCTTTTTAAGGCTAATAATCTATATATAAAACCACATTTTGCTTATCTGTTTATCTGTTCATGGGTACTTGGATTGATTCCATATTTTACCTATTTTGAATAATGCTGCTGTGAATGTGAATGTGCAGATGTCTTGTTGAGACCCTGCTTTCATTTTTTTTGATTACATACTCAGAAATGCAATTGCTGGATCGTATGATAATTTTGTTTTTAATTTTTTGAGGAACCACCATACTGTTTTTCTCAGCAGCTGTTACCATTTTACATTTCCACCAACAGTGCACAAGGGTCCCAATTTCTCCACATTCTCACCAACATCTGTTTTTTTCTGGGGGTTTTTTTGATAGCAGGCTTCCTAGTAAGTGTGAGGTGGTAACTCACTGTTAATTTTTGATGTGTGCTTTGCCAGTGATTAGTGATGTTGAGTATTATCTTTTTATGTGTTCATTGGCCATTTCGTGTATCTTTGGAGAAATGTCCAAGTCCTTTGTCTGTTTTTGAATCAGATTGTTGTTGAGTTTTAGGAGTTGGCTGTGCATTCTAGATGTTAATCCCTTACCAGATATATGATCTGCCAATGTTACCTCTCTTTAGATAGGTTGCCTTTTCATTCTGGATATTCTTTTCATGCATAAAACTTCAAAATTTTCATGAAATCGTCTGTTTTTTGTTGCTTCTGCCTTTGGTGTCAAGTCCACGAAGTCATGGCCAAATCTAATATAATAAAGCGTTTGTTCTGTTTACTTATAAGAGTTTTATAGTTTTATGTCTTACATTTACATCTTTGACCTGTTTTGAGTTAAGTTTTTGTACATTGTGTTAGGTAAGGGACCAGCTTCATTCTTTTTCATGTGGATATTCAGCTTTCTCAATACCATTGTTGGAAACACTGTTCTTTCCCCCATTGAATGGTCTTAGCAACATCTTATAAAATCACTCGACCGTGTATGTGATGGTTTATTTTGGGGTCTTGATTCTGTTCCGTTGCCCTATCTGCCTGACTTTATGTTAGTGTCTTACTGTTTTTATTACTGCAGCTTTGCCGTATGCTTTTTTTTTTTTTTTTTTAAGATTTTATTATTTTATTTATTCGACAGGATAGAGACAGCCAGCGAGAGAGGGAACACAAGCAGGGGCAGTGGGAGAGGAAGAAGCAGGCTTATAGCGGAGGAGCCTGACGTGGGGCTCGATCCCATAACGCTGGGATCACGCCCGGAGCCGAAGGCAGACGCTTAACCGCTGTGCCACCCAGGCGCCCCTGCCGTATGCTTTTAAATCCGGATATGTGGGTCGTCCATCTTTGTTACTTTTTTTCATGAGGGTTTTGGCTATTCTGGGTCCCCCTGAGAGTACATGTGAATTTTAGGATGGGTGTTTCTATTTCTGTAAAGAACACCATTGAGATTTTGCTAGGGATTGCATAACTATTGCTTTTGGTAGTATTGATAATGTCAATAATATTAAGTCTTGCAGTCTGTGAGCATGGGATGTGTTCCCATTTATTTATGTCTTCTTTAATTTCTTCCAGCAATATTTTGTAGTTTTCATTGTACAAGGCTTTTATCTCCTTGGTTTATTCTTAAGCATTTTAGGGGTACCTGGCTGGTTCAGTCGGGGGAGTGTTTGGCTCTTAATTTCGAAATTATGAGTTCAAGCCACACGTTGGGTGTAGAGATTACTTAAATAAAAACCTAAAAAAAAATTCGTAAGCATTTTATTCTTTTTGATGCTATTGTAAATGGAATTGTTTGTAATTTCCTTTTCAGATCATTCATTATTAGTATACTAGAAATGCAGGTAATGTGAGCAGATGTTACAATCTTATATGTAGAAAACCCTAAATCTCAAGGGATCCAGAGTAGCTAAAACTGGCTTGAACTAAAGTAACAAAGCTGGAGGACTCATACAACTGGATTTAAAAACTTACTGCAGAGTTTATGTTTGTAGGAATTTGTTCATTTCATCTTGCTTATCCATTTTGTTGGTATATAGTTATCCATAATACTCTCATAATCCTTATTTCTATAGAATTGGTAGTAATGTCCCAGTTTCTATTTCTGATTTTAGTAGTTTGAGTCCTCTCTCTCTCTCTTTTTTTTTTTTTTTTGGTTGACTTACCTAGTTAAAGGTTTGTCAATTTTGTTAATCTTTTCAGAGAACCCACTTTTAGCTGCATTGATTTTTTTCTATTTTTCTATTCTCTGTTTTGTGGATCTCTGTGTTGAACTTTATTACCTTTCTTCTGGTAACTTTGGTTTTACTTTGTTCTTATTCTTTTTCCCTTACATTGTTAACACTAGGTTTGGGATTGGAGGTCTTTCTTTTTTAATGTAAGCATTTATAGCTGTAAATTTGCCCCCTTTGCATCACTTTTGCTGCATCCTATAAATTTTGGTATGTTGTGTTTTTGTGTTCATTCATCTCAGGTATTTTCTAATTTCCCTTCTCATTTGTTCTTTGATTGAGAGTGGTGTTTAATTTCCTCAGATTTGTGAATTTTCCTGTTTCACTTCTCTTTTTGATTTTTAACTTCATCCCATTGTGGTCATAGAAAATACTTCATATGAGATTTATCATTTTAAATCTATTGACCATTGATGCTGTGGTCTGACATACAGTCTGTCTTGGAAAATGTCCTGTGTGCATGTGAGGAGAATGTGATGGCTGTTCTTGGATAGAGTGTTCTCTAGGTTTGTTGGATCTTTTGGTTTATTGTATTAAGTCCTTTGTTTCCTCGCTTACCCTTTGTCTGGTTATTGTATCCATTATTGAGAGTAAGGTATTGAAGTGTCCAGCTATAAATGTACAACAGTCTGTCCCTTCAACTCTGTCAGTATTTTGCTTCATATATTTTGATGATCTGTTATTAGACACATATGTTAAGTATGTGTAAATATTTATATTGGCCGTATCTTGCTGCTTTGAACCTTTTATTAGTATATAATGTCCTGTGTCTCTTGTAAAACTTTCAGTTCAAAGCCACTCTTGTCTGGTATTAGCATAGCCACCTTGCTCTCTTCAGTTACTGTTGCTGTGGACCATCTGTGTTTATCTTTTCATTTTCAATCTGTTTGTGTCTCTGGATCTTAAGTTTCTTAGAGATAACGATATAGTTGGATCACGTGTTTCCAGTTCAATCCATTTTAAGTATTGATTAGAAGGGACTTATTCTGACATTTTGGTATTTGGTTTTTGTATGCCTTATCCATTTTTGCCCCTCATTTCCTGCGTTACCGTCTTTTGTGTTTAGGTGATTTTTTTGTATTGAAACATTTTAAATTCCTTTCTCATTTCCTTCTGTTTATATTCTGTAGCTACCTTCTTTGTTTTTACCATGGGGATTGCATAAATATGCAAAAGTTATGTCACTAAATTTATACCAGCCTAACTTTAATAATATACAAAAATTCATTCCTTTTTTAACAGTTCCATTCGTATTCCCTTTGGTGGTGGTTGTCACAGAGTTACATCTTTAACGTCATATCCCCAGAAACAAACCAATAATTATTTTAAATGAATTAGTTTCTTTAATCATGTGGAAAACAATGTGGAGTTACAAACCAAGATATAATGTTATTAGCTTTTAGACTAATAATTGCTCTTTTTTAAAAAAATAATTCATTTCATAAATCACGTGTGCAAACATAGAGTTACACATGATACCACTGCCTTTTATGATTGCCCATGTGTTTGCCTTTATGGAGAATCATTATTTTGTCATGCAGTTTTGATTTATTGTGTGCTATCCTTTCATTTTACCCTGCAGGACTCCCTTGAGCGTTAGCGGAGGGCAGGTCTGATGGTAATGAACTCTTTCATAGCTTTTATCTAGGAATATTTCAATTTCTCCCTCATTTTTGAAGAACAGTTTTGCCAGATAAAGGATTCTTGGTTGATAGGAGTTTTTTTTCTTTTAATACTTTGAGATGTCTCCTGGCCTCCAGTGTTTCTGATGAGAAATCTGATACTTTATGTGACTTCTCCTTAGTGCTATCCTGCTGCTTTCATGATTCACTGTTTGTCTTTTTAAAGTTTTATTATAATGTGTCTCAGTTTGGAACTCTTAGAATTCATAGAGCTTCTTAGAAGTTATACTCATGCTTTCATCAAATTTGAGACATTTTTGGCCATTATTTCTTCAAATATTCATCTCTGCCCCTTTGTCTCTCCCCTGCTTCTAGACTCCCTCCCAGTGTGTATGTTTGGTCTGTTGATCTTGTCCTATAGGTACCTTAAGCTCTGTTTATTTTTTGTTCTGTTTCTCGGGCATAATAATTTCCGTTGTCCTTGTTGAAGTTTGCGAATTCTTTCTTTTGCTTGCTCCAATGTGGGTTTAAATGTGTGGGGGGGGAGGGGAGGTTGTGCCTGGGTGGCTCAGCTGGTTAGGCCTCGACCTCTTGGTTTCAGCTCAGGTCATGATCTCATGGCTCTGTGCCCAGCAGGGAATCTACTTGAGGATTCTGTCTCTCTGCCCCTCCTGCCAGTCATGTGCGTGCATGTATGCTCTCTCTTATAAATAAATAAATCTTTAAAAATTAACTGTGAGGTGGGGGGTGTGTAGCTGGTACTGTGCTAAAAGCTTTAATTGACTAATACTAACCACAGTTTATCATCCAAACCTTCCCCTGAAAGTTGCAAGCCTTCATTCAATAGACTCTGGAGTTCTAGAGTACTGAGACCAGGTGGATTCTGCCAGTTGTTGTCTAGTTTGGAAAGAGATTCTTGGTGTTTCCTTCTCCACTATTTATCTCCGAATCCTCTTATACAAAAGGTTGTGAAGATAACATTTGCACTATAAAACATGCACTAGATTCATTTTTTCTTATTTCATATTAACAATAAAGGGTATTAAAAGAAACAAGTTAATTGGGTTTGGGGAAGGATAATTGTGGGGTTATTCTACAAGGAAACAAAAAGCTTCCCTTGTAGTGTTTCTCAAAGTTGTTAGATGAGGTTCAGTTCCATTTTTTCTACAAAACTGTATTTGCTTCATAGTCACATATGCTGATTCTTCTACTTTTTTCTGATTCTAAGACATTTAAATTCAAAGACATTTAAATTTTGTACACATATATTAATACTTCTGAAACTTCAGTTGAATAGAGCTTAATGAAAATTTTGGGATTGTCATAATTAAGTGACTGTACCCAGTTCATAATTTCAGATTTGTTTTTCTTCCAGTTTAAATATAAAAGCTTCCAAAGTGTAGTTGACTGTAATTATCCTTTAAAAAAAATTTCTGGCTCTAATCAACTTTTTTGTTCTCCACTTTGTCTTAGAGACTCTAATTAGCAGAATTAAAATATAGTATAAACCTTGCTCTGAACTTCGGTAAAGTTCATTCTTAATGAACAGTTTAACAATGACTTAAAATAGAAGTAATAGTAGTTCTGTTTCGGGGTGCCTCCGCGGCTCAGTCAGTTAAGCGTCTGCCTTTGGCTGACGTGATCCCAGGGTTCTGGGATCGAGCCCTGTATCGGGTTCTCTGTTCAGCAGGGAGCCTGCTTCTCCTCCTCCCTCTGACATTCCCCCTGCCATTCCCCCTGCCTGTGTTCTCTCTCTGTCAAATAAATAAAATCTTTAAAAAAAGAAAAAAAGAAGTAGTTCTATTTCAGTCTATTTTCTGATACAGAAACACTGACACATTTTTCTTTAATCTGAAAACCCATGGTCTTTAAGATCCTGCTGCTTGAAATTATATTATGAAGCTATTTAAATTTTTTCTTTAATTTTTTATTTATAGTCAGAGTCATCATCAAACTTGGCTCTTAACTAACTATAAAAAGAGTTGAGTATGTTACCCTAACCTTTTTTTAATGAGATAAGGCCCATGCCAGATTTCATAAATTTTTGTATTAATGCATATAGAGATAATTTGATATTGATAATGGGCTTTTATTACATATCATAAGCATAGATTGCTCATAATACGAAAGTAAAATTTCTCACTGTAGCATTGGCATACCTTAATATTGATGGATGCTAAAAAAGACCAACCTTAGGGAATCTCATTAATAGATGATGACAAAGGACCATAGATTTGAAATAAGGAAATCATATTTTAGTCTTTGTTCTGTCAGTGAATACATTGATTAATTTCACTGTCAGGTGGAACTATATCTACACCAATTAGTTATGCTTTTCTTTTTAATCATTTCTTGGTGCTTTTATTTTCATTCACATCTTCTCTGTTCTTTGATGGCAATTTAACTTCAGCTAGGCTTATTAGCATGATGTGCCCTTTTGATTTTAAGTGTTGTACCTACTGGCTCTCTTTTCTTTCCAGTATTTTATTTACCTTTTTACAACATTCTTAATATTGAATGTAATGCCTACAAGAAAATGTGGTTTGTGATTCTTCAGAGCATGGTTTTTACGTTGGCAAAATAAACTTCCTTTTAAAATGCATCCCTAGTTCTCTGAGAAAAGAATTTATAACAGGCTTCACTTTGTAATTGTGACAAATTCTCTAGAACGAATAGGCTGTGTTTTTCTTTAGGATGAAAAATTTTATTTAGTTAGTAAATAAGTACGTGTATAGTATTTTTTGGTATCATTCTTGATAATCTTTAGGTAGAATAATTTATATGTCTGAAGATAGCTGATGATCACTGTTGTCAGACTTTGATTCATTAGTTTTCTTTATAGATAATAGTCTCTTGATCAAAAAGCAAACATTTGTGTTACATTTTACGTTTAAGCCCTTTGTATTTTCATATCAGTCCTAGTGAACCAAAGGTAAATACTGACAGCATTAATAGTTATTAAAACAATTAGAAATAGGTAGTAATTGAAATGTTTTATTATCACAAAATATCAGATACAAATTTTTGCTTGGTAAAGCATTTGGACCTGTGATCTCTAAAGAACCTGGCTTTGAGGAAATCTAAGGTTTTGTTACTTTAATGTTAACCTCATTGATGGCTATCAGTATTAGAGTACAGAACAGTTTTTTGAAGTGTTAAGAATGGTTTCTTCTGGGGTGCCTGAGTGGCTCAGTTGTTAAGCGTCTACTTTCGGCTCAGGTCGTGATCCCAGGGTCCTGGGATCCAGCCCCGCATCGGGCTCCCGCTCAGCGGGAAGCCTGCTTTTCCCTCCCCCATTCCCTGTGCTGGTGTTCCCTCTCTCGCTGTGTCTCTCTCTGTCAAATAAATAAATAAAATCTAAATAAATAAATAAATAAATAAATAAATAAATAAATAAATAAATAATGCTTTCTTCCTCATTAACCTTTTTAAAATATCAGTCTAATAATTTCATGCCAGTGCACATATCATGCATTTGATAAGTGTCATAGATGATTATCATTATTTTTCATTTTTTGGGGGGACAGAGGATGATGCAGTTTTCACTAGACAAGACAGCAATCGCAGTGAAAAAGAGACCACGCAAGTGGCACATGAAACAGAGCCAGAATCAGGATCTCAACCTCGGCCTGCTGTATTATCCGGTTATTTTAAACAGTTTCAGAAGTCTTTACCACCTCGATTTCAGCGACAGCAGGTAACAGAAAACATTTTATCATGTATGTGATCAAAAGGTTTATTGTTCAGTAGTCTGAGAAGTAGTTTGACATGAAACCTAAAATACACAAAGCATATAGGTTTTCCCTGAAATTCTTTCCCTTTTTAATAGTTAAGTTTGTTGATAATGGGTTTTACCATAAACTTTTGTGTCATTTCCCCCCTTGATTTATAGACACCTTTCTAGGAAATGATTTCTGCAGTACAATTAATGAGTGATTAATTTCTTAAGGCAAAATGTCATGACTTTCTTAAGGCAAAATGTCGTGACTTATCTTCTCTTTTGACTTACAATCTCTCAGTGTTAAATATCTTTTGAATTCTTTTCCCTGAAGGATTCAAAAAAGCCCACTATTTTCTGATATGATTGCTTATATTAACTGATCACGTGGAACCAAAATCTCAAGATGTGGGATCCTGCTTTTTCAGGAACAGATGAAACAGCAGCAGTGGCAGCAGCAGCAGCAGCAGCAGCAGCAAGGTGTACTTCCCCAGACGGTCCCTTCACAGCCGTCCAGCGGTGCTGTCCCTCCTCCACCACACAGACCTCTCTACCAGCCCATGCAGCCTCACCCGCAGCATTTGGCTTCTATGGGTTTTGATCCAAGGTGGCTCATGATGCAGTCATACATGGATCCTCGAATGATATCAGGTAGACCTGCTATGGATATTCCACCCATTCATCCTGGTGAGTTGAAATTGAGTTTGTCTCGTGGCTCACTGGCAGTTACACAAGATCAGAGGTTTTCATCTTCTCCCGTTTTTACTCTTAATTCCTTTAAGATGTATAATCTAGTAAGAACTTAAGTAGGGTGCCTAGATATATATTTTTAAAGATTTTATTTATTTGAGAGTGAGAGTGTGCATGTGCATGAGTGGGGAGCAGGGGGAGAGGGAGAAAGACAAAGACAAGCAGACTCCCTGCTCAGCCGGGAGCCCAATGCAGGGCTCCATCCCAGGACCCTGAGATCATGACCCGAGCTGAAGTTGGATGCCTAACTGTCTGAGCCACCCAGGTGCCCCTAGACTTTTTATTTTTAAAGATCTTATTTATTTATTTTAGAGAGCGGGAGGGGCAAAGGAAGAGGGAGAGAGCATCCCAAGCAGATTTTTTTTTTTTTTAAGATTTTTATTTATTTATTCGACAGAGATAGAGACAGCCAGAGAGAGGGAACACAAGCAGGGGGAGTGGGAGAGGAAGAAGCAGGCTCCTAGCGGAGGAGCCTGATGTGGGGCTCGATCCCAGAACGCTGGGATCACGCCCTGAGCCGAAGGCAGACGCTCAACCGCTGTGCCACCCAGGCGCCCCCCAAGCAGATTTCTCACTGAGCACAGAGCCTGACACAGGGCTTAGTCTCACGACCCTGGGATTAGAACCTGAGCTGAGACCAAGAGTCAGACGCTCAACTGACTGCGCCATCCAGGCGTCCTAGGGTGCCTAGATTTATTTATTTATTTTTTTAAATTTAAAAGATTTATCTATTTGACAGAGAAAGAGTGCACATGCAAGCTGGGGGCAGGGATAGAGGGTGAGGGAGAGAGAATCTCAAGCAGACTCCCCCCTGGGAAGGGAACCTGATAATGGGGCTCAATCTCACAAGCCTGAAGTCATGACCTGAACTGAAATCAAGGGTCAGACACTTAACTGACTGAGCCACCCAGGTGCCCCCAGGCTACCTAGATTTTTAATCAAAAAATTCTGTAACTTTTAGCACAGAGTAGTTAAATGCCAGACACTATATGATACGTGTTATAAGACCAAAACGCTAGTAGTTATTTTCTGTTTCGTAAATATTTAAAAATTTTTTGACTCTGAAAATATTTTCTGTTATTTGCTAAATTGTTTTCATTCTTTTAAGTGTTTAAGCATTTAAATTTTTCCATATATTCTGTATTCCAGCTTTTTAGCTTTCTCTGCCAAATACTTGAGTTTTCACATAGGTTAGCTGAAAACGAATGAATTAGTGTTGTATGGAATCTATCAGAATAAATCTGGATAATTCATGAACAAAATGATATAGAGGAAAGTTTAGAAGGGATAAAAATATGATCAAGAATCATGTCTTGGGGCGCCTGGGTGGCGCAGTCGTTAAGTGTCTGCCTTCGGCTCAAGGCGTGATCCTGGATCCCTGGGATTGAGCCCCGCATCGGGCTTCTCTGCTGGGAGCCTGCTTCTTCCTCTCCCACTCCCCCTCCTGTGTTCCCTCTCTCTCTGGCTGTCTCTCTCTGTCAAATAAATAAATAAAATCTTTAAAAAAAATTCATGTTTTAATTTAAAAATTTATACTGCAATTTTAAAATTTAAGAGGGGTAATTAATAGCATTGATCAACTAATTAAACTACATTAATGGAATTATCTGTAGGAAATATTTTCTCTGGAAATCTGTCACCATTGGGGTAATCCTCATTATGTTTTTATTATCTGATTTTTATAGGCATTTTGGTTTTTTTTTCCTTTAAAGTAAAAATAGGCTGCTCTTGTGGTTTGCTTTGTTTGTGTCCTCAATTCTTAAATCTATATTTTTAAATTTTTTATAAGGTTTTATTTATTTGAGAGAGCACAAACGGGGGAGGGGAAGAGAGAGAAGCAGGCTCCCTGCTGAGCAGGGATCAGTGCAAGGCTTGATCTGGGATCATGACCAGAGCCAAAGGCAGACACTTAACTGACTGAGCCACCCAGGTGCCCCCTCTTAAATCTGTTTAATAGCAGCAATAAAAATTTCATTCACAGAAAATCTTGTATGATTTTCATTGATCATTTCTTGAGTTCATCAGTTGGGCAAAAAGTATTTCTTTAGCTCAAATATAGAATTCCAAATAGTAATTAATAACCCAGATTCTACGTGTATATAATGATTGTTTTTCCCATCTTTTTCTGGTTTTGTATAGGAATGATTCCTCCTAAGCCATTAATGAGAAGAGAACAGATGGAAGGATCACCAAACAGTTCTGAGTCATTTGAGCATATAGCACGATCTGCAAGAGATCATGCAATCTCCCTCTCTGAACCTCGTGTAATGTGGGGGTCAGATCCCTATCCTCACACCGAGCCTCAGCAGGCCACTACTCCCAAGGCAACAGAAGAGCCTGAGGATGCAAGGTAGTTAAAACAATTATTAATACAAATTGAATATTGTGGTAAAATGAAAACTGTGTCCCTGAAGATCATTCTGATTTAGGACTGAGTGACAAATCTGATTTCCTCCCATTTAGTTTATGTCATTTCATTTTTGGGCATGCTTTCTTTTTCTGTCATTTCTGTATTGATTAGAGCATTTGTCCCCTAGTTCTGTACACTGAATTAAATATTGAAATTCAGTGTTGCATGTAAAATTGGCACGTTTCTGCTATTTACATGTAGTTTAGCTTAAAGTGTTGATGTAATTTTTCTACTAATGAAGAATGGTAGACATTTGATTATCAGTACCTGGTGGAAGTCTTCTAATGCCAAGATAAAGGCAAATACTAATTTATAGAGATAATTCAAAGTAGCAGATAATTGGTGATCTGTAGTAATTTATAACTATAAACAGAACTTTTGCCCTTTTAAGGAGTGTATTTTGTAATGCTGATTCATTGGGGAAGATAGACCCCTTCTAGTATACTTTTTGATTATAGGTGGGAATTATTAGTCTTGCTGGATTAAAAATTCACATAAGCATGGCCTAAACTTTCTTTTTTCTTAAGGAATGAAGTTCATTTGTTTGTAATTGTGGGGGGAAGAATAACGAGGCACCTACCATCAACGAAATTTTGAGTGTTCAGTATTGTTAACTATAAGCATGGTGTTTTACAGTACATTTCTAGACTTTTTCATCTTGTATGAGTGAAACTTTAAACCCACTGAGTAGCAAATAATTTCCCCATTCCTCCTAGTCCCTGGCAGTCACCATTCTACTTTATGCTTGGATGAGTTTGATTACATTATGTGCCTCATATAAATGGAATCCTACAGTGTTTGTCCTGTGATTATTCATTTCACTTAGCATAGTGTTCTCATCCATTTGGTAGCATGTAACAGTATTTTCTTCTTTTTAAAGTCTAAAGGACATTCTGTTGTATGTATATACCACATTTTCTTAATCCATTTGTCTGTCAGTGGACACTGAGGGTTGTTTCCACTTCTCTGCTATTATGCATAATGCTGCACTAAACTTTTTAAGGAGGCATAAAGATTAGGGTCCTTTTTAAGTGGTTTTTATGATCAGGATCCATTTGTGGTTTATAATTAGAGGGATTATTTTGCTGTACACTTGTGAGAAAGAGTTTGTCTTGGTGGTTATGCTTCTGATTCTCATTCTTTTAGGCCTGAAGCCCCACTGGATCAGGAACAGATTACTGCTGCTTATCCTGTAGAACATGGTCAATTAGAGGTTCATCCAAAGGCAGACTTTGTCAGAGAATCAAGTGAGACAGAAGTACAGAAGTTTTTAAGCAGATCAGTGGAAGACATTAGACCTCGCCATACTGACGCAAACAGTCAGTCTGCTTGTTTTGATGTACCTGATCAAAAAACTGTATCCACTCCTCAAGAAGAGCGGATTTCAGCTGGAGAAAGTCAGCCTGCCCACAAAAGAAGTGTTTCGCATGGATCTAACCATACTCAAAAATCAGAGGAGCAAAGAAGTGACCCATCTGCAAGCATTCCTAAAGTAACCAGCAGATGCGTTGATTCAAAGGAACCAGCAGAAAGGACAGAAGAAAAACCAAAGAAGGATGGCTTTATACGATCTTCTGAGGGACCAAAACCTGAAAAACTGTATAAATCTAAATCAGAAACTCGTTGGGGCCCAAGGCCAAGCTCCAACAGAAGAGAAGAAGGTAATGATAGGCCTGTGAGAAGATCAGGTCCCATTAAAAAACCTGTACTTAGAGATATGAAAGAGGAGCGAGAGCAGCGGAAGGAGAAAGAAGGGGAAAAGGGAGAAAAGGTCACCGAAAAAGTTGTAAAACCTGAAAAGACAGAAAAGAAGGATCCTCTTCCTCCAGTCCCACCACCCGCAGCACCGGTTCAGCCACAGTTGGTTCCACCACCACCTCAGCCAGAACTGGAGAAATTACCTCCAACAGAAACTTCAACTGCGGTTCAAAAGCCACCGCAAGATGCTGAGAAGCCCTCAGAACCTGTAGGTACTGTTGAGGTGGAGCCTGTGGCTAAAACTGTAAACCAGCAAACTGTCACAGCACCAGCAGTCAAAGAAGAAAAACAACCTGAGAAACTCAGTAGCA
Source organism: Ursus americanus (assembly GCF_024610735.1). NCBI lineage: Eukaryota > Metazoa > Chordata > Mammalia > Carnivora > Ursidae > Ursus > Ursus americanus. Next base: position 94,313,690 of record NC_142128.1, on the reverse strand, counting down.
AGGACCTCGTTTTAGAGAGGCCTCGACCAGATTCAAGACCAGCAGTTAAAAAAGAGTCCACTTTACCCCCTAGGACCTATTGGAAAGAAGCTAGAGATAGAGATTGGTTTCCAGATCAAGGATATAGAGGTCGAGGCCGGGGCGAATACTATTCCAGAGGCCGAAGCTATAGAGGTTCTTATGGAGGGCGTGGCCGAGGTGGGAGAGGGCACACTCGAGATTATCCTCAATATAGAGACAATAAGCCACGGACAGAGCATGTGCCCTCAGGACCTCTTCGACAGCGAGAAGAAAGTGAAACACGAAGTGAGAGCTCTGATTTTGAAGTTGTTCCCAAAAGAAGACGACAGCGAGGCTCAGAGACTGACACAGACAGTGAAATTCATGAAAGTGCAAGTGATAAGGATAGTTTAAGTAAAGGTAAACTTCCCAAAAGAGAGGAACGGTCTGAAAACAAAAAGCCCATAAAGCCTCAGTCTTCTTTCAAGCCCGAAAATCACATTCGAATAGATAATAGACCTCTAGAAAAACCTTATGTGAGGGATGATGATAAATCTAAACCAGGCTTCCTTCCTAAAGGAGAGCCTACACGGCGAGGCAGAGGGGGAACATTCAGGCGTGGTGGAAGAGATCCTGGAGGCCGGCCGTCGCGCCCTTCCACCTTACGAAGACCTGCTTATAGGGACAATCAGTGGAACCCAAGGCAGGCAGAAGCTCCTAAACCAGACGATGGAGAGCCACCAAGAAGACATGAGCAGTTCATTCCTATACCAGCAGATAAACGACCTCCAAAATTTGAGCGAAAATTTGACCCAGCTAGAGAGAGGCCCCGACGACAACGCCCTACCCGACCACCGAGGCAAGATAAGCCGCCTCGATTTAGACGTCTCAGAGAGAGGGAGGCTGCTTCCAAAACCAACGAGGTGGCAGTGCCCACAAATGGCACTGTTAATAATGTGGTTCAAGAACCAGTTAATCCTGCTGGGGATATTTCTGGGAACAAGACGCCAGACTTATCTAATCAGAACTCTTCAGATCAGGCAAATGAAGAATGGGAAACAGCTTCTGAAAGCAGTGATTTCAACGAGAGGCGTGAGAGAGATGAAAAAAAAAATGCTGATTTGAATGCACAAGCAGTTACGAAGGCCGGAGAGAATGTTTTACCTCCCAAAAGGGAAATAGCAAAGAGAAGTTTTTCTAGCCAGAGGCCTGGTGTAGATCGCCAGAATCGGCGTGGCAACAGTGGACCACCCAAATCTGGAAGGAATTTCTCAGGTCCTAGGAATGAAAGGAGAAGTGGTCCACCATCAAAAAGTGGGAAGCGAGGGTGAGTTCTTTGTTTTCGATACAGTTGCATTCGTACCTGAAAGTTGAACTGAGCAAAGGAGCCAGTCTAGACAGAGGACCCAGACATTGTTCTCCCCTAAATTTTTTTTTTGTCTGTTCTCAAAGTGTAAGGGTGCTTGAGCAAGAGAGGTTCATGGGTCTCAGGAGTCTTTGCCTCCTAAGTTACATTTTCCAGAAGAGTCCTCTTAAGAATTTGTAGCTTTGGGAGAATCTCTACATCTGGGGAGGGACCTGTACAGTGTCTTCCTTTTGGTAAAGTCATCTTACTAATGATGAGCAGCCGCCTTTTCTTTTTTGGTTTCTCTTTACAAAACTCTGGTCCTCATAGGTGTCCTCTGGGACTTAAATGAATACATTTTAACTGTATGCTTTATCACTCTGTACTGGTCGCTAGGAAGTGAATGTGGAACCTTAAGAATAAGTTATATCTTCCTCGAGTTGCAAACTACAATAAATGATCCAGCTGCAAAGAGGCCCAGAACTGCCACCAGAGCTACCAGTAACATAGATACTGTGGGATTTATTTGAAAATAGTTGTTCAAAACTGTGCTAAGCTTGGTCTCTTCTTTTAAATATTGAAATGTTATTTATGGTAAATTATTAATTTCTTTAATATTAGGATAAATTATAGTACAAGTATGCCTAGTTTTGTTCATTCATTCATTTGCCTAGTTTTTAATGTAGGTTCTAGTACTTACTGCCTGTATAAACTCTGCTTCCTCACCAGTAAAATGGGGAGAAAGTAATCATACTTCTAAAAACTGGTGAAGATTGCAGATATATTTGTGAACTACATAACATATCTGGTATATAGTAAACAGCTGTTATGGTGTGCCCTCGTTTTTTATCAAATTCCCAGGTTTGCAGCCTGAGCTGATAATTTAATCAGATAATATATTAATCTGCATTGGCTAGTTACTGTATACTTAGCATTTCGGGCTACCACACCCATCAATGAAAATATTTTTGCTTTCTGATAACTTAGAAAAAAATTTAGGGAAATAATGTGACCAGTTGTGTTTCCTGAGTACCTTCTTAACACAGAATTTGAACCTTTCTTTAAAAGGCAAGAAGAATTAGGATGGCATATGTAGTTAAAATGTAGTTATTGACTGTAACTGAGGTATTACAAGTTTTGACTAATAATACTAAGGGAAATCCTGATCTGGTTTTTGTGTAATGTAGATCTCAGCAACTTAGCACGACTTTTATGCCGTGTAGATAATAACTTTGAACCTGCAGAAATAGCAATTATTGGTTGTAATTAAAGTGAATCTTTCTTTGAAAGAGTCCCATTTTGAAAAATGATTTTATTCTTTAAATGTTTGAGTTCATGCTTTGTGTCAAGCACTTGGTAAGCTTTTACCTCAAGTGATACTATTGGCTAAGAGGAAAATGAATTTGTAAACCCATTTTCCATGTTATATTTTTGTAAATTAAAAAAAATCCAAGAATAAAATTTGATAGGAAACAAAAAACTTTGAAAATACATTAGTTTGTGAAGTGAATTATTTCCATATTAAAAGTGTCTTTTTGTATACTTACATTTATGTATCTGAACTTTAAAAAAAATACAGTGTAAGCAGAATGCTTTTTAAATTTTTCATATGCTGCCCTGTTGTGGAGAAGATTCAGTAACGAATACATCAGATTAGCTTGAATCACAGGAATTTTCTGCTGTAAACCATGTTGATTAGCTTATTTTTACCATGCTAGACAAACAGACACAATAAGAACCTTCAGGGCACAATTGGAATTCTGGAATTTAATTCCTGGAAAGAAAGTCTACCTCCTTTATTGGGAAGTTGTACTCAGCGAAAGTTCCTAAAGCTTATTGGTTTAGAGTTAGACTCTTCTGTCCCACTGCTGTTTATTCTTAGATTAAACTTTAGAACCTGCCAGTAATCGTTTTTCTTTTGTTCGGTTATGTGGAGGTAGTAGTAACTCGAATTGTTGTTTTATAGGCCGTTTGATGACCAGTCTGCAGGCACAGCTGTTGTTGATCCCGTCAATGGTAATTCTGCACACCACCAGGAAGGAACACCTAACGGTACAGGACAAAAGAACACCAAAGATTCCACAGGGAAAAAAAGAGAAGACCCCAAATCAGGCCCTAAAAAACCCAAAGAAAAAGTAGATGCACTATCACAGTTCGATCTCAACAATTACGCAAGTATGTTCCTTTCGTGTGTATATTACCTGTTACATTTGAGTCAATACTATAATAAGTCATTAAAGAGGGAAAGAATTGGACCTACAGGGTCGAGATAGAGGCTGATAGGAATCACAAATTGATACAATGAACTAAAATAACACCAACTTTTAGCCCAGCCTTGAATGCTTGATAAAGTTCTTGTTAAAGACAATCTACAGTGTTTCACTGTTCTTCATAAGAAAGGGGAAAATTAACCACTCCACCTTGCCAAACAGGTGTAGGGAAGCATAGAAGACTAAATGAGGATGCTTGATTATATCTGTACGTATGCTTCATTTTCTATGAAAGAAATGTTAACCTTGGTATCTTAAGATATGATAAATATGTTTGAGCATAATAGGATGGGAGGCAGTGTTGCTCTGGATAAATACTTGCAGAAAGGCATGAAGTAATAGGATATGAAATGCAAAGGATAACACAAGCAGTAAGAAAGTATTTGTTGAAGTAGTTAACAAGGAATATCTATGAGAAGGCACTTATATGTATAAAAATGCACTGTTTGCCATTCACTCAGATAGGCTTAAGCTGGAAATACTGTGTAAAATTGAGATTACTAAGACCAGATAGTAGTAATGGGAAAGTTAGGTTAGGTACTGTTATTCCAGTATTAAAAATAAAGATGAGAATTTTTATCTAGTTAATGGTTATTTAAATACACAAAATTTTACTTGGGCCCAGGACCTTGGCATTATTATTTCTAGACCAATAGTTCTCAACATGCGATCCCCAGACCATCAGTATCACCTAGAAATTTGCAAGAAATTCAGAATCTTGGCTCCTACCTCAGACCTACTGAATCAGGAACGCTTTGTTTTAACAAAGTTATCCGGGTGATTCTAATGCACACAAATGTGTGAGAACTACTGTTCTACAGTGCCATTTTAGGATTCACATGGGAAAGAAACAAACTTAGCTTAATTGCATGTTTAAGAATTTTTAATTAGGGGGCGCCTGGGTGGCTCAGTCGTTAGGCGTCTGCCTTCGGCTCGGGGCGTGATCCCAGCGTTCTGGGATCGAGCCCCACATCAGGCTTCTCCGCTGGGAGCCTGCTTCTTCCTCTCCCACTCCCCCTGCCTGTGTTCCCTCTCTCGCTGGTTGTCTCTGTTAAACAAATAAATAAACTCTTTAAAAAGAAAAAAAAAAAAGAATTTTTAATTAGATTATGTAGAGCAGTGGTTCTCAACAGGAGTGATTTTGTACCCCAGGGGACATTTGGCAATCTCTGGAGATAGTTTTGATTGTCACAACGTGGGGCTGGGTGCTAGTGACATACTAGTAGGTCTAGGCCAGGGATGCTGCTAAACCTCCCAGAGTGTACAGGATGGGCACCGCAGAATGCTGGTAGTGCTCAAGTTGGAAAGCCCTGATTGAGAGAACAGAGTAGACCCATAGGAAGCCTGGATGCCAACCTTACGGTGGTCCATAGAGAAAGGAGACTCGAAACCCCACATTTCTAAAATGGCAAATGAAGATTACAAAAAGTCCACAAAACATGGCAGATTTGTCTTCCCAAATAACTGTTTACCAGTTTTCCTTCTTCCAAAGAACTTTTGGGGTAGAAAATTCCCAAAGTATTACATTATTGGATTAAGACATAAAAAGGTAAGAACTCCGTTATAATTCTGAGTTGACGGTGAAAACTGACCTATACATTTTAAAAAAACTTATTAAGAGTTACTCATCTTTAGGTTGTTTTTCTAATACTCGTTAAGTGATTTCCCTTTAGCCCAAAATGTTACAAAGCACCAGGCAAAAACAGGGTGTTGAAAATGAACAAATTATTGTTCAGATTTCTGTAAATGTTGCATGTAGTTGGGTAAACTAACTTCAGAACTTTCTAAAAAAGCTCTTTGGCAAGAAAATTGAAATAATGGGTGATGGCGTGGCTATGAAGAAAGCTTTACACACATACTTTTTGGTCAGAAGACTGAGATGAACTTAGAAATATGAAGAGGTCTCTTTATCACTGTGAAGTAATGGAGTGCATGGCATCCATTGAAATGTTTGACCTTTCATTGAAATGAGCAGTGCTCCTTAAGACATATGTAGAACTGTCATAGATAATCAGAACCAATCAGGCATTTGTTAGAAAAACAGAATAACACAGAGCGCCTAGCTAGCTCAGTTGGTGGAGTGTGCAATTTTTGATCTTGGGGTTTTCAGTTCAAGCTCCACATTGGGTATAGAGATCAATTGAATAAGTATTTTTTAAAAAGAAAAGAAAAATAGAATAACAGTAACAGGTTTTTAAAGAGTGGAAGCCAGGGGTGCCCTGGGTGGCTCCGTCAGTTGAGCGTCCGACTCTTGTTGGCTCAGGTCATGACCTCAGAGTGCTGACATAAGCCTGTCCTGGGACTTTCGCTCAGCACAGTGTCTGCTTTCTGCTTGCCTCTCCCTCTTCCTCCCCCTGCTCGCATGCACGTGCGTGCTCTTTCTCTCAAATAAATAAAATCTTTTAATAAGAAAAAGGAGTGGAAGTCAGTTTTAGTATTTATGATTTGTTTTCCTGTCATTGTTTACATAAATGCACATTTTTAACCATTCAAAGAATTTTTTGCAGGTGGATTCCCTGTGAACCACTGCCTATTAATACCCTCTTGCCATCATCCCTCGCAAGTTATCACCATCCTGAGTTGTATATGTATCATTCCCAAGCACATAACTATTTTTATTGTGTGTTCCCCAATTAAAACATACATTATTTGCAAAGTTAAAATAATTTATCTGAATTTCCTCACCCTTTTCTTACTTAATTTGAAAACATTATACCTGCAACCACAAGTCATGTTGCCTGAACTATTTTAGTTTTGCTTTTAAATATTAAATTTAAGGGATCTAGATTCCTTACACTCACTGGGATGTTTGATTTTAAGAAGGTAGAATGAATAATTGTTAGTTGGACAGTGAGTTGAAGATACATCTTGAGTTACTCATCTGCGTTATTATGACGTATGTACATCTGCTACTTTACATTCACATAGAACTTACATGTATATTTCACATATATTTCATTTATTTTTAACAACTACATATCCTAGACAGATGGTCTACGTAAAACAGTCATTAAGAGTCATAAGACCAGCTTGGCTCTTCACCAGCTCACCTTTAGCATAGCGGCTTCTTAGAGTTTATTTCATCCTTAAAAAGGGGAAACAGTAGTAATACCCACCTCTAGGACTGGTTAAATGGTAAAGTGCTGTGTAGATCTTTATAGCACAAAACAGATCTGAGGCTGGGAAAGTAGAGGTTAAGCAATTTGACTAAGATAGTAGGATGATACTGAGTGGGGTTTTATCTTTTGTTTTTTGATACTGTTTTAAAAGCCATCACTGCTATATTACTGAAGAGAAAAAAAGTTGTATATCATTCAAAGCACTTCAAAAAGTCAAAAAACTTTCTTTTAAGCTTGTTTATGAAATCTTTTTATCTGTCTATGCATTCTTTTTCAGATCTTACTAATAAATGGCTATTGTGTGGCATGGGAGTTGGGTTATACTGTGAGTTATAAGAACTAGATTTTTGTCTTGTCTTTTTTTTTTTTTTTTCCTTTTTTAAATCACTACTGGATTAAGCATTTCTGTTTACCTTTTTGGTTTAAAAAATACATACCATTTTAAATCTTTTCCTATACCCGTAGGTGTTGTTATAATTGACGACCATCCTGAAGTAACAGTGGTTGAAGACCCCCAGTCAAATTTGAATGATGACGGTTTTACTGAAGTGGTTTCCAAAAAACAACAAAAACGTTTACAGGATGAAGAACGTCGAAAGAAGGAAGAACAAATCATACAGGTTTAGTGTTTTAGTTTGTTGCTAGTTATTTAGATTGTTGCCCAAAATATATTAACAAACAGTTAAGGTTTCTGTCTATAATGTCCAGGCTACATTTATTCAAGTGTTCAGAATGACTTGATTTTCACAACTTTAAACTTTTTACTCAGAATTGAGGTAAATTTTAAATAGAATGTAGTCACTGTACTCACTATGTGCCTTAGAGTATACCATCTTTACTTTAATTCAAGAAGATTTCATGTCCCAGTACTAGTCATCTTATTTATCCCATCTTACTTCGTGGCAGAGTTAGAGTTAATTTGAAGTTACCTTGGAAATCTAATGAACACAACTGCTATGGTATAATAAATTGCAGATTCTTCACCTATAATGGTTTTGATTGTAATCTAAATTAGTTCATTTAAGCACACAATATGAGTCAGGAATAGTTACTCCATTTAAATCAACCCAAACACCCATTTTGCTAAATGCTGTGAACACAGGATAAAAATAAGTAAAACACGTAGATCATCATGGTAATGAGCTCTAATGGATGAGAAACCTCAAAAAACAAACACTGTAAAAATCTTATGTGAGTGGTAATATTACGTTCAGTCAAATACAGACCTTGGGACTAGATATTTTTAGAAGTCATTCATTGATTGATTTGTCTATTTATTCATTTGTTTCGGAAGGTAAAAATAGTGCATAAATCCTGTTTAGCATTACCCCCCAGCAGCACCCACAGATTAATGTTTCTGTGGTAAACATGAGTGAGTCGGTAAGTAGCTTTTTGTCAGATTGGATCAGATTTTGTTGCCAAATGAATTCATTGAAAAATTCCTTAATGTTTTGAATTTTAGAATTACGGAAGAGAGATTGTAGAACCATTTATCAAGAACGTATAATACAGGGGCACCTGGATGGCTCAGTCATTAAGCGTCTACCTTCAGCTCAGGGCGTGGTCCCAGGGTCCTGGGATCGAGCCCCGCATCATGCTCCCTGCTCTGCTGGGAACCTGCTTCTTCCTCTCCCACTCCCCCTGCTTGTGTTCCCTCTCTCGCTGGCTGACTCTCTCTCGGTCAAATAAATAAATAAAATCATTAAAAAAAGAATGTATAATACATACTTGTCTTTTTTTCCCCTGCAGCATCTTTGCTTTTCATAATTTAAAATCTCTTAGCAGCCTTGACATTTCTGCTCTGTTGAGTGCCTATTTTGAAAAGTAAAGGAGCTAAATTAGTAGTTCTTGTCAGAGACTGTGTTCATGAACTGTACTTTCAGTTACATTATTGACAAATATTGTCCCTTCCAATTTTTTAAGGTCTGGAACAAAAAGAATGCAAATGAGAAAGGAAGAAATCAGACTTCGAAGCTTCCTCCGAGGTTTGCCAAAAAACAGGCTCCAGGGACCCAGCAAGCACAGGCTCCAGCTCCGGCTCCAGCCCCGGCTCCAGGTCCAGCCTCAGCCCCAGCCCCAGCCCCAGGTCCAGCCTCAGCCCCAGCTCCAGTCCTAACCTCAGCCTCAGCTCCACTCCCAGCCTCAGCCTCAGCTCCAATTCCACCCTCCACCTCAACTACAGCCTCAGTCTCTTCTTCTTCAGCTCCACCTCCAACCCCCATCCTCGCCTCAGCTTCATCCCCAGCCTCTGTCCCCATCCTTGCCTCAGCCTCAATTCCCATCCTCGCTTCAGCCCTAGCCCCGACGTCAGCTTCAACTCCAGCCCCAGCCACCTCAGCGCCAGTAGCCCCCGCCTCAGCCCCAGCTGTCCCAGCCCCAATTCCAACCCCAATCCCAGCCCCAGCCCCTACCCTAGTCCCTGCCCCAGCTTCAGCCCCAGCCCTGGTCCCAGTCCCTGCTGCAGCCCCCAGTGCACCAGCCCAGACTCAGGGACAGGCTCATAAACCAGTCCAGGGTCCGCTGCAGACTACAACACAGTCCTCAAAACAGCCACCACCTTCAGTTAGACTGCCTTCAGCTCAGACACCTAATGGCACAGATTATGTAGCCACAGGAAAGTCCATCCAGACCTCACAGTCTCATGGCACACTTCCGACTGAATTATGGGATAACAAGGTGGCCCCACCAGCTGTGCTGAATGACATCTCAAAGAAATGTAAGTTGAACAGAGAAGTGAAGGATGACACTATATGGCATGAGAATCATGGGGTTTGTTTTCAATTTTATTTGTATACTCAGTATGTTTTTTCCTAGCCGCTTCCTTTTTCTTAGTAAGAAGCAGTAATAGTAATTTTTTTCTTAGCTTCCTTTTTTAAAACCTTTGTTTCTAAAATAAATGTGTTATACTTTTAACGGCATATTTTATGGGCATAATTTTGTGTTGATTAAAAAAAATAACACGGTGTTGGGGTGCTTATATTTATTTTGGTATGCTGAAATCTGAGTATATTGTGAAAATCTCTGTTTTATTGTCTAGCTGCTATTATAAGAAAAGATAAAGTACATTAGGATTATTAGCCTCTAAATTTTAATGATTGCATTTCCCATGACTTCTTCTTTTCAGTAGGTCCCATTAGTCCGCCACAGCCACCTTCAGTCAGTGCGTGGAATAAGCCCCTAACATCGTTCGGATCAGCTACTTCATCAGAGGTAAGAGTAGACTTAATAATGGCCTCAGCAGGGTTAGTATAGCAGTTTCCTTAATGTGGTGTCTCAAACTTGAGTGTGCATCACAGTCACCTTGGGCAGCTTATTAAAACAGATTGCTGAGACTTGTGCCCAGAGTTTCTGTCTCATTAGGTCTGATTGAGGCCTGAGTACATTCCTAACAAGTTCCCAAGTGATATTATTGCTGCTGGATCTCTACATTTCTAGGCTGCTTCTCACCTTTAGACATAATAAGGTTAACATTTTTTAAATTCAAGTCTCAATAAAAGTGCTTGTGATATAGAGAATATAAATGCAGTTACTAGGTTTTCAACTTTTCTACCATGTTTTTAGCCTGAAAAATTAGGCAGTATAATTTCTTAGAAGCAGAGTTTTCAGGGAAGCTGGACATAATTTCTCGAATGTGCGGTATTGGTAAATGACAACTTAAGTCAGCAGTTTTTCACTTACTCATTGAGCAAAAATTTCTTGAGCACTTGTGATATACCAGGCAGTTTTCTAACCCATGGGAGAGAGTGATAAAAATGGACAAAAAGCCCTGCAGTCAGGGGGCTTCCTTTGTAGATGGGGGGGTGAACCATTAATAAATATCATATAGTATGTTACATGGTGATCAGTGCAGAGGAGAATAGCAGAGTAGGGAAGGTGCATGAAAAATTCCTCAAGGGATCTGGAGACAATAAAATTGATTGGCCGACATGTGCCCCTCAGGCGACGTTTGAGTTAAAGACTTAGAGGTGATAGGAGAGCATGCTATTGAAATTTCTGAAGAAAAGTGAATTCTTGGTTCAGAGAATAGCAAATACAAAAGCCCCAAGAGAGCGGCGTGGCTGGCGCTTTCGGGAAAGATCAGGGAGGTCTGCGTGGCTGTAGTGAAGTTAAGGGATGGAGAGAGAACAGATGAAGCTAGAAAGATAACAGAAGACAGACCCCACTGGGCCTTGAGGAGATGTAGGAAGACAATCAGTAGTTTTGAGCAAAAGAATAACAGGACCTGACTTTCTCAGAAGATTATTCTGAGTAGTTAAGAGTAGTCTGTGGAGGGCAGAGAGTAGAGTTAGGATGCTGTCGTAATCGAATGATGGTAACTTAGACCAGGGAAATGGCATTAAAGATGATAAAGAATGGTTGGTTTCTATTTGAAGATAGAGCTGACAAATACTGAGGGATTAAACATGGTCTGTGAAAAATAATGAGATTTACCTCCAACGTTTTTGACTTGAGCACCAAGAGGGATAGAGTTACCATCAATTATGATTGGAGGCTATAACATGGATCAGCATTAGGGAAAAACACAAGGGAGTTTGGTTTGGGGCATGTTAGATTTAGGGTGTTTGTTATACATCTAAGTGGAGCCGTTGGGGAGCTTGTTGTTATGTGGAAGAGTCTGTAGTTCACAGGAGATAATCTGGTTTGGAGACCTGAATTTCACAGTCATTAATTAGATGGTACTTAAAGTGAATGAGTTGAATGAGATCACCAAGGGAGAATGAGTTCTGGGAGTGGTTAGAAAAGAGAAGAGAATCAGAAGCTAAGTCCTAGGGCTTTCCCCACTCGGGGTTGTGGGGGATGGAAAAGTGTCCTCAAATCGCAGTGAAAGGTGAGTTGAAAGGAGGAGGGATAAATTACGTGTGTCAGATTCTGCTGGAGGGTCAAATAAGTTAGGCCTGAGAATTGGAGCTAATAACACGGTGGTCACTGGTGATTTTGACAAGAGCAGTGTCAGTGGGGCAGTAGGCACGAAAGCCTGGTTAGAGTGAATTTAAGAGAAGGTGGGAGGAAAGATGCATATAGAGACTTAGAGTAAGTAGTTTTGCTTTAAAGGGGAGTCGTTTTGCTCTAAAGCAGAGACAGGACAATAGAGAAAGGTACAATTTTTTAAAAATTTGAAGACTTCTTTATAGAAGTCTTCTTGCTACCCCTACCCCCACATCATCTTTTTGACTTAGGTCTGGAGAAGACTTCATCATCTGTGTTAAAGTTCTACAGAGATCTCAAGTAAAATATGGAATCATTGCATTCAATATTTACGATCCTCGGTTTAATCATTTTTCTTCTGCCTGTTGGTATTGGCATTAGGATTAATCATAGCATTTCTTTTTTTTTCTTTTTTTCTTTTTTTTATAGAGTAGTAGATAAGCATATTTGAATATTCAAACCCTTTCTTTCTCTTTCTTCCTTCCTTCCTCCCTTCCTTCCTTCCTTTCTTTCTTTTTTTTTTGAAGGATTTTATTTGTTTATTTGATAGAGACAGCCAGCAAGAGAGGGAATACAAGCACAGAGAGGGAGAGGAAGAGGCAGGCTCCCAGAGGAGGAGCCCGATGTGGGGCTCGATCCCAGAACACCGGGATCATGCCCTGAGCCGAAGGCAGATGCTTAACAACTGAGCCACCCAGGCGCCCCAAATCATAGCATTTCTTATATAGATATTTCATGCTAGTAATGAAGGACGAAGTGGAAAGTTTGTTTCTTTTGTTTTGAATGGGTGCACTGGATTTAATGAGTTTATTAAGATGTCCCAGTTTTTAAACTGACATTCAGTACAGGAATGATGATTTCTCAGCACACTCAGGTGCAAGATTTCTCTTGCGCATGTTCTGCTGCAGGTCTGCAATACTGAGAGAATGCTTACGTTTGCCCTCAGCCAGTTGGAGGAGGAAGATACTTTGGTGGTATCTCATTTTTTTCACACACATCTTTCTTCATCCTCTTTATGTTCTTTATGTTTTCTGGATAAAATGTGATTTATTTATTTTTTGGTGGACATTCATTGCACATGATTTTGGAGTATTGCCTCATGGTGAGCTTTTGAGCTAGTAAAGTTACATTTCACTTTTAATTCATTTCAAAGGATAGAAAGCATTCCTTAATGGGACTTCCTGGATTACTCTAGTGAAATGCAGTTCTTAATGATTATTTTGTGCAATGCTACGAATGTTAGATACACTGAATAGTCTCACAAAGATTGATAATATAATATGATCTAAGCTTGATTATCCTTCCTTGCATTATGTATATTTTGTACACATTTTTTGTTTCAGAGGATATGATATTCTTCCTAAAACTAACATTCTCTAATAAGTTCTATTAACTGTCCATCTGTTTTTGAATTTCATTGAACTGTTTATAAGTTCTTAATTGTTTCTGTACATAGTAGGTTTCAGTGATTAATTACTGTTTTCACTCTTCTAATACTGTACGTTTATACTGAACTAACTATGGAATTTCAGCATTGACTAAAGCAGGTAGAGATTTTTATTCTAAGTTGCATCAATAATGTTTGCCTGTGTTTGAAAGAGGATGTTCAGATATTAAAAATAAATCTGAATGACATGCCCTGTTCATACTGTTGACATTATTACACTGGTAAATGTAACAGTAACCTTACACAGTAATTGATGCACTGAGTTCAGGGATGCCGAAACTGATATGAAGTAATGATTGATTATAAGACCAAAGCCTGAAATTGAACTTTGTCCCAAGTTTTGTCTGTTTATTTCTGAAAATGTTAAGTAATTGTTATAAACATACCTGGCTTATAAAGCTGTGTGTTGTCTAGCCTTCTGCTTGTTCATCTTCTACCACTGTTCCTAACACCTGCCATGTTCCAGCCTTACTAGCCCCCCCCCTTTTTTTTATTCTTAACCTTTACACTAGACGTTTGCTCTGCCAGAAACACTTCCTGCTGATTTTTTCTTTTAGATTGAGTTTCAGTGTGACCTCCTCAGGACCTTTTTCTGTCTACCAATCTAAAGTGGTTTAACCGTATTTTGATTTTTGCATATCCCTCATCTGATTTTCTAGTTGTTCATTTTCTTCATTCACTATAATGCAACTTCTGCAAGTTCGATTCTTAGAGTCTATCTGGATCAGTGCCTAGCACGAAGAAGATGCCACATAAATTAACGGTTTAATTGGATTCCTAAGGTGTGTGCACTTTATTACCAATCACAGAGTATTTTAATGGACATCGTTTCATTTTATTTCCAAGCACACCTTTTAAAAGTAGGTAACACTGGTGTGGCTATCTTCTCTCCATTCATTCATCTGTTTATTTGTTGCTGGTGCTATCTTTGTGTGTTTGTTGCTTTTACATTTGTTTTAAAGGGGCAGATAACTTGAGGCTATGATGTGCTCCCAGTGAAACTCATGACACTTAAAGCCAGGACTTTAAAAACTTAAGTCTTGGGGGCCTTGGTGGCTGTCAGTTGAGCGTCTGACTCTTGATTTCAGCTCAGATCGTGATCTCAGGGTCCTGGGATCAAGCTCCTCACTGGGCTCCATGCTCAGCTCAGAATCTGCTTCTCTCCTCCTTCCTCTCCCTCAGCAGCTCCCCCCACTCCTGTCTTTGTGCATGTGCGGTCTGTCTGTCTCTCTCAAATCTTGAAAAATAAACAAGTAAAAAGTTAAGTCTTGTCCTAGTTTTCATTTTATTAGTTCCTTTTTAATACAGATCAGTAGTGGCTAAAGGAAAGTTTCTCAAAACATGATCAGTGTCGGTTAATACATAGATCACTTCAAACCTCCTTCCATTGTACTTTTGAAATATGTGCTACTACATACATCATTCAGTCATATTTGAACTGTTTGCTTGGATAAGCAAGTTTTAAAATACTCTCTTCCCAGGGAACAAAGAATGGTCAAGAAAGTGGAGTTGAAATTGGAATTGACACAATTCAGTTTGGTGCTCCAGCTTCAAATGGGAATGAAAATGAAATTGTGCCTGTACTTTCGGAAAAAACTATTGACAAGATACCTGAACCTAAAGAACAACGGCAGAAGCAGCCACGGGCAGGCCCTATCAAAGCCCAGAAGGTAAATATAATTCATGTTCCAGATAGAACTGTATGAAAGCCACTAACACTTAAATGGGAGAACTTCTAATGATTTTGAAATTGAATTTAGTGTTCTATGAATGTCTTTCATCATGTTACCTTTTGGTCATAAACATTGAATTTTTAGCTTCCAGATTTGAGTCCTGTAGAAAATAAAGAACATAAACCAGGTCCTATTGGAAAAGAACGTTCATTAAAAAATAGAAAAGTAAAAGATGCCCAACAGGTGGAGCCAGAAGGACAAGAGAAACCAAGCCCCACTACAGTCAGAAGTACAGATCCTGTAACAACAAAGGAAACCAAAGCAGTTGCAGAGATGTCTACTGAAATAGGAGCAATGATTTCAGTGTCGTCCGCGGACTACGGCACTAACGTGAAGGTAGGCAGCACGCCGTGGCCACCAGCTTGTGATGCAAACCGTGTCGAACATGCTTTGAGGGAAACAGCAACGAGACTTGTGTTTTCTGTTCTTCTTTTTCGTATTTTGGCTTGAGGCATATGAGTCTGTAAACTGGGTTATTATTTCTACAGAGAATAGTTCATCGTATGCATTTGTGATCTAAAGAAATTCCTTACAGTGAATTATTTCTTCATGTGGAAATCTCTTATTTCTAGACTTTTGAGTAGTTTGAAGTGAAAAATGGGTACATAAGATTAGAATGCTTTTTGTTGGGTTTACAGGCTTTGAAAAGATTGCTCTATTTTTTTATTTTGTTAATGGAGTTACAGTTGCATATCTTGCCCTCAGTAAGATTTTGAAGTCAGGAACTAAGTCAGATTAAATTTTTAGTAACTCCCGTATAGGCAGTGTTCTTCCAGGGTTGGAATAGATCATTGTTGTTCATGGTTGAGCACCAGAGGAAATAACTGACTTGAATTTAGGGACCACATTGAATGAAAGGTGCGTATCTTTAAAAATACTCATTAAGGCAAGATGCAAAGATACACTGAGTGACTTCTATGGACTTAACATTTGTGGGAATAGCAAAATTTATATCTGCCATTTTGTGTTCACTCTGGTACATACTGGAAAGAAAAATGAGTGGGAACTTTCATGTTATTGGAATATTTTTCTGTTTTAATTGCTATACAGCCAGTATATGTAAATAAAAAACTCTTAAGATCCACCTCTACCATATTTAAAGAAGAGATTCATGATGATAAACAAGTTTATTCTAAAACCCGACTGCAACAACTGAGATCTTGACATTCCTTTATGTATGTTGTTGTGTTTTGAAGAGAATAAAAAAATCAGTGTTGAAAGTAAGCTGTAGATGATGAGAACCACATGAAGTTCTCTTGTAGCCCACAGAAATAAATACTTGGTACTGCTGGCAACCTCCTAGTACTATGCAATGCATTTAAATTCTTTTTTAAATTTTTAATTGAGAAAAATGTTTAAAGTACAGTTGACATATAACATAGCAGTGCATTTTTAAAAAATGTACAGGACGCGGCAATAGTTGAAATATTACCACTTCCGTGGTGAGTCCACGTTTGTTTTATCACAGTATTGGTCTTTAAAATTTCAGTGACTTGAGTCTTAAGATCTGCTCTCCTCTCCTGCTTTCCTCCAAAACAGTTTTACAGCTGCTGGGCTGCCGTTAGAAAGCGAGTCATTAATTTAGTTTACAACATATTTTTTTCTATTACTACTCCACAGGAGTCTGTAACAGACTATACTACACCTTCTTCTTCTCTGCCTAACACTGTGGCTACTAATAATGCAAAGATGGAGGATACTTTGGTTAATAATGTAAGTAATCAACCTCAAATGTGGAAAGTGTGGTTAGGAACCCGGCTACTGTTATCTAATATGTAGTGTGCGACCAGTATTTAATTCTTCTCTGGGAATGGGTTGTAGTGAATTTGCATTTTGGAGCACTAATAATTAGCAAAAATAGTCAAAACTTAGACTCGGTTTCATAAGTACTAATCCTATTAACCTGGTTTCGGTAGTTTTTGTTCTTCCCTTCCACATTCTGCAAGTTCAGTAATTTATTTGGTTGGCAATTTTGTTCTTAATGAAACCTTTTTACAATGAGGTAAAAGCTCACTCAAAACAAAAAGATAATCAGGTGTTAACCAAGAATTCAGGGGTTTCTTTTTTTTTTTTTTAAGATTTTATTTATTTATTCGACAAAGATAGAGACAGCCAGCAAGAGAGGGAACACAAGCAGGGGGAGTGGGAGAGGAAGAAGCAGGCTCCTAGCAGAAGAGCCTGATGTGGGGCTCGATCCCATAACGCCGGGATCACGCCCTGAGCCGAAGGCAGAAGCTTAACCGCTGTGCCACCCAGGCGCCCCAGGGGTTTCTTTTTGAACTAAAAAAAAAAATTTTTTTTTTTGCTGTACCTTAGCAATAATCCTGTTGTGAAGTTTGAGCTGTAATGTATATGTAAGTACTTCAAAAACTCTTAAATGCTGTGTTAAAAAGTGGTAGTAAGTCATGTAAATTTTTAGGCTGTAGTTTTCCAAAACAGCTGTGTTATAATTCAAGACTATATTAAGGCAGTACAGTCCGTCATTTTGCCTAGTTATTGATAGGCTAAAAGTTGTAAACCAAGACAAGTTAGGTAAGCCTCTGCGTAGAAGAGCATTTTAGAAGTTACATGTATGGCCCTTGCTTTGGAGGGCAGGTGTGGTAGAAATTTCGTCAGCTGCTCTCTTTTTTAAATATAACTCTCTCTAATGAGCACAGGCTCATTCTTTTCAAAAATCTCTCCTTCACGGATATATGTAAAGGTTTCTCACAGAGAGCTTTATCATTTTGAGAATAAAAATCTTATGCCGTTTCCTATGCTGTCTATTCTTCTTTCTAGCATCAAATACAGAAATTGTAGAGAGGTGAGATGCGTTAGAGATCATTTAATCTAACTTCGGTAGTTGGGCTGTGGAACTGAAGAAAAGAAAAAGAAGCAAGTGTGTCACACATTTTCTCTTTGTGGCAGGAGAGCTTTGTAGGAATCGATTAATATAATTTCTCCTGCTTTCAGCTGTAGTAGAACTTCGCTTGATGTGCCAGTCCTTTTCCCGTGACCTTTCGGAGGAAGTCTTAAATTTATTTAACTTTCTATGAGAAGTAATGGAAATTTGGGAAGGACAGAAGACTCTCTGTCAATTATCAGGGAGTCACTGGCACTATGTCGATTATCAAATGTTGAATCAGTAACATCTCAGTAAAGTTTAATTTTGCTTTAATCATGTCTTTTCTCATTTAAAAAATACAGAATATTTCTTAGCTGTCACTTTTTCAAGAAAGTGTATCATGCGTTCTGCCAGATCACCCTCAAAAAATGTGATTTATAGAAATACGAGTAAGGAAGGAAAGATCATTACTCTCAGAACCCTTAAATGTCATTGAAAATATCCATGAGTGTTCTAGTGGTTTTCTGTAATCGAATTAAAATGTAGTGTGACTTGTGCATGCGGGACAACTGAAGGGGAGAGACCCAGGCTTGTGTCTAAGAAAATAGTCTACCTTTGATTTTTAGCTGTGTATCCAGAGCATGTTTGAAAACAGGAACATCCATTTTGGGTCAGGGAGCATTGCAAATGGTCATCAGTTGGGAATGATTTCACAGTGTTGCGTATTTTTGCCAAGTGTGGTGGTGATTCTGAACTTGACTAATGTAATGTTAAAAACAAATGTCCTGCATGGGAGAAATTTCAAGACCTTTTGAAATGTTCCTTTTTCACTCCTTAGTGTGGTTGAGGGTTCTGTTTTATGCATAGAACTTTTGTCTTTTGAAAAATTTATTCTTGATAAAGACTTATTCCTCTTATCAAAGCTTACTCTACTTTTTAAGGATTTTTAGCTGGTTATTTATTGCTTACCTAATATGACAATCATTTTGAATCTTGAGTGTCTTAAAGGTTTAAATGCACGTGGTGTTTTTTATTATTCCTAACACAGCTATTTAAAGATTTATATATAAAGTAATCTCCATTAAGTAGTCCATGGTATTATCAATCTCTGTTAGATACTCCATAGTACCACAAAGTGATTATCTTAAAACCTCCAGGCATCTCAGTCATTTTATCTGAATAACTAAGTGAACCATTAAAGTCAGTCATGCAGTAGTACATAATAAAATTTCAAGATCCAGAGACTTAAAGGAAAAAGAGGTATGGTTCGTGAGTTTCTAATACCTTCACGTTTCTAAAAATATTTGCCATAATCATGTTATAACTACAGCAAAGCAATTTGTTTAGTGTAACAGGGTGGTGGTGATACTTTGTACTTTCCTCCCGATTTTACTTTTGTTCTTGAGTCTGGTTATAAGAATGTTGACTGTATTGCAGAAAAGAAGTTAATTTCTTAATATTTACAGTATCATGTTAAACGCCTCTCATAGAATCTGTGGCTCCCTTAAAGGTGGAAATTATATTCCTTAGAGCTTTGCTATATAATGTATGAATTTCAGGCCTTACCCCAGACCAACTGACCAGAAATCTGCACTTCAGTAACATCCCCAGGTGACTGTTGTAC
Source organism: Ursus americanus (assembly GCF_024610735.1). Classification (NCBI taxonomy): domain Eukaryota; kingdom Metazoa; phylum Chordata; class Mammalia; order Carnivora; family Ursidae; genus Ursus; species Ursus americanus. The sequence goes on along the minus strand of NC_142128.1, from coordinate 94,294,402 downwards.
ACATTAAAATACATGAGGCACTGCCTTCAAGTATATACCTTATATTTGGGACAAATTCTTTTTCTATAATTATATGCATAAAAAAGCAGATAATATTTCTCTAAGATGTCCAGAATTATCAATTAATGCAGACACAATGTACCTCTAAGTAATCAAATATTCCTTTTGGCTCCGATGAAAAATAAATACCCTTAGAAGAGTACATTAGCATTATCTGTAATGGGGCTTTTGTAGCAGACTTAGATTATGATATGTGTTGCCTGCCTTTTCAGGTGCCCTTGCCCAACACTCTCCCCCTCCCTAAGAGGGAGACTATACAACAGAGCTCCAGCCTAACTTCAGCTCCTCCCACTACTTTCAGTCTCACCTTCAAGGTATGTACAACACCCTTTTCTAAAGGTCCTTGATGATGCATGCTAGGGGACATAAGTTAAAATTTTTACTCGTTTTGTGTGGTAAGCAACGATACTAATTAAGCGGAGGAAATAGAGTTATGTCAAGTTATACCTTAAAATTTTATTAACTTCTAATACCACTTTAAAGGGAGGCCTATTTTGCCTGTGAATTTTGTCTTAGAAATACAGGAAAGCACTTACATTCCGTGTTTGTACTGAGTTCCTCTTAGAGACCTTGATTTTGGGATATATTATGTTGTGTTATAAAACCAGTCGGTTGATGTGTTGCATGTTTTTTTTTAATCCTAAGTTCCCGTAATGGTAAGACTGCTGATTTTCTGTCCTGTAAACCGCATGATTTGAATGAATGCATTGTAATAATTAGAATATTTTATGAAGATGTAATTGATTAATACAAGTGATTTTGATATGATTTTTGTTGGATAATTTTTGAGTAAGAGGGCAAAAGAGATTATAAACAACATTTTTTATATCAAGAAATGTAGGCTTGTTTTTTTATTTATCTCCTATTGTGTTTATAATAGTGAGCTATATTGCTAATGCTTTTTTACAGTTATTTGAGAGAATTTTAAATCAGTTTTTCACCTCTAGATTAGTCAGTGGTTAAACAAAGGGACATGAAATTAAGTGAAGATGTTTTTAAAGTGCATATATTTTATCCCATTGGTGAGGTTTGTTCAGTTTTATAATCTGGGCAGGTTTTTACCCTCTGTAGCAGAACTTCCTAATGCTAGTGCATTGGTTGGCAGTGAATCTTTGATGATGGTCTTCACGGGAGGGGGAAACATGTTGGCCAACGTTCATTTCTAGTAGTTTGAGAGTAAAATTTTATAAGGCAACCACTTCTGCTTTGTGTCAGCCCCCATTGTTGCCCAGTCCTTCCTCTTTACTGCCAGTTCCTGCTCAGCCTTGAGAGTTTTCCCACTGGAATGACTATCTCAGTCTGTCTTGTACTGTGTCTTTTGTGTGGTTTTGACTACATGCTAGTCAAAGCTAGTCCAGTTTCACATAAGCAAATAGAAGATCATAAATTATTCTTTAGGCCAGTTGTTAATTCTTCAGAGAACCCATTCAACCTTGCCTTTAACTTATGTTTTTAATATTCCAAGAAGAAATATGCATTTAGAATTAAGGTGAATTTAAATTAAATTTCATTAGCTTAAGACTTTTCCTAGTTTCTTTACTTTTTACTTCTTCAGACATGTATTTGGATAATATATAAAGTATAGAAAAGTTTTATGTGGATCTTATTGACAGCATATTTGTCAAGGGGGAAATTAGTATAATTAAATAATTGTACTTGTTTCCTTGAATTTCTAAGTATAGAATCTAAATTTTCTTGTTGCTGAAGAAATGAAATGAAGCCACATGTGTGGGGCCTGTATATTAAACAAGTTTGATTAGCTGTAACTTATGTGTGCCCAGCATGACAAAACTAGTATAAAAGGCATTGTGTGCTCTATAAAACTGCTCTAAACCATAAAATCTCAGTACAAATTGCATTTTGTCTAACTTCCTAAATTTTTTAAATTTATTTTTTATTTTTTGTTTTTTTGTTCTTTCACTTCTCAAGACTTTTGTTTTAAAATAAAACACATTTGAAACTAGTGAAGTGATTGTGAGAAGACTCAAGCAAACATAGAGGTGTCCCGTGTTTTGGTATTACAGTGATGTATTAGTCATCTAAGAAAAAGTTAAATTATATGTAATGTGTTTTAACAAGAATGCAGGGAAGATATGTAATGATTTCTCATTCTTACAATTAAAATAAGGTTAAAAATTTTAAAGTTGTTACTTCAAGGACCAACAGCTTCCTGACTATGGCATTAATAATTGTTACTTGATTTTTTTGGTAGCTGTATTTTATAGATTACGTTGTGGGTTTGTTTGTTTTTTCTCAGCCCAGTATTTTGACTAGTAGTAAAAACTTCCCGATCTGCGTATCTGTTCCCTTCCTGTTGAGGACCTGCACCTGTGCCCTCCAGTGCAGGGTCCACTAGCCATGTGTTGTTACTAAGCACTTAAATGTGGCTAATCCAAGTTGTAGTATGTGCTGTAAGTGTAAAATAAAATAGACACTGAATCTGAAACGTTAATATTTAAAAAGTTTAAACATGTCAATTTTTCTGTTGATTATAGGTTTTAATTATGTTGTAAATAATACTGGGTTAAATAAAATATGTTATCAAAATTAGTATTACCTGTATTTCTTTTAATGTAGCTATTAGAAAATCTAAAATTACACATACGACTTGCATTTGTATGTCTATTGAATAGCACAGTCTAGATAGAATAAAATAAGATCTGTTACTACATTTTTAAAAAAAAAGATTTTATTTATTTTAGAGAGAAAGAGGGGGACCACACCAGCAGGGTGAGGAGCAGAGGGAGAGGGAGCATTTCCAGTGCAGAGCCCAACTCGGGGCTCAGTCCCACAACCCTAAGATCATGACTTGAGCTGAAACCTAGAGTAGGATGCTTAACCGACTGAGCCACCCAGGCATCCCAATCTGTTTCTGCATTTTAAGAAACTAGGAGACTACAGCTAAAACCTGTAGCGACAAATACAAATGACAGCAGTCAGTATCTGAAATGCTTGATGAGGTCTGGATGTAAAACAAGACCTGTTTTTACTGCAACCAAGCCTAAAACCTATCTGGTTGGTTACTTCACCTTTTGAAAACACTGAACATAAAACAGTCAAACTAAAGGTACCTGTCATCTGCCACTGAGATTCGCTGACTTACAGAGAAAGAATGGAAGGAATGGAAATTTATGGAGGGCCTTTAGTGCCTTTCTGACTGAAGTCAGAGCCTTAGGCCAGTCCTAAAAGGGCATGGTATTTCTGTTCCTTATTCACCAATAGGGGTAGGGACTCATATTTACCTGCTACAAGAGCTGTGACAAAGCTGTCAACAAGCTCTCTTTAGAGACATCATTAAAGCCCACTGCCTCCCAGTTAGAGTAAGGGAACAAAGAAAGATAAAGGAGAAAGTGAAAGGTTTGAAAGCCTTAGAGGTCTTAATCTTTTATTTATGCAGTTTTTTGGAAGATTATATTTGGAATTTAAAAATATACGCACTTAGGTGTGTTTGTGTATATATGTATATTCTGTGTTAGTGTGGTGGGGGTTTTTTGGGGGTTTTTTTTCTTTAAAAAAATGTCCATTTTATTGCAGATGGAGTCTGCACGTAAGGCATGGGAGAATTCTCCAAATGTGAGGGAGAAGGGATCTCCAGTAACTTCCACAGCACCTCCAATTGCCAGTGGAGTCAGCAGTAGTGCCAGTGGACCAAGCACTGCAAATTACAATTCATTCTCCAGTGCATCCATCCCTCAGATTCCTGTTGCTTCAGTCACTCCCACAACATCACTGTCAGGTAGAAAATTTTTGTACCTTTCCTTTAAATGTCGTAATTATTTAAAATTTCTTATGCTCTTTTCCTGTTTACTGTGCCCCCAAATTTATTATTTATAAAATACATAAGACTGCACAAAGATCTAATTATCAGCTGTCTTGTAAACTCTTCTTGCCGTTCTTACACCGTCCCCTCTCTTAGCCCTCTTCCAATTTTAGTTAGTTTGACAAAGAGTTGTTGATGGCATACTAAAACACTTTGCTTGTGGAGCTTCTGCCCGCCGCCATGCCCTCCATGTCATGCCCCCCCCATTATAGGTATTAATAAGTAATTGGTGAAAAGATGTTTATCTTGTTCCTCTACATTTTTCTGTAAAATTCATCTTTTGATTTTTATTTTGTAACTCATACAGCTAATTAATTCAACTCATTAATAATACAGAATCAACACAGGTTGTAAATTTTTGTGGTCTGTATCTAATTTGAAGGAGCTATTGGCCTGAATCTATTGGGGTGACATATATTTTCTGATGAAGAGTTAGGGGTAGAGAAATTCCAGTTTGTTATTTGAGTAGATGATACATACTGGGATTTTGGGGGGGGGGTGGTTTTTAAGGAGAGTCCCATCAACCCCCCCAAGTTAGAAAGTGCTTTTCTTCCTTAAATTTTTCACTAGTATGTAATCCTTTCCTTAAACTGTATTTCATTTGGGGGCTTTACAGTTCTTGAATAATTTCTAAAATGCTTGACTCTAGGAAAGTACACCCTTTTACCATATGTATAACCATGTTTCTTCAAGCTTTCCCAGTATTATCTAATGTTTCCAAAGCAGCAGAAGCTGCTTTCTAAAAGATATACATCCAGCACAGAATTTACTTCCTTTGACTGGTTCTCACTTAGTGATTGCACTACTGATTTTCACTGTTCTGTACCAAAAGAATTGGTCTTTGGGATGTACTATGGTTATTTTGATGTTATGTGGAATCAAAAGTATGTATTAAGACAAACAGATTCAAATCAAAGAGCGTGTTCTATTTCTTTTCCCCCTTTAAGACCTTTCATGCGTTCCCTACCATCCATTTGTAAGACATTTTCATTATGCTTACTAGCTTGGGCCTCAGTCATTTGGGTGGGTAGGGTTGGGGCTATAAAGCCACCAGGAATACAGTATGGTGGAGAGATTAGGAAATAAAGGGACTGGGAAGGTTCCCTTCTGGTCACAGTTGACCCTTAACGCAGGGGTGGGGTTAGGGGCACTGACACTTTTCCACCAACACATGCAGTCAGAAACCTGAATATCACTCCCCACAAATTAACTAGTAAGAGTCTGCTATTGACCGGAAGCCTTACTGATAACATAAATAGCCGATTAACACATATTTTGTATGTTATATGTATAATATGCTGTATTCTTCCAATAAAGTAAGCTAGAGAAAAGAGAATGTTATATAATCATAAGAGAAGATGCATTTACAGTACTGTACTGCATTTAATCGAAAAAAAGTCTGCATGTAAGTGGACCCACACACAGTTTAAACCTTGTTGTTCAAGGGTCAAGTGTACTCCCTTCGGTTTCCCCACACTCTCCTCGATTAGGATAAATTTTTGTGTTTCTTGCCCGGTCATCCTACTGGTAGAGACTCAAGTGGAAGAACAGAGGTGCCTTGATCTTGGTCCTCTCTTAGATCAAACATCATTTGAAGTCTGAAAATAATGACGACTGCATCCCACTTTTTAATCAGATACCAGTATTGTCATTCACTCCAGTATTAACAGTCATTGACACCCATTGATCAACAGAACTAATTGACCCTTCAAGGTCTTAAGTTTTATAATTCTACCTATTAACAGTCTATCTTTTCTTTTTAAGGTATTACTATATAACTATTTTTGCTGGTATATATATAAGGAGAGTGAGGACTAAGTATAACCTTAAGTTTATATGGCCGTTAAGGAGCAGTTGTCATCTCTTAAGGCCCCTTTTACCTTAATGATTATTAAGGTGCAGCACTTTGTTCTCCTGTGTTCTTACGTCTATGCCTGACCTTAATGGATGTTTTAATATTTATTCATAAATGAACGAAGCTGTTAAGATTACCCGTAAGGTATTTTACTGAAAAGAAGAAAAAAATCTGACCTTTTGTTTACATGACTCTTGAGCAGTTGTGATCTCTCCAGGTGCATTTACTTTTTTTCTAAGTTAATTTATTTTATTTATCAATCTCTACACCCAGTATGGGGCTCGAACTTGCAACCCTGAGATCAAGAGTTGGTGCTGTTCTGACTGAGCCAGCCAGGCACCCCTACATTCTTACTTATTCCTAAGGTGCAGCGTTTTGTCCTTCTGTGTTGTTACATTTATGCATAGCCATGAATGAAGCTCTTGACCATCCTTTTCTTTGTGATGATTAAAAAACTATTAGCTTGAGGCTAAACTGTAACAACCCTGTAGGCTCTCGGCCACCTTATTTTATGAGTTCTATCTTTTAATTTCCTTCTCTTTGCATTTTTTTCTTGTACTATATTTCTCCAGATTTTATAGTCTTGTTTACATTTGGTGATTGACTTAAGTACATGGTAAGTACATGCAGGGCGTAAACATTAATTTTCCAGTGTCCAGCTGGCACTTGAGTTGTTCTTACAGTGAACAACAGTGGCACTTTAAAATACGCAACCTTTTTCCCTCTCCCACATCTAGGAGCTGGTACATACACTACCTCTTCTTTGAGTACAAAATCTACAACCACATCAGATCCTCCTAATATTTGTAAAGTGAAACCCCAGCAATTACAGACAAGCAGCCTGCCTTCTGCAAGTCATTTTTCGCAGTTAAGCTGTATGCCTTCCCTTATTGCCCAGCAGCAACAGAGCCCACAAGTCTATGTGTCTCAATCTGCAGCAGGTAAGATTTTTAGGATTGGGTATAAGGAATTTAGAAAATGAAGAATTTTTTACATGCTTGCTTTTTTTCTCTCAAGCTTAAATATTTTTTCATCGGCTTTGCAGATTTGTTTCGTCATAGAATTTAATGTTCTCTCTTTTTGATGAGTAGTCTAGGGGGGCTCTTGGTAGTTGTTTCTTACACCTACGTTGCATATAAGACAAATGGGTGTCTAGTAATTTGCAGAATAACTTGTACATTTAATGTTATTCCAGTCAAGTTATAAAACTTTGTTACCTGAAACTTGACAAATCAATAATAAAAATCATAGGGAAGCATAAACCTAAGATTAGCAAAGAAGAAGAAAATTATATGTTGGGGGTACTGGGGTAACTTACCCTACTAAATATCACAATGTTAATATTAATATTTGAAAAATATTCAAACTCACTAATGATTTAAATTCAAAATAAAAGAACAGTAAGGTTATTTTTTGCCTTTCTCTGTGGAAATATTAGAAAGATTGATGATACCCAGTTTCTATAAGGGTCACATGTATCATTAATAGTTTCTTAAAGTACATTGCTGGTTAGTATATAAATTGACATAATTCTTTTAGAAAAGAATCAGAATATTTTATGTGTACATACTTAACTGTAGTAATTTGCATAGGAATCTTATAATATAAACTTATCTATTCAGAGACATATGTATGAGAGTCTTCATTCATTGCAGTATTGTTTTTAGTGGTGACAAATTAAAAACAATACAGGAAGTTCTTCAAAACATGCTATTATATAAAAGCAGGTCATAAAATAGTTTAAATAATACATCAAAATCTGTTGTTAAGAATCTGAACCAAATTCAGTTATTAAATGCCAATTCCTTTGAAATATTTTGTTATATTCTAGTAAGTAGATATAAAATTAGAATAGATTTGCTGGTAAACCAGCAAGTTCATTTTTGAATAGATCATGTCAGATTTCATTAGTTAATACCCCATTGGCAGTGTATGAGTGTCTGTCTTTCCATACCCTCACAAGTACAATTGACCCTTGAACAATGCAAGGGTTAGGGGTGCCGAGGCCCTGCATAGTCAGAAATCCACATACAACTTTTCACTCCCCCAGATTTAACTACAAATATCTTACCTTGACCAGAATCTTTACTGATAAAAGAAACAGTTACATTAACAGATATTTTGTATATGTGTTATACCCTGCATTCTTACAATAAAGCAAGCTAGAGAAAAGAAAATGTTGCTAAGAAGATCATAAGAAGGAGGGGCGCCTGGGTGGCTCAGTCGTTGGGCGTCTGCCTTCGGCTCAGGGCGTGATCCCGGCGTTCTGGGATCGAGCCCCACGTCGGGCTCCTCTGCTGGGAGCCTGCTTCTTCCTCTCCCACTCCCCCTGCTTGTGTTCCCTCTCTCGCTGGCTGTCTCTCTCTCTGTCAAGTGAATGAATAAAATCTTTGGGGGGGAGGGAATCATAAGAAGGAGAAAATACGTTTACAATACCACACTGCATTATTTGGAAAAAATATGCAGTTCAAACCCATGTTGTTAAGGGTCAACTGTACTAAGTTTTATTGTTTTAATTTGCATATACCTGTCTGCTAGAAGTTTTCTTTTTCACATTTCTAGTTTTTCCTTGGCTGTATTAGTTTCCAGTGGGCTCAAATCTGCTACAAAACTTGGTTTTTAGTTACTATTTGGAAAATTCTGAAGCACAGACACTTAAAACGGCTTGTTTTTCTTATGGTCTATAATAGCTCAAATCCCTGCTTTCTATATGGACACGAGTCATTTATTCAATACCCAACATGCACGCTTGGCTCCACCATCCTTGGCTCAGCAGCAAGGCTTCCAACCAGGTCTCTCTCAGGTAAGTACCACAGACTTCTTTCATCATGTATTTGTTTCTTTGCATGCTAGTGGTATAATAGATATCTTAGGCTACAAATAAAGGCTCTTTGAAATTAAAATCTTCTATTGACAACATGGGACAATCCATGATTACCTTGATATGTATTGGCAGAATTTTCAAACTTTCCCAAATTTGCCAAAGCTTAATGGCTGACAGTGCAGAATAAATAGTGTATTGAAAGAAAATCTAGATGCTTACAGTTGGTTTTGTTTTAAAAGGGAGGTGATACACACACACATACACACACACACCCACACCCACACACACACATCTTTTATTCTTGTCATATCTCAAGATTTTTATTTTCCCAAATACTGTGATTTGTGTATATGGTGGTCATGTGTTTTTTATTGCATTGCAGCCAACTTCAGTTCAACAGATCCCGATCCCCATTTATGCACCCCTGCAAGGACAGCATCAAGCCCAGCTGAGTTTGGGGGCCGGACCTGCTGTTTCCCAGGCTCAGGAGTTATTCACGTCTTCCCTTCAGCCGTATAGGTACATGTTTTTGTAATTGCTGAGCCTTCTTGTCATAGCCCTACTGCTCCTTTTCCCCCAGAAGCTAGGATGATCCTTTTACAAAATTCCTGTAAATAATTAAGCATGTTGATTGTATGTCCTAAAACTTAGTTTCTGGTAGTTTCAGTCAAGACTTTATTGAACAAAGTGAGACCTCACGTATTCTTGAAGACGAGGATACCACAAATCCCAGAACAATTAGAAATCAGAGGAAATAGCTGCTAAGGGACCTAAAAGGCCGCATGCCACCTTGCCACAGCAGCTGTAGATCCTCGCCTGCCCTGGGGTGTGCGTGGGGACTTAGCAGAGAACAGCATGCAGAGGGCGGGAGCCAGGGTGGAGAGTGCCAGGCAGGGAACAGAGTCAGTGGGGATAGTGGTGACAGGTAGAGAAGAAACTATGCTTTTGAAAGATGCACTGTAAGTTAGCTTTGTGATTAAGGAAATCTCCTTTTAATTGGTATTAGCTACTTGCAACATTGTTGAAAAGTTTGGGGCTACTTTCCAGCTGTGTGCAAAAGAAGCAGCTCAGTGATGAATTAGTAATGTCTTCCATAGCCATGGGAGATGGAGCATCAGTGCACTGACATTTTGTATTCGTAGTCCCCATTTTAATAATTGCCGTGGAAGATGTACTTCTTAAGACCGGGCCTGTTCCATAGAAAAATAATGTAAGCTGTATATGTAATGTGACTAATGAACAACTGTATTGGAAGGCACAGGTTTAGACTTTGAAAATGATTGTCTGTATCCCTGCCACATCATTCTGTTCTTGCTCTCAATATCATCAGCATAGTGTTTATTAATACAGAATCCCTGAACTAACTTCTGCCAGGACAGAGGAGTTGTGGGGTTTTGTCTTGTCTTGTCATGTCTTTTCTTTTTTTTAAAGATTATTTTAGAGAGAAAGCACGCAAGGGGGTGGGGGCAGAGGAGAAAGAGTCCTAAGCAGACTCCACACTGAGCACAGAGCCCGATGCAGGGCTCTCTTATCTCAGACCCCCAAGATCACAACCTGAGCTGAATCCAAGATTTGGACGCTTAATCGACTATGCCACCCAGGCACCCCAGGACAGGGTAGTTTATAACAGTATGCTTACGATTTCTCAATTTATATCTGACACATAGGCATAAAGACTGCTCATGAACCTAGGCTAGCACTCCTGCTTAATGGCTTTTGTTTCTGCCACAAATGTCAATTTTAACAAAGCATAATAATAATATTTATTGATAATATTATCTTTAATAGAGTACTTTGATGTAGTTACTCTTTATTTTAGCATTTTTAAAAGTATAGCTTGAAGGCCCCCATTCCAGAGGTAAGAGTGTAGTCTGGAGTTAAATTCCAGCATTGTAGTTTTTAAAAAAAACCATTCAAATATGCCACAGTATTATTAACTGTAGTCACCATGCTGTACATTACATCCCCATGACTTATTTTATAACTAGCAGTTTATACCCTTTGACCATAATACTGTGTTGCATATTTGAAAGTTGCTGAGGGCCACCTGGGTGGTTCAGTCAGTTAAGCATCCGATTCTTGATCTCAGCTCTGGTCATGATCTCAGGGTTGTGAGGTCAAGCCCTGCATTGGGCTCCACGCTCAGCGTGGGATTCTCTCTCTCCCCCTCTTAAAAAAAAAAAAAGAAATTTGCCTGGAAAGTAGATCTTGAGAAGAGTTCTCATCACAAGAAAAAAGGTGTTTTGTAACTATGTATGGTGACAGATGTTAACTAGACTTACCGTGATCATTTCATAATACATACAAATATTGAATCATTATGTTGTAAACCTGAAATTGATAAAACATTATATGTCCGTTACACCTCAGTAAAAACAGACAGAAACTTTGTGCGTAATCCTGATGGTAATACTACTCTGCTTCATTCTGTAGAGGTCTTGAGATCTTCTATAAGAAATATATGGGTGCCTGGGTGACTCAGTTGGTTAAGAGTCTGACCCTTGGTTTCGGCTTAGGTCATGATCTCAGGGTCATAGGTTCAAGCCCTGCGTTAAACTCCACGCTCAGCAGAGTCTGCTTGAGGTTTTTACCCTCCCCCTTTACCCCCTCCCCACTCACTCGAGCTCTTTCTCGCTCTCTCAAATAAATAAAATCTTTTTAAAACACACACGTGTATAAAAATGGGGGGTAATGAAATACAAATAATAAAAGTCAGCTATTAGTGCTGTAAATTTGAATAAAATGTCAATACCAAAGAGAAAAACAGATTTGGTTCTGAGCTTGCTAGTGAACACATGAAAAGAGAATCATTCTCATTGTTCAAGAGGAGAAAATCTTACTAATTTCTCAGGAAGAGCAAGCCTTTCGCTAGAACTTTGCTGTGTATGGGGCTCTAAATCCTGAAACAAGTACCTTAGGCACAGTCTGCATTCTCTCTTTTCTTAATTGTGTTTATTAGAGAACTTGGTCATTTGAGATACTCATTCCCAGGATTTCCAGATGCTAAAATAGAATTGCCTTTTCTCTTTAATACCTGTGTAGATCTCAGCCAGCCTTTATGCAGAGCAGTCTGTCGCAGCCATCTGTGGTTCTTTCTGGTACTGCCATCCACAACTTTCCAACTGTCCAACACCAGGAACTTGCAAAGGCACAGTCAGGTCTTGCCTTTCAACAGACTTCAAATACGCAGCCTATTCCGATATTGTATGAACATCAGCTGGGTCAGGCGTCGGGACTAGGAGGTTCCCAACTAATCGATACACATCTTCTCCAGGTAAGACTAGAATCATGCACTATCATCATCATCCCGTGCAACAGATTATTTAAGGAAACAGTTTTTAAAGGAAAAATGTTTAAAGACGTAGTGAAAAACAAAGGTCTTTTTATCTAATACTAAAATTCTTAGAGATTGTTTTTGAAGCCGCACCCCTTGATGTCTGAATTGGAAAATTTTCAATCTTAACTGCTGTTTTCTCACACAATTTTTTCTAGGCTAGAGCAAATCTTACCCAGGCTTCAAATCTTTATTCTGGACAAGTACAGCAGCCTGGTCAGACGAATTTTTATAACACTGCCCAGTCACCAAGTGCTCTCCAGCAGGTAAACTATGGCATGGTAAATTTCCTCAATTTTCTTCATTATTATTATTACTTCTACTGCGTTTATTGTTGCTTGGCAGTTTAAAATAGAACCAAGATGGGGAGATGGTGCAGTGGTGTTCAGACTTCCCTCTGAGGTATCCTGGGAATTCCATGGGGTCCGCTGGTGGTGCAACCTGCTCAGTCCCACCACACCTCTCTCCTCCGCCCCACTGCAGTGGCTTCTGCTTTGTGGCTCTTTGTTTTAAATTGGTTTCCATGTAATCATTTATTTTAACAAAGGATTCTATGAATGAATATAAAAGTGGGAAAAACATTGTCCAGGATATACAGTTACATGTAAGCGAGAGAAGTGCTTTACCCATCTATGCTGTAGAGGGGAAGGAGGCCGCTAAAGACCATCACACTGGTTAATACAGTACTTAGAACAGTGTGGCAGAGTATGACAGTAAATGACAGATACGCACGATCTTCTAGCAGCGTCTTGAATCTACTGTTTCAAAGTTCATGGAGGACCGAAGGAGAGAGGCAACCCGTTAGTCATTTTCTTACAACTAATTCAGGGGTAAAAATTCATAAATGTATTTATTACCTTATTGACATTCAAATTAAATACTGTTTGTATGAAAACTGGAAGGTTATTTTTCTTCTTGTTAAAGCTCGTTTTAGTCAGACCTGAAAACAGTGGAGAAATGTCCATTTGGGAAATTGCAACAATACTACTTCTTAAATTGTATCCCATGACCTCATTGTATTAGGTGTTTAGTAGACACGTACCATGGATTCATTCAAAGATCTTCATAATGATTTTGGTTATATAGCGTCTGCACTACTAATCTGTTTTATTGTTGCACCTTTGGAGGTAGTTACTAAGCAAAAGATTATATGTGAAATATATTAATAGATCGAAGTATTCTGTTTAAACTGTTACTCAAAAGTTTTTGAAGAGTTGTAAAGATGGTTATAGGGATATACAGATGACAGGTAGAAGTAAATGGCCAGTTTCTTTTTGCTTACTTTCTAGGTTACAGTACCTTTACCAGCATCCCAGCTTTCCTTACCTAATTTTGGATCTACAGGGCAGCCTTTAATTGCTCTGCCTCAGACTCTCCAGCCCCCATTACAGCATACCACCCCGCAAGCCCAGGCCCAGAGCCTGAGTCGTCCTGCGCAAGTAAGCCAGCCTTTCAGAGGACTGATCCCCGCTGGAACACAGCATAGCATGATTGCAACCACAGGAAAAGTGAGTGAAGAGAAATTTGCAGTTTCTTTGAGAATTTAAGGCTATGTGTTTAGATATATACGTCTATCTATAAAAATAAAATGCATCAGTTTTTACCACCCTCCAGGAATCTCAAACCCTGATACGCTACTTTTTTTCAAAGATTTTTTTATTTTAAAGTAATCTCTACGCCCAGTGTGGGGCTTGAACTCCACCATTGAGCGAGCCAGGCACCGCAAACCCCAGGGTGCTTTTTTTTTTTCTACGTTTTAAATCTACTTTTAATATGTTTGACATCCTCTGGTTTTTACCCAATAACAAAGAATTCACAAATTTTGTGGAAAAGACTTTCCACCCACAAATTCGGCCTTGATAATTCCATGGTATTTGAAACTTAATTACAGGGTTTTTGTACTAAGATTCTTTGCCTCTTTAGCTTATAGAATTCCAGAAATGCGAAGTCTGTTCTGTGTTTTTCTCAGATGTCTGAAATGGAACTGAAAGCCTTTGGAAGTGGCATTGATATAAAACCAGGCACACCTCCAATCAGCGGTAGAAGCACCACACCAACATCTAGTCCTTTCCGGTAAAATGGGCATTTGAATTTCCAAATAACTAAATACAATTTGTTTGTTAGATACTTACTATGTCACCAGGCCTGTGGTAAGCACAAGACATTCTGATAATTTTATCTAAAATGTTAAGCTATTAAATGAAGAATGTATCTGTTATATTTTTAAGAATTTTTTTTTAATACAGGGGAAATCTAGCTAGTATTCTTTCTCACCTCTGCCCCCCCAGTGTCTCTCCACTACCATAACGTTTGGTAACTCACCTTGGTAAATTTTCATCAGCTACCACATAAGAAGAATCTACCAAGAGCAATGTCTCTAACAGTCTATAACAGCATTATTTATTTGGCACTACTGTACTGACCAGTGATGGCTTTTTTCCAAGGGCTACTTCCACAAGTCCGAACAGCCAGTCCAGCAAAATGAACAGCATTGTCTATCAGAAGCAGTTCCAGTCAGCCCCTGCCACTGTGAGAATGACACAACCATTTCCTACACAGTTTGCACCCCAGGTGGGCAGATATGAGTGAGAAATGAGTATTATTTACTTGGAAATGATTGCTAATCTGGCTAATTACCTGATTTCATAATCTTGCCATATTATAACCAGTTTAGAAACATAGTTTTTAATGAGAAACAGTTTCTTATTTAACAGTACATTTATGACATTCATATATCTTCTCCGCAGTTTTCAGTGAGATACAGGTAGTAACCGTATCTAAAGCAGACAAGAGAAATAGTCAAAAGATTCCCCACACAGCTCTGGTCATTTCAGTCCTGTTACTTTTATCTTTTTTGAAAAAGTGGACTTTTCAGAGAAGGGTCCCAGTGCTTAAAGTTTCCTAGGTTTAAAGTTTTTTTTGTTGTGTCGTCGTCGTCGTTTTTTTTTTGTTGTTGTTGTTTTTTGTTACTTAAGAGAACTGTGTTAGTTGAGTTAAAATTTCCAAAAGGTGTTCTAATATATGTGTAAAAATATTGGCTTCTCTTCCCTTCGCTGATCGAATGGAAAGACTAACTAAAATTGATCATAACTCTCACAAATGAGAATTGGTTCCTGAGAAAACACTTATTTGTTGAATTGGTGTTATTTTTATTTATTTTCAGATTATGTTTGGTATAAGTGTGTGCCTTTTCTGCAATTATATCTTTTTAAAAAGATTATCCTAATTAGTAGCTTTTCTATCTCCCCTTCAGAATTTGTAGCTGAAATGTTAGAACCAACTACAGTGCCATAGTGTGCTTTGCCTAATTTTTCTGTTAGATTCTCAAGCATGGCCTGTTTGTTCTTGGTCCCTGTAATAGAATTGCACAAATCCCTGCACTTCCTTTCACTTGGCAGAATGGGCACAGATTTACTCTGAGATAAGCCAACCTGATCTAGTTGGCAAAATTTTTTTTTTAACAGTTCAATGTTGTATGTTTTGTTTTTTTCACTCAGATTCTCTCTCAGCCTAACCTGGTCCCTCCATTGGTAAGAGCCCCACATACTAACACCTTCCCAGCGCCTGTTCAGAGGCCGCCAATGGCACTGGCCAGTCAGATGCCTCCTCCGCTGACCACAGGCCTCATGAGCCATGCTCGTTTGCCACATGTAGCCAGGGGTCCTTGTGGATCACTATCTGGAGTCAGAGGTAATCAGGCCCAGGCTGCGTTGAAGGCTGAACAAGACATGAAGGTTAGTACAGTGTTAACAGCCAACAGAGCAAGAATCTGTCTCTGAACCATGTCTTAAGATGCCTCTGGACCCATAACCACAAACCCAGGCATTCATTGTCTTAGCTGATTTAACCAAGCTAACTACTTTTATTCATTCCTTTTTTTTTTTCTTATTTCTTTTTTTCTCCCTATTCCCCCCCCACTTTTTTCTTTTTTTTTAATTTTTTTTCTTTTTTTAGTTTTTATTTTTTTGCAGCTATAGCTAGCAAATAAGTTAACATTTTAAACTCTGGCAATAGGAATTGCTTATAAAATGAATATTTGAGGGAGATCTGAGTTTAGCTGCTACATTTTTTTTGGAAGAGCAAAAAAGTAATGTGGATTATTATAGATGTCCCCATTTTCTTTTGTTTTTTTTCTTTGTTTTCTTTTTTATCCCTCCCCCCTCCCTAGACTTGATACAAATCATGGTTATGTGAAAATTCTGGAGTGGGTAAGAGATTTTATCTATCTTGATTTTTCTTCCTTCGTGAGTCATGCAAGTACAGTTTTCTTCTCAAACTGTTTCCATACCTTTTTTTTTTTTTTTCCCCTGCCACCTGAGTTGGCTTATTCCACAGCAGATTTGCAGTTGAAGAACTGAAAAAAGCACTTTGGGATCCTTCATAGTAAAAGGCACTGATAAACATGAGGTTTGCTGATGCAGAAGAGTGCCTTTAGGAGTCTGTGTGGGGACAGTTTCTAGAAACCCTGTCTGTCTGCCTGTACAGCCGGCTGAATCCATTGAGTCTGTATTTACTTAGACTTGACTTGAGAGGTCTTAGTAATTTTGCCTATTTGTCACTATGTGTATGTGTATACACACATACATGTATGTATCGGGTCAGACTAGAACAAAGAAAAGCTTGCTGCCTTCAAACAGGCAACATCCACAGTAATGCTTTACCCTGAATTAGAAACATGTTTATGATCATCCTGTTAGAAAATTTGGTTGACTAGCTAGTTTCTTTCTACATTGATACTCCTCATTTCTCATCCTGAGTAATCAAATTTAAAGACTACTCTGCAGTGAAACTCTTGTTAAACGTGATCTACTTTTATTAAGGCTGTGTGCCTAGGGTTTCCCTCTGTTCATAACTATTAAAAAATACGTGTATGTGTAGGAATCTTTGGAAACTCTTTGACCATGGTTTCCAGTTTTCCTGTCTCCTTGGAACTTGATTTTCATACCTTCCCATGTTGGAAATGACATTAGAGCTTATAATGGGGTCGGGGAGGGTAAAAATTTCTTGAAGTTGCTTTAGATCTTTGGATAGTATAGGTTTCCTGTAGAACACGAAGGGCTCTTTGTTACATGCGAGAGGTACTGAAACTTAAGTTTTAATTGTGTACATTACAGTGGTATAATTTACAGATTGACGTAAGTATATTCTTTGGGGCACATAGTCAATAAAAGTAGGAAATTATTTTACCAGCTCAGAATGTGGTAGGAGCTATCAGAACTTAGTGATCAAGTGAAGTTGTAGTTACTAATTTCTGATGCTCTTCCCCTGCAGAAGAGAGCTGTGGGAAGAGGACTCAGCCACAAGACATTTGGTCCTAGGTGTTGGTAATGCCACAATATAAGTGCTTCCTTTCCCTTTTATTGTAGACCACATATTGATAACTAGAAGTTTTAAGTGTTACGTATATATGTCTTCAAATTGGCAAGCAGCCTCCCTAAGTAAAACTTGATATAAGTTTTTTTGTTCCGGAAAAGTTACAGACCAACAGCAATTTCTGTCTTATTATTTTGTAAGAGGGCAAACTTTGAAAATGTGGTGGGAGGTGGTCCTGTTGTTTTCAAATGTTTAAAAAAAAATCACGTGGAATATTTGCCAAGATAGGAAGAAATCTGTTCATTAAAAGCTGAAAGATCATTGAGGTACTTTGGTTTGGGCCAGATGTGGGGAAAACGGATTTGTGGTTGGTGAAGAGTGAACGGAGATGGACGGACAGGTTTCGCTAATGCTGCCGCGTTCTCAGTCATGGTTTCTCATTTTTTAAGGCAAAGCAGAGAGCAGAGGTTCTTCAGTCCACGCAGCGGTTCTTCTCCGAACAACAACAGAGCAAACAGATAGGAGGCAAAGCCCCGAAAGTGGACAGTGATTCAAGTAAACCTCCTGAAACACTGACCGACCCTCCTGGTGTCTGTCAGGAAAAAGTAGAAGAAAAGCCTCCCCCTGCACCCACCATAGCCACCAAACCTGTTAGAACTGGACCAATCAAACCTCAGGCGATCAAAACGGAAGAAACAAAATCTTAAAGGCTGTGGTTTATTGCAGGGGGTTGGGGGAGGGGAGAGGGGAACGAGGGAGAAGGAAGTCGGATAATGCCAGCAGCCAAAGGGGTAAAATGGTGTGTGACGTTATCCTGTCCAGAGCTGGGAGGTGCACGGGGGACGTGGGAGCCATTTACACTGACACACAGCCCTGCGCCCGTAAGATGAGGCTTTGCCAGCTTGCACCTGCTGTACAGTGCGCACTCTGTTGATGGCCATGCATCTCCAGTCCGAATTTACATACAGACACGTGCACACGTTCCTTGAGTGCATAGCATTCAGAACTGAAATCCTTAGGGTTACATAAAACACCAGAAGTAGGAGGAAAATAACCCCGCCGAGGAATAGCTGAGCCTGAACAGTGGTGATTCCAGCTAATACGTCAGGTGTGGTTTCTTTGCTCCCTTACGTTCTTGGGATGTGATTGTAGCATTTGTGGGCTTGGTGGCCAAGAACTGAAGATAACTGGTGCTGGATAGAGGAGCCTTATTTTTTATTACAGCAGCTTGCTATTTTTGTAACCTTGTGATTGAGTTGAACACAATCAAAGTACAGTCACTGATCTCCCCCTCTTCCTGGATGAGTGAGCAGGTGATGAAGTATGCTGTCCGTGTCCTTGCACGTGTCCAGGCGGGCAGGGTTTGGCTACTGCTGCTGTTGGAAATGATGCTGTGTTTGCTTGTGGCCCGAAGCTTTGAAGTGCTACTTGGCGTCTCCTTTCTTCCACGGAGTCGTCATGTCTTCAGACGTGACAGATCGGGTAAAATACTAGTTAGGTTGAGTCTGGCTTGCCTCCGCTCGGTCATCTTTGTATGAATCCAATGGGGTTTTGTTTGTTTGTTTTTAACGGTTTTTAACTGATGTTCATCAAGAGCAGTGAATACCTAGAACTGTGCCCGAAATGGAAGGAAATCCTATCGAAGAAGGTGCGTTTCTTTACAGAGCTGTGTCATACCATCCTTTGGGCCCTCTGCTGGAAAAGTAGAATCAAGTCTCAAATAATGCCTTTTCAATTGTATCCTCTAGTATTATAGATGTAGGACAGTACTGTGTCATACCTCTGTGAATGTAAAATATCTTGTACCTGCTTTATGATGCGTAATAGTGACCGTGCTTTATCAGAGCTGTTTTTAATGACGTTATTCTAGAATGTTTTCTTTCCAGATGATGATTGAGAAGCTAATAAAAAAAAAATGGTGCCAGGTACCACAACAGTAACAGAACTTTGCTGTTTTCTGGGGTTTTGTTTTTTTACCTTTTTTTTCTTTTTTATTAATGGAGTGTGCTGGATGTCTCTATAATTTTGTTCAGATGACTGCAGAACCTGGAAAAGCTGTTGCTGCTATTGATGCATAACATACTGCTATTGGTCTTTTTATATAAATAAATATATATATATATATACATACATATACATATATATATAAATAATTTGAATTTTTGGAAACTTTAGCTGTGCTGTCAACTTTGGAAAAAGTATCCCAGTTGTACCGTGTTGGGTTGGCATTGTACAGAAATTAACAGCCATATTGGTCTAGAAATGTTAAACATAATTTTTCCATTTGTACAGGGGTAACGCACTGTATTAAATATGTAAGGTCTTATCTACATGGGTTTGATTACAGAAACTAATAAAGTATTCTCTAAATAATGAATCTTGGAACTTCTAATGCATTCCTAAAATCTGGAGCAAGAAGGTCTGTCATGTACCAAAAATAGTGATCAAGAGTACATTATGCTCTAGGAAAAGGTTATCATCCAAAGACTGATTCCAGCTTCTAAGAACTATGAAGTTCATTCAGTCCAAGTAAATGTTGTCGGGGAGGATAGTAGTCAGGGCCTCTGTTCTCAGGGTAGCCATCCTCCTCCTGAGAACAAGTCTGTCGAGGAGAAGAGAAGTCTCTCCAGATGATGCCAGCCGCTGAATGTAGAAAATAGTTTCTTCAGGGCAGAAATTGAAGGGCCCAAAATAGATCTCAGTACTTAATGTTTGTATTTTTCATATCTTTCCTAGCACATTCATAGTCATGATCACCTTACATAAGCAGTCTGTAAGGGATTTGCTTTATTATTTACTCATTTTGTAAAATGACGTGCTGAGGGAATTTAATCGCCTAAATCCCGTATCCAGAACACATGGCTTCCAGACCCAGCTTTAGGAGAACTAGTAGTTCAGTCACTGGTGACCTGTGTACTTTCTTCACTTACGGATGCTGTGATTCTCGAACATTCCGAGCACTCAGCTAAGCCCTGCCTAGATGGCCAAGCTTTTCAGTCTTAGGTTTTTCTCACAATAGGCTCTACATTGCTGTGGGGGATAAGGCTAGGATCACAGACCTGTACCGAACGGACCTGTAGTCACCAGTTCACGAATTTGCCTTCTTACCAAGTCACTTACTTCTGTTGCCTCTTTCATAGTCTGATCCCTGAGTTCAGTCCTCCTAAATGTTAGGACTGCAGAGCAGCCAACTATATAGTTTGCGCTCTGTTTGCAAGCAGCCACGTGTGTGCTGTTCACTGGGTTGTGTTAAAACCATGGACACCAGGTAGGATCGTACAGTGGGTCTCCCGCCACCACCCCCTACCTTAAAAAAAAAAGTGTCCAGTGAAAGTAAGGTTTTATGTCAATGCTTCTCCACAGTTGGGTCATAAAATCCTTACCTCTGGGCTTTTCTGGCACGCAGCTAGAGAACAAAGGTGTTGCGGTTAGTCGTCGGCAGTAGCTTTAGTCAGCTAACCCTGTGAACGTTTCTCTGCCCCTTGAACTGTTCTGGTAAGGGGGGGAAGGGTGTTTTTGTCCTAGTTAATAATAAATTGTGCTTTATGATGGAAGAATAATTGGGGGAAGCGGGTTGGGGAATGAGAGGATAGTTTGAAAAGGCATTTAATTTGCTTATTTTCACAATACAAATTACAGAAAGTAAAGTTCCAACATACTCTTGGCTGGAGGCAAGATGCAGAAGATGGAATCAGAATATGCCTTAGGTATAAAAAAGCTGAGAGGACCATCAGGACTTCAGTGTGTCCAGTACGCCTGCCCGCAGGTGCCCAGCAGATCTCACAGCTCGTTGGCATCTTCGTTATTTCCACATGTCCTTTCCAGTCTCTTCTGCCTGGAATCTACAGTTAGCCACAGTTGACCTGTTTGTGGAAAACATCTTGATTTGATTTGATTTTAGGTGATTAAGAAATCTCAGCCATAACATATCTGCATGTGAAATGAACTAAAGAGAACTGGACGGTGTGATCTTACTGTCACACTGGCCATCTTGGCATTTGCACGTTGCTGCAGGGAATCATCTGCTTGGCCCTCCTCCTCCTCCCGTGTGCTGATTGATTCACGGGCTCAGGTGTAGGCCTGAGCCTGCTCTTGGCGCTCCAGGTAGTGGCTCTGTATGGGTTTCCTGAAATTGCCTGGAAGACAACGGCAACATAGTTCAGGCCAGGAGTGCTGTTGATTCTCAGCCTTTCCTGGGGTCATGTTCACCCTACCACAGAAATGAAGCTTCTGTGACCTGGTGTCACTTGGATTCTTAAGTAGAAGCCCTCAGATCCGGGGCGCCTGGTGGGCTCAGTCGGTAGAGCATGTGACTCTTGATCTCAGAGCTGCGAGTTTGAGCCCCACATTGGGTGTAGAAATTACTTAAAATCTTAAGCCCTTAGATCTTTCTGGACTGGGAAATCGAAAACTAGGAATGCCTTAATTCCTCGGTTTTAGGTGTACATTGATGTTCCATCCAGTCTTGAATGAAGCCTATGCCGTTTCTTTGAGATGCCTGCTACAGTCTCTTACGTAGGGTAAATACAGAATCCCTTTGAATTTTTACAGATACTTGCCCTCAGTTTTCCAGTTTTCCCCACACCTAATTTGACAAGAATTTTTTAGAGTGAAATTGGTAGAAATCGAATACTGCAGACTGAACAGCCTACTAGCTGTGGGCATCAGTCAGTATGAAATCTAGGAAGTGGTTAAAGTTTGCTTAAGACTCGCTGATGTACTCCATATTCTAAGTGTGAGAATTAGTTTCAAAAACACATTACAATCCTCAACAGAGGAATAAGATACCATAGGAGAAGAAAATGTTACCTGAACTGGAGAGTTTAAGCAAGAGATGAGAACTGGGAACAGTAGGCAAGGGGGCAAGCATCAATTACGGATCAGTTGCTAGGAACGCAGAAGTCCGTTTCTTACCTCGGTATAGTCTGGTGGAGGAGGGAGAGATGCAGGGTGGCCTGAGGTCGGTCAGACTCCCATCACTAATGACCTGTTTGCTGGATGCCTTGAGCCCTCTTTTTTCCAGTGGATGCCTTTTCCCTCCCCCTGCATCTGTCTACATCGCTGACGTTTCTAAATAATGATTAACAACCAAAGACATTTAGGCAGTACTTAACGCGGCCTTGTTTCTCGCCATCTCTTGACGCACCAGCTAATAAGTACGATTGTAAAGTTTGGTCTTCTAGGTTTCTGAGCAAAAAAAATAAAAGCAGACGTCAACAGTTTCCTCATCTGAAGTGAAAAGGGAGCCCCCAAAGGCATTAGTGTTAGTGGAGAATTAGAGCAGGGAAGTTTCATCAAGCAGGCCTGTGCTTCCGGATGAGTGAGTCTCAGGTCCAAGGGTAGTGAGAGGAGCAGAACGGAGGGACAGGTAGCTTCTGGTCCTCGGGAGTTCATTTGCCAAGAGGGAGGGTGTTCGATGTCCGTTAACGTTACGCTGTTCAGTGTGGAAGGATACCTGGGGGTACCGACTTAGGGCTGTGGTTTTCATGCTAGGAAGTACACATACTGTTCAACTGAGGCAGTGTTTTTTTTTTTTTAAGATTTTATTTATTTATTTGACAGACATAGAGACAGCCAGCTAGAGAGGGAACACAAGCAGGGGAAGTGGGAGAGGAAGAAGCAGGCTCATAGCGGAGGAGCCTGATGTGGGGCTCGATCCCAGAACGCCGGGATCACGCCCTGAGCCGAAGGCAGACGCTTAACCGCTGTGCCACCCAGGCACCTCTCAACTGAGGCAGTTTTTAATATTTGGCTGAGGGATTCAGTGGCTTGTACAAAATGTAAGCATTAACGTAAATAAGGTTAACCAGTGCCAAGGAGGAGCTGCCGTCAAACTGTTCAGTATGAGAAGCTAAAAAGAATATGACACCAAGAGTAAAGGTACGCTCCCCACAGAAGCTGCTAGTGCTCCCCCTGCCCCCGGGGGGGTTGATTGGATATTGGATTTCTGTAATCTGGGATAGAAAAGGATGTTACAAATTTTCCTCTTAAATGGCTGAATTACCAGGTTTTATATCCAGCTTAAAGCCTCCCAGAGAAAAATGGAGTTATTCATGAACTTTACCCACATTGTAGCCCACCGCCCCCCCCCCCCCCAGCGGCCCAGAATCAGGGCCCGGTTTAGGTACTTGTTAACCTTTGTCCCAAAGGCACTTTGGGATGTAATCAGGAAGTGCAGAATGGCCAAACGGGCGTCCCACGTGAGGCAGTCCCATTCTTACCCATGGGGAAAAGTACATTCCAGAAGCATTTGTGCAGGACCTGACAGGTGGCAGGCATCATCCTTGTTAGGTCCCAAAAACAGGATTCCACCATCCCAAGGAACTCAGTTTAGTCAAAGAGCCAGAGCGTGAAAAAGATGAGAGTGGTACTTCCTTCCCTGGTGGTTGCCTGGCCATTAGTGCCAGACCATGCTCCTACTCCTTGGGTTCCCATCCGTCCCGCTAATACGAAGGCTTTTCCCAAGTATGTTTCAGCCAGAGGTCACAGGAAAAAGTAGTGGTAACAAAGGATAGTATCTCTGGTCCCACGTGTGCAAAAGTAGCTTCTTAGTCCCGCCACGTCTGCATGGAAGTAGCAAACATTCGGAAGGTGCCAGTGTGCCCAGCACTGTTGGAATCGACACAGAGCTGCGGACTCCTCCCAACATCCTTGGAGGTGGTATTTTCAGTCTCACTTGGGCATTAGAAGAATGAGGTATGGGGCGGGCGCCTGGGTGGCGCAGTCGGGTAGGCGTCTGCCTTCGGCTCAGGTCATGATCTCGGGGTCCTTGGATCAGCCCCACGTCGGGCTCCCTGCTCAGTGGGGAGTCTGCTTCTCCCTCTGACCCTCCCCTCACTCTCGCTCTTTCTCTCTCTCTCTCGAATAAATAAAAATCTTCATAAATAAATAAATAAATAAATAGGTAAGTATAACTTGCCCAAAGTGATGCAGTAGAGGAGCCAGGATTTGGTCCAGGCAGTGTGATTGTCAAAGCTTGTGGCAGAGCTGCGGTCAGTGAAGTTACTGGGAAAAATCACAGCTCTCTGTCTCAGTTTTCCCAGCTGGAAAATGGAAATGATTCTGTCTTCCTCATTGGAAGTGAAATAATATATGTTTAAATAGGGGCGCTTGGGTGGCTCAGTTGTTAAGCATCTGGCTTCAGCTCAGGGCGTGATTCCAGGGTCCTGGAATCCATATATATATATGTATATATGTATATATATATATATATATATATATATATATGTTTAAATAGAATGTATGTATATATGTATATATATATATGTATATATATATGTTTAAATAGAATGTATGTATATATGTATATATATGTTTAAATAGAATGTATGTATATATGTATATATAAACATATATATGTTTAAATAGAATGTATGTATATATATATAAATATATGTATATATATGTGTATATGTATATATATATGTGTATATATATATGTTTAAATAGAATGTATGTATATATGTATATATATATATAAATATATGTGTATATATATATATATATGTTTAAATAGAATGCCAGGTGTTTGGTAGGTTGCAAAAAAAAAAAGTGAGAACTTTATGGCCTTGTTTAATAAACCTACATAGCTTAACCCAGGGCCTGTGCTCTTCAAGAAGCTGGAGTTTCTAGAGCTAAGTAGCTTCTGTAAACATGGGATGAGGTCGGGGCTTCTCTTTCCCACTACAGATTATACGGGAATCCTTGGTTCCTCAGAGGTGTCTCACAGGGAGAGAAGCCACACTGGTGGAGAGGACTTTAAACTCCCTCTCCGGGTCCCTGGGTGGCTCAGTCATTAAGCATCTGCCTTCGGCTCAGGGCGTGATCCCAGCGTTCTGGGATAGAGCCCCACATCAGGCTCCTCCGCTATGAGCCTGCTTCTTCCTCTCCCACTCCCCCTGCTTGTGTTCCCTCTCTCGCTGGCTGTCTCTATGTCTGTCAAATAAATAAATAAAATCTTTAAAAAAATAAAAAACTCCCTCTCCACTTGCATCTTAGTATCGAGGTCCCACATAAGACTTCACCCCCCCAAAAGTAGTTCTCTACCAAAAAGAAACCGTTGAAGACCATTGACATCTTTTCCAGTTCGATGGTTTGAACTCTTCCCATTTGAAGGCGCCTGCACAGGCCCGAGCTCAGCCCCGGATGGTCTCTGCTGGTCCGAAGCTCATAGTTCTTGGTACCTAAGAGTTGCGCACATGGGTTGGGGACAGCACAGCACCCAAAAAGGTAACCATTTGTTGGTTTGTTCAGCTGCTACCGTGCTTTAGGGGCCACAGGAAACGGTGCAAAAGGTGCCCACGGGGTTTACTGGGGCCTGCCCCTGTGAGGGAGTGAAGGAGGATTGGGCAGCGGGAGGAACAGAACAGAGATGCTGTTGTAACAAAGGCTGTGGAGATCCTGTGAGATGCTCTGGAGACAGGATATTCTTTCAGTGTCCTTGAGACAAGAGGGCCAGACTTACCTTCATATTGTCTGATTAGTGCCCCGAGTGGGGGAGGAGGGAGCGTGACATTTTGGGTGGGGCATTCTCTTCAGCTGAGGGCAATTCTGGGCAGGGGACTTGAGACCCCGCTGTCCATAGCTGGGGTAGGAGCTCCTCCGTCCAGGAGAGGGTCTAGGCTGTGCCCCCTCCCACCGCTCACATACGCCAGTTCCAGAGAAGCAGCTCTGGGAAGAGCTTCAGACTCCGGTCGCTTTCTTCCTGGAGGAAGGTTAGTGGGCAAAACATAGACCCTCCCTGCCGTTGCAACTGGTCCTAGGCCAAAGTTGCATCTTCTCTCCTTGTTCTAGATTGCTCTGTCAGCGTGCACCTCTGCTAGTTAGGGTGGCTTAACCAGGTCCTAATCACGGAAGGAGTCTGACCCCATGTTCACCAGGCCTTCCTACGACAGGCAGCTACGTGTGTCTGCCCCCATAGATTGCTTCAGAGTCAGACATACTCGTCCCTGGTCCAGCGTCCTCATGACTCGAGTCAGGTCCTCTGCCAAACGGTAACTTCTTTCCTTACTTGTTCCGTGCCAAGTGACCCCAAAGTAACTCTGAGCTATATGATGGGTATGTTCCTGGGGCGCCTGGGTGGCTCAGTCGGTTGAGTGTCTGACTCTTGATTTCTGCTCAGGTCATGGTCTCAGGGTTGTGAGATCAAGCCCCGCATCAGGCTCCACACTCAGTGCAGAGTCTGCCGCTGATGCTCTCTCTCCCTCTCCCTCTGCCTCTGCCTCTTCCCCTGCTCCCCCTCTCTAAATAAATAAATAAATAAAATCTTTTAAAAAGTTTAGTGGGTATGTTCCTGTGTCACTGGTGGGTGTATTCCTCTTCTCAGAGCAAGAATTTCTAAACCTGCAGGGCCCAGAGTTGCAGGGATGAGAAATCCCAGTTCTCCAAGTGGGTGCCTGGGAGTGATGGTAAACTCAACTCCACCCTTGGTTTCTGAAAGGGCAGTCCATCCATGCTAGTTACCCAGTGCTGTGGGATAACAAATTATCCCCAAACTTAATAGTTCAAATGACAATGTCTCCATTTCTGTGGGTCAAGAACACAGGTGCAGTTCAGCAAGGTACCCAGGGCTCAAGGTCTTTCGTGAGTGCCGTCAAGGTCTCGACAGGCTACAGCCTCATTTTAGGGGTCATGAGGAGACTGTCCCCTTCCAAGATCACTCTTGGTTGTTGGTAGGCCTCAGTCCCCTCATCCCTGGGCCTCCCCATGGGGCAGCCTCACGTTACATCGCTGGCTTCAAAGCGATCAACCCAACAGGTAGTGAGGAAACACCTAAGACAGAAACCACAGTCTTCCTGTAACTTTGTCTTGGAAGTGACAGCCTGTCACTTCTGCCATACTCTCTTTCTTAGGAGCCAGTCAGTAAGTACACATTCAGGGGCGGAGATGACACACAGTTGTGAGTGACAGGAGGCCAGGATCATCAGGGAGTCTTAGAAACTCCCTGCCACACCATCTTCGCAGAGTGTTCTCTCCAACCTGGGACCTCCGTTGCATCTTCAACAGGCCCTTCCATTGTAGCAGGCTGGCAATTTCTAGGTGGTACCGGGTGGGACAGGCACAGTGGGCTCCCTGGTTATACGTCCACTGCACATCTCCTTCCATGTCTGTAGCTTCTTGGGTCCAAAGAGACGTAGGATACCAACCACGAGGATAGAAAAACACTTGGAAAGCTCTCCGCCAAAGCCAGCCAAGGTCCTGCAGGCAGAGAAGGCAAAGCCATATTCAGAATGTGTCAACTCCAGTCTCCCAAGTGTGGGATGATTTTCCAGTCATGGTATTTCCAAGTTCCTGACCAACCAGCCACGCCCTTTACCGTTTATATTCTCGGTTTGGGGCCACTTCTCCCCACGCCCCCCACGCAGTAAGTGACCAGATGTGTTGCCCAAAAGCACCTATTGGGACCATTTCCCCTCATCACTGTCGTCTGGGGCCACCCCGGCTGCAGAGCCACAGCTGTCCAATTGTGGCTCGCACCCACAGAACCAGGCTGGAGTTTCTTCCTTCTCTCTAAGCTGACCATCAGGGACCCTTCATGCACACAGAGGGGCACACTTAGGGAGAAGATCTGGTGTGAAGTTCGTGGAAGCTGTGGGGCCCTGGGCCACCTGCTCGTCCCTCAGGCCCTACGTCTGCATGGTGCTGGCGGTGTCCCTGGTGTCTTACGATGGGTTGCAGCAGGGCCTGCTCAAACTCAGGATTTTGAGGGGCTAACAGAACCGCTCAAGACAGGCTGTTCTGGCCATGTCGTCGCTTCACGTCCCGAGGTCGGGGGCTCCGTGTCTCCCAGGAACCTTGTATAAAAACTCCATTACACACAGCCTTGCATTGTAATTCTGCTCCTGGAGCTCAGCACACAGCAGCTCGTTTTCTCACCAATACCTTTAGCACCATGAGGCCTTCGAGTTAGTATTGACCCCGTGGCTGTGAGTCCGCTGGCCCCCGGCTGCACCTGTTCCGGAATCTGCCCAGAGCCGGCACGCTAACGCGTCGCTCAGGCGCTAGGTCGAGCGGTATTCCTAAGTCTGGAATACGCTGCTTCCGGGTCCCAAGAGGCCTACCAGTCATTGTGCTCCACTAAGAAGAGTAGCGAGAGGTGGGAGGCACAGTCCGTTGTCCTGTAATTTGGAGGGAATGGAACAGCATGCCCCAGACCTCTGGATCCCTAAAAACTTCCCTGATGGGGTCGGTCCACATCAATCTGCTCTAACAAACATTACGTGGGACATGGCAGCCGCCATGACGTAGGGCAACAACTCTGCTGGGTCTGCTGTGGTCTTCGGTGTGGTTTTTGTAGAGGCCAGAGGGGCAAATAAAATGGGGATGTTCGAGGAACCACTATCCCCGAACCCTTCAGGTTTCTAAGGAAAGCATCCGTCAGGGCTGTCCCCACCTTACCACGAGATACTTACTCTGGCTGCTGGGAGGGGGCAGCTTAGCTTTTCTCACTGTACCAGCCCTTTCCGCAGGCCCCATGTTAGAATACAGCCAGCCTACAAGTACATCCATTCCAGTTACATACTCAACACGTACGGATGGAACACCTGGGCAAGTCGCGGACCCCGTGGACTCCCTGAGTTAGGCCTGGACCTGGACTCTCTATTCCCCCCAGCTCTAACGGAGGGACCATGTTGACCCTTCGAATATCAGCATCAGGCTGAATCCTGTGTCCAAAGTTCTTCACAGTGTGTGTCCCCAAGTGTATGGCTACTTGAGTAAATGGCCCCGGGTCCCTATGGGCAGTCATTACCATGGTTTTACAGGGTCCTTCCTCTACCTGATTTCTTTTAGTCGGTGGGTTCCAGGTCCAGAACCTGAACAAGAGGTGGTGAGTTTTTGTTGAGGGGGCTGCCATTGATCATTGCTTGTAGAAGCATTCACCACTGATGTGCTCGTAGAAACCGAGCGATATTTGTTGACTGTTCACCATTCCTAGGAATGCTGTGTTCTATTAACTACCTCTATAGTTCTGTGGGGGTCAAACCACCCAGCTGCCGCTCGGATCTTGCTGCTCGTTATGGTAATTTTATCCACCTGTTTCTGATCATGGCGCACTATCAGCTGACCTCTTATTTTATTACCTATTTTGCTCACAGCTCTGTGTGGCCAATTCCAATAATAGCATCTCGCACCGTCAGCCCTGGCCTCCAGAGGACAGCCACCCCTGAGCTTCGCAATGATGCTGCAACCCTTTTGTGCAGTACTTACTGTGTCCCTTTGGTAAAGTGAGTATCCTGCAGGCTCACCCACAGAGCATACTCAGCTGGTGAGTTTTCTGCCCTTATACAGTATATCCAGTCTAGAATGCCCATGTCTCTAATCCTTTTGTTCCCTTCTTCCATCTGTTCTAGAATTTCTACTTTATTTAATGTGGGCCATCCCTTACTCCCCACTTCCCAGAGCCATCATGGGAGCAGGCAAAGATGACGTCTAGGTTTGAGGCTCAAGCAGCCGAAAGGATGGGGCTGCCATTAAAAGAAATGGGGAAGACAGCTGGTGGGACACATTTGAAGGAGTTGATTAGAGTTCAGTCTTGGACATGTCACGCGTAAATGGTTATTAGTTAAATGGAGATGTCAAGTAGGCAGTTGATGTATTAGTCTGGAGTCCAGGGGACAGACCTGGGCTGGAGAGACGGAGGGATGTCATCATCCTAGGGACGATAATGCAACTAAATGAGATCAGCAAGGAAATGGGTAGAGAGAACAGAAGAGATTCAAGGACTGAGCCGAGGACGCTCTCATGTTAACATGAGGAAGATGAGAAGAAACAAGCAAAAGGAACGGAGGCAGTAACCAGTGAGCTTGGAGCAGGGGAAGCATGGTGTCCTGGAAAGTCAAGGAAGAAAATGTCTCAGGAAGGAGGGAGGGATCTATGGTTTCCAACGCCACTGGGGTGGGTTTGATGGAGCATGAAGGGAAGGAATTGGAGATGGCAGATATAGACAACTCTTCTCCAAGAGATTTTTGCTTATTTGTTTTGTGGTGGGACACAGTGGATTCAAGATGGGAGAAATAACATATCTGTACACAGTTGGGAAAGAGCCAATGGAGAGGGGAAAGTTGATGTTCAGGAGGGGAGGACTGCTGAGCAAAGACCTTGAGTGGGTGAGGAAGGATGGGGTCTGGGGCCTGAATACGAGGGTGACTTCGGAAAAAAGTTCAGAGGGCCAGCAGCTCACTGTAGGTGCGGGAAAGGAGGCAAAGCATATGGGGAGAGGTGCTTTGCGGGTTCTTACCACTGCTTCAGTGTCCCACGCTGAGTGAGGATCAGGAAGAAGTGTTTGAGGTTTGAGACGAGAGGTTTCTAGGCCTGGGACGAGCTCCCACTGGAAGTTTGCAGTCACGACTTTAAAGTGAGACCAGTAGCCAGGCTGTGTTCTCTCTAGACACACAGCTGCAGGGGGTGTGGGGCCTCGGGTCGGCAACCAGCCGAGCAAGTGCGAAGACTTAGGAGTGGGCCAGGGAGCTGAGCAGGGCCAGGGACCGCGATCTCACGTTAGTGCTGCTTATCCTAGAATCTACAAACATCACACGGGGTTTGTAAGGGTCGTGGCGATCATGGCTGAGTCACAGTCGCGGTAGAGGGCTGGAGCCATGTGCTTCTGTTGTCACAGGGATGGCGAAGGAATGGAGTCCCCAGACTCTCCAGTGAGGCCCAGTACGGTCACCCATCCCGTTCCTCCGAGAGGATTCCTGTCCCTCTTCTGCCACATGGCCCCAACACAGCAGATCCTGTCACTGAGATCACCTCCCTCTGTGTGCCATGAATTTCACCAAGAGAGCCTAGTAGAAGGTTCGCTGCCACTATTTCGAATCTTGTTGGTAGTGGTATATTTGCCTGTTGTTTCTAGACAACACATGCTCTCATTTTATCTACCCACCCGTGTGTTTTGTGAGTGGACCAACATGGTTGTTAAGTTTATAAACTTTGATGCCGGGCCGACAACATTTCAAATCCTGGCTTTGCAAGTAGCAGTTCCTTCCAATGGGGTTCTGCTGTGGTCAGTGTGAAGAAAGACCCTCTTCCTGCCAGACTGCTTCTTACCCACCTGGACTGGAAACTTTGGGTTTGGGTGTTAGGATTCAGAAAGGTGTCTTAGGTAAGTATGGACCACCCTAAAGGATACCTAGTGTGGGAGGCAGAGACTGCGGTAAATCGCTCTGGGTGCATCAGCACGACATCAACCCTCCCGCGCGTTCCTATCTAAAGCTGAAACGTTTCCATCTAAAGCTGAAACGTTTCCCAAAGCCGCCGTGTCCAAACAGCAGCAAACAAACACAAAACGGACCGTTTTAAGGCATCAATAGAGTGGCTGTGTCCCTTCTGGAGTGGACGTGCAATCGTTGCTTCTGACATTCAAACACCCTGCAGGAATTTGTTCACACTGTGAAAACCCTGCGCAGCTTAGAGACCTGGGGAATCATACGGCTGAAGGAAACAGATGGGGACACAATGCTGCCGAAGACTCTGACTCAGGGTAAGTCACTGTTGGGCTCCCCCTCGGATCTCAACACTCTGCCAGGCTCCGGGGTGGGAGGGAAGGGAACAGGAGCTCGTGCTTTCCAAAAGTGTATTTGTGAGGAAGAGGCTTCCGTTCCTGCATTATATGAGGGGCAATCTGTGTACACGCATAGATTCATATTCATCCTGGGGCTAAATAGATTTATTCATTTATATATATCCTGGGGCAGATACTTACGTATTTTAAAATGGGGGGGAGGTAAAAATGAGGGACTCTTGCCAATATTTTCTCACGCATCACTACTGCCCCAGGAGAAAATGTTACTCCCCTTTTACAGGTAAGAAAACCGAGGCTCACAGGTGTTAAATCACTTACGCAAGATCACTCAGCTCAAAAGCGAGAGTCTTGAAATCCGTGCCTTCCATTCCGAAGCCGAAGCCCCAGCCACCTCAGCAGACGTGCCGTGAATCACCCCAGGACGGTCCTGGGAGCAGGGGTGCACATGAATTCGCTCTTGGAACTGTGGCCTTTAGGTCACACATCAGGATGTCACACCTCCCAGCGTCTCAGGCGGGGCTTCCTCGTTGCCCATGTGGCCGAGTCCCCTTGCCCCGCTCTGCACGCAAGACCCATCTTCATCGGGGGATTCCTCATCAAGGTCACGTCTGCAGGGAAGATCTGCGTCAGCTGCTATCTTCAAGGGGCAAATCAACCCCATTAACGCCAGTTCCCGAGAGAGCCTGACTACACGGGGATAAAAGAAGCCGCAGGAGCTGACGGTGGTGGCTTTTTGGTCTTTTCCTTCTCTGCGGAGGGGGTGTAGCTGACATGCGGGTCCAGAGTCTATAACGGGCGTTTCCTCCCGAGACCATGAGCTGAAGTGTGGAAGGGGTCCCCAACGGAGCTGAGCGGGGATCAAGAGGTAAATCAGTCGGGCGTCTTCCTAAGAACCAACTTTTCCAGCCAGAAGATCACGCTGGGGAGCTCGGGCCCTCACGTTCATGCCCCAGGGTCACCTCGAGAGTGTGACGGGGGTCCAGGGGTGGAGTCGCCTCGCCTGCTCCTTGGTGATGGCTCGTCACGGGGGCAGAACTGGAGGGTAGCTCGGCTCAGCAGTGGAGTCTTGGCAGCCAGGCAGGCCTAGGTTCCCATTCCAGCTCTGTGCCCCCGGGCTCGTCCTCCACGACTCAGTTTCTCCGTTCATTCAGGGGGATCCTAGAACCCTCTTTTGCATAGTTCCTGTCGTTCTCCAATAAGATAACGTCGAAGGCCCTCTCCGGGGAGCCAGCACTAAATGGGCGGCAGCTGTGACCTTTGTGGTCAGTGTCAAGTCCCCAGTGTCTCCCCAGCTTGGCCCACGGCCCTTTCCTGTTCTTTTTTTTTTTTTAAATTTGTTTCTGTTATTATTATGTTCAATTAGCCAGCATATAGCTTCCTGTTCTTTAGAGGGTAAGCGCTCCGCGAAGAAAGCCCCGCACGTGTCAGTGATGTCAAACAGCTCTGGGAGCAGGGAGGGCTCCATGGGAGGAGCACCTGTTAGAGGGGAAGCAGCACGGGACGGGGCCCAGCTGTGCAACCTGGGGAGAGAGCCGTCACCTCTCTGGGCCTCTATTTCCCCAGCTTTTATCTAGAGGTCATCGTAACTGCCCTCGATTTTGAAGAACTATCTGCCTTGCGACAGGCGGGGCTGGGGGAGAGTGGGGGTGGGGGTGGGGTTGTAGGGAGGTCCGCCTGGGAATGTGGCAGCCCACGTGCCCTGCAGGCCATATGCTGTGCTGGACCCACGTCTGCCCCCTGAAGTCTGTTTACTGGTGCTTGTATTTTAGATTCATAGGTGCCCGTGAACCCAAATTCCTTGAGTCCTCTCAGTGCAAGGCCATGGCTCAGAAGAGCCCCACGGTCAAAGGCAATAACCTGCCCTACGGAGACCTGGCCTCGGAGGTGACCAGGCGCAGAGTCACCATGGCCACCAGGTACTTGAGAGCTCTCTGGTGCACTGGGTCGTGGGGGTGGGCGGGACAGTAAGTGCCGATCCCCACCAGACGCCCAAAACCGCAGAAAACACTGGTCTGCGTAAACGTGCTCAAACATGTTCATCCGTTGCTTCAAGGCAGATTTTAGGGATGAGAAACTGCTTTGTCACCCACGATGGGAAACAGATTTACGTGGTCTTTCAACAGGCGATGATAAGGGTGCTGGGATGGACTTCGGATCAGTGGCTCTTCACTTGGGGGGTGGGGATCTCTTGGGTCATTGGATGGAAGTGGTGGTGACCCTCCCGGTATAAAAGTGCATGACTTTGGGGACAGCCTGGACTCCCTGCAGCTTGTCCTCGTTCCCAACTAGGCCTCCTGCAGGCAGGAGCTTTCCCTCTCCTTCACCACTGCAGGCCTGGAGCCCAGTCCAGGGCCGGCCGGCCTTTGGAAGCGATGCTGACAGCGCATCCGGTCGGTCTGGTCCCGAGGAGAGGCTTTGCAGCAGGAGCACCTGTGGGCCAGGTCAGAGCTCTGAACCCCCACTGCCTGACGCCTTCCCTGATGGTGGGGTTAGCGGATAAAATACAGGGGCCCTGGTGCAATTTGAATTTTAAATAAACAACAAAAAGGTTTTATGGCCTAAGGACATCCGTGCAATGTTAGAGTAAAAAATCAGTTGTTGTTTATCCGAAATTCAAATTTCACTGGGCACCCTGTCTTTTGATTTGCTAACTCCGATGAGCCCATGATGGCCTCTGAGGAGTGCCCTGTCCTCTCTCTGGTCTGAGATCCTGAGACCTAGTCGGGGCCCAAGACCTCTGCTACAAAAAGGTGCAGAAAGAAACGATTAGGACTCCGATTTCTATGAAAACCGAGCTCAGCTAGAACTGGCGACCAGCTAGCTGCAGCTCCTTTGTTGTGTGTCCGTCAGGTGTCCAGTCCGAGGCTTTCCTGTGGGGGGATGGGAGCTACAAGCTGGAGGAAGTTGGGGGGGGCATGGCTTCTTCCCTCACTTGTGGCAAATGCCAATATGTTACAATTTACTTGTGTTGGTTAGTGGGTTTACAAGTTATGTTATCTGGTCTCAATGAATGGAACCCTCCAAAGAGACAAGCAGCCGAACGAAATTTCTGCCAAGAAACCTGGCTTGAAATCTTTTT
Source organism: Ursus americanus (assembly GCF_024610735.1). Classification (NCBI taxonomy): domain Eukaryota; kingdom Metazoa; phylum Chordata; class Mammalia; order Carnivora; family Ursidae; genus Ursus; species Ursus americanus. The sequence goes on along the minus strand of NC_142128.1, from coordinate 94,259,596 downwards.
AATAACGCAAATGTAAGTAAACAACAAAAATTGGCAGAGCGGACAATTTTGGTTTTCTTTGTAGGTACAGTATGAATGGAAGAGTTAATGGCTTTATTAACACTGATATGTAGTTGGCCAAAAAATAAAAATTATTGATTTGAAATACGGACCTCCATCCGGTATTACTCACAATATTTCTTGACCTTTGAGTTTGCGGGGATGTGTGACATTTGCGAATTGATTAAAAAAAAAAAAAACCTTAGATAAAATTTCTTACTATAGATATGGGGTGTTGCAAACCTTCACTGACAGGGGTACATGGCAAATTTGACAGCCCTGGTTGATCTCGTGAGAGTGGGCTGTGTCTCCGGGGGGCTGTGGTCGCTGCCCCAGCACCTGCTGAAAAAGGAAGAGCTTCCACACTCTGAAGCCTCCCCTAACCTCCCTCCCCGTCACCTCCTATCCCTCCAGCAAAGTTAGGGCTCAGCTCTGACTGGGACGTGTAGTGGTGAACTTGTGCTCAGGAGATCGGGGTTCTGCCTTTTACTAGCCTCGAGCGTGACCCGGGTCAATCACCTTCTCTCTCAGCCTGCTGGGCTGAGAAGCTTATCATGAGGTGTGGCTGAGAGTCTGCAGGTCAGAAGTTGGTAGCTCCAGGTTCCCGACTCTTCAAGCACTTGACAGGCTGGTCCTCTCCTTCTGAAGACAGGGTTAGCCCAGCCCTGAGGAGGACGGGAACACCCTGGTAGACCCCAGAGAACGGTAGGATAGCCTGCAGGCTTGAAGGAGTGCAGGGGTGATGTTAGGCAGAAAGGACAGGCAAAGTAAATGTAAGGCCAAATTGGCCAGCGGCGCCTGGGTGGCTCAGTCGGCTGAGCAACCGACTCTTGGTTTCAGCTCAGGTCATGATCTCAGGGTCATGAGATTGATCCCCGTGTTGGGCTTGGGATTCTCCCTCTCCTCACCCTCTGCCTCTCCAACCCCCAAATATATATGTATATATATAATTTTTTTTTTTTAAAGGCTGAACTGGCCAGAGAATGGCTGGAATGCCAACAGAACCTGGAAAGCGAGCCTGGGCTCAGCTGAAATTACAGAGCGCAGGCTGGTGGGTCTGGACCCACGGGGCCAGTGGAGGAGAGGAGATGGCAGAGCTCTGGGAAGAGCTGACTGGACAGGTGAAGCGTGAACAGAGCCCATCTCCCTTTCGCCAGCTGACAGTTCCATAAGCCTGGGTAGATGAGTCAGGAAGGATGTCCTTCAACATGCTGAGTGGTTCACTTTAGGTCCTGGGATCTGGGGCTTTCTTTTTCTTTTTTTTAAGAATCCTATGTGTATTTAAAAAACACTCACTGTGCCTTTCCTCCCAGAGAAGAGAGATTTACCAAGAAAAGTGATGAAGCCAGAGAGATTCCCTCCGCCCTGGATTTGGAGAAAGTCCCTGCAGAGCCCCCAGCCCCTCCTCCCTCGCCGGTCGAAGACAACAGCGTCTAATTGCACTTACAGCACTCCGGCGAAGTTGGGGGTGTCTTTGAAGACTGTCTTGGAACATCTTTGTTCTTTCTTTCCTGTTTTGCTTCTCTCACGATCATGGCTGAGCGGTGTTTATCCTCACTAACGCACTTAGAGCAATCTTTGGTTTTTTAAGTCAAATCTCTGACACACGTCCACATCTGATCTTTAATTTTGTCATTCTATAGATGTGGTCAATTGTATTTGAATTAAAAAAAAAAAGATGAGGCTTCAATATTTGTTATTAAATCAGGATGAATGAAAATCCAGGAATCTGTGACTTTAAAGATTTGAGCTCCAGAGAACCATGAGATACTTGGGTTTTCAAAACTCAGCCTGGGACACTACAGCTTTATGGCCTCGAGAGCTAGTTTAACTGAGCGGTATCCTCTCCGCCAGCGCCGGGCTGACTGTGTCCACGTTCGTGGACGGAATCTTCAAGGTGTGCTTCCAGGAGGCTTAAGTGCGTTTCTAACTCTGTAGCAGAAGAAGCCCAACCTGAAAAGCGCCAAGTGCAGAGTGGGAGAGAAGTCTGTTGCTCAGATCCCATGTTCGAGACTGCACTTCTAAGGACGTCTGGGGCGCTTCTGAGCAGTTTGAAGCCATCAAAATGTGATCACTCGGCTCAGGTCATGATCTCAGGGTCCTGGGATTGAGCCCCACGTCGGGCTCTCTGCTCAGCGGGGAGCCTGCTTCTCCTGCTCTCTCTCTCTGTCAAATTAATAAATAAAACCTTTAAAAAGAAAATTCTTTTAAAAATGTGATCATTCAAATCCACATACAGGAAATATCCTGAGGTGCTGTCTTTTATTTCATCCACTTCATAAGGTCCTTGTGGGTGTCCTCTCTCCAAGCCTGCCCTTAGAAATGTACTCTGGTCCCCCTACACGCATAGTGGACTGTGCCTTTGATCAGCTCAGCTTCCTTGCAGCAGCATGGGGCAGGGGTGGGGGGAGCATGCATGGAGTGACTGTCCTAGCCAGCTCGGCGTTGCACATCCTCACGACCTCCTCTTCGGTCAGATGACAAAACAAAACTACACTGTTCAGTAGGGTAGCCACCAGCCACATGTGGCTACTTAAATTTAAATTCATTAAAATTAGATACAATTCAGTTCCACAGTTCGCTAGCCACATTTCAAATACTCAGTAGCTTATGGGGCTAGTGGCCACCATATTGGATGTTGCAGATATGGAACATGACTGACATTACAGAAAGTTCTATTCGTGCTGGAACAGAGAGGTTAAGTGACTTGTCTAAGGTCAAACAGCATGTAAAGAATAGAATCCAGGAGGGCAAAAGCGAGAAAGACTAAGCCTTGTGGTATTTTATTTCCAGTTCTTTCTGTCTTTCTGTCTTTCTGTCTTTCTGTCTTTCTGTCTTTCTTTCAAGATTTTATTTTTAAGTAATCTCGACACCCAACGTGGTGCTCGAACTCACAACCATGAGATCAAGAGTTGCATGCTCCTCCAATGGAGCCAACCGGGTGCCCCCGCCCAAGCAACATTTAAATGTAGAAGTCAAGTGTGCAAATAAATATATGAATCTGGAGTTTCGGAGTAAGGTGTGGGCTGGAGGTATAAATTTGGGGGTTATCAACATAGATGCGGGATTCAGAGCTACGATGCTAGGTGAGACCATGAAAGGTAAAAAGGAGACCATTGAGCCCTGAAACACTTTAATCTTAAGAGATTGAGGCTAGGGATGCCTGGGTGGCTCAGTCGGTTAAACGTCTGCCTTTGGCTCAGATTGTGAACTCAGGGTCCTGGGATCGAGTCCCACATTGGGCTTCCTGCTCAGCAGAGAGTCTCCCCCCTCTGCCCTTCCCCTTGCTCATCCTCTCTCTTTCTCTCTCTCTCTTAAATAAATAAATACAATCTTAAAAAAACAGAGGTTGAGGGTATGTGATCGTGAGTTTTGTGTGTCAAATTGACTGGCCCCATGGGTGCCCAGGTGAAATGTTGTTTGTGGGTGTGATGTGAGGGTGTCTCCAGATGAGATTAGTCTTTGAATCCATGGACTCAGTAAAGTAGACTGCCCTCCCCAGTGTGGGGCCTGAATAGAGCAAAAAGCTGGAGGAAGGAGGAATTCGCCCCCTCTGCCTCCCTCTTGCCTGCTGGAGCCAGAACATGTGTCTTCCCTGCCCCTGCGCTGGGGTTTACGCTGTCAGCTCCCCCAGTTCTCAAGCCCTCGGACTTGGACTGAATTTCTTCACCAGACTCCTGGGTCTCCGGCTTGCAGAAGGCAGATCGTGGGACTTCTCAGCTTCCACCATTGGCATGAGCCAATTCCTCATACTACATCTCTTTTCATATCTATGTCTCCATCTCTTTCTGGTTCTGTTTCTCTGGAGAACCCTGACTAACGCAGGCTGAACGGAGGAAACAGCTCGAGAAACCAAAAGGAGCCATCAGTGATGTAGGGGGAGCCTCGGGTCCTGGAAGCTAAGTGCAGAAAGATCTCCTTCTTCCCTCCTTCGTTCCTCCTTTGTTCACTCTCTTCTTCCATCCCAAAGCCGGAGCTGATAGAGGGAAAGAACAGGAGCCGTGGGCTGGTCTGTGTGAGGATTCGCCTCACCAGTGTGTGAGCTGTGACAGCCTGTCTCCTCACCCAAAGCTGTCTCCTCATCTTCCACTTTTCACTCGAGCACCTGGCGGCTACAGGGGCTCAGAAGGGTGAATGAGCTCATGCATATTCCTACTTCTGGGTTTTCTAGTCTTTAAGAGTCTGCTATCATTGGGGTGCTGTGGTGCTATCCAGTTGGTACTGACTGAATGGTGTCCCCCCACCCCAAAATTCGTATGTCAAAGGTTTAACCACTAGTACCTCAGAAGGTGACCGTCTTTGGAGACAGGACCTTTAAAGAGGTAATTTCAGTAAAATTGGGTCACAAGGGGTGGGCTCTAATCCAATTTGACTGCTGTTCTTAAAAAAGGGAAAATTAGGGCACAAAGGCACATAGAAGAAGAACCTTGTGGAGATTCAGGGAGAAGACAGCCACCTCCAAGCCAGGAAGGGAGGCCTCAGAAGACACAACCCTGCCGACACCTCAATCTCAGACTTCCAGCCTCCAGAACTGTGAGAGAATAAATTTCCACTGTTTAGCCATTCCATCTGTGGCCCTTCGTTACGGTGGCCTGAGCAGACGCATACACCTGTGGAGAGACATCTCACCCAGTTCCTGCTCACGCTTGGCATGCGTAGCCTCTGTGAGGACTGACTCGGTGGGGAAGAAAAGTTATATTCTGGGTTTTGCTTTCCGAAGTATACTCTTTAGAACTCATGATAGAGAGACTTGTCTTTAAAGTCAGGGTTTTGACTTTTTTTTGTTTTTTTTAAAGATTTTATTTATTTTATTTGAGAGAGAGAGAGACAGCCAGCGAGAGAGGGAACACAAGCAGGGGGAGTGGGAGAGGAAGAAGCAGGCTCCCAGCGGAAGAGCCTGACGTGGGGCTTGATCCCAGAATGCCTGGATCACTCCCTGAGCGGAAGGCAGACGCTTAATGACTGAGCCACCCAGGTGCCCCCAGGGTTTTGACGTTTAAGTGCTGGTTCTCTTAGAAACCAAAACGCTGAGCCCTGGTCCCGTGAACAAGATTTGAGAAGAAAACAGGAAAAGGGCTCAACCGTGGCATCCCTGCAGTCTGTATAACGTCTGGGGGAAGCCAGGAAAAGGAGAGAAAGAGAGCTTTGATTCTAGAGAGTTCTTGTCAGGACTTTATGTCGCAGACGGTTTGGTGCATGAGATGGCAGAGGAGACTGGTTCCTGCTTCCAGGTAAATCCTGTGTGGGTGGCAAAGTTCTAAGGGAAGTGGCCCCCACACCAGCAGAGGAGCAGAAGGGACCCCGAGGCCAATCTAGGAGAGAGGGCCTGAGCACCCTGAGTTTCCTCTGGTGCACGCGAGCGCCTGAGGGGACACAGGACAGGCTGGGGAAAGCAGCAGCCTGCTGGAGCTGGCCTCCAGGACGCGGAGGTCACACGCTGAGACGAGTCAGTGGCAAATGCTGGAGGCCGCGCTGGTGACCAACGGCAGGTGCGAGAAGAATCTCTGCCTGATGCCTCTCCCTCCTGGGCCGAGGGCCCTGGCTGCTGTGGAGCACACATGCCGCCCGGAGGAGCACGGGGCAGCGGAGAAACCTGAACAGACTGAAAACACGCTAAGGGGACAGAGTCCACGCTGGATGGCAAGGCAGTGTTCTACCGCCAGGGACGATGGCACCTCAAGTTAGCAAGTAAGTTCATTTACTAAAAACCAGTGGTGTCGGGGCTGCTCACCTGGGGTTGTAGTTTATGGAACTCACGCCCACAACAACCAGTAAGAAGCAACACGGAGCCAGGGGGAAGAGAGCCTGAGCTGGGGAAAGAGATGATGGTTTGGGAAGGACCAAGAACACCAGGAGGTGGGGGTGCGGAGGGCTGGATTCTACTGTTGGCCTGGCGTCATCCTGGGCAGCACCTCAAACCCAGGTGCAGGCCTCACACGCACACACACACACACACACACACACCCCGTTAGAGTCCTGCAATCACCGCTCCCAACCCAAAGGAATAATCCGATGGCCGCAATCAGTGCTCTTCTCCTAAGCGAAGTAACCCACGAAGTTCTTGGAGGACCGTATGTAAGATGGCTTTATTGCACAGGGCAGAGGTTATGTGGTGCCCCACTGGACGCTATGAGAAGCATTAGAAGCCCACCTGCAGGTGTTCAGTGCTGGCCACGAGAGCTGTTCCCCCTCCTCTAGCTGTGGCTTGCAACCAGGCAGCATGCAGACGGTGGCCCTCGACGGCACGGGGAGGGTCGAGCTGTTTTGCCCGCGCCCTACTCCTGCACACACAGCCTTTTTAGCCAGTGAGGGCCTTTTATAAAAGCCTTGTGCTTTCGTGAAGAGACTACTATGCATTATAACTTGTGCCCCAAGTCACCCCAAAACTTGCACTCTTTCGGTTACACAGCCCTTGAAAAGCTGCCGGAAGAAAAGCCCGTGGGCCGTGCAACCGTCTCACCCCCCCCCCCCCCCCCCCCCCGCTCGTCCCACACCCGCAGGCCCGGTGACCCCGCTCGTCCTGCTGGGCGAGTAATGAAAGCGGAGAAAGCCGAGAAAAGCTGCAGGGGCTTGGGCGGCGGACTCCGCCCTCCGGAGCCCCAGCCACCGTCGCCTCGGCCTTTCCCGATGCCGGCGGCTCTTCACATCTTGGACAGCCTGACGTCGTAGGTGACCATGTTGAAGTTGTCCCAGGCGAAGAGCTTCTTCTCCCGCGGGTTGTAGTCCACCATGCTGCTGTACTTGTAGCGGTTCTTGAAGGGGACGCTCAGCGCCTTGCTGCGCCCCGTGGCCGTGTCATAGGCGAAGTTGACCGTGGCATCGGGCGACGAGTAGCTGCTGACGGTGTACAGGCGGCCGCAGATGAGGAAGGCGTTGGCCACTGACTGCTTGCGGATGTTCGTCTCCCAGCTCTGCTCGCGGGCCAGGCTCTCCGGGTTCAGTCTGGACAGGACGATGGCGCCCTTGGCCTCCTGCGTGCTGTAGATGACCCAGAGGCCCGTCTCGTCCACAGCCAGGTCGATGTCCGTGTAGCCGCCCCACGAATACGGGAACTGCCCGTGGTAGCCGGCCCCGGGGAGCTCCTGCTCGGCCTTCACGGTCTCGGTGGCCAGCTCGTAGCGGACCAGCGTTCTGGACTCGGCGCCCTGGAAGTAGAGGCTGCCCCGGTAGACCGCGGCGCCCGTGCTTTCCAGCGGCCGCGGCAGCACGTGCACCTTGGAGGGGTAACCCTGCAGGAACTGCGCCGCGCGGTCGTACTCCAACACCTGCCGGATGTCCGTGCCCACCGTGTCGATTCTCCACGTGGTCTCCCGGGTGTGCGGCGGGACGGGCTTCGGGTCTCTCATCCACACGCCGTACTTGCCCGCGATTGTTTCAGCTCTCCGCAGGGTCTGCGGCTCTCCGACCCAAACCAGTTCTCCGCATCCTGGGGAGGTAAAGACAGGCATGACCCGGGACGCTTTTCCGCCATCTCTGCGCCCCGTGGCCGCGGGGCAGAGCCGGCCAAAGCCAGAGCCCCCGAGACAGAGCGTCTGGGGTTGAGGTCAGGCTCTACCCTCCGCTGGCTGGGTCATGTTCAGGTCCCTCAGCCCCCTCGACCTTGGCTTGGTCACTTGTAGAGGGGGATCATGTTTTGGGTAGGAGGGATGTTGTAAATGTTAAATGGGCTTATACGTGTTAGGTACTGGGTAAAGAGCAAATGCCCAGAAAGGATTATGTGATCCATATATCCTATGAATTGAACTTCTCCTATTGGGTATCAGTTGTAAAGAGGAAGGCTGCACAGAGGGCTTCAAACTATATTTCTAATATTCAGTGGAAGCCAGGCAGGAACTCACAGGTGTCCATTATACTACTCTTTATGATTTTCATGTCTAATTTCCTTCATTTAAAAAAATGAAACAGAGGCGCCTGGGTGCCTCTGTCCATTGGGCGAATGCCTTTGATTGAGATCATGATCTCAGGGTTCTGGGATGGATCCTGGTGTTGGGCTCCTTGCTCAGCAGGGAGTCTGTTTCTCCCTCTCTCTCTGCCCCTTCTCCCCCCCCCCCACTGGTGCTCTCTCTCTCAAATAAATAAATAAATAAAATCTTGAAAAAAAATAAAAACGAAACAAAAATCAAGCCATTATAAGAAACCCTGTAAAACAAAGTTCTTCAATCCCAAAGCGATGGACCACATAGATCAGGCATCATTTTAATACAATAAAACCTGCACATAATTTTAAAAATATAATGAAGAAATGGTCGAAAATTTAGATTTAGCTGCAACAAACACAACAGATCTCTTTGATTTTTTCACTTTCCTTGTAGAAGGTGGGAAGTCTTTGCTGCTCATGTCTCAGGGAATCATGTTTTGAAGACTTCAAAACGTCCCCATCGCCATGCATGCTCTTCTGCTGGAAATAATTGTCAATAACATGGATAGTCACAGTTTCTGAAAACCACAGCCTGCCTTAAAGTCGGGCTTTCAGGGAACACTTTGGAGAGGGGCAATTGTACCTTTCCTCAGCACCCAAAGTTCAGAAAAGGTACTTTTTCTGAGTATGTGCTGACCATGTGCTGAGATGGTGCATGATGTCACCTGACCCTAGGATAAAGAAAGATATGAAGGATCTACTAAAAAATGTAACGAATTTCTATGTGGCAATCAAGTGGGTGAAATAAACCTATCTCTCCTCTTCTCCCAGTGCAGCCCAGCTGAGCCCACCATCCCCAAGTGGGTGGTGAGTGAGATACAGGGCTTTGCCTGCCAGCGTGCTCTGGAAAAGGAGCAGAGAGGGGCTCTTCCTCACCCCCTTCTCTGCCTCACTGCCAGGGCTGACCAGTGGCCCACCCTCCCCACGAAGCCGGCTGACCAATTCTGAACACAGAACCAGTCACAGGTAAAGACCATGTGTGTATAAAAGGGAAAAATTAACTTTATACCAGGGTCTCCTTCCTCATTCGTGGGATGGTCAGATGGACTCTCCTTCAGGATTCGGGAAGCAGGAACCTCAGTTAACTCTGACTTCAGTTCCTGGAAGTTCACGGTCTCCACATTCCATTTAGAAACTGTATTAAAAGAAAGACACAAACTTGTACTATGAGGGAAAACAGCACGATGACTATGTTGAGGATGGTATTTAAATAGGCTTCCAAAGATACGATGGTGTTCGGGATTTAAGACAATAAATATGTAGGAGTGTCTGGCTGCCTCAGTCAGAAGAGCACGTGACTCTTGATCTTGGGGTCATGAGTTCAAGCCCCATGTCAGGTGTAGAGATTACTTAAACAAAAACTAAAAAAAGATTTTTAAAAAGTTGAGAATGGAGATAAAACAAGATTGGATTTGGGGGACAACTGTTGGAACTGGGTGATGGGTACCCTGGGGTTCTTGTTGCTCTCTCTACTTTTGTGAATGTTTGAAAAATTCCCATAACAAAAAGCTCACGAATAATAAATTGCATAGCGATGTGCCTTGCCCAGAATAGGGTATTCGACATAAAATAAAGTAAGCTTGTACACAATTAAAATAATTCCCTAATTTATGAGCAGGTGAGGTGTGATTCAGGGATATTGAGAAGGTCCTCAGCATCTTCAGGGATGCCTGAAATTCAACATTAACAATTCCCTGCATGACATAAGGTTGTTTTCTCTGTCCTAATGCAAATGTTCCTGTGAGAGGTAACGTCTTCAGCTTTACATGCTGGGCTGAAATACTCTGTCTGCGGGTGTGCGGGATTGCTGCAGGAATTCGAGGGAGGGGGTGGGGGTCGCGCGTGTTGAGGGAAGGGGTGTGGAGGACACTGGTTAGAGGTTAAGTTACCACGCTTCGTCACACTTCGCTACTTCGGTTTAGGATTGGGCTCATACAAGAGTCCTTGAATACAAGGAAAAAGCAAGAGCCACAAGGAACAGGCTTAGCTGTCTTAAAATGTAGGTTTATGATTCAGGTATGGTGAGGCCGACAGATGGGGAGTTGACTGCTAGTGAGAAGATAGTCTGTTATACTCACTGCTCCCAAGGGGCAGGGACACTCATGCCAAAGGGGCCACATGGGGCAGCATCAGGGTCCCTCAGGAGGTGGGGGGGAAACATAGGCAAGAACCTTTATTGTTTTTCCTGTGGGAAGGAACGGGTGAGACCAGGTAAGCAGGCTTAGGATTGGCTAAGGTGAATAATTTCCGCAGGCCCTGGGGCACAGGCTGTCCCTAGTTGTCTGGTCCCCAGCTCTGAGGTGATCAGGGCAGGTGGACAGCGGCCTTGAGTACGAGGGTCAGAGCCCGCGGAGGCGTGGCGTGGGGGCGTGGCGTGGGGCGGGGCCTGGGCTGTGGGTCGGAGGGTGTGCATATGAAAGGCGTGCTGGCAGGTGAGTCATACAGGGTCCCCAGGTATCAGTTAACCCTGTGAGGCCCAGACGTCAAAGCATCAGAATAAAAAGATATGCTTTAAACATTGGCCTTTTCTCTCGCGGGCCGTCTCAGTCAGCTCTCTGCCGCTGAGTGACCTGGCTCCCCAGTCAGGATTCCCGTGTCGTTGTCAGTGCCTGGGGCTGGGCTCCTGCACAGCTGAGAAGGTCGGGAAGATGGTCTGTCTTCTATCACGTTGTTCGCTTCACTCTGCTAAATTTAACCTTGCAGGCGCAGAAGCTGACAATGGAACCCTTAACCCTTCTGGCTACACACATTTCATCAATTTTAAGCCACATACATTTTTTCACATTTTCACATGTCTGGACTCAGGTGCCCCTTATGGTTACTGGCATTAAACCTCAATGCACAGTACTAGAGGGGCATTTAGCTTCAATGCACAGTACTAGAGGGAGGTAGAGAACATTTCCTATCCAGCTAAGAGGCTCTCAGGCTGGCATGGGGCTGCCCCCTGCAGTGCTCTCTGCAGGCGTTAACTGGCCTCCCTGGGAGCGATGGCCCTGGAGGGAGTGCATCCTTCTGCCCTGGGATGTTCCTCAGTCCGGAGTGGGCTGCATGAGCAGTTAAGACCCTTAAGCCAAAATGTGTAGCATGTGCACCCCAAAGTCCAGGGGCGATCGGGAATACCTCCGGGGACATGGCAGGTCTTCAGTCTCCCCAGGCTTGGGGAGCTGTCCACCCATCTAAATAGCCAGCCCCTCTGAAGCACCTACCAGTGCCAGGTCGTTCTGGGTGCGGAGATACATGGTGAATAATTACAGTTGGTCCATGGTCCCCTTGAGGAGTTCATGGTCTGGCAAAGTCCTCTCGCTGAGGAGTAACATGGGTTCATTCCAGGCCAATTTGGGAACAAGGACCCCTTGGACAATCCAAATGGCTCCTGGAGGGTCCTAGGAAATTAATTTGTTCCCTCAATCTCCTATCTGCCTGAAAATCTGTCGAGGTGAGGAAATTCCTTCGCTCTTCACTCTGAAGATTGCCTCCACCTAAGGGGGTACCCAGGGCAGAGGCTGATTCACTAGGTCAGACGGAGTTTCCTAGACCAACCGAGGACCCTCACCAGCCACTACCCCCCATCTCCTGGGGCTGTCAGACCAGGGAATCGGTGCTGCCCTGTGGACAGCATGGCAGAAGGGCGGGGTGCCCGAGGCTCCCTGCTCTTGTGTGCTGCCAGGGAAAGGTAAGAGTGAGGGACCCCCTTGCTCTACAAGGGGCGAGCAGAGCTGTTTATAACCATCCCTGCTTCCTGGAGCGCAGACTTGCACCCTCTGTGTCTGCGTCTCCCGTCTTCACGCCTTCTCCTAGGCCTAAAACATAATGACAGAGCCTTGACCCCTGGCTACGAGGAGCAACCCACCCCTGACTTGCCTGCCAGCCTCCCACACTGAGTGGAGGCTCAGATATGCAGCAACATTTCTCAATTTCTCAAAAGCAGGTCATTGAGCAAACTCCCTGAGGTGAGCTGTTTCTTTTCCTCGGTACCTTTCCTCTGACCATCACAGACTATTCCTCAGAATAATTCAAACTGCTTTAATCGTTTCAGTTAATTCTCAGAATACCGGAGCTAATTTTAGGCAATGTGAGGTGAGAAATACTGCAGTGGCGTCTGTACAAAACTTCTAGAGGGTTCCCTTGCCCCACCCCAGTCCCCTGCCCTTCAGCTCGGGACCCACAGTTGCCATACAAGGGCCTCCCCGGTACCAGCTCCTTCCTCTCACACCTGAGGCACATTATTTTATTCTGTGAATGTGGCGAGGATGACCATGGAGCTTAGTGACTTACTGAGAAAAGTAAGGGCACGCACCTGCAAGTCAATGAGAAGAAAATTAAGAAAAATGCCCACTTCAGCCAAAGAGAGGATAAAGAAAGTGGGGAAAACAGATCCAAACAGGCATTTTCCGGGGTGACTTCCCTGAAGATAGCTAAAATACTGAAATACTGAAAACAGATCCTTTGTGAAAAGAGATGATTAACAGGTACTTATAGCTGTCTCTGCATTTCAAAGCAGTTTCATAGAAATTATTTACGTGATCCAATACCTTCACAGCTTTTAAAGAAATAGAGAAAGGCCTTAGGACTGCAGTCTGCAACTAATTTAATTATTAGTTACTAAGTGCCTCCCATGAACCAGGTCCTGTGCTCATTACCTCTATTCCACATGACAGTCCTGACGTGGACCATATTATCTTCATTTTGCAGAAGAGAAAACAGGCTCAGAGAGGTTAAGTAACTTGCCTAAGATCACACAGCTGGTTAGTGATGGGACTAGGACTTGAGCCCAAGTCTGCCAAGGCCATGGAAGTTGTGAACTTTTCCACCCCGTGGTGGGGGAGGTTTGTCAGTTATAAATTAATTGCCCCTTGGTGCCAAACGCATCCTTCCCTAGATGCTTTCTGTAAAACAAAGATTTCTCCTTCAAAATCGTGGGCACGGTGAAAAGCTTTGTCGGTAGAGGGCGCTGGAGGGACATTGTGGAAGGAAGGTCAGCGGCAAGGAGCCCCCGGGGACTGGGTTGGCAGTGTGAGTGCGAGGACATCTGGCGGAGCCCTGCCCCAGCCGCGGGTCCAAGACGTGCTTCCTCTGTGACCTTGCAGCCTCAGCCTGGCCGTAACCTTTCCACAGCCCTGTCCACGGAACCCAGAGTCCCTGCACAGGGACCCCGTGCTCTGCCGGCCTCCCCTGCAAGCCCCTGGCTGGCTCTGCAGGGCTCGGGCAGCCTGTCCCTGCCTCCACTGTCCCCACGCCGCAGGCTGCCTGTCGCCCTCGGGAGGTGGCCATTCCAGCTGCAGCCTGGACAAACTGGCCAGCTTCTCTGCTCTCCGATGGGCTGGACCTCACCTTCGTCAGTAAGGCCTGAACCCCTTCCAGGTTTGTCCTTCGTCTGGGACCTTTCCTCAGCCCTAGGGTGCCACGCGCAGTATACTTATACCTCATAGTTGCTCTCATCGTACCCAATTCTTAATATTTTTAATATATAACTTATGACTTCTAAGACTTAACTTGCCGTGTGGATTCTGTCTCCTGACGGGGTGCAGACCGCTACCTGAGGCTTCCCACCAGCTGCAAACTTGCTGCTCAGAACTTTGGGGGGCGACCCCCTCCTGGAGCGGAGCTCGGAGGCCACCACATTGGTGCGCATGTGCACACAGCTCCCAGGCTGTGCACCTGGGGAGCCCAGCCTTTCCTCTGGCTGCCAAAGGAGAGGGGGCCCAGGTTCCCGGCTGGGGCAGAGTTCCTTTCCTGGTGCCTCCAAGGCCCTCACGGCTCTGCATAGGGACCCCTTTTCTTCCTCCCTCTCCCGGTCCCTTCCTCTCTGCCTCTCCCTCCCTCTCCCTGTCCCTGTCCCTGCCTCAGGCCCACGCCTTTCTTCACAGTTGCTGGAACCACAGCTCATGTGCTTTCTTTGGAGTAAACAGCCACAGTGAAACATAATGTCAGGGAATGGCTTTGGAATAAGTGCAGGGCCCTTTCTCAGTTGGCAGATGGGATGGGTGGATGACAAGCCTGCTGGCTGTGTCTTGGTCGTGTCAGCCAGGAGCACCTGGCAATGGTCAGCCTGGTCCCAGAGTAGTGCTGTCTGGCATGAGGACAGAACCCCGGGGCCGGGGGGGGGGGGGCGGGCGGGAGAGCGTGCACAGCCCAGAGGCTGGGAAGCTGTCCTGCGAACCAGCCTGGCTTGGGCCCCAAGTCATAGCTTCCTAGTCTGGGCCTGCCCTGTACCAGGTGTGTGACTTCGGCCAAGTTACTCAACCTCTCTGAGCCTCAGTATTCTTAGCTCAAAGTATAAATGAAACGTCCTCAATAACAGTGTGTCAAAATTAAAATCTCTCTGGAATGTTTAAAAATCACCCCTATTTCACTCTGAATGTGGGGAGAAAACAAAAAGAGGTTATGAAAATATTGACTGTATTATATCCAATAGCTAAACATTTTCAGAGCTTTTATTTGTTTCTGTTAAAATTCAGTTCTTCTGTGGTTGAAAAGTTCATGTCTCTTACAAAATTCTGGAAATTTTCTGTCTGCTCTGCCCTATCTCCCTCACTCCTGCCTTGCAGACACATTCTAGAGAGCTTACCCTAGAAACTCCCCAGGAAAGTGAAGATTAGCGGGCGGACTAACGTCCTGGGTGCTGCTCTAACCGGTACTGTCTCTAGGGTCAAGGTGCATTACAAAACTGTTATCTCAATGTTTTAATCATTAAACGACATTTTAAAACAGTAGCGCAGCTCAAAGCAAAAGAAGCCCTGAGAGTTACGATCTGCTTACGGCATGCCCACCCTGCGTAGACGCTGTGCTGGGTGCTTCTCCCTGTTATTTCTCATCTGCACGGTAACCTCCACCAGCGATTATTGCATTGAACACCTCTGGTGCTCTTCCTTCTAATCCTGCCCACCTTTCCCCAGTCGTTGCTGTGGCCACGCGCCGGGACCCAGCCTCAGTGGCAGTGCACCGCTTCTCTGACTCTCTGTAAGAGCCAGCCTGGCGCCCACACCTGCACATCGTGGACGTGGGGTATACCCTCTGGGGCGATGACCCGTGGCCAGCAGAGCAGCGGAAGCATGAAGGAATGCTCCCTTCCTCTGCGGCAGTCTACACAGCTGCCCAGAAGGGCGTGGAGGCCTCGAGCCTCCACCTCCCACTGTGGGGACCCCTGGAGAATGCCCCCCACTCCTTATTGGCTCCCCTTCCTTCCCTGACTCACTCTCCCCTGTCCCAGCTTCGGCTCCCTGGGATCGTGGCCCATATAAGCCACCGCACACAGGCCCCCATCCCAGGCTCTGTTCTCTGGGAGGACCGATCTGAAGTAGGGGTCAGATAAAGGGAAGAGGGGGCTTCTCTGGTGACACTAGTAGTCAGCTCTGATTTATCATCTGGTAATCTGTATTTTTCTACTTTGGGCTTAATAGGCTTCCAGACATTTTGCTACAAAACGATTACTACAAAATTATGTATATATGCACACACACACACACACACACGTGATTTCTGTGATTCTAAAGAGACCTTTTTCTAGGTAACAATTGCACAATAAAGACAGTGGTGGTGACAGTGTGAATGACAGGCCGAGTGAGAAAAGGTCCACCTTTGTGGCCTCCCTCTGCTGGGCTCACGCAGCCTCAGTCTTGCTGTCCCTACATGAAGCACACCCACACTTAAATTCCAGCCACCCAGGAAGCCCTTTACCCTCAGATCTAGGACCCTGAAGCCCATCTTTTGTTCCAAACGTTTCTAAATGTAACTTTCCTGGGGCCCCCAGCTGGCTCAGTTGGTGGAACATGTGACTCTTGATCTCAGGGTTGTGAGTTCAAGCCCCACATTGGGTGTAGAGATTACTTAAAATAAAATCTTTAGGGGCGCCTGGGTGGCTCAGTTGGTTAAGCAACTGCCTTTGGCTCAGGTCATGATCCCAAAGTCCCAGAATCGAATCCTGCTTCGGGCTCCCTGCTCAGTGGGGAGTCTGCTTCTCCCTCCGACCCTCTCTCTGCCTGTGCTCTCTCTCTCTCAAATAAATAAGTAAAATCTTTTTAAAAAATAAATCTTTAAAAATAATAATAATCAAATAAATGTAAGCTTCTTGTCTTTTATCTTTAGGTTCTATAAACCAGAGGTCAGTTCAAGGTCCTGAAGGGCCACGTGACTTCAGCTGGGAGGGACCGAATTAGAACTCTATTCTGGCTCTGCCACTGGCTGGCCAGGTGGCCACGGACCAGCTCTGGGCCTCAGTTTCCACATCTGCATAGAACAAGCCAGTGGATCAGACGCCCTGCAGGCTGCTTTTGCAGAGCGTAGAAGGTTCTTGTACTAATGTAATTTCCTGCTCATGAAAAAAACACCCATTGCTAAAAAGACCTTCCAAGCTTGGAGTTCACTCTAATGGGCTGTTGTCCTTATTTCAAAAGTAGGGCAGCTGGAAAGAAGAAAAAGAAATGTAAAATTAGAGAACACATCTAATAAATGCCCTCGGTCTTGTTAAATGACCACAGGACAATAAAAAAACCAAAACTTTGCCTCTGTTTTCACACACACCCACCCACCCACACACACACACGCTCGCACACACACACACGGGTTTTTGTTGAGAATATGACTCCATCGCTGAACAGTCTGAAATAAGTAATGCTTCATCGTGTTTCTATTAATGCTGATTCTTTTATCTGTGCTCGAAGACTCTGGTCCAACAAATCTTCATGCCGCCACCAATCACCGTGCCACCCAGGGCCCTGGGTGTCTTCAGACCTTATTTTTCTTTGTTGTAAAATTTAGAATCGAGTCTCTTCCAACTATAGAAATACAGGATTTTTAAAAAAATCATTTACACCTGAGAGTTATCTTGTTTGAACCCAAAAAAATCATTCACAGGAGGAATTTTCATTACCGCCTAACGGATAAGAAACCAAGGTGCAGAGGCTAAGTGACTTGCCCAGGATCATACCCAGGCATCGACTCTTGGATTTTTTATTCTCATTTACATGCAGACTTTGCCTCTCAGGTAGAAAGCTTTTTTTTTTTTTTTTTTTTTTTTAAGTAGGCTCCACACCCTGCAGAGAGCCCAAGGTGGGGCTTGAACTCATGATCCTGAGATCAAGACCTGAGCTGAGGTCAAGAGCCTGATGCTTAACCATTCAAGCTACTCAGGTGCCCCTAGACAGCCTTTCTAAAAAAATAATAGTTTTATTTTGAAGATTTCCAAACAATTTGAAAAGTTGAAAGGATCATGCAATTAGCCCCCGACCCCCAGGTGCTCATCACTAAGATTCACCAATTGTTAATATTTTGCCACATTTGTTTTCCTTTGTTTCTGTCACTGTTGATACATTCACAGTCTTTGATGAAACATTTGAAAGTCAACTGCAGCCATTCGGACACCTTACCTCCCTAGTACGTGAGCATGAGTCTCCGTAGAAGAAGGATATGCATCATAACCACCATACCATCTCTCACCCAAGAAACCGAGCAGTCATCAACAACAGGACCTCGGAAGTGGCCTATATTCAAATTTCCTCAGTGATTCCCAACCTGTCCCTGTGGCTCTTCTCCCCTGGATGTAGGACCCAATCCAAAGCTGGGCACTGCATTGGGCCACGACATCTCCGTAACCCCTATAATCTAGAACAAGCCACACCCCCTTGTCTTTCTTGCATGAGGCTGAGATCTCTGAAGAGTCTGGACTGACAGTCCCACAGTTGGATTTGCTCACTTGTTTCCTCCTGATCGGAAAACAAATTATGAAACAGGGAATATTTGGGAGCACGATTGCACAAAAAGCGACACAAGTACTATCCCCCCGAATAATGGGGCGGGAGGGCCCCCTTTCGCAGCGCGCATGCCCGGACTAACCTTCAAGCAGGAAGCAGGAGGAACAGAAGAGCGTCGCAGTGAGAAAGAACCACCTCAAGGAGTGGCCTGGGATCTTGAAAGCAGAGGTTCTCGGATTGGGCAAAGTGAAGGAAAATTTCCCAAACAATAGACTGAGGAACCCAACAAAGGGTTGCCACCTCTTTATTTTGCCAAGAAAGGACATTAAAAAAAAAAAAAACCCTACCATCCATCATGATTTCATAGATCTATTGGTATCTCATAAATAGAGGTTATATTAACAACAAAAGGTAGAAATCACAATCTCCAAGCAAAGAGTCACAAAAGGGCATTTTCTGAGGAGGATAGTTGGCAACTTTCTACTGATCTACACATACGTCTCACCTGGTCCTTATATTTCTCACTTTGCTATGACTGGGAGGGCCGTCATGGGAGGCACAAGAACTCGGAGCCACTAACCCAAACAGAACTCTCAGGAGCGAAATGACTAGTAAGATGTTAGAGTGATTGCGTTGCCCTCCTTCAGTCGTCTGCCTCGTGCCAGAGGTACCGGCTCGGGGAGAAAGGAGAAGGCCGGAAAGGCAAGCCTGGGCCACCTGTAACAGGTCACTATGAACCATGTCACCTTCTGGACTCGGGTGCCCCTTCGCCCCATGTTCTTACCTTCCCTGGAGCCTGGTGGCACGTCCTGAGAGGAGCTGTGGGCCTGGGGACACTGTCCCCTTCTCAGCCTCGCTACCTCCTGGCTGCTGCTTTCCAGCCTCTGGGCCAGATCCTCATTCTCTTCCCCCAGTCGCCTCTTCTCTTCTTCCAGAGCTGACTTGTCACGGAGGAGATTGCTGTAGGCCACCTCCAGCTCCCTGCTTTGGGTTTCCAGCTGTTCTCGCTCCCTTCTCAGGGTGCCCAGCTCCCTCTGCAGCCCCTCCTGGGTCTCGGAGGGCCCGGCAGCCCGGCCCGAGGTCAGCTGGTGGAGGAGGCCCTCCAGGGAGCTGAGCCGGGCTTTGGTGGACTCCAGGTCAGCACGCTGGGCGCTGCTGTCTCTCTGCAGGTCCTGGATGGCTGACATGGCCTGGCCCTGCTCGGGGCAGCTGGACTCATTGGGGCTGGCCACACTGAAGGTATACTGGCATCGGCCACTCCGGTCATTGGCCTTCCGGAGCTGGGCCGTCCTGGCCTCTGAACCCCATACGAGGCAGGCCAGGAGCAGCAGCTGGACAGCTGGCATCTTGGGCCTGCAGCTGCAGTGGTGTGCACGGAAGCCCTCAGTGCAGGGGCTGGGCAAGCCTTCCCCGGGAAAGCTCTCCTACTCTGGGAGGCGTCTGGATGGGTGGCCCCGCTGGTTCATGCCTGGGCTGCACAGAGCTTATATATACTGGAGAGCCACCCCTGTGGGGGGGGGGGGGAGCAAGAGGTGGCCACGTGAGGCTGGGTGGGGCCGTGCACAGGGGAATTGTTTTCACACGGCCAGAAAGCGTCTTAGAATATGACATTCCAGAAGTCTGTTTTGAATTTCTTTTAAAAAAGAATGCCTCACTTTATGCACCCCGTATCCCTTCAATATCCCCTGTGTCCCCACCCGAGTGCATATACACACATTCGCACAGGCCCGCTTCACCCAGACCACGTGCCCGTCTCTTTCAACAAGGATTCATTTCTAGTTTGTATTTTCATTTACTCTGCAAACTTTATTGAGACCTGCTTCCGTATCGTGGACTGTGCTAGAAACTGGGGATGCGGGTATTCTTAAGACACGGTCCCTCTCTCCCTGTGGTGGTGACAGACAAATAGCCAGCCAGAATATAAGGGCAGCAAGCCACCAGCTTCAGGGGACAGCAATCCTGTAGAAGCAGTTGGAAGCAGAATTGTTCCCTTGCCCCTAGCTTTAAAACAAGTGTGGGCGTGTATTTGGGAGGGCTTTCTAGTTCTAGACCTGGCATATCAGGCACCCTTGTCAGGGATGGCCTCGAGGCTAGTTCTTACCGTGTGTGTGTGTGTGTGTGTGTGTGTGTGTGTGTGTGTGTGAGAGAGAGAGAGAGAGAGAGAGAGAGAGAGAGAGCAAAAGCGCCTGCATCGTCATTGATGACATCTGTGGGACCCTTCTCAGGAAGATGTTTTTAAATGTAGAAAATACGTACATGACTGCAAAGGAAGCACATGATATTGAAATACTATTATCAAAATATTTTTAAAATTTGAAATATACATATCCTTCTTCATTAACACTTTAAATCAGTTAATGTATTAAAGTCGGCTCCACACCCAACACGGGGCTTGAACTCATGACCTTGAGAGCAAGAGTCACGTGCCCTACCACTGAGCCAGCCAGGTGCCCTGTCTTTAAAAACAAGATCTTTAAATACTTAAAAACAGGGAAGGTTGCCTCATTTCCAAGGAGTCTGAGGGTAAATGCTATTTATTGTATGGACTCACCAACCGTAATGTACCATAAAATGTCTGCGATTCCTACGGGTAGCGACAAAGTCACAGGAACTGCTCATACAGCTTTGGATTTATGGCTATTTTCGTAACGGAATGAAATGTCAAACCTAAAATTTAGTTAGAAGTTACTGAAGATAGGGGCACCTGGGTGGCTCAGCCGTTAAGCGTCTGCCTTCAGCTCAGGTCATGATCCCAGGGTCCTGGGATCGAGCCCCGCATCTCAGGCTCCCTGCTTCTCCCTCTCCCACTCCCCCTTGCTTGTGTTCCCTCTCTCGCTGTCTCTCTCTGTCAAATAAATAAATAAAATCTTAAAAAAAAAAAGATACAGAAGATAAAGATGTGATTTTTTTTCCCTTCACAGGCTTTCTGGAGCCTTGTTTAACAGTCCCTGCTTTACATGAATAAACCAAAAGAGAAAACAAACAAACAAATAACAAATGAAAAAAAAAAAACACCAAAAATGCTAGGAGGAGGTCTGTGCAAATCAGATTGTGTGTACTGGCCTCACCAGTAACTTTTAAAATACCGTTTACATTTGAGCAATTTATAGTGTCTGATACCAAAAACATCTTCAATATCTGTGAAGTAAATATTTTCAGATGTGCCCCTGCAGCCTAACCTTGTGTTTGGGAAAACAGATTTTGCTCAGAAGATTCTATTCCTTTTTTTTTTTTTTTTAAGATTTTATTTATTTATTTGACACACAGAGAGAGACAGCCAGCGAGAGAGGGAACACAAGCAGGGGGAGTGGGAGAGGAAGAAGCAGGCTCCCAGTGCTCCCAGCGGAGCAGGGAGCCTGATGTGGGGCTCGATCCCAGGATTCTGGGATCACACCCTGAGCCAAAGTCAGACACTTAACGACTGAGCCACCCAGGCACCCCAGAAGATTCTATTCCTATTTGATTCTCAAGTTAAACTTGAACTTGAGACATTTACAAACAGGTGTCTGTTTCCTGCCGTTGGAAGGGTCCTGTTCTCAGTTCCTGAATCAGATAGTAAACATTACCAAGATGATTTTGTGAGTATCCTCTAGTCAGCAAGAACTGGTTCAAATCTGCTTGGCTTCACTCTCAGGAACGTTTTCTCTCTGTTCAAAGGACTGAGATTGTCCCTGTGCCGCGGGCTCGGCAGAGGAAAGCAGTTTACATAAGGAGAAACGTGAGTAATTCTGCCGTATTTTGCTCCAGATTACCCTGCTTGTCAGGGAAGAATCTAGGACTCAGGAACGCTGTTCTGACTTCCCCTGGACTGAGAGCCTTTCTGGGGCCAGCACTGCCTCGGATGACCCAGGAGCTCCCAGTCGGTAAGCCCCGTGGCTCCTCCGCTCAGTTCCCACGGGTGTGCGCATCGTTCCTCTTCCTCGCCCGCGTTCCGTCCCTCCCAGTCTATCTCCCCTGACCTGCCGGCCGTCTGTGGCCGAGCCGTTGCTGCCCCCACCCCCGTGGGTGCCAGTGCAGAGTGAAGGGCTGAACCATCCCTGGCATTTTCACTAGGTCCAACCCAGGTTTTGTACACCAGGCGAGAGCTACCCACCCGTCGTTCTCAACGTGCCTCATGGCTCCTGGCAAATGCTCAAGAAAAGATAGCCTGGCTGTTGGGTTCATGGGGCTTTCTTCAATCCTTGCGCCTCGCTATCCCTTCTCCCCTGGGAGCCTGATGGGGTGAGGACTGATGGGGCTCCCACACTCTGCCTTCCTTCACTGAGCCCCCATCACCACCCACTGTGCCCCACGGCTTGAGCCCTGCCTGCCGCCCGCCTCAGCATCTCCCTCTCAAAGCCTTCGTGGGGTTAGAGCCACAAGGACACGTGTGGCCCAGAGAAGGAGACGACGTGCCCAGGGTCACACAGCCAAGGAGTGGCAGAGCCAGAAAAAAAACTGAGGTCTTCTGATTCCGAGGTTTTCCACCTTTTGCATAAAGCCAAGTCCCCCCAAGTGCCCAGGAGTTGCCCAAAATACATGAAAGACTCCAGTCACTTCGTCCAGGAACTGACGCTCTAGGAAATGAGCTCGCTTCCTCTATTTCCATTAAATGAAGGCCTTGGGTGAGGGAAAAGTCATGCACACCCTTCGGTTTTTACAGCTGATGTTATGAAACTGCATCCTTGCATCAAATAGAATTATTCTCCTAAAAGCAGAGAAAAAGGCTCACTGAAGATACGGCAAGCTCCCAGCCCCACGAACTGCAGTAAACATCTGGTGTGCTTCCTCCCACTCTCCACCTTCCTGCCTGTCACCTCCCTCTCCAGGCCGGTGCCCCTACTCCCCGAGGTCCCCACCTCCTGGAATTTGCCTGGACATGGAGCCCCCTTCCCTCTGAGGAAACACTGTCCACTCCTGATTCGCTGTTCGTCTGTTTCCATGGCTATTTCCTTTCTGGAGCCTGGAGCCAGGGAGTCTCCAACTCAGATGCTGTCGGCGGCCAAGAAGACGCTCGTGGGGTGCGAAGGCCAAGTGCAGAGCCGTGCCTGTTGCTGGGGCGGGAGCGGGAGGTGCTGGCCCTGGGGCCTCCTGTGCTAGATGGAGGCAGCAGGGGGCGCTAGGGAGCGGCATGAGTAAGGAGCGTCTGTTATTCAAGTCCATTCAAGGTTGTGTTTCTCTTCGTCCAGGGTTGGGTGTAAGCTGGCTGGCTGCTGACTTTCTCCGCAGTCCTTCCATGAGAACATGTAACCCCCACGAAGGCAGGGCTGTGATCACTTTGCTCATCATTTTGTCCCCGTGACTGGCAGGTCTAAGTGCTCAATAACTTTTCAGTAGATGCGTGGATAGATACATAATTCCGGCAGGAAGAGAAAGCATAAGGGCCCTTAGGAAGGAAACCAAGCCAGTGGCACCATCTCGGAGGCTGCTTGGGACACTCAGGACACCTCCCTGGTGTCTGGGGGTGGGGTCAGGGCTCTCCCAGCTGGAGAGGAAACTTTGCTGGGGGCACACTCCCTCCCCCAGATGCACACACAGCCTCACATGGGATCGTCCCATGCATACCTCCATTTCACTACAGATCTGGAGGCTTACTGCAAAGCAGGGTGAGTTAAAGCGGTAACTCAAGAGCACGGAGATGAGGAGAGGGAAGGGCCAGCATAGAAGAAGCAGCCTGAACTGGGAGCTCTTGGTAGCGTTCTCCACCCTGAGCCTTTCACCCATGTCCTTGCTGGCCCATCATTCAGATGAGTCATTATTAAGCACCTACTGTGTGTTCACGGCTGTGGAGCATATGCGAGCGTGTCAGAAGCTGTCAAGCTGTAGCTACAGGTACAGCTATTTCGGGAACCTCAGTGCTGGGGAGGCCCAGGGGAGGGAGATTTCCCGCGTGAACAGGACAGGCTTCACAGGCGAAATGGCATTTGTAATGGGACCTACTGAGATGACATGCTGACAATGGCTGAGGCACTGGGGCTGTCAACGTGGTTCAGGGTCTGCCTTGGGTTCCGATGTTCAGACTGTGTCCAATTTCAAGGCACGCATCAGAATAACCACGTCTATTTCCCCAAGCAGAAGGGAAGGCGAGCAGAGGTCTTAAGCCAGAGAGCCCTGCACCGTCTCTTCATCCAGCGCTGGCCCCCGGGGGTGTCCAGGCCTGTCCAGGGCTGTCCGGGGCTGTCCAGGGCTCTCTAGGGTTGTCTGGGGTTGTTCAGGGCTGTCTAGGGCTGTCCGGGGCTGTCCAGGGCTGTCCGGGGCTGTCCAGGGCTGTCCAGGGCTGTCTAGGGTTGTCCAGGTCTGTCCAGGGCTATCCAGGGCTGTCCAGGGCTGTCCGGGGCTGTCCAGGGCTGTCCAGGGCTGTCTAGGGTTGTCCAGGTCTGTCCAGGGCTATCCAGGGCTGTCCAGGGCTGTCCAGGGTCATCCGGGGCTGTCCAGGGCTGTCTAGGGTTGTAGAGGGCTGTCCAGGGTTGTCCAGGGCTGTCTAGGTTCATCCAGGGCTGTCCAGGGCTGTCCAAGGTTGTCCAGAGCTGTCCAGGGTTGTCCAGGGCTGTCCAGGGCTGTCTAGCATTGTCCAGGGCTGTCCAGGGCAGTCCAGGGTCGTCCAGGGCTGTCCAGGGCTGTCCAGGGGGAAGCTGGTCCTGAGCACTGGGGCATCTTCTCCTGTGAGGAGAGAGGCTTCCAAGGGCAGGAACTGTGTAGCCCAGAAGCGTGTTGTACCCCAAGAGGAAGGTTCTTAGGGGGTGGAATGGATGTAGTGACAGCCCTCTTCGCGGAGTCCTGAGAGCTGCCAACATCATGCTAGCATCCAATTAAAGTCAAACCACACTTAAATCATCACAAGGATATCGTTGGCAATTTTTGCCCTATAGGTACTACCACTAGTCCCGTGGACATCCCATGAAACCTTATGATACGGTGTGTTGAGCTGATTTTCTTCCAGCTATTGATAGGTAGGATTTCCACAGGGTATTAGTGATCATGGTTGGGGCGGGGGTTGGAGGTATAAAAGGAAGCACAGATCCCTGTGCGTGGAGGAGAGGTTTCGTATTTGAAGGCTCTTGGGAATCTTTGGTATCTTATCTCAAAAAATAGGTGTTAACCTACCTTTCTAGTGTTCTCAAAAATCTGAATAAAAGTGATGACGCCTCCAATAAATAAATAAATAAAATAAAATAAAATAAAATAAAATAAAAGTAAGCACAGAGAGAAAAAGTGAGATTCATTCAAAAGACCGAAGAATAGTGCCATTTGAGAAAGAGCATCAGGCCTGTACCCCGGGGGGGCTGTTATGGATCGTGGTGGAAGAGCGAGGGTTGAGGGGACAGTGATTGCTAACTTATCAGGAGCTGGGACACCGTATCCTTGTATGCCTGACTTCACAAAATCCTTACCCATCTCTAAATTGATGTCTTCCATATTTATTTTATTCTTAAAATGATCAACATTAATGATCTTTGGAGAGTTTCTTGAGAATTTGGGTTCTGCTGTTATTTCTATGTCCTCTGCCAACCTGACCTTTCTGAACTCGCCCCCACACAGTGATGCTGCTTGTTGCTGGTATTTTTAAAAATAACAATCCCCTTTGGGACCCGAACAAATCACACTTTTTCTCATTTTTCTTTCAAGTTCACATAAAAATCCCTCCCTAAGGACCAGATATTTAACTATTAATTTGGAAATGTCTTTTTGAGCTGTTTTTCTGATTCATAATTTTTTCCTGAAATTAAAAGTGAGTGGGGCGCGTGGGTGGCTCGGTCGGTTAAGTGTCCAATTCTTGATCTCAGCTCAAGTCTTGATCTCAGGGTCAGGAGTTTAAGCCCCACATTATTGGGCTCCATGCTGGGCACACAGCTTACTTAAAAAAAAAAAAAGCAAGGGGAAAGTTTATTTTCCATCATTATTTCTCTCCTAGAATTTTCACTTGGACGAGTGCCATAGGGCAGTCGTTTTTTTGTTTTTTTAACTCCTCCCTGATGGACTTACCTTATGGTATCTCGTACTTCTGTCTGGAACAACATTAGTTACTAAAATAAGAGCAGACACAGCCTGGACACTTTCCTAGAGCTGACACACCTTCCTCCCGATTCTTCATCACACTGACAAAGACATATATCTGACCGAGGGCCAAAGAGCTCTCAGGGCACTTTCATAAACCTCAGCTCATTTAACCCTCTCGAAATAACCCCGAGGTAAACTGGGCAAAGTTCGTGTGGATCAGAGTGACTAACCGACTTGTGCGAGGCCATGTGGCCGGTACATGGACTGGACCTGAACATTCACTGCTTCCCCATTTCATCCCATTTCTACGTTTACTACTGTTGCAGGGAAACCTCAAGAATGAACCTTACAAAGGCTCCTCTGCTGTTTCTCTTCCACACAATCTACTGACTAACAGCTTGAAGGCGAGATTAGTCCAAACGTAGGTGGGGATGTCGGGTGGAGTGGGATTATGCGTCCTCCGCTGGGTGGGTCCAGAGCGGGAGCGACCGCAGTGTACTGGAAAGTCCCGGACTAACCCTGAAGGCGATCCGAGACTCGTCCAGAGGCTGGTACTGACACACATCTTCCTTACGTTGAGCAAAGAAATTCTCCTTAGTTTCAAGGTACAGATTCTCTTTCATGTTTGCTCAAGGGAAAAAGAGGAGAAAAGGGCGCCTGGCTGGCTCAGTCTGCGGGACATGAGACTCTTGATCCTGGGGTTGTAGGTTCGAGCCCCACGTTGGGTGTAGAGATTACTTAAAAATAAGATCTTAAAAGGGTGCCTGGGTGGCTCAGTAGGTTAAGCACCCAACTCTTGATTTCAGCTCAGGTCATGATCTCGGGGTGGTGGGATCGAGCCCTTCACTGGGCTCGGCGCTCAGCAGGGAGTTTACTTGGGATTCTCTCCCTCTGTCTCTCCCCCTGCTTGCTCTTGTGCTCTCTCTCTCTTAAATAAATAAATAAATCTTTAAAAAAATATTTAAAAAAAGGGGGATGGGGTGGGGGGAGGAAGCTGAATATGGTAAGTTTCTCCTAGATTGAGACCGAAATAAGCCTTTTAAAAAACGATCAAGGCCACTGCTCTCCCTGCTTCTCAGAAGCTGCGAAATCTTTCTCATGGCAGTTCTACTTCTTGATGTGTCCACCCTGTTCTCCACTTGACCCGTATCTTCCCGCTGACTTCAGCTTTCATCGGGCCCCTTACGGTCACCCCCAGGCCCGCACCCACCTCCCAGCCTGACAGCCCTTCAGCTCTGTTTCCCGCCTCCGTCTCTTTCCCAGAGCACATTCTCCAGCGCGATTTGGAGGCTGAGCTCCTTCTTTCAAGCCGGCCACACCAGTCAGAGGTTGTCCAGTAGCCAGTGGAAGCTCTGTTCTTGGGATAGAAACTCAACCTTAATCCATTCAGTTACATGTTTTCTTGGGGGGGAAATGAGGACTCTATTTAGACTAGAAAAGCCGATGAGCCAAGATTCCCTTAGAAGATATGGGCTGGCAAGAACTAATGAGCAGGTCTAGGGCAAGGCCCCAGGGTGATCTCTTCCTCACCCTGTTAGGCAGTGTTTCTTACCAGGGTGGGAAAACCTGTGGGACATTCATTCGATGAGTATTTGAGGGCGTCCTGTGTGCCTGGCACGGTGCTAGGCGTGAGAAGATACTTTGAAGATCGTTGGTAAAGGTTTCAGGGGAGCAGAGGGCTAAGGGGAAGATGGAGACAACTTCCAGATGACTGGGGCTTCCCTTCTTACCGCATGTTGGAAAAAAATCACAGGCACGGTAGCCATGCGGCGGGGGCATAGGCAAAATGGACATTTATGGGTTTTGGGGGGGGACCTTGCGTGTTATTTATGTTTTTCTATGAAACAATGCTTCTCATGGCTTGCGTCAAAGAAGAAAAACACTTCTTTTTAAAATGCACTTTACAACTCTACTGGAGGACGACGGGAGAAACAGGGACGCGGAGTCTGGGTGGCTGGGAGTTAGCCCCTGGGACCGAATTGCCCAGAGAGCCACGCGTCAGTGGGTATCTTGTCCATCGATACATATGACACGACAGCAGCTGTTCACATGGGGAATCTGTGAAGTGTTTTGATGTTTATAGTAGCTTCTCTGAAGCTAAAAGTTTATAATCCCTGATGGAGCACAATCGACTTGTGATCTTTGGTGTGAAGTCAAGGCTATTCTGGCCTGCTGCTAATTAAATAAAGGGTCGCTATGCAGTGGAGGGGCAGGAAGGGTCTGGGAGAGGCTCCTGCCCCCAGAGCGACACGTTGGAAAATACGCCTAAACCGAAGCCCATGGTGGACTGAGCTTCGTGTGTGAAAACACACACACCAAATCTTTGGCTTCTAAGTTCCCAAATGTCGCTTTATCTCTTTGGATAGTCCCTCACACCTGAACATGTTTTCACATTTACCGACTCATTTTTATTTTGAAACTTATGACCGTCCCAAGAGATTGGCACGGTGAACCCCATTTTCCGAAGGAGGAAATGAAGTGCTTACCCCACCATCGGCGGTATCCCCGCCCGGCATCCCTCGGCCTCCCCGGCCTCCCACACCGCATCGAGATGGCATCTGATTTGTAAACACTTAGTCCTCATCTGTATTAAGTTCATAATGATATTTCCTGGCAGATACTTAGTATAGACTTTACTTTCTGAATGGTGTCGATGAAGAATGCACAGAAAAGCAGAATATTTTCCTTAGAAAATGATGAAAGTTTGTTAAGGTATTCTCATTTTATTGTCTTTGGTCTGAGCGTGGAAGATTAATCAGCCAGAACTTATTTTGAGTGATCATTAAATAACTTAAAATTTTATTCAGCTTCTTCCAGATGTGCCTTTTGCTTATTCCTTATATTTCTCCTCTTTTAGGGGTCAGTGTATTTTAGCAAAAAGAGGATGGGACCTAGATATCTCCACACAGTCTGTTCACTCTGTGGTTGCCTGGCCATGCCCCAGTTTCTTCAGATTTAAAATGCTCATGAGGGGCTCCTGGGTGGCTCAGTCGGTGAAGGGTCTGCCTTCGGCTCAGGTCATGATCCCGGGGTCCTGGGATCGAGTCCCACTTTGGGCTCCTTGCTCAGCAGGGAGTCTGCTTCTCCCTCTGCCCCTCCCCCAGTTCGTGCTCTCTCTGTCTCACAAAAATAAATAAATAAAGTCTTTTAAAAAAACATAATGAAATGCTCCCGAAAGTTCTTGTGAAGATAACATGACAAAATGAGCGTGAGAGCCCTTAGGGTGCCACATCAGAAGCTTTAATGCTCACAACTCCTCCTCCGTCTGTCTGTCCAGTGGAGCAAAGGGGCCACATCAGGAGGAAGCTTCCTCCCGAATTCACTCCACATTGCCAGGTGGTACAAGGTTAGGAATCGTTTCCTGATAAAAGAGCCACTATTTACGGTGCCCAGATGGTACCCTCGCTGTTTTACAAACAGAGTCCTTTCCACCACCCTAGTAGTGCTTCGTATTTCCCCACATTACTTCTGAGGAAATTCAGTTTCTGAGTCTCAAAAAAAGACCGGTCGGTGAGTGTGGGAGCTGGGACGTGAACCCACCTCTTCCCCAGAGCCTGGGCTTCCTGAGGGACCGGTTAGGTCTTTATTTTACTGAAGTTAAGTAAACGTACCAGTGGATAATCCCTCAGTGTGACATGTATTGTTAAAGAGAGGGATTTCATTACTGGAAAATTTTCATCCACTCATTTCCTTTCTGAATTCTTTTATTCCACAGGGAACAGAAAATCTCTTTCGTGATGATCGGTTAAATCCATGTAACAGATTTAAGTAAGCATGACTCGAAGGGTTTTTAATTAAGAAAGCATTACAATATATTTTATTTTAAAAGCTGGAACTGTGATCTCCCACCAGCCAAATTAAGTGGGGAGAGAGCACCAAGGAGGCAGGCACACCCACGCACTGGACCTCGGCAATTTGGATTTAAGTGAGAACAGCGTGTCCTGTCCAAAATCCCAGTTCTGGTACATTATAACCAAAGTTCAGGGCGGAAAACTGTCTCAAAAGAAAGAGTTATCTTCTGTGTGGCTTTTTGCCCTATGAAAAAGCAGGAAAACATCCACTGTGGAAAATCGGGAGATGGCCTTAGGTCAGCGGGCCCGGAGCATCCTGCTGGAAACTGTGTGCCTGGAAGATTATCTGTGGACAGAGTTCAGGTCCAGCGAGCCCCCTAAGAGGCTCTCAATCTCCCAGGCAACTTTTCCACAAAATCTAGCTAGCCCGTGGTCAGGGAAGTCAGAGCGATTTTACTATCAGCATCAGTAAGACTGAAGGAAAAGGTAACTTTCCTAAAAACAAGAACAAATAAATAAAAACCAAAAACACAGCATAGTCCGAGTTAAATATAACTGCGCTACTGCTTACTTTTTTAAGATTTTATTATTTATTTATTTATTTATTTATTTAAGAGAGAACATAAAAGAGAGCACGAGCAGGGGGAGAGGCAGAGGGAGAGGGAGAAGCAGGATCCCCACTGAGCAGGGAGCCCCACATGGGGCTTGATCCCAGGACCTGGGATCATGACCTGAGCCGAAAGCAGATGCTTAACCGACTGAGCCACCCAGGCGCCCCTCAACCCTGCTTTTTTTTTTTTTTTTAACAGTTTGTACCATTGCTGGGTTTTGTGTTGATTCTATACTCTTCCTGGAATCTTGCTTCACTCTTATTGCAACAACCCTGACATTTAGGGGTCACCTCTGCCCCTCTGATCGTGTCTCCATCTTAGCTGAGTTCCTTTCTTCCTTCTACCCCATACCTGTGGGTGCCCCACTGCTCCTTCCACTGATCCCTACGTTTCTCACAATATACACAGTCACTTAGAGAGCTTATCTGTAGTAGTTGGCCTTCAAAATGGCTGTTCAGGGGCGCCTGGGTGGCTCAGTGGGTTAAGCTCTGCCTTCGGCTCAGAGGTCATGACCCTGGGGTCCTGGGAGCCTGCTTCTCCCTCTGCCCTTCCCCCCACCTCATGTTCGCTCTCTCTCACACTCTGTCTCTCTCTCTCCAATAAATAAAATAAAATCTTAAAAAAAAAAAAAAAAGCTGTTAAAGATCCTGTCTCCCAGTCTCCACACCCTTTTGTTCCCTCCCACGTTGTACCAGAGCTGGTCTGTATGACCAATAACATTGGCAGAAGTGATGACATGTGACTTCTGAGATTAGGTCATAAAAGACTGTGGCTTCCTTTGTGAGCTTCTCAGGCTTTTTTCCCTTGCTTGGATCACTCGTGTGGGGGGAAGCCATGTTGTGAGTTTCCCCGGGGGACAGGTCTACCAGGTGAGGAACCAGGCTGCTTGCGGATAGGAACACGAGCGAGCTTAGAAGTGGACCCTGTGCCAACACCCCCTTGCCCCCATCAAGGATCACCCTGGGCTGTGCGCAGGTATTGACTCCTTAGGCGTTGACCCAGCCTATGTGTACGCAGTTAAAGGCAAAGTGGACGATACGAACAGAGGGGGAAGAAAAAGGAACAGGCAAAATAAATAAAAGGTAATATCTAAAGTCTATTACTTTTTTTAAGATGGAAAAACTTAATGTGTTTATATGCTAAAGGGAAAAAGCCAACAGAGCAGAAGCGTAAGTATGAACAGTAATAGGAGCTGACATTTATTAAGCATATCCCTGTGCCAGGAGCCACACTAAAGCACTTTACCAGGATT
This sequence comes from Ursus americanus, assembly GCF_024610735.1. Classification (NCBI taxonomy): domain Eukaryota; kingdom Metazoa; phylum Chordata; class Mammalia; order Carnivora; family Ursidae; genus Ursus; species Ursus americanus. Next base: position 94,228,319 of record NC_142128.1, on the reverse strand, counting down.
CTATTACTAATCTTTCATAACACGCTTTTAAAGTAGGTACTGTTATTAGCATGATATTTTACAGATGAGAAAAGTAAGGCTTTGTCCAACATCACCCAGTGAGAGTGAGTTGAATAAGGGGGCTCTGCACTGCTGAGCTCTGGAAAGCAGAAGCAGGTGCCCTTCCTGGGGTGGGAGCCAAGCTTCCAGGTCCTCATAGATGCCAGGTCCTTTATTTACATGAACTCTGATGCTTATGTATCCCTCGGGGAGGGAGCTGTAGCTCCCCTTTCTGAAAGTGGGAAACCAAAGCCTCCGTGGCTCCTGACGTGCTCCAAGTCTTCATCGTTTCTCTTCAAACACTGTCATGGATTATGATGAATGTGGGGCTCTGCGGCCTCAAATCATTCTCAGCACTTGTTTCCAACACTTCTCATCTAGTGAACTGAAACGAGAATTCCTAGCTCAGGAAATGATGCCCTTGAGAGCAGCTGGAGGTACCACCCTTCTAGAGAGGCTTGACTCAACGATTGCGGTGGAGACCATCCTGGCACTCCTGCCTTTGCTTTGGACAGCGGAACTCTTAGTCCCAGTTTTAACGACACACGCATGGTACTGTCAACAACGTTCATCTCACCGAACAAAGCAACCGATCTTTTGTTTCTTTTCAAAAAAACTTCAATGTGCAGAATATTTTGGTTTGATCATAAACATTTTCTGAAAATAACCAGTAGTAAACAATTGAAAAAATGTTGAAAGCATATGGGAAATGTAATATAAAGTCTTGATGAGTGAGAAGCTTGGAGAGAGAGAGAAAAAGATCACAAGTAGAAAGACAGCATGTTATTAATTTTGTCTTTGACCAGCAAATATCACCTGAAATGTTTATGTGGTTCCCATTTTCCAAAACACAGTCCCGGATATGCTCGTTTGCCCTTCACGACAGCTGGCCTATATCAGTTAGGATGTTTTCATCTACTAGTGCCAGGAACCCAGCTTATAGATGGAAGTTGCTTTTCTCATTTAACGAGACATGTGGAGGTGGCCTTCTGGAAATGCTGTGGTGGCCCAACAGGGTCTCCCACGATCCAGGCTCCTTTGACCTTCCCCTTCACCATTTCTACCATATTGACCTCTCGAAAACTCACTCATGGTTGCAAGGCAGCCGCTCTAGTCATCACGTCTGCGTTCGAGGCTGGAGTAAGGAGTAACGAAGGGAGCAAGCACCAGGGACGTCTTTGCTTTATGAGAAAAGTAAAAGCTTTCCCAACGGACCTTTCATGGGACAGAACTCTGTCACCCGGCCATCCGAACTTCAGAAAGAGTGGCAAAGCAATTCTGTAGCCTTTCCAGCCTCTCTTCTGGGGCCATAAGCAACAGCAAAGCATTTTGTCGTGGAAGTCTCATTCGCCGACCGACAGTGGGCCGCACAGTATTATTTCCGCCTCCAGTTCGCAGATGAGAAACTAATGTACATCATGGTGACTCGGTCACACGGGGCAGAGTTGGGGCACGAACCTAGATCAACTGACTCTAGTAACTAACACTCATGTTACTTCCACTGAACTACTTAGCCTCTGAATTCTATTGCAGGAAAGGGTAGGTCATGAAGAGGACAGTTCTCCAAAACGTACAGTAATGGGGATATATTCTAAGTGGATTGCTTTTAAACTAGTAATTTTATTTTAATATATTATATGACATTGTTATCATTGTTGTTTAAAAAACCATTATTCCATTTTTATAAATGAATGTAACAACGAAGCTTTCAAGATATTGATTGAAGCATTGTTTATGATGGCAGGACACTGTGGGGAAACCTTTACTTTTCAAACAATAAGGGATTGGGTGAAAAAAATCATGTGCCATGGAATAGAATTAGTCAGAAATAAAGTTTCAGAAGAATATTGGTATTTGTAATATTTTATTAAAGAAATGAGTAAATTCTAAAACTATATATATATACAAATGACCCTAAGCTTGTAAATATGTTTTATATATAAATGCTAGGTATAAATACAGCAAAATATTCATACTGGTTATATTTAGGTAATGAGAATACACAATATTTTGGTTTTTATCTTTGCATGTTTTGCAACATAAGTTAATTTTTAAAAGTCGGGTTCATTGAAGTATAATTTACATACAGTTAAATTCACCCTTTTTAGATGTGTGATACAGTCATGTATCCACCACTTTAATCAAAATACAGAATATATCCTTTGCCCCAGAAAGTTCCCTTATGCCCTTTTGTGGTTAATCCTTTCCCCCTTCTCCCTTGACAACCACTGATTCGATTCTGTCTCTAGTTTTGTCTTTTCTAGAATATCATATAAATGAAAATATCTACTATGCAGCCTTTTGTTTCTGGCTTCTATCAATTAGCATAAGCGCTTTGGAAACTGTCCATGTTGTTGCATAAATCAGTGGTTCATTCCTCTTTATTACGGAGTCGTGTTCCAGAGCATAACGTACCGTAATATGTCTACCCTTTTACGAGGTGGTAGACACTTGGGTTGTTTTAGATTTTGGATGAATAGCAGTGTATTCGTTTCCTAGGGTTACCATAACGAAGTACCCGCTTGTGCTCTCTGTCGAATAAACATCGAACGACAAAGGAATGATAAGAGGGGAAAAAACCCGAAACATTCACCAATGCGAGGATATGGAGAGGAAGCTTGGGTTTGTCTCCTGAGGAAATGACTGCCCTGCTCCTTGCACAGATTGGAGGGTGAGCAGTCCAGAAACCCCCAACGTGAGAAACGATTTAGGAATCAATCCCTCCGGGGGGCACCTGGGGGGCTCAGTCGGTTGTGGCTAAAAATGCGGGTCCTTAGAGCAGTTCTGTCTTGATAGAAAAGAGACTATTACAGGCCAGTATGTTCTTGAGCGTTCTCTGTTCTCATATCTTCATTTTGGAGAAGTCTGCAGAAGGGAGCTGGCCTTAAGGAATGTCAGGATGGAACCACCCAAAAGGGTCTTTTATTAGAAAATTAGAATTAATAGCAAGATGATTAAATGAAGAATATAGTTGCTGGGAAGGCAGATGGAATTAGGATCCACAGATGCTCTGATTAGGCATTCGATATCCAACCCTAAGTGGAAGAAGTTTAAAAAAAATCTTTATGGGAGAACGGGAGAAACACTAGTTAAATGGTCATATTTAACGCTTGAGTTTCATGCAAGAAAAGAGCCTAACTCATAGCTTGGCGGATATATTTCTAGTCTTACTCCAAATATTTATTTATTATTTAGCCAAATAGTTCCAGGGAAAGTGGGAAAATTATGTTCGTATTTATTCTTTTTGTTCTTAAATCATCCTGATTACTTCAGTCGCATCTGGAGCAAGTTGACAATCGGGGGGCCACTGCCAAATACAGGGTCCAATATTTACTTGGGACTATCAGCTACAATCGCAAGCAGAATGCCAAGAAGGAAATCACCAGTCTCTTCAGAGCTGACTTGTAATTTCCAATTAACACAGTACATAGTTCATACTTCTCTGTCAGAAATAATGTGAACTGCTGGTGAGTGGACACAGGCGGGAGATGAGGACGAGGTTGAGGTGAGAGCCCTTAGCAAGAGACAACCTGTTTATAAACACAGGAGCGGGCTGTTTTTGGAAGTCATCAAGCAACAATGGCCCGTGGCCAGTCTTCCTCGTAATAAAATGAGGAAGGGAGAAATCATTCCAAATTGTAAAAGTAGATTGGTAAATATTTTAGCTGCATACTTCTGGGAAAGCTATTTTCTCTCCCCCTCACCTTCCCCCTTAAGTAGGGCATACTGTTCAGAGTTTAAAACCCAATGGCCAAGTTTTTAGGATAAACAAGACTGTGGCTTTAGAAGGAACCCTGTCTTGAAAGCTGATTTAGTTTGGAAGTCAGGGTGAAGGGAGAGGAGGAGGAGTTGTTCAATAGAAGGAATATGGACGTTACAAAGAAATGATGAGGTTCGAAATGCCTGGGTTTTGTTCCTGGCACTCATACTTCTCCCGGCCGTTTTAGGCACATATAATACAGACGAAGCCAATTTGGCTAAGCCCGGAGCTGCCCGGAGACCTGGAGGAAGTTCAAGTGTGAAAGCCATCAACACGTGGGACTTAAGCTGTGTGTATACAGACAACATAAGCTTTTTGGGAAAGCAGGATAATATAAACTTTGGAGGGAAAACATAAGCTTTTTAGGAAAGCCAGGAAAAACTGACACTACCTAAGATACAGAATAAGAAAAACGTTCCATTGAATAAATTAGATGAAGAGTAAGAAGTTAAACGCCAGAAATAAAAGGGAAGAGAATGGTTGGCTTTGCTGCTGTTCTTGGCTGACACTTGTTTGAAATAGAGGGTTTAAAAACTTTTCTTTCAAACCTGCCATTACAATGCAGAAGGAGCCCCTCCACTGAAGAAAAGTTCAGATGAAAAATGAGTTTTACCTTAACAGATAGTAAACAGGTTCCGTTTAGTGCTTGCCAGCAAGATGGACGGTTAAAGGGAAAAAGTTGCAAAACTATGAGAGTTCTCCAGTTTTCTTATAAAAGAAGCCATTGTTCAGGGTGCTGGGCTGGCTCAGTTAGAAGAGCATGCAACTCTTGATCTCGGGGTCATGAGTTCAAGCCCCATGTTGGGTGTAGAGATTACTAAAAAAAAAAAAAAAAAAAGAAAGAAACAACAACAACAGAAAGAAACCATTGTCTACTGAGCTAGTAACATTTTCTTGTTAAGAAAATTGTATTTTATATAATGCTAGAAGATGTACATTTTGCTCTTTACTTCATGGAAATATACTTTGACTTATTTTAAAAATGCTTTGAAACAGTTCTGGTGTTGCAGCAAGGTGTGGACATAAATGTTTTTTAAAATGGTATAATTTGATATAAAAGAGTCAATGGTAACCTAAGTTTATCTTAATGGTGCATGGTTTCCAAACTCTATAAAAGATGAACTTACCTCAGGGTTTATCCACCTCAGCACTCTTGACATTTTGACTCAGATAATTCTTTGAAGTGGGAGGCTGTTTTGTGTATTTTAGAACATTTAGCAGCATCCCTGACCTTTCCCAATTAGATACCTGTTGCAACCCCCAACCTATGTCAAATCAAAAATGTGTCCAAATATTGACAAATGTCTGGGAAGGGGGTCACCCCAAATTGCTCCCAGTTGTGAGGCACTGGTGTATTTTGTTTATTTATTTTTAATGTAGGGTCCACGCCCAGTGTGGAGCCCAACCTGGGGCTTGAACCCGCAACCCTGAGATCAAGACCGGAGCTGAGATCAAGAGTTGGACGCTTCAGCGACTGAGCCGTTCTGGCACCCCTGGTTTATTCTAATAGCGTTATGATAAATCAGTTAAGATGCATCTTCTAATTAAAGAAGAAATAAGGTAAGCTTTGTTTAATCGATATCCTCAGCAATAGAGGGTGACAAAGTAACCGGTGACACTATGAAGCGTGTAAGGTCCTGGGCTGTGCCTGGCGCTGCTTCCGTACTGACACACGTTCGTGATGATGGTGGCTCCAAAGACAACAGAGAGAAGGGAGGGGCGGAGGGAGAGGGAGGGAAGGAGGAAGGAAGGGAGAGGGAGGGGACGGTGAAGGCAGAGCCCTGCTATGCTTTCCATGCTTGCAAATGGGTGGAAGCCGTTGCCTTCAGCTCTCACCGTGCACAGAGCCCGTGAACAGGAAAGCCGTGGGCTGGAGCGGGGCGCGGTCAGGAGGGACGCAAAGGCTACTACAGCACTCTTCCTGCGGACGACGCATCTCAGGGCAGTCTGCCCCCGACATCATCCCCCTGCCACACCTTTTTGGGGTATTAGAACGATTACATTTAGTGTGTACGTAGGTGGAGGGAGGTCGAAGACAAGGACCACCACTCTGGTTGTCTAAAAGCAGCGCCAAGCAGCCGAGGGCTACATCAGATTTTCTGACTGGGACGTCTAAGTCTAAGACAATGTGTCCTTCTTCCACTCTTTCAAGCAGACATGACCGAGGTAAAGCCCGAGTATTCCACCACTGTTTTTTCCACAGTTGAGACTCAGTGATTTTACATTGAGAAATTCCTCCTCGATTCCACCAATAGGTTGTGCACTGAGCATGGGTTTCGGTGACAGAATACTTTCTTTCTTATTTTCCCCCCATGTACTCGGTTGGAAAGACAGGTTAAATCAGGGTGATCAGTCAGATGTTATTTTAAGTGAGCTACGCTTTGACGGTAAGGCAACAAGTAACAGCGAAAAAGCCAAAGTGCTTAATTTTGTTTTCTATGAAATAGTTTATTTTACTGTATGGAGGGGCTACAAATACATAGCTGATATGAACACAAAGTTCTAAACTCTGCAACACTGGTAAGAATGGTTAATGAAGAACGGAGAAGCTAGAGAACAGGGCACATGACACTTACATTTGCTCATCTCCACCATACATCTTAAAACAGCAAAGGCACTTATCAAAATGGTTAAATAGAAGAGTGTGGAATTTCAAATGACACATACCCAAAGCATAAAAATCAAGTGGTTGAATTTTAACATTTTACTAAAATCTCTGAGATATGCAATTTACTTTGTAGCCTTGCAATCAAATCATTAAGACTTCCTCAAATGAAAAGAACCTGATGGAATACTATAAAATCAGAATTTTTCTAGACCCAATAATAATTAAAGAACACTACTACCTCCTGGTAAAGTCCAAAGGCCACTATGATGTGATCATGTCCTCTCTGCGGTGAGGACTACGGAAGTGGACTCTCGTACTAGCACACTGGTGTCTTTGTGATTTCCTAGGCACCCTGATCTAGAAACTGCTGCGTGCAGTGGAGACACACAAATACGGTATTATCTGTGCTTTCACAAGCTTACACTTACCCACTCTAATTGGGTCGGTAATGCTTTCCTTTCCATTCCTCCCTGACCTGTTCCAAGCAGTTTCTTATAATAAAACGGAAGCCAGATTCAAAGAGTTTGTGTCCCCATCCCTTATTCTATTTGATTTTCAGAAGTCAGAGTAAGACCAAATCAAACCTATAAAGACAGCCCGAGCCCCACATTCACCTGACACATGGTCGTTTGTCTACAACAGGGAAAAGCAGTGGATACACTGAGTAGGGCATCTTTCAGCTCGTTAGGAGTCAAGTACCTTTACATTGCTCTGTGATCATTTCCTGCACAAATATAAGCACTACAATGCATTCTACAACAAATGTATAAATGCTTTTGGACTGATTCATGCCCTTACTCCACACCCACAGAAAAATAAAATAGACTTCAATCACACTTCTATTGTGAAAACCCAAAACTAGACTAATGAAACAGAGCAGTTAGCTATCCTTGACTTGGTAATACTCTGACTCAATACAGCTAACGACCTCTTCTAATGGCATTCCTTCTCAACATGAAAAAACAACTTCTTGCAAGTTTTCTAATCAGTGTATAGATACACAGATGTAGATAGAGTCAGTGTGGGCGACAAAGCTGACAGGGCAGCAAGCATATTGAAGACTGTATTGACAATGAGAAATTTCAATTTCTTTTTATTCTTGCTACACAGAATTGAACGATGTCAAATTTTGCTGTAGAAATGCTGACGTTATTTTCTAACGCAGACTGATTATACGGTAAGTGACCCACAGGAAAGCTAACAGCATGTATTTCTCCATCTGACGTGTACTAATCATTCTTCCTCCATTTTAGATATGCTCCATTTTTAATATTGAGCTTTTAATCAAGAAACCCCCAAGTTCATAAAATCAGAGTGCAATTTTCAGTGAGCTTTATCAGAATGGAGAAGCCAAAAGACCGCTGGTGATACTGGGTTATAGTCAGAAGGACTTAATCAGTGTTATAATCATAAAATTGTTACAGGGCAATAGGCTTCAGTAATTAAACATAGATCATAAGGGTATGTTTCGGGCATTATAAAAATAGTGACCTGATTTCACTGGGCACCAACTAGTATTTACAAAGCTACTTGAATTTTTCTGTTGATCTTCGTTGCTGTTAAATAATGATACTTTTGATAGTGGTAAAACTTCATTTTTCAAGTGCAGGATGATCTGAGCTGAATGAGAAAAAGAATGATTAAGGGAAGGAAGGAAGATAGGCCTGACATCAATTTGAACAACATATTTTTCTTTTGTTTTTGATTGTAAGAAGGCTCCAAGATTACCACAATAAAGTCATAAACATGCCAGCCATTTTAAGGGTCTCAGGATTAATGAAGACCAAGAAAGACAAAAGGATAAACTGTGAATCAACCTACCACCAGAACACAGAATGACATGCCCACCACCAGTACTTTTGGCAGCCATATATTTAAATACAAAGAGAATTACATATATACGATATTATCATATAAATACTTCAATTTTTATGGTTAAAATTTTAAAAAATAATTTTATAGTTTTATTTTTTATATTTCTTTAAGAGTGGAATACTTTGTTAAAAGAAACACTGGAAATGTGGATTGCCATGTGAGAAATAATCTTCATCTTCAATGCTATCATGGAGAAACCAGATTTCTCCCCCAACCAACGGAAAATTAACCACTGATGAATCTAATGCCAAGCCCAAGTAAAAGACACACATATGTATGTTAGGACTGATTCTGTCCATCCCGTGACAACATTTCCTTTCCTGAACTGTATTAGCTACTGAGATTCTAAAAATGCTAATTTCCTGGGCATCCTATTTTGTCAAAGGATTTAGTATTTATTATGTTATTTACATTAATTGACATTTACAAAGAGTAGAGAGACCAGTGACAATACCCCAGAGTATGTAAGACCTTTATCTTTTTTGAAATGTTGTCGGACTATAAAATTTAGCGTAACTTGCAGGTGTCTTGAGTATCTCCTGTTTTCTCCCTTCATATTTCTTTCCATTTAAACAGAACATTTTTGTGTCTTAGTACTAATCCTGTAGAATTAAAAAAAAAAAAAACAAAACACCCCAAAACAGCTTCTATGTTTCATAAATTCTGAATTAAAATGACCAAAGAAATAAAACCGATGCAGGATCATTTTTCTTTACTATTTAAATACTGGTTCTTCTCTTAATCCTATGTCAAATTTAGTGATACATGTATATATAGTCAACACATCCATGTGCGCAAGTTTCTGCAGAACCTCCAATTTTATTATAAAGCTTCCTCCTCGAACACATTTGAGGACTATGTCTTTCACTTTGACTTATTTAAACAACACGGAGGTTGGCACATTTTAAAGTTAACAATACATCTTATTGCTGTAAAAGCAGACTTAGATTAATGGTGACTCTAGCTATTTGGTTACTGACTGATGATTATCTCCTGGCTTTCCACACTCATCATTGTTGGCTAATTTGACACTTGATTGTACAACATGCATCTCTCCGGGGATGATCAGGGAATGCAAAAGTAGCAAATTCTAAGCAGGCGATTTTGCTACTTTTAGCACTTCTGGCAGAAGGACCAGCTGAAGTTAAAGAGGGAAGCTATCAAAGAAAATAAGATTAGAGAATAAGTTACCTGTGGATTTCATTTACTCACATTGGGTCTGGACCCTCCTTTTTGGAGGCTAACTGGAAACAGACTGGACCATGCTGTTCACTTTCAAACACTCCAATGATGTTCTCCAATAATTTTATTGTCTCCAGTTTTACGGTGCCATACTACGCTTTTTGTATTGTTTAAATTTTCCATTTCCATAATCCATATGCCAAAACATTACTACACATTCCCTTATACAGTCAAAAATAGGTTTACTGGAATGTTTTAGTTATAGCTGAAGGCAGCAACATTTACAACGTTTAGCTTTTGTTACACCTATAAACATGTGGAAGTTGCTCGCAAAGCAATTGTAATGTGAGAAGAATCTTGCAGATATTGATGGAATGGTGATGCATGTGTTTTAGCATAATGTTTTGGAACGCTACATAGGCTTCTAGACTCCCAGTCTGACCCCCATGTCGATGCAATAATGCAAGTCCTTACAATAACAGTATGAAATATTGTGATCACTGTTTAATTACATGTACAAACAATGAACAGGCAAGTATCTAGTTTCAAATTAGATCCTTGGAATATGGCATAATAGAGGCTGGTTATCTTTGCCTTAAACATAATTTTTAAAAACACATTTTGTTAGAAGGGATGAAGATAACTGGACATTCTCAATGCTCCAATTTGAAGTGATACTTGCCTCTTAGTTTCTTGAAAAAGGAGTTTTGAAAGTTATATACATAAGTTTCATTTAAATTATGCAGCAATCTTTTATTATTGTTGTCCCAGATTTTGTGTAATGAAGATCTCTGTCACCAAATCAAGCACGGTATTTCAAGACTGTAAGAACTGCAAGAGAAAAAAATGAAAAAGGAACATATCAAAATCAGATTCAGATGGTATGTTAAAAACAATATTCCTAAATGTAGCTGTCTACTTTTAGAAACAGGTAATGAGGAAGGAACTTATTATTTTTTTAAAGATTTATTTATTTTAGAGAGAGAGAGAGAATGTGTGCACGTGGGGCAGGTGGGGAGGGGAAGAGGGACAGAGAATCTCAAGCTGACTCCCCACTGAGCACTGAGCATGGAGCCCAGTGCAGGGCTCAATCTCACAACTCTGAGATCATGTCCTGAGCCGAAATCAAGAGACGTTTAACCAACTGAGCCACCCAGGAGCCCCAGGAAGGAACTTTTATCTGAGATGAAAGATAACAAATGGGAATGGATAAGCAAAAATATCACAAAACAAACTAAATGTCTAGTGCTGGCATTTTTTCTTTAAAGATTTTATTTTTAAGTGATTTCCACACCCAACATGAGGCTCGAACTTGCAACCTCGAGACCAAGAGTCACGTTCTCTACTGACTGAGCCAGCCAGGTGCTACTAAATTAGCATTTTGATCAAATAGATTATGGTATTAACATAGCATAGAGCTGCTACAGTATTTTTTAAATGTTACACATATTGTCCCAGGTTATTAAATATATTTATTAGAAAGTATATATATTAGTTTTTTAAAAACCTGCTTAATATCTTAATAGGAAAAGATCTGAAGTATATATGATAGTTATATTAACAGTGGCTATCTCTGTGTAGTAGGATTACAGCTGAATTTTATTTTCTTCTTTATGCCTTATTCTACATTTTCCAAATTATCTACCATGATGGTTGATTTTTGGTATCTATAGTAGTTATGTTCTATAAAATCATTACAAACACTGAATTAGTGAAAAACCCTCATTCCTAGGGAAAATACAGGGTTAAATTCTTGCAAGCCTCTGCTACATTTTTGTCAACCAATCAGTATATGACCTTGTGTTTCTGTTCAAAGATAACCCTTTTCATATATGTTGGTGATTCACGAACACTGAACTCCTGGCCAACAGCACTGTAACTTATGCCTAAGAAGCTTATCTAACACAGGTGTTCTCTGGAAGGCCCATCACAGCCTTCTTGAGCTTAGCAACGCTAGCCGACACATAAGCATGATGTTTGGGGGCCACTTTAAATAGTGAAATCACCAAGAAAATGCACAAAAATGGGAGAAATGTGGCACTAAACAGGCTTAGAAAGACACTTGTTACTTTATGAGAGTTGAAACTAGAAAGGCAGAGCGTGGCCTTGTTAGATATCAGCTGGGACATGCACACTGGGAAACTCAGATTTTTCACCGCTCTGAACACAGCTGCCAACGAGTGGGAAAGCACCTCTAGGACTGATTTCTGGTTTACACATCACTGTTTTAGGTGAAGTCACAAACACAGAATCCACAAACACAGAATCCACACAATCCACAGATACCAACAGTATCTCTTTGTAACAACCTTTTTCTTCTTACAAAGAGAGGATCACTATGGAGTTTTTCAAATGGTTATTTTGAGACACTTTACAGATCTTCGTAAAATCCCTACAAACACAGGTAAAGAGGCCTTGGAGAAAAGGAGGTAATAAAAAAGATCTGACTTTAATAAGAACATTATGGAAAAAAAGAAAGGACAAGAGTTAAGTTTTAATGATTGAAATCAAGTTCAAATCTAAAACCAAAACAAAACGACAAGACAAAAAAACCATCATATGGAGAAAATTTATCTGGACTTGTTCTCCAAACACAGTATTATGAAATACAAATTTCCATACCCAAAGCTAATAGAAGATGGATGTTTAACAGTTGTTTGGCCTTGAACAAATAGCTTAGGCCTGTATTTTCGGGTGAGGGTTGAGGATAGGCAGGATTCTCTCTGAGAATCTGATAAAAGATAGACACTCTCTCCCAATAAAAATGTGCATATGGATATTCACATACACTTTTTCATACAATTTAAGAACATTTTCAGAGATCCACAGACCCTACTAGGTTAAGAGGTCCTGACCTGGGTCAGAAGTCATTACTCAATCCTGACATTAGTCATACTAGGTCAACTGAAAATAAGTTAAAAGGGAAATTAGAATGAACTCTAAAACAAATGATACCCCCCAAAATTACTAATCTCATAAATACTTACTGATAATCACTAGCAAAAGGATAACAGCAACCAAAGCCATGATGGCTTTTATCTGCAACACACAAAAAGGCATAAGACAGATATTAATGTTTGACTTGTTAATAAAGTCAAGATTATCTGTTATGCTATTTATTACATTATAACTCATCAATGAGTAGGCTCTTCCCTTGGAAGCTTGTCCAGTTTTTTCTCATGTGAACTTACTGGCTATTTGCGTCTTTTTACAAATAATCAGAGTTCCCAAATTCAGGGGTTTTTGCTTGCCTGGATTTTATTGTTCAAGGCTGTACTGCACAGTAAATAGTAAGAATCAAAGCCTTTACTGGCCTGAACACGGTGTCTATGATTTCTCATGCTTATTTCTAATATGAGACCAGGGAAAGTATGAAATTTTAGCAATTCTGTTCACAAGTGTCAGGATATGATGAATAACGCAGGCATCTAATATAATACATTCTTTCCACATAACATAAGGCAGTGTTTTTTATAGCACTTACTCTCAAAATATATGAGAACTCTGTTAGTTTTTGTTCCCCTTACTCTCTTTTTGGCATTTTTGTCTCCATCTTGAGGAATATAATTTAGATTCTTTGTGAATAACCTCATTTAATAAGTAACCTGCCTAAGTGTACTCTTTGTTTCACAGTTGAGAGGAGAAACCTGAAGATTAGTCCTCACTCAGCTGCTTCGTATTTTCAGCTCACATCTCCCTATAAAATTGTCACATTCCTCATTTAATCCTAAAATGCATAAACTATAAATTGGCTTGATTTTCCTGATGAATTCAAATGCAAGTCTGTTTTCATCAAACATTTTCACAGATAATTGATTAAAGATGGTTCATTAATAAATAAAAAAGGTACCTAGCTACTAACCACACGAGTATCAGAAATAGCAACCAGAAGTAGCTTAAATGTTTCTAAAACAGAGCTACTGGTAACATTTTAGTGGCATCATATTTACGACAAGAACAAAGTGACTAAGAGAATACATGGAAGCTTTGCAATGTGGACACCAGATGCCTATTAAAATTATTAATTACAATAACAAAACAATGTTGAAATTCTCCCTCCTCACCTACTGGGTAATTTTGTTCACTTATTTTTAAAGTCAGGTTTATTGAAATATACTTTATCTAGAATAAAATTCACCCTTTTTAAAGTTCATTTTGGTGGGTTTTGACAAATGTCTAGTTGTCAATCACCACCATCAAACATAAGGCATTTCCATCACTCCAAAAAGTTCTCTCATGCCCTATTACAGTCAGCATCCACCTCCCCACCCTTAGCCATTGACAACCTCTGATTTTCTGTCCCTATATCCCTTTCCTTAGCCTTTCCTAACTCATCATTATAAAGTCAATCCAGAAAATGGCAGTGATATAGGGACTACTTAGAAATATAATTCAAATATAATTTTAAAATATAATTCAATTTTTCTCCTTAAAAGCATACTGTTCAAAAAAAGAAAAAAAAGAAAAAGCATACTGTTCCTCTGATCTGAAATCTAGAAAATACAAAACAACAATCTTTAGATATGGCTAAAAAAACCAAGCAAAATGCACATTATGGTCATCTTTTTGTGGCTACATGAATGGGTCATGTGTAGGTATGGGGAGAGGAAGTGAGTAGCTTATAGACCCTTTGCTCTTCCAAACCGGGCTATAGGGTAGAGAATTTCTATAAAAATGGAAAACTTAAAGAAAATGGGGAATTTATTCTTTAAAGAATAAAAATTTAAGCCAAAATTAAAATTCTAGACAAGGGGTACAATGAAACATGTTTCCTCAGTTCTATTTCTGAAAGTAAGATGATTTAACAGGTCAACCGACAAAGACAAGTAAATCCATGGCAACTTTTAGAAGAAATTCTTAGCATAAGGCAAAGTCAAGTTTAGAAAGTTACCGCTAAACTTGAAAATGAGAGATTAAAACAGTGAATTTATGTCTAAGATTTTCAACAAAGCCAAAAATGATACACGGAATTTGGAGGAAAAAGAAATTGCTCACGTGACATGAAATTTGCTATGAAATCTTAAACATTTTCTGTTTAATGCTTAGTAGCCATATTTGATTTAAGAGGCAAATTCATTTCTATAAAATGTTTTGCAAGAAAATATTAGTGTATATATTGATTCTCATGTTTTTCCTTGTTAAACATTTCTCTTTTATTTCTTATTTCTCTGGAATAATAGTGAGATTTTTTTAAGCCTCATTTGTCAATAATGGATTTTGACATATAAACTGCTTTTATTTATTCTTTTCCAATGAAAATTATATTTTTCTCTAGCTTCCATCTTTTTAATATCTCTATGTAACATTATAAGTTGCTCCAAAAAGGTACTAATAATAAATTACACGAAAATTTTATATTTCTTACAAGGCAGTTAAGTCTACAAGTAGCTAAATTATTAATAAAGTGTGGGATACTTCCTATGAAGAAATCCATGAAAACATCCTTTTAGGAATTGCTTGATTCCTTAGTTATTCCTCTCCCTGAAGCTATTAATTAGTTGAACAAATATTTGCTGAGCCCCAACATGTCCCAAGTTCAGAAGCTATAATAAACAAATCAGTGATAGTTCCCGTCCTCACAGAGTTTCAGATCCAGAGGCCCTTTATTCTTTAAGACCACCTGAGATGCTGGGCAACTTATCTAGTGTCATCTGACCGACTTACTTTGCATCCACGCCACCACATTTGCCTTCGGAGTTGTTTGGATCTGTTGCTAAAAGCAGTGGCATTATCCGATAAGCTTTCTATATCACATAGAGGATGGAGAGAAGGATTAAACGACATAACAGGATTCTTTTATCTAGTCACACAAAGACAAGAAAATATTAATTTCTACTTCTGCAAATGTACTCCCTTTTAAGCATTAAAACAACATCCTCCCTTTCCTCCACCCACAAACTCTGGCAATCTGTACTAGGGGAGGTGGGGAAAAAGCAAAAACGGCTGTAGGTCATTTTTCCCAGGGCCTCAATGCTTTCACATAAACTTATGAATTCTGGTAAGAAAATACTCTTTAAAAATTCAAATACCTGACACACCTATGGAAAAAAAAATTTACATGTGGAAAAGGTTAGATTCTTAGAAGATACAAAAAGTGACTGATTTTGAAGTAAAACAATGAATTTTATTTAGTTATTTTTGCTGGGACATTATCAGTTTTATTGAGGATGTGGAACAGTAAGAACTCTCATACATGGTGAGGATATAAATCGGTAGAGATTTAATCACTTTGAAGAATAGTTTGATAGTATCTAGTAAAGCTGAAAATATCTGTCCCCTACTAAACAGCAATTTATTGCTAGTTACACACCCTAGAGAAAACTTTTACACATGCGCACAAGGAGACATATACAAGCATGCCCACTACAAACCTGTTTAATAGTGAAAAAAAATCTGAAACTCAAACATTAACAGGACAATGGATAAACAAACTGTGAAACAGTCTGAAGCAAAACAATGAATTTTAAAAGTGGTTAAGTAAGTTTTGTGGTTCTATAAGTCTTTCAAGGATGAGTGACGTATTCAGTCATTCATCACTGAAATAATATTTGAGAAGCTGACACGTGCCACCAACTGTTACAAGTACAGAGACTAACATTTGTCAATAAAGAAATGTTACTAAGTTATCAGAGAAAGCCTAACATAAAAATATCGATGAAGTTTGACGTAAGTGTTGAAAAGAAGTGATTAGACGTTTCCTTCTTGAGATCATAAGAAATACAGTGCACATGAAACATAATAAGGCAAAAAAAATTCTATTCTAACTGTTCAACAATAAATTCAAAATTTTTCCATTCTCAACCCAACAATTAATGCAATAAGATGATTCAAGTAAAGGGAGCTAAAGTTAAAATACTAAAATCACAAACTGAAGAACCAAGTATCATTTTCCTAAGCCAAGATTCCTAACCTCTGGCTTGAGAAATGGGAGGAGAAATAAACTATCAAAACACAGATTAATAATATCAAGAAATATATGAAGTATCTGTACCTGATTTGTCCTGTAGTTCATCTAGTCTCTCCCCTCTTTCAATTACCTTTGTAATATTTTCTT
Source organism: Ursus americanus (assembly GCF_024610735.1). Taxonomy (NCBI): domain Eukaryota; kingdom Metazoa; phylum Chordata; class Mammalia; order Carnivora; family Ursidae; genus Ursus; species Ursus americanus. Next base: position 94,211,801 of record NC_142128.1, on the reverse strand, counting down.
GCATGACATCAATAACTTCATCCACCTGATTCTGAACACTAGTTTAAAAGAAAGATTTAAAAATCATTTTTTCTTTTGAGCATTTTATAATGTTTGAAACTTTCATTAGAAAACTTCCATAGCTTTTCAGACAAGTACTCAACTATAAAATTTTTAAGTGAAGGCTGTGTAGCACGGTCCTTCCATTTGTGGGTTTGAACACTCAGGAAATTAAAGATACTATAAGTCAAAGTCACATTTAACTTAAAGGTAGCTTATTTAGCCCTGTTCCCGCAATTCCTGTCAGAATGTTCAGTAACTGCCGATTTTAGTCAAATAGATTGACTCTAAATAATCAGTTTCATTTTCTTTTCCACAGGCTACTGAAGCATCCCATAGACGCAGCTATAACCTACTTTTGCTGTAGTTTATACACTAAGGCTAACAAAGGAGTTTGCCTGGGTGTGTGATTAGTTTATGAAAATACTTAGTTTCCAAAAATGGAAATGTACACTGATGTACATGGGTGTAGCTGTTCAGTGCTCATCAGTTTTCTCTTAAACAAACAGGTTTAAGACATGGGCACAGCTGGGAAGGTTCTGAAGCACCCAAGAAGGAGCAGAAAAGAAACATTTTTGGGGGGCGCCTGGGTGGCTCAGTGGTTAAGCTTCTGCCTTCGGCTCAGGGCGTGATCCCAGAGTCCTGGGATCGAGCCCCACATCAGGCTCCTCTGCTGGGAGCCTGCTTCTTCCTCTCCCACCACACCTGCTTGTGTTCCCTCTCTCGCTGGCTGCCTCTCTCTCTGTCAAATGAATAAATAAAATCTTAAAAAAAAAAAAGAAAGAAAAATACTTACAAAAATTTTTTTTTGCTGTTTTTCAAAATGAAAATATAATTTCCTTCTTTATGTTAGGTGATGAGGGCCTGTTCTAACCAAATTTCAGACTGTTTAATAAAGACTTAATCTTCATTGGTTCATTTGTCTAGTTCTCAGCTGCCTACTCTCACGCAGGAGTTACCTTGAGTACACAAACACAGAAATGTAATTTAAAGTGTTTAGTTTTCCTCTGTTCTGTTAGACAAAAATTACCTTAAATAACTTCATAAAATGGTCATGCCAGTGAAATATTTAAAAGGAGAAATAAAGTGAACTCATGTTCTTACGACTCAAAAATGTTTAAAATGCACTGGATCACTAGCAACTATACACACACACACATATACCTTATGTACATAAATTTTATATATATATATATATTTATACATATATAAAATTTATAAGGATATGCAATTGTTTCTAATTGGGGAAGAAAGAATTGTGTCAATTATCACCTACAGTGCTTTGAAAAAAAAAAAAAACACTTCACAATACACACCTTGTCTCTGCCCTCTGTTCCACACTATCCCCCAAACTAACCCAGTAAGTCAGGGGTGAGGCATGGGTATGTAATTTTAAGTTTTATCTCTTCCCTTTGAAGAACCGTATCTCCAAAAAGTTTGCTTTAGGATAAAAATGAAGACCCATTTAGACATAGGTGGGTTCAGAAGTAGTCTCAGATTCAAGTAGCAATGACTATGTTTGATGAATGTCCCTCCTTCCTATGTGAAAAGCATTATGTAAACCCACTGGTTATCCACACACAGACTTCTGGGTTCATCCCAGCTCCCCAGAATTCTGTGTCACCCACACAGATCCTACTGAAGGGTATTAGACTGAAGTACAACCAAGCTGGAATATTCAGAATTCTCTTCCACCCAAAAAGATCCGAAAAAGCCCCTGAATCCTTAAGATGGCTTGTTGCAATTCCTAATCACCTAAACAAAGAGCTAAAGTTCATCCTATATAAGAACAATGGCACAAAAACTTAAGCAACTAATTAATGTGTTCAATAATCAACGAGAGCCTGCTACGTATTGCTTTAGGCACTGGGAAGACAGTAATGAACAAAGCAGACAATCCCAGCTCTCACGGAACTTACGTTCAAATGTGGCATGAGTGCACTGCATGAATCTTCAGAGCCGAGATACAGCTTGTCTCTGTCCCACTTGTCTACCGAAAGCATTTAACACTAAGTGAAAGTACATACCTGTTTCCTGCCTTTCCCCCACTAGAAGCTAAGCTTGATGAATGCAGAAACTTTGCCCATTTTGTTCATTTTTGCAGCCCCAGTACCAGCCACAGTGCCTGTTCCCATTCAATGAACATTTGCTGAATAAGCAAACAATTTGGGTATAAGTCCTGCAAAGCATACCCAGTTACTTGACAAAGATATAAGGTAGTGAATGCAGAGGTCTCCAATGAACTCAGAGAACTGTAACAGAAACACAGCTATTGTTCATCAAGAACCAATCTTGAAATTCCCAAGGTAGTTACTTTTTGTCATTTGCAAGGGATGACAAGAGCCGCCAGGAAGGCAGTACTGCAGGGTTGGCGCAGAAAACAGGTCTGTACTGCAGCCCCTCCACGTGATCAGATGACGGCCACTAGGGATATTGATACACTACACATGATTTTAAAACAAAAACAAAAAACTGAAGAAGTAACTATGGTCCTAGAATCCCTATAAGCAAACGACCTCATGGATAAAGGCAGATTAATTAGGACAGAACTCATACAATTCTAGATTAATTTTTACTACATTGTCAGAAACCTAAGGGTATTACTTCAACAGCCTGGCACACATGCAATAATTCTCTATGAGAAATCAGCCAACATTTTAATTTTTCTGCTAAGGATTAACTAATAAATTGTTACTTTCTCTTTCACATAGTACTGTCCGCTGGTATAACAGTCTTAATCCAGCTATCGTAAAACCCTTATTTAATAATGGAAAATCTCATAATTGTGTTTCTATATTTCAAGATGTTCTCATGCCCAGAATGCAAGTTCTATAGAAAATTATCTATTTATTTTAATATAAAGGATAATTCTTTAAAAAGAAGTGATAACATATTTCACATGATCTTATACATTTTCACAGCAGTTACAATACCAATCTCTACTTGTATTTTATGTTGATCTTATCCTCATTATTACACCTTAAATCATTTAAGCCTTAAAAGCAGAGACTGTCCCACTCATCCTTTTATTTCCTAGGTCATGTGAAATGTGCCTGGTAGAAAGTAGGCATTCAACAAATATTTTCTGATCTGGATGATTTCATTCATTCAAAAAACATTTATTAAGGAGTTATTATTATACTATTTATTGAGGATACTAATGTGAAGGTTTTAAGTCCAATCTTTAGAGAGATTAGAGTCTACTGGGGAAAACTGGTATCCGTGATTATACCACCATGCATTAAGTGCCATAATGGAAGGAAGCCCATAGTATCAGTTGTGTAGCTTGGAGCAGACAGACACGGCATCAAGATCCTGGTACTGAGTTTTAAGGGGATAAGTTCGTAAACTGGGCAGAGTAACGAAGGAGGCTGATGGTGGGAAAATTCTAGGCTAAGGAAATATATGTGAGAGGAGGGGATATTTCAAGCACCAAGTTATTAACTGGACATTGGTGAAGAAGTTGGGGCAAGAAAGGGTAGAGGCAAGAAAGGGTAGAAGCAGGAAAAGGATAGAAAGATTTGTAATTTGAGCAATCGAGTATTAGGAGATGATGCTATTAACTAAAATAGGAAATTAAAACTTCAAAGGAAAAACAAGTTTGTAAAAGAGGGTGTGGAGATTTATATCCTTTCCGGTTAAAGGAGTCATACGGTAGAAGAAAAGGACACAGAGAGAACATACCCAGGAAAAGATAAAGATATGCACAAAGGAAAAGACATTTCAATTTGATTTAAGTCATCCTTAGGGCCTGACAGCACCTGTATTCCTGAAATGCCTCTATTCCAGTTATCAACAGGGAAGCTGCATGGTATAGTAGTGTCTGCCGCAAGCCTCCTTGAGCCTCATATTTTCTCACTTTTAAAATGAAAATGATCATCTCTCAACTTGTGAGAATTAGACGTAACAGTGTTTTTTAAACATTTAGCACAATGCCTAACACTTAGCATGTCCTTAATGTCAGTGCTCTTCTACTAAGAAAGAAAAAAATCATGCTCTACAACAAATACTCTAAAGAAAATATTTATTTTCATACTTAATACCCCCATCTTGTGGCTTTTTAAGGTACTGTTGACAAAAGAAGGTTTAAAGTTATGCTGTATTTTTGCAACTATATATTTTTTGTTGCATCATGGAACATTCCTTGGAGGCCTTTTTATAAAGTTAAACTAATTGGACCAAGACTATAGTTAGGAAATTTCCTACTCCTAACAGAGAATGCCTGTAATTCATTAGAGTTGCATTTATAAAGCTATTATTTAACTTAAAAGCAAATAAAACATTCTAAAGAGAATCATACATTTTATATAGGCATGTGAATATTTTAAATCTTTCACCAAAAAAATCTTCCATAGAAAGTGATGGTGAGTATTTTTTTGTGGGAATAATCTGGTGTCAACATGCCCATCAAATTCAAACAAAGCAACAATGTTGCTGATGCATGCAGTTAAGAAATACCCTGTATTAAAATGTTGCAAACTAGGTAGTGCCAACACAGCTTAAAGAAACTCACCAGTGCTAGCAATTTTGGTTACTCAACTAATGCCAGGAATTTTGTCCATGGGCAAGGTGTGTGGTAGGTTATGTTCCGCCATCTTGGGCACACACACTGAGTCATGCCTGGTTAAATACACATTCATGATTTTGCCCACAAAGCTGAATATGTGTGTTTTGATGATGGACCACCTTCTAAGTCTGGCAAGCCTTTAGCTCTGGAGTAAGAACCATTACAGTTACTCAATAATCCCTTACTATTCTAAAATTCTGTGATCACCAAAGATACTGTGCTAATTAATATGTACATAAACATATTCATGTTGTGTATGTGCTTGGCACTTGCTAACATAGATACTTTGTTTGCAGTGCCCATTCTGTCCCACCTACCAGTAGTGGTCTGGGTTCATCTGGAAAATCATATTCAAAAGACTCAACAAGCCATACTCACTCTACAGTGAGGCTATCAGATAGGAAACAAAGCATACTGATAGGACAAAAAACAAGTGTGTCATCAGCGGAGTCCTCTTCTCCAGGCGGTTTAGGTGTAAGAACTATGTGGGTGGATACAGAAGTCACTGTGGCTCAGTGTAGAGGAAGAGCTCTGCCATGACATCCTGATGACCCTGAATGCTTTGTAATCCTCCCTCAACACGAGAAGATGAATGGCTTGTGAGGCCATCTCCCACTCATCTCCCTAGAAGATGGTCACAAGACAATTTCTTACCACCTCCCAGGTTCTGATGATGTTTGGAGGCTTCCTTGCAGGTCATATCTGCAGGCTATAAAACCCCTGAGCTACAGTGCAGAATTGGCCTCTTTGTCACAGGGTATCCTACAACTTCTATTACAGCCATGCAGCCCCTTTTGTTTTGGAATCATCATTTCTGGTATGTAGGACAAGAACCCAGAGTTTGGCTACTCTTCCTTTTACGGTCTACGTACATAATGAACTGCCTGAATCTAAGCATCTCATTGTATCTTTACTGTATTTTTACCAAATTAGAACCTTGGAGCAGCAGAGACTCTCTTCTGCTGGCCTTGAAGCAGCAAGTACCATCAGTTTTACATCTGCAAGGAAAATAATTCTGGCAACAACTACCTGAGCTTGGTCAGGAGCTTCAAGTGAGATCCCAGCCCTGGCAACACCTTGATTTCCGGCTTGTGAGATCCGGTGCAGAGGGCCCACCTAAGCAGTAACCAAACTCCTGGACTCATGGAAAATGTGAGATGATAACGTGTGTTGTTTTAGGCTGCTAAGTTCAGGGCAATCTGTTACATAGCAAGAGAAATGAAAACATCCCGTCTACCACTCAAATCAGTTTGTTGGAACCTTGGTTCTGTATTGCAGAATCCATTAGCTATTCTATTCACACCATTAGGCTAAGTGTGGACATTTTCTTTCCACACCAACAGCTACCTAAAGCCCAAGTGTCAGACCAATAACTTGACTCCCTATTACAGCACCCTTCCCACTGTGTGCCAACCACATCCTGAACTAGAGCAGTGACTATCCCTCCTTAGATCCTGAATCCAGGCCATTTAGTTTATTGTCCACAGTTAGTCTTCAGAACCCGGTCAGTTTCCAGGGCTATTTCACTGCTCCTCCCATTCCTTCTCTCTTCTTATCAGGACTCAGATCCTTCTAACATTAGATATATTTACTACAGCAATACCCATCACACTACCACCACCAACATACACAGAAAAAGCTTTAAACTGAAAATTACTTAGCTATAAATCTTAGATCAATATAGGAATTAGGATAAGTAATAGATATGAAAAAATTCTGGAGGAATATAAAAAAATATTATACTTCAAAAAACTAAATCTATTATATTACTTCTATTAATTCTGAAAATGGGAATCAAGCTATAGATTTAAAACCAAAATGGACCTTGAGATTATGCTAAATAAATGGATTTGACATAAAGTAATCAAGTTAAGAAAAACCAACACAGAAATTGGATTTCCTTAGCCATTATTCAGAGGTAGCTTTGTGAAAATAAAAACATTCACTGGGTTTTTACAATAGTTTTGTGAAAATAAAAACATTTATTCGGTTTTTACAGTCCCGTAGTTATAGTTAGTCTACATCAGGGCTCCGTGAATTTTTTCTGTAAAGGGCAAGACGGATAATAGATATTTCAGATTTTGTGGGCCGTAAGGTCTCTGTCACAACCACTCAAATCTGCCATTGTAGTCTGAAAGCAGCCACAGATAATAAAACAAATAGGCATGGCTGTGTTCCAATAAAACTTTATTCAGAAAAATAGGCAGCAACCAGATTTGGCTCATAGGCTGAAGACTGCCAACCCTGGGTCCCCACAGAAATATGATAATCACTTAAGCAAATAAGTATCTCAGGCACTTACTGCTTAATTTTATCATTTCTAGGTCCAAATCTTGGTCCAGATGGTCCCCTTCTGAAAACAAAATACCAAGTACATATTCATAATGAGAGCATTTAAAAAAAAAAACAATAGTAAACACACACACAAAATCAAGCTCAACTCTAAACATGGATCAGTCATTTATTTTAAGAAACCACATTTTACTGGTATTGCTGGAACCTGTACTTTCCTGGTACTTAGCGCTGGCCACAACCAACCTAATTCTTCTGCATGTTAAAATTTTCAGAAAAAGTAGAGTTTATATAACCCTTTGTTTATACACAGGTTGTTCTAATCACTAACCTCCGAAACACCTTAACACCTCAAGTGCCAGTGACTATGAATAGCTTTATCATCAATTATAGAACACTAAAAGTAAATTCACCTTCGAATTAGGTTATCATAAAATGCTGATTATCAGGAATGGATATAGAGAAAAATCCATTCAAAACACTAGTATTTTTTTCGTTACTCATCTTAAACTTACCAACAAAGCTAAAGGGATATCCAAGAGTCTATGAAAATACCAACATTTCTCAAATTATTTATTAGTCAAGTGTTGTATCATTTCAATGAATTTAGTATTCTGGAAATAAAAACTTTTGGATATTTTGAGTAATTATCATTCCTCTGAGATAGAGAATAAGGTATAAACCACAAAAATTTTAAAAAGTAGGATCGGGTGCCTGGCTCAGTTGGTAGGACATGCCACTCCTGATCTCAGGGTGGTGAGTTTGAGCCCCATGTTGGGTGCAGAGCTTACTTTAAAAAAAAAAAAAAAAAAAGATAAGAAAAGGAAAAAAAAATATGATCTGTACTAATTAAACACTAACTCCCATTCCCCCTCGTCCTAGCCCCTGGCAACCTCCATTCTACTTTTGTGTCTCCATGAATTCACCTCCTCGAGGTACTTCATATAATAGTGGAATCATGTAAAATTTATCCTTTTGCGATCAGCTTCTTCCACTTAGCATAATGTCTTTGAGGTTCATCCATGTTGTAACATGTGTGAGAATTTCCATCCTTTTTGAGTAATAAAGGCTGAGTAATATTCTACTGTATCGATATACTTTTTTTTAATCCATTCACCTGCTGACATTTAGGTTGCTCCATCTTTTGACTATTGTGAATAATGCTGCTATAAACTTGGGTGTTGATTTTTTTAAAAATGTATTTATTTTGTCTCCCTTTCAACACCCAGACAGAACCACAAGGTGTGGAAGCCGCATTTTGAGCAAGTGTGTCCGCTTGATGTCAGGCCCTCTGAAAGTGGACTTCCAGCGGTACACTGCGGGTCTTCAGAGTGAGTGTTTCTCATAAGGGTATCCAGCTTCCAATGAGCGAATCACTTATTTAACCCTCTGGCCTTCTGTTCAACCCTAAGTTCCTTTCTGACAGGCAGCTATTGCTCTAGTTCTAAGGCTTTTCACCATAACTGGCACCGTGGCAATTAGCTCTGTGACTCTTTGGAAATCTTGTCACATGTAGGAAATTATCTTCCCACTTCATCTGACCTTGCCGAAGTGAAACTATTTCCTGTTAATGGATCTGCTTCCTATCCGGCAGGCTCTTTTTGTTCACTGCCTCACAGCTGTCAATTACTTTTTATAAAATGTTTTTATTTGGGGGAAAAAGCCTCTACAAAATCTCTGCAACATTATAACAAAGAGGGAGGCAAATGTTTTCCCTCAGGCACACCCCTCTACATCAATCTCCAGAGAAAACTCCTGCAACAATACACCCGCCTTCCTGACTTTGCAAATACAAATCTAGGCCTGCATGAACACAGCCCTTTCTAATCACAACTGTAAAGGATTGATCAGATCAATTAACTGACAAAGTATCATGGCAATTTAATGGGAAAAGGATAATCTTTTCATCAGATGGTGGGAGAACAACTGGACAGCCATATGCCAAGAAGTAAAACAAAACAAAACAGAAATCATTCTTTACCCTTACCTCAACCATATATAAAAATTTACTTGAAATAGATTATAGACCTAAATGTAAAAGCCAAAAGCATAAAACTCCTAGAAGAAAATATAGGAGAAAATCTTATTGAACTTGCATTTGGCATATATTTCTTAAATAAGCAAAGACAATAAAAGAAAAAATGTGATTTCATCAACAGTTTGATCTTCAAAAGATACTGTTATGAAAATGGAAAGATTAAGTTACAGATTGAAAGTAAGTATCTGTAAAACATATCTGACAAAGAACTCATATCTTGAATACAAAAACAACTGAAAAAGAAGACACATTTAGCATTGGGCAAAATATTTTAACATGTACTTTATCAAAGAAGATATGAGGATGGCAAATACACACAAAAATGATATCCAACGTGATTTGTCATTAGGGAAATGCAAATTAAAACTATAGTGAGATACCACTACATAACTGTAAGAATGGCTAATATTAAAACACTGACCATATATAGTATTGATAAGGATTCAGAGCAACTAGAACTCTTGTGCAATGCTGGCGGGAATATAAAATGGTACACCACTTTGGAAAACAGCCATAAAGATATACTAGCTATTCAACTAACTCCTAAGTATTTTCCCAACTGAAAGCGTAAGTCTACAAAAATACTTGTACATAAATGTTTATAGTAGCTTTATTCATGATAGCGAAAACTACAAACACCCCAAACATCTATTAGTAAGTGGATGAATGAATGAATTGCAGTACATTCATGTAATGGAATACTTCTCAGAAATAAAAAGGAACCACCGATACATGTGACAGCATGGATGAATCTCAAAATAATTATGCAAAGTGAATGAAGTCAGTGGGGGGTAAAAAAAAAAGGCACATTGAATGACACCATTTATTTAAAAAATTCTAGAAAATACAACCTATAGTGATAGAAAGGAGATCAGTGGTTGCCTAGGGACAGCGGAAGTAACAGATTCCCAAGGGGTATGAGGAAACTTTTGAGGTGATGGTTATGTTCATTACTTGATTTTGGTGATGACTTCACAAGTGTATAGTACATGTATCAAAACTCATATACTCTATGCATTTTATTAGATGTTAATTACATCCCAATAAAGCTGTCAAACAAAAAAAAACTTACAGAAAAAAGTCTTCTTCTTCATCTGAATCATCTTCCAAAAGATTTCTCTGTCAAAAAAAAAAAAAAAGACTTGAGTTTTCAGATTCAGAAGGCTTACAAACTGTCAGGGAGGAGTAAAGAAAGGAGTTCTATCCTAGTGAAAGCTCTTACCTCCAAGGTTCCAGACAGAGGGAAGAGTGATCACCTGTGCTTCATTGTAAGCTAAGAGGCAGAACCACATAGGCCAATCCTCCAAAGAAAATGCTTTTAATAGCAGGATCCTATGACTGACTACAAGGTAGTAAGGTCGCTGAAGCCAGAGTGGGAATAAGGAACTGTAGGCAATCAGGAAGAAGTTAAGTCCCTTCTCCTTCCTCTTGCTTTCCAGTCTCTCTCTACAGGCAGAACCTAATAGGAAGCCAGGGCGCAAAGGAGAAATGTAGTTGCAGAGCCATCTCCAGTATCAGAGAGGAGTACAGAAGACAGGTTCGGAGCTGGGAGACAAGGGTTTAATAATTGGCACAGTCCACCTACTACCTTCACGGTTCACAAATAAACCTCTACACATATTAGAACTTCCAAACAAACACAACTTTATACTTTTATTTAATAAGAATGGAACTATTTTCCTTAAGATGAAGATGATCATACCCTCTCTGAACAACCAGATCTTTTCAGCAATACAAGAACGTAGATGGTATGTAACTTGTAGGCAGAATAATAACTTCCCAAGATATCCCCAACCTAATCCTTGCAACATGTGAAAATGTTTCCTTGCATGCTAAAAGGGACTCCGCAGATGTGATTAAGTTAAAAATCTTGAGATGGGAAGATCAATAGGGATTATTCATGTGGGCCCAACATAATCACAAGAGTTCTTAAAAGAGGAAGGCAGAAGTGCCAGAGTGAGAGAGAGAAAGAGAGAGAAAGGAGAGAGAGAAGACAGGGAGGGAAAGGGTAGGGGGAAGGGGAGGAATTAGAAGATCTTATACTGCTGACTTTAAAGACAATGGAAGGGGGCGCCTGGGTGGCTCAGTCCTTAAGTGTCTGCCTTTGGCTCAGGGCCTGATCCCAGGGTCCTGGGATCGAGCCCCACATCAGGCTCCTCTGCTGGAAGCCTGCTTCTTCCTCTCCCACTCCCCCTGCCTGTGTTCCCTCCCTCCCTCGCTGGCTGTCTCTCTCTCTGTCAAATAAATAAATAAAATCTTAAGAACAAAAAAATTAAAAAAAAAAAAAAGACAATGGAAGGAGCATGAGCCAAAGACCACAGGCAGCCTTAGAAGCTGGGAAAGGCAAGGAAACAGATTCTCCCCTACAGCCTCCAGAAGGAACACATCCTGCCAGAGCCTTGATTTTAGCCCAGGAAGACCCACTGTGGACTTCTGGTCACCAGAATCGTAAGATGGTAAATCTGTGTTGTTTTGAGTTTGTGGTAATTTGTTACAATAGCAATAGGAAACAAATACACCACCTATGTGCTTTTTCTGAGAAAATCACTCAAGGAATTTCACCAGCCCAAAAAACCCAATTATATCAGAAGAAACATTCTAAGACAGAGACTGATACAATCATTGAATCTAATAAAATGTGTGGTCAAATCTGAATAAATGATGATAAGGTGATGGTGAATTATATCTTACAGCTATTGAAAAAGAAAAGGTAAGGAATAACTTTAAAAGGGACCAAAATTGTTCTAATAAAACCTAGGAGTGGGAGTGGAAGAGGAAATGCAGAAGTAAGAGTGAGAGGCGCACCTCACCGGGGACAGGAGTGGGGGAGGCAGGAAGCTTGCTAGAATGAGAAAGGAAAACAATGGAGTGGGCATTGTTTTTGGTATGTTGACAGAGAACAAAGATTTAAACATAACTGTTTTTTGGGGACTTGTTTTGTTTTGGAAGAATTTATTTATTTATTTGAGAGAGAGAGTGAGCATGAGTGGGGGAGGGACAGAAGGAGAAGCAGGCTCCCCACTGAGCAGGAAGCCCAAGTGGGGATCAATTCAGGACCCTGGGATCTGACCTGAGCCCAAGGCAGACGCTTACCGTTTAACCGACTGAGCCAGCCAGGTGCCTCTAAACATAACTGTTAAAATATGAAGTTAATAACAAAAAAGAGAGAGGGACAAAGGAAGGACCTTTTTTTTTTTTTTTTAAGATTTTATTTATGTATTTGACAGAGACAGCCAGCGAGAGAGGGAACACAAGCAGGGGGAGTGGGAGAGGAAGAAGCAGGCTCCTAGCGGAGGAGCCTGATGTGGGGCTCGATCCCAGAACACTGGGATCACGCCCTGAGCCGAAGGCAGACGCTTAACGACTGCGCCACCCAGGCACCCTGAAAGGACGTTTTTTAACTACCTAGCGATACTGGGGCTGGGGAGAAGATGAGGAAAAACAATCCATCTGCCAAAGTAGTCAGGGAAAAGAGGGAAAACATATGAAATATAATGAACTATATCTATGGATAATATATAACATACCACAGAGAGTGAGAAAATGAAAAAGGATGTATTCAATATTCATTTAATAAACATGTTTGTGCATCTTCTATGTGCTAGGCACTGTTCTAGGCAAGCACCAGCTTTGAACAAGACAGTCAAGTCTGAACTCTCATAGAAAAATATCTGATGGTGACAAATGCTATGCCGAGAACTGAAACTGTGACAGGATAGGAAGTGACAGGGTGACTAAATGAGATTAGATTGTCATGGAAAATGACTCTCAAGAAATGAAATTTAAGCCGAGATCCAAAGATAACAAAGGGCCAACCAAAGATCAGGGGGAGAGGCCTTCACGGCCAGCAGAGCGACTGGCTAAGACAGAAAGAGCCCAAATATGTTAGTTATCATAACAAACATGAATGGTTTGAATGCTCATATTAAAAGTAAAAACTACACATGATTAGAGTCCAAAAATTCCAGCCAGTATCTGTTTACAAAAAATTCACCTAAAACAAATGTCAAATAAAGGATGAAAAAAAGAAGTGGAAAAAAACACATCAGCAGATTCTAATGAAAAAAATGTCAGGGTTAGCAATATTAATACAAAGATGAATTTTAGGACAAAAGCATTAAACAATCAAATTGACGAGGAGAAATTGGTGATGAGGAGAAACTGGCTGGTAGAAATGTGGAGAAAGTGGAATCCACATACACTGGTAGTGGGAATGTAAAAATTGTGCAACCACTTTGGAAAACAATTTGGCAATTCTTCCAAAGGTTGAACATAATAACCAAGCCAGCAATTCCAGTCCTAGGTATTCACGCAAGAAAAATGAAAATGTGTTCACGTAAAAATCTGTATGTGAATATTCATAGCACTGCTTTTTTTTTTTTAAGATTTATTGAGAGAGAGTGTGAGTGTGGGCGGGTGGGAGGGGCTTTGGGGGGGCAGAGGGAGAGAAAGAGAGAGAATCTCAAGCAGGCTCCATGCTCAGAGCAGAGCCCAATGTGGGGCTCGATCATGACCTGAGCTGAAATCAAGAGTTAGACACAACAGACTAACCCACCCAGGCACCCCAGCACTGCCAGTTGTTGTTGTTGTTGTTGTTGTTTTAGGAATTTATTTATTTAGAGAGAGTGTGTGTGCATGTATGCAGGGGGAGAGGCAGAGCGAGAGGGAGAAAGAGTCTTTTTTTTTTTTTTTTAAAGATTTTATTTATTTATTTGACAGAGATAGAGACAGCCAGCGAGAGAGGGAACACAAGCAGGGGGAGCGGGGGAGGAAGAAGCAGGCTCATAGCGGAGGAGCCTGATGTGGGGCTCGATCCCATAACGCTGGGATCACGCCCTGAGCCGAAAGCAGACGCTTAACCGCTGTGCCACCCAGGCGCCCCATGGGGAGAAAGAGTCTTAAGCAGACTCCACGCTGAGTGCGGAGTCCGACAGGAGGGCTGGATCTCATAACCCTGAGATCATGACCTGAGCCAAAACCAAGAGGCAGTCGCTTAACTGACTGCATCACCCAGGAGCCCCACCAACACTACTATTCTTAACAGTCAAATAGCCAAAAAGTCAACAGCCAGAAGTGGTGTGGAAAAAGTCATTAATATTTCAAAAAACACCAAATGTCCATCAAGTGATGAATGGATAAATGTGATATATCCATATACTAGGATATTATTCAGCAATAAAAAGGAATGAAGTACTGATACATGTTACAACATGCATGAACTTCAAAAACACTAGGATTTAAATCCAAAAAGCCAATTACAGAGACAACATATTGTATGATTCCATTTATATAAAATGTCCAGAGTAGACAAATCTATATATTGGTGGTTGTCTAGGGTTGAGGGGATGAGAAGAATGAGGGATGAATGCTAAAAGGTACAGGGTTTCTTTTTGGAATGATGAAAATGTTCTAAAACTGACTGTGATGATAGTTGCACAATTCTGCGAATAAACTGAAAACCACTGAATTGTACGCTTTAAAAGAGTGAATTGTATGGCATGTGAATTATATCTCAATAAAGCTGTTACTAAGAAAAGTGGAATGCGAAAGTAGAATAAAACTTTAAAAAGTTTTTAGAAGTAATTTATAGATTATTAGAACCAGTTACCAAATTTCACCATCTGATAAACATTCAAAAGGAGGTCTCTACTTAAACAGCCAATTTTGTTCAATTCTGGTTCAATATCCTATTTTTACAGTTAATTGTGGCAGTAATCAACCAACAATGTAAAGAGAAAGAGCCACAGTTACACTCTCAGCAGCGGAACTGATAGAGACTATTTTTTATAATTTTAAGTATATACATAAAGCTTATTTTATTTTATTTTTATTTGACAGCGAGAGACACAGCGAGAGAGGGAACACAAGCAGGGGTAGTGGGAGAGGAAGAAGCAGGCTTCCCACTGAGCAGGGAGCCCAATGCAGGGCTCGATCTCAGGACCCCGGGATCATGCCCTGAGCCAAAGGCAGGCAGTTAAGGACTACCCAGGCACCCCCATAAAGCTTATTTTAAAAAGCTTCCTAGCAATTAGTCTATTGGTGGATTCTACCCCCTTCAACTAAAAAACAAACTAGAGTGAGTCAGAATAAGGAAAAGACAAATGTTTCCCATATTGTACTAAAAGATACTTAAAATCAAGCTGTTGTAAAGAGTGAATAATATGAGGTTCAGAACTTGTACAAAAAAGGAATGTGTAAAGTGAAGTCGACTGTAAGCTCCATACAGGCAGAGACTGTGCCCTCCAGTTTTTTAGCACAATAGCAGGTGGTCAATAAATGCATCAGTAAATGAAGAAATAGTAATGAGACAGGAAGTGAGCGAGGGCTTCAGGTTGCTGGATAAAAAAGAAAAACACTAAGTCCTTTCCTCAATAAATATTTCTTGAGTATTTATTCTAAAAGTAATCTATCTACAACATTCCTATCAAATTTCTTCCAAAATTCTGCATAACTTCTAGATTTATAGATAATCTGCATAGAATGTTCTGGGATAAGGGCGCCTGGGTGGCTCAGTTGATTAAGCATCTGCCTTCGGCTCAGGGTCCTAGGATCGAGCCCCACATCGGGCTCCCTGCTCAGTGTGGAGCCTGTTTCTCCATCTGCCTCTCCCCCCACTTGTGCTCTCTCTTTAAAATAAATAAAATCTTAAAAAAAAAAGAATGTTCTGGAATAAATTAGAAATTGAATGTTACATAAAAACTACTCTGGACTCCAAGACAATTATAGAACTAACATTCTTTATCTGCAATTCCAAAAATCTAAGAAGTTCTGAAAACCAAGAGGTTTTGTAAGTTTGGAGCCAAAACTTATTTGGAGGAAAACGTGACCTGAATTGATGTTAGCTAATTTATTTATATGCTTTACTTATATATTTAGAGTAATCAGACATTTCTTTTCTTTGTATTTTAGTGAGGGGGGGGGTGTGGGAGAGAGAAAGAGAGAATCTTAAGCAGGCTCCACGCCCAGCAGCAGAACCCAACTCGGGGTTCAGATCTTACAACCCTGAGATCATGACCTCAGCTGAAATCAAGAGTTGGACGCTTAACCAACTGAGCCACACAGGTCTCAGTAATCAGATATTTCTCTGAGAAATACTACTTGGAGGTGCTGCTCCAGAGGCCAAAAAGACTGCTGTTATATTATATGCATTTAACTACCTGAAAAACTCTGAATTCCAACCATATTTGGTTCCAGAGTTCTGAATAAGGTGCTGTGTATTGGCATAAAATTCACTTTGAAAGACTAGAAAGAAGCTATGAGTATAATATGATCAATAATGGAAGTAGAATTCAATTGAGTCACCAATCCAATATTTTAAATCCACACTTTAAAATAATTACTATGAAGAAAAAAACAGAATTAGAATATAGCCATAAACTTTAGATTTTTCTAAAACAAATTATTTACAAAGAGAATGAAAACATATTTTGAATCTGTTTGAAAAATTAAGATTCTAAACTCACCCTTTCACTTTTCACAGAACCAGTGACATCATCATCATTTAGGTGGCGCTTAAACTTGGGAGGCATACTTTTTACTCAAGAAGTACTCTTTTGTTTCCCAGCAGAATGAGTATTCACCACCTTGAAGAGAAAATACATTTCATCTGATTTGAGACTTTGGGGTAGAAGCTAAATTACTTCAATAGTGTTCAAGGCCTCCTACAAAGGGGTCTCCTTCATTTCTCGGACTTTACTGCCTTCCTGCTTGCTTCATTCCAGGTGATCCTGTCCTCCATGCCAGGCCTCAATACATAAAAAATAGTTAAAACTATGAGAAAATGGATGTAACTTTTTAAAGAGAACATGTAGGGGAAATTAGTGAAAGTTTTTATAAAATTCAAGAGCAGATTGCTTAGGAGAGGGGGAAATTGGGAGAAAATGAGAAATTAAAAGCTTTAAGATTTAATCTGGAATTAGAAGACAGCAGAACACTCTTGGTTTTTGCATTTTAAGTTAGTTGATTAAACAATGATTCAGTTTCTTCATCTGCAAATTAGTGATTTCTAGGCTTCTTCATGAAGTTGGGATGGTCAAATCAGGTAATACATGCAAAAATATTCTGTAAGTTATAACATCCCATTCTAAAGCACAGCACTAGGCTCCAAGAAAAGGGTTAAGTTTAGTTAGTGGGTTAAACAGAGCCAGGTTTTTTTGTTTTGTTTTTATTTTATTGCTACAGAAAGTCTCATAGCTTTTTATATGCTAATATGCATTGTGATTTTCCAGGAAAATGCTTGAGTGTGCAGTTTATTCAAATTTTCTTGAGAAAAAGCTGACATGCAAATTTTGAGTTTTCAGTATCTTGGATTAGAAGACAGACGAAAAATGAGAATAGCTAAAGTACTGAATCTTTTACTCTGTGGCAGGCACTGTGCTCAGTGATTTACATGCATTTTCTTTAAGTCTTTATGACACTCCTAAAGTAGGCACTAAGAAACTAAGCACTAAGGTTTAGTAAAGATAAGTAACTAATAGTCACTCTACTGATTAAAATAGCAGAAACATAGATAGGCTCAAATTAATCAATGGCTATGCATGATCAGTTTTAATTTTTATTCCATTAACAGAACCTGTTCTGTTCCAGAAAGACCCCTTCCTTGTAACAACCCAGCAGCCCTCTTCCCCTTTTCACAAGAAGAAACAACTCTAAGATCTTTAAGTATAATTAGACATCAGTTTGCTGGTTAATATTATATACAAACCCAGAGTCCAGTTTCATAAACCAAATAAAAGTAATATTTTAAGTTGCCCTATCAAAACAAATTGACAGTTTTGATAAGAAATGCTTCCAAACCAGAAACTTAACACTTGTAACAAAAACCAAATTCTTGCTACCTAAGTAACAGCTCTACAGTTCTATATTTCTGTCACGTACATCTGGCCCATTTTATTCCTCATACTTTGATTTCAGAATAATTCATTCACACAGAAATGTTACAGCATGCAGGAAAAAAAACAGACGACAAAGGAAGCAATGGAAAAAATCTGAGCTTTTAATTATACCCACATGTTTTTATATTTTAAACCCAACAAAGGGGCTGCTTTAATACCCGAAGGCAAAAAACAGGCAGACTTACATCTTTATGAAATACACAGTAAAGCTACAAGTTTAAAGATGAGCAAACCGCATCATCAGGTCCTGTAATCCAAGGACCAGCCTCATGAAGGTAAGAAACCAGTGTCTGACAGACAGAAAAGACATCAGCAAAGCATCGGGCAAGATTAATAATGCTTGATGAACCACAGGGCAACTGATGATTTGTGCCAAACAACGAGGCATATATTTCTACCTGAAATTTCTCCTGCAAAAAATACACATGAATTCGGGGATTTGTGTGTGAGTACATACGTAAATAAGAGAGCTTTCATGATGTATTTCAACACTGAGAGTTGAACAGCAATATATAATTCATTTAAAAAACGTCACATCACCATATGCTTATGTCATCATCATATGTTTACAATTTCGTGTGTATTTTTTGAAGAGGCCATAAGTTCTCTATTCAAAGTCTTCACATGTAATACACTTCGAACCTGTTGTTTAATAATGTTGGCTTCTTTTTTGCTTTACACAGAAAATAAAACCCCGTATGCATTTCGTTTCACAAAAAGCTTCAATCTGGGCAGAGGTTTCCCTTTTCCCGGCCTCCATTCCCCTTCTGACTCCTCTTCCTCATCCCTATCACCAGTCTTGGTTGGTGCAGTTTCATGGAAATACGTGACTTGGATGGACACAGCCTGGAGATGTTATTCACAAAAACTGTCAAACTATAATGATTCACCTCACCTTTTGGTCATTAAAAACGCAGCAGGGTTGGCGCTCTTTCTCCCGTGACTTTAAATAATGAGACAAATCCATCCCCTCCAGCAAGTAGCTCCGTGCCCCAACCCCCCCCCCCCCCCCGCAAAGTCTGTCGCATCAGGCCACGTCCCCCGACATCTGCTCCTAACTCTGGTCCTTTCTGCCCCAAGATACCCACTCACATTCCAGGCTACCTCCTACTCTTCTCAAACCCGCCCCACGCCCTCCACTGTTCTCTTCCCGTCTCCCCCCAGCACCCTTCAATTACCTTTCTTCTCCCCCTCAACCGCCCCCCATCCGCACACCCCAGTCCTGGTCGTCCTTCTCCACAACTCCCTGCCCGAATCCAGCCTTTCACCAGTTGGGGGTCCCCGCCCGCCCCAGGCCGGTCCCGCAGCCCAAGGCGGACGTTGGGAGGCGGCGGAACCGGGGCGTCGTTTCGGTTTCCTTCCTCCTCACATCAGCCCCTCCCGTCGGAATGGCCGACGCCAGTACCTGAGTCTCCCGGGGAGCTCCGGGCCACTCTCCCCGGCGGGCAGCACTGGGGGGGCGGGGGAAGGAGTGGTAAGCGCAGGAAGAAAGCGGGGAGGGAGAGACAGCGGGCGCGGACCCGGCGTCGGCCGCTCCGCCGCAGCAGCGCCCCCGCTCATCGAGCTGATCGGTGCTCCGCGGCCTGGAGCCAGGCGAGGGGGCGGGCCCAGGCCGCGGAGATGGTCGAGGGAGTCGAGTGAGTGGAGCGTGGAAGGCAGGTGTGCAGGGCGTTAAGAGGTGGAGGAAGCTCGGAGAAGTCACTCGGGGTGGCGCTCCGGGTACAAGCTCGGGGCTGGGGTTGAGGGGGCGTTTAGAAGGTGATGCTTTGTGCGCAGCCCGTGCCCCTGCGCTAAAGAAGCCGAGTAGAAAACCATAAGGATGGTTCGCAGCCCCAGGACAGCTTCCCAGCGTCTGGGGGCCTTTTCGGAAGAAAGATGTGTGACCCCTTGTTTATCGATGCAGTTAGACTAGCAGGGAGATACTGAGGGTTATTAATCCCGTTTCCTCATTCCAGACGTTCGGAATCTCTGGTCCGGAAAGGAGATTTACAGCTAGTTTGGTCAGATTTGGGACGAGGACTCGGTGTTCTTTCCCCTGTATCCTTTACTTCTTAACCTAAAATAACTGGGTCGACACCGGAGCCTTCAGGTTTCAGGTGGGAAATCACCCTTGTATTGCCACTCCAGTGTTCTTTCACCAACCACCCTCTCACCCCTTAAGCTTGAAGGTGTAAATATGATACTGAAGTCGCTGGGCGTAGTGATCCAGAACAATTCCAGATTTGCTTTTACTTTCTCTCGTTTCACTTATCCATTCCTCCCACACACGCTCCAGCTGGATTGTTTTACTCATCCCCCCCCCTTATCATTTGTATTACTCATCTTTCTCATTTAATAGTTATAGATCCCTCGTTGACAGTGTTATAGTGCATTTTTAAGTCAAAACATTGTAACTAATTGAAAGATGCCTTGCTAGGACGACTCTCAACTCAATTACCTCAAGTTGAATCACCTGTAAAGCTTTAAAATGTAAAGTTTTAAAAGCTTTAAAAATGACGATGCCCAAGCACTGCTTTGAGATTCTGATTCAATTGGCCGGCGATGCTGATAAACACTGAACCACGGGTTCTCAAACGAAGATAGCTCCCTATCTGTGAGTCTACTACTCAGACCCAGGCTGCCTTTGACCTAGAAGGAAGGGAAGCTTTTAACAGTTTGTTTCTCTGCCTAGGCATGATGGTGAGACTACTCCAAACTCCACAGAGGCCCCGAAAGTTATTTTTTTTTCCACAGTTGATTTTATATCTGTAAATCTGCTTGTTATGGGGTGCTTCCCTGCTTCGGTGCCTTAGCCAATTCGAACCTGAGGCAATTACAAGATTAACCCTTCTTTCACCACAATTTACGACATTACGACTATCGAGTTGTAGGGGCACCTCATTGGCATAGATTTTATAAATAAAACATTCTATTTTTTTTTAAAGACTTATTTATTTGACAGCACGTGCCCTCAAGTGGGCGGAGGGCCAGAGGGAGAGAATCTCAAGCAGACTCCCAGGCGCGGAGGAAGAGCTGGATCTCAGGACGCTGAGATCATGACCTAAGCGGACATCAAGAGCCCGACACTTAACAGACTGAGCCACCCTGGCGCCCTTTTTTGGTTTTGTTTTAACCATAATTCTTTAGTTCTGCCAACCATTTTGGTATGATTACTTAGGGGAGGGGTAATGCTAGCCCCACCCCTTAGTCACCTGAACAAAAAGGCCCTTTGACTATCCCCAACATTTCTGAAAGCACAGAAAATGTCATTTTACAGTGAATCAGATATACCAGTAAGCTGAAAGAATATAAATAGCCCGGGATATAGGGTCAGAGCAAGGGTCCAGTCTCACCAACTTGAATTATTTGGTTATTTTTACCCTATTTTCTCTTTCTTGAGTTTCAATTATTCAGATGTTGGTCCTCGAATTTTCTTATCATTTCTCTCTCAACATTAGATCTTCCACCTTAACTAGGCCTGGTGTCCTCTGAGCCAGAGATCTTTTGTTTTACCCTCTTCTAATACTAAATCTCTGGGCTTCTACTGGATTGGAGAAGGGATTCTGAGCATTTGATTCTTAAACAAATTTTCTATTATTCCTCCTGTTTTTAGCTCACATCAAGCTCAGAGTTACCAGCACTTCTGAGCCTTATGCAGGGTTTAGCTGTGTAAATCAGGTTGCTTCATGGCCTGCTTAGGATTCTTTTTTCTTAAGACTAAGGTAATTGTCACGGATTCACCTACTTTCCAGGTTTCAATATATTGTTGCTATTGTCTCTGTTCCCATAAGGCCAAAAAATATATATATATACATATATATATACACAGGTCAACAACTGTTCAACATCAAAGTGTAAATCAAAAGAAATATCATTTTTCATCTATCAGTGACCGGGAAGAAAGGAGTTGTTAGCAGCAGATGTGCAATCCATTCTCTCCCATTATAGAAGAATATGCCTAGGAAAGCAGGCAAGCATGTGATTCTCTGAAATATGGTAATAACAGACTTGCTGGTAAACAAACTAGTATCTCCTAGTAGGAGAGTTCATATCTATAGAATTCCTTTAGCAGGATAGCCCTGGGCTGAGACCACGTGGTAAACACAGCAAGAATCTGTGGATTTGAGGTGCATGACTGGAAAATATCATGTAAGTTACGTAACTTAGCCTTAAATGGAGAGTGTTTCATAACTGAGTTGGTTCCTTCTGTGTAAGTGAGGTGACTGCATACCTTAGTTAGAAACCACATCAGTTATCTTGAGCAGATGTGCATCCAACACAGGAAGAAAGGACCAGGGGAGCAGCATGAAGAGTCCTAGACCTCTTCCTATTTTGTCTGTGTCTCTTGGTTACTGGTGTCTTTGAAATTAGTGAAGCTTGAACTTAGGTAAGATCTCTGATTACTGAGTTGTGAGTCTAATTTGAAACTTTGATTCTTTTGTTAGCTCAGTGGCAAAGATGAAAAAGTTTGTCAATACAGTGTTGGAGGTATGTACATGTGGTATAATGGGGTGGGAGGCCAAGGAGGTGGGAAGAACAAGCTTTCTTAAACACTGCTGATGGAACTGTAAATTGGTACAAATTTTTAAAGTTCAGGGTGACAATACATGTCAAAAATTTATATGCAGTTCCTTTTGATCTAACAAATTCCACTTCTAAAATTTATCCCATAGATAAACTTACAGAAATTGTATAAAAGCATTTTCTAAGAATATTCTTTAAAGGATTTTTGCAACAAGACTGAAAAAAAAAACAAATCCCAAAACCTTTAACTGTCCAGCAACAGGAAATAAGTTTGGTATATCCATTCAGTAGAACAGTATACAACCATTAAAATGAAGTAGATCTATATGCATTGACTTGGAATATCTCTATCTGTAACTGTAAGGTGAGAAAAGCAAGGTGCAGAAAAAGTATGTAGACTCTGCTTCCACGTGAGCATCATATACAAAAACAAAAACCAAAACCCAGAAGGGCTGGGAATCCACTATGGAAGATATTATGGACTGAATTATGTCATCCTTACCCCCTCCCGATTCATATGTTGAAGCCCTAATCCACAATGTGATTGTATGTGGAGACTGGGCCTTTAGGTAATTAAGTTTAAATGCGGTTGGTCCTAAGGGTGAAGCCCTAATCTGATAGGGCTGGTATCCATATGTGGGGACACAGAGATGATGCCATGTGAGGACACTTTGAGAAAGTGGCCTTCTACAAGCCAGGAAGAGAGGTCTCCCCAAAAACCAATCCTGATGGCACCTTGATCTTGGACTGCTAGCCCCTACAACTGTGAGAAAATTTCTGTTGTTTAAGCCATCTGGTCTGTGGTATTTTGTTACAACAACCCCAGCAGACTAATACAGAAAGGAAACCTTTCCTCATAGTGTGGTATTTTGTACCATTAGAATATTTTACCACGTGTTATCACTTTCTCAGTTAAAAAAATACACTAGAGAGTCTCATTTTCCGATTGAAATTGGGACTAGTTGTTGGTTGGTTAATTTAAAAAGTTGGTTAAAAGTGCCTTTTAAATAAAAGGCAGATATTGGGGCACCTGGGTGGCTCAGTCGGTTAAATGGCTGCCTTCGGCTCAGGTCATGGTCCTGGGATTGAGCCCCACATCGGGCTTCCTGCTCAGCAGAGAGCCTGCCTCTCCCTCTGCCTGCCACTCTGCCTACTTGTGCTCTCTCTCTCTCTCTCTGTCAAATAAATAAATAAAATCTTTTTTTTTTAAAAAGGCAGATATACTTTAATAACCTTTTTATTTTGACTCAAATGTATCATTATACATTTACTCACTAATCTCTGAACTAGGGCCAAGACCTAGTTCAGATAAAAATCTGAAAATGAGTCTGTTGGTTGGAGCGCCCCAGTGTCTTTATTACGAATTGCACTGTTTAAATTGTTTACAATTTTCAGTTTCATATTTTTTTCAAACTACAGCAAGAACTTTAAAAAGACACCTTTGAAGAAGTTTGAGTGCCAAATCAGTCTAGATTTTGTACAATTTTTCCCCAAAGTTTTACACATTTTTCTTACCTACATCTAATCCTAAAGTAACTTCTGTTCACCTTCAATTTAGTTTTCATAAAAACAACTTTCTATTTGTATTTCATTAGTTTGAATATTTAAACTCCATAAGTATAATAAGAGGTGTAAATATGTTACAAATACAAATTGACTCTAGGGGCACCTGGCTGGCTCAGCTGGAAGAGTATGTAATTTCTGATCTAGGGGTTATAAGTTCGAGCCCCACGTTGGGCATTGAGTTTACGTACAAAAACAAACAACAAACAAACAAAAAAACAAATTGACTCTTGATAAGCATATAGCTCAACTGTTTTGGTGAGGAAGTACACAGATGTATCACTTAGCTAACCTATTAGCCTCTTGTGCTCAGAGAGTCTCGTACTGTGTAAATATGGTTAGCTTATTTTACTTTTAATTTTGAAAGAACCTCACACTTAAAGAATATGCACAAAAAACTCTTGCAAATCCTTAATCCAAATTCACTGGTTATTAACATTCTTTTTCTAATGCCAGTCTCAACTCCTAATTGACTTTCATAACTCACAGCATAAATGATACTGAAATAGTTCAGGCCAGTCTCTCTTTCTCCAAATAGATGAAGAAACAGGGCCAGAGAGTTTATGTTTATGTGACTTAACTCAAGGGGGTTGTTTACATTTCACTTCATTTGTTTCATTCTCTTGAAATATATAGCTATCCCACCTCTTTCCTCACTGAATTATTTGAGTTAGTGACAGACATCATGCCTCTTTACCCCTTAATACTTCAATGGGTATTTCCTAAGAACAGAACAGTTCTTTTCATAACTACAATTCAATTCAATTTTAAAAATTAAACATTGATACAATACTATTTTCTAATAAAGCATCCACATTCTAAGTTTGCCAGGGGGTCCAGTTATGTCCTATGTGGCATCAGTCAGTGATTCTACACAGAGAGAATAAAGAGTAAAGAGTAACAGAGCAAGCAGGCTAACTGGAGTCTGGTTTTTAAAGACAGA
The DNA here is from genome assembly GCF_024610735.1 of Ursus americanus. Taxonomy (NCBI): domain Eukaryota; kingdom Metazoa; phylum Chordata; class Mammalia; order Carnivora; family Ursidae; genus Ursus; species Ursus americanus. Next base: position 94,186,962 of record NC_142128.1, on the reverse strand, counting down.
TTCTACTATAGTTTAATTTTTGTTAAAAATATGCAATAAAATGGGAATGTCCTCTGTGCTTCCCTCATGGAATTTTAGATGTGACATTATAAGATGGACTCATAGAGATGCTTTTTATCCTCTCCTCTTATTTATTGATATGACCTGTTGTAAGAATTTTATCTTTGAGAAATTGCCCCCTACAAAGATGACAAAGAAACCTGTGCAGGAATATGTCTAATTGCATTATAAATTTATTTACAACTTCTCTGAAAGTTAAAAGTGGCTACCATTTATTAAATGCCTACTTTTATTTATTTTAAAGATCTTATTTATTTGAGAGAGAGCGCCCGTGCATGGCGGGGAGAGGCAGAGGGAAAGAGAATCCCAAGCAGACTCCCCGCTGAGTACAGAGCTTTACTTGGGGCTGGATCATGACCTGAGCGGAAACCAAGAGTCAGATGCTTAACCAACTGAGCCCTAAATGCCTATTTTTAAAAGCACTATGCTTAATGATTACTATACGTTATTTATCATTTTCCTCATTTTATCTATGTGGAAACCAAGGTTTTGAGATGAACTGTGTAACTTCTTAAAGGCAAGAGAATGGTAAAGCTGGGCACATTAGTAAATACTGCAGAGCTATAAGCTTAAGGTGAGATCAATACTTTATTGAAATGGGCTGCATGATTTGCCCTTATAGTAGAAATAGGCAGTTTATTCTTTTTTATTTTATTTATTTATTTGACACAGACAGCGAGAGAGGGAACACAAGCAAGGAGAGTGTGAGAGGGAGAAGGAGGCTTCCCGCCGAGCAGGGAGCCCAATGTGGGGCTAGATCCCAGGACCCTGGGATCATGACCTGAGCCAAAGGCAGACGCTTAACAGTTGAGCCACCCAGGTGCCCCAAGCAGTTTATTCTTAAAGCATTGCAGAGATGATGGAATCTGTCAGGACTCATGTCTTGTGATAATCTCATTTGATTCAGGAGGCTTTAGTCTGTTGATGGTTAACTACAAATTTAATTTCTTGCTCAAGATGGTAATACTAATCTTGGGCGCTATATCAAGGTAAAAAATTCACCCATCAGATAAGTGACAGGTATTCTGTAAAAGTCTGGAGATATAAAGATGGTGAACAGTGTTAGCTGTCTTCCAAGACTTCACAAACTTACATAGACACACAAGACTAAGCAACTATTAAAAATTGAGTGTATTATAGGGGCACCTAGCTGGCTCAGTTGGTAGAACCTGTGAGTCTTGATCTCGGGGTTGAGTTTGAGCCCCATGTGCGGTGTAGAGATTACTTAAAATCTTAAAAAAATTTTGAGTGAAGTTATAGATTCAAGTGAACAATGGAGTATATATGTTTATACACACACACACACACACACACACACACACATACTTTAGCAAATAGAAGAATTGCCTAAGGTGATCTATTAGTATCAAAAGTGAATTACTTTGTTAGAGTTTAACAATAAATTAAAACCATAAGGGGAATCAAGCAGAGATTCTGATATACCTCAGGAAGAGAAGAAGCCATTACTATTTATAGGTATGAAAAGGGAAGGGAAGGGTCAACAGAACAAGGCAAGGGCCCCAGTTATAGAAGAAGGGCTGTCTCACAGGATGGTCATAGATACAGGAATGCTGCTATTGCTAAGACCACTTGGACCTATTTCTCCTACCTCTCTTGCCAACTAAGTGAATCCCATGCAAAAACAAAAGCAAGGTGGTCAAGTCTGCCCTTTTGCTTATATACACTTTTCTTTGAGGGGGTATTTTAGCATTCCCAGAGCATGGGAATCCTCAGCTTCAACCATCATCTCTATGAAGAAGAACCCAAGGAGGGGCCTATGCAAGGAAAAGGGCACTTAGGACAATGAGGGGATTAGAGGATAAGGAGAGCAGCCAATAAGAAGTGGTTAGAGTGGGGCTCCTGACTGTCTCAGTCAGTAGAGCATGTGATTCTTGATCTTGAGGTGGTGAGTTCAAGCCCCACATTGAGGGTAGTGTTTACTTAATAAAAAAATTTAAAGAAAGAAGTGGTCAGAGAAGTAGACATAACAATGAAGACAGGGCAATGTAAGACAAAGAGGAATGGTTATTAACATCAAAAATTTCAGGGGTGCCTGGCTGGCTCTGTCAGAAGAGCATATGACTCTTGACTTGGGGTTGTGAGTTCGAGCCCCACATTGGGTATAGAGATTACTTAAAAAATAAACTTTAAAAAACCTGTTAAAATAATAATTTTTAAAGTTTCAGAGAAATTGGTGGGGGTGGAGGAAGGTGGGAATGAAGGCTAGAAAAAGCCATTAAATTTGTTGACTCACAGACCATTACTGATTTTCAAGAAGTATTTTAGTAACATTATGGATGTGGAATCCATACTGAAAGAGTTATTTTTTAGTGGAATTACAGATTATAAATTTCACTTTCAAGAAATTTAATTGTAATGGGAAATAACACATGAAGTTTTAGTTCAAGCAGCAGTAAGATCAAAGTATGATTGGAAGTAACCAAGTTACACTTAGGAATGGGGAGTAAGGATGAGAGTGAGATTGAAATGCAAATCAAAAAAGAAACAAAGACGGGTGATGCGCCTGCAGAGGAATGAGGATCAGAGTTGGAAGAGCAGCAGAGGTGAGTTCTGGGCAGGATGGAGACAGAATCCTTTCTTGGAGGCAAGAGGGAAGGAAGTGACAAATGATAAAACTATAAAGTGATTTTGAAATGGAAAAGAGAGAAGTTAGGGAAACTCACAAAATAACCTCAAAATGGTCAGTAAAACTCAAGCAAGGACTTATGTGAAGGGTCAAAGAAGCAGTGTTGGAATTGGGAGTGTTGAGATGGAAAAGGTTAAAGAAACGGAAAGAAAATGGAGAAGGTGTGGAACTCAGCAATACACTGAACAAAAGGATGGCTCAGCAGCTGCGAAGATACAGGCTAGAATCGTGATTTTGACTGCTCCTTTAAATCAAGGATGTGGTCTTAGATTCCTTTTTATTTTCCATTGTACCTTGCATGGGCAAGCACACAATGAATTTATTGACTGGATTATGCTTTTGAAAGCTTGCTTTTGAATGAACAGAAAAGACAAAAGAAAGAAAACAAGGGAAGTGATAGTAAGAGAAAATGTTTTAGCCTTCCCAGGGCATGGGAATCCTGGAGGCGTTGTTTGCCTAATGACCTTCAAGTCACTTACTTTCAATATTTGTGTCATTTCCCAGGCACCTAAGAATATCACAAACTCTTCATAAAATAATATTTATACATTCTTTTGGTCACCTTATAAACAATATAGAAACTTTCCATTTTTATAGATTTTCTTTCTCTGAACTGTTTCATTATTATTATAGATTGATTCTATTGGCATTGGTTTTCTTCTGGCATTTCAAGATAACAGGAGGGGAAAAAGGAACACAAGCAGTAGAAATTTGTGACTTATAAAAATAAAATGAAAGGAAAGGAAACAGAGGCAGCTTGATTACTTTAAACCTCAGTCAATACCATTGCCTTTAAATATTGAAATATTAATTTTGGGATTCCACAGTCATTTCAGCTCATCAGTATATCTGAAGTTACATTTGAATTTCATAATGAATTTCTTGAAAGCACTTTATCTTTGCATCTTACTTACAAAGTGTAAACAAGCAAAGTAATTTAAACAAGTGTTAACTAGAAAACAATTCTGAATCATCCATGGCCTGCCATGTCATATCCAATTTTTCTCTATGTTGTGGTAGATTGCATGTCTACTTTTAACATTGATAATAAATCAGTTTTCCTTCTGGCCCTGGTTATGCTATTGTTTTGAGTTTATTAAGCATCCAACTCTCCCCATTTTAAAAGAAAAAAAAAATGAACCAGAAAAATTCACAGCATCTTTTCTCTGACTCTGAATTCATCATATCGGCTTAGAAGGTATACTTTAATGTTAAGTAGCCCCAGGTCTGAAACACGGCATATGAGATTAACTATAGGATATCTGTCTGGCATCAAACTCCCTATGGAATAATTTTAAGAAAACGCTTTGGCAATCACTGAACCACCCTCCCCCATCTTTTATAGAAAGAGCAGTAACGAGTTTTCCAATTATTTGGAACATAATGATAGTAAACTTAAAAACATACCTGTTCTTGGAATTAGTTTGGAGAATTCTTGAGAAACTATTCTCGAAAAAAGAACCCATCTTTATGTTCTGGAGCTTGTTTACTGCAATACAGTACTTAGGATATACTCTTTTTTTTTTTTTTTTTTTTAAGTTTTATTTACTTAAGTAATCTCTACACTCAACATGGGGCTCAAACTCATGACCCCAACATTAAGAGACGCATGCTCTTCCAACTGAGCCAGCTAGGCACCCTGAGAGTATAGTCGAAGACAAATATATGAACTTATATTTTAAAAGTCTGGTTTCTTTAAGTGTGTACAAATCCTCTGAGTCTGCACTAGATCTCAGGATCCTGGCACTGACAACATGCTCCAGAGATGCAACTAAGGCATGCCCTGAGTCAATGTCACATCCGTGGGCACACACACATTTCCCCATTTGCTTCCTGATTTCCCAGGTTACACTTAACTTCAGTTACTGTACTTTTGGTTCCAGAATTTCTATTAAAAAATAGATTCTAATTCTCGTGAAATTATCCATGTTTCACCTATTTTTTTGGACATTTTAATCAGAGTCCTTGTCTGCTTATCTAATCCTGGATTCCCTACGGGCTGGCTTCTATTGTCTATTTTTTCTTGGTTTTAGGTCATAAAACTCTTATTTCTTGGCACACCTAATAGTTTCTGATATTCAATATTGATTATTGAGTATAAAATAATTGCATATTAAAAATTAAGTATAAATTATTGAGTGTAATGAAATATTGAGTGTACCTTTATGGTATTATCCTTCTCCAAGGAAGATTCACTCTCATCTCTGCTGATAAAGATGCTGAACAAAAAGCCTCTGAAAAACAGTGATTTTATCATGTCAGCCTCCTAGCCCAAAATAGTTTCAGAAGTCAGCAAAATTTTGAGGAGTGCAGATTCTTCCAGCCTGCCTTCAGGGGATATTCCTCATAGGGAATGTCGGGCCACAATTAGGCATACACCTTGAACCCAAAGAGCCCGCACCATGATCTGACCTCTCCATACACTTGCCCTCTTCCAGGTACCTGGCTACCCTGACTTCTGCACCTGCACAGTAGGAACTCTGTCAGCCACCTCTGGGCATCTGGGGCCCTCGAGGCCTGTGGAGCAAGGGGCAGTCCTCAACACCTGCATTACTTCACATGAGGAGAAAACCCACCCCCCACCCTCCCAAAATCGCTGTGAGGCAGAAGCTGAAATGAGCTACAGTCAGTCCCCATGCGGACTGGCTGTGAGAATGGGTCCCAGGCTTCTCTAAACAAAAGGTTCCTAAGCGTCTCTTTTTGGAGCATAAAACCAGATTCCTCCACCTCATTTGCTTAGGTTAAGGCATGGAATTAGGTAGATTCCAGGTACCTATAATAGCCCCCTCTTGTGACCCAGCCTTGCCTGACATTGTCTGGTCCTGGTCCCTGGCTCCCCTGACCTCTGCCGCCTGTGCATGCACAGTCCTCACTCTGTCAGCAGGTCTTTGTGTGCCCGGGGCCTTCCTGGACTCTGGAGCTCAGACTGGATGGCAAATACCTCAGTAATTCCAAGGTGGAGGAAGCCCACAGCCCAAAACTCTCTATGAGGTGGCAGCTTTAAAGTGTTGATAGTAGGGGCGCCTGGGTGGCTCAGTTGTTAAGTGTCTGCCTTTGGCTCAGGGTGTGATCCTGGCGTTCTGGAATCGAGCCCCACATCAGGCTCCTCTGCTGGGAGCCTGCTTCTTCCTCTCCCACTCCCCCTGCTTGTGTTTCCTCTCTCGCTGGCTGTCTCTCTCTCTGTCAAATAAATAAATAAAATCTTAAAAAAATAAATAAAGTGTTGATAGTAAGTCCCCATTTGGACTAGCTGCCTGGTGGGGCCCCAGGCTTCTCCTGGATTTGGGGCTCCCAAGCTGTCTCTTATGGGAGGGTACCCTGGCCCTCTATCCAACCTTGATGTGGCAACACCATCAAGACTCCTCCAGCTCTGCCTTCTTGTGGAACATGGACATTAGTGTAGGTTAGGTCTTGGAATTAGGCAGATAACCTTGTATCCCCAAGAGCCCGCTCCTGTGAACCAGCCTCAGGGTGGGGGGAGCCCAGCCCCCTAAAATCACTCTGAGGCAGCCACTGGGCATGGACCTGGAGAGGCTGCCCCATAGGAACACTCCTGGGGGACAGGCCTATGCCTAGCAGCTAGCCCTTCCTGCACAGATGCTCATATTCCCCTTAAGCAGAACTGGAGTATATCAGACTACCTCGTCAGGTTGGGCTGGGCTGTTTGGTGAATTCTCCAATAAGAAACCCCAAGGGAAGTCTGGTTATGGTTAGAGCAAGGTTTTGAAGATCAAAGCTTATGCCTAATCACAAGCCCTAACCTACCCAATGAGGAATCTCCTCTGATTAGCAGAGCTCAAGGTCGCTCGACTGACTTGCTAGGGAGGGGCCATTAAGAAGAGACACTTGGGAGCCCTGATGGCTAGAGAAGCCCAGACCTAACAGGCAGCAAGTCACATGAGGACTGAATGTTGCCTATTTGTAGCTGCTACTTCAGAGTGATTTTTCAGGAGGTAGGCTCTCTTTATTTGGGTAGCTATGCAGTTGGTTGGGGCCTGGACCTAGCTTCCCCAGTGTGGAGAGTTCTAGCTGCCCAAGGCCTGCTGAAGGGATACATCCTGTACATATGGGCACAGTACATTTAAGGGTGCCAGGGATCTTGACCAGGGTATGGGTCTGGAAAGACAAGATCACAGGATCAAGCTCTTGTGAAACAAGGTATGGGCATAACTATAAGCCCTAGCCTACACAAACACATATTCCTCGTGAAGGCAGAGGAGGAAACTGGACTACCCTGCCAGGGTGGGCTGGGCAGCTAGTTCACATATCCTCCAGTAAGAGATACCTGGAAGCCCTGGTTGCAAAAGCAGCCCGGGACTGGATCAAGAAGGAAGTCCAAATGGGGACTGACTGTTGCCAATTTGCAGCTGGCTTAGAGTGATTTCTGGGGGTGGGCTCCCTCCAAGCTGGAGGCATGCAGGTGGTTGAGGGACAGCAGTGTCCCAGGTCAGCCCGGGCTACCCACAGCCTGCTATAGGGGTGTGTACTGTGTATGTATGTGGTGAGGAGTTCAGGGTTGCCAGGGATCTGGAATGTAGCAAGGGTCAAGAGGCCGACACAAGTGTAGACGTGTAAAGAAGAAGGAATGGGCTTAATTTTAAGTCTTAGGCTACACAAATACATGTATTGCCCCTGAAGACAGAGCTGGAGCATACTGCATTCCTTCTGTCAGTGTGGGCTGGGTGTCTGGCAGGTGTACCTCCAGTAGGAGACACTTGGGAGCCCTGCTTGCTAGAGAAGCCAGAGCCTGATCAAGTAGCAAGCACAAATGCGGACGGTTATCAATCTGTTGCCCTAGTGTGATTGTTGGGGGGTGGACTCATTCCTTCCTGGAGGGTATGCAGAGAGTTGGGTCCAGTCCTAGCTCTCTGTGACTCTAGGGCCCTGCTGTCCAAAGCCTGCTAAATGTGTGCATAGCATATGCATATGCAGTGCTGTTCAGGGAAGCCAGGGATCTGGAACAGGACATGGGGCAGGAGATGCTACAGCATAGGAGCAAACTCTTCAGGGATAGGGTTTCTGCCTAACTGAAAGCCCTACAAGCCCAAAAGGGAATTCTCCATGAAGGTAGACCTACAGATTATTCAACCGGCCTGCCATGGAGCACCCAAGCAGTCTGTCCAGGACATCCTCCAATAAGAGACACCTGGGAGCCCCGGTCACTGGAGAAACCCGGGATGCCAGCAGGCAGCCAGTCTAAATGGGGACTGTCATCCATTTGCAGCTGCCCCCTTTGAAGAATTTGGTGGAGGTGGGCTTCCTCCATGCAGGAGGCTATGTTGTGGTTGGGCTTGGCCAGAGATGCACAAGACAGGCTGATAGTGTGGACAGCACGTCCACGGGCCGAGCAGGTCAGGGTAGCAAGAAACCTGGAATGGATTGCATGCTAAAGAGGCCAGGTCACAGAAGCAGGCTCCTAGGAGTACCAAATATCAGCCTAATAACAAGACCTACCTACACATTGTGGAATATCCCCCACAATGGCAGAGCTGGAGTTTTTTCAACCATCTCATGATGGAGAGGTATGAACAAGCAGAACAAGGTATCCTCCATTAAGAGATACCTGGGAGTCTTAGTTCTTAGAAAAGCCTGGGGTCTCTTCAAATAGCAACACCACATGGAGCCTGATTTACGTTCATTTCAGCAGCTACCTCAGAGCAATTTTCAGTGGGTGGGCTCCCTCCCCTTGTGGTAATGCAGATGGTTCTGGATGGGCCCTAGACCCACATACCTTAAGGGTTCCCGCTGCCTAAAGGCAGCTGATGGGGTACACACTATCCATGTGTCAGAACGAAAGGTGAGGGTAGCCAGGAACCTAAAACAGGGCAAGTGTCCAAAAGACTGAGTTGTAGAAACGGACTCTTGGGATTACAAGGTATCTGCCTAATTCCAACCTAACCTACACAAATGTGCATACCACCACTGGAGGTAGAGCTAGAGTTATCTGGACTGCCTTGCCAGGGCTGAATCTGATGGGCTGTTGGGGGTATCCTCCAACAGGAGCACCTGAGAACCCTGACTGCTATAGAAGCCAGGGACCCTAGCAGATAGTCCACATGGGGACTGACAGCCACCCTTTTCAGCAACTGCCTCCAAGTAATTTTCAGTGGGTGGGTTCATTCCAGTGCAGGTGGTTGAAGATGGGCCCTAGCTCTACAGGCCTGGAGGGCTCCAGCTGCCCTAGGGCAGCAAACAGGGGATGTACTTAGCATGCACAGGTTGCTTAAGTCAGGGAAGCCAGAAACGTGGGACAGAGTAAGTGTCTCGAAAGGACAGGACACAGACTGGGCTAACAGGGATACATGGCATCTGCCTAATAAAGTTTAACTTACACAAATGAGTATTATACTCCTAGAAGTAAAGCTGGGGGAATAGGGACTTCCTTGCCAAGACAAGATGGTCTGGGTAACCTCCTATAACAGACACCAAGGAGCCTTGCTTGCTGGAGAATCCTGTGATACCATCAGACAACAAGTATCAATGGGACGATTACCAGTTTAAAGCTCCATTGCTGAAAAATTTTGGGTGAGAGATTGCTTCACCCTGAGGACATTCAGGTGGCTGAGATCTGGCCAAAGCTCCATAGGCCTGGAGTAGCTCTGGCAGTCCAAGGCCAGCTGTCAGGGCATAGATAGCACAAACTCAAGATAGTAGAAGACCTAAAACAAAGCAATGTCTGGTAAGCAAGGTCGAAGAAGAGGACTATTTGGGGATATTGACATTTGCTTTATTCCAAGCTGTAATTTCAAAAAAATGTAAATATTCCCCTTGAAGACAAAGCAGGAAAGCTCTAGATTCTATGCCAGGGCTGCATCTGGTGAGGCGGCCTGGGTATTTCCCAAAAGGACACATCAGGGAGCACTGATTACCAAAGAAACAGGAAACCTAATTATGCAGTCAGTCCAAATGTGAACTCAGTGTTTCAAGTTTAAAGCTCACACCTCATAATAGTTTCTGGGGTGTGAGATCTTACCACTTTGGAGGCTGAGCACATGGTTCTTCACTAAGATGCCCACAGGCCTGTAAGGGTACAGCTGCAGTCCCTGGGATGACCAAGTGCATACTGTGCACCCAGCACAGGGAAAGTGCCTGCAAAGGCCGTGTAGCTGGTGTCCGCTTTCAGATGTGGGAAAACTCTGCCTAATTCCAAGCACAAACATTCAAAATATCAAAGTTCCCACTGAAGGCAGAGCTAGAAAAATTTGGACTGCCTTGCAAGGGCAGGTATGAGTAAGTCACAGAGGATAACCCAACAAAGACACCTGAAAGGCTTGACTGTTGGAGGAGCCCAGGACACAATCAACTAGTTGGTCAAAATGGGGACTGAAAGTTCCCAGTATCAAAAGGAGCCTAAGAAATATTTTTCAGTGTATAAGCTCTTCACACCCTGAGCCCATTCAGTTGCCAAGGACCATCCAGAACTTTGGGGGCCTGGGAAGTTCCCTGAAGACCAAGGCTTGCTAATAGGTTGCAGATGAGGTGGCAGCTAAAAGGAACAAAATGACAAAACAGGCTTGGCTCAGAAAAGGGGGCTATCTGGGGCCTTTGGCATTTGCCTCATTCTAAGCCTTATCCTACGTTGATGCTCATACTTCCCCAGAAGGCAGAGCTGGAGAAAAATGGCCTGCCCCACTGGGTTGGGGCTAGAGCGTGGACCCCAGACCCCACCAGCAGTGGTGCTACCCTCCAGTAAGACACATCTGGCACTACTGAGTGGTGGAGAAGCCAGCAACCCGGTCAGGCAGCCAGTCCCAAGCTGGAGTGGCTGCCTTCAGTTTCCAGGTGCTACTTCAGAAGCCTTTTGGGGCTGGGATCCCTACGCCCACAAGCCTCAGCAGGTATTGTGCACAAGCAGGAGCTCCACAGGCCTGGAGGGCTCATAGTGCACATGCTCGAGCTGTGCAAGTCAGGCAGAGGCCGGGAGGAGGGCAAGTGTCTAGAGAAGCAGCCGGAAAACAGGCTGTCCTGGCTACAAGGCATTTGTATAAATCCCAGATGCAACCGGCTCCACTGTGCACAATAGCCCTGAAGGGAAAGCTGGAGGGTGTCTGGATTGCCAGGTGGCCACCACCTGGGGCAGTGTTCAACGAGACACACCTGGAGGCCTCATTACTGGCAAGCCCGGGGCTCTCTGGCAGCCGTTCCAAAGGGGGACTGACAGTTGTCCAAACAAAGCAGCACCCTGAAAAAGGTCTGCTGGGGGCTAGTGGGCTCCTACAGGACTGGAGGCCTGGCAGGTACTTTGAGACCAACCGGAACTCCCCAGGCCTGGAGGGCCCCAGGTGCAGACTACCTGGTTGCATACCGCACCTAAGCCACCTGAGGAAGTCAGGGGAGAAGAGACATGGATAAAGGCCAGTGTCTGGTGACACCAGGTCACTGGTGCAGGCTCTGAGGGGCTGGGAGGCACGTCTCATTTTCACAGCAAGCAACAACCTTTCCAAATGCGCAGGTTCCTTTTGGGGGCAGAGATGGAGGAGTCTGGACTTCATCACCAGGGCAGGCACTACTTATAAAAGCCCCGAAAGGGAGGTGCCTGGGTGGCTCAGTCATTAAGTGTCTGACTTCAGCTCAGGTCATGATCCCAGAGACCTGGGATTGAGCCCACATCAGGCTACCTGCTCATCGGGAAGCCTGCTTCTCCCGCTCCCACTCCCCCTGCTTGTGTTCCCTCTCTTGCTCACAAATAAATAAATAAAATCTTAAAAAAAAAAAAAAAGCCCCAAAAGGGAAACAATCTAAATATCAATGACAGAATGGAGAAATGAATGTGGTATAGTCACATAACAGAGACCACACTATAAAGGAAAAATGTACACACTATTGATGAAACAAAGATCATGTTAATGAAAGAAAAAAACACTTAGAGAATACATTCTGTAAGATTCCATTTATACAAAGAACAAAAATGGGCAAAACTAAGCTATATTGACTGAAGTTAGGGTAGGGGTTATCCTTGAGAGGAGCAGGAGTTACTGGAAGGAGGTAAGAGGTGGACTTTCTGGGGGGCTGCAAATGTTCTGTGTTTGATAAGAGTAAAACGGGTGTGTTCAATTTGGGGAAATTCATCGAGCTACACACTTATGACATGTGTGTTTTTCATTAAAAAGAAAATTTTTAAAGAAACCATCCCACCTCCCTCCCCAACCTTTTGTATTTCCTACCTTCAGGAGTTAAGATGCTTTTAACCTTCTGCAGGAAAGGCTGGTCCACAAAAGCTGGTGGTGGACAACTCATTCCCAGTGTTGGGTTCTTACTGTCGGCATCAAAGGTGACGACATTGTAGTGGGACCGTACTGGGAAAGAGAAGCAAACAAGTCTTTGTCTAACACCATTTACATTCCTATACCATATCTCCCCTGTGACCTGTGGTGGCCGCAGGCGGCTCAGTCAGAAGGATGACATGGAGGCTGTGGTTTTTCTGTAAGGGCACTGACGTCACTGTCCAGGAGATCATTGTCAATCGGGTTCTGCTGTGAGCATCCACATGACAAACAGGGCATTTACCTGATCTTTTCCAGATTTAAAAGCACCTTCGAAAGCACACACATTCATGGGATCCACGCTAGCATGATTACTACTTCGTTAAGAGTCCATCTAACAAGTAATTTTTAATCTCAGCAGAACATCAGAGTCACCTGGGACTATTAGAAATACTTCAATATTTCAGGGTCAAAAAATCCTGGTGTGGGAAGGAACAGGTGGGAGGGGAAACAGGAAGCCTCAGGTATTTTTTCTTAAACTCCCAGGTAATTCTAAATACAGGCAGAGTTAAGAACTATTGATTTAGGCAAAGCAGCTGCCTAAGCCTTTAAGGGCTGACCCAGCAAATGGTTGTAGGAGAAAATGTTCTCAAATTAAAGTTAGTGTATCTTTTCTAGTACTTGAACAATAGCTGGCTGTTCTGTATGGATAAATGTTTTTATGATTTGTCCCCCATAACCGACCACCTGGACCTGCACATACACAGGCAGGCTAAGGAATGCTATTTGTGAGACTCATGCTGTGTGAATAACCTTGACAACCCAGTTGTTTAAAATAAAATATCTGGCTTCTCGGTCAGAACTGGCCCTTCTGTTCTAGATTCCAAGAACTACATATCTTGTCTCACATCCACTCCTGCTCCAGGCTGGGCTGCCCCTAGGAATGGAATCAGGGAGAGGAGGCAGACACACACAGCCCAGGCTCCTTGAAAATACAGAAACATGATAACATGGAAATGCAGCTGGTTCCAAACTGCACATAGGCAAGTAAATGTTTAACTTCAAACCCTGTCATTTGCCCTATAATTATGGCCTTTATGGGGATGGTCAGTTGCAAGTCTCACCTGAGGGGCGGATGCTCCCCCCAGGCCTCTCAATCAGGACTCCAGCCTGGCTGTTTCCCCAGGGCTTCCCCAGCTGATGAGGTCAGATGTTGTAAATACCTGATCTGATGTAGCTTTGCCTTATTTTCATTTATTGTCTACTATTATTTTCATCTATGTGTAGATCACTTTTCTGTTTCAATTAGGTTTCTGTAATAAATAATAAAGTTTTCTTTCCTTTTCGAAACTGAAACATGACTGTTGTGAATCTTTTGTGCAGAACACTGGCTCAAGAAAGATTTTGCTAAACGCACGAGAAAGAACTGATGATGCATCGGATGCACTCGTTGCTATAACAGAAATAGTTTCTACAAGGGTTAAGCCTGCAATGCTACTGACTTTGAGCAAACTTTTGAGACTATGATAATGATTTTTCATTAATTAATAAATATTGACATAGGACTATTGCATGCCCATACTGCCATGGCACAAATCTTGTGTTGGTTTCTTACAGAGCAGAACATGTTGGCTCATCAAAGTCTAAGGACAACCACTGCCCACATTTGTAGCACTGAGCCCTCTAATAATCTGGAAGGTGGTTGTTAGAGATGATCACCAGGCTGTTCAAAACTGACTGATATCACAGACTGCCATGAGCCTAGCACAGTTTTAAATTCCCATGTATTAACTGTGTTGGGTCTGGGCCCCCACCCTGGCCCCAGCCTCAGAGAGGTAACCTGTGAAACTCTGACATACTTAAGTTCAGTGTGCAATTAAAATTCCTGTACCATCTGTCCATCCCAGCACCAAAGTACTCACCCCGGGTATCCTACTTTGCAACACCCTACCTGGGAGATGCTCTGATCCAGTGAGAACCAGAGGATCAGTTATGGAATGGGCAGACCAGGAAGGGTGGGTGGCCTGAGCTCACTAGGTTCACGTAAAACTGAACCAACCTGACTGACTTCTCCCTGAGGGACTCATGCTCAGGGAAGCACCGGTCTCCAGGAGCCTACATATAAAGTGTCAAAAGGAGCACAGGAGATACTGCAGAACCTTAACATGCCTTTTGTCCTACGTCTGAGATAGGAAATATTAAAGCAAAATGGAGGCTGAATTCCAGCAGCAGCAGCAGCACGGCCATCAGAATTCCTGCTGAGTAGCATGTGCTTCAGGATTTCTCACCCTCAGCACTACTGACACTTGGGGTCAGATCACTGGCAGGGGTGGCTGTCCTGTGCACCGCAGGATGTTTAGCAGAATCTCTGGTCTCTACCCACTCGCGGTCAGAAGCACCCATACCCTGCGGTTATAAGGACCAAACACATGTCTGCAGACACTGCCCAATGCCCTCAGGTGTACAAACACTGACCTACATGAATGCTGTTTGGCTCTCTCCCCAGCTGAAAGATTGAAAAAACAACTTCCAACACACACCCCAACTTTTCTTCCCCTTTTTCTCACCGGGCTACAGACCTTAGGTTCCTTGGGAAGATAAGGATGTGGCAAGGACACAGAGTCAGAAGAGAACCACGAGAAAAGCCCACTGATCGGTTAGCACCCCAAGGGCAGAAATGGTTGGTTTTACTTGCTGCTGTACCCCAACTCCTAGCACAGTGCTGAGCACATGGCTGGCACTCTAGATTCACTGAGTCAATACATCAACCAATGAATGAACAAAAAAGGGTGAAAGACGGGACAATGCTAATTGTTCGAGATGAATTCTAAAGGCCCTCGTAGATCTACAGACTTTGGATGACTCTTCCTTCAACACCCCTCCAAATTCTCCAATAGCCATACCTTCTCTTCCCGCCAGGCTGGTAATATAGTCCAGGCCATCTGCAATATGGACCTTCATCCGTTCACTCTGGGAGAAGCCAAACCACTGGGTGGCCACTTCCAACATGGAGGGGTCGATCTCCACAGCATCAATGCAGGACTTCGGGAAATGATCGTGGACGAACAGGGGGAGGCTGCCCCCACCCAGGCCTACCACCAACAATGCCAGTGGGGTCTCTGCAATAAAGAAATAAAGCATCATTTGACGATCTGCTCACTCAAAGTTTTGTACCAGCCTTGGGGAGGGCAAAGGAGGGAGTTGGATTACTGGCTCTGCCCAAGGGATACAAGATTTAGAGGCCTAGCCTTTCTGTCTCATCCCAGAAATTTAGGGGCCAATCTGACATCTGAAAACTCAACCCTGGCCTCACAATCCTTCCTTTACTAGACCTAGAGGCTGAACCAGTGTGCTATTACAACAGACCCAAAGCACTCAGCTGACATTGTGCCAAGATTCCCCACCATAAGCATTATTAGACTTCCCCTAGGAATTGGAAGGGACAATGGCCAACATCTCGCTCATGATCACAAGGCTTGTAGATGCAATGCCCTCTGCCCAGCTTTCAACTCAAAGGCCACAACTGCCTTCTCAGACACATCAGCCAAATGAAGGCAATCCATCCAGGTTCCAGAAATCACGGGAAAACAAAGGCCCAAATCCTAGTTCTAAGTACAAAGAAACCTCAGCAACCACAGGCAGACAGAAGAAGACAAGAAACAAGAATCACCAAAAGGAGACATTAAATGTGGGATTAATATCTGAGGATTAGCGTAAGAACTGAGACTCTAGGGACATACATCGACACCAAGATAGGCCAAGAGTACAGGGTGTTTCAGTAAGACATCCTCAGGACTTTGGGTGAACAGTTACAAGCCTAGACAGAAAAATAAGCATTTTTGCTACTGTGGCCAGATCCAAACTTATTATTAGAAACAATGTTATAATTGTTCTACTTATAGATTTTTTATTTAAGTAGAAATTCAAGAAACAATTGCATCTGGTGCTCAAATAATGAATTACTGAAACCAGAAATTCTTCTCAAGTGCACAGGAATTTCTGGAATCAAGATTTTTAAATATTCCCTCTGGTTACATGGGTAGACACATATGCAAACACTCATCAAACTGAACAACTTAAAATCTGTGTATTTCATGTATCTCACTGAATACATTTCATACTTTAATATTTTAAATAAACGAATAAAGAAAACATTTAGACTTCCACACGTGCAGCCATTTCGAGATTACAATTTGAGTTTGAGGAAAAGTTACTGGATGTTTATTAACTTAGAAGAAGATTGGGAAGAAGAAAACTATGAAGATATGTGCATGTGTTGGTCTGTAATCGCTGTGCTCAAGCCACAAGACAGCTGTAATCTTACACGCCCCCTCCTGTGGAAGGCAGCGGCGTCTCCCTCACCCAGGAGCAGCTCCGGGTTTCTGAGCAGGGCAAGGCCGGCAATCATTGCTTTGTGGTGTTCACAGCACAGGTAACTCTTGTCAATGGACTGCCCTGGGGCTGCAGGGAGGTCCTCTGGAGTGTCAGCAGGCCGCTGCTTCATCCTGTCCTTTTTCCGTTTCTTCTGGGCTAAATGAGAGAGAGAGAGATGATGAGGTCCTATGCTTAGCAGTCTAGTCCGTGGAAAGCAAGCCATACCAGCAGCACTGTGCTGTAGCCAGCTTGATTCGACTCAAGAACCCAACTGCTAAATATACACAAATTTTGTGACTTGGTTGACATGTTGGTTCTTTGAAATCTGCCTGTGGTGGTCATTTTTATGCCACAGAAATCGGCAAACAGTACATATTAGGGTTTTTCTTTCCCCCTGAAAACACAGCTGTTAAACATTTCACACTACCACCGGACACCAAAAACTCAGAAAAGGAAAAGTGGGGCACCTAGGTGGCTCAGTCAGTTAAATGTCTGCCTTCAGCTCAGGTCATGATCTCAGGGTGTCAGGACTGACCCCTGCATCGGGCTTCCCTTCTCCTTGGGAGTCTGCTTCCCCATCTATCCCTCCCCCCGTTTCTGCTTTCTCTCAAATAAAGTCTTAAAAAAAAAAAAAAAGGGAAAGGTGGCATCGCACCCAAAACCCTAGGAAAACTGAACTGAGGAGTCCTAGCCCCTTTACACTGAGAAATAGAAGGCCACTAACAGGAAAAGCTTATTTATAAATCCTTTCAGAGAAGTAGGACTTAAAGTCAGTAATTACCTCCTCCGCGCCAATTACTATACTAGGACTTCTAGTTATGTAACTCTTACAACAACCTTATAATACCCATGTTAGGCAGATGAAAAACCGAGGATCTGAAGAGTTAATAATTAGCCCCAGAAACAGCAGGAGGTGCAGTCAGGATGTGAACCTGGGACTGCCTGTCTCCAACACCTATCGCCATTTACTGTACCATACAGATGGCAATACACACAGCCCTGCAGGATGAGGAAATCACAAGTGCTCAACAAAGGGGAGAAATCCTATAAAGGCCCCACTAGTTTCCCTCTGATATAGAGTAACCAGATGTGCATTTTTTACTCAATACATTGATTTTTGAATTGATTATACTGAGTAATGCACTGAGCCACCCAAGTGCCTTTATTCTGTCATTTTCAAAAGCCAAACCTAAACACAAGTTGTTGCCTCCCTCTCTGTGGAGCTACTGCCCACTGGTCCCTCAAAATTAGGCCCCAATGTCACCATCTCTGGAAAAGGCTGGTGGGAAGTGGGTAAGTCTTGGACTGGAGGGGGCTGAGTTTAACCTCCCATGTGACCACTCACTATACCTACGCTGTTGGGCAAGAAACTGGTGCCCAGAGCCTGTTTCCAGTCAATACAATGAATGAACCTTACAAAGTTATTATGAGATTTCAGCTGTTGAAGGAACACACACACACAGCACCCAGCATCGGTCTTGGCACTCAGAGCATCCCCCACGGAAGTTACCTTTCTACGCCTCTTTCTTCCCCAGCTCCAGGACACTTCACTCCATCAAAGCCCTAGCATTGTACTCAGCAGTCGTCACCCTGGGACGTGCCTTCCGGCTCTTGCTGCTTATGGGCTGAGCGCGGCGCCTGAAATTCAGTGCGCCAGCAACACCCGTTCCGTCAACAGACCCCCGTCTCAGTAAAGCCACAGGTATTACCTGCTTTACGGGGAGGGACAGTGACAGAACGCACACCGCGGCTCTGGGAGGCCACAGCTCGTTGCACGACTAAAGTCACCCTTCCAGTGAGATTACGAACTCAAGGATGGGCTGAGGCAGGAGGTCTGGCAACATTTCAAAACGGCCTTTTCGCCGGAAAACATGGGCCCCATGTGCTATTGTCAGATCCGGCCGGTCGCTACCTCCAAGGGCTGGGTTAAAGCTCTCAGTCCGCACATTCCCGAGCACACACGCAGGACGCCAGGCCGCGCTCACCTTCTCCCTGGGTTTGATGTACTTGTGCAGCACCCCGCACAGCTCCAGGTAGCTCCCATACCACTCGAAAGCTCTCTTTCCCCGCTGCTGGAAGAACCTCTCCCAGTAGTCGACGGAGCCGAACTCCCTGGAGCTCTTGGGTAAGAGGTTCATACTGTCACTGTCCGAGCTGCGTCCTCACGACTCTGCTACTCGCCCTCTGAGCTACCATCGGTGGGGCTTCCACACACGCCGGCACCGGCACCCTGCCGTGCTGTTCTTCCCACGACAGACAACCACACTGACTTATCCCTCGCTCAAAACCCCAGGGATGAGCTCACACGTCAGCCCCACGCACGACACTGAACCTAATACCCGGTCACCCGTCCGCCCAGCTCACACACCCAGCCCCACGTGCCGAGCCCCTCACACTCCCTCAGAGCCGGGTTGCAGACGCAGCAATCATATCCGGGTACCAGGCGTCGCGATTGGTTGGCCACCCAGACCCTCCCAGCGTCTCATTGGTCACCGCTTTTCGCTCCTGGAGCCTCATTGGCCGAGACGCGCTCGCCACAGGCCGGCGGGGTCGTCGCAGGCGCCGAGCGGGTCTCTGCGCGCCGCAGCAAGGGGCGGGGCCACGGGCCCGAGTCCCGGCGGAAGAGGCCCCGCGCCCTCGTCTGCGGGATTGCGTCCGAGCGCCGCGCGAGGGCAGCCTTTCCTCTGCCGCGGAGACTATACAGACCCTCCGGGCTCTGTGTTCGTTTTCCGTCCCAGCGGGCCTCCTGGCCACTTCAGATCTAGAAGGGCGGAGCGCAGCCTGTGGGGGACGCGGGGAGGAGGAGGCCCCGAAAAGACAAACCAGTAGAAGGGCAAGAGGCGACTATGAGGAGAGCCCGTCCTAGCAGGAGAAAGCCTTCCTAGCCCGGTTATCTTCTGCACCTCCCGCCCCGCCCTCCCTTAGTTTAACCGCTCAACTTACAAAATTGGAGCTTGTTTTGGAGAAAACTGGCACTGGGTGGTATTTTTTCTGCACCAAAATGCAGGTTCCACTATTCATGTAGTGACGTGAAAATTCAGAATTGGAATAGCAACCACGTTTTCGAGGTGCCTCCTCACCTTCTCCCCACAATGCACAGCGTGCAAATTTCACACTCATTTTGACAATCAGCCTCCTTAGATTGTCATTCTGGTGTCATCTATCAGTAGTTGCTACTGCTTACCTGACGTGTTTGATGAGCAAACTGTACTTTCAGAAGCTCATCTTATCCTAATACCCTAAGGAAGTTCCTGTGGCGGACACCTGTGCCACATAGGAGCATCGCTGGGCTGTTCACAGCACTGTGAAATGCAGGCAAAATGTACAGACCGAGCAGGGCACATACGCTTGGAAGGAGCATCTGTAGTCTGGGCTATTAGAGACCTCACCAGCAGAGGTAGCCAAGAGGACTATTAATCCTTAAAGTGGACTTAAACTCTGGTGTAAGAGAGTAGTTCTCCAATTTTGGCATGCATCAGAATCACTTGGAAGACTTATTAAAACAGATTGCTGAGCCCCACTTCCAGACTTTAGGATTGATCAGGCCTATACAGAGGTCTAAGGATTTGCATTTCTGGCAATAGTGATACAAATGATTGGTCCAGGACCACACTTTGAGAACTACTCTTTCAAAATAGAACTAACAGTAAAGTCACAACAAACTGAGTGCCCACTCCACAACTTTATCAGGTCACTCTAAAAGCCCTCTACAAGTGACATCAAAGAAAATCTATTTTCATGTGCCACCTGTTGAGTTCATATGATTTCCCTTCAAGAACGGAGCTGGAAGGAGCCTCCAAGGCGACTGCAGCTACTACAGCATGTAGAGTTCCTGATGAGTGAGAGACGGGTCCTTTCACAAAACACTGATTGAGAGCTGAGGATGCCGTTTTCGCTTGAAGTGCTTCACGATATTGAAGGTAAAAACATTTAAACAACAAACAAAAGAACACAGCCTCTGCCCTCTCCCCTGAGGACTTATTCAATTCATCAAACATTTAAATTGCCTAAGATGAACCAATCTTTGTGACGAAGCTAAGGATACAGAGGTAAGCCAGGCGGTCACATGGTAGACACACAGCAAACAATTACAACAATAATCTGTGTGAGGGTTGTGGTGAATGCTGTGAAGGAGAAGCATAGGGTTCTGAAACGGCAGATACCTTCCAGGCCTCTTCTCCTCTGCAGGTGACCAGAGAAGGCTTTCCTGAGGAAGGGACAAAAAGTTCTATGATCTGTCAGTTTGGGTAAACACGGCACACCTGAACTTGTCCCAGGAGTATCAGCATGACATCGGTAAGAGCCAAGCATGTCACCCTCTCAAGATCTCTTCAGGAGCATTTGGCTCCTGGTCTTCCCTCTGTCTCTATTGTCCATTTGCTAATGGCTTGATATTGGAAAAGATAGTAAGAAGTGATTTCTGTCATAGCTGTGGCACCAGCCCCTTATTTAATGCTCTAAAGAATACAATTATTGTTTGCACTGTGTTTCAGACCAGGAGGATAAGTAACTTACCCAGCCTCTCTTATGCGTTCTTGCAGCCTAAGGAAGCAGTAACAACCACAGCACTTTAAGCTAAAATTTGCTACAAGTTTCCTAAAATGTATGGATGAATGACTCTTGCAGAATTACTTTAGTTAGAGCATTAAACTCTGTCTTTTAAAATACTTACATTTGAGACCTAGTTCTCTCAAGGCTAGACTATAAAATATAATTAAGCAGTGTGAATCATCAGTATAGTTAGCTTAAGCCAATTAGAGATTAAAATGGTTTGTGTTATATTAGGATCTCCAGAGTGGTTACCAGTGTGCTTTAAAATGCGAAGTGAGGGGCCCCTGGGTTGCTCAGTCGGTTTAGTGGCTACTTTCCTCCAGGTCATGATCCCAGCATCCTAGGATCAAGCCCCACGTCAGGCTCCCTGCGCAGTGGAGAGCCTGCTTCTCCCTCTCCCTCTAGCCTGCTGCTCTGCCTACTTGTGCTCTCTCTCTATTTCTCTGTCAAATAAATAAATAAAACTTAAAAAAAATAAAACTAAATAAAATGCAAAGTGAGTGTAGATAAGGTCATTCAATGTCATGGGTTATTCCTGAAAAATATAAATCCAGACCTCTAAATATATAATTTGCAATTACTAGTCTTACTTAATTTAAACATGGGGTTTTAGCAACAATATTCAATTAATTGATTCTTGCTAAAATAATTGCAAAATGAGGCATAGATAATAAAAGCATTTCTGACGATGTGGGGGACAGAGAATGGGACAGGGCATGAGATAGGCAGAATAACATTCCCCCATAGACGTGTATGTCCTAATTCCCAGAATTTTTGAAGAGATTAGGCTACATGGAAAGGGGAATTAAGTTTACTAAGCATCTGACATTAAAATAGGGAAACTAGTCTAGATTACCCAGGTGAGCTCAATGTAATCAAAAGGGCCCTTAAAAGTGGAAGAGGGAGGCAGAAGAGGGGGAACCAGAGAGGTGGTAGCATGGGAAGGATTGGTGCAGCGTTGTTGGCTTTGAAGATGGGGGAGGGCTGGGAGCCAAGGGAAGGGCCCTCCAGCCTGTGAAGTCTGGAAAACCCATGGAACAGTACTCCTTTAGAGCCTCCAGAAAGAATCAGCCCTGTAGACACTTTGATTTTAGTCCAGTAGGACCCCATCAGGCTTCTGACCTCCAGAACTGGAAGACAATAAATTGGTATTAAGTTACTAAGTTTCTGGTACTTGCTACAGTAGCAGAAAATACTACAGAGCATATCCAGGAGAGGGTATGTGTGGTTGGGCAGAAGGTTACACTGGGAAGAATGAAGCAGAGGATAAAACTAGAAACTGAGGTAAACAGCACCTGAGTTTCAAGAAGTCTTCCATTCTGAGCATTTAGATGAAAGCTGTCAGGCCTTAAGAAATCAATGGAGAACTAGGGTCATGGCAGTTAGAAAAACCTAATGAGAGGTGTTCCCAGGAAGAATAGATGCTTTTGATGTCTGATCCCACGTAGGGAATAAAAGACCTGAGGACTCAGAACGGCATCCACATTGGTCTCTGGATGACTGGGGAAATTGCCTGTGCAAAGGAACAGGGCAGAAGAAAGGAGGTCATTTGTGGAAGAGTTGCTTGAGAGGAATTTAGAGGCCATAATGCTAGCCACGGCTGGCTGAAAGCCAGTTCCCTGCCCTGCATGCCATCCCAGGGCTCATACCCTTCTCAAATTCTGTCAGTGGTATCCAAGTGGACTTAGTGGCCCAGGCCATGAAAATACTTCATGTGTGGGGTGTAAAAGTGTTTAAGGGGAATCTCTCCTTGGTGTCCAGGGAGTGGCTCATCCAGGGCTGGAAATAATTTCAGACTGGAAGTCTTTGCAAATGACTTTGTTTTCCACATTTGAGAAGTTAAGAATTGAATGGTGTCCCGTGTCTTAAAAGAATGGAAGGCAGGCATGACATTCTAGGATAATGTACCATTTAATTAGCTGGCATCAGCACTTTCTTAAAGGGATTATTGACCTGAGAAGTAATGCTCAAGCAGACATTGGATTCCTAAGATCGGGATAATCATAATAGTATTTTTTAGTTTGTGTGGCATTTTGCCAAGAATTTCCGTACACATTACCATGAATTCACAGGATGGACACACACGGACACACATACATAACTGAGGCAAAACTCTAACTGATTAAAAATAAATTAAAAAAAATTATGTACGATGAAGTGAATTTAGCCAGCCTGCCTCTGGGTGTTATGTTTGATTCCGAAGATTCCCTTCGTTCAATAGTTTCTTCTGTCTGTGTGGACATCGGTAGGTGCACTGTGTTCCTGATAATGCGTGGACAGCATATCTACTTTTATGCAGGAAAGCAAAGGGCATAGCAGGGCAAGCAAGTTGTTTGCCTTTGGGACCAGTGGGCAATAACATTTGAAAACTAGAAAAGGTGAGGGAATGGTGCCAAGGGCGATGGCCTGTGCCTGGTGGGTCAGACCCCTACTGAGGAGGCTCCCAAGGCCTTTTTTTGCTTCTCACCTTTGTTTTTTGCAGCCTGGATATTGGGAAAGATGACAAGACTACACCATCACAGTGTTTTCTCCATAATTCTACTCTAAACTTCAATTACTTTGCAAGAAAAGAAAAAACAAACCTTGGAAACCAAGCTGTTTTTTTACTGAACTCCAGCACTCAGCACATCTGCTATGAGCACCTCATGTATCCCATTTTTATTGGATATTCTCTGTCCTTCGCCCATAACAAAACATTTTTCTACCACCAAAGAGAAGGACTTTAAAATAGCACTTAATGAATAAAAATTCCTAAGTGTTCCACCCAAGATAGATTTTTTTTTTTTTAAACTTTGAGGTCGAGATACTTGAAAGAAACCAGGAGCACAAAATTTCTGGTGGTCCAGCAAAGGAGTCGTATGTAATCCTTCTGTAAAACCAAAACACTCTCAGGTCAAGAGACTGCAAGAGAGGTCTTCTCCTAAGAAGAATCTCAAATTCTGGGGCCAACTCTTCAGGGCCCTTAATCCATCTCATCTTTCAACAGTAGACCTTTATGCTGATTGTTCTTTTTTTTTTTTTTTAAAGATTTTATTTATTTGTTCGACAGAGATAGAGACAGCCAGCAAGAGAGGAAACACAAGCAGGGGGAGTGGGAGAGGAAGAAGCAGGCTCATAGCAGAGGAGCCTGATGTGGGGCTCGATCCCATAACGCCAGGATCACGCCCTGAGCCGAAGGCAGACGCTTAACCACTGTGCCACCCAGGCGCCCCTGCTGATTGTTCTGATACAGAGAAGGAATGAGTTTTCCCCGGGATGTGGCAATTGCATCCAAACAGCTCTAGTGTTTGAAGACTCAACAGAGAAATGGCGTCAGGAAACATGGCCTGAGTGTTTCTGGAGCTAGATGGCAGGAAAGGGCACCTACACAGCTAAATGTAAGCTCCTTTCGTCATGCCAAATTGTACAGCATAGAGGTAAGAACATGGGATTTGGAATCAAAGATCTAACAGTTTCTCAGTGTGTGAATTTGGTCAGACTTACTGCCATCAGATCCCTTGCCTGATGGCCTCCACTGTTCCCACCCAATACAATCCACTACTGCTCAGCAGCCACAGTGGATTTTCAAGTATACAGAGAATAGCATTTTTTCCTTTTAGATAAAGCTCACAAAACAAAATTCACCATTTAGAAATGTGCAGTTCAGTGGTTTCTAGTATATTCACTGTGCTGTGTGACCATCACTACCACCTCAGTCCAGAACCTCTCCATCCCCCTGAAAAGAAATCCCCTACGTATTAGCAGTTGTTGTATTTCCCCTCCCCGTACCCTCTCTCCACCACTAATCCACTTTCTGTCTCCATAGATTTGTCTTTCTAGAGATTTCATGAAGAAGGATTCATATAGTATGTGGTCTCTTGTGGCTGGCTGCTTTCAATTAACACAGTATTGTCAAGGTCCCTCCATGTTGGAGCGTGTAACAGTAGCTCATTCCGCTTCCTGGCTGAATAATAAATATTTCATTGGATGGATAAACAATGTGTGGTGTATCTGTTTATCAAAAGATGCACATTTGAGTTGTTGACCCATTTGGCTACAGTAGTGTTGCTATGAACAATCACGTACACATTTGTGTGGATATGTGATTTCAGTGACCTAGAATACATACCTAGTGGAATTGTTCAGTCATATGATAATTCTGTGTTTGACTCTTTGAGGAAAACAATGATCATTTAACAGTCTAAATCTGTTTATGTCACTCTCCAGTGCCTTCCCGAAGCCTTAAGAATGGAACCGAGACTTCACATGTCCTATCAAGATCTTTACTGATCCAGGCCCTGCCTGCATCTCCAATCTCTGCTTCCACCACACCCCCCTTGCCAAATCCCAGACACAATAGCGTGCTCCCTCATCCTCAAAGATGCCAAACGCCTTGGTGCTGGGAAAAATGGATATATTCACACAAAAGAATGAGGCTGGACCCTTATCTTCACCATACACAAAAATGAACTCTAAATGCATTAAAGACCTGAGTGTAAGACCTGAAATGATCAAACTAGAAGAAAACATGGGGGAAATCTTCAAGACATTGGATTTGGCAATGAATTCTTGGATATGACACCAAAAGCATAGCAACAATAGCAAATATACACAAGTGGGGTTTATTTAAATGGCAACAAATCAAAGGAAACACTAAACAGGGTAGAAAGACTTCCTAGGAGATGGGACAAAGTCTTGCAAAGTATGTGTCTGATAAGGGGTTAATATCCAGAATGTGTAAAGAACTACACTTAACAGCAGCCACAAAAACCCAAGTAAACATGGGCAGAGGACTAGAATAGACATTTCTCCCAAGAAGATACTGAAATGGCCAAGAAGCATATGAGAAGATGCCCATTCATCTCTGATCACTAGAGTAATGCAACTCAAAACCATGAGATATATTACCTTATACACATTAGGAAGGCTGCTGACAAAAAATGAAATAACAGGCAACAATCGTGGACTACCAGCATAGCCTTGAGCCCATGTCCTTCCTGTAAATCGCCTGGGGCGGTACCTCAAATCGGCAACAGTCACTCCGCATTTGGACTAACCTCCCTATCAGGCCATGGGTGCCTACAGTATCTGGGGCTCCCAAGGAGTCTTTCATTGAAAATTTCAGCTTGCCCCTGCTCTGCCCCAGTTAAGCAGTCTAGTATCCCCCAGTTTTCTGTTTGTGGCAACACCCACATCAGCATAGTTTGTGATGAGGCGTAGGTCTTGTCCAACAGAGCTTGCTCCCACGGCAAGCCTCACAGACCCCTGCTCTGCCCCAGATCGCTGGCAGCCCTGACCTACCATACTGCACGCACAGGCACAGTAAAGGTTGCCTCAGCAAGTCCTGGGTAGTCAGGCCTCTCCAGGGAGGAGGGACCCCATTCCTGCTAAATGTCACTCTTCAGGCAGCACCTACAAATTGGCCACAGTCAGTCACCACTTGGACCCCACCACTCCATGGAGTTGTAGGCATCTCCCGCAGCCAGGACTCGCAGGTCTCTCTTATTGGAAGATTAGCCAGCCCGCCAACTGGCTAGCAGCAGAGTATCCTCCAGCCCGTCTTCAAGGGGAACGTGCACATCTGTGTACCCTACTGCTTGCAATTACGCGTAGGCCTTGTCCCCCAGGGCTTGCTTCTGTGACCTGACCTCTCCACAGCCTTGCCCTCTTCCAGAACCGTGGTAACCCTGAACAGCTCCACAGAGTGTGTGCACAGTCACATTCTTTTAGGAAGCCGTGGGCAGCTGGGGCCCTCCGGTCCTGTGGAGCTAGGCCTGTTCAGCACCACCTGCAGAAGCTGGAGGGTGCAGGGAACCCATTCCTGAAAGCGCTCTGTGCAGCCAGTGCAATGGGTGAAAGGCAGTCCGCATGTAGCCTTACTGTCTGTTCACGTCCCTGCCTTCGAGTGTAGACCAAGAAAAGAGGCAGAGCTGCAATTAAGAAGAAAACAAAAAGCAACAACACATTTATTTGGGGTCTCTGGATTGTAATTCAAGGAACACAAATTAGGGTAGCAACCCAAATTGAGTCCCCCAACAGGAAATGAATGTTAGGGCTTTTAAGACAAAAGGAATGCTTTATGTGTTGTTCACAAGAATTTTGATTGATATTGGCAGCAGAGAAATAACTGGCTGAATCATTGGTTGCTAGGGCTGTTACTAAGCAAATTTCTGACTGCAGCGAGTTGCAGGTGTTGCGCCCGAGTCCTTGGAGTGTTTGCAGTCTGGCCCAGTTCAAAGTGTATGGTTTCGTTCCATGAGGATGTGTAGAAGGCTCATTTCCTTAACAGTCTCCCATCTCCATTGTAAAACCCCTTGACAGAGTGGTTCCATTTTCTTCACCTTTCACATTTCCCCTTTTGTTCAAGACCTTGCTCTAAGCATTGCTGACCAACTATAGATTTGCTCAGGCCCATGTCACTGAGATGGACCAGTCCCAGAAAGTCATGTCCCCAGTCCGAGGGTATTTAAGTCTCTGATAGGTGTTACAAGGTGTCACCTTCATGAGGGTGAGGCCACGTGTGAGCAACAAGGGAGCAGGGGGAAAATGGTTCGTAGACAGTTTTCTCATCTGCAGCTTTATTAAGCCATCTGGGGGTTCAGATGAAACATGCTGTTCTAAAAAGCTCAAGGACATGATGCATATTAATCTGCACAATGAGTAAAGTGTTAAGAATGTCAAATGAAGTCTCTAAGGGGCTTAAATTTATCAGTACAACAGAGCTGATCCATGGCTGTAAAAAGAAAACTTACTTGAGTTTATCAAGAGCTGACATTGGGAAAAAAACTGAGATTGGAGGGCACATTTATCTGTTACAGTTCACTGGCTGATCAGGACATTTCATTCACTACTAGGAAAAGCATCATTTGTACAGTCCTCAGAAAGTTCTTCTTAGCAAATAACTTTTTTGTGTGTGCTAATTCAGCAAGGTCAGTACAGTGCCATATTTTTAATGAGATGGAGTCCAAAGTTCAAAATGGGAGTCATTGCTGACAACTCTTTTTACAAGGTGTGTGGTGGAGCGTGTATTGTTATGCCTGGGAAAGGTTGAAACAAGGTATGGGAACGGCTGATCCTCACAACTTCACCTGAAAGATAACATCTATAGGCTGCAGGGCTAATCAGCAGAGGTCCTGGGGACGAGAGAGAAATTCGTTACATGGAAGACCAAGGGTTTTCCAATACCATGAACAAATTGGAGTTTCTGGCGTAGGATATCTAACCAGAAGTCTCCCCCTTTTGTAATCCACTGAGAAGTGCAGATAAGAGTGTCATCTCTTCAAGAGAAAGAGGAAAAACAACAACAGCAAGGTAAGCAGCAGCAGCAAGGAGAGGGTTCCACAGGCCTGGCCCAGTCATCCTGGGAACATTGTCTCCTTTACCTGTTGTCTGCTTGCGTTCCAGAAACCTACTTTCAGGGCAGCCGTTGGTGGGCAGGTGCAGTCAGAGCTGGTGCTTTCTGTAGAGGGACACATGAATCCCACGAGCTATTCCTTGGACATTGGTAGCACAAGGATTGATTAACAGCTTGATAGGGGTCTTTCCAATGGGGTTGAAGAGAGTCTTCCTGAAGATCCCTTTTCCAGTAGGTAAAGTCCCCAGGTTGTAAAGTGTGGTTTAAGGTCTTTATCTCCTGGAGGCACACCATGGAAAGGCTGCTCTACCAAAGAATGGTTATTTTCAATAGAAGCAATTAGAAGCAGTAAAAGCCTTCATAATGTCAAAATATATCTCTTTTTATCAACTGTGGATCAAAGAAGCAGGGCTTAGGGGTATTGGGCATCGAATAGATACTTACTGGACTTATGCAAATTCATACATTGTTATGAAAATAAGGATATTGTGTATCTTATTAAGATAAGAGTATCAGAATTCTGGAGGGATCAGGCAGGGAGAAAAAGATAAATGTTTCAAACTTTGTTGTAAGGGAACACTTTACCATATTGATGTAGGTTATGCATAGCTTAATGGAGAAGAGAATAGGGGTCCTCTCAGTCTGGAAAAGAAAACATTGAAGCAATTATTTTTCCATTCGTGTTTTAGAAATTTTGAGTTATGTGTTCACAACTAAGTTCAGTGTTATGATCGTAAACTTAATAAAATCTGTTTTAGCATATTTATCTAAGTCTTTCTCATGAGTCACTTTGGAGATGAAGCACTTAAAACAGTAACTACCTGTAAAAGACTTAAAATAGCAATGGTTAGAGATCTCGTGAGAATTTATTACGATGTAATTGACAAGGAAATTTGGTTATTTCTGTGACATAACATTTTAAGATAATAACGAAAATTGTGACTGATAACATACCAAGACATATCAGAATTTTAGGAATTTTGCATAAATCTAAAATACTTATATACTTACAGAAATACATCATTAAGGCTTAGTATCACTTTTTATTTTTTTCACTTAGCATCACTTCTTGTTTGACAATCCTTCCCATGTAATTTGACATATCAACCCTAATCAGTGTAAGATCTCCCTTTCTATATAGAGAGGGTAAAATCTTTTGAGAAATTCCAGGAACTCTCTGAAAATTCTTGTTACATTTAGGTCAAAAAGACTTTATTTGGAATTTTATTTGGGGAAGTCTGTCAAAAATCAAAAGGTTTTGGCTGCTTGATCAAACAGGATTACAGATGACTATGAAACAATTCTAATTCTCTAGTTGACCAAGTGACAAAAAAAGATTTTGAAGGCAAATACAAAGGGCCACATAGTTGTAAATGAGACTTAGGTCTCTTAATATCTAGAAGACTCAGTGTATTTGGGCACTCAAACCTGATGAAGACAAGACATAGAATCTTTCTCTTATAGGTAGATTAACCAAGGTAAATAAAGATTAGTTCCAATTTCTTATTTAGAGCAGACCAACATAATCCAAGAATACTTGTCATTTTCACAGAAAGAAAACCAAATTTTAATTATGCACCAGGGTACTTTCAGAATTAAACTCTCTCTTCAGCTTCAATAAATCCATTCCAATCTTGGCTTGACTGCCTTTAAATTCCCTTCTCAATATTCCTTTAACCCTACACTTTATGGAAATTATAGTGTGAGATTCATCTGTCTCCAGATTCATCCCAACCCTGCTCTGTTAGTCTGACAATAAAAGAACAGGCAGGGGCAACAGGATCCCCACGATATTGTTGAAGAGGGTTACCCTAAGTTGGGTAGGCAAGAATAAAGATTTGAAAAATGGGGCAACATCTGTAGGGATGGCAAAGCTATAGATTTCTGGGAAGCCATCATCAGCATTCCCAGCCTGGCAGGTAGTTGCAAGAAGCAGAAGACGTTGTTTTAAGCCAAGATTGCTGCTTGGCTGCAAATCTGAAGACTCAAGGCCACAAAGTCTGTGCCTGTCACCCCGTGCTTACAGTTTGGCCTAAGAAGCCATCCCTGTGTGTGCAGCACAGGAAGGGAGCTGCTGCGTACATGGGCCTTTTCAGCTGGGCTGCGCGGTCTCTTGCTGATCAGTTTACTGTGGTGTAAGAGCAGAGCTTTCACGCATGTTGGATCATTCCACAGCAAGAAATATTGTGTATTTTATGGCCCAACACACACACACACACACACACACACACACACACATCACCCGTGTGTGTGCATGACCATATAAGTGCCTGAAATAAAATTGCAAAATGTGTTTCTGGCCAATAGACTAAGTTAGTTACTTGCTCAGGAGGCCAAGTCTTTTCCTAAAGACTGTTTTTTATTTGCACGCTGTAAAGATCCTTTAAAACTGTTTTTGAAGTCATTTTGTGTTTTACAAGCTTCTGCATATCGATCAAAGACTGTGATCCATTGTCTGCAAGAGATCTGAAATCCTCTTGTTAAGCGTGCCCCTTAAAGTGGACTCATCTAAGTTAAAGCTTTCTCAGCATGCCCTTTACCTACAAGCATGTGAATAAGTTGGTAGAAGTCAGAATAACTAGGTGTGTAAGTTTGAGTGATCAAGGTAAGTTCTTTAGCAAAGCCTAGAGGGTCTTCAAGGGCATCGTGAAAATCCTTCGTGATAGATGCAATTCAGCCTGAGTGCAAGGGCTCCAAGAGACAGAGAGAGTTCCTAAACCTTCTTTATTAGCTTTTACCTTACAGGTGCTTGAATGTCCAGGGGACATGGGGGGAACTTCAGGGTTGTTGGTATAGTTTGAAAGTTCAGCTAAGCTGGGGTGGAGAGGTGGAGCAGGGAGAAGAGGGTGGAGGAGACGGAGTAGTGGCAGTGGTGACAACGTTAATGCAGCTGCTCAGGAAAGCTTTCTACTTTGCAAAGTCTCTGAGAAAGGTCAGCGTTGGCTGCAGAGAGCCTGCAGTGATTTTCTTGTAAGGAAGCTGTCAGCAAACCCACGTGAGTTCTCTCCTTGGTGAGTTACAGCCCCTGCCCCAGGTGAGTTGTGCACAAAGAAAACTTCATTTGCAGCGAATAAAGACATCACAGGGAATGGCTTCCAAAGCCCTGCCTGCCCCAGCAAGGGTGGATGCGTTCCTTTCATTTTGGGTTAGGATGAATATTCAGGTGGGAATCCTTGTCATGGGATGGAGAGGAGGGCATAAAAATCATACATGCGCCTTAAGGAAACATGCCTATACACACATTGTACGTTATGTGAATGAGCCTTGTACTCCCCTTTGGGCCGAGATTTTAGTAATATAATGAGGAAAAGGTGGTTGTTGGTCATACATACAGACATCATACAGACCTTACTGTACCGAGTTGCAAGTGTTTGGGCTGAGTCCTTGGAACATTTGCAGCTTGGTATGGTTCAAAGTTCATAGTTTCTTCTGATGAGGACCAGCATGGGGCCCAATACTTAATGGCCCCAAGTTTACATGTTAAAAGCAGTTGACATACAAGCCACAGCATTTTCCTTTACCTTTCTCAGCAGCAATCAAGGCTCACAGGGTCTCTCCTTGGAGGATACCCAGCCATCCTGCCCAATCCAGCTGTGGCAAGGCAGTGCAGATTGCCTTCAGGGGGAGTATAGGCATGTAGGTAGCTTGGGGCTTGGAATTAGGCAGCTGCCTTGTCACCCCAGTGGCCCTTTCCTGAGACCAAGCCTCTTGGGATGCAGGGCTGCTCCCGGTCCCTGATGGCCCAGAACCTACAGGCGCTGCCATGTGCAGTCCAAATCATGCAAGCCAGACATGCGTTGCCAGGGCCATCCAGGAAAATGGAGCCTGGGTTGCTCCCCTATTACCACCAGCCTCAAGGGCAGCTGAAGTCACTCCCAGAATAACTCGCTGAGCTTCCAGCTTTAACTGGGACATCTGGGAGGTCTGTTGCTAGAGAACACAGTGACCTGATCAGGTAGCCAGTCCACATGGGGGATGCAAGCCAACACTTGAGGCCAAAGCATCAGAGAGTGTTTTGGGGTTGACTCTTTCCATCATGAGGCCATTCAGGTGGTCGGATCCTCTCTGAAGCCCGTGGGCCGGGACACCCTCTGGCAGCTCGAGGCCGCCGCAAAGAGCACAACGCTCTGCACAAACCCTGCGAGTAAGGTGAGTAAGACATGTGGAACCAGGAGGTGTCGGGAGACGCGAGGGCACAGCGCAGGCTACTGGAAGAAGCTGGCACCTGCCTTATTCCACGTCCTAACCTCCACCAATGCCCACAGTCCCAGAGCGCCTGGCTGGCTCATTCGGTAGAGCATGTGACCTTGATCTCAGAGTCGTGAATTTGGGCCCCAAGTTGGGTGTAGAGATCACTTACAAAAAGACAATCTTCAAAAACACACACATCATTCCTGAAGAGAGACCTGAGGGCTCTGGAAACTTGTAGGGGTTGATGGAGGTGAGGGAGGCACAGGATGGGCAAGGGATCTTCCATTAAGAGACACCTGGGAGGCTGGATTGCTGGAGAAGCCAGGGCCCCATCAGGCAGGCAGTCCAAATGGAGCCTGACTGTGGCCAGTTTAAACCTGTGGTCTCCAAGGATTTGACCAGTGTGGATTCCCTCCACCCTGAGGCCGTTCAGGGGGCAAGGGTCCTCTCAGAACCACAGGGCCTGAAGCCAAGGCTGGCTGACTAGGTGTGCCATGCAGCTGCCCAGGCCCCCAGGTATGTGAGTCAGGGGCATGGAACGGGGCAGCTGTGTGGAGAGAATGGCCGCAGGAACAGGCTACGTGCGGTCCCTGGTCTCTGCCTCATTCCAAGCCCTCTCTTGCATTCATCCTGAAAGGGAAGGTCAAGGCTAGCCAACCAAGCACTGCACGCCTCTGCACAGGCCCCTGATTTGTTGAGCCGTGGACCTGGAGAAAGTCCGCTGGAGGGGAGGCTGGCTCAGAGGAACAGGCTGTCTAATGAAGGTCCCTGGCCTCTGCCTCATTCCAAGCCAGATACCACATTCCCTCCTGACTGAGCTCTCCTCCACCAGGAGACACGTGGGAGCACTGATGCCAAGAAGCCTCGGAATGGGTCAGGCAGCCAGTCGCATGGTGCAATGACTGCCCCTCGTTTATACATGCCACCTCAAATGATTTTCAGGTGTGGGGTAACTCTACCCAGTGGCCTCTGCAGGTGCTCTGGCATCAGGAGATGCTCTAAGATCTAACAGGCCCAGACTGAGGGTCCCTGGACCCAGAGGATGTGTGGTGTGCATGCACGAGCCACCGTGTTCGGGGAGCCAGGGTCCCGGACCAGGGCAAGGGTCTGGAGAAGCCCAGTTACTGGTTCGTGTTGTCTGGGGCTGGGAGGCCCATGTCTCATGCAAGTACCAACCTTCCCAATGCACAGGTGCCTCCTGAGGCCAGAGCTGGGGGAGTCTGCAGTTCTTGGGGGGGGGGCTGTGTGGGATGTGGGCTATTCTCTAATACGGGACACCTGGGAACACTGACCGATTTCTAGAGGAGCTATGCACACCATCCAGCAAGCTGGTCCCAATGGGGACTGTAGGTCCCCGGTATCAGAAAGAGTCTGAACAATGTTTGATATGTGGGTTTTCCTCACCATGAAGTCACTCCGTTGGCTCTCCCTGGATCTGCCCGAGTTTTCTGTGCCCGGGGTTGTCCACGCTGCTTTCTGTCTGCTCAGGAGCTGCAGACAGTGTGGAGCGGCCGTCTCACCACCGGGGATCCAAACCCGAGTCCTGGATCAGGACTGTGTGGACTTGGGCTGTTTCATAGGCCGGGGCTATGGGGGATGTGTGCCATCTGCCTCACCCCAGGCTCCCACCTGCACAGAGTGCATGCTCCCTCTTCAGGAAGCAGGGGCGGGCGTGGGCACATAGGGATGATCTGTGTGTTATTCAGTAAGAGACACCGGAGAACCTAGTGTGGCGGAGACGTGGGTGACAGCATCAGGCAGCCAGCCCAATACAGGATTCACGTGGCAAACTTTCATCTTTCCCTTCAGAAGGGAATTTTTGGTGTGGACTTTCCTTTCTCTGAGGTTTTCGGATGGCTGGGGTTTTCCCTGAACCCCACAAGCCCCATGTGCCTCTTGCAGGCAAAGCCAGCTCGGCAGGTGAGACCGGCTAATGCTCAGACCCCCTGTTACGGTGGGCCCTGTACTGTAAAAGGGCAGATGGAGGGAGAGTCTGGGCCGCAGAGTAGGCCGTTTGGTGTCCCTGGCATTGGCCTCATTCTAAGCTTTGTCCTTTATTTCCTCTGAAGGCGGAGCTGCAGAAAGTCGGACTGCCTTGCCAAGGTGTGTTGTGGTGCTGCTGGGCGGGTTTCATTTACTAAGAGACACGTGGGAACACTGATGGCTGGAGCAGGCCAGTAGGCCAAAGGGGGACTGACCGCCTAAAGTCTAACGCTGCCATCGCCAAGTGTTTTGGGGATGGGATCCCTGCATCAGGGAGACTGTGCAGATGCTTCAGCATCAGCAGGGGCCCCTTAGCTGGGAGGGCCTGGCTCCCCTCCACAGGTGAAGGGTACATACCGAGCACGCATGAGAGCCACAGGCAGGGGAGTCAGGGACACAAAAGGCAAATGTCTGGAGTGGGCTCTAGGCAGTAGAATGCATGTGCCTAATTCCAAGGTTTAAGTGATATGCACGTGCATATTCCCCCGAAGGAAGAGCTGGAGGGGTCTGGACTGTCCGGCCAGGGTGGGGCCCAGGAAGCTACCAGCGTGCCCTCCCTGAGAGACATTTGGGAGACTTGATGTCTGGTAAGTCTGGAGCCCCATGTGCAGCAAGGCCCATAAGGACTGACTGCTGTTCCTTCAAAGGAGCAACTCTAAAAGGCTTTTTGGATGGGGCGCCTGGGTGGCTCAGTCGGTTAAGCAACTGCCTTTGGCTCAAGTCATGACCCCAGGATCCCGGGATCAATTTCTGCATCGGACTCCCTGCTCAGTGAGGTGTCTTCTCCCTCTCTCTCTGCTCCTACCCCCTGCTCGTTCTCTCTCTCGCAAATAAATAAATAAAATCTTAAAAAAAAAAAAGGCTTTTTGGAGATGGGTTCCCTCTGGCCTGGAGCCTTGCAGGAGTTATGGGACCGACCTAAACTCCATAGGCTTTGAAGCACCCGCAGTAGGCTGAAAGCTCGCTTACTTCACCCGCCAGAGCTAGGTAACTCAGGGGAGCCAGGGACATGGAACAGGACAAGTGTCCGCACTGGCCCCCTCACCACTGTGTCCCTTTGGGGCTCTGGTGCCTCTGCTTAATCTTAAATGCTTATCTGCAGAAAAGGACATCTTGCCTTTGCAGCCTGTTTTGTTTGGGGAAGCAAAGGAATGCTCAGAGAGTTAGGGTCTCTTTGCCGGGAATTCTTGTAACCCTATTTCACAAGACATTTGCATGCAGGATGTTGTCATTTAATGAGGCAATAAACAGACAACATACTCCAAACTGACCTTAGAGTTCAAGGCAAGCGGAGGTGAAGGGATAAAATCCGTATTAAGTTAATGTGTATCATTATTTGCGTTCAGCCTGGGAAGGCTTAGTTTAGCCAACTGAGCACTCGTGTCCGCCTTCCAGTACGGAAGTAAACGTGCTGTGTTGGTGAGGCCGTGGTGTTGCTATTGGCCGCGGGAGCTGGTGCCGGTGCCCAGGTTGATGTCTTTCAGGAGGCGGCTGCTTGGCGTTCCCCACTGCCAGTAAAAGAGTCCCCTTTACCAGAGCTAAGATAAGAGCTAATAGCCTCGAGGTCTTCAGACAGCTATTTTAGAAAAGTAAATGTACCCTTGCCCAGACTGATCACTCCTGGACAGTCCTCAGGAACTTTCCGTATTTCTAGTCTAAATGTTAGCTCCCAATAGTTGCTTCTACATTTTCGTTGGTAAGTTTCCAGGGAGGCTTCTTCTCAGCAGCTGCTCCACTGGGTTCTTATGGGTCAGAGCAGATGAGATGATGACATCCTGATACAACTTTCTTCTTATATCCCAACAACTTTACTTTTAAATACAACTTCTTTTGTCTTTGTCTTAAACAAGAAGTCCTGAAATCATCAGTTCGATGCACAACCATTCACCCTATGATTTCACTTGTACCCTAATTAACATTAAGAACTTAATTCCCTCAATAAATCGACTTTCACAAATATATCACTCTATCCCGAGACTCTACGTCACTTGCGATCTTAATCACAACAGTCATATTTTGGTAGAATTATTCCTTTGATGTACATTCTATTATACTATAATTTAGATGCCAGTTTGTTTAAGCAATCACATTCCTAATATTATCAATCGAAGCATTACAAAGAACTCTTACCAAGGTACCATATCCAGTTAGCCTTCTTAAATCACTCAGTTTAACTTCCTTATGGATTACATTTCCAAGGAAAGATTATTGTCATAAAGAACGAGGGTACAGGCCTGCATAGCACTGTCAGGCCCCTGGTAAACTGCCCTAACTGCAGAATTCACGGCTGTCCTTATTTTAGGGAATGCTGGTTTTTATTCTTTCCAACTCCTGCAAGTTATTTCAACTTTGTCTCATTTTCCAAATGTTTCTTGTCTTAGGATTTCTAATGTATGATTTAGTTTATTTAGTTTTAAGGTTTTTTAGTTTTTATTAGATTTCTTTTATTAGATTTATTAGTTTTAAGAGGTTCAACGTGAACTGTTTCTCCTACCAGCTTAATAGTTCCTTTATCTTCTCTCGACCTGGAATACCATCTTTTCCTTCTAGTATCACATTCACTCCCTGTTCTGTACTTACACATTCCTTCACCTCGTGTTCCTTATGTTTCCCTTGACTCCAATAGGTCAGGGTGAGGTTTGGCTTAGAGCATACTGTCCTGGTCCAGTTTCCCATATTATACATTGCTGGCTGAGGAGGCAAAAGGCCAGGTCCCTGTACCATAGACTTAGCCAAGGTTCTAGCAGTAATAAAGATATTTTGGTTCCATTCCACCAAATAATCCTTAGGAACATGTTTTCCTTCTATCATAGGGGGCTTTCTGCAATCTGTAGGCTCCAGTCTCTCTTTTGATATTGGGGCACACAAAAGTGTGGTGACCCAATGTCATGGTTCCTCTTTCAAGTGTCGATGTTCATTTCACAGGTGCCTGAGGAATCACAACCATCAGGATGCAGGACGTCTACTTCCGGTGAAGCTAAAGGACTCTGGACTGCCTTGCCAGAGCGGGGTCAAGTGGAATTACTGTGTTACCCTCCAATATGAGATTCCTGGGAGCCTTGATGCCTCCAGGAGCCCAGGACCCCAGCAGACAGCCAGTCCAAGTAGTAAATCACAGTTGCCAGTTTAACCTGAGAGCTCAGAAATTTTTCTCTGGGTCAAGTCCCTCTCGCCCAGGGGCTAGCAAGTGTTAGGATTCTACCTAAACTCCATAGGCCTGGAGGGCCCAGGCAGCCAAGTGCTGCTGACAGATTGTGGGTGGTCATGCATGGGTCCCACGAGACAGGATAGCCGCGGACCTGGAAAGGGCAATGTTAGGCAAGGTCAGGTCACATGACAGGGCTGGGGGTGGAGGACCTGACATCTGCTTAATTCCAATGGTTATTCTACACAAATGGGCATATTCCCACTGAAGGCAGAGCTGGAGAAATACGAATTTGCCTTGCCATGGTAAAGCTGGGTGGGGTGGCCGAGGTACCCTCCACTAAGAGACACCTGGGAGCCTTGATTGCTGCAGAAGCTGGTCCGCCAACGGTAGCCTGTCTAAAAGGGTAGTGATGGTAGCCCGTTTAAGGTGGAACCTCAGAAAGGGCTTTCAGTGGTGGGATCTCTCCATCCTGGAAACTGCCAGGTGGCCACAGACCTGCCTGTGCTCCACGGCCTGGAGGGTCCCAGCATCCAAGGGCCTGCTGACAGGGTGCAGACTGTGCATGGGTTCGCCGTGCAGATAGGATAGCCAGGAGCCTGGTACAGGGCAATGCTGGGGCTAGGCCAGGTCACAGGAAGGAGTTATCGGGGTAACTGGCATTTGCCTAATTCTAAGATATAACCTACACAAACGCATATATTCCCCCTGAAAGCAGAGCTAGAGGAATCTGGACTGTTTTTCCAGGGTGGGGCCTGGTGAGATGGCCAGGTTACACTCCAATAATAGACACTGGTGAGCCCTGACAGCTGGAGAAGCCTAGGACTCCCCAGGCAGCCAGTCTAAATGGGGACAGTCTGTCACCCATTATACACTTCCGCCTCATAAAGATTAACGAAGTGTAGGCTCCCTCTACCCTGAGGCCATGCAGGTGGCTGGGTCCGGAATATCCCCTGCAGCCCAAAGTATCTGAAGGTGTGTGGGTGTGCACGCACTTGCTGCTTATTCGGGTCACGAGAGCCAGCGATCTGGAACGGGGCAATTTCATGCCAGCCTGGGTCACAGGACGGGGCTATTAGGGTTGTCAACCTTAAAAATAGCCGATTATTTATTTTTGAAAAAATTATTTATTAAATAAATAAGAGAGCGAGCGGGGGGGCGGGGAGCAGAGGGAGAGGGACAAGCAGACTCTGCACTGAGTGCGGAGTCCAATCCCACGACCCCCAGACCATGACCTGAGCCAAAACCAAGAGTCAGATGCTTAACCTCCTGAGACACCCAGACGCCCCAAATAGCCAATTATGTTTCTAGTAAAATCAGTTTATTCAGGGATAGGAGAGGAATTGCAGTTCAGGACAGCAAAATATGGCAAACCACAGGCATGTCTAAAAAGACAACCAAAAGGTCAGCATTTATTACGTTTTAGGAGGAAACTGGAGAGGGTTGTTTTGCACATAATTTTTTGGAGAAGAAGAGTTTGAGGTTGTAGAGCTTTCTCATTGGTTCCAACGGATGGCTAGTGCGTTGCTGCTGGGGCAGGGAGAGATCTTCCTTTTTTCAGAAAAGGAGGAGATAGATTCCCATATGAAATGTGTCCTCCCTTGTGAGGGTTAAAAATTTCTCCCTTTTCTCCACTGGGTATGCAGGCTGCGAGGAGAGTAAGAGCATGCGAGCGCCTCCTTCAGGGCTTCCCGGCTCCATTTTTTATGAGGTTTCCTTTCATGGTTTTCCATTTCCCCCTTTGACCGAGGGCTTTTCTTGAAAGCATTGCTGATCAAGAGTTTTTTCACATTCAGTCGCTTTGTGCCTCAGTGCCAGGAAGGTCCTCTCCCAGTTGTCATG
The DNA here is from genome assembly GCF_024610735.1 of Ursus americanus. Lineage (NCBI taxonomy): Eukaryota > Metazoa > Chordata > Mammalia > Carnivora > Ursidae > Ursus > Ursus americanus. The sequence goes on along the minus strand of NC_142128.1, from coordinate 94,147,633 downwards.
TTTTACATCGAAGAGATTGCCTGCAGACTGGAAACTGTGGGGCCACACTTGAATAACAAGGAAGGGGAGGAGGGAGATTCTCAGGCATCTTCCACCTGATTACCATTCTTCGTCAAGGTTGTAAGCACTGGAGATCATCTCAAAGCACCGAGACAGCATCACCTATTTGGTGCCTCCCTTCTGCAGAGATCTGGCAGGCAGCAAAGTTTAAAATCGGTTATAAAAATAAAACTGATTTCACAAAATGAGACAAGTTGCAGCATAATGACCCCAGTTTAGTTAATAGTCTTAAACCAGGAGCCCAAACCTTGAAGGGAACCAACTAAATAGAATAAAAGACTATGGATTGTTAGGTGGAATTTGTTGTAGCCAATATGCTTGTTTTCTGATTTTTATGCAGTTGGGTTCTTTCTTCCTAGGGAAATTTATCCATGTGCAACACATGGCATTTGCTGTTGCACAGTACCTTCCTGTTCAGTAAGTGGATAATCAAGGACCATGTGATTATCTGATATTACTTTAGCCCGCCGGTGATCATTGTTAGGCTGTCTCTGGGTTGTGGCCAGCTCTCCTAACATGTGGGAGAGATTATTTATCACGCATTCACTGGCACATGCTTCGTCTGTGGGAGGGAGGCTCTCCCTGTGGAGGCAAACTCATAGTCATGTGCGCCTCGTGGAAGTTCCCATGTAAGGCAGCTGTAGAGGCTTAATGGCACGGACCAGTGGGAGCCGTTTGATGTGTTATGGGTTTTAACAGGGACGATTAAATGTCCCAATATGCATTGACCTCTGACTTGACAGCTATCTAAACATTTATATGCCCCTGGGAAATGTGGTCCACCACAAACAAAATGAGCTAGATGGAGCATAGACGTCTCCAGCTATGGTCTAGTTATCGTTAGACTCATTGGCTGGAATTTCTTGAACCCTTGCCAACCACGGGTCAGAACAACCAAGGGATGACATTCTGTAAAAGGCTATTACTTCTTAAAGGGGTCTTTTCTAAAATCCTCACAAAGAAGGTAACCCTATTTGTATTTACCTTGGGTTTAGTGGAACAGATTGTATTTAGGAAAGGAAAAGATCGTGGGGAAGCAGGGGTTATATGATTGACAGGGGCAGAAGTGTTCAGTTGAGCTAGGACGGGTTATGACTGGGGAAAGGTTGAAACAAGGTATGGGAAGAGCTGGTTGTAACAACTTAACCTGACAGGTAATATCCATAGGCTTGCGGGACTATTCAACAGTAGAATTTGGGACTAAAAAATTAGTTACAGGGATGACCCAGGGGTCTCTGACATCGTGAGCAGATTGGAGTTTCTGGTGACAGGTCCAATAGTCAGAGAGGTTTCCTTCTTTTGCAGAAAGCTGAGAAATGCAAGTAACAGTGTTTTCCAAGAGGGGAAAATTGAAGAAACTACAGCGAGTAGAGGGCATACAGACCTGGTCAAGGGTGCTGGCAAAGCTGTCTCTTTGGCTATCATCTGCTTCAATTCCTGAAAATCTTTCCTTTTGGGTCACCAGTTGGTGTCAGTTCACAAGCTCTTCAGGAGCGTCCCAGGTGTCATCTGAAACTGGGCCCCACACACAGAGAGCAGAGAGTGTCCAAAGAGAAAAGCAGGTCACCACAGGTTGGTAGGTAGCAGTTTTCATAAGCAAAGGGATCTTACATACAAGGCTTACCTTGGGCAGCAGCAAGAGGAGGAGATCTCTCTACCCACCTGCCAATCTTAAACATTTCTATAGAAGCCTTCCCTGGGTTCAGTCACATATACCACCCACATGGTCCCAGCACCACATCCCTATCTCAAGGCTTGGAGCAGCCTCTAAAAGTGGGTGAAGCAAGTGAAAACCACATTCCAAAAATAGGGCGGGGGGTGGGGGGGGTTGAGGAGGTTCTGATCACCCAGGTCCAGCCCCTGGGTTACCTGGCAGTCACAGCTTCTTGGTGGACTATGCCAGTACCCGACCCCTTGACTCACTTTTCCAATCTCACATGAACCTCTCTTCTGCACTGTGCTCTGTGTGTTCAGTAAGGGGTTTCACAACCACGGAGGTGACTGCTTTGGCCACATGGGCGGTGGGCATATGGCACAGCAAAATACAGGCACATGCAAGAGCTATCCCAGATTAAGACAACGATTCACAAGATCAGTGACAGATTTTTCACCAAGAGCACCATGATCCAAACCACAAATTTATTAAGTCCACGAGGCTGGGGCAGAACGTTCACTTTCGTCCCCATGTAATTTAATAAAGTCAATATATTAAGAGACTCATCAAGTATGAACACACACACCCACACAAGATTGTTTGGATAATGGCACAAGTGTCTTCTTGTGGGGCAATAATAATGTCCAAGGCCATCCTATTTTGGAGGACGGCTTTTCTCATTAGAGACATTTTAATGATCCATAAGGACTGGCTTTGCTGCCATTATTCAAGGCTCGTTGGGTGAATTTAGTAAGGACTTCTAAATGCACTATCCTATCCCCCAGGCAAATGGAAGAAACAAGACAGTGGCCAAATGATCATCTCAATGGGAAACAGAATGAAGCCACCTGGCTTTGAGGAGAGAGAGGTTGGCAGCTTTAGAAACTGGACCCAGTAGTTCATACCATACATGATGGCCAGGGCAGGCAGCACTGTCACGTGTGAGGAGATGGACTGGGGTTGGGATACACCAGACAAGGACCCTACGTTCTCCCCTCTTTGACTGGTGCATATTTCATTTCATTCATTTCCAGCTTGCAGGAGGACAACAGGATCCCAGGGGAGATTGAGTACTTCCCCATTACCTGGGGTGTGAAGTATCATGCCCCCCACTGGGACATCCTACTGCAAATTCCAAAAGATAACTCCTTTCCGAGCTGTGATGGGGCCTGGCATTCTCAGCAACATAGTGCATTGACCCATGGTGAGAGTCGGGGTACTGGCTTTCTCACGACGTCCATACATTTACAGTGTTGTATGCCTCTGTGGGGGTCACCGGTCTGGCATAGGGCAACAGGCCCTAGGGTTGATCATTCAAGTGTATTAAGTACGTTAGTCCACCCAGCCAAGGTCTGCTGCTTTAATTTCTTCTTTTCTTTTACCATCCTGCTGCTTGCAGGTTATAGGGAAGATGGAACCTCCATTCAAAGTCTGCTGCTTGGTCTTATGTATCATGACCCTTGAAATGTGATCCCCAGTCACTATCTATTTGACAAGGGTATCCATCCCTGGTACTCGGTTTCTGTAATTCCCTAATGGTGGCAGCGTCATTTGCATGGCAACAGGGCAAAACTTGGCTTGGGCCATGTGTAGTCTTCCCACAAACCAAAGCATATGTATAATGCTCACCCAGAGAGAGGGGGCCAGTATAATCAATTTGTCGTCTCTCACCAACGAGGACCTCTGGTACAAGGTATCAGACTCTGTCGGCAGTTGCCTTGGGCACTGTTTAGAACTTGCTGTTACTGCATTAACCAAGTCGTTGTGCTTCAAACGCAAGCCGGCATCCTCGACAATATGGCATCCCACTTGGGCAGTGCAGTGGCCATTTTTTCTGTGCACCCAATCTGCTGTATCTATCTACTGAAGGATCAGCACCTGGGGCTCATACCTGAGCATTAGCTTTCTGAATGCCATGGGGTGTCAGCCCCTCATGAGCTGGGACGTGGAAAAGAGCGAGGACGGCCTCGGGCTCTTGAGGATGCCCCCAGACGTCTTTCCACATATCCAGACCTCATATGGGTTTATTCATAGTCATCTGCCCTTCGGCTTCCCATCGTTACAGCCATAGTGTTAATCCCTCTCAAACAGCTCAACTGTCAGTGCAAAGGGCTGATGGCCAAGACCCATGAGTAAACACCAGCCAGACCAGCTTGGAGCTGAGTCAGCCCACCTGCTGCTGTGATTTGTTCCTGGTTCCATCCAGATGGTGTCAGTGTTGGGCTGAATAGTGACTACTGTCCCTGTGGATGGATTTCCTTGACTAGACCCATCTGTATACCGGGCATCAGTGGGAATTTCCCCGTCTCCTTTTTACAGGCTTCAGGAATAGGGGCAAGGGCATCTGGAAGATTTATATATTCCACAGGGTCTAATAGAACCCCCATTTCTAAATATAGTGAGCTGGGTGGACGGGTGCCCCCTTGCTACAAGTAGGCATGACATTTAGTCAGAGTAGAGATTTGAGGCATGGCATAGCATAGCAGAGGTGGGTCACTGGAACATTTTCTCACCCCTTGAGCAGGGAGCCAGATGCCAGGGTTCAATCCCAGGACCCGATCCCAGGACCCTGAGCCCAAGGCAGATGCTTAACCGATTGAGCCACCAGGTGCCCCTAAAGCATTGTTATTTTTAATAGAAGCAATGAGGCCTTAAATACTGAAGTATGTCTCCTTTTATCAATTGTGGGTCAAAGAAGCAGGGGTTGGGGTGCCTGGGTGGCTCAGTTGGTGAGACTTCCAACTTGGTTTCAGCTCAGGTCATGATCTCAGGGTTGTGGGATTAAGCTCTGAGTCAGGCTCTGCACTGGGTGTGGACCCTGGTTAAGATTCTCTCTCTCTCCCTCTCCCCCTCCCCCTCATCCACTCTCTTTTTCTCTCTCTCTCAAAAAATTTAAATAATATAAACATAAAATAAAAACTAAAAAATATCTCTCTATCAAATAAATAAAATCCTAAAAAATTTAAAATTAAAAAAAGAAAGTGAAGTATTAAAAAAAAAGAAGCAAGCATTAGGTGTACTGGGTATCCTGTTACAAAGACAACTGATTCCTGTTCAACTTATGTAAATACATACATTGTCATAAAAAATAAGAATATTTAATTAGAGTTTCAGAATTCTGGAGGGATCAGGTAGGGAGAAAAAGATAAATGCTTTAACCTTTGTTGTAAAGTTACACTTTACCAAATTGCTGTAGGTTACAAACAGCTTAAAGGAGAAGAGAAATAGGGGTCCATTCAATCTGGAAAATAAATCATTAAAGCAATCAGTTTTCCACTAGAGTTTTAGAAATTCCTACCTAGTTGTGTTATGATCTTAAATTTATCAAAACCTGTTCTAGAGTACTTGTCAAAGCTCTTTGATGAGTCTCTTTGAGGATGAAATACTTAAAACAATAACGGTCCACAAATGACAAAAAACTTAAAAAGAGCAATGGTTAAAGATCTGGTGAGAGTTCATTATGATGTAACTGACAAGGAAATTTGGTTAGTTCTGTCATGTATGACACTTCAGGATAACACACCAGGATTTATCAGGATTCTAGGAGGTTCATACAATTTCTAGAACACTTATTTTAAAAACACCTACACAAATATAACCAAAGAAGACTTGGCATCACTTATTTGACAGTGTTTTCCACATAATTTAACATAGTGTCTCCCTTTTCCTAGGAGAGTAAAGATATCTTTTTGAGAAATTCTAGGGACCCTCTGTAAATTCTCAAAGTTACTTTTAGGTGGAAAGACTTTATTTATTTATTTATTTATTTATTTATTTATTTATTTATTTATTTATTTATTTAGAGTTTGGTGGCATGAACTCACCACCCTGAGATCAAGACCTGAGCTGAGATCAAGAGTCAGATACTTAACCAACTGAGCCACCCAGGCACTCCAAAAAGACTTTATTTAGAATTTGATTATGGGCAGTTTGTCAAAAATATCAAACGGTTTGTACATTTGACCAAATAGAATCACAGATCATTATGGAGCACTATTTAATTATCTATTTGATCTAAGTGACAAGAAAAGATTTCAAAGGCAAATACAAAGGGTCACATAGTTGTAAGCAAATGCTTACAACTAGCTTTCTAAATGTTCAGAAGACTCAGTTTACTTGAGTAATCAAAGACTTGATGAAGACAAAACAGAATTGCTATTTTCTAGATAGATTACATGAAAGATGAAGACAAGTCTTTTACAATTTCTTATTAAGAGCATACCAATAATCTAAGAATTTTTTAACAGAGAGAAAATCAAATTCTAGCTATGCACCAGTGTATGTTTGATATTAAAATTTGTTTTTATTAACATATAATAAAATGGGGTACAGGTCTGTGATTCATCAGTCTTATACAATTCACAGCGCTCACAATAGCACATACCTTCCCCAACGTCCATCACCCAGCCACCCCATCCCCCCACCCCCCCTCCACTCCAGCAACCCTCAGTTTGTTTCCTATGATTAAGAGTCTCTTATGGTTTGTCTTCCTCTCTGGTTTCCTCTTGTTTCATTTTTTCCTCTCTTTCCCTATGATCCTCTGCCTTGTTTCTCAAATTCCACATATCAGAGAGATCATATGATACTTGTCTTTCTCTGACTGACTTATTTTGCTTAGCATAATACCCTCTGGTTCCATCCACGTCGATGCAAATGGCAAGATTTCCTTTTTGATGGCTGCATAATATTCCATTGTATTTGCTATTAAAACTTTTAAATAAATCCATTCTAAAATCTTGGAAAAATTCTATATGTCTTTTACCTATTTTTCATATACAGTCATTTTCTTTCACCCTTATAATTTCTAGTTTTCTGAGGACCATTTTTTAATGACAATTTGAACTTTATAAGTTCAAATACCATTTTCTCAATTTCAAAACCTTACAAAGCTTATCTAGAAAAGAAATAATGGAAAGCAGTTGTTACAGAGTATTCCAGATTTACTCTGAGAGGTTAGCATCATTCCTCATGCATTACAATAAAAGAATATAAACTCTTTATATTCGAATACAGTTATAATAGACCATATGCTTTTTGGAAAGCACAGAATGAAATTCACTCACGTCTACAGGCTCATCCTGACGTTGCTCTGTTAGGCTGGGAGTGACAGAACAGGCAGGGGCAACTGGACCCCCACGTTACTGTCGAAGAGCGTTGCTCTAAGTTGAGCTGACAGAATAAAGATTTGAAAGATGGGACTTTTTAACTGATGGCAGAACTATACATATCAGGGAAGCTGCCACAGAATTCCCAGGCTTGTAAACAGTTATAAGACATGGAAGAAAATCTTTGAAAAATTGCTGCCTGAACACAAATCTGAAAAGACAAGGCAACAAAGTATGAGCCCATCTAAGAGTGATTATAGTCAGCATGGAGCCTTGAGGAGTCAGCACGATGTATGTATGAAGTAGAAAGAGTGCTGGTTCTTGTATTTGCCTTTTTGGTTGGCTGCACAGACATTTTTTTTTTTTTTGCACAGACACTTTATTGCTCCATTTACTGTGATATAAGAACAGTGGCTTTCAAGCATGCTGGATCATTCCATGGGAATATAACATGTATTATGGCCTAGCACATAAGTAACTGAAATAAAAGTTTAATACACAGAGGTGAAGCTCTTCTTTTTGCATTTAATGAAATTATTCTTTTTAAAATTTATATATACATAATACGTTGATAATAAATGGATTATATAATATAGATATAAGTGAAGTTCTATATTATTCATTTGTATGGAGAGATAGTATAGATAATATGCATATTTTCTTTTTAAAAAAGATTTATTTATTTATTTATTTATTTGAGAGAGAGAGAGAGAGCATGAGCAGGAGGGGCGGGGGGAGAGGGAGAGAGAATCCCAAGCAGACTCCCCGCTGAGCATGGAACCTGACTTGGGGCTTGATCTCACCATACTGAGATCACGACATGAGCTGAAACCATGAGTCGGGTGATCAACTGACTGCACGACCCAGGAGCCCCAATAATATGTGTATATTCTATTTAAATAAATGTTAATCTCAATTCATCAATGGTCTGTGACCATGGTTTGAAAACCAAAAGTTTATATAACGAAGTCCTTCACAGCAGCTGTGTTTTGCTTTCGAAAAGGAGAGAAAACTTTATTTATTATAGAAACTTAATAGGAGCAGAAGAGGAATCTACACATAGATGAAGGTAATAGTAGGCAATACATGACAATAAGGCAAAATTACATCAAATCAGGTACTTACAACATCCAACCTCATCAGCTGGGGAAGCCCTGGGGAACAGCCAGGCTGGGGTCCTGATTGAGAGGCCGGGGGGGAGCATCCTCCCCTCAGGTGAGACTTGCAACTGACCATCCCCATAAGGGCCATATTTATAGGGCAAATGACAGGGTTTGAAGTTAAACATTTGTGCAAGGGGCGCCTGGCTGGCTCAGACAGTTAAGCGTCTGCCTTCAACTCAGGTCCTGATCCCAGGGTCCTGGGATCGAGTCCTGCATCAGGCTTCCTGCTCAACGGGGACCCTGCTTCTCCTTCTCCCTCTGCCTTTCCCCCTGCTTGTGCGTGTGTGCTCTCTCTCTCTCTTAAATAAATAAATAAAATCTTTAAAAAAAAAGAAATTAGACATTTATTCACCTATGTACACTTCGGAGCAAGCTACATTTCTGTGTTATCACAGAAATTTTTATATTTTCGAGGAGTCTGGGCTGTGTGTCTGCCTCCTCTCCCTGATTCCATTCCGGCGAGCCAGCCCAGCCTGGAGCAGGAGGGGATGTGAGACAAGATTTGTAGCTCTTGGCATCCAGAACAGAAGGGCCAGTTCTGACCTGGAGGCCAGATAATAGATTTCAAACAGTCGGGCTCTCAAGGTTATTCACACAGCGAGAGTCTCACAAACAACATTCCTTAGCCTGCCTGTGTATGTGCAGGTCCAGGTGGTCGGTTATGGGGGACAAATCATAGAAACATCTATCCCTACAGAACAAACCCCACCCACCATGTGACCCTCAGTGAAGGCTGTCTGAACCTCTGTCTGTCTGGTCCGTTCTGGAGTTAACACCCAGGGGAAATGCTTGCACTCGAGGTGGCCTGACCTGTGTCCGTGTCACTGCCAGCTGCAGCCGGGGCAAGAGCGGGTAGAGAGAGCTGCTCAAGGTGCCAGTGGGACAGCCCCCCACCAGTGGCACATGATGCGGGCAGCCCTGGCACGCACTCCCATGTAGGGCCCCACACCTGATGCCAGCCAGGCCCTGCTGGCCCGGGAGGACCCTCCCCTGTCTCAGAGCGGGGTGGTGTGGGCCACGGTAGGCAAAGAGGGGTGTTTGGCCCCACTGCAGGGCTGGCAGACCCCTACATGAAGGAGAGGGGCTCTGCCCGTACACAAGGGCAGTCACATTGACGGTCACTACCCGGGGAGGAGGAGAGCAGCTCGGGGTTCCGGTACCCCAAGGCACCCTCTGGGATTGCTAGAGAAGGCTTTCTCCTTGAGGGCACATCATCCCCACCCATTTGTATGCCTGTCAGCCTTGTAAAAATGCCTTCAAAGACACCAGGGCTTGGGAGGTCTGCAGCATGGGCAAGCATGGGCATCCTGAGCAGTCACTGTCGGGGCCACCAGGCCTGTGATGCCACAGCCTTGCCCGTTTGCTTCACTGTGTGCATCAAAATCCTACGAGAGCAAAATGCTGGTGGTGCCTGGAAGGGCTTGTGCTTCCAGCAAGCACAGGGGCACCAAGGCTCACACAATCTGTTCACAAAACAGGAGCCCTCAGGTGGCCAAGCGCCATGTCACCGCGCTTGGTCAGCCATGATAGTTCCCACGCCCGTGCACAAGTGCGCTAAGGTAACACACAGCATGCTCCCCGCCAAGTCAGTCCCCCAGCATGCAGCGGGAGGATGAGGCACCCCTCCCCCTCCCCGCCGAGAGGGGGTGGGCATGCCTCCCTTACCAGCTCCACCTCCACTGGCTGGACATGCCACCGACAGTGGTGGCCCTAGAGGGGTCACCGGGGATGGGAAACGACGCCATGACTCAGCCTCAGGCACCTGAGAGACAACCGGGAGCCCTCCAGGGGTACCACGGAGGGCCAGGCTCACACGGCCAGGCCACGAGCAGTGTAGTGGAGCAACTGCCCTCCCGCCATGGGGAGGGCTACACACAACCCAAGCCAAAAGGCACACAAGAGTGTCCGCTATGTCAGGGGACCCATCCTGCTGATGCCATGAGGCAGCGCGGGGGAGGGCAAGGTCGGGCCAGTGGGCAGGGAGGAGAGGTGAGGGGCCCAGGGCAGAGCGAGAAGAAGGGTCCCACGGTCCCACTCACCATAAATGTCTGTCCATGCCTGACGTGGCTTCGGCCCAGCCCAGGAGAGCAAGGTCACTACATCAACCCGTGCATACACAAGACGCCCTGAGGGGGAGACCAGCGAGGACAGCAACCCGAGGGGCCTGCTTCAACAGTGGACAGCCCAGGGAGGAGGACACCCGTCACACGGCAGGGAGTCTTGCAGGGTGGGGTTGTCGTGACTGCCACCGGTGCCAGGGGCGTGACTCCTGCCACCACTGCCCCCCTCCTCCCCTTTCCTGGGGTGCGGGAGACCGGAGATGGACAAGAGCCAGCACACAGGCCTGGACAGGCGGCTCAAGCAGGTAAGGGCAGAGTCGAACTTGGCACTGCGGTCAAGCTCAGAGCCCTGTAGGTTCCCAGAGGCCCAAATTTCTCTGGAGGCAATCGCCAAAGGTGAGCGTGTCAGCATCTATCTGGCAGCCAAACACGCCAATTTCAGGGGAGAAAATTACTGCGTCGGGGGTGGCAGGACCTAGACACGGATCCGCAGAACCTCCTGGGACTGTGGCCCAGCTACCGGCCCCCAGCCCTACCCCATCACCGCCAGCCCTGAGCTCTCGCGGTCTTCTGATCGAATCGAGGGGAGTAGTACAAGGCAGATAGGACCGGGACTCGTGCGGGGGTGGGGGTGGGGTGGGCGGGTTCACCCATTTGCTGGTCATCTCTGAATTGGAAATTGGAAACAATTCCGTGGAGGCGCTTCCCCTGGCCAGGGACCGTGGCTGGGACTGGGGACTCTTCTCCCTGGCCCTCACAGGATGGCCCATGCCTGTCCTGACTCAGGGTTGAGATTTGGGGGAAAAAATCCGCAGAGATACCTCCAGAGGACTAGACCTCACGGCTGACCCTGGCTGGGCTGGCGGTGACCTGTCTGGGCCTCCCTTTATGCCCAGGGTGGTCCCCACCCCCGCAGCAGGACTCAGAAACATTGATGAGAAAATCTAGTCTCACCACCGGGACCCCATGCGTGCCCGCTGCCAGGCCTATTGCGCCGTCTACGGGCGTCCGGTAAAGGCTCAGGCAGGACCCCACCACTGCCGCGGGGCAAAAATAGAGGTTACACTGAAGGCCTGACAACCCGGGCCACGCGCTCCTGGCGCTTGGCGCCGGACATTCTCTTCCATTCCTCTGCAGCGCCCCCGGTCCCCGCTGTCCCCGCAGTAGAAGGGGCACGGGCGGGAGCTGGTCCACCCTCCCCGCGGCCCTACAAGACTCCCCACCTTGCGCACACGGTCTGAATCCCAGCCCTCGCCAACTTCACTGGCGCTCCACAGGGGAGAAACTATACACAAAGCAGCCGCCAGGTGGCGCCTGACAACCAGCAGGAACTTCAGGGGGACAGATCGGTATCACAGGGCGGTGAGGGCGCACAGCCTGCGCCCCGACTCGCGATCTTGCCTGCCACTTAGGAGCTCTTCTCTCAGCCTAGGACAGGTGGAAGGCATCTGGTGCGACTTCGGGGCGTCTGCCTTGGGAGCTCCCGGCTGGCACAGCGTGACCCCAGCAGCCCAAGGGAGACCTGGAAAATCTGGGCAGCTGCTGGGCTGGGGGCACACTACACAATTCCAGGCTGGCCACTGTGGACGTGCGCAGAAAATTCCCGGAAGACATCAGAAGGCCCTGGGCTCCCAGGGCGACTTAGAAAAATTTTTGCAGGCAGGGGCCGTAAAACCGACATCACAGAAGTACTCATAGAACAGCCATGGATGAATCGTTTTTAGCCTATCCTTTCAAGCAGAGATCTTTCTGAGGCGTGCAAACAAAGAGCAGGAGACAGAAAAGGGGTATCGATACAACTGACCACGGAAAAGCTCAGATAAAATCCGTCTCTGCATATGCCACAATGAAGTCCAAAAACAACACGTAGGTATGGGGAACGTAGGTGCAAACGCACACGTGCGTGTTTGAGAAGAGGTAAATGTCAATGATGAACTGTTCCATGAAATTAAGAGAGAGAGAGAGAAAAAAGATGTAGAACTACCTTTGGTTTTAACAATTGTTTTTCAAGCGCATGTATTTCTCTTTAACCAGGTATATGGACAGGCAAAGTTAATGGAATCACTATAACAATTTAAAAAACAAATGAGAATCAAGTCACTCCTGGTTTAATGCTCATTTAGAGGTGATAGAGATCGTGTGATGTTGTCAGACAGAGAGACACGTTGATCAGTGCAGTTGGACAGATACCCAAACAGATTGCCCAAGTCCAGCTAAATTTTGGCAAATGTGCCAAAGCCATTCATGGGAAGAAAGACGGCCTGCTTCTCCATCAAATTGGAGGATGGTAAGCAGGCATCCACAGGCAAAACACACCAGCAGGCAGGGAGGCAGGCAGGCACACAGACAAAGAAACAAAAATCCTTTACCTAAATACCCACACCTCATACAAAAGTGAACTTGAAATGGATCACACGCGTCCGTGAAAAATGAAACTAGAACCCACTTTAGCGGGATGCGGGGAGGATTCCAAGAGGAAAAATTGAGGCTCTAGAGCCAGGCAAACAGATTCTAAGAGCTAACACCAGACACATGATCCATGAAAAGAAACAGACATTCGAAGTCATCAAAATTGAAAACCTGGACTCTGCAAAACACCCCTGAAGAGGACCAAACAACAAAGGACAGAGGCCTGGGAGGAGGAGGAGGGGAGTGAGATGGAAGGCTGAAAGGGAGAGACAAAATGAGGAAACTCTTCTAAAGGTTGGAACAGGGTCAGTAGGTGAACAGAGGTACAGTCCATTCACATGGGAAATCTGGTGCATGTCCAAGGCAAGGAAGAAGAGGACCACAATTTTAGGGTTAGAACTTTTTTAATGTCATGTCTATGGGGCCACAAAGTCAGAAAATCAGCTGGGCAGTTTTATATCCAATTCTGGATGGACATGAAATCTGGGGTTGAAAAGCTTAGAGTTTATAATTGATCACCCACTGGTTATTAAAAAATATATAGCAACAATAGACACCGTAGGGCCCATCAAATTAAAGAAAATAATCTGATGCCTCTATAAAAGTTTCAGACATGAAGAACACCATCTTTTACTTTATGAACACTAGATGCCTAATATTTAGCCTAGCATGATGCAGGAAAATTATGCTTGGGGCAATATTGACAATAATGCCCATCATAACTATAGATTTCCCTGAGTGGCAAGAACAACAAGAAAGAATTATACATTTATAGGATACTATATTTCAAAGGCAAGTGTCTGCTGGGCATCTTTCACCCTATCAATATCCCTAAGTAGGTCAGTGCCGCAGGGCGCCTGCTGGCCAAAGGGATTTGCCTATTGCTCACCCCTGGATACCATACTCATTGCAGCCATGGATACTCTTCCAACTGCTCCAGCAGTAGCAACTGTGCCACCATTTTGAATTAAAATGCCACCTTCTAATTTGGGTACAACTCCGCTGTCTGTGACGTCCTCTACTTCCTCTATGGATCCCCATCTTGGTCACCTTCTTGCAACTCAGGACTCACTGGCCTCACTAAGCCCAACCACACCACTCCACCCTTCACTGTCAGAACCACTTCCTTGCTGGGAGACCTTCAGTCAATGGAGAAAACAGATATTCAGGGAGCCTGATGAAGCAGTGGAAACCTTCACTTCAGTCTCCACAAGAATGAATTCCGCAGTTAGGGCAGTTTACCAGGGGCCTGACGGTGCTATGCAGGCTTGTACCCTCGTTCTTTATGAAAATGACCTTTCTTTGGAAATGTAATCCATAAGGAAGTTAAACTGAGTGATTTAAGAAGGCTAACTGGATATGGTACCTTGGTAAGAGTTCTTTGTAATGCTTCGATTGATAATATTAGGAATGTGATTGCTTAAACAAACTGGCATCTAAATTATAGTATAATAGAATGTACATCAAAGGAATAATTCTACCAAAATATGACTGTTGTGATTAAGATCACAAGTGACGTAGAGTCTCGGGATAGATTGATACATTTGTGAACTTCGATTTGTTGAGGGAATTAAGTTCTTAATGTTAATTAGGGTACAAGTGAAATCATAGGGTGAATGGTTGTGTATCGAACTGATGATTTCAGGACTTCTTGTTTAAGACAAAGACAAAACAAGTTCTATTTAGAAGTAAAGTTGTTGGGATATAAGAAGAAAGTTGTATCAGGATGTCATCATCTCATCTGCTCTGACCCATAAGAACCCAGTGGAGCAGCTGCTGAGAAGAAGCCTCCCTGGAAACTTACCAACGAAAATGTAGAAGCAACTATTGGGAGCTAACATTTAGACTAGAAATACGGAAAGTTCCTGAGGACTGTCCAGGAGTGATCAGTCTGGGCAAGGGTACATTTACTTTTCTAAAATAGCTGTCTGAAGACCTCGAGGCTATTAGCTCTTATCTTAGCTCTGGTAAAGGGGACTCTTTTACTGGCAGTGGGGAACGCCAAGCAGCCGCCTCCTGAAAGACATCAACCTGGGCACCGGCACCAGCACCAGCTCCCGCGGCCAATAGCAACACCACGGCCTCACCAACACAGCACGTTTACTTCCGTACTGGAAGGCGGACACGAGTGCTCAGTTGGCTAAACTAAGCCTTCCCAGGCTGAACGCAAATAATGATACACATTAACTTAATACGGATTTTATCCCTTCACCTCCGCTTGCCTTGAACTCTAAGGTCAGTTTGGAGTATGTTGTCTGTTTATTGCCTCATTAAATGACAACATCCTGCATGCAAATGTCTTGTGAAATAGGGTTACAAGAATTCCCGGCAAAGAGACCCTAACTCTCTGAGCATTCCTTTGCTTCCCCAAACAAAACAGGCTGCAAAGGCAAGATGTCCTTTTCTGCAGATAAGCATTTAAGATTAAGCAGAGGCACCAGAGCCCCAAAGGGACACAGTGGTGAGGGGGCCAGTGCGGACACTTGTCCTGTTCCATGTCCCTGGCTCCCCTGAGTTACCTAGCTCTGGCGGGTGAAGTAAGTGAGCTTTCAGCCTACTGCGGGTGCTTCAAAGCTTATGGAGTTTAGGTCGGTCCCATAACTCCTGCAAGGCTCCAGGCCAGAGGGAACCCATCTCCAGAAAGTCTTTTTTTTTTTAAGATTTTATTTATTTATTTATTTATTTATTTATTTATTTATGAGAGAGAGAGAGAGAACGAGCAGGGGGTAGGGGCAGAGGGAGAGGGAGAAGAAAATTCCTTACTGAGCAGGGAGTCCGATGCAGAGCTTGATCCCGGGATCCTGGGGTCATGACTTGAGCCAAAGGCAGTTGCTTAACCGACTGAGCCACCCAGGTGCCCCATCCAAAAAGCCTTTTAGAGTTGCTACTATGGACAAGCAGCAGTCAGTCCTCATGGGCCCTGCTGCACATGGGGCTCCAGACTTACCAGACATCAAGTCTGGTAGCTTCCTGGGCCCCACCCTGGACGGACAGTCCAGAACCCTCCAGCTTTCCCTTCGGGGGAATATGCACGTGCATATCACTTAAACCTTGGAATTAGGCACATGCATTCTACTGCCTAGAGCCCACTCCAGACACTTGCCTTTTGTGTCCCTGACTCCCCTGCCTGTGGCTCTCATGCGTGCTCGGTATGTACCCTTCACCTGTGGAGGGGAGCCAGGCCCTCCCAGCTAAGGGCCGCCTGCTGATGCCGAAGCATCTGCACAGTCTCCCTGGTGAAGGGAAATCATCCCCAAAACACTTGGCGATGGCAGCGTTAGACTTTAGGCAGTCAGTCCACCTTTGGCCTACTGGCCTGTTCCAGCCATCAATGCTCCCACGTGTCTCTTAGTAAATGAAACCCAGCCCAGCAGCACCACAACACACCCTGGCAAGGCAGTCCGACTTCCTGCAGCTCCGCCTTCAAAGGAAATATAGGACAAAGCTTAGAATGAGGCAGATGACAAAAACAGACACATAGACCAATGGAACAGAATAGAGAACCTGGAAATTGACCCTCGGCTCCTTGGGCAACTAATCTTTGACAAAGCAGGAAAAAACATCCAGTGGAAAAAAGAGTCTTTTCAATAAGTGGTTCTGGGAAAATTGGACAGCTACATGCTAAAGAATGAAATTTGACCACTCTCTCACACCATACACAAAGATAAACTCCAAATGGATGAAAGACCTTGATGTGAGACAGGAATCCATCAAAATCATAGAGGAGAACATAGGCTGCAACCTCTTTGATATCGGCCACAGCAACTTTTTTCATGACACATCTCCAAAGGCAAGAGAAACAAAAGAAAAAATGAACTTGTGGGACTTCATCAAGATAAAAATCTTCTGCACAGCCAAGGAAACAGTCAAAAAAAACTAAGAGGCAGCCCACAGAATGGGAGAAGATATTTGCAAATGACACTACAGATAAAAGACTAGTATCCAAGATCTACAAAGAACTTCTCAAACTCAATACACGAGAAACAAATAATCAAATCAAAAAATGGGCAGAAGATATGAACAGACACTTTTCCAATGAAGACATGCAAATGGCTAACAGACACATGAAAAAATGTTCAACATCATTATCCATCAGGGAAATTGAAATCAAAACCACATTGAGATATCACCTTATGCCAGTTAGAATGGCAAAAATTGACAAGGCAGGAAACAACAAATGTTGGAGAGGATGTGGAGAAAGGGGATTCCTCTTACACTGTTGGTGGGAATGCAAGTTGGTACAGCCACTTAGGAAAACAGTGTGGAGGTCCCTTAAAAAGTTAAAAATTGAGTTACCCTATGATCCAGCCATTGCACTACTGGGTATTTACCCCAAAGATACAGACGTAGTGAAGAGAAGGGCCATACGCACCCCAATGTTCATAGCAGCATTGTCCACAATAGCTAAATTGTGGAAGGAGCTGAGATGTCCTTCAACACATGACTGGATTAAGAAGATGTGGTCCATATATACAATGCAATATTACTCAGCCATCAGAAGGAACGATTACCCAACATTTACAGCAACATGGACGGGACTGGAGGAGATTATGCTAAGTGAAATAAGTCAAGCAGAGAAAGACAATTATCATATGGTTTCACTCATTTATGGAACCTAAGAAACAGGAAGATCGGTAGGAGAAGGAAGGGAAGAATGAAGGGGGGTAAAAAGAAGGGAAATGAACCATGAGAGACTGTGGACTCTGGGAAACAAACTGAGGGATTCAGGGGGGAGGAGGGTGGGGGATCGGGATAGGCTGGGGATGGGTATTAAGGAGAGTACATATTGCATGGTGCACTGGGTGTTATACGCAAATAATGAATAATGGATCACTACATCAAAAACTAAGGATATACTGTATGGTGACTAACATAACATAATAAAAAAATATATTAAAAAAATGAGGTAATGCCAAGGACACCAAATAGCCTGCTCTGGGGACCAGACTCTCCCTACATCTGCCCTTTTCCAGTACAGGGCCCACCGTATCAGGGGGTCTGAGCATTAGCAGGTCTCGCCTGCCGAGCTGGCTTTGCCTGCAAGAGGCACATGGGGCTTGTGGGGTTCAGGGAAAACCCCAGCCATCCGAAAGCCTCAGAGAAAGGAAAGTCCACACCAAAAATACCCTTCTGAGGGGAAAGATGAAAGTTTGCCACGTGAATCCTGTATTGGGCTGGCTGCCTGATGCTGTCACCCACGTCTCCGCCACACTAGGTTCTCCGGTGTCTCTTACTGAATAACACACAGATCATCCCTATGTGCCCACGCCCGCCCCTGCTTCCTGAAGAGGGAGCATGCACTCTGTGCAGGTGGGAGCCTGGGGTGAGGCAGATGGCACACATCCCCCATAGCCCCGGCCTATGAAACAGCCCAAGTCCACGCAGTCCTGATCCAGGACTCGGGTTTGGATCCCCGGTGGTGAGACGGCTGCTGCACACTGTCTGCAGCTCCTGAGCAGACAGAAAGCAGCATGGACAACCCCGGGCACAGAAAACTCGGGCAGATCCAGGGAGAGCCAACGGAGTGACTTCGTGGTGAAGAAAACCCACGTATCAAACATTGTTCAGACTCTTTCTGATACCGGGGACCTACAGTCCCCCATTGGGACCAGCTTGCTGGATGGTGTGCATAGCTCCTCTAGAAATCGGTCAGTGTTCCCAGGTGTCCCGTATTAGAGAATAGCCCACATCCCACACAGCCCCCCCCCCAAGAACTGCAGACTCCCCCAGCTCTGGCCTCAGGAGGCACCTGTGCATTGGGAAGGTTGGTACTTGCATGAGACATGGGCCTCCCAGCCCCAGACAACACGAACCAGTAACTGGGCTTCTCCAGACCCTTGCCCTGGTCCGGGACCCTGGCTCCCCGAACACGGTGGCTCGTGCATGCACACCACACATCCTCTGGGTCCAGGGACCCTCAGTCTGGGCCTGTTAGATCTTAGAGCATCTCCTGATGCCAGAGCACCTGCAGAGGCCACTGGGTAGAGTTACCCCACACCTGAAAATCATTTGAGGTGGCATGTATAAACGAGGGGCAGTCATTGCACCATGCGACTGGCTGCCTGACCCATTCCGAGGCTTCTTGGCATCAGTGCTCCCACGTGTCTCCTGGTGGAGGAGAGCTCAGTCAGGAGGGAATGTGGTATCTGGCTTGGAATGAGGCAGAGGCCAGGGACCTTCATTAGACAGCCTGTTCCTCTGAGCCAGCCTCCCCTCCAGCGGCCTTTTCCAGGTCCACGGCTCAACAAATCAGGGGCCTGTGCAGAGGGGTGCAGTGCTTGGTTGTGTAGCCTTGACCTTCCCTTTCAGGATGAATGCAGGAGAGGGCTTGGAATGAGGCAGAGACCAGGGACCGCACGTAGCCTGTTCCTGTGACCAGTCTCTCCACGCAGCTGCCCCGTTCCATGCCCCTGACTCACAGACCTGGGGGCCTGGGCAGCTGCATGGCACACCTAGTCAGCCAGCCTCAGCTGCAGGTCCCTGTGGTTCTAAGAGGACCCTTATCCCCTGAATGGCCTTGGGGTGGAGGGAATCCACACTGGTCAAATCTTTGGAGGCCACAGGTTTAAACTGGCCACAGTCAAGCTCCATTTGGACTGCCTGCCTGATGGGGCCCTGGCTTCTCCAGCAATCCAACCTCCCAGGTGTCTCTTAATGGAAGATCCCTTGCCCATCCTGTGCCTCCCTCACCTCCATCAACCCCTACAAGTTTCCAGAGCCCTCAGGTCTCTCTTCAGGAATGATGTGTGTGTTTTTTTGAAGATTGTCTTTTTGTAAGTGATCTCTACACCCAACGTGGGGCCCAATTTCACGACTCTGAGATCAAGGTCACATGCTCTACCGACTGAGCCAGCCAGGTGCTCTGGGACTGTGGGCATTGGGGGAGGTTAGGACGTGGAATAAGGCAGGTGCCAGCTTCTTCCAGTAGCCTGCACTGTGCCCTCGTGTCTCCCAACACCTCCTGGTTCCACATGTCTTACTCACCTTACTCGCAGGGTTTGTGCAGAGCGTTGTGCTCTTTGCGGCGGCCTCGAGCTGCCAGAGGGTGTCCTGGCCCATGGGCTTCAGAGAGGACCCCGGCCGCCTGAATGGCCTCATGATGGAAAGAGTCAACCCCAAAACACTCTCTGATGCTTTGGCCTCAAGTGTTGGCTTGCATCCCCCATGTGGACTGGCTACCTGATCAGGTCACTGTGTTCTCTAGCAACAGACCTCCCAGATGTCCCAGTTAAAGCTGGAAGCTCAGCGAGTTATTCTGGGAGTGACTTCAGCTGCCCTTGAGGCTGGTGGTAATAGGGGAGTAGCCCAGGCTCCATTTTCCTGGATGGCCCTGGCAACGCATGTCTGGCTTGCATGATTTGGACTGCACATGGCAGCGCCTGTAGGTTCTGGGCCATCAGGGACCTGGAGCAGGCCTGCATCCCAAGAGGCTTGGTCTCAGGAAAGGGCCACTGGGGTGACAAGACAGCTGCCTAATTCCAAGCCCCAAGCTACCTACATGCCTATACTCCCCCTGAAGGCAATCTGCACTGCCTTGCCACAGCTGGATTGGGCAGGATGGCTGGGTATCCTCCAAGGAGAGACCCTGTGAGCCTTGATTGCTGCTGAGAAAGGTAAAGGAAAATGCTGTGGCTTGTATGTCAACTGCTTTTAACATGTAAACTTGGGGCCATTATGTATTGGGCCCCATGCTGGTCCTCATCAGAGGAAACTATGAACTTGGAACCATACCAAGCTGCAAATGTTCCAAGGACTCAGCCCAAACACTTGCAACTCGGTACAGTAAGGTCTGCATGAATGTCTGTATGAATGACCAACAACCACCTTTTCCTCATTATAATACTAAAAATCTTGGCCCAAAGGGGAGTACAAGGCTCATTCACATAACGTACAATGTGTGTATAGGCATGTTTCCTTAAGGCGCATGTATGATTTTTATGCCCTCCTCTCCATCCCATGACAAGGATTCCCACCTGAATATTCATCCTAACCCAAAATGAAAGGAACGCATCCACCCTTGCTGGGGCAGGCAGGGCTTTGGAAGCCATTCCCTGTGATGTCTTTATTCGCTGCAAATGAAGTTTTCTTTGTGCACAACTCACCTGGGGCAGGGGCTGTAACTCACCAAGGAGAGAACTCACGTGGGTTTGCTGACAGCTTCCTTACAAGAAATCACTGCAGGCTCTCTGCAGCCAATGCTGACCTTTCTCAGAGACTTTGCAAAGTAGAAAGCTTTCCTGAGCAGCTGCACTAATGTTGTCACCACTGCCACTACTCCGTCTCCTCCACCCTCTTCTCCCTGCTCCACCTCTCCACCCCAGCTTAGCTGAACTTTCAAACTATACCAACAACCCTGAAGTTCCCCCCATGTTCCCTGGACATTCAAGCACCTGTAAGGTAAAACCTAATGAAGGAGGTTTAGGAACTTCCTCTGTCTCTTGGAGCCCTTGCACTCAGGCTGAATTGCATCTATCACGAAGGAATTTCCCGATGCCCTTGAAGACCCTCTAGGCTTTGCTAAAGAACTTACCTTGATCACTCAAACTTACACACCTAGTTATTCTGACTTCTACCAACTTATTCACATGCTTGTAGGTAACGGGCATGCTGAGAAAGCTTTAACTTAGATGAGTCCACTTTAAGGGGCACGCTTAACAAGAGGATTTCAGATCTCTTGCAGACAATGGAACACAGTCTTTGATCGATATGCAGAAGCTTGTAAAACACAAAATGACTTCAAAAACAGTTTTAAAGGATCTTTACAGCGTGCAAATAAAAAACAGTCTTTAGGAAAAGACTTGGCCTCCTGAGCAAGTAACTAACTTAGTCCATTGGCCAGAAACACATTTTGCAATTTTATTTCAGGCACTTATATGGTCATGCACACACACGGGTGATGTGTGTGTGTGTGTGTGTGTGTGTGTGTGTGTGTGTGTTGGGCCATAAAATACACAATATTTCTTGCTGTGGAATGATCTAACATGCGTGAAAGCTCTGCTCTTACACCACAGTAAACTGATCAGCAAAAGACCGCGCAGCCCAGCTGAAAAGGCCCATGTACGCAGCAGCTCCCTTCCTGTGCTGCACACACAGGGATGGCTTCTTAGGCCAAACTGTAAGCACGGGGTGACAGGCACAGACTTTGTGGCCTTGAGTCTTCAGATTTGCAGCCAAGCAGCAATCTTGGCTTAAAACAACGTCTTCTGCTTCTTGCAACTACCTGCCAGGCTGGGAATGCTGATGATGGCTTCCCAGAAATCTATAGCTTTGCCGTCCCTTCAGAAGTTGCCCCATTTTCAAACCTTTATTCTTGCCTACCCAACCTAGGGTAACCCTCTTCAACAATATCGTGGGGATCCTGTTGCCCCTGCCAGTTCTTTTATTGTCAAGCTAACAGAGTAGGGTTGGGATGAATCTGGAGACAGATGAATCTCACACTATAATTTCCAAAAAGCATAAGCTTAAAAGACTGTTGAGAAGGGAATTTAAAGGCAGTCAAGCCAAGACTGGAATGGATTTATTGAAGCTGAAGAGAGTTTAATACCAAAAGTACCCTGATGCATAATTAAAATTTGGTTTTCTTTCTGTGAAAATGACAAGTATTCTTGGAGTATATTCCTCTGCTCTAAATAAGAAATTGGAACTAATCTTTATTTAGCTTTAGGTAATCTACCTATAAGACAAATATTCTATGTCTTGTCTTCATCAGGTTTGATGAACTGTTCATCAGGTTTGATGAACAAATACACTGAGTCTTCTAGATATTAAGAGACCTAAGTCTCATTTACAACTATGTGCCCCTTTGTATTTGCCTTCAAAATCTTTTCTTGTCACTTGGTCAACTAGAGAATTAAAAATTGTTTCATAGTCATCTGTAATCCTATTTGATCAAGCGGCCAAAACCTTTTGATTTTTGACAGACTTCCCCAAATCAAATTCTAAATAAAATCTTTTTGACCTAAATGTAAACCAGAATTTTTAGAGTTGCTGGAACTTCTCAAAAGATTTTACCCTCTCCATATAGAAAGGGAGATCTTACACTGATTAGGGTTGATATGTCAAATTACATGGAAAGGATTGTCAAACAAGAAGTGATGCTAAGTGAAAAAAATAAAAAGTGATACTAAGCCTTAATGATGTATTTCCATAAGTATATAAGTGTTTTAGATTTATGCAGAATTCCTAAAATTCTGATATATCTTGGTATGTTATCAGTCACAATTTTTGTTATTATCTTAAAATATGTCACAGAAATA
Organism: Ursus americanus; assembly: GCF_024610735.1. NCBI lineage: Eukaryota > Metazoa > Chordata > Mammalia > Carnivora > Ursidae > Ursus > Ursus americanus. The sequence goes on along the minus strand of NC_142128.1, from coordinate 94,124,926 downwards.
ACCAAATTTCCTTGTCAAATACATCATAATAAATTCTCACGAGATCTCTAACCATTGCTATTTTAAGTCTTTTACAGGTAGTTACTGTTTTAAGTGCTTCATCTTCAAAGTGACTCATGAGAAAGACTTAGATAAATATGCTAAAACAGATTTTATTAAGTTTACGATCATAACACTGAACTTAGTTGTGAACACATAACTCAAAATTTCTAAAACACGAATGGAAAAATAATTGCTTCAATGTTTTCTTTTCCAGACTGAGAGGACCCCTATTCTCTTCTCCATTAAGCTATGCATAACCTACATCAATATGGTAAAGTGTTTCCTTACAACAAAGTTTGAAACATTTATCTTTTTCTCCCTGCCTGATCCCTCCAGAATTCTGATACTCTTATCTTAATAAGATACACAATATCCTTATTTTCATAACAATGTATATATTTGCATAAGTCCAATAAGTGTCTATTCGATGCCCAATACCCCTAGCCCCTGCTTCTATGGTTCACAGTAGATAAAAAGAGATATATTTTGACATTATGAAGGCTTTTACTGCTTCTAATTGCTTCTATTGAAAATAACCATTCTTTGGTAGAGCAGCCTTTCCAGGGTGTGCCTCCAGGAGATAAAGACCTTAAACCACACTTTACAACCTGGGGACTTTACCTACTGGAAAAGGGATCTTCAGGAAGACTCTCTTCAACCATTGGAAAGACCCCTATCAAGCTGTTAATCAATCCTTGTGCTACCAATGTCCAAGGAATAGCCCGTGGGATTCATGTGTCCCTCTACAGAAAGCACCAGCTCTGACTGCACCTGCCCACCAACGGCTGCCCTGAAAGTAGGTTTCTGGAACGCAAGCAGACAACAGGTAAAGGAGACAATGTTCCCAGGATGACTGGGCCAGGCCTGTGGAACCCTCTCCTTGCTGCTGCTGCTTACCTTGCTGTTGTTGTTTTTCCTCTTTCTCTGGAAGAGATGACACTCTTATCTGCACTTCTCAGTGGATTACAAAAGGGGGAGACTTCTGGTTAGATATCCTACGCCAGAAACTCCAATTTGTTCATGGTATTGGAAAACCCTTGGTCTTCCATGTAACGAATTTCTCTCTCGTCCCCAGGACCTCTGCTGATTAGCCCTGCAGCCTATAGATGTTATCTGTCAGGTGAAGTTGTGAGGATCAGCCGTTCCCATACCTTGTTTCAGCCTTTCCCAGGCATAACAATACACGCTCCACCACACACCTTGTAAAAAGAGTTGTCAGCAATGACTCCCATTTTGAACTTTGGACTCCATCTCATTAAAAATATGGCACTGTACTGACCTTGCTGAATTAGCACACACAAAAAAGTTATTTGCTGAGATAGAACTTTCTGAGGACTGTACAAATGATGCTTTTCCTAGTAATGAGTGAAATGTCCTGATCAGCCAATGAACTGTAACAGATAAATGTGCCCTCCAATCTCAGTTTTTTTTCCAATGTCAGTTCTTGATAAACTCAAGTAAGTTTTCTTTTTACTGCCATGGATCAGCTCTGTTGTACTGATAAATTTAAGCCCCTTAGAGACTTCATTTGACATTCTTAACACTTTACTCATTGTGCAGATTAATATGCATAATGCCCTTGAGCTTTTTAGAACATTACTTTTGCTAATTGCTCTTTTTATGCTCATCACATTGGTTAGACAGGTCCACTTAATGGGTTGGTGGTTTTGGAATCCAGAACTTCTACAACCACCAAGATATGACCACTCAATAGGTTGATTCATCTGAACCCCCAGATGGCTTAATAAAGCTGCAGATGAGAAAACTGTCTACGAACCATTTTCCCACTGCTCCCTTGTTGCTCACACGTGGCCTCACCCTCATGAAGGTGACACCTTGAAACAACTATCAGAGACATAAATACCCTCGGACTGGGGACATGACTTTCTGGGACTGGTGCATCTCAGTGACATGGGCCTGAGCAAATCTATAGTTGGTCAGCAATGCTTTCAGAGCAAGGTCTTGAACAAAAGCGGAAATGTGAAAGGTGAAGAAAATGGAACCACTCTGTCAAGGGGTTTTACAATGGAGATGGGAGACTGTTAAGGAAATGAGCCTTCTACACATCCTCATGGAATGAAACCATACACTTTGAACTGGGCCAGACTGCAAACACTCCAAGGACTCAGGCGCAACACCTGCAACTCGCTACAGTCAGAAATTTGCTTGGTAACAGCCCTAGCAACCAATGATTCAGCCAGTTAGTTCTCCGCGGCCAATATCCATCAAAATTCTTGTGAAGAACACATAAAGCATTCCCTTTGTCTTAAAAGCCCTAACATTCATTTCCTGTTGGGGGACTCAATTTGGGTTGCTACCCTAATTTGTATTCCTTGAATTACAATCCAGAGACCCCAAATAAATGTGTTGTTGCTTTTTGTTTTCTTCTTAATTGCAGCTCTGCCTCTTTTCTTGGTCTACACTCGAAGGCAGGGACGTGAACAGACAGTAAGGCTACATGCGGACTGCCTTTCACCCATTGCACTGGCTGCACAGAGCGCTTTCAGGAATGGGTTCCCTGCACCCTCCAGCTTCTGCAGGTGGTGCTGAACGGGCCTAGCTCCACAGGACCGGAGGGCCCCAGCTGCCCACGGCTTCCTAAAAGAATGTGACTGTGCACACACTCTGTGGAGCTGTTCAGGGTTACCACGGTTCTGGAAGAGGGCAAGACTGTGGAGAGGTCAGGTCACAGAAGCAACCCCGGGGGACAAGGCCTACGCGTAATTGCAAGCAGCAGGGTACACAGATGTGCACGTTCCCCTTGAAGACGGGCTGGAGGATACTCTGCTGCTAGGCAGTTGGCGGGCTGGCTAATCTTCCAATAAGAGAGACCTGCGAGTCCTGGCTGTGGGAGATGCCTACGACTCCATGGAGTGGTGGGGTCCACGTGGTGACTGACTGCGGCCAATTTGTAGGTGCTGCCTGAAGAGTGACATTTAGCAGGAATGGGGTTCCTCCTCCCTGGAGAGGCCTGACTGCCCAGGACTTGCTGAGGCGATCTTTACTGTGCCTGTGCGTGCAGTATGGTAGGTCAGGGCTGCCAGCGATCTGGGGCAGAGCAGGGGTCTGTGAGGCTTGCCGTGTGAGCAAGCTTTGGTGGACAAGACCTACGCCTCATCACAAACTATGCAGATGTGGGTGTTGCCACAAACAGAAAACTGGGGGATACTAGACTGCTTTACTGGGGCAGGGCAGGGGCAAGCTGAAATTTTCAATGAAAGACTCCTTGGGAGCCCCAGATACTGTAGGCACCCATGGCCTGATAGGGAGGTTAGTCCAAATGCGGAGTGACTGTTGCCGATTTGAGGTACTGCCCCAGGTGATTTTCAGGGAGGACGTGGGCTCACTCCACCCTCAAGGCTATGCTGATGGTCTGTGACTGTTGCTTGTTATTTAATTTTTTTTCAGCAGCCTTCCTAATGTGTATAAGGTGATATATCTCCTTGTGGTTTTGAGTTGCATTTCTCTAGTGATTGAGATGAATGGGCATCTTCTCATATGCTTTGTGGCCTTTTGAGTATCTTCTTAGGAGAAATGTCTATTCTAGTCCTTTGTCCATGTTTACTTGGGTTTTTGTGGTTGCTGTTAAGTCTAGTTCTTTACACATTCTGGATATTAACCCCTTATCAAACACATAATTTGCAAGACTTTGTCCCATCTCCCAGGAAGTCTTTCTACCCTGTTTAGTGTTTCCTTTGATTTGCTGACATTTAATGAAACCCCACTCATGTATATTTGCTTTTGTTCTATGTTTTTGGGGTCATATCCAAGAATTCATTGCCAAATCCAATGTCTTGAAGATTTCCCCCATGTTTTCTTCTAGTTTGATCATTTCAGATTTTACACTCAGGTCTTTAATACATTTAGAGTTCATTTCTGTGTATGGTGAAGATAAGGGTCCAGCCTCATTCTTTTGTGTGACCATATCCATTTTTCCCAGCACCAAGGCGTTTGGCATCTTTGAGGATGAGGGAGCACGCTATTGTGTCTGGGATTTGGCAAGTGGGGTGTAGTGGAAGGGGAGATTGGAGATGCAGGCAGGGCCTGGATCAGTAAAGATCTTGATAGGACATGTGAAGAGTCTCGGTTCCATTCTTAAGGCTTTGGGAAGGCACTGGAGAGTGACATAAACAGATTTAGACTGTTAAATGATCATTGTTTTCCTCAAAGAGTCAAACACAGAATTATCATATGACTGAACAATTCCACTAGGTATGTATTCTAGGTCACTGAAATCACATATCCACACAAATGTGTACGTGATTGTTCATAGCAACACTACTGTAGCCAAATGGGTCAACAACTCAAATGTGCATCTTTTGATGAACAGATACACCACACATTGTTTATCCATCCAATGAAATATTTATTATTTAGCCAGGAAGCGGAATGAGCTACTGTTACACGCTCCAACATGGAGGGACCTTGACAATACTGTGTTAATTGAAAGCAGCCAGCCACAAGAGACCACATACTATATGAATCCTTCTTCATGAAATCTCCAGAATAGGCAAATCTATGGAGACAGAAAGTGGATTAGTGGTGGAGAGAGGGTACGGGGAGGGGAAATACAACAACCGTTAATACGTAGGGGATTTCTTTTCAGGGGGATGGAGAGGTCCTGGACTGAGGTGGTGGTGATGGTCACATAGCACGGTAAATATACTAGAAACCACTGAACTGCACATTTCTAAATGGTGAATTTTGCTTTGTGAGCTTTATCTAAAAGGAAAAAAATGCTATTCTCTGTATACTTGAAAATCCACTGTGGCTGCTGAGCAGTAGTGGATTGTGTTGGGCGGGAACAGTGGAGGCCATCAGGCAAGGGATCTGATGGCAGTAAGTCTGACCAAATTCACACACTGAGAAACTGTTAGATCTTTGATTCCAAATCCCATGTTCTTACTTCTATGCTGTACTTTGGCATGACGAAAGGAGCTTACATTTAGCTGTGTAGGTGCCCTTTCCTGCCATCTAGCTCCAGAAACACTCAGGCCATGTTTCCTGACGCCATTTCTCTGTTGAGTCTTCAAACACTGGAGCTGTTTGGATGCAATTGCCACATCCCGGGGAAAACTCATTCCTTCTCTGTATCAGAACAATCAGCATAAAGGTCTACTGTTGAAAGACGAGATGGATTAAGGGCCCTGAAGAGTTTTGGCCCCAGAATTTGAGATTCTTCTTAGGAGAACACCTCTCTTGCACTCTCTTGGCCTGAGAGTGTTTCGGTTTTACAGATGGATTACATACGACTTCTTTGCTGGACCACCAGAAATTTTGTGCTCCTGTTATCTTTCAAGTATCTCGACCTCAAAGTTAAAAAAAAAAATCTAGCTTGGGTGGAACACTTAGGAATTTTTATTCATTAAGTGCTATTTTAAAGTCCTTCTCTTTGGTGGTAGAAAAATATTTTGTTATGGGCGAAGGACAGAGAATATCCAATAAAAATGGGATACATGAGATGCTCATGGTTGATGTGTTGAGTACTGGAGTTCAGTAAAAAAACAGCTTGGTTTCCAAGGTTTGTTTTTTCTTTTCTTGCAAAGCAATTGAAGTTTAGAATAGAATTATGGAGAAAACACTGTGATGGTGTAGTCTTGTCATCTTTCCCAATATCCAGGCTGCAAAAAACAAAGGTGAGAGGCAAAAATAGGCCTTGGGAGCCTCCTCAGTAGGGGTCTTACCTACTAGGCACAGGCCATCGCCCTTGGCACCATTCCCTCACCTTTTCTAGTTTTCAAAATGTTATTGCCCACTGGCCCCAGAGGCAAACAACTTGCTTGCCCTGCTATGCCCTTTGCTTTCCTGCATAAAAGTAGATATGCTGTCCACCCATTATCAGGAAAACAGTGCACCTACCGATGTCCACACAGACAGAAGAAACTATTGAACGAAGGGAATCCTCGGAATCAAACATAACACCCAGAGGCAGGCTGGCTAAATTCACTTCATTGTACATAATTTTTAAAATTTATTTTTAATCAGTTAGAGTTTTGCCTCAATTATGTATGTGTGTCCGTGTGTGTGTCCATCCTGTGAATTCACGGTAATGTGTACGGAAATTCTTGGTAAAATGCCACACAAACTAAAAAATACTATTATGATTATCCCGATCTTAGGAATCCAATGTCTGCTTGAGCATTACTTCTCAGGTCAATAATCCCTTTAAGAAAGTGGGGATGCCAGCTAATTAAATGGTACATTATTCTAGAATGTCATGCCTGTCTTCCATTCTTTTAAGACACAGGACACCATTCAATTCTTAACTTCTCAAATGTGGAAAACAAAGTCATTTGCAAAGACTTCCAGTCTGAAATTATTTCCAGCCCTGGATGAGCCACTCCCTGGACACCAAGGAGAGATTCCCCTTAAACACTTTTACACCCCACACATGAAGTATTTTCATGGCCTGGGCCACTAAGTCCACTTGGATACCACTGACAGAATTTGAGAAGGGTATGAGCCCTGGGATGGCATGCAGGGCAGGGAACTGGCTTTTAGCCAGCCGTGGCTAGCATTATGGCCTCTAAATTCCTCTCAAGCAACTCTTCCACAAATGACCTCCTTTCTTCTTCCCTGTTCCCTTGCATAGGCAATTTCCCCAGTCATCCAGAGGCCAATGTGGATGCCGTTCTGAGTCCTCAGGTCTTTTATTCCCTATATAGGATCAGACATCAAAAGCATCTATTCTTCCTGGGAACACCTCTCATTAGGTTTTTCTAACTGCCATGACCCTAGTTCTCTATTGACTTCTTAAGGCCTGACAGCTTTTATCTACATGCTCACAGTGGAAGACTTTTTGAAACTGAGGTGCTGTTCCCCTCAGTTCCTTGTTTTATCTTCTGCTTCATTCTTCCCAGTGTAACCTTCTGCCCAACCACACATACCCTCTCCTGGATATGCTCTGTAGTATTTCCTGCTACTGAAACAAGTACCAGAAATTTAGTAACTTAATACAAATTTATTGTCTTCCAGTTCTGGCTGTCAGAAGCCTGATGGGGTCGTACTGAACTAAAATCAAGGTGTCTACAGGGCTGATTGTGGAGGCTGTAAGGGAGAATACTTTTCCTTAGATTTTCTAGGTTTCATAGGCTGGAGAACCCTTCCCTTGGCTCCCAGCCCCCTCCCCCATCTTCAAAGCCAACAATGCTGCACCAATCCTTCCCATGCTACCACCTCTCTGGTTCCCCCTCTTCTGCCTCCCTCTTCCACTTTTAAGGACCCTTGTGATTACATTGGGCCTACCTAGGAAAATCTAGACTAGTTTTCGTATTTTAATGTCAGATGCTTAGTAAACTTAATTCCCTTTTCAATGTAGCCTAATTTCTTCACAAGTTCGGGAATTAGGAATACATATCTATGGGGGAATGTTATTCTGCCTATCACATGCCCTACCCCATTCTTTGTCCCTCACGTTATCAGAAATGCTTTTATTATCTACTCCTCATTCTGCAATTATTTTAGCAAGAATCAATTGAATATTGTTGCTAAAACCCTGTTTTAGCAGTTTAAGTTAAGTAAGACTAGTAGTTGCAAATTATGTATTTAGAGGTCTGGATTTATATTTTTCGTGAAAAAACCCATTACATTGAATGACCTTATCTATACTCACTTTGCATTTTAAAGCACACTGGTAACCACTCTGGAGATCCCAATAAAACACAAACCATTTTAATATATAATTGGCTTAAGCTAACTATACTGATGATACACACTGCTTAATTATATTTTACAGTCACACCTTGAGAGAACTATGTTCCAAATATAAGTTTTTAAAATACATGGTCTGATGCTCTGTCTAAAGTATTTCTGCAAGAGTCATTCATACAGTTCAGGAAAGCTGCAGTGACTTTTTAAAAAAACAGATTTTATTTATTTATTTGACAGAGAGAGATAGTGAGAGAGCGAGAGAGAGAGAGCACGAACATGGGGAGCTGCATGCAGAGGGAGAGAGAGAGGGAGAGGGAGAAGCACGCTTCTTGATGAGCCGAGAGCACTATGGGGCACTCCAACCCAGGACACTGGGATCATGACCTGAGCTCATGACCTGAGCCGAAGGCAGAGGCTTACCTGATTGAGGCACCCAGCCATCCCAGCTGTAGAGGCTTTTATTTTAAAACCCTCTGCTTGTTACTGCTTCCTTAGCCTGCAAGAACAGAGCAGGCATAGGTGAGGTTGGGTAAGTTACTTATCCTCCTGGTCTGAAACACAGTGCAAACAATAATTGTATTTTTTTAGGGCATTAAATAAAGAGCTGGTACCTGGGCTGTGACGGAAATCACTTCTTACTATCTTTTCCAATATCAAGCCATTAGCAAATGGACAATAGAGACAGAGGGAAGACCAGGAGCCAAATGCTCCTGAAGAGATCTTGAGAGGGTGACATGCTTGGCTCTTACCGATGTCATGCTGATACTCCTGGGACAAGTTCAGGTGTGCCGTGTTTACCCAAACTGACAGATCATAGAACTTTTTGTCCCTTCCTCAGGAAAGCCTTCTCTGGTCACCTGCAGAGGAGAAGAGGCCTGGAAGGTATCTGCCGTTTCAGAACCCTATGCTTCTCCTTCACAGCATTCACCACAACCCTCACACAGATTATTGTTGTAATTGTTTGCTGTGTGTCTACCATGTGACCGCCTGGCTTACCTCTGTATCCTTAGCTTCGTCACAAAGATTGGTTCATCTTAGGCAATTTAAATGTTTGATGAATTGAATAAGTCCTCAGGGGAGAGGGCAGAGGCTGTGTTCTTTTGTTTGTTGTTTAAATGTTTTTACCTTCAATATCGTGAAGCACTTCAAGCGAAAACGGCATCCTCAGCTCTCAATCAGTGTTTTGTGAAAGGACCCGTCTCTCACTCATCAGGAACTCTACATGCTGTAGTAGCTGCAGTCGCCTCGGAGGCTCCTTCCAGCTCCCTTCTTGAAGGGAAATCATATGAACTCAACAGGTGGCACATGAAAATAGATTTTCTTTGATGTCACTTGTAGAGGGCTTTTAGAGTGACCTGATAAAGTTGTGGAGTGGGCACTCAGTTTGTTGTGACTTTACTGTTAGTTATATTTTGAAAGAGTAGTTCTCAAAGTGTGGTCCTGGACCAATCATTTGTATCACTATTGCCAGAAATGCAAATCCTTAGACCTCTGTATAGGCCTGATCAATCCTAAAGTCTGGAAGTGGGGTTCAGCAATCTGTTTTAATAAGTCTTCCAGGGGCGCCTGGGTGGCGCAGTCCTTAAGCGTCTGCCTTCGGCTCAGGGCGTGGTCCCGGTGTTCCGGGATCGAGCCCCACATCAGGCTCCTCTGCTAGGAGCCTGCTTCTTCCTCCACTCCCCCTGCTTGTGTTCACTCTCTCGCTGGCTGGCTCTGTCAAATAAATAAACAAAATCTTTAAAATCTTAAAAAAAAAAAAAGTCTTACAAGTGATTCTGATGCATGCCAAAATTGGAGAACTACTCTCTTACACCAAAGTTTAAGTCCACTTTAAGGATTAATAGTCCTCTTGGCTACCTCTGCTGGTGAGGTCTCTAATAGCCCAGACTACAGATGCTCCTTCCAAGCGTATGTGCCCTGCTCGGTCTGTACATTTTGCCTGCATTTCACAGTGCTGTGAACAGCCCAGCGATGCTCCTATGTGGCACAGGTGTCCGCCACAGGAACTTCCTTAGGGTATTAGGATAAGATGAGCTTCTGAAAGTACAGTTTGCTCATCAAACACGTCAGGTAAGCAGTAGCAACTACTGATAGATGACACCAGAATGACAATCTAAGGAGGCTGATTGTCAAAATGAGTGTGAAATTTGCTCGCTGTGCGTTGTGGGGAGAAGGTGAGGAGGCACCTCGAAAACGTGGTTGCTATTCCAATTCTGAATTTTCACGTCACTACATGAATAGTGGAACCTGCATTTTGGTGCAGAAAAAATACCACCCAGTGCCAGTTTTCTCCAAAACAAACTCCAATTTTGTAAGTTGAGCGGTTAAACTAAGGGAGGGCGGGGCGGGAGGTGCAGAAGATAACCGGGCTAGGAAGGCTTTCTCCTGCTAGGACGGGCTCTCCTCATAGTCGCCTCTTGCCCTTCTACTGGTTTGTCTTTTCGGATCCTCCTCCTCCCCGCGTCCCCCGCAGGCTGCGCTCCGCCCTTCTAGATCTGAAGTGGCCAGGAGGCCCGCTGGGACGGAAAACGAACACAGAGCCCGGAGGGTCTGTATAGTCTCCGCGGCAGAGGAAAGGCTGCCCTCGCGCGGCGCTCGGACGCAATCCCGCAGACGAGGGCGCGGGGCCTCTTCCGCCGGGACTCGGGCCCGTGGCCCCGCCCCTTGCTGCGGCGCGCAGAGACCCGCTCGGCGCCTGCGACGACCCCGCCGGCCTGTGGCGAGCGCGTCTCGGCCAATGAGGCTCCAGGAGCGAAAAGCGGTGACCAATGAGACGCTGGGAGGGTCTGGGTGGCCAACCAATCGCGACGCCTGGTACCCGGATATGATTGCTGCGTCTGCAACCCGGCTCTGAGGGAGTGTGAGGGGCTCGGCACGTGGGGCTGGGTGTGTGAGCTGGGCGGACGGGTGACCGGGTATTAAGTTCAGTGTCGTGCGTGGGGCTGACGTGTGAGCTCATCCCTGGGGTTTTGAGCGAGGGATAAGTCAGTGTGGTTGTCTGTCGTGGGAAGAACAGCACGGCAGGGTGCCGGTGCCGGCGTGTGTGGAAGCCCCACCGATGGTAGCTCAGAGGGCGAGTAGCAGAGTCGTGAGGACGCAGCTCGGACAGTGACAGTATGAACCTCTTACCCAAGAGCTCCAGGGAGTTCGGCTCCGTCGACTACTGGGAGAGGTTCTTCCAGCAGCGGGGAAAGAGAGCTTTCGAGTGGTATGGGAGCTACCTGGAGCTGTGCGGGGTGCTGCACAAGTACATCAAACCCAGGGAGAAGGTGAGCGCGGCCTGGCGTCCTGCGTGTGTGCTCGGGAATGTGCGGACTGAGAGCTTTAACCCCGCCCTTGGAGGTAGCGACCGGCCGGATCTGACAATAGCACATGGGGCCCATGTTTTCCGGCGAAAAGGCCGTTTTGAAATGTTGCCAGACCTCCTGCCTCAGCCCATCCTTGAGTTCGTAATCTCACTGGAAGGGTGACTTTAGTCGTGCAACGAGCTGTGGCCTCCCAGAGCCGCGGTGTGCGTTCTGTCACTGTCCCTCCCCGTAAAGCAGGTAATACCTGTGGCTTTACTGAGACGGGGGTCTGTTGACGGAACGGGTGTTGCTGGCGCACTGAATTTCAGGCGCCGCGCTCAGCCCATAAGCAGCAAGAGCCGGAAGGCACGTCCCAGGGTGACGACTGCTGAGTACAATGCTAGGGCTTTGATGGAGTGAAGTGTCCTGGAGCTGGGGAAGAAAGAGGCGTAGAAAGGTAACTTCCGTGGGGGATGCTCTGAGTGCCAAGACCGATGGTGGGTGCTGTGTGTGTGTGTTCCTTCAACAGCTGAAATCTCATAATAACTTTGTAAGGTTCATTCATTGTATTGACTGGAAACAGGGTCTGGGCATAAGTTTCTTGCCCAACAGCCTAGGTATAGTGAGTGGTCACATGGGAGTTTAAACTCAGCCCCCTCCAGTCCAAGACTTACCCACTTCCCACCAGGCTTTTCCAAAGATGGTGACATTGGGGCTGAATTTTGAAGGATCAGTGGGTGATAGCTCCACAGAGAGGGTGGCAACAACATGTCTTTTAAATTTGACTTTAGAAAATAGCAGAATAAGGGCACCTGGGTGGCTCAGTCATCTAAGTGTCTGACTCTTGAGCTCAGCACAAGTCTTGATCTCTGTCTTGTGGGTTCAGGCTCTGGCTTGGGCTCTGACCTCGGGGTGGAGCCCACCTAAACAAACAAGCAAAAAAAGCAAATAGAATACCAAGAGGTGGACTCGAAGGCATGAGTGGAGTAGGGTTATGCCACAACTGGTTTTCAGTAGTAAAACAATTTGGATTCTGTGACTTCCTATCACTTCTTAAGTAATAGTGCTTGCTTCAGAGAAAGAACAACCAGGATTAGCTTGTTTTGCTGTATGGAAAGCCCATTTTTACATACCTTGAACTGTGTGGCTGAGTGTGGTTTTCACCGGTAAGTTCCTCTAAGCAGTAGTGTTTCAAGATGGAGCCTAGAATCACCTCTGTAATGGTGCTTTCTTCTGACAGTAGCATCTGCACCTTCTGAAAACTTAACAGCCAGGGCAAGACTTGATTTGGGAATTATCTGCCCGTCATTGCTTTGCCTTGATCACCTTCATCTTTTTGGCTTTTTCCCGCAGGTGCTGGTGATTGGGTGTGGTAACTCAGAGCTAAGTGAGCAGCTGTATGATGTGGGCTATCAGGATATAGTGAATATAGACATCAGTGAGGTGGTTATCAAGCAAATGAAGGAACGCAATGCCAGCCGTCGGCCCCAGATGAGCTTCTTGAAGATGGACATGACACAGATGGAGTTTCCTGATGCTTCGTTCCAGGTGGTGTTAGACAAGGGCACCCTGGACGCTGTCCTGACAGATGAGGAGGAGAAGACCCTGCACCAAGTGGACAGGATGCTGGCTGAGGTTGGCCGTGTCCTGCAGGTGGGCGGTCGCTACCTCTGCATCTCCCTGGCTCAGGCTCACATCCTGAAGAAAGCAGTGGGTCACTTCTCTCGGGAGGGGTGGATGGTGAGGGTGCACCAGGTGGCCAACAGCCAGGACCAGGTGTTGGAAGCAGAGCCTCGGTTCTCCCTACCTGTTTTTGCCTTCATCATGACCAAGTTCAGGCCAGTCCCCGGCTCTGCCCTTCAAATCTTTGAGCTATGTGCTCAGGAGCAGGGCAAGCCTGTGCGGTTGGAGAGTGCTGAGCAGCTGGCTGAGGCGGTGCGGGAGCGGCAGCAGTATGCCTGGCTGTGCAGCCAGCTGTACCGCAAGGCCGGGCTGGGGAGTGTATCTCTGGACTTGTGCGATGGGGACACGGGGGAGCCACGCTACACCCTCCACGTGGTGGACAGCCCCACTGTGAAACCATCGCGGGACAATCATTTTGCCATTTTCATCAGTGAGTTGGGATTGCTCCCTCTCTTCCCTGGAGGGGCTGGCTCATAGGGGCTGGGGCTTTGGTGGATGGGTAGGCCGTGGCCAGTTTTATCTTGCAGAGGGTGGCATTTCAAGAGGTTAGACTAGCCCAGGCATGAGGAAGGGGGAGTAGCAGCTGTCCAGCTACCTGCTTAAGACTTGAGGCTTATTCACATCTTCCATTGCAAAGGCTTGGTGAAGTGTGAGAATGGGTTTGGTAGAGAGGAGAGAGAGGCAGCACAGGTAAATTTAGGTGAGTCTCACAGGGTAGAGAGTTACTTTGTAACATGGAGTCATGGAAGCAGCAGAGTCTCAGCTCTGAAGCCTGTGAGCTGCATGACTGTGTTTCTCTGTTGAATTTAGGGAGACAGTACAGAGTAGTAGCTAAAAAAGTGACTTTGGGTTCCAGTTCTAACTCAGTCCCTTCCTGGTGGTGTGACCTTGGACGTTCCTTTTCTTTCTGTGCCTGAGTTTCCTCATCTATAAAGCAGGATCTCACACCTAACTGTGCCGTGTAGGTGTGAGAAGTGTAAAATCTCTTAGAGTGGTGTTCGCACATGGTAAGTGCTTAATAAACAGAAGTGGCATTAGTGAAGGATGTAAATGATAGCAGATTTACCTTAGTAATGATCAAAAGAGATAGGGTGACGAAGTGCTTTCAAAAGTAGGAAACTCTAGACAAAGGCAAGATGTTGAAATCATCATGCTGGTAATTTGCTGACAAGTGAGCTATTTTCCCAAGTATTCTGTAATTCTCCCTGTCCATCTTTGAGAACAAATAGTACAGTTGATATAAGCATGGAGTCTGGGGCTGGACTGCCTGGGTTGGAGCCCCAGCTTCACCATTTACTAATTGCGTGAACTTGGGCAAATAATTCCACTTCTGTGTCTCAATGTTCTCATTTATAAAATGGGAATAATAATACCACCTGCATCTTAGACTGTTGTGAGGATTCAATTAGTTTCTCTTTGTAAACTTCTTAGAATAATGCCTGGCATGTAATAAGTGTTAGTATTATTGCTATTTTTCTTGCACTAGGTACCTACCTCTCTCTCTTTACACAGACGGTCACGTGAGTCCTACCATGTGTCCGATGGCTGCTTTGCTCTGGGCATTGTGCACTAGGGAATTGATAGCCCTCAGTGGGTCACAGTTGGAAGGGATGCTGGGCCTATGCTGGGGCTGACTCTGCCATGCAGGTCATATTGGTTGGGGCTTGAACACTCTTCCCTGGACTCCGTGTCATCAAGTGCCTCTTTCCAGTCCCCCAGGGTCGGGAGACCGAGTGGCTCTTTGGCATGGAGGAGGGTCGGAAGCAGCTGGCGGCCAGTGCAGGCTTCAGGAGACTGATCACAGTGGCCCTCCACCGAGGCCAGCGGTACGAAAGCATGGACAGCATCCAGGCTGAGCTGTCAGCCAGAGTCATGGAGTTGGCTCCTGCCGGGGTGCCCGCCCAGCAGCAGGTAACAGAGCTCTGGCAGCAGCTTTCACGGATCTCTAGAGAAGTCATTTTAGCAGCCACAAAGGCAGAGGGTGTCTTGGAAGAAGCTAGGATGAGGATCTGTGCCCCTACCCTAGTCTGTTCCTGGAGGGCGTGTCAACAGCTCAGAACTAAGTGGGCAATACTTATGTTCTTTTGCCCCAGGCAGTGAGAGGAAGGAGAACGATTGCTCTTTTGAGACACCCAGTAGCATCTGTTTTTCTGGCCTCTGAGACTCCACAGAAATGAAATGCTGTCCACCTTGCAGCCTCCAGCTCTTTAACCTGTGGATTGTTCAGACTCTTTCTCCTGACACTCTTTTGTGCAGGCCTTCCTTGAGCATTTTGCTTCTTAGAACCATCATTATCTCAGTGTAGAATGGAAAAGAGGTAAAATAGCTCAGGTTAGTTTTCAGGATATTAGCATTGCTGGTCTGGTATTTTCCTGGGAAGGAAATAAGGTTTTTGCTGACATTGTCTGTCTTGTTTCATCCTGCTCAGACAGGGTCGTTGATAGGTGATGCATTGCAGGTACTAGATAGGAAATCCAAGGTCCCTGGGGGCTGTTGCCATACTAACAGATCTGAAAAGATAAACCTAGACTCCCATGTTCTCGCCTGTGGTTCTGCCCACTAGGCTGTCTTGTGTTTGCGGATAAATGTGTGTTTGATTCTTCTGGCAGACTTTGGGGTTGGTGTCCATCAAAGAGATGTAGATCCTGTGGGGAGGTCATCTGGGACCCTCTCT
The DNA here is from genome assembly GCF_024610735.1 of Ursus americanus. Lineage (NCBI taxonomy): Eukaryota > Metazoa > Chordata > Mammalia > Carnivora > Ursidae > Ursus > Ursus americanus. Next base: position 94,109,590 of record NC_142128.1, on the reverse strand, counting down.
CCAGGGCCTGCGTCTCTGCGAAGTCAGTGGTCCCCGGTGATTATTAAATACTCTTGAAGGTCTTTAAAAGAACTAGAAGTAAAGATTGGGAAGGGTAATGAAAAGTCTAGGGGGAAAATATATTTTTCTCCTAATTTTTTCTTCTGTTTATAAAAATGGGGGAAAAGATGAGAATAATTGGGGGAAGGGAGAGATTTCGTCAAAGTTGGAATGGTTGCTTTCTCTCTGGATTTTGTTCTCTTAATCCCTATTCAGATTTCTTCTTTCATACTTATAGTTCCCTCTGGAGGGTTCCCTCTGGCTTTTATGGAAAGTCTTTTGAGGATTCCTAAGGAAAAACTCCTGTTTTTCTGAGGGAGAACCCTTGTGTTTCACTAAGAGTTTGGGGGATCTTTCTGTGTTCAATTGGTTTTCCAAAGAGTGAATTAAACCTTTTGTGATCTGTTGAAAGGCCCCAGGGAAGTTCATTTATAGAATGGCAAATCTTGGAAGTTCTTGCTGTCCTGAACCTTGGTATGGGCATTCCTCATACATATACAAAGGGAAAAGATTATTAGTTCTCATGTTTCTTAATTGAGTTGGTGTTTGACCACCTCTTTGTTATATCTTCAGGTGCCCTTTCTGTCTGTGGGTGGGGACATCGGGGTCCGGACCGTTCAGCACCAAGACTGCAGTCCCTTGAGTGGCAGCTATGTGGTCGAGGATGTACAGGGGGATGACAAGCACTACTTCCGGCGGCTGATCTTCCTCAGCAACAGGAATGTGGTGCAGTCAGAAGCCAGGTTGCTGAAGGATGTGTCTCACAGAGGTGAGGTGTCATCTGCACACTGGTGGGACCCATGTGGACATGGCCTGGATTCTCCATTCGAGGTGGTTGGACCGACCTGGAAGCTTGCCAAGATATAGGACAGCCAGATCTGGGTACCTGTGATCAGAGGCACATGGCTCTTCGAGTTTTCCTGTTACCAACTAGGCTCTTCAAGTGTAAATGGCAAGAAGCACAACGGAGGTGTATGTCATTCTTGAGCAAAGCCTGGGTCTCAAATGATAAGGGGCTGGGGTGGTGGTTTACCAAATACATGTGTTTATCACTTTAATGCCTTCAGTTTAGAGGCCATCTGTTTTGTACGTTGCTCCATATGCATCTGTATTGTATTAATTCAGTAAACTTCTGTGGGGTGAACCAGAAACGTCCGGGTGCAGGTGAACCCCACCTCCTCCATACTGCCAGCCATTATCATATGTTTCAGAAAGGCTTTAGAGTTGGTGGGTACCTTAGAGGTCACCTAGTCCGGTGCTATTTAGTAGAACTTTCTGCATTGGAGGGAATGTTTAATATCCACTTAGCTTCCCAGTATGGTAACAATTAACCACATGTGCCTCCTGAGCACATGGACTGTGGCTGGTGCAAGTGAGGTACTGAATCCTTAATATTTTTAAATTGTAATTTATGTTTACATTTCAATAGTTACAAGGAGCTGGTGGCTATGGTATTAGACAGTGTAGATCTAGGCCATGTCCTGTAGGATCCTTTTTGTTTGTTTTTTTTTTTTTTTAAAGTAGGCTCCACGCCCAGTGGAGCCTTGGGTCGAATCAAGCTGGCTACAGCACAGTGCTGCTGGTATGGCTTGCTTTCCACGGACGAGAGTGCTAAGCATAGGACCTCATCATCTCTCTCTCTCTCATTTAGCCCAGAAGAAACGGAAAAAGGACAGGAAGAAGCAGCGGCCTGCTGACACTCCAGAGGACCTCCCTGCAGCCCCAGGGCAGTCCATTGACAAGAGTTACCTGTGCTGTGAACACCACAAAGCAATGATTGCCGGCCTTGCCCTGCTCAGAAACCCGGAGCTGCTCCTGGGTGAGGGAGACGCCGCTGCCTTCCACAGGAGGGGGCGTGTAAGATTACAGCTGTCTTGTGGCTTGAGCACAGCGATTACAGACCAACACATGCACATATCTTCATAGTTTTCTTCTTCCCAATCTTCTTCTAAGTTAATAAACATCCAGTAACTTTTCCTCAAACTCAAATTATAATCTCGAAATGGCTGCACGTGTGGAAGTCTAAATGTTTTCTTTATTCGTTTATTTAAAATATTAAAGTATGAAATGTATTCAGTGAGATACATGAAATACACAGATTTTAAGTTGTTCAGTTTGATGAGTGTTTGCATATGCGTCTACCCATGTAACCAGAGGGAATATTTAAAAATCTTGATTCCAGAAATTCCTGTGCACTTGAGAAGAATTTCTGGTTTCAGTAATTCATTATTTGAGCACCAGATGCAATTGTTTCTTGAATTTCTACTTAAATAAAAAAAATCTATAAGTAGAACAATTATAACATTGTTTCTAATAATAAGTTTGGATCTGGCCACAGTAGCAAAAATGCTTATTTTTCTGTCTAGGCTTGTAACTGTTCACCCAAAGTCCTGAGGATGTCTTACTGAAACACCCTGTACTCTTGGCCTATCTTGGTGTCGATGTATGTCCCTAGAGTCTCAGTTCTTACGCTAATCCTCAGATATTAATCCCACATTTAATGTCTCCTTTTGGTGATTCTTGTTTCTTGTCTTCTTCTGTCTGCCTGTGGTTGCTGAGGTTTCTTTGTACTTAGAACTAGGATTTGGGCCTTTGTTTTCCCGTGATTTCTGGAACCTGGATGGATTGCCTTCATTTGGCTGATGTGTCTGAGAAGGCAGTTGTGGCCTTTGAGTTGAAAGCTGGGCAGAGGGCATTGCATCTACGTTGCTTTGTGATCATGTGTGAGATGTTGGCCATTGTCCCTTCCATTTCCTGGGGGAAGTCTAATAATGCTTATGGTGGGGAATCTTGGCACAATGTCAGCTGAGTGCTTTGGGTCTGTTGTAATAGCACACTGGTTCAGCCTCTAGGTCTAGTAAAGGAAGGATTGTGAGGCCAGGGTAGAGTTTTCAGATGTCAGATTGGCCCCTAAACTTCTGGGATGAGACAGAAAGGCTAGGCCTCTAAATCTTGTATCCCTTGGGCAGAGCCAGTAATCCAACTCCCTCCTCTGCCTTCCCCAAGGCTGGTACAAAACTTTGAGTGAGCAGATCGTCAAATGATGCTTTATTTCTTTATTGCAGAGACCCCACTGGCATTGTTGGTGGTAGGCCTGGGTGGGGGCAGCCTCCCCCTGTTCGTCCACGATCATTTCCCGAAGTCCTGCATTGATGCTGTGGAGATCGACCCCTCCATGTTGGAAGTGGCCACCCAGTGGTTTGGCTTCTCCCAGAGTGAACGGATGAAGGTCCATATTGCAGATGGCCTGGACTATATTACCAGCCTGGCGGGAAGAGAAGGTATGGCTATTGGAGAATTTGGAGGGGTGTTGAAGGAAGAGTCATCCAAAGTCTGTAGATCTGCGAGGGCCTTTAGAATTCATCTCGAACAATTAGCATTGTCCCGTCTTTCACCCTTTTTTGTTCATTCATTGGTTGATGTATTGACTCAGTGAATCTAGAGTGCCAGCCATGTGCTCAGCACTGTGCTAGGAGTTGGGGTACAGCAGCAAGTAAAACCAACCATTTCTGCCCTTGGGGTGCTAACCGATCAGTGGGCTTTTCTCGTGGTTCTCTTCTGACTCTGTGTCCTTGCCACATCCTTATCTTCCCAAGGCACCTAAGGTCTGTAGCCGGGTGAGAAAAAGGGGAAGAAAAGTTGGGGTGTGTGTTGGAAGTTGTTTTTTCAATCTTTCAGCTGGGGAGAGAGCCAAACAGCATTCATGTAGGTCAGTGTTTGTACACCTGAGGGCATTGGGCAGTGTCTGCAGACATGTGTTTGGTCCTTATAACCGCAGGGTATGGGTGCTTCTGACCGCGAGTGAATAGAGACCAGAGATTCTGCTAAACATCCTGCGGTGCACAGGACAGCCACCCCTGCCAGTGATCTGACCCCAAGTGTCAGTAGTGCTGAGGGTGAGAAATCCTGAAGCACATGCTACTCAGCAGGAATTCTGATGGCCGTGCTGCTGCTGCTGCTGGAATTCAGGCTCCATTTTGCTTTAATATTTCCTATCTCAGACGTAGGACAAAAGGCATGTTAAGGTTCTGCAGTATCTCCTGTGCTCCTTTTGACACTTTATATGTAGGCTCCTGGAGACCGGTGCTTCCCTGAGCATGAGTCCCTCAGGGAGAAGTCAGTCAGGTTGGTTCAGTTTTACGTGAACCTAGTGAGCTCAGGCCACCCACCCTTCCTGGTCTGCCCATTCCATAACTGATCCTCTGGTTCTCACTGGATCAGAGCATCTCCCAGGTAGGGTGTTGCAAAGTAGGATACCCGGGGTGAGTACTTTGGTGCTGGGATGGACAGATGGTACAGGAATTTTAATTGCACACTGAACTTAAGTATGTCAGAGTTTCACAGGTTACCTCTCTGAGGCTGGGGCCAGGGTGGGGGCCCAGACCCAACACAGTTAATACATGGGAATTTAAAACTGTGTTAGGCTCATGGCAGTCTGTGATATGTGGCCATCATTACTGCCTATCAGTCAGTTTTGAACAGCCTGGCGATGATCTCTAACAACCACCTTCCAGATTATTAGAGGGCTCAGTGCTACAAATGTGAGCATGGTTGTCCTTAGGCTTTGATGAGCCAACATGTTCTGCTCTGTAAGAAACCAACACAAGATTTGTGCCATGGCAGTATGGGCATGTAATAGTCCTATGTCAATATTTATTAATTAATGAATAATCATTATCATAGTCTCAAAAGTTTGCTCAAAGTCAGTAGCATTGCAGGCTTAACCCTTGTAGAAACTATTTCTGTTATAGCAACGAGTGCATCCGATGCATCATCAGTTCTTTCTCACCCATTTAGCAAAATCTTTCTTTCTTGAGCCAGTTATTGTTCAAATACTAGAAAAGATATACTAACTTTAACTGGAGAACATTTTCTCCTGACCTATTTGCTGGGTCAGCCCTTAAAGGCTTATGCAGCTGCTTTGCCTAAATCAGTAGTTCTCAATTCTGCCTGTATTTCAAATTACCTGGGAGTTTAAGGAAAATACCTGAGGCTTCCTATCTCTTCTCCTACCTGTTCCTTCCCACACCTGGGTTTTTGAGTCAGGTGGTCAAGAATGGAGCCCAGGTTCTCAAAGTATTTTGAATATTCCCAGGTGACTCTAAATGTTCTGCTGGGATTGAAATTACTGGTATAGATGGACTCTTACCCAAGTAATAATCATGGTAGCGTGGACCCCATGAATGTGTGTGCTTATGGAAGGTGCTTCTAAATGTGGAGGAGAAGATAGGTAAAAGCCCTGTCTGTCATGTGGGTGCTCACAGCAGAGCCCTGATTGACAACGATTCCCCTGGACAGTGATGTCAGTGACCTTACAGACAAACCACAGCCTCCATTTCATCCTTCTGACTTCGTCACCTGTGGCCACCACAGGTCTTAGGGGAGGTACGGTATAGGAATGTAAATGGTGTTAGACAAAGACTTGTTTGCTTCTCTTTCCCAGTACGGCCCCACTACAATGTCATCATGTTTGATGTCGACAGTAAGGACCCAACACTGGGAATGAGTTGTCCACCACCAGCTTTTGTGGACCAGCCTTTCCTGCAGAAGGTCAAAAGCATCTTGACTCCTGAAGGTAGGAAGTACAAAAGGTTGGGGAGGGAGGTGGGATGGGTCCTTTAAAAATGGTTTTCTTTTTAATGAAAAACACACATGTCATAAGTGTGTACCTCGATGAATTTCCCCGAATTGAACACACCCGTTTACTCTCATCAGACACAGAACATTTGCAGCCCCCCAGAAAGTCCACCTCTTACCTTCTTCCACTAACTCCTCCTCTCAAGGATAACCCCTATCCTAACTTCTGTCAGTACAGCTTAGTTTTGCCCATTTTTGTTCTTTGTATAAATGGAATCTTATGGAACATATTGTTTGTTTTCTTTCACCAAACACGATCTTTGTGAGATTTAGCCATAGTGTTGTGTTTACATTGTTCTTTATATTGTTGTGTAGTATCATTGCGTGTCTATACCGCATTCATCTCCATTCTGCTGGTATTGGATTGTTTCCTACTTGGGGGCTTTTAGAAGAGTACTGACATCAACATTCTAATAGATGCCTTTTGGTAAGATTTATTTGCAGGTCTGTTGGGCATATAAGTAGGGTTGTAATTGCGGGATCATAGTTTACTTGTAAGCTGGGTTTCCTAGATGTTGCCACACAGTTTTACAATGTGTAGCAATTTACATTTCCCCCAGCTTAGTCATGCTAGCTACCATTTGATTTCTTTCCATGTGGGCTGGACTAGGCGTTATGCTGTTTCATCTTCATAGCAGCCAATTTTCAGATAAGGAAACCGAAGTAAGGAAACTTTGCCAAGGTGACACAAGGTAACAAGCTGGGGCTCCAACCGAGATCCTTGTGACTTGGAAGCTGGAGCTCTTAGTCCCTATGTTGACAGCCTTCCAGATGTTTTGATTTGGTGTCAGGTACTTGAACAGAGTTATTGGGAACCTGCATTGTCACAGCTCAAGGTAACCTTGGCCCTCTTCCTGGCTGATAAATATGCCATAATGTATATGTCAAGAATGTAACACCCCTATGGAGAATGATAAAGTAATTTGTTAGCAGCACAGAAGAGCAAGAAATTATCTTGAAGTTTTCTCATAGTTCACATATTCCTGCTTTCATATGCGGTGTGCTCTCTGCAAACTCAACTGCAGCTGTGTTTTCTTAGGCCACCAGCCTCCCTGTGGCAGGAAATCGGTCTATTCCTCAGAGCTGAACCTTGTTTCCAGCATGTCCCTTGATCTGTGGGACATGACTCTTTCCTTCCCACCCTATAGGTGTCTTTATCCTCAACCTTGTGTGCCGGGACTTGGGGCTGAAGGACTCAGTGCTGAGCGGGCTCAAAGCGGTCTTCCCTCTCCTGTATGTCCGGCGAATTGAGGGTGAGGTAAACGAGATCCTGTTCTGTCAGCTGCACCCGGAGCAGAAACTTGCCACGCCAGAGCTCTTGGAAATGGCCCAGGCCTTGGAGCAGACCCTGAGGAAGCCTGGGAGAGGTTGGGATGACACATATGTACTGTCAGATATGCTCAAGACCGTGAAGATTGTGTGACTGCTGGGCTGGGAAGTCTGCTCCATTTCCTGCCACACTGACCTTGGGCTCCTAGCCTTCCAGAGATTGAAGAATTATAATGCACAATATTTTTTAAGCCTCATTTTTCTTGGTTTCATACTCAGCTGCATGTGACCTCCAGCTTTGTGAGGTTGCCTGAAGATCTGGGGAAATAAAAAATGTCCTTCCCATCCTGTCCTCTTTAGTACCACTCGGTTGATTCCCTCTGCTTCCTATGCTGTGTCCTTGAGTAGGATTCCCTGCAGGAGCCCCCAACAGATGCTGATGCCTTAATGACTATACACCAAGCTCCTTAGGATGGAAGACAGTCAGATTTGGTTGGTGGTTCGCTTTTGCTTTATCTTCCTATTGGTTCTGTAGGAATGAACTCAAGTGAGATAGCATAGCATTTTGTGCCAAAAGACTATAAAGATAGTAGGATTTCCATAGATGTGAGACAGATTTGAGAGAACATCGAATCTACTCTGTCTTCCTCCAGATGGAACTGCTGCTGACATGATCCCAAGTTTTAAGAACCTGCTAGCCCACTTTAACAACTTTCCTCAGCTACCCAGACCTTGTAGCCTAAGCTCTTTGTTCTGCTCTTCGTGGAAGGGATGGATGTAAGTGGCCCCATAAGTGCATGTCAGAGACAGCTGACTAAAGTCTCCAGTATCGGTTTACTCTCCTTCATTGACTGACAGCTACGTGTGGGACCCAGCGTAAAGACTGTGGTGGATGTAAAGATGGTTAAGAATGGCCAGAAAACATGGATTAGTAATAAAAATGAACATGTTCCAATAACTTTAAGTGATTCATATACACTATCTCATTTAATGAAATAAAGGAAAGTTAAACCAAAATCTCATTTGAGCCAGAAACATCAATCCTATCTGTTTATTAAAACTGTAAAACCATCAGTTCAGAGATTGGCTTGAATTTCTCTCTCCTAATTATGCCAAGGCTGACTTAATGAGCAATGCCATGGAAAACAAACATTGTCACTATCCACCACCCCTTGACCTTTTGAGATGAAGCATATTTCAAAGGTAGGGTGCCATCCTTACAAAATTGTGTCAGCCCATTGAGGAGAAAGGATGTGAGGACAGAGTAGGGTTTTTGGATTTTATCCATTACAAAGACTTGGTGTTCCTTAAGGGAGGATCTTCCCGGGAGGCCATGTAAAGGGAAGGCTATGTCATGTCATGCCCCTGTACCTAAATGGGCCACAGTTTGGGAATCCTCCATTGTCTTCTAATTTGTAAGCTCCTGCAGTATTAGGACAGATGATAGAGAAGTAGGGTCTGAGTCAGAGGATCTACTCTAACTGCCCTTCTATCCTCTCACTTTCTCAGGCTGTTGACTTTGGAATAGCACATTGGGGCAGCACAGCCAAGCTAGGGATTTACCAGAATGAAGATGAGGTCTCAACTATATCTTAAGAGAGTTGTCCGGGGAATTAAGCAGGCTTATTGGAAAGAAGCCTTTGGAAGTGGGAAGAGGCCAGCAGGGGTGATGATAGTTGTCTTCAAAATTTTGGAAGTCTGTGGGTATGAAAGAAGAGTGAAGTTGATTATGTGGGCCTCCAAAGGCTGAAGAAAGACCAGTGGGCAGAAATTACAGTTGGCAGCTTTCAACTTCATTTCCTACAAAGAGATTTGTACCAATGGAGACCACTTTGCTCACTGGAACACGTGGTGACTCAGGCCGTTTACTCAGATGCTGGTCTTAACTCCCCTTGGTTCGCTCCCTAAGTTGTGCGGAAAGGGTTTTCTGTGTACAGGCAATGCCCTTGGCCTGTATCCCATCTATCCCAGTGAAAACTATTCCCACTTTTAGGGGAGGGATGGGGATGAGTTTCCATTTTCTTTTTATTTCTTTTTTATTGAGATATAATTGACATGAAACATTAGTTTCAGGAGTACAGCATAATGATTCGTTATTTTTATGTATTACGAAATGATCACCACAATAAGTTAACATCTGAGTTGTTCACTTTTGTACTGATGACACGCAAATGGGTCTTTTTGAGAATTTTGCCTAACTTTAGGCACAAGAATTCTGAAGGATGGGGAAGCCTGTGAACTCAAATACCTTCCAGACCAGGCAAGTAACATAAATGTGTGAAGTGAGTGGACATAAAACGAAAAGGCTAGGATGAAGCCTGCAGCAAACCAGAGAATAAGGGCTCCATCAAAAGGCAGCAGCTGTTCTTCCAACTGAGAGCTGTCCTGCACAAGTGCTATCTCAGCAAACCTAGATCTTTGAAGAAAAGCCGGAAATCCTGAATGTTTCTGTGTGTGTGACTATTAAAATATTCAGTCAGAAAGTATCTTCAAGCCATAGTCAACCTGTGGGCAGGTAATTTGCATCTTCCATCGTGGGGGAAAGCCTACAGAGCACTTGAGAATCTGGCATACACCCAGACTCTGAGCGAGCATAAAACAAGGAGCAAGCTGATAGCTACTGGTCCCAAAAGTGTTAAAGTCTCATCTTGTGAGATGACCTACATTTTCTGCAGTGGCTACTCCTGTGTGGAGGTGGTCCCACCATCCTTGGGATAGTGTACAATTTAACTGCCCGGGACTGTCACAGGCTGAGCAATAACGAATCACATGACAGCCCCCTCCTCTGGCAAGACAAGTTCTGCAGCAATGTAAAATTGGTGAGGCGGCCTGTTGCCCTTCTCCACCCTCCCTCAACACTCCAGTTTTTCGGTGTGTGCCTCTAACCTTCCATCATGGTTCAGCTTGCTAACTGAGCCATTTCTTGAGTCCATCTTATGGCTCAACCAGTAGTTCTCAGCTTCACATTGGAGTCATCTGATATGGTAATAATGGTCCCCAAATATGTCTGACATGTCCTAATCTTGGTAATATGTGAATATGTTACATTACATGGCAAAGGAGATTAATGTAGCAGATGGATTTGATATTGTAAATCAGCTGACTTTAAGATAGGAGATATTCTTGATTATCTGGGTGGGCCCAACACAATCACAAGGGTCTTGATGTGGGGGGGGCAGAAAAGTCAATATCAGAGTGATCCAATATGAGAAAGATTCGAGGGGCACCTGGGTGGCTCAGTTGGTTAAGCTTCTGCCTCCGGCTCAGGTCATGATCTCGGGGTCCTGGGATCGAGCCCCCGCGTTGGGCTTCCTGCTCAACGGGGAGTCTCCTTCTCCCCCTCCTTCCCGCTCGTGCTTTCTCTCACTATCTCTGTCTTTCTCAAATAAATAAATAAAATATTAAGAAAAAAGATTGGACTGATGGTTGCTAGCTTTGAAGATGGAAAGAGCTCCTCAGCCTCTGGAAGCTGGAAAAGGTGAGAGAACTGATTCTCCTCTAGATCCTCCAGAAAAGAATGCAAATCTGCCAACATCTTGCTTTTAGCCCAGTGAGATCTCTTTCAGACGTCTGTGCTATAGACATAAGAGATGATAAATGTGTTTTGTCTTAAGCCACTAAATCCTTACGTCAGTAATAGAAAACTTATATACCTGGGGAACTTTTTTGTGTGTGATAAGAACTTTTAAGATTTACTCTTAATAACTTTCAAATATGCAAGATAGTATTATTAACTACAGTCACCATGTTGTACGTTACGTTCCCATGACTTATTTTATAACTGGAAATTTGTACCTTTTGACCCCCTTCACTCATTGTGCCCACCTCCCCACCCCCTGCCTCTGGCAACCCTCAGTCTGTTCTATCTGTGAGCTTGGTTTTGGGGTCTGTTTTTTAAGATTCCACGTGTAAGTAAGAGTATATGGTATTTGTCTTTCTCTCTCTTATTTGGCCTGAAAGTCCTCCATGTTGTCTCAAATGGCAAGATTTTATTCTTTTTCATGGCAGAATAATATTCCATTGTGTATCTATCCCACATATTCTTTATCATTCATTCAATGATAGGCAGTTAGGTTGCTTTTGTATCTTGGATATTATAAATAATACTGCAGTAAACATGGGGGGACACTTATCTTTTTGAGTTAATATTTTAATTTTCTTCAGATAAATACCTAGAAGTGGAATTACTAGATTATAAAATAGCTCTATTTTTAATTTTTTTAGGAACCGCCATTCTGTTTTCTGCAGTGGCCTCACCATTTCACATTCCTACCAACAGTGTACTACCTGGGAAACTAAAAAAAATACTTAGACTTGGGCCCCACCCCTAGAGATTCTCATTTAATTGGTCAGGAATACAGCCTATGCATCAGGCTTGTCATAAGCTTTCTAGGTGATAATGTGCAGTCAGAGTTGAGGGCCACTGAGGTAAAGGTTATGGGAGTGGCTATGTTACGAGGCTGCGCTATTCCCATTACCGGCTTAGCTCTGAGATGCAAGCAGCAACAGTCACTTGATGGAATACGCTCTCCTCCCACTTTGTCTAGGAAAAACACACTGTTTGCCTTTACTCAGATTCCCGACACTCTTACACCAGATGTGTAGGCTTTTTTTCTCCGTGCCAAGCAATGCTCCAACCCATCAACACCAACTAGGTGTCCTACAGTTCAGTTCAAATCGGACACTTCTGCCTGAGGTTAGTACAGACCTAGAAACCCCCACCTGCCCCGCTTCATACGAGTCTCGAAATCGCAAGTCCAGGTTGTCCCTTGTGCTTCTGAGCAACTAGCTATAAGCCAGAGGTTCCCATGGGCCCTCCTCGGGTTTGGTAATTTGCTAAAGCAGCTCACAGAGCTCAGGACAGCTGTTAACTTAGATTACCAGTTTATTATAAAAGGATACAATTCAGAAACAAGCAGATGCAAGAGATGCATAAGGCAAGGTGTCCGGGAAGGGGTGTGGGGCTTCATGCCCTGTGGGCACGCCACCCTCCTTGCACCTGCATGTGTTCCCCCACCTGAAAGCTCTCAGAAACTGTACTCTTGGGACTTTTATGGAGGCTTCATCATGTAGGTGTGATTGATTGTTAACTCAGTTTCCAGCCCCTCTCCCTTCCCCAGAGAATGAGAAGGGGGCTGAAAATTCCAAGCTTTATCTTGAATCATGGCTTCGTCTTTCTGGTGACCAGTTCCAATCCAAGAACCTACCAAGAGTCACCTGGTTAGGACAAAAGATGCTTCTATCACCCAGGAAATTATAGGAATTTCTGGAGCTCTGTGTCAGGAACTGGGGTCAAAAACCAATTGGGGGACTCCTGGGTGTCTCAGTTGGATAAGCCTCTGCCTTCAGGTCAGGTAATGATCCCAGGGTCCGGGGATCGAGCCCTGCATTGGGCTCCCTGTTCAGTGGGGAGCCTGCTTTTCCCTCTCCCTCTGTTGCTCCCCCTCCTTGTGCTTGCTCTCTCTCAAATAAATAAATAAATGAATATTAAAAAAGAAACAATTGGTATTTTGTATTATTTCATACATCTGTACACCTGTGCACACCTCACCTCTTTGCCCTTTGAGTGGATGATGTTAGGGCAAGGAGGTCAGCTTGCTGCATAGGGTGATTTTGTCCATGGAGCACAGCAGCCCACTCCCCACTGTGACCGGGCCCTGAGTGTACTTCCTGAGGGCTAAACAAAGCCCAAAGACTTCATTAAACCATAGGTAATCCGGTTTTTCTCTTGTGGTTTGTCTTGCCATTTGGTTTCTACAAATTTGCCAAGTAATGGTTGATAAGTAGAATTCTTTTTTTTTTTTTTTTGAGATTTTATTTAAGAGAGAGAGAGAGCACCAGAGGAGGTGGGGGAAGGACAGAGGGAGAGGAACAAGCAGACTCCCTGCTGAGCTGGGAGCCGGACATGGGGCTTGATCCCAGGACCCCAGGATCATGACCTGAGCCAAAGTCAGATGCTTAATGGACCAAGCCACCCGGGGACCCCAAGAAGTAGAATTCTTAAGTTGTGTTTTCCTTATATTCAATAGGCTTTTATTTATTTGTTTACTTTTGGAGATGTTATTCTGTGCCAGACTTAGAAAGGAAAGAGATACAGCTCCTGATGTTACAGCTCACTGACTAGCTTGGGAGAGAAATTGCAACACATGGATGAGTTCTGGAACCACATGTGCATAAAGTGTGAGGAATTCACAGAAGATGGTCAGGTGTTTGCTGAGAGTCTTAGATCCTTGTTAGATCCTTAGACAGGTAAGGGTCTGGTCTCAAAAATGCCCCTTGTAAGTCTAGATTAAGGGTGGGACCCGCTGTCTGTTTTCCAAGCTCAGGTCTGAGCTGGTTCCCATACCTCCCAGTAGATGGCAGTAAAGATCACACTGGAGTTTGGGGCGTTTACAAAATTACCCGTGGGAAAGCAGAACTCTTTCAAGGAGCTGTTTCACATGAATCATATTTTCTGCTTTTTTTCCTCTCATGCCTGGGCCCAGGCTCCAACTTTGCTTATTTTTCTCTCTCTTCACTCAATACCTTATCCACCATGCTCTTCCACTATCACCCTTTCTGCCTTCCCATACGTATGGAGAGATGATTCTCCCCAGTCCAGGAGATCCGCCATGTTGGAATACTGCACGGAGGCAGAGGTCCTTTTGCCTCCCACCCCTGACTTGAGAAGCAATGGTGGAAACAGAGCAATGGGATGATGCTAATTGAATGTAAAGGAGTGTAAATCTAGGAAGCATATAAGAAATAAAAATATACCGGAGCTTGCATATCAAGTTTTCTGCCATGATGTAAGTCGTTTATATCATAGTAGTAAAATAGTACATGTGGGAAAGGTTGGAAAAAAAAATGCTTTGATTGAAATGATGGATTTGGATTTTTTAAAATGCCAACCCACCCTTAGTGGTTTGACTAGTGGCCTCAAAAAAGTAATGTCCAAATCTTAACCCCTGGATCCTGTAAATGGGACCTTCACTTGGAAAAAGGGTCTTTGCAAGTGTAATTAAGGATGTTGATATCATCCTGGATTTTAAATCCAAAGACAAGATCTTAGAATAAAGGGGAAGGCAGAGACAGGTGAGACACACAGGGGAAAAGACCACTGGACACAGAAGCAGATGGGAAGGATGCATCCGCAAACTCAGAGTAGCTAACAGCCACCAGAAGCAAGGCAAGCGGCTTGGACTGATTCTCTCCCAGAGCCAGAAGGAACCAGTCTCGACGACATCTTGATTGAGGATTTCCTACCTCCACAATTCGTGAGAGAGAGTAAATTTCTGTTGTGTTAAGTCATCCGATTTGTGATAGTTACTTCAGCAGCCTCAGGAAATGAATGCACTGCCCGAAAGGGTTTGTCTGTGCTGTTGTACAGAGCCTGAGATTGTGTGGCCTCTGGGCCACATGCTACCTACAGAGGTCTTCAGCCTTCATAGGACTTTTTTTTTTTTTAATAAAATCTGGGTTTCTAGCTTCTTTTGAAAATGTGGAGGCTCTGGCAATGCTTGGCTCATGTTCACACTTGGTCAGAACTGATGAGCATCTGTCTGTTTTGGTTCAGTCCTGTTTGCTACAGTCCCCAGGGCTCCCTTTCTGCCTCCTTCATGCAGGCCCTGCAGGCGTGTGAGTTCGTAGTTCCTGTAAATGCACCAGGACTGGCAGGTTAAGAGACACAGTCCTTTCCTTTAGAATAAGGACTGATTTTATAATCAGTAGTTTTGGGAGATTTGCATATAGCAGCACAGTGTATAAGGTGGTTCTGAAATTTGGTTGCTCAGCAAAACCAACCATATGCAGATTTGAAATCATATCCCAGACCTACTATATCAGAATCTTGGGTATGTGTGTGGGGTGATGGAGTGGACAGGGGTAGAGCTCTGGAATCTGCATTTTTAAAAGCTCTGAAGCAATTCTGATAATAAACGGCCTTAGAACAGTTTCAGAGGGCAGTATCTTCTAGCACTAAGAACAGGGAGGCAGTGTGAGTTTGTTATCCCACTGGAAATCTTTGAAGTATATTGCTTTTAAAAAGTCTTTCTCAAGTTAAAAATAGAACTACCCTACAACCCAGCAATTGCACTACTAGGTATTTACCCCAAAGATACAAATGCAGTGATCCAAAGGGGCACCTGCACCCCAATGTTTATAGCAGCAACGTACACAATAGCTAAACTATGGAAGAGCCCAGATGTCCATCAACAGATGAATGGATAAAGAAGATGTGATACACACACACAATGGAATACTATTCAGCCATCAAAAAAAGAAATCTTACCATTTGCAACATTGTGGTTGGAACTAGAAGATATTATGCTAAGCCAAATAAGTCAGTCAGAGAAAGCCAATTATCATATGACTTCACTCATATGTGGAGTTTAAGAAACAAAACAGAGGATCACAGGGGAAGGGACGGAAAAATAAAACAAGATGAAACCAGAGAGGGAGAAAAACCATAAGAGACTCTTAACTATAGGAAACAAACTGAGGGTTGCTGGAGGGGCAGGGTGGGGGGATGGGGTCACTGGGTGATGGACATTAAGAAGGGCACTTGATGTAATGAGCACTGGGTGTTATATGCAACAGATGAATCACTAAATTCTACCTCTGAAACTAATAGTACAGTATATGTTAATTCATTGAATTTAAATAAAAATTAAAAAAGGTCTTTTCTCAAAATCAGAATGATTTGCATTATTTTGTGGAGCTCAGGTTTGACTTCATTAGATTCTTTCTATTTAGGTATCTATAAACCAAGAATATCAAAACCAGGCAGTTCCTTTAATCATAAAAATGAACACTTAATTAGTATTATGGTGACATATTTTACTTTTCAGGAAATCTGTTCATAAAAACTTTCTTCTCTCTCTTTTAATGGTGGGTGGGAACAAGCTGCAAAGATGGTCTGCAGGGCTTGTTGACCTGCTGATGGAGTCGGAAGAGCACCGTCTTGTAGGCAGAGCACTGGGTAGGTTGACCTTTAATCCACAGCTCTGAAATAACGACTTCCATCTTTCTTCTTTAAAATAAGGCTGGGGTCTCTACCAGTCTCCCGAGGATGCTGGTAGGCCAGTGGAAGGAATGGAAATGTGAAGGTATTCACAGAAAGTTGTTAGGCAAAATGAAGTTACCATTATTTTGATCAAGGAAGGTTACATACATTTGGTGATTCTCCAAAGCGTTGCGTACAGATTCAATTCACAAGTATCTTAGTAAATGATTCCTTTATTTGAGAAACATTTATGGATAAACATTCAGTGCCATGAGCCAGGCGTTGTTCTATTGCACTAGAAATATTGCGGTGAAGAAAGGCAAAAATAAAAGTCTCTGCTCTCACAAACCTTATATATGAGGATGAAAAATGAAATGATAGCTTGATTAGTATGTGGTGGGTGCTTTTCATGGAAAGCATGATTGTTGTGTGGGTTATATTAACTTATTAATTTTTAAGGCACCTATGCCAATATGTCCTGCAGAAAACCAAGGTAGACCTCTCACTGAATGCTATTCGTTCACAGAAGCCAGGAAGTACAATTTTTCAAGTTAAGTTTCAGGGGTAGCACCAACTGAATGTTTGCTTACCTAGTGCTCTCCTTACAAGGGATATTTTTCTTATGGCCTCCTCAGCATCTACTTCTCTGCTGAGAGAATGGATGAGCCCCAGGCCATTTGGAAACTGGATAACAGAAAATTTCTACAAAGAGCTCTTGAAGGGGCGCCTGGGTATCTCAGCAGGTTAAGCATCTGCCTTCGGCTCAGGTCATGATCCAGAGTCCTGGGATCGAGTCCTGCATTGGGCTTCTTGTTCAGCAGGGAGCCTGCTTCTCCCTCTGCCTGTCCCTCTCACACACACTCTCTCTCCCCCACCCCTGACAAATAAATAAAATCTTTAAAAAAACCAAAGTAAAAAACCAAAGAGCTCTTGGAATGGGCTAGGCCACTCTACCCGTCTTCTGGTTACCTCATGGAAGATCCAGGTCTTACCCTCAAGCCAAGGTTAATGACATTCCTTTTGGATTCTGCCTCCCCTGGCATAGCACAGTCATGGTAGGGAGGCTGGCCAATGAGTTCCAAGTATAGATTAGACTGATTTCAGGGCATTCATTCATAAGAAAGGGCAGAGCTAGGACTAGAATCTATATATTCGGGCTCCCATTCCGGTTCTTTCTACCATCCCATGCCATCCATCTTTTCTCTTTGAGCACAAGAGTTTGGAACCCTAGCAACATGATGACCTTAAAATATAATCTCTGTTTTGCTAGCAAATCACGATCAAGGAACTGAGAATGGTTCTGCTGCCCTAGCGGAGCGCCTGAGAGGTGAGGCAGTTGTGAAAGGGATTGGTGTAAAAGTTGCGGGTGATACTAAGACCCAGAGCCGCAGTGGCTCTGGGTGCTTCCCGTCACAGCAGAGCTCAGCCCAGCTGAGACATCGATGAAGCATTTCAAGGCTCTTCTTCCTTCATAATAAAGTTAGGATTTGCCTCAAGACCCCATTCAGATCATGGAAATGAACTTATTTGACTGTGCCTACAGAACCCTGTGGTCTTTTTAGAGGCATTTTAAAGGTAAGCATTTTATGAACGTGCTAAGAACCTGTAGACAATCTTACTTTCAGCATATCTGAAAGTGATGAGTAGTGAAGGCAATGGTTTGAAAAGCCAGCATGTAAAGCTAGTGGGGAGCCAGGATCACAAGATAACTTATATTTTCCTAATGTATGCTCTTAGATTCCTGTCTTATAGACAAGAATGCTTAGAGATCATTGTTTTGGCTGGCTTCTGATGATGAGCTCTTTTTCCAAGGGATGTACCCCAGATTTCTTCCTTCCCACCAGTCCGCAAGTACGAATGAGGCCACATTAACTGTAATCCTTCATATTTCCTAAACCTCTTGCTCCCACTTGCATCCCCTCCTCCCGCCCCACACCCATCAGCCTTGGCTTTTAGCAATGCTTCTCAGCCTTCTGCCTGGGTCTCCTCCAGTCTTGTCAGTTGAGGGCTGCCTGCACCACTGTTCCCGTTCTCTCCTTGAGAGCACTGTTCCGTCTCTCTGCACTCAGAAAGCTGCAAAGCATTCAAGATGTCGAAATGGAAATGCATGGAACCTCACTGGGCCCTGTGTAGAAATGGGGAGGATGCCTGTCTCTCTCCTGTTCTGAGCTGTACTTCATCCTCTTCTAAAACAGTGCTGGTTGGGGGCCAGGCCTGGCCTCTCAGGGGCTTGTCAGCTTCTGCCTGGAATGTTCTCGGGAGGCACCAACTTCTCTGCACTAGCTTCACCCTCCTGGGCCTTCCTCTCCCCTCTCACAGGCAAAGCAGTGTCTGCTTTATCACACATACTTGGGCTCCTCAGAATCCTCTGTATTGAGATTCTCCCAGGAACTACACTAGCTGGGGAGCTGCAGACAGACAGGAACAGGAAAGGAAACTTCGCTCCTTTTGTTCATTTCGTCCTTCTTTCAGCATTTATCAAGCATTGGCCACATGCCAAATACTATGCTGGGGCAGTGGGGGTACAGAAGTCAAGAACCTTGCATTTTTTGATAAGCCATTAAATTGGGTTAGGTTGCCAAAGATGATGGCTCTGAGAGATGAGGGTAGAGAGGAGTGAAGCCAGACCAGCCTCTCTTGCTTTGCCGGGCTCTCTGAGGGCATTGCTGATAGCTGATAGCTGATAGCTGCTAGCTTTGGGAAAACTGGACGCAAAGATAACTAAGCTGTTTCGCTTTCAAAAATTGTTCCTATACTTTTTCTGGTGAGGAAAGAGCTCCCCTAGCCAGGAGTTAAGATCCTATTAGTTTATAGTTGTAAAACATAATTGTTAAAAGGAAAAAATTAACATTTATTTAGGACTCACTATGTGAGAGCTACCTTACAAATGTTATATAATTTTTAATTTGCAAATATTTTGTTGAGGATTTTTTATCTATATTTTTAAGGGATATTAGTTTTAATTTTCATTTTATTTCTTCATTTTCTTTTTTCTTTCTTCCTTCTCTTCTTCCTCCTCCTCCTCTTCTTTTTTTCTTCTCCTTCTCCTTCTTCCTGATGCCTTTATCTGACTTTGGTATCAGAATAATGCCGGCCTAATAGAATGAGTTAGGAATAATTCCCTCCTCTTCAATTTTTTGGAAGAATTTGATGACTGGTGTTAATTCTTCTTTAAATATTTGGTAGAATTGATATGTGAAGACATATTGTTATATAATTTCTAAAAGGCAGCTTTATTGAGGTACAATTGACATACAACTAACTGCAGATGTTTAGATCATAGAGTTTGGTAAGTTTTAACATTTATATACACCATCACCAGGATCAAGATGATGAACACGGCCATGCCCCTAAGAATTTCTTTATGTCTCTTTGTAATCCCTTGGTCACATTTATTTGTACCCCAATACTTGTCCTCAGGCAATCGGTCTTTTTTCTGTTACTATAGATAAGTTCACGTTTTCTAGGATTTTATGTTAATGGACTCATACTGTATTTATTCTTTTTTATTTGACTACTTTCACTCAGCATAATTGCTTTGAGATTCGCCATGCTGTTGTGTTTATCAATACTTCATTTTCATTGCTGAGGAATATTCCATTGTTTGGATACCCCATAAGTTGTTTACCCATCTGCCTGTTGGTGAATATTTAAGTATTTTATAGTTTTGGCTAATAAAAAAGGAAAGCTGCTGTGTTCAAGGTTTTGAATGGATATATGCTTTCATTTTTCTTGGGTAAATACCGAAGAGTGGAAGGACTGTGTTCCTTGGTAAGTGCATGTTTAACTTCTTAGGAAGCTACTAAACTGTCTTCCAGAGTGGTTGTGTCATCTTCCGTCCCCACCAGCACTGTATGAGGGCTCCGATTGCCCCCTGTCTTTACTAGTATTTACTCTGGTCAGCCTTTGTAATTTTAGACATTCTAATAGGTCCGCAGTGATAGTATCTAGTGATATTGAGCATCTTTCCATGTGTTTATTTGTCATATGTATATTTTCTTTGGTGAAATACCTGTTCAGATCTTTTGCCTATTTAAAAAAATCAGATTGTTTCTTATTATTCAGGTGAGAATTCTTTATATATCCTAGACTTGTATCTTTTATCAGATACAGGATTTGCAAGTTTTCTTTTAGTCTGTGATGTGTCATTTAAGAGGGTCTCTTGAAAAGCAAACATTCTTTATTTTGATGAAGTCCGATTTATCAACTTATTTTTTTATGGACCATGCTTTGGACTCATACCTAAGAAATCGTTGGCTAACTCAGATTGTCTTCTCTGTTTTCTTCTAGAGGTTTCGTAGTTCTAGGCTTTGTATTTAGGTGTAGGATCTATTTGGAGTTAATTTTGTGTATGGTGTGAGGTATGGATCAAATTTTTGTTTTTTTGTTTTTTAATATGGATATCTAATTGCTCTGGTACCATTTGCTGAAAAGACTATCTTTTTTTCTTTTTTTTTAATTTTTAATTTTTTAAATTTTTTAAATTTTTTTAATGATTTTTTATTATATTATCTTAGTCACCATACAGTACATCCCCAGTTTCCGATGTAAGGCTCGATGATTCATTAGTTGCGTATAACAGACTATCTTTTTTTCTGCTAAATTGCCTTTGCATTTTTGTCAAAATCAATTGTTCAAATATGTGTGGGTCTATTTCTGGATTCTTTATTCTGTTCTATTAATCTACTTGTCTGTCTTTATGCCAATACCACTCAGTCTAAATGATTCTAACTTTATTGTAAATCTTGAATTCAAATAGCGTTAAGTCCTCCGAAGTTGTTTTTCTTTGTTTCTTCTTCTAGGTCTTTTGCTTCCATATGAATTTTAAAATCAGATTGTCAATATCTACACACACAAAATTCTGTTGGAATTTTTATTGGTATTGCATTAAGTCTATAGATTAATTTGAGGAGAATTTACATAATTAAAATATTGCATCTTCTTTTTAAAAAATATTTATTAGAGAGAGAGAGCATGAGCAGGGGGAAGGGCAGAGGAAGGGGGGGGGGAAGAATCCCAAGCAGATTCCCTGATGAGCGGGGAGCCCAGTGTGGGGCTTAATCTTATGACCCCGAGATCATGACCTGAGCTGAAGTCAAGTGTTGGACACTTAACCAACCGAGTCACCCAGGCGCCCCAAAATATTGAATCTTCTGATCCATGAACACAGTTTATCTTTTCATTTATTTAGATATTCCTTCATGCTCTCATTGATCGTTAATACATTTTAATGTGCATCTTTTGTCAGATTTATTTCTAAGTACTTCATATTTTTAATGCTATTGTAAACAGTATTTTAAAATTTCATTGTATGATTCTTGCTAGCATAGGGACATAACATTGATTTTTGAGTATTAATCTTATACACTGAAAGTTTGCTAACCTCATTTATTCCAGGAGCGTTTTTTCAGATTCCACAGGATTTTCTTCATAAACAATCATGTCACCTGTGAATTAAGTTTTACTTTTCCTTTTCAATTTTATACCTTTCATGTGATTTTCTGCCTTATTAGACTGGCTAGAACCTCTAGACCAATGTTGAACAGAAATGGGGAGAGCACATATCCTTACTTGTTACTGTCTAGGGGAAGGCATTCAGTCTTTCACCACTATTAATGAGGTTAGCTGTAAATTTTGCATAGCCACTGTTTATCAGGTTGAAGAATTTGCCTTCTATTCCAAGGTTACTGGGAGGTATACACACACACACACACACACACACACACACACACACACACACATATGTATATATATAAAGTCAGAAATATTTTGTCAAATGTTTTCTGTACTGAGATTTTTTTCCTTTTTTTTTCTTTTTCTGTTAACATAGTGAATACATTAGTTGATTTTTAAAAAGTCAATCATGCATTTCTGGGGGAAAAACTCACATAATCATGTATTGGCCTTTTAAAATATTATTTGATTAGATTTGCTAAAATTTTCTTAAAAAATTTCTTAAAATTTTTTGCATTGATGGGATGCCTGGGTGGTTCAGTCAGTTAAGCGTCTGCTTTTGGCTCAGGTCATGATCTCAGGGTCCTGGGATAGGCCCCACATCCAGCTTTCTGCTCAGCAGGGAGTCTGCTTCTCCCTCTCCCTCTGTACTCTCTCTCGCTCTCACTCTTGCTCTCGCTCTCAAATAAATAAAATCTTTATTTAAGAAAAAGAATTTTTGCATTGATGTTTGTGAGGAACATGAATCAGTAATTTTCTTTCCTGAAATGTCTTTGCTAGTTTTGGAATCGGTGTAATGCTTGCTTTGTAGAATGAGTTGGGAATATTCTTGCCCCTTCAATTATCTGGAAGCATTTGTATAGATTGGAAATGTTGCTTCCTTAAATCTTTGGTACAACTCACTGGTGAATTCATCTGAGTCTTGAGAGTTTCCACTGTGTTACAGCTTTTTTTTTTTTTTTTAAAGATTTATTTATGGGGGGCGCCTGGGTGGCACAGCGGTTAAGCGTCTGCCTTCGGCTCAGGGCGTGATCCCGGCGTTCTGGGATCGAGCCCCACATCAGGCTCCTCCGCTATGAGCCTGCTTCTTCCTCTCCCACTCCCCCTGCTTGTGTTCCCTCTCTCGCTGGCTGTCTCTATCTCTGTCGAATAAATAAATAAAATCTTAAAAAAAAAAAGATTTATTTATGTATATTAGAGAGAGAGCATGGGCAGAGGGGCAGAGGGAGAGAGAGAGAAGCAGAGTCCCTGCTAAGCAGGGAGCCCACTGGGATGGGGGGGCTAGATCTCATGACCCTGAGATCATGACCTAAGCTGAAACCAAGAGCCGGATGTTTAACCGACTGTATCACCCAGGTGCCCTTTTTCTGTTAGGTTTTTTTTGTTTGTTTGTTTTTGTTTTTAAGGTTTTTATTTCTTTATTTGAGAGAGAGAGACCGAGCATGAACATGAGCAGTGGGAAGAAGGAAGCAGAGGGAGAGGGAGAAGCAGAGTCCCCACTAGAGCAGGGAGCCTGACGGGGGGCTCCATCCCAGGACCCCGAGATCATGACCCAAGTTGAAGGCAGACGCTTAACCTGCTGAGCCACCCAGGCACCCCCTGTGTTACAGTTTTATAACTACCAATTTCATTTCTCTAGTAGATGTAAATTTTCCTCCTGAGTGAACTTTGGTAGTTTCTGTCTTTAAAGGAATTTCTGTCCTCTGCTTTGGTGACTCCAGTGATAATAAACTTGGAATTCTTGAGATTGTTCCACAGTTCACTGATGCTGTACTCATTTTTTTTCTCATCCTCTTTTTGTCTGTTTTATTTTTTGATAACTTCTCTTGTATCTTCATATTTACAAATGTTTTCTTCTTTAATGTTTCATCTGACATTAATCCCATCCACTGTGTTTTTCATCTCAGGAGTTTTATTGATTTCTTGTATTAATTTATTTTTAACTAGCTTCTTAATGTGTGAAATACAGTTATAATGACTTTTTAACATCCTTGTCTATTAATCGTACCATCTGCATTTTTTGTGGTTGGTTTTGATTGATTTTTTTCTCCTTGTCGTGGGTTGTTTTTTTCTGCTTCTTTGCCTGTTTGTTAATATTTGATTGGGTGCTGCACATTGTAAATTTTTTTTTTAAGATTTTATTTATTTGTCAGGGAGAACGAGAAAGAGAGAGAACGTGCACAAACGGGGGGAGCAGCAGGCAGAGGGAGAAGCAGGCTCCCCACTGAGCAAGGGGCCCGACATGAGACTCGATCCCAGGACCCTGGGATCATGACCTGAGCTGAAGACAGGTGCCCAACCAACTGAGCCACCCAGGCGTCCCTGCACATTGTAAATTTAAAATTTCAGGGTGCTGGATACATTTGTATACCTATAAATGTTCTTGAGCTTTATTCCAGGACATAATTAAGTTACTTAGAAACAGTGTGATCCTTTCGAGTCTTGCTTTGGAGCTTTGTCAGTCAGAAACACGGGGGAGTGTTCAGTGTAAGGCTGATTTTGTGCGCCACTATTGAGGCAAAATCTTCCTGAGTGGTCTACCTAATGTCCCATGGAATATTGTTTTCCACTCAGATACATTAACTATTCCTGATCCTGTGTGAGCTCTTGGGATTATTTTCCTAATCTTTATAGTCCTCTACTGAATGCTTGAGGGACCGTCTGCCTTGCAAACTCTAGTCACTTGATGTGTCTGGACTCTCATCTGTGTACCTTTATTTATTTATTTATTTATTTATTTATTTATTTATTTTGAAAGATTTTATTTATTTATTCGACAGAGATAGAGACGGCCAGCGAGAGAGGGAACACAAGCAGGGGGAATGGGAGAGGAAGAAGCAGGCTCATAGCGGAGGAGCCTGATGTGGGGCTCGATCCCATAACGCCGGGATCACGCGCTGAGCCGAAGGCAGACGCTTAACCACTATGCCACCCAGGTGCCCCCATCTGTGTACCTTTAAATCACAGAGTCTACCAGGCTACCTGTCAGTCTCGTGGCCCAGAAACTCTCTCAAGACAGTAAACAGACTCAATCATAGGCCCACCTCATTTGTTTCCCATCTCTCAGGAGTTCGTTTTCCTTTTATTGCCTCGTGTCCAGTGTCTTGAAAATTATTGTTTCATGTATTTTGTCTTGTATTTCAGTTGTTTCAAGTGGGAGGGAAAATCTAATCCCTAATACTCCCATGTTGGACATGGAAATCACGACATGTAATTTGACCCTGATAGCCTCGTTTCTCAGTGAGTGTTTTTTTTTACCTCTATTTTTCCACATGAGAAAATTTTGGTTCAGAGAGGTTTAGTTCTAAGCTAGTTAAAGGTAAACCCAGGGTTTCAATCTAAGTATGTTTCCTTTCAAAGCCTGAGTTCTTTTTTCTGGGCTGGGCTCATGGCATTGTCTGAAAGGCATTCAGGGCTGGGTTTTAGGCCAGTCTCTGACTTCAATGATACGTATAACCGTTGTTAAGTCACGCAAATTTAGTATGCCAGGGAGCTTAAGAGAACTTTTCAACTGCCCTGTTCAAGGACTAATGTGTAGGCCGTGACTGACTTCTCTTCCTATTAGCCACATTTTTCAGCCTGATTTCCTGTCCCCTTTAAAGCAATAAACGCATCCTTTAAAGTTTTTTTTTCTTTAAAACTCCCTTCTCCTCCAAGTGCTTAGTGTAGTACCTGGCACATGAAGAGTTCCTTGATAGATGATTACGGAATGAATAAATGAATGCATTACGGTGAAGAGAAAGGTGCAGTTCGCTTCCTTGCCTCTTTCCCAACAACCACAGCAGGAGGGTCGCAGGCCTCTGCAGTCCCTGGACACCAGTGAAATCCCACTAGCATCAGTGATCCAGTGTCTGCCTCTTCTGGCTCCAGCAAAACCTCTAGGTCTCTTTTTTTCTTTTTAAAAAATATTTTATTTATTTATTTGAGAGAAAGAGAGAGAGAGAGCACAAGCAGAGGGAGTGGCAGAGAGAGGGGGGACAAGCAGACTCCCCATTGAGCAGGGAGCCCAACGTGGGGCTCGATCCCAGGACCCTGAGATCATGACCTGAGCTGAAGGCAGACGCTTAACTGACTGAGCCCCCCAGGCACCCTGACCTCTAGGTCTCTTTGAAACTCTTCCCCCGCCCCCCACTCTGTAACGGTATTTCTAAATTTTTAAGAATTCATGAAAGAATAACCACCAAATACTTTGAACTGTTGGGGGAGAAAAAAGGCACTAACTATAATTACATAAATAGAAGGTGGTAATTTTTTTGTTCCCTCAAGTCAAAAACCAAAATTCTGATTGTACTAGTTTTGGATTGTAAATGTCACCTATTAGCAAGAAAACCATGAATCTCATAAAAGGACACATTTCTTCCTAAGATACCTCCAGCTGAAACAGCTGCTGCTCACCAGGTGATGAGATGATTTAAGGCCCCTCCGGCATACTCCGTCATTACCAGGACGCCCGAGCACTTTCCTCCCAGGAGGCCGTGTGGAGCCCAGTGGGCTGTGGAGCAAAGAGGAGGGGCCAGAATAGAAATTTCTGCCCTAGTCCCACACATACGTGTCTATGTCCTTCAGGCCTGGGGACATCCCCATTCATTGCTTGATTCCACGGAGCAGTTAGTCATAGAGGTTGGCTTTTAGGGCCCTTGGGAATTCAGTTAGGTTTAACTGCTGTTTTTGGAGCATATGCTCTGTGCCCAGCTTGGTGCTCTTCAGAGGTGGTCTTTGGCTGTCTGTTTGGGGGAGGTCTCACTCCTTGATTCCTAGTTCTGAGGAGAGAACACTGAGAGGTAACACTTTGTGGCCTCGGTGGGTCAGCGTTGGAGAAAGACTGATAGCCCTGAAGGCTTACAGACCTCTGATAGTTTTAGGAATGCCAGAAGGTTCTCTTCCCTTTCTAATCCTTCCCCTTATCCCCCCGCCCCAAGACTTGGAGATGCTACAGTGTTTGGAAATGAGTTCAGTAAATTTAGTGAAATACATAATGATATAGGTGCTTTCATTTGCATTTTAATTGCTTATTAAAGTTCACACTTAAAAAAGTGGGTGTTTAATATGTGTTATCATATCCACATGTTTATCCATTTCATACTTATAATAGTTACTGGAGATAGATGCTAGCATTTTCTCCATTTTCCTCAGATATGGAAACTGGAAAGGGTTGAGGCATTTCAGACAAGTCAGAAACTGAAGTTTAAGTAAAATTTGCTGTCTTGATCCTAGTTCCAGTGCTCTTTTCACCATGGCCCTTTCTCCCAACAGGACCTCCTTATCAGCCAATAACTTTGATTTCAGCTCTTGGATTTACCCATCAGTATTAAACAGCTTAGGTAGAAGAGAAAGTACTAACTTTGGCATTAGATAAACCTCATGTTAAATCCCGGATCCATCACTTGAAAGCTTTGTAACTTTGGGCAAACTACTTAACTTCTCTGACTCTCAGTTTCTTTACCTATAAAGTAAGGATAAAAGTATCTGCCTTCCAGGGTTGTTGTTTTAAATATTACGATAGATTATGTATCTAAATGGCTGGTGCACTAAAGACTGAATATCTACTACTAGCCCTACAGTTCTCATTTTTTTCATGAAGCAGCCTCTCATTCCAGCTGAAGCTTCACCTCCATAAATCCTTCCCTTATTATTTTGAACTTCATAAATCCATCTCTCGTCTGACTTACAGCACTTACAACCTCTACTGTCCTATTTAACGATTGATTATATATTGTTCTAGTTCGTAGTCTCAGTCCCTGACTAGATTGGAAGATTCGGGGAGCTGTTGGAGTAGATCTGAGCTCTCCGTATATTCTATGGTGTTGAATACATTCTAGGTATGCAATACATACTTTATGCAGTGTGATGCTTAGATTCCGTGGGGAGTAATTCTTGTAATCGTATTAGAAAACAGAAGCCAAGCTTTTCCAGTGCCACCGGCTTGTACTAACATGTCTAGCTCATATTGTTATACAGACAGTGAGAAGATAGAAGGCAGACATTATAGGTCCCAGTACACCTGTTTATAGCAAGATAGGAGATTTTGGTAATCTCCCTGAGTTACCCCACCCGTAGCGGCCTAAAAACTGAGTCAAGTTGGCACAGAGATGAACCTATGAGTTTCATGGCATCAGAGTTTCAATCTCACATCCATTCTGACTGCCTTTGGCTCTTTGAGCAAGTTTTATCAGCTCTCTGAATCTGTTTCTTCATCTTTAAAATGGGGATAATAGTCCTTTGCAGTGCTGTTGTAAAGATAAAATAAAATTTATTATGGGGAAGGGTTTAGTAAATGGTAACATGCTATAAAAGCTTTTTTTTTTTTTTTTTACTTTTTAAAGATTTTATCTATTTATTTGACAGAGAGAGAGAGGGAGAGCATAAGCAGGGGGAGCACCAGGCAGATGGAGAAGCAGACTCCCCGCTGAGCAGGACCCTGGGATCATGAGCCGAGGAAAGGGCAGACACTTAACTGACTGAGCCACCCAGGCACCCGTATAAAAGGCTTTTAAAGAGATCATTTTTATTAAGAAGGTTATGGATCCTTGTTTTCACTATTTGAAAAAGTTAAGAGTAAAACAAAGAGAGAAACCAAAAGAGACAAAGAAACAAAACCAAAAGAAACCAAAAGAAACAAAAAGAGAGCCAACTTGGAGGTACCCAGATTGCGCTCATCCAGAGTCAGGAAAAAACAGTGAGGGAGACCATTTCTGGGAAGGCACCTGAAGACACTGGCAAGTACATGCAGAGAAGGGTCCCAGTCAAAAAAAAAAAAAAAAAAAAGACCTTCCTTTTTCAAGGGCCTAAAATACTGAGCCAGCTAAGCATGGGTTTGGGAGATACGAGGTGGAAGAGCAAGAAACAGGTACGATGTTGAGGGTCAGAGCTAGAGAAAGAACCTGTGGAAGGAGTAGAACAGGTGCCAACCCAAGGGGCCCAGTGGGGTGATGGTGACAGTGATTACTGATACTTAACAGACATATTAGGTACAAGGAGTGGTGGTAAGTAGTTGGTAGGCTGCATCTCATTTATGTTCAACACCAGCTCTGGGGTAGGTGGTGCTGCTTTCCCGGCCTTACTGGTGAAGAAACATACAGTCAGGGAAGTGAAGTCATCACAAGACCCGCTCTTGTTCTGCCCAGCTTCCGATCCTTCCTGTCAACCCTTGTGTCCTACCTTCTTAAAACTTGTGAACTTACATCTCTACTTAGTTTCCCTCTAAATATTTCACTTTGGAGTAAAAACTACTTGTGTATGTGAACACACCAAGATATGCATTGATTGTGGTCCAGGTTGAGAGGCTGCCCTGGAGAAGAGAAAGTATTGCCCTGGAGACAGGGCGCATGCACACACACACACACGCACACACACACACAGACCTCATTTTCTTTGATTCCCTGGTCATTGTGGCAGCAAAAATTTACCAAAGGCAGTGATGGAAACTCAGATTAGCAGAGCGAAGGGGGAGGGTGGTGAATTTTGTGTTGGGGACTGCCCTGCAGGGGCCCATTTCTTCTCAGCAGTGCAGATCAAGATCACAAGCTGTTCCCTGAAGCACACTCACCTCTTCCTGGATCAGAGCTTATTTCCAGAGCTCTGCAGGGCTTCTTAGACATCCTGACCATCTCCTGGGATGTGACCCTAATATTTCACTCTACCGCTTATTAACTGAACAGGACAGTGTAGTTGAATACGATGGGCCCACGAGTGGAAAGTTTTTTGTTTTTTGTAAATGGCTAGAAGGATCATTAATTTCAATATGAAGAAGAGATTTCTCAATTTAGTCCTCAAATTTTTTCTTGAGTCACCTCTTTACGGTAATCAACTGTACCAGGTACAGAGGTAAACAAGACCCTAGTCCTAAGGAGCTAATGTAAAAATATAAATGTGATATATGATGATTATGACTAGAATAGAAGTTCTGACAATTAAAACTCCCCTTGATTCGAATAGATTACAAAGTAAAGTCATGAGTTTTCCTGTCTCTAGAACTTTCAAGCAGGTTCTGAATAACAACTAGTTCATGACTGGATTATTGCATTGGATATTGATATGGACTATACGACTTGAAAATATTCTCTTCCTGGGATGCTAAGACTACATTATTTTATGCAGCACCTATAATGGTGTGGTAGTTGTGGGGTTAAGGCAAAAGAAGTAATGTGGCAGATGTTCCTGGCTTCCTCCCCCAAATCCATCCTCTCTTTCTTAACTAATAGCAATCCAACTTTGTCCCAATTATGTTCAGCTTAAAATACTCAGCTTGCAACTTGCACAAGGGTGGCCTTGTGACACAGATCTGACCAGTGAGGTGCAGGAGCAAATCACCAAGTGGGGCTTCTGGGAAAGCTTGTTCAGGCTGAGTCATCTGGTAAGTGTCTTTTTAGCTTTTACATTTTGCCTTTTGTCCCCTCTCCAATTTTTATTTTCTCTCTGGAGGTGGGATAGCCATTTTGTGAAAAAAACCATTTGCTAAAGATAGTGGGACAGAAAAAGGGAAGGAACCTGTATCTTTGGCACCATCCTAGATCCTCTTTACCAGCCCTGATTCCATACATGGGGACTTTTTCTTACAGGAAAAAATAGACTACTATTTAATTAAATCACTGTAATTGAATTTCTGTTACTTGCCGCCAGTTACACTCTTAACTGGTATATACAGTATAGTGAAAATTATGACTTGGATTCAGATTTCTTTTTCATCATTTATTATCTATGCTATATTAGGAAAGTTACATGAATCTCTTGGAATGTCAGTCTCATCTATAATTGACATGAATAATGCATGAATCTTATAGGGTTTTGAGGGAGGATTAGAGATAATATGGATGAAGTGGTCCAGCACAGTGCCTGGTACACAGAAGGGCCTTAATAGACGTTTCTTTGATTTTTGTAGTTGGGTATCTTCCCAAATGAAGCCCTCGAGACAATTAGAACAGATGCTCATGTTATTGATGGGCAGACTCCATAGTAGGGATGCACAGATGATTCACTGATGTGTGAAAAGACGATATTTGAAATTCTATTTAGATTTATTTTCATCTTTTTAACATTTCTACTTTGAGTACATTTTATGCATAAGTACAGAAATACTTGATATAATTTATAAATAAAAAAATTAAATGTGGTGTGCCTAGGTGGCACAGTCAGTCAAGCATCCAACTCTTGGTTTTGGCTCAAGTTGTCATCTCAGGGTTATGAGATCGAGCCCCGCATTGGGGCTCAGCATGGACTACGCTTGCGGTTCTCTCTCTCCCTCTGCCCCTGCCCCTGCTCATGTGCACACTTTCTCTCTCTCAAATAAATAAAATCTTTAAAATAATTAAATCTTGAGGTACATAATAAAAAGGTTTGGAGACTACTGCAAGTATTACCTGCATCATCATCACTTGGGTTGCTTGTTAAAGAAGGAAATTTCTGGGCCCTACTGAATCAGCAACTCCATGGTGGGACCCTGAAAATTACATTAAAAAAAAACTACCTAGGTGATTCTTACATTCATCTAAAATTTAAAATTTTACCTAAGTTTGGAAACTAAGTTTAGAATAGAGGAATTTCTCCCTATATAACCAAAACTAGTGGTGCCAATCTTTTCTAGAATTCAGGGCCCTTAATGTTTAGTTCCTTTTTAAACTGCATATAGTAGCATAAAACTAGTCAACTTATGATTAGTATTCAAGTTTATTAAGCCTGAATTTCAAATACTTCTTCCTGAGTTTGGAACTGCCAAAGGCAAGATTAGAAAGTTTGTAACATTTACCTTTTTTGATCTTGTTTCCCTTGTTTCAGGGTTACTAGATTCTCTTCCTCCTGAAGACTCACTATGCCCTCATAATAACTCAGGGTTTCACAGGACACTCTTTCTCTCCCTCTGCTGAGAGTATCATGTTCCTGTAGTTCAAGTAATTCCCTGTGGTAGTGATGGGCTACAGAGGGAGACAGTCTGGAACAAT
Organism: Ursus americanus; assembly: GCF_024610735.1. Classification (NCBI taxonomy): domain Eukaryota; kingdom Metazoa; phylum Chordata; class Mammalia; order Carnivora; family Ursidae; genus Ursus; species Ursus americanus. The sequence goes on along the minus strand of NC_142128.1, from coordinate 94,078,273 downwards.
GAATGAGAAGAGCTTGGGCTTTGGAATCATTCATACAATAAATGCTCAAAAATACATATTGAAGTCTTATCATGTGATAGGCATTATGGTAGGCACTGTGGATCTAAATTTAGAAGGTAAGCAGTTTTTAAAGAACGTGAAGATTAGTTTGGAAAACCAAACATAAACCATTCATTACTATGAAGTGACTGCTATGTGTAGGTATGAACAAAAACATTGGGAGTACAGGAGAAAAATGTCCAGGTCTGCTTGGGGAAGGCAAAAAAGTCTTCCAGAAAAGGTACCACATTAGCTGAAGGATGTGGAGTTTTCCAAGAAAGAGATGAGTGTTCTGGGCAGAGGACTTAGCTGGGCAAAGACCCAGAGCCAGAGAGAGCTGGAAAGTCCTAGAAACTTTGAGTGGTTTGTTTTTTATGTATCATAAGGTATGTGGGGGGACTGTTGGGAGAATGTGGCTGGGACCCAACCATGCCAGGCACAGGAGTTAGGTTTCATACTTTTAGCACACTTTTGTGTTTTAAAAAGATTGCTCTAGCAGTGAAATGGAGGACAGATTGGAGGGGACATCAGCCTAGAGAGTAAAAGGTCAGTTAGAAAGCCAGTGTCATTGACAGATAAAAGATGATGAGGACCGTAAGGGAACCGGTGGTGGGAATGGAGAGGAGAGGATGGATTTGAAAGATGATGAGGGGTTCACATCAAAAGACTTGGATATGAGCAGCAAGGGAGACTCAGATTTCTATCTCAAGTAATTAGATGAGTGGTAGGACCATTTTTCCAAAATAGGATGCTGGAGGAGGGGACATCCTCCTGGTTCTGCCACTCACTGGTAATCTGAACTTGACATCTTCATCTATAAAATGAAACTGTTGTGACCATTAGATGTAATGGTATGTAGGAGGCACTCCATCCATGAAAGCTAATAATAATAATCCAAAAAGATCATCCCTTCAGATGTTAAAATGTATATTTTACCTTTCCTAAGTAATACAATGCTTTAGTAAAAAGTACGTGCATCTTTAGACAGTCTTTACTTATTTGTGTATATTTAGTTGTATTGCCTTGTATTTCATAAAGAAGCAGGGGAAAGATACACGACAGACTATATGAGTACAGACAGTCCCTGATTTATGATAGACTTGACTTATGATTTTTTGACTTTATGCATTCAGTAGAAGCTGTACTTTGAATTTTGACTATGTACTTTGCATATTTTTGAATTTTGAGTTGTGAACCACGGATCCCAGTCAGCCGCCTAATCACAACGGTAAACAATCAATACACTTACAGCCTTTCTGTACCTATACAACCGTTTTGTTTTTCAGTTTCAGTATAGTATTCAGTAAATTTCATGAGATATTCAATACTTTATTATAAAAGGCTTTGTGTTAGCTGATTTTGCCCAACTGTAGGCTAATATAAGGGTTCTGAGCACATTTGGGTAGGCTAGACTAAGCTCTGATGTTCAGTAGGTTAGGTGTCTTAAATGCATTTTCAATTCACAATATTCTTGATTTACAATGGGTTTATTGGATGCAACCGCATTAGAAGTCAAGGAAGATCTGTTGGTACCTAATGGATGGAGATGGGAATATGAGATGGGAAGGATAGACATAGAAATGGGAAGAACATTTTTTAATAGGTACCATTTTATATTGTTTAAATTTTGAACCATGACTGTATTACCTTTTTAAAATACTAAATAAAAAAAAATAAGTCCTGGGGTGACTTTAATGATGTGAGAATTTCAGAAATGTTCAAGGGGTTCTACCAAAAGTCTTAAGGCTCTTTTACCTCCCTGCCTTTGTATAACTCACCTCTTTTCTGGAATTTTCTTCCAAACCTGCCCTTCCTGTCTTTTCTAACTCCCACTTCACCTCAAGTCTTAGCTCAAGTATCACTTCCTTCCTGTTATGTTTCTTTCTTTGCTACCCCCTTATTTATTAGATTCTCCTCTCCTGTTTTCCCGTGGAATATTCTGATAGCTGTAACTATGGGCTTTTCTTCCAGTGGGCTGTTACTTATTATTATTATTATTATTATTATTATTATTATTATTAGTATTAGTATTAGTATTATTTTTAAGTTGGCTCCATGCCCAACATGGTGCTAAAGTGGGGCTGAACTCATGACCCTGAGATCAAGACGTGAGCCAAAATCAAAAGTCAGATGCTTAACTGACTGAGCCACCCAGGTGTCCCATGGGCTGTAAATTTAATTTGCTGTCTTTCTGCCCATGACACCATGAGTCCTGAGAGTGAGGAGAGTCTTATGTGACTGTATTACCAGCATCAGACACTACTCACAGCTTATCATAAGTGTTCAAGAATTGCTTATTGAATGATTTTGCAATGTACATGTAGTGATCTTATGCTGTGGACTTTTGGAGACAGCTCCTATTTCAAACATTTGTCCCTTTGTTCCCTTAGGCATTGGTCAGGCCAATGTACTGATTCTTTTTTCCTTCCTTCCTTCCTTCCTTCCTTCTTCCTACCTTCTGACATTCCTCCCCCTCTTCTCTCTTTTTTCCTTCGTTTCTTCCTTCCCTCCTCCCTCCTCTGTTCCCTCCCTTTCTCCTTTTCTTCCTCCTCCTCCTCTCCTTGATTTCTTTCTTCCTTGAACAAATATACATATAGGTTATCACCTATCCTGGTCTCTTAGTTGCAGTTGTTGAATAAGAAGCAGAAATCCCTTAGCTATGAGATTGACATAAACAAAGGCAAAAATTCACTCTTTTATAATACCAAGGCCAAAGGGAAATCAAGAACCTTAAAAGAAATTCAGAAGTTCCTCTAATTAGATTGTGAGCTCTTGAAAAGCAGAGACTGTATTTTCCACCTTTCTGCCCTGGTACCTTGCAAAGTGGCTGGTGCAGAGTAGATGCTCAATAAACGAGTGCTAAACTTAATTGAAAAAATAATAACAGGGCATATCTTGCCTTCTTGCCTTCTTTTGAGAGTTTTTGTCTGGAGGTGAAGAACTCTGAATTTTGAAAACAGATTAAATATACACAGAAACAGGAACATGGTTAAGAGTATGGAACTGAGGAACAGGCAGACATTAGCTGACTTTCCTTTTTCACCAGTAACTGTGACCTTGGCTAAATCCCTTAAATGTGGCCCTGTCTTCACTTATAAGACACGTGCGTGCACATATGCACACACGTTCTCAGATGATTACTAAGACAATTAAATGGGATAGCCAAAGCAAAGCCTTGGCACAAAGCTTGACACCTAGTACTGTTTCATTGAGCATGCTATTGCTCGCTATGATATCTAGCTATTACACCAAATTTTTTGCAAGGCCAGGTCAATGGTACAGCTCTTAAACTTAACAAAACCTGAAGGAATCTCAACTAAGAAACTGGGGGAAGAGACTGGATTAGAAGCCAGTCAGCTGAGGGTCTTTGCTTCTCAAATTGAGTTCCTTGCTAAAACTAGAATTGGAAGACAGGAGAAATGAGGCTTTGGAGTCATAGATACTGTGCAGCACAAAACGATTAAAGCAAAGTGCAGTGTTGGCTGGTGGCCGTGTACTTGTTATCTCAGAAGTGCAGCCCTTGTGCACTTCTATCTGCTTCATTTTCAGCAATATGTTTTTTTTTTTTTTTTTGGTGGGTGAGGTGGAAAGAGGTGGGATGACAGAGGGACATTGGAGGACTGTAGAAGAAAGAAAGGATAGGACCAAATAAATAGACTAATATTCTAGTGCCTTTTAACTTGTTGATTGCCAGAAACCTGGCTGAGACAGAGCATTGGTTGATTCAGCTTTGATTCAGCTCAGCGCCCTGTTGACAACAATATGCATCTGAGTCACAGGGGGTCAAATGACTGCAGCTTCTCTGATGAGTCATTGTCTTTTCTCCACTAATATCCCAGCCGCTGGGTCTGTCTTGTTTACTGAGAGCAAGCTACAGCTGTCTGCAGGTGCAGACAGTGGTGCTCCAGCTCTCACCGGCACAGTGAGCAGGCAGGATTTGCCCTCCTAGAAGGTCTTGCACTGCTGCCCAGTGTGATGTGACAATGCTCTTTCCTCCCATTTGGTAATGCAATGAGTAAGTGTTTAGATTGGGACGCCAAAGGATTGAGCAAGAGTTAGAAGGTGTGGCAAGGACCAATATATAGGACTCAGGATCTTAGCAAGGCACATCTTAGTGGCACATCTACACTGGGCAATTGAAGTGTGCTTAATAGAAGGACTATTTACAAAGGTGTGGGTGGGTTCAGGGAAACAACAAGAGGGTGTTGCAGAGCCCCAGGAAAGCCAGAACAGGGAGCCATTACTAGGCTGAAGAAGCAGGGGGCAGGAGTGGTTACTGGGGTAAGAGAGAGTAGAAGTTTGTGGAGGTCACCTGAGAGGAGCTGTTGAATTATTTAAGGATCACAGTCGAATTAGAATTAACCAATGGGAAGGGAGCTAGAGGAGTAAATACCCGACCTCACTCTCCTTTCTCCCTCCCTCCTTAATCCTTCCATTGGCCAAATCCAACTGGAAAGCAGAGAGCAAAGGAGCTGTTTATGTCGGCCAGAGAGGTTGCCTGCTGGAGAAAAGGGCAGAGTGAAAAGGGCAGAAATTGGATCTGGGGTCAAACGGAAAACTTTCTTCTCTGATTCTTAGTTTCACTCATCATAACATGGGGAAATCACTCTACCTACACTGTTGTGAGAATGAAACTAGATATTATAGGTGGAAGGTTTTGAAAAGTCATAAAGGGCTTTGTGAATGTTGAACATGAAGTTGTTGAATAGTGTCTGCTTTTCAAGGATGAGGGAACTACATTGTCACGTGACCAGGATAAATCCCTTCCCAGTTAGTTCACCAGCCCTTCTTGAGACCCTACTAGGTATATTGCCCCTACCCGATGCTGAGGGTGAGCATGGGAACAAAGGTGGGTGGGCTATATAAAAAAGGTGATACAGGGTGTAGCCACTACTCCCTCAAAAGCTTATAACAGAGTTAGAAAGAAATATAAGAAGGTATGTATATTCCTATATATATATATGAAATGTATAGAAAGATGTGAAGATATCTCTGTGAGTATACACACACACACACACACACACACACACACACACACACTCACAAGGTAATGTAGTCACGTATGCAAATGAGGCAATACCTCAGGGATGATTTAGAGTTGGACAGGGACAATCAGAAAACGTGTTCAGAAGGAAGAAGTCTGGGTTGGAAACCGAGTCTTGAGGTACCAGCCTACTGACCTGTTGAGGTTTTTTTGTTATTTAGACATTAAAAAGACCTTTTTGAATAGAAGTTGAACTATTTGAATTCTTTGACCTTATATCTTTGTTTCTTCTTTTTATCTCTAATGTTCGGCATGGTACTCTGAAGGTTCTCAGGAAATGTTTGTTAAATGAATCCGTGAAATAGCATATGGTATTTGTGCTACCGCATTAAATGAGAGAAGAGAATACCTATGATGACAGTGCCCCCCTTGAGTGGTGGTCTCTGAGAATTCTGAGGGTGTTGGAAATACCACTGCATGCAAAGAACGAGTCCCAGTGAATGTGTTTAGCATATGCTTTTGATAAGCGATCTGCATAAGATTTGAGTGTGCCTAGACTGCAGTCTTAGAAATTTCCAGACAGAAAATGACTGCTCTCCGGAAGATGTTTCATTCATTAAGAGCCTATGACATGCCAGACGTGTTTCTCCGATCCTTTGCTTCTGGGGCGCAGTGAAAGAGATGAGTAAGGGTGGTGATAATCTCCCCAAATAGTTGTCAAGTTATTGCAAAGTTTAAAAAACAGTTTTTAGCACTCATGTACTGTCGCATAAATATTAATAGTCAAGGACTCGGAGTGTGACAATGAAAGGGAATGTTAAGTTAACGTCGTCCAAACTTCTTCAGGCAAATATCCGTGGAAATGATACAGGTGTGGGACTGTTCCGAAACACTGCTGTGGATGCAGAAATCATTGGCTCTAAGCCCGTGAGGGATAGCCCAGAGAAGACAGCCCTGGAACAATGCCGAGGCTTCTTGGGCTTTGAGAGCTGTCTTGAACTGGTAGGAGCTCTTGAAACAGGCTTAAGGTGGTGGGTAAAAAGCACAGATTGCACCTGCTATCAGCTTCCTGCAGAAGAGAATGTCACCTGCTCTGAAGCCTGAGGGTCACAGAGAAGGCTTGTTTCAGCCCTGTTCTCCTCTCAGGTTCAGGGCTGTGGGTGTGCAAGGCTGAAGTCAGGCTTCCGGTGACCAAAGAACACCTGTGCCACACGTCAACCTAAAATGCAGACTGCCCAGCCCCGGGCAAGGGCTGTGGATGATAGGGTATATATATATATACCCAGGTCTACCCTCCCTGTTGGATTTTTTCCCCACATTTTTTTTTTTGAGGTAAAATTCACATAAAATAGAATTAACCACTTTAACATGTACAATTCACTGGTATTTTAGTACATTCCCTATGTTGGGTAACCATCACTTCTCTCTAGTTCCAAGATACTTCATCCCAAAAGGACACCCCATACCAGTTAAGCATTCCCCATTTCCTCCCTCTGCTCACTTCCTGGTAACTTCCAACCTGGGTTTTGTCTCTATGGATTTCTCTATTCTGCATGTTTCACGTAAATGGGATCATACACTATGTGTCCTTTTATGTCTAGTTATTTTCACTTAGCACAATGTTTTCAAGGCTCATCCATGTTACGGCACATATCAGTACTTCATTCCTTTTTGTCTGAATAATATCCCAGTGTATTTTTTATCCGTTCATCAGGTGATGGAAGTTTGGGTTGTTTCCACCTTCTGGCTATTGTGAATAATGCTGCTATGAAATTTGTGGCCAGGTTTTTTGGAATATCTATTTTCAATTTTGGGAGGGGGTGTATACCAAATGGAATTGCTTGCTGGGTAATATGCTAATTCTGTATTTAACTCATTGAGGAATCACCAAACTGTTTTCCACAGCAAGAGCACAATTTTATAAGCACACCAGCAAAAGTATGAGGGTTCCAGTTTCTCCATATCTTTGCCAACACTTATTTCCCATTAAAAAAATGTTAGCTCTCCTAGTTTGTGTGCAGTGTTACCTCACTGTAGTTTTGATTTGCATTTCCCTGGTAACAAATGATGCCGGGCATCTTTTCATTCCCCGTTGAATTTTAACTCAATGGCAATATTCTAAAGCTGAACTTTTCTGCCCTTGAGAGGATCTGTAATATGATTTAGATGGCAAATTCTTGCATGTAGATTTGTTTAACTCTCTTTGCGTCATGTGGAATAGGCTATTATTTGCAAATAGAACCTAAGAAACACTCTTGGGCAGCAGTGTGGATATGGAAATAGATGAAGAACTTTTTCAGAAGCAATATTTATTAAAACTATACTACTAATAGAGCATTGATTTTTTTTTTTGCTCTGAACTTTTAGTTTAAAATCTGCCCTTAAAAAAAAAAAAAAGAAAAGTCTGTCCTAGAAAAACAAACAAATGAGACAAATAACAAATCTCCCCCTTCATGGGCCTGAGTATCTCCTAAAACGGAGCAGCCCAAACTCATGAGTTTCAATACTTCCTTTATTGCTGTGTGACACTGACTTTTGACAAGCCTTCTCAGTCATATATTATTTAAGACATCCTTCTGTGTGTAATTTCCCACTTGTTCCACTGTGGAGAATGATGATGAGCTCCTACCAGTGTTGGCAGGGCTCTTGGGAAACTCCAAGAAGGAACCCACAAGTGAACTCATTGTGATGATGTTGTGAGGCTTTTCCCATGTAAGCCATCCATTTCACTATACCTGGCTTGGACTGGATTTATCCTTCATTAAAGCCATTAATGGCCCTTTTTATGCCAACTTCTTGAGGCAAATGGACAGGGTAATGTGTCTCCAATTAGAGAAAGAGAAGACTGAGTGTCCCCAGAATAGTCTCATATCACAGTTAGGTTTGTTAGCTGCAAAAATAGATCTACATTAAAATAGAGAAATGTGGAAAATGATATGAAAATAGAAACCATATTGTGCACTACCTTTTTTGATAAGTAGGTTAGCTCTCTAGAATTCTTAAGTTTAGAAGAGATAAACTAAATAATATAGCACCAGCGTCCTCAGCTGATCTCGTATTGAGTTGGGTATTGGGGTCATGTCTGTGACCAGGCTCTGCTTAGGTTTTTCTTGCTGGTAATATTTTCTTCTTACTGATAAATCTCAACTTCCCATCTCTAAATGCCTCCAAATATTGTGAAAATTCTAGAATGTTTTTAATTGAGAGCTGAGAATCTATTAAAAAAAATTCCGTCCCACTCTCGAGAATAATGATATTCTTCTCATTCTGTCAATCATACTCAGAATTCCCTGAATTACCTAGTCAGTAGGGTCCTAGCTGGAGGCCCCTTGTAGAAAAGTAGTGCCTGCCTGGATGAAAATTGTCAGGATAATTGTTTTTCCTGGGGGTAAAGATATGTCAAAATGATTATTTTGGTAGGGAGAGAAGACAGCTAAGGAGAGTTGATGGTCTTCAGGTGGAAGGTCATGAGAAAGTTGCTGAAATCTGTTGTCTTTTGTCTGCCGTCTTCTATCTCCTGTTAGCAACATTAAAGGTCACTTTGGCAGAGAAATAAATTAGGTCAGTAAATAGTCATTGGATGAATCTGCTTTAGATGGATGAATTATAAGATCCTCAGCTGCAGTTTGCAATCATACTGATTTTGAGTTGTTGGAAACTGGTCTTGAGTATTCTGATAGATGCCATCATAGGACTGGGACATATTAAGAATATATAATGAGTTCCCATTCCTCCATCTTATTTGGATATTATCTGTTCAACAGAAATGTTCTCTTCTTATTCCTGGTAGGATTGCAGATAAATATAGGGTGGTCTGTTTTTATGGTTTTCATTTTTTATTTTTCTTCCCATATCTGGCAAGTCTACTTCCTGGACACTTAGCTAGATTACATTTCCCAGTGTTCCTTGCAGTTGGATGTGACTGTGTGACTGAGTTCTGCCAGTGGATTATTCGTGGAAGTGATGTATCATTTCTAGGAGTGGCCCATAAGAACCTCCCATATGTGCTCTCGTATGTTCTTTTCCCTTTGTGGTTGGCTAGAATGGAGACAAATTCTAGGGTGACTTTAAAAGTTGCATGTTGAAGTTGGCAGAGCTGATTGCATGGAGGAAGACTGCCCCATTAACTTGTTTACTTTTCTGTACTATACAAACCAAAAAAATTTTTTTTTACTGCATTTGAGCTATTTTGCATTTTGTGATCTATTATTTTTGTTACATAAGTAATTTACTTAACCAATAAATATGTCAGTGGGCTAAGTCATTTTTATTGGTAACTAAATTACTAAGTAGGGAGAAAACTTAGCATGAGACAGCTTACTCAATAAGGTGGAAATTATTTTTAACTTCCCAAAAGCAATGTTCTACAAGTGCCCCAATAGGATTTTGCTGTATATAAATGACTCTGAAACTTAGTACCTTAAAATAACAACAATCATTTTATTATCTCTCTCAGGTTCCCAAAGTCAGGAATTTGGAAAGGACTTGGCTGATTAGGATAACATTTATAGTGCAGTTCAGTTGAATAGGGATTTAATGTGGAAACCTATCTGGTGGAAGCCATGATTTATGCTATGCAGGGAAGTCAGAAAAGTAGATGACATGACTCTGACCATCAAGAAGCTTACAATACTACTAGACTTGCACACATATATAGGGACAAAATCATATAGAACACCTAGTTATGTTGTTAAAATCATTCATTCAACAAATATTTAGACATGTACTATGCACCATGTACTCTACTGGGCACTGGGTTTGTAACTATGAACAAAACAGACAAATTTTTTTTTCATGGAGCTTACTTTAACGTGCATGCACACGTGTGTGTCTGTGTAACAAATTGCAAACAAATTAAAATTTTAATTATATAGGATATTAGAATATGATAAATGCTGTGGAGAAAAATAAAAGTGGGGAGGAGAATAGAAATTGTGCGTGAGGGGGTACAATTTTGTTTTCAAGTAAGCTCTATGTCCAACATGGGACTTAAACTCATGATCCAGTGATCAAGAGTCACGTGCTCTACTGACTGACCCTCCCAGGTGCCCTGAGCGGTGCAATTTTAAGTGGAATAGTCAGGTAAAGAGTTACTGAGAAAGTAACATTTGAGCATAGACTTATAAAGAAGGTGAGAGGATGAACCTCATGACCATCTGAAGGATAAGTGTTTCAAGCAGAGGGAAGAGCAAGTGAAAAAGGGCCCATAAAGGAATGTGTTGGTTATTTTCAAGAAACAACAAGGAAATTTGCAGGGGAGAGCTGGAGAGAAAAGCAGAGTAAAAGCAGGATGCGGAAGTGAAGGGGAGGACCAGTAATGAAGGGCTTTTTAAGTCCTAGTCTGAGTAAGATTGGAAACCAGTGGAGAGCTTTTTGAGTAAAGGGGTGACATGTTGGGACTTACGTTTAAAAGGATTACTTTGGCTTCTGTTTTGGGAATAGTTAGTAGGAGGGTAAGGATGAAAGTAGGGAGGCCAGATAGGAAACCATTGTAATAATCTAGGTGCTAGGTGGTGGTGGCTTAGACCACAGTTTAACAGCAGAGGTGGTCAGAAGCAGTCAGATTCTAGATATATTTTGAAGATAGATAGAGCCAGTAGGATTTCTTGATGGACTGAATGTATGGTGTGAGAGAAAGAAGTCAAGAAATACCATGTTTTTTGGCTTGAGCAGCTGGAAGTATAGATTTTCCACTAACTGAGGTAGGTAGGAAAAAAATGATAGATTAAGTGCTAGAGGTAAGATAGCATGTTTATATGTTGGTGGGATGTTCCAGTAGAGAGGGAAAAGTTAATGATGCAGTTAAGAAGAGAGAATTTCTATAATCAAATAAAGAAGAGAGTAGAATCCACTGCATATGTGGAGATCCTGTATTAGAAGTTTGGGTGGTCCATCTACAGAAACACTAGGGAAGGCAGAGCGTATGATCTAGAAGCTGGTAGATTGGTATTTGAGATGATGGGAGCTAGTGGAATTTCTTTTCTGATTGTTTCTACTTTCTTAGTGAAATAGGATACATACAATTCACCATTTGGGAATGAGGATGAGGGAAGAGACATGGAGGTCTGAGGAGAGAAGAGAAAATATGAAATTGTCATCTAGGAGGATTTGAGAGTGAATGGGCTATGGAAAGGCAATAGTATTACCAGGTCTATTTGAGGTTCAAGATTATTAACCTAAAATGGTTCCTGTCATCACAATAGTCTTTCTTTTCTTCCTAGCTATGTTCAGCTTCTTGGCTGCGGGAGTGGAAGAGTTGGATTTTCCCAAGGCCGAGTTTTGCTAAGTATGATAAATTGAGAGAGAAACGTGAAGTGTAGGGTGTATTCAAGGGAGTGCTTATAATGATAGATCATGCCGTTTAAACAAGACGAGGGAGTGAGGACATGAAAGGGGAGAGGCGGTAAACAGACGGTAGAATTAATTGGTTGTAGGTCCTTGTAGGGCTGACAGATTATTGCAGGTGGACACTATAGAGAGTGATCTCAAAAGAGAGTGGATGAGCTCTGAGTGGGGAATGTTTGGTTTTGATATTACGGGTGGTTGTAGACTGAGGTACTGACAGGGACTACGGATTGACCCTGGGGAGGCAGGCTGAGATAGGGTGGAAGACAAAAGTCTGGGGAGGGGGGAGGATGGAAGAACGAAGAGGACAGTGCTGGAGGTATCATCGACACTAATTGGAATCACTACGAAGTAAGACAAGCATGTTGTTAGAGTGAGTCACAAACTAAAATCTTTGAAACCTGAGGAGAAAGAACAAGAGTTTGGCAGATGTTGGCAACAAGGAGAAGCAGGGGTGAAAAAACACTAATGACATAGATTCAAAGCTGGAACATTTTAGAGAATGGCTTAGAAGCAGCAACGAGGAACACTGAATAAACATACCCTACTTTTAGTCCTAGGATTCAGGAGGCATGAGAGAGATGACAGCTCCCATTTGCAACTACTCCAGTAGAAACAGGCTCCTCAGGGGAGAACCGGGTTTCCATTTCGTAAGTTTGGAGAAGAGTCGAGGATACAAGAGGTTTATTGCTAACAGACCATGGGGTGCAGAGGGCACAGTGGAGGTGTTGCCTGAGTGAGGGGATGGAGATGGAAGAGATGTGCAGCCTGTGGAAATCGTGAAGGCCCCATAAGTGGGCTACACATTATTAACAGTGGTGTCAGTTTGTTCCCCTGCCTGCCTCCGACTGACTCTCCCACAAACTGGGGCTCTGCGTGTGTCGTGTGTCCTAGTTCTCATCCGTCTAAAATGGATCTAGCTCCTGGAACAGAGAGGAGAAGCAGATAACCATGGAGCCCTCAGCCGGCGCTGCAAGATTAGCTGTAACTGTCAGTCACCTCTAACGGATCGCCCTAACAGAGGCTTCTCTCGATTTTCTCATTCTCTTTGGATTGAGACATCTGGATAGGGCAGAAAAGTCATGAAGAGTGCATCTCAACCTGGCAATGGGAAACTTCTGCCTCATTGTGGTGTCTAGCCCCTTTGGATTGTGAGGGATTTGTGTCAGTGGAGGAGGGGCCCACATTTCAACCTGATCCCTCTCAAAACAGCCGCTGCTGAAAATGGCTTTTAAAAAGAAACAGGAAGCACAAAAGAAAATGAATTTTTATTAGGATAGATGATAAATGGCTCATCCGAAACATGTGCACACTCATTCATAGAAAACATAATTGTTTTCTTGCTGCTATCTTGGCCTCCTTGGTGGAGCTGTTGTTTTGCAGATGTCAGTGGCCTGAAGGAGACTCTCCCTGCGTGTGTGTGTGTGTGTGTGTGTGTGTGTGTGTGTGTGTGAGAAAAACTCCTGTTCTGCAGCGGGGTATAAGTAGAGCATGCCCTAATGGATTCAGAGGCATTTTTACACTGGAGTTACAGCTCCATCTTTGCAGCTGAATTTTTATTTTTCACAATATAGTTCTTCAGCAATAAGGTGTTTGGCAATTTTCACCAATAAAAAAATAAATAAATTGCATAAAAGGGAGTTGGGGTTGAACCTGCCTGTTACCTTTTCTGTGAATTTTCTCGTTCTATTCTCTCAGCACATATCTGTCAGTGTTTACACTCCTAAAATAATTTATGTGGGGATGGAAGAAAAACAGAAAGAAAATAACTTCCTCAGGCTACTCTAAAAGGAGAAGATTTGGAGGGTCGTGTCGGGAAGCACGGAAACCATTTCATCAAACAGAGTGACAGGTGGATGGAATAGTGATGTGGTGGTAGAATCAAGGGTCTTCGGTTTTGACCTTTTGTCTATGAGACCTTGGGGTATTGACTTTTCACAGTGAGTTGCTTTTTGGCAGTTTTGATAAAGGACTCACTCTTCGATCTACAAACAGTTTTCGACGCAACTGAGGATGCTAGCCAGGGGGAGGGTTAGCAGGCTGAGGGGAACAGGGTAGGAGTGAGAGTTCTGCTGGACAGTCACTGAGGAAAGTCTAAAGAGGACCCTGAAGGGAGTGGGCATTTTTGGAGACCCTTGGCTCCAGAGATACTGCCTTCCTTTGCACAATTTTGCCAGAGATTATACTTGTGTCATCAGCTACCTTGATTCTATTCTAAATTCTTTTCAAACTGTACACAGAGAACAACACAAATTGTAAAAGAATTAAGCTTCATTGTAATTTCTCCATCAAAGTGAATCTCAGCCCATTTTTGCCTCCTCTTCAGTCATTGCTTTCTGGACGTTCTTGCTTGTGCTTATTTGTGAAAATATATCTTGCTTTCTATTTTTTGTGCTTGATTCCTAGTGAACTGTTACTTTCAACTACACTTTCTGGTTGGTTATTTCTGGGCTCTTCCTAAGAGTGAACTCTTCCCCAGTTCTAATTTGCCAGATGAAGGAATCCTAACATTGATGAGATACATGAATAGTAAGATACTTGAAGATATTTTTATCACACAAATCATGTAAAAATTATAGTTAATCAAGAAAGCCCTTTGGGTAATTAATAAAATATATTTACAGTTCCTGGGTAGATTTGGATAATTATAAATAAAATATTTAATAGTCATTTGATGCCACGCAGTTTATAGAATATTTTAGTGTTCATTATTTATTTGATTTCACAGTATTTCTATGAATGAAGAACAGACGTTAATATTCCCATTTTACAGATGAAATTAAGGGCTAGGAGGGTGAATCACACAGCCAGTAGGAACTTGAATCCCAATCTGCTGACTCAAGGTCATGACAACCGAAATAATTTATGTAAAGATAAAAGCCGCTCTTGTTTACAGAAAGTAATTTACCAGGCATTTTTCAGTCTCAATATAGGTTTGGCAAATGTAGGTACTATATATCACAAGGTTCAAGGTTTTCTTATGGGGATAATCCAAGTATGGTACACTGAAGCACATCAGGGAGTGTCTCTAGTAGTTCTGCCTACGTGACATTGGTCAAGTTACCTAGCCTCTTCTATTTCTCCCAATTTTCTTAATTGTGAAAGGGGAATTCTATTGCTGTCTGTTAGTAGTTCAAAAGTAGCTGTGATGTGAAAATGGTTTGTGGTTGTAAAGCAGTATCAGAAGTTGTCAATGTTGTTCATTACCACAATCTTTGGTGAAAGATCCAGGAGGGAGGGAACTAGGGTTCGACTGGGCCTCACAGGTATGCACAGGAGATGAACTTTTCCAAGGTTTACGTTCTCCTGTAAAATGAAAGAGAGGAGACCATGTGAAATGGGGAAAGTTGTCTTAGGACACTCTCACTCTGGTGTGTTTATGGGACCCTTTCCACTCTTGTCCCAGACCCCCTTCCTGAGCTGATGTTGATGGAATATAATCTTCTCTAAGAAATAGTTTTTAATGGCTTAAGGTGTTTCTTTCCCTTCTCTAAGTGATGTTTTCCTGTCGATATAATACTCAGGAATCCCAACAGAATAACTCTATATTGGCAGAATTTTGGAGTCATCACAAGGTTCTTAGAGAGTAGGAATATTTAATTTTGTCCTCTCAAAACACAGCATGATTATGGCTGCCCATTACTAAGGTTATCCCTAGACTGAGACTATCATACTCTGTATTACCATTACCTGTCATATAGGCGTGTGTCATAAATGCCATAGATTATTTTTATTGGAGTATAATTTACGTATAACAAAATGCACCACTTTAACTTTACAGCTAACTGAGTTTTGGCAAACATATACAACCACATAACCACCAGCACAGTCAAGATAGAGATTCCACAAGCCCCCTTGCAGTCAATATCCTGTCCCCACCGTCAGCCCCAGACTGCTTCCTGTCATCACAGATTAGTTCTGGTCTCTCTAGAATGTCATATAAATGTATTCATACAGGATGCAATATTTTATGTCTGGCTTATTGATGCCATAGATTATGGCATATGCTTTAAGCAAACAAAATTCAGCTCAGGTACCTACTTTCTTATAGTTTTGGTCAGTCTCCAGTTTAGTATACTTGGCTAATGATAGTTCCAGTGACTGTAGTGCCCTGGGGTTTTAACATTTCTGTTGTTTGAGTTAGAAAGAAATGTTCCCCATTTTAAAATCCTAGTTATCACTTGCCAGTTATTAGCTGCCAGTGAGTGGCAAGGACTTGGGGGCTCAAGGAGCTCGTGGACTCTCCTGCTTCTATTTGCCATGTTATTTTCACCTTATATTACACAACACTTTTGTTGTTGACAAGCTGGTGTGTATGTAAACCAACTATGGTCCAGCCAAATGGAATTTTTATTCAATTTTAAATTGCAAGAGTAATACATATTCATTGTAGAAAATTTGAGAAGAAAATGGAAGAGGACAATAAAAATTTTCCATCCTTTCTCATGGAGACTAACATTAAATTTTTGGGCACGTTTCTTTCTAGTTTTTTCCCCTAGACCTTCCATCAGGCAGACATGAAAATACTATGTAAAAAAATTTTACATCCTGCATTTTTCATTTAATATTCATAGCATTGCTCTGTGTCAGTGA
Organism: Ursus americanus; assembly: GCF_024610735.1. Classification (NCBI taxonomy): domain Eukaryota; kingdom Metazoa; phylum Chordata; class Mammalia; order Carnivora; family Ursidae; genus Ursus; species Ursus americanus. The sequence goes on along the minus strand of NC_142128.1, from coordinate 94,062,312 downwards.
AAAATCTTCAGAAGCATATTTTAAATGGCCATTATAGCTTACCTATATACATAAAATATTTTTATATTTTTAATGATGATATAAAATTATATATAATATACAATTAATATATAATTATCCCTGTATATCTCTATCTGTATAAGTTTCATAATTCAACAAATGAGATTTAAAAAGCACCGGGGGGGGGGGCCCTCCTTTTGAAAGCAAGCCTATGTGATTTCTATTCTACTTCGGTAGGTGTGGATTATGCTTACAGCAGAACACAGCTATACCTATTTGATAGAAGAAGGCACAAACTGGCTGCTAAATCAGACTTCAGTGATGTAGAGAGTGCTTCCTAACCCTTCTGTTTCAATACCTTAAGCTTGCCGATTGGTATTTCTAGCCCTGCAGGTGTGCAGATTCAGCCATGCTTCCATGGGACTACTGGTGAGAGTCCATCTGTCAGATCTCAAATTGACAGAAGTGATAAGGGTAGGAGACTGGAGTGGTTCTTCCAGAGTTATTTTGCTTCCTGATGACAGCGAAGGAAAAATATGGACAATAAAACTGGGAGTCTTTACTTTCTGACCCCTGCTCTTGGCTGAAGGAGAGAAGCCCCGAGAGACCTAAGTACCAACTAGGATGGCTATGGGGTTGAACATCTGTGTGTCTACACTGGATGTTCACTGGTTTTCACAGAACTCAGAAGATGCTTGCAGACAAACTGATGTGCTGTAAGATCTAAAATCCGTCCAAGTGACAACCTTCGGAGAAAGAACTGTAGGACTTGAATAGGTCCTAAATTGTACACAGAGTAATACTATAATTTACCTAGTGGCACTTGCAAAGATTGACATGACAAATGCTTAAAGTTTTGGTTCAGATGCTTCATAAATATTTATCGATTACTGAGCTAGGCACTGTGGGAGATATATGAGATGTGGCTCTGCAGTAATGTGACCGATTTTTTAAAAAACCACGAATTCCTAAATCATATATTCAAGTATGTGCTCTTTTTTCAGAAGTCAAATATTTTTCCAGAGATGTTTTCACTATTCAAAACTTTTCTAATGCCTTAGAGTTTGCTTTCAGTCTGTAGCATATTTTTAAACTATATGTCTACGTAAGATACATATATTTAAACATATATATTTAATTCTTAGAATTAGCCGAAAGTTATTTGGTACCAAGTCCTATGAATGTTGTAGGAAATCAACATGGATAATATTCTGTTCATCTGAAATGATGTGTGACTGTGGAATAGAGTCTGAGTTTTTGGATCAGGTTTATTAATTTCAAAGGAGGCATTCCACTGATACTGTATGAAATGCAGCATAACTGCAATAGGCTTGTTGCTTCTCAAAATGACCCTGAAGGAAAATACTCATTTCACTAACAGTTCTGATGTGTTCATTACAGTTAGGGAGCCACACCTGAAAATGGCTGTTAACCTTTAGGAATCTTCTGCCTCGTTAGGAAGGTGCAATGGAAACAAGTGTGATAGAGAGCAGGAATCGGCATTCATCACTTGGTGCTGGAGCAGGGCTGAGGTGATCATGTGATGCAGTCAGGAATCAGGGGCGGCTGACCGGGCTCCCGTTTTCAGCTTTACATCCACCCTCAAAGGTGTAGGTTGTCTTTGCGTCAAAAATTCCCCTCAGACTTTCCCCTTCGAGTTTTCATTTTCTTTGCTGTTTGTTTTATTCAAATTAATTTATGCAAAAAGCATGTTGAGTGTGAGTATTAAATTTCTCCGGGTTCCATGTTATTGCAGAACTGGCTCTGGAAATGGGAGGTAAAGAAGGAAACCAATTAGCAAAAGTAGTTCAGGTTGGTTTCTTGAAGTAGGTGGGTGGGACTGATTTGAATGAAGTTCTGGAGAATAGAGATGACATGCGTGGCTTCAGTGCACATGAAATTCAAATTTATATAATGATTATACATTCTCTGTCTAATGCATGGTAACATTGTCTTTTACATTAGAATGCGAGATACTCAGGGCAAGGGCTAATGCTTCTGAGTTTTTGTATTCTTCATAGCACAGAGCAGAGTGCAGGACAGATCATCAAGCCTCCCCAGATGGAATTGTTACTCCCTGATTCCCATCTTGTTTTCCCTTTTTTCCTTTAAGCAAACATGGTGTCTGAGTCTTCTCAGGCTGCCATAAGAAAATACCGTAGACTGGGTAGCTTAAACAACAGACGTTTATTTCCTCAAAATTCTGGAGGCTGGGAAGTCCATCATCAAGGTGCTGGCCGATTCGGTTTCTGGTAAGGACTCTTCTCCTGGCTTTCAGATGGCTGGCTTCTCACTGTGTCCCCGCATGGCAGAGATAGAGCAAGCTTTTGTAAGGACATTAGTCCTACTGGATCAGTGCTCCACCTTTAGGACCTCTTTTAACCTTATTCTTTTTTTTTTTTTAAAGATTTTATTTATTTATGTGACAGAGAGACAGCGAGCGAGAGAGGGAACACAAGCAGGGGGAGTGGGAGAGGAAGAAGTAGGCTTATAGCGGAGGAGCCTGACGTGGGGCTCGATCCCATAACGCCGGGATCACGCCCTGAGCCGAAGGCAGACGCTTAACGACTGCGCTACCCAGGCGCCCCATAACATTCTAAATACAGCTACGCTGAGGGCTTCAACATATGAATTTTGAGTAGACACAGGTCAGTCCATATCACCATTGGAATGGAACACTTATTACATTGTGCTGTGATAATTTGTTTATGTCTATCCCCTGTTGACTATGGTGCCCTTAGGTGCTAAGCCCTGTGCTAGGCATTGAGAATCACAAAGATGGATCTTGCCTTCAAGGAGCTTATCATTAGTTGTATTTGCTTTCTGTGGCTGCTATAATGAATTAGCACAAACTTAGTGGCTTAAAACAACACAAATTTGTTATCTTACAGCTCTATAGGTTAGAAGTCTGACAGATCTCACGAGCTAAAATCAAGGTGTCAGCAGAGCTGCGTTCCTTTTAGAGGCTCTAGGGAGAACCTGTTTCCTTGATTTTTCTAGCTTCTAGAGGCTGTCAACATTTCTTGGATTCTGGCGCCCCCCCACCCTTCCATCTCAAAGTCAGCAAAGTTGCATCTGTGACTATTCTTCCATAGTCACATCTCCCTCTGAAACAGCCAGGTAAATCTCTCCGCTCTTCAGGATCCACGCCATTAGTCTGGGCCCATCCGGATAATCCAGCATAATCTACCCATCACAAGGTCCTTAGTTTAATCACATCTGCAAAGTCCCATTTGCTATGTCAGGTAACATAGTCACAGTTTCTGGAGATTTAAATGTGGACATCGTTGGTAGGGGGACATTATTCTGCCTATCACATTAGTGGAAGAAAGAGACGTGTAAATCAGAGATTCAATGCAATGTGCCAAATGCAGTAATGAAAATCTATTCAGGGTACATATATACGGGAAGCATACAAGAAGGTAGTTAACAAATGATAGTTATAAATGAGGCACTGGCAGCAAAGACGAAGAGGATGAGGTGGGTTCTAGGGAGGTAGAGTGGGGATAATTTGGGATCCAACTTGATGTAGGGGAGGAGGGAGAGAGAGAAAGGAGTAGAATGACTTCCAGATTCTGGATTGGGACTTGGCAGATCTCTTGCTGAGATAGGAAGCAAGCTGGAGGGCATGGTTAGTTGCTTTTCATGTCCTTTTATCTTCATGACTACTCTGGCTACAACCGTGTGGAGGATGGAGGCATGATTCCTGGAAAAGCTATGTTGGGCAGATATCCTATTAGGGATACAGTTCAGTGGAGGAGATGATGCATTCAGCTTTGTCTTTCTCTTTTGCTTTTTTAAAAAAGTTGAGATACAATTTACAGTGAAATGCACAGATCTTAAATGTTTAGTTCAATGAGTCCACGAATGTATACTCATATCCAAATCAAGATACAGAACATTTCCATCACTTTACAAAGATAGTCAATACCCACAACTCAAAGGCAATCAAAATCTATCAACACAGATAATTTTACCTATTTCACAACTTCATATAAATGGAAGCATACAATATGTACTCTTTGGTGTCTTCACTCAACATAATGTATCTGAGATTGAACTATGTTATTGCTGTATCAAACATTCCCTCCTTTTTGTTGCTTGGAAGTATGCCCAGATCATACCGGCTCATTCATTCATCTTTTGATGGGCATTTGGATTATTCTTAGTGTGTTGGTCATTTGGACATTTTTTACACAAGTCTTTTTAGGGTTAAAGGGTATTTTATAGTATTAAATGCTGAGGTTAGAAAAGAGGAGTTCAGTTTTCAGTAAGTTAAGTCAGAGGTACTTGTGGGACATTCAGGTAGTGAGGTCCAGGACCAGCTGGAGTTCAGTCTGTGGTAAAGGAGAGAGAGGTGGGCTAGCAATTTAGATTTCTGTAGTTGCTAGCCAGAATGCGGAATTAAAGCCAGGGCAAAATCCTCAGGTAGAGTATAAGAAAGAGTATAAGAAAAGGCCCATAAATTAAATCCTGGAGACCATGTGTATCTATTTGTAAAGACGAACCCTCTAAGGAGACTGAGCAAGTATGACCATTTATCTTTGTGTCTCCATCAGCAGGCAAAGGACCCGACGCCCAGGCACGTCTCAGTTTGCCAAATTTAACAGAATGTGTGCAGAGTACACGCTCTTTGATAGACCCTAACGGAGGAAATAGATGGGTAGGAGAAATGGCATGAGGAGTCGCAAAGGTCGGAATGAGTGTGGTAGACTGAAGAGAGGGAGTGGTTGGGCATAAGTACGACAGGCTCCTCCTAGCCTCGACGGGGCTGGGAGATGGAATCGTTGGAGTTGAATAATTAAGTAGGGTCAGACTACGCAGGTCCCGAAATGGATGTCAGAGGGCAGAATTTAGACTCCACAGGCCGGCCACCTTGAGAAGAGCTGGGTTCTGAAGTAGGGCGTGAGAACACGAGATTTGCTTTTAGGAAGTGACTCTGGCGGCGACGGAGGTACTGCTGCTACTGCTGGTGACAGGGCTGAGTGGTTATCAGTAGGGCTTTGCAGAGGTCTTTGGCTTTGTAGCTGCTGCTGACTCCCTGACCAAGTGCTGTAACTGTGCCTCTGAACCTTGGTAGCAGGAGACAGAGGTCGTGGCATCTGGCCGCAGCTGGGAGGCAGTGCCTGCGCGCCGGGCCGAGTGGACACCCTCCCGCGGAATTGCAGCCAGGCGGGGCGCGGATGGGGCGGCCGAGGAGCCAGGCCACGCCCCTCCCGCCCGCGCAGGCGCGCTGCGGGCCGTTAGCTGTCAGGAGCCGAACGGCTGGCGGGCGGCGGGATCCGACGTCTGCGCTGGAACCCGCTGACAGCACCCAGCGCAGCAGGGGCGGCAAGAGCGACGCGGCCCCAGCTCCCCCGCCAGGTCGCAGAGGAGAGCAGGGACCCGCGGGCGGCCGACGACGCTGGCAGGATGGGGAACCGAGAGATGGAGGAGCTGATCCCGCTGGTGAACCGTCTGCAGGACGCCTTCTCGGCGCTGGGACAGAGCTGCCTGCTGGAGCTGCCGCAGATCGCCGTGGTGGGCGGCCAGAGCGCCGGCAAGAGCTCGGTGCTCGAGAACTTCGTGGGCAGGTGAGCGCGCAGGGCGCGGGGGGCGGGGCTGGCGACCCCGCTCGGGGCCGTTGGAGCGCGCCCGGGCGGCGGGAGTCGGAGGGCGGACGGGGGGCTGAGGCGCAATGGAGGGCAGAGCGGCGGCGTCCGTGGGGCGGGCGGGGTCGTCCCGGCTCCGGGCATCCTCCGTCCCCCCCCGCGCCTGGTGGCCCTCCTGTCTGTCTTTCATCCTGCGATACAAAGCCATTTCCTCTCCGTCCTCCGGTCGGGGAGTCAGGGGAGGGGGTCCGCCCGGGATCGACTCCCCCCCCGCCCGGTGCGCCAGCCTCGGGTAGCCTGGATGCGTAGCGCGCCCGGGAGCTTCCCAGTCCGCGTCTCCTCTGTTTTCCCGGCTCCACATCCCCCTCCTTTTCCTGTCAGCCTCCCTTAGGCTCTCTGCGAGGCTTTGGGGTTTTATCCCCCCCGCCCCCCGCGGAGATGCTGTCCTTCTAGCCCCGGTTCTCGGCTCCGCTCAGCTGTCTACTGTTCGAGACAGTCGTCCCCTGCCCCTAGCTGGGGAGGCGGGGTGTGAGGAGAAAGAAACCGTTTGTTGTGGTGAAGCTTCATCCAGCCACGCTTCCCCACCATTCTCCCTAAGAGTCGAAGAATAAAAGGTGGTGTGTTCGCGTGTGCACCTATTCACAGCTCCAGGCTTATGTCAGAGAAACCAAGGCACAGACTCCGAGGGGGGTGAACGTGGACTTGTGTTGCCCAGATGCCATGTCATTCCTGCATCATCTCGGAATTGACCAGCATCTTTCTCGCACTCTCTCTGCGCCCCCTCCCCCAGCATCATCTTCCGTTCCCTATGCTCTCCTCTGTCCTGCGAGTCTTCAAGATAAAATGTTGAATCTAAATTATAGTTATGGGTTTCGTCGTGACTCTTAACACAGAAAGAGCTAAAGAATTAATTTTTGAATTGGGAATCGGCATTTCTTCCACTGAGCAATTCGTGAGAGATTAAGTTACCTTAACGGCCTCGCCTGGGGAGTGCAGACATTTGCCAAGAAAAGCCCGTTTGAAAGCATTACGAAATCTGAAATCTGTTTCATATAGTAAACCAGGTAGAAAGGCACAGCAGTGAGACAGGGGGCCGGAGTGGGGACAATCCAGAGATTGTACTTTACTCTTTTTATTTGGTTGGTTAAGTGATTTTAGATTCAGAAGGTTCCTGTTCCCTTTTTTCTTTTTTTGTCAGTGTTTGGTGGTGTGTAAAATTTCGATATTCCCACATCTCCTTTGGGAATGTTAGTATCTATAAAGTGAATATTCTTCTCTCTCAGCTGATGCTCTGCCTGATGATACTCTTCGATTTTTCCTTGTATGAACTGGAAAGCTTAGAATCCTAATAAAAAAGTAAAATTGCTGACAATTGGTTGGTATCTTTGCGTAAGTCTCTTAATCACTTCACTTCGGTTTTACCATTTTGAGTGATGAGAAAAGTGATGGTAAAACATTTTGCATACATCATCTTAGACTAATGGTGAAGTGATGGATGAATGTGATTTCAAACATATACATAGGGCCGTCATACTTAATTAAGGGTTTTACTTTTTTGGATTTACTGTCAATGAAATTCACTAAGTTTAAAGTGGTATTCATTCATAAGGAAAGTGAGGTTTGAGGACAATGTATTTTTGAATTTTCAAACTCCAGGATATTTAACATGGTACCTTAATAGTCATATAACTACTTTTGTTTTTTAAACAAATACTTTAAGATTAAAATAGTAAGTAATTCAAATGCAATTACCATATTTTTATGCATCTTTCATATATTTACTTGGATGGGCCTGTATTATAAATGCATTGTTTGTGTCAAGAGCTTTTGAACCTAATGTCAATTTTAGGCATGTATCTCAATTCTGTCCTGACACACTTCTTAATGCTGTAATAAAATTGTATACATTTCCCCTTACTAGCTATAGTCTTTTAAAATGAGAATTTCAAAAAAAGAGATATGGAAGAGTAAATTATTTTAGCTCAAACATTTTTCATGATAGAATGAAAAATAGGGACATTATAAGCATTATACAAATCAGAGCATTTAGCAAAATACATTAATGCTTTGTTATACTTTTTAAAAAAGTTTTACCAATAATTAATTACTGTTATAATATCAAATCAAAGAAAAGGATGAACATAGAGGGAAAAACTCATTTAATAAATATATAAAGGCTTTATTATCTGTAGAGATGACACTTGCCTAGCAGAGCTTTATATATTAGGAAAAAAATTAATTAAAAAGGTCATTTGACTTTAATAAAGGTTTCGGTCATTGAATTATTGAGGAATCTAATTTCTAATTATAAACCAACCTTAGGGAAAAATGAGTTCTCAATTTTGAAAGGAGATTGGTCCTAGGCAGAAAAAAACTACTCATATTCCACTATAACCTTTTATCTTTTTGTTATCCAGAAATTTTGCAATAAAGATAAGGTCCTTTCCTTTAAGGATGAAACTTTCTTCTTTTACATGTAGCTGTTTTCATTTTAAGACTCTGGCGTATGTACAGTTATCAAATATAGTCATAAAACAAGGGGGTCATTGCTTGTGTGGATTGTGTTTGCTCTCATTTAAGCTTGTTGTCTTCAAAATAATGATGCATTTTCCTCAATATTTAGCAATCCATATTTAATGGACTATTTTCTTCTCTCAGACAGTTTATATTGATTTTTTCTTTTTGAAAGCACTGAATGAATTTGGTTGTGAATGTGTTTACTTCATTTAACTGTAGCTGTAAAATCCAATTTTGGGGTGACAAGTTTGAGATTGTTATGAATAAAATGAGTCATGAATGAACTACTTGTTTGTGATTTTCTTTCTGAAGTGATGAATTTACATATTAATGTAATATAGTGTGAGTAACCATATTGTTCTTTCGGTTGTTTAGATGAGATATAGACTGGCAGTGAGAGGCAGCGTAAGGTCTAGTGAGTAGAAGCTGAGACCCATGGTGTGAATATAGGGGTTTATTATCTGGTGTGGGGGTCTGCCCATTTGTTTGGTTTGTGTATGGAAGAACTGAATTTACTCAACTACTTTCATATCCAGTTTTTTTTTTTTTTTTTTTTTTTTTGCAGTGAGATGATGATACTGGTTAACATTTATTGAGAGTTTGCAGTGCATCTGGTCTATTCTAAAGGCTTTTACATGGGTAATCTCATTTAATACTCATAAAACCTCACAAAGGAAGGTACTCTTATGAGTTTCATTTTACCAAAGAAGAAATTGAGATTTAGAGAGTTTGAGTAACTTGCTGATGGCTAATTTAATTTAACATAAAAACAGTGGAGCTAGGATCCAACCTGAGGTGTCTAGGCTCTGTACCTATCCTCTAAAACCTCTGTGCCACATTGCTCCCTCCATACTTAGATATACCAAATCCTCTGATTAATACTTTAACTTCTTTCTTTGATGACACTTAAAAGCACCACCTAAATGAACAAGAAGCTGCCATATTAATAGTATTATTCATATTTATTTATGTCTACTTTGCCTCATTTCACAGAAGATTTGAGGCAACCCCTTAGGCAGAAGCAACATTAGTTAAAGGATAAGTACCTTTCTTTACTATATTAGACATTTTTGAAGGGAGCTCTAGCATGTAATTGAGTTGTTTATTTAAGTATGTGTTTAGAGTACATATAACTTGTTTATGGAGGTGTTAAATGAAAACTGTACTAGTCGCTAATGTGCAGATGTTTTATAATGATATACTTGTTAAAAACATTAGTTCTTTAATGCTAATTATATAGGCAGAGAATTCCACATTATTTTATTCTAGCCTGAGTGGTAAATAGACTTTTAATTTTGTACAAGTAGAATAGGTTTTGTGATTAATGATTAAAAAAAGACTTTTTTATTTTATTTAATTTATTTTTTGGAAAAAAAGACTTTTTTAAAGTGGCTATGTTGAGAGAGTGCATTTCAATGTGGAAATGTCAAATGTATATTTATTTAATTGTGATGTTTTAAAGACAAATATGTTGATTATCAAATTAAAGTTTTTTTGAGAGAGAATCTTAATAGCCATTTGATGCTGTTGTTGCAATGGACATAACCAGATAATTTTTTAAAAAATCTGTAAATTATTTATATGGCTTAGATAGATACTACTCTATTCTTAAGTCTTTTGACTGACTTCAAGAGAGTAGTTAAAAATTAAGGAGGGAAGAGTTCTCTAATTGCAAATGAGATTAGACTTAGAAGCTTTCATATTATTATTATTATTTTTTTAAAGATTTTATTTATTTATTCGACAGAGATAGAGACAGCCAGCAAGAGAGGGAACACAAGCAGGGGGAGTGGGAGAGGAAGAAACAGGCTCATAGTGGAGGAGCCTGATGTGGGGCTCGATCCTGTAACGCCGGGATCAACGCCCTGAGCCGAAGGCAGACGCTTAACCGCTGTGCCACCCAGGCGCCCCAGAAGCTTTCATATTATTAAACTTAATTCAGAAATAGGTTTGTATTGAGGGAAAATATTTTTTAAGTATCAAAGCATCTGAATTAGTGAATATTTTTCAACAAATGGCTTTCAGGTGTTAAAATTATTATGTAAATGGGTGCTAACAAAAAGTTGTGATAATTTTTGAAAATTGTGCTTCATGGTTCCCAAGTGTCTATTTAAATAAAGAATCAGAAACATGAACTTTTTGTTGTTCAACAATGAATTGCTAAACCAGAAATTACAAAGATATTTTTGTTGAATTAACATACATAATGTTCAGGTTATCACAAATTTACAGTTGGTAGGATTTAAGTACCACAATCAACTTAATTCTTTTTATTAATAGTATCTGAGAAGCAATACAACTAGGTAAACTGGATTGGATAGGATATCTCTGTTTTGAAATATACTTTTGATTAACAGATATCAAAAGTGCCCTTGATTAACTTCTTTAATGAATTTGGATAGCAGTCATCCAGAACTTTCGAGGAATGGAAACTTAATAGTTAGCTATGCTATTATGCTAGAGATTAGGCTATTGGGTTATCTACCAGTGGAACATACATTTATTATATTAGGTGTTTTTCTTTAGTAGTACCTTTTGTTAGGGCTAGTAAATGGAATTAAATGATGATGTTTTATTTATTACTATAATTTACTTGATATTGAGGGGACTACAAGCAGCTGAATGACCTAGGTGATTTTTTTCCTCTCCCACCAGAGCCGAGTCAAGAGAGCCCTGAACAAATGTACTGTATAGAATAATCCAGTTTTTCTGTATGGCTAAACTTTTGCCTACCTCTAAGTCTGCTTTGTAATTTCTCACACTCTCAGCATTAATTGATTAATTAATTAATTAAAAACTTTTGGGGGGAGGGGCAAAGGGAGAGAAAGAATCCCAGGACCCTGAGATCATGACCTGAGCTGAAATCAAGAGTTGGACGCGTAACCCTAGCCATCCAGGTGCCCCTCAGCATTAATTAAAAAATCCCAATGGATTATATAATGCTGAACACATTTTTATAAAGTGGAAGGAAGAAGGAGGCCAATGTTTGTTTAGCCTTACTGGGTTGCTGGCATAAATACTGTTAATATACTTTCCATGCTTTCCTTACTTTACCTGTTTTTACATCCCCATGTCCGTAGGGGAAGAAACTCAGGGTTAGAGACGAGTAATTTGTGGAGGGTCACATGGCTAGTAAGTGGCCAAGCTGAGATTTAGCTTTGGATATGACTCCTATTGGTATTCTTGGGAAATATGAGCAAGTCAAGTCAATGAACATGTATTTATTGAGTTCTGAGTATACTTGGTAAGAATATAGCAGAAAGTATGAATGCCTAGAAGCTGGTGTATATATAAAAAGAGAACTGACAACATAAGGTATGAGATCTCAACTTTCAAGTGGTTTTGTAAAATAAATGCAGTTGGGTATAATGCAAACTGGGACAAAATAATTTATACTATGTCAATTTATTTTTACAAAAAAGAAAAAAAATTGACAACCCACAATTCTGAAATTGAATTGGGATATAAGAGAGAAGAGGACAATATATGAGTTTCCAATGTCATTTGGCAGCTAGTCTCATTTTAACTCCAAGGCTGCATGTACTGAAGTATCGATGTCAAAGTGGGGAGGTGGTTATCTGTGTCTCAGTGTCTGACGCCACAGCAAAGCGTTGAATTTAGACTATCACTTTATCACAGAGAGATAGTATGTGCTGGAGAGGGCCTGAGAGAAGAGTAGGAGGAAAGAAAAAAGGTTGGAGAGATTAAAAATATAACTGGATGCCGTGAAGGCTAAGTGGGAGTGGGATCGATTAGGCCAACTGCTCTATAAGGACCTCCAAGGTGCTAATGCTGAAGGGAGTGGAATTCTATTTTCTTTTTAAGAATAAGGCATTTAGCTAAAGTAGTGAAGTAAACTGAAGACGAAGGGTCAGGGAAAATGTTCCAAAGGCAAACCCGAGAGTGGAATGTGTTGATATTGTTTAGAAGTGGGGGAGGGGAAAGGAAGAGAGTTGACACTAAACGATTTGCATTTCTTGAGTTAAACACTGTGCTGACAAATTTAGAGGGTTTATTAATATCAAGTTGGTGGTGTTTTGTTTTATTTTTGTTTCTGTTTTGTTTTTGTTTTATCATAGGTAGCTTAGCTTTGCTGTTATCAGTAGCAAGGACAGGCACTTCACTAGGTTCTGTAAGAAACTTTCTTCAGTCTTACTTTCTTTGCTAACTTCCTGGAGCTACATTAGGATACAGAGAAACCAAAGATTTGCCCAAGGTCGGAAACAGAATCAGAGTTGAGTTTGGAACTTGGTGTTCAGAACTGGGAGCCTTGTTCAGGCCGTCATCTTCTTTCCCTCCTCTTATTGTTTTAAAGTGCCTCCTTTTACCCTCACTTTGCCTCCTTCTTTTCCCATTCCTTTCCTTTGGACCAATCTTTCCTCCTCCTTGATATTTCCCTCCATTACTTTACTTGATAGCAAACCAGCAGTGATGTTTCATCCCCCCACCCCCTCATACGCAATAGTGGAAGGAAACTGGGAGCAGGATTTTTGTCAGGCTTAGGCTTAGACCAGGTAATTTGGCTGAGATAATACACGCTAGTATATTTGGGACTTTTAGGAAACAGGCCCAGGGAGAGACTAAATGAAATAGTGGGTGTTTTCACACATTATTAATGTTTTCCCACCACGTGGGTATGTCTAGACAGTTGTGCCTGGGATGGTCACTGATAGACCTTGCTTAAACCAAGGAAAGCTTCTGAAAAGTTGAGTGTAAGTAAATAATATAAATATGGAAAGGTTGCTATTTTAAGAAATGAGTTAACTTTTTGGTAAAATGAAATACATGTATTGGGTAAGAATCCTCACCCTTCAGCTTTGCCTGTTTTATATTTTTAGTTTTTTTGTGTTTGTATTCTTGGAGTGAGGCCCATTGATATCATAGAAATTATTTTAATAATTAATTTCAACAAGCATTAATACTGTGTTAAATCCTTAATGTTAATTGATTAGAAAGGCAAGATAGTTGTTGAGGAAAAGGATGATATATTTAATCCATGAATTATGTGAATGATACAGGACCGCTTTAGATCTTGTTTTTCTCTGACATCCTGCTGAAAGTCCTCTATTTCTAGAAGTTTAAAGTGTGTGCCTCAGTGCTCTTTTGTGACAGTTCTCATTTTCATTTCCCACTGCTTCAAGGTCATGATATACCCACGAATAACATATGTGTACCTATTAGAAGTGGGTAGGGCTTCTGAAGGACCTCATTGTCTATTGTTTCAGTGGCTTGGGACTGAAAAGACAAATCCATTTAAATTAGTAATTTTATGGGTGACTAATCTTATTTATGGTATTTCTTTTCTTAGATCACAAAAATCCAGTATTTGAAAAGGACTCACTGGTGTTTTAGTCTTGCCTCTGACTCTTGTTAGTAGCATGCTCCTCAGCAAGGCACTGAACCTCCCTGGGACTTAATTTCCTCATCTGCAGTATAGGCATAGTAATACAAACTTTATTTTTTTTATGTGCATGTGAGTTTTAAGTATGATAATATATAGCGTATGGCCCATAATATGCATTCAATAATTGATGGCTGTGATATTATGATTTATAAGAAAAACATATATTTGATCATTTAGGACCAAAATATATTTCTATTATTTTTTTATGAAGATCTTATTTATTTATTTGGGGGGCTGGAGGAGCAGAGGGAGAGGGACAAACAGACTCCATGCTGAGTGCAGAGCCCAGTGTGGGGTTTCATATCACGACCTTGAGATCATGACGTGAGCCAAAATCAAGAGTTGGACACTCAATTGACTGAGCCACCCAGGTGCCCCACCCTTTTTAAAGATTTTATTTTTATATGACCAAAATATATTCCTCATATTTATTTGGTCCTCATCCATGGTTCTTGTCTTAAAGCTCACAAAACCCTTGGAATTTGCTGTGTTGGGAGTGATAAAGGCATCTTTTTGTTATGTTAACGAGGTGGCTTGAACAACACCTAAGGATGGGGACTGGTTGTCAGTGGTTGTCAGTGGTTGTCAGTGTCTAACCCGTGTTTAGAGGGTTGGAATTTTCAGTCCTATCCCCCAACTTCCTGCGGGAGGAGATGGGCTTGAGGTTAAATCAGTTGCCGATAGCCAATGATTTAATCAATCGTGGCTATGTAATGAAGCCTCCATAAAAACCCAAAGTATTGGGTTCGGAAAGCTCCTGAGTTGGTGAACACATGGACATTTAGGGAGTTTGGATCCCCTGGAGAGAGCATGGAAGCACCTCGCCCTTTTCCCATACCTTGCCCTATGCATTTCTTCTATTTGGTTGTTCCTGAGTTATACCCTTTTACGATAAACTGGTAATCTAGTAAGTTAAATGTTTCTCTGAGTCCTGTGGGACTCTAGCAAATTACTTGAGCCCAAGGAGGTTCAGATTGGCATTTGAGGTGTCAGGGTACAGCCTCGTGGGACCAAGCCCTCAATCTTTGGAATCTGATGCTATCTTTGGGTATGGGATCAGAATTGAGTTGAATTGTATGACACTCAGCTAGTGTCCAGAGCACTGCTTGTTGGTTTCGGAACCCCCCTCCTCACATCGGAATTGGTACTAGAACCCATTTAATGGCTACTATTCTAAGTCTTTTATCTAGACTGGAAGTTTTCTGAAAATTTTTTTTTAAAGATTTTATTTATTTATTTGAGAGAGAGAGCGTGAGAGAGGGAGCACAAAAAGGGAGAGGGTCAGAGGGAGAAGCAGACTCCCCACTGAGCAGGGAGCCCAATGCAGGACTCAATCCAGGACTCCAGGATCATGACGTGAGCCAAAGGCAGTCGCTCAACTGACTGAGCCACCCAAGCGCCCTGTTTTCTGAATATTTTTAAAAACAAAAATAAATGTAGGGGAGATGATAGATACTAATGCATATTTGCAAATTCTCCATTTTGTGCATGTTGGAAAATTATAGCTGCATCAAAATACTAACTTTTAGATCATACTAACTTAGAGTATATATGGGCCCTCTTTGGAGAAAGCAGTGCCCACGTTTAGCATTACCATAGTGTAGTTTTTTTTTTTTTAAGCAGCATGAAACAGCGTATATCCAGTTTGTATGTTCTTTTCTCCCAAGAGTTCCAAAGCACTTTTCCACCTATTCTTTTCTTAATCCTTGCAATATCCCTGAAAGCGGAGTAAAGGCTTGTTTTATTAACTTCAAGTCAAAAATGAGGAAGATTGAGCTGGAAAAAGTTAAGTGACATGTTAGTGTTCAAATGGTGATACTAGAGATAATGAACACAATAGAATGAATAACATTCCAATAGTAGAATTAAAATGAATTTTGCTGAAATTTTCCTTCATTCTCCCAGAGAATAAATTTTAAGGACAGTATTTGATTCTGTGACATGGAATAAAGCATTCTTAGCATATCTGTTTATCTTTTGGAAATATTAGGTGAAATTATAAGCAAAGAAGGGGTAGAAGTGGGAAAAGCAATGGAGAGTCCAACTGGAGAAGCAGAACTACTGAGCAAGAGCATGAGTTAAGCCCAAGGAACAGAAAAGATCTATAGCCAAGAGATCAGGAGGTAAGACAGAAAAATAGTTGTGTCTGGTGTTACTAGACATTAGAGAAGTACTGCAATTTGTATAGTAGAAGTTGAAGTAATATCCAGTGACTGTTTTCAGTAGATAAACTCATATTCTGACTTGATTGGCATTCTCACAACTTACTAACCACCAATTTCAGCTCTGAGCTAGTTAACTGGTGCCATTTGGAATGACATTATCTTTGTGTTACTAGGTAAGCCTCAGAACATTTGTGTAAGAATAGCTTTGGGTGTCTTATCCAGAGCAACCTTAGAGATTTGTGTGTGTGTGTGTGTGTGTGTGTGTGTGTGTGTGTGTGTGTTTCAGTTTTCTGGTTAACAAAACTGAGATTCATCCTTTTCATATATTTAAAAGAGGGGAAAAGTCCTGCAGTCTATTTTCATGGATCCTAGCGTTCATGATTCTGAATGTTACTTCCTGGACAATAACCATTGTGTGGTGAGATTTTTGTATTTTCATCTAGAAATACCAATATAACTTTTTGAATACTGATTGCCGTCCTTGTGGATTCAATTTAAGAAACTTTACATGATCTGTTTACTTAATCCTAACAAAAAACATGTGAAACTGTGGGGGGTGGATACTTGATTTGATTTATCTACTATTAATATTATATTTTTCTCAGGGATTTTTTTCTAAGTTGTTGGAGAAGGAAATGGTGGAAGGATCATGAGTCTTGCTTTAAGAACAAGAGCAAGAATGGGAAGGAGGAAGTCTTGCTTAGTGTGAGTGTGAGTGTCACTATATTGTAAGGAACTAGAAAGAAAAAACAGATGAAATCTTAACTGCTGAAGGAATTAGGAGTATGCATGAGTTATTTAGTTTGACATGGATGTTTGTTAAAGGATTGCCTCAGGTAAGCTGAGGCACCATGGGGGAAAGCAATGATAACCGTCACCCTGCTGGTCTTCCTCAGCTTTTCCTGTCTGATTTAGTGGCCCCTCCTTGGTGGTCCTTGTTCATACCTTCCTGCACAGGGATCTTACTGCACAATTTGTTGCCTGGTCTGTCTGCTCAACTCTTTGCAGCTTCCATGAAGTCAGGAGCTGCATTTCATTTCTCTTTTTCATTTAATGCTGTATGAATTAGCAGTGTGATTCTGTATACACAACTTATCCAAGCAGAAGTGTATCTTCTTTATCAATAAATTGGTCTTGGGGGGCGCCTGGGTGGCACAGCGGTTAAGCATCTGCCTTCGGCTCAGGGTGTGATCCCGGCGTTCTGGGATCGAGCCCCACATCAGGCTCTTCCGCTATGAGCCTGCTTCTTCCTCTCCCACTGCCCCTGCTTGTGTTCCCTCTCTCGCTGGCTGTCTCTATCTCTGTCGAATAAAAGAAAAATCTTTAAAAAAAAAATAAATAAATTGGTGTTGGACTAGATCAGTGGGTATGACTTATTAGCAGGACATGATATCAATTTAATGGGTTGTGACAGCTTTTAAAAAAAATCAGAGTGCATCCCAAGTAGTAATGATAAGTACCATACATGGAGCTTTTGTATTAGTTATATATTTGTATATGCATATCATGCTACAATATGAAATTTCTTTTTTTTTCTTTAAAGATTTTATTTATGTATTTGTCAGAGAGAGAGGGAGAGAGATTGAGAGCATAAGCAGGTAGATCGGCAGACAGAGAGAGATGCAGGCTCCCTGCTGAGCAAGGAGCTGATGTGGGACTTGATCCCAGGACCCTGGTATCGTGACCTGAGCCAAAGGCAGACGCTTAACCACCTGAGCCACCACGGCATCCCTATTTCTTACTACAGTTGTTCTCAGAATTGTTGAGTGCCTCCGGACTAGATTGAATCTAATGTTATTTCTAGTCATTTATTTGATGATTCTATATTTGTGTGATAGGACAGATCTTTTTATTACAGAAGGCACAATTCACACTATACCATACTATTCCACTTGGCAACCTAAAATGGAGATAATTTTATTATTTTTATTTTGTTAAATTAACTATGTTTTAATTGAAAAAAGGAATAGTACGTATGTTAAAAACTCAGACATTTCAAGAGGATATACAATAAAATTGTCTTCCCCCAATGTGGTTTCTTACTTGTTAAGATGCTTCATTTACCTGAATACCAGCTAGATTATTTCTGGGTTTATGTTTTCTTCATATGACATTTATTTGATTTTTGAGGACAGAGAGAATTTAATAAACTTGTTTGGTTGTAGGTAGATGATAAAACCAGTTGAGAAAGAATACGTTTGAAAATTCTATTTGCAGATGGATATATTCATTCACTGAGTCATTTACAGTCGTAGTTTGAGAGTCTATTGTATGCCAGAAACTATGTGAGGCTCTTCATATAGAATGGCTCCTTCAGAGAACTTGGTGACCCAGTGGGATACAAGGGTTGATATGCACTGTGCTGTTATTAGGGTAACCAGGTTAACGATTCTAATGTGAGGCATTTGTTAGAAAGTAGTTGGTGGTGTCATGATGTTGTCTCCAAATATTTGAGGAGCTATTGATTGGAGAGGGATTAGATTGACTGTATATCCCTGGAGGACACAGAACAAGTGGGTCAAAGTTACAGGTAGACAGATTTAAACTTAACGTAAGCGAGACTGCTCAACAGAAGAGTTAAGGAATGGAATGAGTTCCCTGTGAAGCAGTAAGTATTCCATCACCGGAAGGATAGAGGCCAGGGATTAAAGACTGACTGGCTCCTTGGCATGGTGTAGATGGGATGCAGGTTGAGCAAAAGGACTTTGAAGTTTCTTTATAACTTAAAGTCTATGATTTGGCTTGCCAGGTGTCAGAGAGCAACCTGGCTTTAAAAAAAATGTATGTTTTCTATAGACTATTTCTAAGTAGATAAAAAGTGTCAGACATATAAAAGGGTTAAGACCTCTCTGGGTCCAGCCTTTCCAGGCCTTCAAAAAAATAGTTGTGGGTGTAAAAAAACTGGAATCCCTCACAGAATGGCTAGTACCATGAAGCAGTTATGAATAAAATTGTTTTAGTGATAAACTATATTATTCTTTGAAAAAAAAAAAACATGGAGTAACAGCTTGGGGGCGCCTGGGTGGCTCAGTCAGTTGGGCGTCTGCTTTCGGCTCAGGTCATGATCCCAGAGATCGAGCCCCACTTTGGGCTCCCTGCTCAGGAGGAGCCTGCTTCTCCCTCTGCCTGCTGCTCCCCCTGCTTGTGCTTTCTTTCTCTCTGACAAATAAATAAATAAAAGCTTTTAAAAAAATGGAATAGCAGCTTGATTTTAAAATCTGTTTTAACAATCCACCTTTTTTCAGTGGTGTACTAGTCTAAAAACTCATTGAAAAATCTCATTTAGTTTTCTTTTTCATTTCTAAAATCCTCTTCCTAAATCTAATACATATTGGGATTTCCTTATTCAGAACATTCTAGTCCAGGTCCTCCCCTACACCTGGACAGCTCTGACAGTGTCCTGCTCTCCCATTTCCTCCATTTCTCATT
Organism: Ursus americanus; assembly: GCF_024610735.1. Lineage (NCBI taxonomy): Eukaryota > Metazoa > Chordata > Mammalia > Carnivora > Ursidae > Ursus > Ursus americanus. Next base: position 94,043,206 of record NC_142128.1, on the reverse strand, counting down.
CATCCATTCCATGCTGATATTGCTGCTCGCAGATTAATTTTCCAGCACACGACTTTCATGTCACTGTCTGCAGGAACTTGCAGTTACCACCCACCTTTTCAAATCTCTGTGTGATTTTCAAAACATTTTACGTATGTAGCTTTTGTTTTCCACTCCTCTGCAGTGTGTTTTCCTCTCACTTTTCTCATCTTTTCTGTTATAAAGTGGGCATTTCTGGTTACATAGGAACGACCATGGCTGGGCAGAGCATGATCTTTTGTGACCAAAAGGAATTCCAACAATCAACACATATTTGCTTACTTTGAGATGAAAAGGCAATGAAAAAGTATTTGCCCTCAACAGAATCTAATGTAGACTAACATAGAGTGTACCCCAGAACTCATAAAGTGTTGTGGCAAAGAACATGCCATGTCTGGAGCTGGACTGCCTGCGTTCACATCCTTGCTTTGCCACTTACATGGTTCTGCTATCTTAGGAAATTATTGAACCTCTTGGTGCCTTGGCTTCCTCATCTGTACCATGGGGTAATAGTAGGACCTATCTCATAGCGTAGCTGTGAGGATTACATTAGTAATACATGTAAAACACTTAGGACAGTGTCTGTCATGTATCAACAGTTCTCTGTTTATTACTGGGGATGGAAGTTTAGACAGAATTTGGGTGCCTTTAAAATTAATTACAGAGTGTTCTTGATGATTAAAAGAAAATGTCACATCTCTTTGGAGAGTCCAGGAAAGATTTCATGAAAGAGGTAGGGTTTGAAATGAGCATTAGAGAGGAAGAATTTGAAAGTTGAGATAGGGCCAGAGGCAGAGGTCAGAGAACAGAGGCCAGATTGCTACCTTCTCTGACCTCTTGATGACTTAAGGGTTGGTTCCATGCTGTTTGGCACCTCAGGGTTTCTGACTGATTTACATTATTTTTTGGTCCCCGAGGCAGACTGCAAACTCCTTATTGGTATTCCCCACAATATCTTGTACAGTTCTGTTTTAGGTATTTAATTTTTATTGAGTTTTCACTAATTAAATTATTGACCCAACTTCAGATGGGTTAGGACTGGGAATGAAAGAGCACAGCTTTTAGTAAGATATATATATTTAAGATTTTATTTTTAAGTAATCTCTACATCCAACATGGGGCTTAAACTCACAACCCCGATATTAAGAATTGCATGCTCCACTGCACTTCAAGAGATTTATATTTTACACTTATGAGATAAAATTGATTGTGTTTGATGAACTTATGCTCTTAGCTTGATAAACTAATGTTCTTAGCCCATGTGTCTTGGTTTTTTAGTTATCTCTTCTCTCATCTGTACTTCTCTATCCATTTTCTTAATGCTATGGATTAGGATTCTCCCATTTTAACCTCTGCCCTCTTCTGCTGTTGGCGTAGCTTCTTCCTTGTCTTTACAACCTTTACATTCTGAACTCTTGCTGTCTGAACCCAGGAATCAAATAGATTTGAGTTACAAGGCTTAAATATACTTGAAAGGCTGGTCCATCGCAGCATCTCCCAAGGCAAATATGTGGATATCATATTTGTGTAAGGTTTACTAAAGGGACTTGTTAAAGTAAGGGTTCCTGGGCTCGGCTCATGATGACTGACTCAGTGGGTCTGGAGTTAAGCCAGCATAATCTGTATTTTCAAGAGTTCTCCTGGTGCTCCTAATAAGCAACCAGATTTGGGAGCTCGTAATCACCACTTCCACAATTCCTGTGATTTCTGCAGCTGTGGATAAGGAATGAAATGTGTCTTCCATTCCCATCAGTATACTGAAACTGCCCTTGCCAAGGTCACTGATGATTTTTAGACAGCTCATTTTACTAAGTATTTCTGAAATTAATCACCTATGCTTAATTCCTACAACCACTGAATTCAAGTTGGCATCATTCATCTTCTGGACTATGGCAGTGGACTTCTTGCTTTCACCATCTGTAACCCTCCAACCTAGCTTCCACACAGCCATAGCATGATTGATATGGAATTAAAATTAAATGATGTCACTATCTTGGTGAAAACTATTTAGCTCCTAATGCCAACAGCATAAAATCTAAGCCTTCTTGGCATGGCATAAAAGGCCCTGCATGACCCAGCCTCTCTAGGTTATCTGTTATACTTGGATCCAACTGGTTTTCATGCCCTGCACACATTCACCATGCTGTTCCACATTTCTTTGCCTATTTCACATGAGTCCCTTTATAAGGAACAGTGTGATCCTTCACCAGGCTAGCTCCTATTATCTTTAACTCAAGGTTCCTTTCTCCTCTTCTCTTGGGTACCTCAGCTACCTTCCACTTTCTCATCTTTCTCAAGTTACTTGTCCCTCTTCTAGGCATCATAACTGTGAGTAATTTTCTAATGTTATACTTACTAATTGTATTAAATTATTTTATCTACTTCTGTCATTCAATTGTGAGCTTCTTGAAGGCAGAGCCTGGTTCAATTTTGGCACATAGTAACTTTTCAATAAATATTGAGTAAATGAGTCAACATATACAATAGAGAGGTTTCAGCCTTTGTCATACTGATTTATCTGCAGCATATGATGTGTATTGTGTGCCAGGCACTGTCTTAGGCAGCAGAAAGGCATTAATAAGTGAACAAGCATACAGCCGGTCATTGAAGAGCATGTGGTATAGTGAAAAGATCAACAACAAGCAAATAAAAAGTGTATAATTATAACTCAGTATGGATGCCATGGCAGAAATGATCATGACACAGTTCTAGAGCATAACAGAGAGGGACATTATTTATAGGTTGATCAAGGAAGTCCGATCAGGTTCAGCTGAAGGAAAAGGAATCAGGTATGGGAAGAGCTAGGAAAAAGCATTCCATGCAGAAGGAACAGTATGTGTTAAGCCTCTGAGGTGTCAAAAATCTCTGTGTGTTGAAGGAATTTAGGGTAAGTTGGGCTAGGGGGAAGTATGGCAAGGAAAAGTAGCAGAAGGAAGTTTAGGTAGACTTTGTTGGTATAAAAAATAGTTTAAATTTTGCCCAGAATAAAATGGTAAGCAACTGAAAGAAGGATTTTAATCAGGATAGTGACATAATCTGATTTATATCTAAAAAAGATTACTCTAGGTAAGTTGTATTTAAGATTATAGTCACAACCCCATGTGGCTAATGCTACTGAGAAACTGAATTTTCGACTTTATGTAATTTTGAACCTAAATTTAAAAGCATAATTGATTTGGTTATTGGAAAACTTTTAAGTGTGTTCTGATACTTTTTCAACTATACATTTATAACATTAAACATAGATCAGGTATTTCTGATGAAAATTAAGCTTCTAAGTAGAGATGTGCTGTAAATATAAAATACACACCAAATTTCAAAGCCTTGGTATGAAAAGGAGAATGTAATTGTCTCATTAACTTTTTATATTGATTACATATTGAAATAATTATATTTTGGAGAGACTGGGCTAACTTAAAATGAACTGTTAAATTTACTTGTTTCTGTTTATTTTTTTGTAATGTGGCTACTAGAAAATTCAAAATTATTTATGTGGCTCACATTATATTCCCATTATTGGTAGATGCTTTGAGGATAATGGACTGGAGGCAGGGAAAGTAGCATCAGGGAGATGGGTTAGTAAGCTTTTGCAGTTTTCTAGGTGGGTGATAATGGCAGCTTTGATTAGGAGGTGGCAGTGGAAATGGAGAGAAGTGTAGATTCTACGTGTATTTTGAAAGTAGAGTCATCATGACTTACTGATGGATTAGATAAGGGAAGGGTGGGATAAAAAATGACTTACAGGTTTTTACCTTGTAACTAGATAGGTGGCGTTACCATTGCACAAGATGGGGGACACTGAAGAAAATGTTGGGAGCTGAATATCAAGAGTCTGGATTTGGGCATGTTAAAGAGCCTGTAAGATATCCAGATGGTTGGATATGAGAGTCTGGAGCACAGAGGACAGTTTAAGCAAAGATATTAATTAGTAGTTGTCAGTATTTCATTGATATTTAAAACTTTAAGATTATACAGCAAAAATTATAAAACATCAATGAAAGAAATTTAAAAAGACCTAAATAAATGGAAAGACATCCTGTATTCATGAATTAGAAGACTTAAAATTGTTGAAATGATAATATATCCCAAATCAACCTGCGGATTCCATATAATCTCTGTGAAAACTCCCTAATTTCCAAACTTACTACACTACTCAAAACAGTGTAGTACTGGCATAAGGATAGACATATAGATTAATAGAAATAAACTATTACAGGGGTGGCTGAGTGGCTCAGTCAGTTAAGTGTTCAACTAACTCTTGATTTCAGCTCAGGTTGTGATCCCAGCTTGTGAAATCAAGCTCCAAGACTGACTCTGTGCTGGGCATGGAGTCTGCTTGAGATTCTCTCTTTCTCCCTCTGCCCCCCACCTCTAAAAACAAAACAAAATAAGAAAAAAACGATTACATTTATGGTCAGTTGATTTTTTTTTTTAAAGAGAAAGAGTGTGCATGTGAGCCTGGGGTGGGAGGGGGAAGGACAGAGGGAGAAGGAAAAAGAGAATCTTAAGCAGACTCCAAGCCCAGCACAGAGCCTGATGCAGGGCTCAATCTCATGACCCTGGGATCGTGACCTGAGCTAAAATCAAGAGTTGGACACTTAACCAACTGAGCCACCCAGGCACCCCTGTGGTCAGCTGATTTTTGACAAGAGTGCCAAGACAATTCAATGGGGGAAAGAGTGACCTTTTCAACAAATGGTACTAAGACAATAGGATATCCACATATAAAAGAATTTGGACCCCTACCTCAAACCATATACACAACTCACTCAAAATGGGTCAAAGACCTAAATGTAAGAACTAAAAACTATAAAACTCCTTGGAAGAAAACACAGTGTAAATCTTGGTGACTTTAGATTCAACAGTGGTTTCTTAGCTATGATACCAAAAGTACAAGCAATGCAAAGAAAATTAGATAAATTGGGATTCATCAAAATTGAAAACTTTTGTGCTTCAAAGGGTGCTAGTAAGAACATGAAAAATGATCCAGAGAATGAGAGAATTTTTTTTTGCAAAACATAGATCTGATAAAGGAATAGTGTCCAGAATATGTAAGAAAATCTTATAACTCAATAATAAAAACACAACTTACCCAATTTGAAAATGGGCAAAGGATTTGAATAGACATTTCTCCAACATTTCATGAATAGAGGATGCCTTTCCATCTATTTAGGTCTTCTTTAATTTCTTTCAATGATGTTTTGTAGTTTTTGCTATACAATCATAAAGTTTTAAATGTCAATGAAATACTGACAACTACTAATTTATATATTTAGTTAAACTCTCTGTGCTCCAGACTCTCATATCCAACCATCTGGATGTCTTATAGGTTCTAACATGCTCAAATCCATACTCTTGATATTTAACTCTCTTTTAGAATAACTAACTCTCTGCCTGACTCTATTTACCTTTCAAGACACAGCTATAACTTCTTTCTTGGAAGCCTTCACTAAGCCCACAGACAGAAGGTGTTCACTGAATGTATGTTGAAAGACTGGGGATGCTCAGAGCCCTGTTGAACTGATGAGCTCTTTGAACATAGAAGAATTATCCAGAGAGGAAGTGTTGTAAGCAAAAAAAGCCAAGGGCCTTTGTACTTACATTGCTTTCTATCTTGCCTGCAGAACGGAACTAATATACATTATCTCAATTCCTTTTACAAAGTCTAAAAAGTGGGTTTTAAATGTCTAGTACAGAGACTCCTCAATAAATTATAGTTTAGAAAATAGTAGCAAAACATGCCTAAGAGATTATCTCCATTGCAAGGATTGCGAAGACACCTGCTCTATTTAAAATGCTGCATTTTTTGTCATTACATTTAAGACAAATTATGAAGACCTATAACTGAAGGTTGTTTTTCTAAAAGGTAATAGTTCCCCAGAATGACTTGTGTGCTTCTTGGTTTAGACCCATGGGTGGGTAAATTCTACACCAAAAGTAGAAGGAAAATATGTAAAATTCAGATCTACCCTGCATATTTCTATTAAGGTATCCAGCTGCCTGAACATTAAGGAGCTGTGCCAGTGAGGAGGAAAAGAACCTGGTAACTGGTCTTGTGGTTAAAAGGAGCTAACGGAGCTTACAATAAAGCTTGCCAGGGTAGAGGACAAGCTATCAGTTGTCTGTAGAACAGACAGGACTTGTGGAAGCAGTGTATTAAGTCGAGGCTTCTCTGCGCTTGGAAAGGGGCCTTTCCTGTTAGGCTAGAACCAAGACAACAACAAAGAGATTGTAATTTAGATTATATATATATATATATATATATATATATATATATATATATATACACACACACACACACACACACATACATATATATACAACAAACACTTCTCTTTGGAATGGGGTACAACGTTTATTGTTGAATTATCGTTGTGTGGCTTGTTTTTTTCAGTAGCTTCTCTCTTTAAAAAATGGTATATAGGGGTGTCTGGGTGGCTCAGTCAGGTTAAGTGTCCAACTCTTGATTTTGGCTCAGGTCATGAGATTGAGCCCTGCATCTGGCTCTGAGCTGGGTGTAGAGCCTGCTTAAGATTCTCTCTCCCCCTCTCCCACCCCCACCCCCCATCCCTACCTCCCTATAAAAAAAGGTATATAAATTGAACATAAGTTAATAGTATTTTCTTAATGCTTAGTATTATTATATTAGAGATGCTTTGTCAGATTTTCCTTGCCAAAAGTTTTTTTTTTTTAATATTTTATTTATTTAGAGAGAGCACATGTGTGAGCTGGGGGAGGAGCAGAGGGAGAGGGAGACAAAGAATCTCTAGCAGACTCTGCACTGAGTGCGAACCCCACACTGGACTTGGTCTCCCCCCACCCAAGATCATGACTTGAGCTGAAATCAAGAGTCAGACACTTAATCTACTGAGCCATCTAGGCGCTCCTTGCCAAAAGTTTCTAATTCTTGCTTGAAGAAAATTTTTTTTATTATGTCGCTGGAAGTTCTAATTCAGAGCAAGAATCTTTTGTGTGCCTAAATTTTTTATAATGAAATTAATCATCCCTTAATTTGCCTTTTAAAACACAGACATTTAATATCTAGCAGGTTTTCTTAATTGGAGAGAAACATTCCTGTAATTCATAAGAAGTTAGCTATCATCCCTGCAAATAAAACCATTTTTTAATTTAAGTTTAAATTAAATTTAAATCAAATTAAAATTTAATTTAAATTTTAAATCCTGCTTTTCCACAAAGGATTTGAGGTGGCTTCCTCCAAACCATATTCATTCATTCATTTACTCATTTTTTTTGCAATAAATATTTATGGAGGTATTGGACATATAAAATAAAACAATGAAATAGAAGTAAAGAGTCAGGGCCAAGAAAAAGAAGTAATGAGGTAAGACCAAGAAATGGAGAAGAGAAAATTTCCAAACATAAAGATTAGCATAATTGTAGAATTGAACATATGTAAGCACCCTGGTAGTCAGGTCAGAGTCAGAGAAATATCAGTCAGACAGTTTTGTTACCAGAAAGGAGGAAGAAACATTCACATTCATACAGTTTCCTCTAGGGCCGAAAAAAACAATTTCTCATATGTTATAACTATGAATAGTAGCTTCTTTCCTCTATGATCTCACCCATTATCGGGGTTGAGCTGGGCAGGTGACTTTGGGATTTTGAGTCTGGATCTCATTCTCATATTTTCATACCTTTGCCGAGATTTCTTTCAACCTAAATGCTCATACTTGTATTAATAGATTCATATCTTCGCCAGATAGCTCATTTCCTATAGGTATTGATGGACTTCACTGTTGTCACATTCAATAAACCTTGAAACTTTCATATTTTCTTCAACTCTCCTCTCCCCATAACTTTTTAACTTTGCTATCTGATGCTGCTTTTCCATTTCTTTTGCTGTTGCCCCCATTCAGGACTTAACATCCTTCTTCTCTATCACAACTTATTTAATAGTGCTTCTGGTCAACCCCCTTCTAAATCATCTTAAATACTCTTCCACAACCCTAATCATCACCATTCCCTTTCCCTACATAATAAACTCCTAACTTTTCGGCATGACATTGAAAGCTTTCCATGATCTGGCCACCAACTACTTTTCAGCATAGTCTTCTCTTCCTCTCATTCACACACCGTAGGTACCATTTTCTCGAACTTTTGTGCTTTCTCTCCCTTGTATGTTTACCATCCTGCTTCTTCCATCTAGAATGCTTTTCTCACGCAAGTATTCAGAGGAATTGATTGGTAAGTTGAAGTTTACATATTGTTTCCTCTCTGAAGCCTTTCTAAGGTCTTTTTAAAAAAAGCTTAGGTGCATGTTAGTTTCTAATAAAGGCCGAGCATTTTTAAACTTTGCAGCCATGTGTGTAATCTCACATGGAGCACAGCCTCTAAAGTCAGCAAGAACTCCACACAGCATGTGGAGAAGAACCTGGAATGTTTCAGGCAGGAATAGGAGTCAGACCTTCAAGTGCAGGCCTCTCCAAAGGATAAGTGAGCTGAAGATCAGGCTTGGAACAGATTTGAAGCAAACTTGTATCTATGTGAGAGGTGATGGCTTTAGAAATTTGGTATAATTCTGTCTAGTCTTGTGGAAATGGTTACTGCTTCAGTAGTTGAATATGCCTTTCCTTGTCCTTATCATGATTAATTTATTTTACTAGAAAACCTGTATTTTAATGTGGCTGTTCATGCTCTGAACCTAAAATAGAAGTCACACCCATACCAGGTTCTGATAGGTAACATCCGGGTTCATCTAGTCCATGATTCTTTTGCTAATAGGTACCCAAGTAATGTGTCATGGGGAGATAGATGCAGCGCATATGGTTTCCTTTCAGATATTAATCCTAAACTAAGATTAGATGCAACCAAAGTATTTTCATATAGTTATGGTATTGTCACGTAAATTTTTCTGCATTTCCTTTGAATCTACTTTTATTTAAACATAACCTCTTCTTGGAATAGTAGATACTTACTTACTATGTTTATAATCTACTTTAAAAATTATTAACAGACCCCTAGTTTGCATGCTTGAGTGTCAAAGGGAATCCCTATCATTCTAGTATTTGGTATTTGTGGAGTTTACTTCAGTGGTCGTATATCATAAATATATGTCTATATATCTGTATTTATCATGGCCTACCATATTTCATCCATCAAAGATACCATAATTTTAAGATGCACCATTATTTTATATATAGCTAACAAAGAAAAAGAAAACCATTGTCAATTAAACACAATGCTTTCTTATCACTTAGAATTTTTGTTTTGTTCAAAACTCTTAGACTTTATAGGTTTTTATCATATGTCACTCGTATGCATACATAAGTTGTAAGATGTAAATGAAATAAATTGGTTAATTTTTCCTAAAACTTGTCCACATTGGGTTCAACTCATGAATTACTCTTCAATGCATTGGTTGACATCTGTGTTTTCCACCCAACATCATCTTCCTGCTGTTAACAATGTCAGTGGTGAAGCATTTCTTTAGAAGTTGCTTCTTGATTGAGCGATAGTAGTGTTATTTTCTAACAGACAGGATCTTTTAAAACTAACCAGTTCTGTAATTCTTTGGTTCATGCCGCGGCACTTACCCTCACTGATGAAGGTGTCGAGTGGTGTCCCAAGCACAGCTCGTGGCATTCCAGGCATCCGTCTTCTCTGTGGTCTGTGCAGGCCAGGGGCAGAAAATGCAACGCCCTCAAGTACTTGGTGTTAAGCCAAGTGATTTTTCCTGTTTTCAAACTCAGCGTTGCAATTTGTGCGTTGTGTGAATGAGTGGAAATTTTTGAGCAAGAAATAGCTTCATGCCAGTTATATTTGAAATGCTCAGATCCACCTATTTAATGGCATCTTCACAGACATGCATAATTGAGTTAGTGATGTCACAACTTAGACAGTTTTTCAGGTAGAAAGAAAGAATTTGTTGTCTTCTAAGTCCGTGCTTCTTGGCAACTCTGCCTTGCTTTATTAAGCAAGGAGTAGCCTCTATATATTGAAAAACTCAGTTTTTTATTTTCTCTCTTTCACTGATAGAACATTTGCGACATGAGAAGGAAGAAAAGAAGCTTCTTGGTGTCCTTTATACTGTTTCTTAAATTACAGTTGCAGGGCTAATTGTTCTTGCATGTGCTTTTTTCTCAAGGCTCTCTATCTGAGCATCATATGTTTGGTCTTTGGAGAAAACCATTTTGTGAATGCTTTTGGGCACAAACTATTACTTTCCTCTCTGAATTAAGGCATGTGAAGACACCTGGCACATAATCCAAGTGCTATTTCCTTTGCCTTCCCCCTTGGTGCTGCTCTCCCCATGCCTAAGGAACTGTCATCTGCTTGCTCATGGCTTGGCCACATAGGATCTTAGCAGAGTTCAAGTTTCCTGAGATCTTTTGGGTGTGATTTTCATTCTTGCTCAAGTTTGTCTAGTCAGAGGCATTTCCTCATAAGGGAAGCACGTAGTTATAGCTGTCATTTGTAGTTCACTGTTGAATTGTGCTGGTTTACTCTAGAATTCCTCTTCTCTAGTGTATCCTAATTATGTTTTTCCTGTGTTCATATCCGTGTATAAACTTAAGCTTTTGACCCGAAATTTTCTGGCTATTCATTTTTCTTTTTCCATTTACTTAGTTGCATATGGATTCATATCATGACTGATAATCATGAGTTTTCAGTGAGGTATGATGCTGGGTTATTACCACTAAAATATTTTACTGCTCTGTCTTATTTTTATTGTTCAAAAATTAAACTAATGCTCATAGGCAATAAATATTTCATAATACCTCAAGACAAATCAACTTATTGCCAGTTATTTTCAGGTTACTTTAAACCTTCGACTAATTAAAGGTGGGGATGGATAACTTTTACATGGACTCATGTTAATTTTATTATTTTTTTTAGCGAGAGTGAGTGAGCTCTGGGGGTTGGGGGAGTTAGGGAGAGGGATATAGGGAGAGGGAGAGAGAGAATCTTAAACAGGCTCCACACCCAGCATGGAGCTGGGCACAAGGGCTTGATCTCATGATCCTGAGATCATGACCTGAGCCAAAATCAAGAGTCAAGACACTTAACTGAATGAACCACCCAGGTGCCCCTCAAGATAATTCTTTTTTTTTTTTTTTTAAAGATTTTATTTATTTATGTGACAGAGAGACAGCCAGTGAGAGAGGGAACACAGCAGGGGAGTGGGAGAGGAAGAAGCAAGCTCCCAGCGGAGGAGCATGATGTGGGGCTTGATCCCAGAACTCCGGGATCACGCCCTGAGCCGAAGGCAGACGCTTAACGACTGCGCTACCCAGGCGCCCCCCCCCCCCAAGTTAATTCTTAAATATGGGAAGTTTTGATGTTTTTCTATAATTTCTTTATAGTAGCTCATATCTCACATTCAGTTTTCTTCACTAGTAATTTGGGTTGTAAACCCATAATTAGGCACCATTGGTGGAAGCTACTGGAAGTGCTGACATAGTGCCTAGCAAGGTATAAATAAATGCCTAATGGAGAACAAGCCTTGCAGTCAGGGTTCAGTTAGCTTGTCTCAGGTCCTGTTTAAATACTAGTGTCCTACCATTATGTTTTCCATTATTGTGAAAATATTAAGAAATGATAAATTGCCCCTTGTATTCCTTACTGATATAAAGTAAAATTGGTAACATATATAATTTTTATGCATTCTTACTATATCCTCATTAAGGAGACACATTTTAGGTGGGACCAATTGAAAACTAACGTGTTTATTTTTTCATTGTGAACCAGCTGATGATCAAGGCATCTTTTACTCATTTGGGACTTGTAAGCCTTTGAAGTCTCTTATGCATTGTTCAGTGTTCTGCAAAAGGTTTACCCCAATTCCCTGAGATAAAAAGTGAAGTTGATCTTCAGTTAATAGGTTTCTGTTGAACACTTACTATATTCTAATCACTTTGCAAAATAGATTATGTATCAAAAAGAGATAGAAGGGTTCCTGTACTCAAAATTATATTCTCCTTGGGAAAGATAAGTCATGAAACAATGAGAAAACAGAATAAGGCTATAAAATATAATGCTAAATTGAATACAATCAGGTAGCAAAACAGCCTATCTTGTAATGGGCAATTTAAGGGGAAATAGACCATATTGAGAGATAATATCTAGGCAGAGTTTATCAGAGAAGGATCACTTAGGTGAGCCCTGGAGGATGATGGGATTTGGGAAGACAGAGAAAGGCAGAAGGTGTATCTGGAGGAGGGATGGCATGAATAAACACTTGAAAACATGCAAAGGCTGGCATGTATAGGGGATAGCTTAGTCACAGTTTCGAGGATGCACTAAGGAGGGAAGATTCTAAATGACCTCAAATGCTAAAAGTAAAAAATTTGCATTGGACATTGTCAGAAGCGATGGGGCAGAGGGCCATTTGGGGTGGAAGGAGATCAGGGAGGAACAAGTATACATTGTTGAGAAATGGAGCGACACAATACATAACCATGTACGTACTCACCACTCTGTGTCCGTGTCTAGAGCTACAAGAACAGCTGGATACATTGCTGTCAGGGACCTGGTTTTCCAAAATGCTGAACAACTCTTCATGAAGTTCCAAGCAAATCAAAGCACAGTCTTCTCTTAATTCACATGGTAGTTTCATTCCCTGAATATTCAGTGTATGCCTAAATCCTTGTTAAAATATAAAACAGAATTAGGCTCCAGCTCAGATAATTTCACCTACATGAATGTGTAGCAAAAGATTGGAAAATTATGTAGGATGCAGGATAGTTGTTCAGTGTAGAAGACTCTTCCAAGAATTCAGGATGTTTAACATTTCTGGTTCTGCAATCACTGTGAAACACCCCCACGTATTTCTAAGTAACCCTTGATAACCACTGCTCTATTGCTGTAATTGACTTGTGTAATTTATATATCCCAATTTCCTTTTTTTTTTTTTTTGTTTAGATGTTTGGTTGTTCTTTTGACTGTTTTTACCTGCCAAAGAGAACATTTAAAAGTGAAATTCCCTAATAAAGGGTGTGTAGAAAATTTGAGAGGTGACAAAACCTGGGAGCATTGAGGGAAGGACAGAGAAAATGACAGAGATTGTCACTTTAGAGTTAGGTCTTAAAGAATAAGTATATATTTTTAAAGATTTATATATTTATTTTAGATGGAGAGAGAGAGAGAAAGAGAAAGCACAAGTAGGGAGAGGGACAAAGGGAGAGGGAGAAGAGGAGAGAGAGATAGAGAGAGGGAGAGAGAGGGAGAGAGAATATCTTAAGCAGACTCCCTACTGAGTGGGGAGGCCACAGGACTCAATCCCATGACCTCAAGATCATGACCTGAGCTGAAATCAAGAGTTGGATGCTCAACTGACTGAGCCACCTAGGTGCCCCAAGAATAAGTATAATTTTAATGGGATTATAAAAGTGCACTGCTTTGTAACAGAAAGTTGAATTTGAAATGAACTTTCAAGTCATAATTGTGCAGACTTTGCAGTGAATTACCAAATGCTAAGTATTTCTTTTTTTTTTTTAATATTTTTTTTATTTGTTTGAGAGAGAGAGAGAGACAGAGATAGTGACAGAGAGCACAAGCAGGGAGGAGAGGGAGAAGCAGGCTTCTCGTTGAGCAGGGAGCCTGATGTGGGACTCCATCCCAGGACCCTGGGATCATGACCTGAGCCGAAGGCAGACGCTTCACCGACTGAGCCAGCCAGGCCCCCCGAATGCCAAGTATTTCTTGAGATTATAAGGCTTCTTTGCTATCTCCTGGTTTCTAGATTTTTTTACTTTTGCAGATCACTTTTCTATTGTTTACTTTTATATCTTTGTATCTGGCTTTTCCAACTAGTTTTTGAGGATAGGAACTATGTCTTAGACTTAACTGGATCTCGATAGTGCTGAGCATGGAGTAACCACTCAGTGAATATGGAACCTTACATATTGTCAAAATACTTTAGGAATGAATGATTCCTAGTTGGGAATTGTTTCTGTTTATTTTCCATTAGCATTTCCTAGGAAAAGTGAAGTCAAGAGTAATGGGGACTAAGAGGACAGTTTCCTCCACTTTTGGCATCCTGCCCAGGCCCATTTGTGCTCTGAGTTCGTAAAACCATGTTGCTTTTCTCCTAGTCCCTTTTGATAGGGAAGAAAAAAATTTGGAAAGCTATTATCTGCTCTGGAAATTATAGAAATTGCCATTCAGGAGGTCTTTTTCTGAATATCTGTGTCTCATTCAGGTCTAATTTGGACAAGATGTTTTTTTCTCTCTTTGGAATCAGTTGAAGAAGATGATAGATTTTTTATAGTTTATGTCAAATTTGATAATATTTGTAAAAGCATGTTATGAACTGTAAATATTATGGAAATTATTATTCTTTTGCCATTATTAAGATCAAGGGAGTAGTATAATCATAGCAAGAAGGAGCAAAATCATTCCATAATTATTCTTAGGGTCTGAATTTTGTGTTTGACATAATTTGTGAAGACACTTGATCTGCTTTGTTAACTCATATTATTGTAGTTACTGGATAGGTTTGGATATCTGAAGATCTAATGGTGTCAGTTCTTTAAAAAGTCAGGTAAAAAAGAAAGTCAAGTCAAATCATACATTAAGATGGAGAAATCTTGAATAAGCTTCACGGGCTGTGAAGTTACCTAACCTTTGTAAGTGACACATTTCTCGTTAATAAAATACTATTTATCGGGGCTGTTGTGATCTTTTTAAATGCATGTAAAGGGCCCAGCATGGTGTCTGACCTGTGGTAGGTGTTCCATGTTCATTAATGTTTGCTCTAAAGTATTTCTAATATTTAAAAGATTATTTAAAACCCCAAATTCAACAGATATTTATTGAACAACTACTATGAGTCAGGCACTGTTTTAAGAGCAGAGAGTAAAGCCCATAAATCAAAGATTCTTGTCCTTCAGGAACTCGTATTCTAACTGGGGCGTTTGATAAATAAGGGACATAATAAATAAGGAAATTATATGGTAGGGTGCAGGATGATTAGGGTTTTGGACCAAACAAGGTAAAGCAGGTCAAGGAGGGTCAGGGCTGTTCAGGGCGAAGAGGAACAGACTGGGAGATGACAACATTAATTGTGTCTCTCCTCCCTAGTCAGAAGTTGGCATTTCAACTGACAAGATAAATTACTTAAATTGAGAGAAATTTGTCTCAAAGGACAGGTGGCTTTTGGGGGTGAGAAACAGATATCTCTTAAGGAAGTCTTCAGTACCCCCTTTGTTCTGAAGAACAGCTGGTATGCTCTTGGAAGCTGTGACAATGCCTGATATTCTTAACTGTGAGGCTTAAAATATGTGAAAAGATATACACCTTCTCTTTTCTTTCCTCTAGAAAGTAAGTAAATGATGTTCTTTTATCTTTTCCTTCAATGTCAATAAAATAAGCATTCCTAATAGTATTATCAAATCTTTCCTTAGGAGCTATTTCCTTTACTTCCTAATGGATGTAGCTCTAATCCAAACCAGAGACACACTTACGTTGAGTCTCTCATTATGTGACATTATTACCACGAGTATTTTCAAAAATAACGTTTCTATTTTCCTTCTGAGTGTAACTTGGCTGTAGGATAGGTATGTGAGAAGGACTCTTGCCACAGGTGAAGTATCTATTAAAGTACATTACATTATTTATTAATTGGTAGGTAATTCTTTTTCCTGGAACTCATTTGAAAACTTACTGTTGTGTAAACTCAGATTTTTTTTTAAGGATTTTATTTATTTATTTGAAAGAGAGAGAAAGAGCGATGGGGCGGGGGGGGGGGTAGGAGTAGAGGAGGAGGAAGAATGAGGCTCCCTGCTCAGCAGGGAGCCCGACTCCAGTGTCAGCAGGGCTCTATCCCAGGACTCTGGGATCATGACCTAAGCTGTAGGCAGACACTTAACTGACTGAGCCACCCAGGTGCCCTTAAAGTCAGCTTTTTCAATTCCTAATCAGAGATGGTAGTTTTTCTATATTTTAAAGTTGGATGTCGAATCCATACACATACATACAAACATGAGTATATTTCAGATATCTAGGTTTCAAATATTAAAATTGGATGCCATTGATACATGTATATATCATGTATAGATATCTATATATAACCACGTGAGATATTTTAGTGATTAATTTGGTTAATTTCTTAATTATTTGAGAAAATTAGGGAAACAAGTCATTTTCATAATTAAAGATTACTTTAAATAATTGTGGTGTTTGTGCAGGTCAAAATTATTCTGTGTTTCAGTGGTATCTATGATAGTTCTTATGTTTAGATGTTAGAGGCAGAAGGTATGCAGTGTCTAGTTGATGAAATTGGAGTGTTTCTTTCGTAAGTTTATTTATTTTAGTAATCTCTACATCCAATGTGGGGCTCAGACTCATGATCCCGAGATCAAGAACTATATGCTCTTCTGACCGAGCCAGCCAGGCACCCTGAAATTGGATTTTTGAAAATAATGTGAGGACTCTGTTTTTATCATCAAAATACTGACATTTGAGTAGTTCATTAGTCGAATGCACATGTGTGATTTGTGAGCCCAGAGTACTTGCACTTATTCAGAACTTCTAGAGTTCATGATTATTTTGTGTGAATTGCATGTATGAAGGCTATCTAAAAAAGTCAAAGTTATTCCATTGGAACGTGTGCAATTGTACCTTTCCTTTGTGGTTGAAGGACTAACAGTGTCTCTTTTCGAAGACAAATTTAAACATAGGATGGAAAAATGACACTTCAGTAAGTTATGTTTGGACTCTGAAGGAGTAAAACAAATATTTACTGGCAGTATAATGTAGTACAGTGTTTAAGACCATTGAGCTAAGCCTGAGCACCTGGGTTCAAATCCTGTTTTGCCACTTATTACTGGCTAGGCAATTTTGGGCAAGTTACTTAACCTTCTGGTCTTTAGTTTCCTCATCTGTGAAATGACAAGAATAATACAACTACTTTCTAGGGTTGTTTTGAGAATAAAATGAGTTGGTATTTGTAAAGCACTTAGGACAGTGTGTGTTAATTGATATAAAAATAAATACCACAGTAAGTCTAAAAAGGAGCCCTTACCTTTAAAGGAACATACTTAAATCTTTACTGATAAAAATAGTGTGCTATCTGGGATTTGCTTCAAAATAATCTGGTAGGAGAGTGGGACATGGAGGGGTGAAAAGAGAGATGAAACAAACTTGCCTATGGGTTGATAATTGTTACAGTGGAATATAGGTATGTGTGGATTTATTACACCTCTCTCTCTACTTTTATGTAAGCTCGAAATTTTCTAAATCAAAAAAAAAAAAAAAAAAGGACAGTTTGCCCTATCTTAGCCTCTTATCCTTCCTACCTTCCTTCCTTCCTTCTTCCTTTCTTTTACTCCTTATCAGTCCTTATCTAAATCTGGCAAACCATTTCTTTTTTGGTGTCCAAATGCCACCTTGTGTGAAGTCCTCCTTGATAACCCCAGCCACATCCCGTCTTTTCTTTTGTGATGAATTTAGCCCCTAGGCCCTTTCTTGGGTTTGTATGCAAACTGTGTGGCTTTGCGGTTATTACCGTTTGTGCTTTTTCTTCTCCCAGGCTTAAGATCCTTGGGAGCAAGATCCTCTTTGTAACTCTCATAGCAAACACGTTGCACATCAAATTTTTGTTGAATAAATGGCATTTGTTGACTATAATCTAGAGTGAGGGAAAAACAAAACAAAACACAAAACCTTTCTTTGTGTCACAGTTGTTACTAAAGTACTATGTTTCTGGATGAAGGAGTATTATTAAGATTTCGTAGTGGTAATTCCAAATAATGGAATACTTGTGGCTTTATATTGAAGTATTTTTGCTGTTTGGGCTTTTCCTTTTATCTTTTCAAGGACTTCATTTGGAAGGTTAATGTTGTTCCAGGGTTTTAGCTGAGTTACTGAAGTATCCATTTAAGTCTTTTTATTTTTTAAAGATTTTATTTATTTATTTGAGAGAGAGAGAAAGAGAGAGGGAGAGAGAGCATAAGATGGAGGAGGATCAGAGGGAGAAGCAGACTCCCTGCTAAGCAGGGAGCCCGATGTGGGACTCAGGTACTGAGAGTCCAGGATCACGACCTTAGCCGAAGGCAGTTGCTTAACCAGCTGAGCCACCCAGGCACCCTATGCGTCTAATTCTGGCTTATTAGGAATCTGAACATGTGTAACGCTTGTTTTCTATTTTATGGTTATGGAAAATAAGATTTTCTTTTTCCATCTGGGGACCCACATTATTTTTTTCCATTTATAGATTTTAATGATACAAAGAGTCTACTATGAAATCGGAAAAAGTCAATATTGAAAACCTAAATCATAGAACTTTGTTTCACTTCTGCATTAAAACAACTATAATTTTAGCCACTCAACCATCCTCCATAATGCAAGGAAACTTTCTTTAGGTGTATTTTTTTTTTTTTTAAGTGGGTTCCGTGTTGGGCTTGAACTCATGATCTTGAGATCAACACCTGAGTTGAGATCAAGGGGGACACTTAACTGACTGAACCACCAAGGTGCCCCTGCTTTAGGTGTATTCTTGAAACCATATGTAAAACACGTTTTGGTAAGCTAAAGCATTATTTTGAACCCAAGAATTTTATGTCTATTAAACATAGTAATAAGTGGGATAATTTTTAAAAAAGAGAGACTGTTATAAAGCAAAGCATTATAATTAATCCTTTGTTTAAGTGTTTTGTAAATCTGCTTGTTATAAGTTGAACTTAGCCAAGGTGAAGATTCCACTCATCTTAGTCTTTTCTTTGCAATAAATCTTTTTTCCTGAACTTATTGCCTAGTAGTGAGATATAAACTCAAGGGCTACCTTGAGTTTCATTCACTTCAATCTCCTTTCCATTTACATCCTCTGTAGAGGTGCTAATCACCAGTGAAATAGTTAAGAGATGATACTAAAAGCAAAAAGAAGCACTGAAGAACACAGATAATCCATAAACTAAACAATCAAGTTCCTTAAAAAAATCACCAACAGGATTATATTGCCTAAAGACATTATTCCATGACTTTTCCATTTGCAATGGAGAATAGTCTCTGCCTTTGATTTTCTCCACTCCCCTTGCTCCATCGCCACCCCAGTGGCATGTTCTCATTAACCCAATTTCTTGACCTTTAGCTACTGCACTGCTGAATTCAAATTCGCAAGAAGTGAATTGCCCCATTCATATCTGCAAGGTTCGAATCATGGTTAAATTTTAGGCGGGGTGTCTGATTATGAAGGGGCGTGAGAGTGGATGTTCTAGTGAGGATCTGCACTTGCTAAACTGCGTTGTTTCATTCACTCATTTAGCTTTTCCATAGCACTGGGGACAGTGATTCTCCACGTAGTCATTGTGACACATCATGCCATCTTTAGCTGGCTAATAAGGTTCTAAGAGAATTTAAAAATAAAGTAATATTTGTGGGGTGCCTGGCTAGCTTAGTCGGGTAGGCGTCTGACTTCGGCTCAGGTCATGATCTCAGGGTCCTGGGATCGAGCCCTGCGTCGGCTTCACCCGGCATTGGCATCGTGTCGGGCTCTCTGCTTGATGAGGTTGTGGAATATAGGTGAGGTTCAGCGGGGTGGAGTCTGGAGCCGACGACCAAGAAAGAATTCTTGAGATGTTTTTGGTGCAAAATGGTGGTTTATTAAAGGGGGGGGACAGGACCTGTGGGCAGAAAGAGCTGCTGCCCCAGGTTGTGAGGGGTGGCTGATTATATACTATGGGGTTGGGGGAGATAAGGGAAAAGGGAGGTTGAGAAAGTACTTTCACAGGTTAAAGAAGACTCAAAGGATACTGGAGCCTTTGCCATTGTCAAGTTACGGTTGTTTACCCCTCAAGTAAGGCATTAACATGAAGATAGTTGGGAACTTCCTGGAGGCTGCAGATTATAAGGACATTTAATTGTATTTACATTTTGTTCCGGAAGCTAGGTTATTGATAGAAATGCTTTGTTCTTGTAGACTGCTAAGACATTTGTACACTGAGGGAGACTCAAGTCTTGCAGGGTTGTGGTCTCTATAGGTTAACTATTTCTTTTTCCTTTAGGTCAGCCAGGAGTGCCTGAAGAATGTCACGTACATCCTGTTGGGGGGAGGTTTGTGGGGTGTCCATTTCTGCTTTGTCCTCAGCTTGCCTTCTGTTCCGTCATCATGCTCAGTGGGGAGTCTGCTTCTCCCTCTCTCTCTGCCCATCCACCTCCCCCTGCTCAGGCTTGTGCTCTCTCTCTCAAACAAGTAAATACAATCTTAAAAAAAATAAAATTTTCCATATGCCACATGGAATTATTGAGAAGAATGAAGGGGCAGGTACTAAAAAAAAGATGTCAAAAAACTCCCCCAAATAAGGATCACTAACAGTTTCCAGAGGCTTAAATGATTTTTTGTTTTTGTTTTTTACATAGATTGAAAAAAATCTCATACTTCCTTGGGGCTAGGGACCTCGTTTTCTCTTCTGTTGTATCTTTCCGTAACTAGTAACACATTTTTCACAAACTGAGTAATCAGGAAACATTATTTTTAAATTCCTTTAATTTTTTTTTTTTTGGAAGTTGGGAAAAACTTGAATCTGTAATTGATGGGACTGTGGGAATTTATTCATGAAAAAGGCTTGCATCTGGGGCTTCTTTTTTCCGGTGGTAGACATGCTCCTGGTAGAAGGATCTGCTGAACCACTCTGTTTTTCCCATGAACTGGAGAACAGACTTGTATTAAGTGACAGATAAATTTATTATTACAGTACTTTTCTGCATAGATGGGAACCCAGGCCATATTATTGATCGTTCAGGGGAAAGTCAGGTGGCATGACTTTATTTCTTTTACATCATATTTTTGCATGAAAAGGTATGTCATTAGTACCCTTAGGAAATAAGAGTATTCTTTTGAGTCCTAGAGGTACTTGGGTACTTTTATCATGTAGGTTCTATCTACCTCAGTGAATAGATTTCTGACCTTTAAATTCAATCTTTCTTTTTTTTTTTAAATGGAAAAACCATAAATATATGAAAAAACAAATATACTGAAGAAATTATCTATCTGATTGGATTCTTTATCACTCTAGGAAATTATTATACTATTCCAGCCTTTATAGAAATTTCCTAAAATTTTAACATGGAGCCTCCCCTGTATTTTCTGTCAGAGTGTGTGTAGTTTTACAATAATGTTAATGGATTTTAGGATACTGTATTTATCTATGACATTTTCATAATTCAATCTGTTGCCCCCAAATCAAAACAAATGTACTTTTGGCTTATCCATTAGTTTGAATCATCTATATCATTCCATCCATACTCAGTTGCTAACATATATTCACCATCCACCATATGAAAGGTATTGGCTTAGTTGTTCAAAGAAGCAAGGGTTGGAAAGAGAATGTTTTTTGTTTGGTATTGTTTTCAACTATGAAATCATAATGAGTTCAAATGAAAAATGACAATGTGTTGAGTAGCTGTGTTTTTATTTATTTATTTAATTTATTTATTTTTAAAGATTTATTTATTTTAGGAGGAAGAGGGAGAGAGTGCACAAGCAGGGGGAGGGGCAGAGGGAAAGGGAGAGAATCTCAGGCGAACTCTCCGCTGAGCTCAGAGCCCAACGTGGGGCTTGATCTCACAACTCTGAGATCATGACCTGAACAGAAATCAAGAGTCGGTTGCTCAACTGACTGAGCCACCCAGGTGTCCCAGAGTATCTGTGTTTTTAAAATTCGGGCTTCTCTTTGTTACTGCTCAGAAAAAATGAAGAATTATATGATGTACGTCAATCAGTGCTATCTATTGCGAGTCTAGACCCCTTTAGATTACTGTGAATATTTGAAAACATGGAAGTGTTCAGACAGGTTATGTTTCTATGCAATTGTCTTACTACTGTATCACTCAAGGGTGTGGTTGCAGATGATGGAAATCACTCTACTCTTTAAGAAAAAAAAATTTAACCTAAGGAATTAGGTGCTTGCTAATCATTGGAAGGGCTGGAGGGTTAGACTCTAGGCTGATCCTCAAGGAATGGCTTCAGAATGACACGGCAGAACTGGCCATCGAGGGAACCACTACTGTAGTTACGTTTAGGAAGCTGGAGACTCGGGAAATCTGTATGTGGACTGCTGCTTTCACCACTGTAGCCACTTTCAGGAGTCTTGAAGCAACTCTTGTGTTCTGGAATATGCTGCCTTAGCTGTGACTCATGATCAGACTGTTGTCAGCACTGTTAGCTTCAAAGCTTTCTGTTGCCTGCTAGGTCTACACCAGCAAAACAACACCTTGAGTACTGCTTCTCTCCCACTTAATTTGACTCTGAATTCAGGTCTTACAGAAGTATGTCTAATGGTGAAAACTAAAAATGCATGGAGAATACTAGTTACTGAGGGAGTCTGGGAAATGAAGTTTTTTTGTTTGTTTTTTTTGGCATTCTAGCCTCTGCAGTATAGGAAGGCAAATAAAGAGATCCAGAACAAAACTTGAGCTAGCCAGTTGCTGTATCTACTACAAATGCTCTTTTAAAAATTGTTATTATTTTTAACATTTTTAAAATTTAAATTCAGTTAATTAACATATAATGTATTATTGGTTTCAGAGGTACAGGTCTGTGATTCATCAGTCTTATATAATACCCAGTGCTCAGTACATCACATGCCCCCCTTAATGTCCATCACTTAGTTACCCCATCCCTCCACCCGCTCCCCTCCAGCAACCCTCAGTTTGCTTCCTATAGTCAAGAGTGTCTTGTGGTTTATCTCCCTCTCTGGTTTTGTCTTATTTATTTATTTTTTCTCTTCCCCTATGGTCCTCTGTTTTTTCCCTTAAATTACAAATATCAGTGAGATCACATGATAATTGTCTTTCTCTGATGAACTTATTTCACTTAGCATAATAGTGTCTAGTTCCATACACATCATTGCAAAGGGCAAGATTTCATATTTTTGGTGGCTGAGTAATATTCCATTGTATATATAAACCACATCTTCTTTATTCGTTCATCTGTTGATGGACATCTAGGCTCTTTCCATAGTTTGGCTATTGTGGACATTGGGCTGCTATAAACATTGGGGTGTAGGTGCCATTTCGGATCACTACATTTGTATCTTTGGGGTGAATACCTAGTAGGGCAATTGTTGGGTCGAACTACAAATGCTCTTTTGTTATTCCCTATGATTGCTAGAAAATAATCTTAAATTTAGAATTCGACTGATTAAATGAAGGAAACAGTTTTCAGGTATAGACCATGTATGTTGCATTTAGGTCTCCATGTAGATTTTTAAAATAGATTTTTTTTTTGTTTTTGTCTTTATTATCTAAGTCTGCAGAAGAACACCTAGTAATCATTAATTACATCGTCAGATGTGCCAGCTGGAATAATTCAGGTATCTGTGTATTTATAGTTTAAATCCCATATGTCTTCTCTTTAGAACTTGGCTATCTTTTGAAATTAAAACTTTTCCCACTGGTAATTATGCTAGTGCATTTAATTGAGATTATTTTTTTGGCATAGAGGGCATTAAGTAGAGCAAATGGAGCATAAACAGCACTGGTTGAGTAAACAATAAATTAAAGAGTCTGTAAAGGTTAAATAGCATACTCTTGAATATTCTATGAAGTAAATTTTCCTTTCCATGGTGCACACTGTCAGGACAACTGGCCTAGCCCAAAGTCAGAAAGGCAGAATAAACTGATAAAATGAAACATTTGAAATGAACAGGCCTTACTGTTAAATGTCCTGACTTCTAAGGCCATCTGTTGAATATCTTATTTATAAATGAAGAAAAAGATTTGTAGACTTGATTGCTATAAATGTAACTACTGTATTACTTTCATCTCTGGAATTAGAGGGAACTTCTCTGATTGCCTTTGCTAAAGGCATCCCCTCTTCCCTGGGACCCTCTGCTTTGTTGATCATCTTTAACATTTGTTAATCATTTTTCAGTATTCTCATAGCACTTATCATGATCTTATTTATTTTTGTTTATGCATCGTCTCTTTACCTCATTAGAATGCAAGCTGCATGAGGATAAGTGCTTTGCCATGTTCACTGCCCCCAGAACCTACAATAGCCTGGCATGTAGTGGGTGCTGAATATTGGGACAAATGAATGCAAGGGGAAACTGCATTGAAATAGCAATCAGAAGATCCAGCCATAAAATTCAGTAGGAGATTGCCTGTTAGCATGATGCCTGTATGCTCTGTGCGGTTGGGAGATACTATCTGTCCTGCTAAACTTTGTATGTGCACAGCTGAGCATGGGACCCGGCACCTAGCAGATTTTTTAAATAAATATTTGTTGAATAAATTATCTAACCATGACTGTGGCCATTAGACCTTTTTTATGTTTAGTTTCCTATTTCAAGATGAAGGGGGGGATCAAATAATCTTTAAGCCCTTATTTATTAATTTGAGAGAGAGAGAGAGCATGTATGAGTATGCTCTAGCAGAGGGGGAGGGGCAGAGAGAGTGGGAGGAGAGGGAAAGAGCATCTTCAGCAGGCTCCATGCTCAGCTCGGAGGCCCTAACGCCCGGCTTATCTCAGCACTCTGAGATCCTGACCTGAGCTGAGATCAAGAGCTGGGATGCTTAACCAACTAAGCCACTCAGGTGCCCCTTTAAGTCCCCTTTTAGATTTAATATTCTGTGATCCTAGATCTATATATACTTTGGTTAGGTTAGTTGTGTTTTAGATTTTTGGTTTTTGGTTTGAATCCCCAGGAGAATTTTCTGTGGTCTGTTCTGTTGAGTGAGTTAAGCATTCCATGATTTTTATTCATATATAAAATGAATTAATTAAGGACATAAAATTTGCCTTTATTCAAGAATGTTGACATTAGCAATATATGCTGAATGTCTAATAACCACATGTCTTGAATGGGATAATATTTCTCTCTATAAGCACAATTTATTAAATAGCAGTTATATAGTGAGTGAATCTTATACTTTTACAAGATTTCTTGTTTACGAAAACCACAAATCAGAAGAAAAAATGCTTTGCCATGCCATATGCTGTAATTTTTAATCTGAAAAATAACTCCTCATTGTGTGACCTACTCCAGCTGTAGTATAGTTGGTTGAAGATGCTTGTTCAATGACTGTAGGAAGAGATAGCTCCAGTGGGCATTTAGTTCAGATGCTTCTACTGTGGGCAGCTCTGTGATTGTAGGAGATCATTCTTCCTTTAAGAAGGCTTGTCCACGAGGAGCACTTGTCTGACTCAGTATAAAGAGCATGCAATTCTTGATCTTGGAGTTGTGAGTTCAAGCCCCATGTTGGATATAGAAATTACTTAAATAAATAAAACTTAGAAAAAAAAAAGAGCTTATTCATGAAAATAGTTAACAGTGTTGGTAGTGGTTTATAAATTTGTATATGTTAGAAGCAAATGGAAACAAACTAAATGCCAAACATTTGGTATATCTTGATATAGACTAATATGCAATCTATAAACCTGATGGTGAAAGAGGTATATTTATTACTAAAGAATAATATTATACTGTTAAATGGACAAAGAAGTTCTAAAACTATGTAGAGTGTGACAATGTTATGAAAAATATATGGGTAAAAATTGTCTGGAAAGGTTGAAGATAAAATATTAAGGCATTGTTGGGTGATGGAATTGGAGTTGATTTTTTAATTTATTTACATTTAAAAATTTTTTATCCAGTTAGCACTTGTATTATAAGAAAATGATTACCAAAAACTTCTTCTATGAATTATCAACTAGGTGTTCTATTCAAAATACACAGGCAGAATAAATGGTAAAGTAAAAACATTATGTCTTTTTTTTTCTCTGCTAAATTTGACTAGGTATCTTGAATTATTTTGTGGATAATTTATTGGGAAGTGATATTTGGTTGTGAGTAAAATTAATTTTGTTGGAACTTGCCCAAATTTCAAAGTATAATAATATTTATTGAAATTATTTTATTAAGAGCAATTGTAATACTGTCCTGTGACTTTTCTTAGTAATTGTGTAATAATAAAGTTACGTTCATGATACACTAATTTATTTAGTTTTTCAATCAGTTCCGTATAAAACATTTGTTTAGTCTATTGACGTATCACTTTTACTACAAACTATTATTCATATGTAAGGTGAAATTCATTCTTAATGATGTGGATTTTCCAAGATGTAAACTTCTTTAATTTTGTGATCATGATATTGAATATACATCAAGTGTAATTTAGAATATATACTTAAGATATAGCCATTTCTTTTTTTTTAATTAAAAAAAAGATTTTATTTATTCATTTGAGAGAGAGACAGAGAGGGCACAAGCAGGGGGAGAGGCTGAGGGAGAGGGAGAAGCAGACTCCCCACTTAGCCAGGAGTCCGATGTGGGGCTTGATCCCAGCACCCTGAGATCGTGACGTGAGCTGAAGGCAGACGCTTAACTGACTGAGCCACCCAGGTGCCCCAGATATAGCTGTTTCTTTCAGGATCTTAAAATTTGAGGAAATGGACAATGTATGGGCCATGCTACTTAATATGAAAATTCTCTTGTCCAGTTTTGCCTTTTCATGTAGAACTAGGCAGAAGGGCTAAGGGGTGCACTTGACAGTTATACACATAGGAAAATTTATAGGACTGGGAAATTTCAGATGAGATAATAGGAGACCTTAGGCAGAGGGCCTGGCCGAGCCAAAAGTGGCGCCATAGGGCCATGTTTCTGATTTTCTTTAATCTAAAGTAATTTCCTAGGGGCATCTGGCTGGCTCAGTCAGAGGAGTGTGCAACTCTTGATCCTTGGGGTCATGAATTTGAGCCCCTTGTGGGGTGTAGAGATTACTTAAATAAATAAAGTTTTAAAAAAATAATAAAAAAATAAAACAATTTCCTAACCTTTTCTCTTCTTTCATGACATTGATATTTTTGAAGAATATAGGCCAGTTGTTTTATAGACTATTAATTTTGAGTTGTATGCTTCAATTTTTTAAGCATGTATCTTTATAATTTAGTTTCAAAAACGTGGAAATCTATAAGAAAGAAAACATTCATCTATGATCCTGGTACCCAAATGTCAATGCTATTGACATTTAGGCAAACTTTCTTTTCCCCCCTATGAATTTATTTTTCTACATAATTGGGATCCTTCTGTATATGCAGTTTTTGTATCTGATTTTATGAGAATTACCCATGTCATTGAAGGCTCTTTGAAAGCATATTTTTAGTACCTTCCTTATAGTCCTTGTTACAATTACACTAACATATATTTAAATACTCTCTTATTGTCGGGCATTTAAATTGTTTCAGAAGCTCAGGACATTCCAGTCTTGAGTTTTGGGGCCTCTTTCCAGGTAAGGATTTGCTTTCTCTTGATGTGCCAATGTATTTGCTCAGAGTGCTTGTCATACCATCTGCAGTGACAGTGCATTGTCATTTTCTCAGCCTGACTTCTGGGAGATCACAGGGAGTTGAATACAGCTGAGTTAAACAGATGTTCGACTTGGCTACATCTTCAAGGTCTTGCCTGGTTTCAGTCTTTTTTTTTTTTTTTTTAAGATTTTATTTATTTTCCAGAGAAAGAGAGAGAGAATGAGTGAGTGCAGCAGGCAGAGGGAAAAGCAGGCTCCCTGCTGAGCAAGGAGCCTGATGTGGGACTAGATTCCGGGACCCTGGGATCATGACCTGAGCCGAAGGCAGATGCTCAACGGACTGAGCCACCCAGGCATCCCTTAAACAAGCTTTAATTCAGTTTATTTTTCTTGTATAAAACTATGTGGTGGCCACAGCAGCAGCCTGGTGTGGGTCTTTACAATATGGTCAGTGAATCCCTGAGAGGGAGACTTGGTGAACACGGTCTCTTTCCAGATGTCAGGGGCGAGACAGCTGTAGGTCTTAGAAATGGTGTCAAAAGCGGCCTTGGCAGGGTTGCCCTGGGTGGCAGTGTAGCTCCTGGCTGAGATGTAGCAGTCGTCAATACGGATTGTCATCAGGAGCTTCTTGGGTACAAGGGCTGAGACCATGCCTCTGGGGGTGGCAATGAGGTGCAGCTGCGCAGAGCCACAGCGGCTGGTCTCCTTGCCTGGGACAGTGTGGGGCTTGCTGATCTTGCTCCTCCAGTAACCTTGCCACATGGGGATGATGGAAAGCTTGGCCAGGATGATGGCTCCAAGGATGGCAGTGGCTATCTCCTTGGAGCACTTAACACCCAGACTGATATGTCCACTGTACCCTCTGGTGGCAACAAACGTCTTGAACCTGGTTTGCTGGGCAGCACGGGTCTGCTTTTGCACAGGCATAATCTTCAAAACCTCATGCTTGAGGGATGCCCCCAGGAAAGAGTCAGTGATCTCAGATTCCCTGATGGGCAGGGAGAAGAGATAGATCTCCTCCAGGGACTTGATCTTTACATCCTTAACCAGGTGGCCTGGCTTGGTGAAAGGATCCACTCTTAGTCCTTAGCCTTGCCTCCGTGAGCTCCACAAGCTCTGTGGCCTCCACCCTGCCCTGACCATAGCTGCAGCTCTGGCCCCATATGCTGCTGCTATGGCCTTCCATTCCGGGGCCCCTGAGCCCTTCCAAAGCACTGGCATCATCTGCCATTTGGTATTTTCTCAGAGAAGCTGGTTTCAGGCTCAGTGAAACTCCTTGGGGTCTGAGAGAGAGAGAGTTTCTGGTTGGAAGAATACTCTGTGGTTTCCCAGTGGAAACAGTAGCCCGTCAGTTGTGAGTTGGTTCTGGTGTTGCCTCTGGGGGATTTGTTTTAATGATGGAAGAAGCAGAGGTTGGTTAAGTCTTACCACCTTCTGAAGTGGCTCTTTTCCTCAGAATAAAGGAAAAAAATATGCATCGTCTTCTCTGTGATTCTTTTCCTAACAGTGCCTTGTAATCCTCCACGCTGGACCCCGCCTGGTTAATCACCTGTTCTTCTGACTCATCCAGAAATCGAATCCGTAGGTCCATATTGCAGCCCTCATGTTGTACTGTGTTCTCTTGCATACAATTCTGACTTCCCTACAAGGCTTTCAGTTTTCTATCAGTTAGACTTTGCACTGCAACAGATCACATCAAATCTTGGTGGCTTAGAGTAGCAGCCATTTATGTAGCTCATGATTTTGTGGAATCAGCAGTTTGGCAGTGCTCAGCAGAGCTCAGCTGATTTTTGCTGGGACTCACTTATATGGACAGCTGCTGGGTCAGAAGAGGCTGGCTGATTGATGATTGGGACACCTCAGTTATTCTCTTGTGGTTTCTCATTCTTCAACGGGCTGGTGAACTTGTTGACATGATGGCTGCAGGGTACCCAAGAGCATCAAGAGGGCAAAACTTTAATGTGCGGAAACTTTTGAAATTTCTGCTTCTGATACAATTGCCACTCATTGTCTAAAACAAGTCCAGTGGCCAACCCCAGGGTCAGTGTGGGAGAGCACTATACAAGGGCATGGATAGAGGATGTGTGAACAAATGAGGCCATTCCTGTAGTCAACCCACTACAATTTCCTTGATGTCAGGATTACATTGTACCCATCTTTCTATTCTTAGCTTATACGATGAGTTTGGCATAAGGTAGGTGCTTGGGAAATGCTAAACTGGTGTGTACAGTTATCTGAATCCGTTAGTGTGCCCCCAAACTTGAGTAATCTTTGGGGTACAGAGAGAGCATTAAGGCAGTGCTCTGGGATGCTGAACTTTAGGGGACTCTGCTGCTGGCCGACTAGGAGTTGGAGGCGTCAAGGACGTGCCAGTGGGCCAGAGATGTCCCACCTAGAGATTACGCTCTACCTTCCTCTAAATCCTCTTTCAAGGAAAATGGACTCCAAAATTCTCTACCTAAATAGCCTTAAGTTGCTTTCAGGACCTGTGTAGGTCTCTCTCTCTCTCTCTCTCTTTTTTTTTTTAACTAAAGGAAGACTGCACCAATGTCTACCTCCGAGGTACAAAAGATGGCCAAGGGGTAGCTTTTGCACGGTGAGGGTTAGAGTGGATGGACCTTAGACTTTGGGCTGGGGTACCTGTAACCTTGCTTTGGAGGTTCCTGAGGGTGTGGAATGGAACTGGGAGTGGGATGAAACATACATAGACCCCAGGCTAGGGTCCCCTTTGCCTTGGACTGCAGAGGTTGGGAGGCGGCCTAACCAGGGATCTTAAAAGGCTATTGACAGTTGTGGGACTCTTCCAGGGGCTGGACTCGTCTTAACCTGAATTCTGGGAGTTTTGATTAAATCAAATGACTTCAGGAATATAATGAACTAAAAAACTATGAAATAGCTGTTTAACTTACTTATTGTATTTTATGGCAGTAGATGAATGTGGTGCTTCTTTTGTGAGATTATGAACTGAAATGTTGGTTCCTATTAATATATGGTAAATTTGTGAGATTATAATCTCTCTTTTAGGAAGCGTGTCAAGTTGCTCAGCTACTTTTCCTCTATAAATGTAAAGTCTCTTATTTATAGTCTAAATGATAAGTCTACAGAGCCTCCTGGATAGTGATAAAGTGAGTACCGGGGTGACTGGCTGGCTCAGTCGGTGGAATGTGCGACTTAATCTCAGGGTTGTGAGTTTGAGCCCCATGTTGGGTGTAGAGATTACCTAAAAATAGAATCTTTAAAAGAAAAAAAAAATGAGTACCATGTTACACGGGACTTTAATATTTACCAATTTAATGTGTATTGGCTAGAGGGGAACATAAAAGTTCAGCATAGTGAGGCATTTAAAATAGTTTAAAGAGATAGAAAGCTTGGGGGCAAAGCAGATACAGGCATACCTCCGAGTTATTGCGGTTTCAGGTCCAGACCATTGCAATAAAGTGAATATCACAATAGCATGAGTCAAATGAAGTTTTTGGTTTTCTGGTGCATATAAAAGTAACGTTCACACTATACTGTAGTCTATTAACTGTGAAATAGCATTATGTCTAAAAAATGTACATACCTCGATTAAAAATATTTTATTGCTGAAAAATGCTAACCATCATCTGAACTTTCAGCAAGTTATCTTTTTGAAGGTAGAGGGTCTTGCCTTGATGTTGATTCTGTGGACTGATGAGAGCGGTGGTTGCTGAAGGCTGGGGTGGCTGTGGCAATTTCTTAAAATAAGACAACACTGAAGTTCCCTGCATCAATTGACTCTAAATTTCAGGACAGTTTGTAGCATGGGATGCTGTTCCATAGCATTTCACCACAGTAGAACTTCTTTCATAATTGGAATCAATCCCTTCAAACCCTGCCACCGCTTTATCAGTTACATTTAGGTGGTGTTCTAAATTCTTTGTTGTCATTTCAATAATCTTCACAGCATCTTCACCAGGAGTAGATTCCATCTCAAGAAACCACTTTCTTTGCTTATCTGGAATAAGCAACTTCTCATCCATTCAAGTTTTATCATGAGATTCCAGCATTTTAGTCCCATCTTCAGGCTCCGCTTGTCATGCTAGTCCTCTTGCTCTTTCCACCACATCTGCAGTTACTTCTGCCTCTGAAATCTTGAATCCCTCAAAGTCATCCATGAGGGTTGGAATCCATTTCTTCCAAACTCCTATTCATGTTGCTATTTTGACTTTTCCTATGAATCATGAATGTTCTTAATGGCATGTGGAATGATGAATCTTTTCCAGAAAGTTTTCGATTGACTTTGCCTAGATCCATCACAGGAATCACTATCTATGGCAGCTCTAACCCTATGAAATGTATTTCTTAAATAAGGAGACTTGAAAGTTAAAATGACTACTTGATTTATGGCCTGCAGAATGGATGCATTAATCACATCTTACATCTCCATCAGAGCTCTTGGGTGATCAGCTATACTGTCAATGAGCAGTAATATTTTGAAAGGAATCTTTTCTGAGCAGTAGGTCTCAACTGGGGTTAAAATAGGTCTCAATAGGCCTTAACAATATTCAGTAAACCATGTTGTAAACAGATGATGTACTGTTATATAGGCTTTGTTGTTCCATTTCTAGAGCACAGGCAGAGTAGAGTTAGCATGATTCTTAAGGGCCTTAGGATTTTCAGAATGGTACCTGAGCATTGGCTTCAACTTAATGTCACCAGCTGCATTAGCCCCTAATAAGAGAGTCAGTGTGTCCTTTGAAGCTTTGAAGCCAGATAATGACTTCTCTAATTATGAAAGTCCTAGATGGCATATTCCAGGAGACTGTTCCATTTACACTGAAAATCTGTTGTTTAGTGTAAATGATACGTAGTTTTGGAATAGAGGTGAGATTTGGTGGGGTGGGGTCCGGAGCCGAAGTCCTAGAAAGAATTCTTGAGATGTCTTTGGTGCAAATTTATTAAAGCACGGAAATAGGACCTGTGAGCAGAAAGAGCTGCACTGGGGTTGTGAGGAGCAATTGATTATATACTATGGGGCTTGGGGAGGTAAGGAAAAAGGGAGGTTTTCAAAAGAACTTTCATATGCTAAAGAGGACCTACAAGATTCTGGAGACCTTGCCATAGTCAAGTTAAGGTTGTTTTCCCCTCAGGTAAAGCATTAACATTAAGATAGTTGGGAGCTTGGAAGAATGTCATACATATCCTGCCCAGGAGTGAGGCTGGGGTGGGGGGGGGTGGGGAGTGGGGTGGGGGGTGGGTGTCAGTTTCTGCTTTGTCTTCAGCTAGCCTTCTGCTTCCTCATCATAACCACCTTCATAATTGTCGTAGCTAGATCTGCTGGAGAACTTGCTGCAGCTTCTACACCAGCACTTGCTGCTTCACCTTGCACTTGTATGGTGTGGAGACGGCTTCTTTCCTTACACCTCATGAACCAACCTCTGCTGGCTTCAGACTTTTCTTGTGCAGCTTCCTCACCTCTCTGAGCCTTCACAGAACTGAAGAGAATTAGGGCCTTGCTCTGGATTAGGCTTTGGCCTAATGCATTCTCTTAAGAGAATGTTACGGATAGTTTGGTCTTCTATCCAGACGAGTAAAACTTTCTTCATATCAGCAATAAAGCTGTTTCACATTCTTTTCTTTTTAAAAAATATTTATTTATCTATTTTAGAGAGAGGGAGAGCCCATGCAGTTGTGCACATACCATAAGGAGGGGGCAGAGGGAGAGGGAGACAAGCAGACTCCCTGCTGAGCGTGGAGCCCACTGTGGGGCTTGTTCCCAGGATCTCGAGATCATGACCTGAGCCAGAACCAAGAGTTGGACGCTTAACCAACTGAGCCACCCAGGTGCCCCAAGCTGTTTCACTTTCTTATCATTTATGTATTCAGATATGCACTTTAAATTTACTTAAAGATTTTTTTCTTTGCATTCACAACTTGGCGGTCTGGGACAAGAGGCCTAGCTTTTGGCTGTCTCAGCTTTCGGCATGCCTTCCTCACTGAGCTTAATCATTTCTAGCTTTTGATTTAAACTGAACAATGTGCAGCTCTTTCTTTGACTTGAACACTGAGAGACCATTGTTGGGTTATTAGTTGGCCTAATTTCAGTATTGTTTTGTCTTAGGGATTAGGGAGGCCAGAGGAGAGGGAAAATGACAAGGAACAGTCAGTCAATGGAGCAGTCAGAAGGCATACAACATTTGTGGATTAAGTTTGCTGTGTTCTTATATGGGTGCAGTTTTTAGTGCCCCAAAACAGTTACAATAGTACCATCAAAGATCACTGATCACAGATCACTGTAACAAATATAATAACAATGAAAAAGTTTGAAATATTTTGAGAATTAGCAAAATGTGACATAGAGACATGAAATAAGCAAATGATTTTGGAAAAATGGCTCTGATAGACTTCCTTGACACAAGGTTGCCACAAACCTTCCATATGTAAAAAATGCAGTATCTGTAAAGTGCAACAAAGTGAAGTGCAGTAAAACAAGGTATGCTTGTATAACAAACGACTGGGGGGACTTGTGGTACTGTGGCTGGAATGAATTTCAGCGATGCTTTCTTTTTTCTCCTCCCTTCTTCTGCCCGCCTCCCCCTTCTTTAAAGAATCCCATTGGTCAGTAACTTGTTACATGGAAAATTACCTTTGCTTTTGTTATTTACATTATGCCTTTAGGAATTTTGGAATGATATGGGAGTCCTTAACAGAAGAAGTTAGAATCAAAGCTTATTGTGTTCTGTCTATGGCTTGAATTTAAAATAAGAAAGGGAAAACATAAAAGTTTTAGTCTTATAATCTGAGGATTAAGTTAAGAAATCATCAGTGATGAGCATGTGTCTAGTAATTTCATTTACAAGCCATTTGATTAATGACTACACTAAATATTTCTTCAGATTCGCATAGCTGTCTTAAATCTGAATTGTTTTTGCAATTCTGTTATCATCTTTTCTGGTTTAATGTTTGAAACTCATTACATGTCTTCTTACTAGAAAGTTATTTCCCATTGGTTATAGTAGAATTATATTTTAATGTGATGTGATTGGATAATAACACATTATCATCAAAAGCAGGAGAAGGTAGATTTATCAGGCTATTGAATTACAGGAGATGTTATTGCTGTGAGAGAAAACCCAATTACCTCTGGCCTGTGGACAAGGAACTTCCTATTTCCTACTGGAGATCTAAAATTGATTATATTCAGGCTAGTAGGTTTACGCAGTTATTCCTAGAATCACAAAATTCTAGAGATATTAGGACTTTAGAAGTTATCTAATCCTACACCCTCATTTAAAAAATGTTGTATGGGGATGCTGGGTGGCTCAGTCAGTTAAGCGTCTGCCTTCGGCTCAGGTCATGATCCCAGAGTCCTAGGATAGAGCCCCACCTCGGGCTCCCCGCTCAGCGGGGAGTCTGCTTCTCCCTCCACGCCTCACCCTGCTGTTGTGCTCTCTCTGTCCTTCACTTGCTTGCTCTCTCTCACAAATAAACAAATAAGTAAGTAAGTAAGTAAAATAAATCTTTAAAAAAATGTTATTCAGGTGAAAGTTCTCTTGCCCAAGGTTACACTGGAATCAGAACCCAAAGGCCATAATCGCCCTGAGCTAGTGACCATTTTCTAAATACAGAGTGTCTCTTCTCTGTTTATACAAGGTATACATTCTGAGTAAATAAGGAAATTCTTAAAAACAAACCAACAAAACAAAAAATCTGGGCTGGAGTCCTACATGAGGCTCCT
The DNA here is from genome assembly GCF_024610735.1 of Ursus americanus. NCBI lineage: Eukaryota > Metazoa > Chordata > Mammalia > Carnivora > Ursidae > Ursus > Ursus americanus. The sequence goes on along the minus strand of NC_142128.1, from coordinate 94,008,282 downwards.
TGCACAGTGGGGAGTCTGCTTCTCCCTCTCCCTCTCTCTCTCTCTGTCAAATAAATAAACTCTTATACAAGGTATACATTCTGGAGGCAGAATCTTTTAAAATTTTATGTCTGATATTTAAAAGGTTTTCTATAGTCTTCATGGTTGCATTAACTATAAAGCCAATTCTTTTTTTTTTTTTTTTAAAGATTTTATTTATTTATTTATTCGACAGAGATAGAGACAGCCAGAGAGAGAGGGAACACAAGCAGGGGGAGTGGGAGAGGAAGAAGCAGGCTCATAGCATAGGAGCCTGACGTGGGGCTCGATCCCATAACGCTGGGATCACGCCCTGAGCCGAAGGCAGACGCTTAACCGCTGTGCCACCCAGGCGCCCCTATAAAGCCAATTCTTAGTCTTTTTTTTTAAAGTAAGTTCTTTGATTTACCTTATTATTGCCAGAGTGTATCAGAGTAGCAAAATTGTTCATTCTTTCTCTTCTTTTTTTGGCGTAGTTGACATACAGTGTTACATTAGTTTTAGTTATAAAACACAGTGACTGCACAGCTCTCTATGTTAAGCTGTGCTCACAAGTGTAGCTATTGATGTGATGTGGCCTGGGAGTGAACGGTCCAGAAAGAATTCTTGAGATGTTTTCTGGGTAAAAAGGTGTTTTTTATTAAAGTATGGGGACAGGACCCTAGGGCAGAAAGAGCTACTCTGGGATTGTGAGGAGCAATTGATTGTATGCCTTTAAGTTGGGAGGGGCAGAGATAAAGGAAGTATTCAAAAGGATTTTCGTATGTGGAAGAAGACTTGCAGCATCCTGGGATCAACTGGAGGGAAGGTTGCTTTTTGCCTCTAGCAAAACATTAACATTAAGGCAGTTGTGAGTTCCTTGAGGAATGTCACTCTGTTGGTCTCAAGTACTTGTCAATGCGCTGCAAGGTGTAAGGAAATTTAATTTTATCTACATTTCTTTTGCCTTTGTTCTCCTAACCAGCTACTACCTGTCACCATGCAATGCTATTACAATACCATCAACTATAGTCCCTATGCTGTACCAATCATTCCATTCTTAATGATCTTTTCCCAATGAATTGTGGGACCCATAAAAAAAGGTAACTCTCATATTTATTTTTGTTGTGCTTTATTTACTTGGTTAAATAGGTGATTCTTTCACAAAATTTCTACTTTTAACATTTCTTTGATAATTTATAAACACATTTATGCAAACTACATATGTATAAATGTGTAAATATCTTATCAATATTTGAAAAGATTCGAGATTTATTCATTTGCTGTTAATATATTATAACCAAATTATTAAGTTATTTTAAGGTGTGTCCTGCTAATGTAGCTTTTTCCCATTGTCTTTTCTCCCAATTGAAGCAAGTGGAACCTTTAGAATATATATATAAACTAATCCTTACAATCTGATTAATTTTAAAAAGGGCTGTGATTCTATTATGCTCTCTGTGATCTGTCTTATATTTTAATACCCATGTGGTCAAGAAATTCTTGGTTATCTTCTCCTTTCCTTTTCTTTTCTTTTCTTTTCCCTTAGTATTCATTTTTTTTCTTATTGTATGTCCTATAGTTAGAAATCAGCTGGTTATTATCATTATATGCTAAGAATGTAGAGGGATTTTTTTTTCTTTATGATTAGGAAAAACATTTGCTTGTGAAGTGTAAAGAAATCATAATGTTTTATTTGCAATAAAGTTTTGAAGCCAGTTCCCGGGGTTATACAGTGAAAAGATAGTGGAGCTGGGAATAAAACCAAGGTCATATGAAATTCATTTTTCTTAGTGCATGGGAAATAACATCACTTCCCCAGAGAACAAATGCTGTAGGTATTAGAAACAATTAAGGATTTTGGGGCACCTGGCTGGCTCAGTGGGTAGAACATGTGACTCTTGATCTCGGGGTTGTGAGTTTGAGCCCCACGTTGGGTGGAGAGATTGCTTAAAAATAAAATCTTAAAAAAACTCACACAATTAAGAGTTCTTAATATAGATGATAATACTGGCATAGATGCAAGAAATAATAGGTATGGGGAACTTCTAGCATATTATTGTTGGCTGGAAGTCTGATTCTGCTAAAAGAAGAGGAAGGCATTATAATGGAAAGGACCCCGAAATAGGTGTCAGTTTCCACTTGTTTGGCCTTGTGGCCTTAAGTAAATAATTTAGCTGTTTTTAGCCTTCAGGCAATAACACCTGTCTTTCCAAACTTCTAAGTTTATTGTGAGGATTAAATGTGACAATGCATGTGAAAATATTTTGAAAATAGTGCTATATAGATGTGAGTTAGCACTAATCCAGAGCATCTGATCCATTTTCCTTTTGTCTTGCCAAGTGTCATCTCTTTGAAGGTGGACCAAGGCAGTGGAGAAAATTATAATGTTCTGTATCTTTTAATGACTAACAAAGAATATATTGGTGGTATGTCCTTAAAAGGAATTCTGGGAACGTTGACCTTATTAGAGTTTATAATGTCAAGGCAAGGTGGTACTGCATATCACTTTTCAAAAGGAGATTTTGGGGTGCCTGGGTGGCTCAGTCGGTTAAACATCCAAATCTTGATTTCCACTCAGGTCATGATCTCAGGGTCGTGAGATCAAGCCCCACCTGGGGCTCCATGCTGGGCGCTGGGCGTGGATCCTGCTTAGGATTCTTTTTCTCCCTCTGGCTCTGCCCTTCCCCCACCCCTCGCCTGAGCTAATTCTCAAAAAAAAAAAAAAAAAAAGAAAAAAAAGAAAAAGAAAGAAAAGAAAAAGTAGATTTTAAGAAGAGAAAAAGTAGATATTTTAAAGAAACTGTGACCTATGAAGATGGTTGATAATGAAAAAATGAAATTCTGATGATTTAGTCATGAATCATCTAAACAGTAGAGAAAGGTTTACGGGCAAGGTATTTTATCTAACAAGGCCATTGATATAGACAACTTTCTGAGCACAAAAGTCGCAGGAAATATACAAAATATCAAGGAAGGAGCATGTAACTAAGGAAAAATACAAGAATAGCATTTATTTAAAATGGAATTGGTGACTTTCCCATATAGTACAATCGGCTTTAAAATATGCATCTAATAGAACATATTTCAAAGTTAGAAGAGTGGCTACTAGCTACTCCTTGGCTATGGCTGGAAAAGAATTCATATCAAAGTTTAGTTAGGTTAGTGTCAGGGAGGCTAAAACTGGGAATTAGCTGTGGTTTATAAGAAGGTTAGGGCAAATAAACCAATAAAAACAAGTTAAAGATAGGAGAAAGGACTCTTGTTTGTTTTTTAGAGTTGAAGCTCCTTCCAGAAAATAGTTGAGGATAAGGTCGCTGATTAGGGAAGGTGAAAAGCCTCTTTAAAACTATTCTTACTGGAAATATATTGCAGAGACTGACTGAATATTTACCAGGGATAGTTGCAGGAGGTGAAACATTTGGGTTTAATGTCTTTCTTTTTAACATTATTATTTACTATATTTGGTGCAGCCACTGTGCATGTGTGGATGTCTGGGTGTGTTGTAGTACATCCTGATCTGAATTTAAGCCTCATTTTGTGTTCCTCTGATTAGGATTTACCAGTCACAGTTTGTAGATTTTTAGCGATACCGAATGCTGAGAACAAAGGTATAAGAAAAAATTAATGAGAAAAAACAGTTTACCAGCCTCTAGTCTCCAAACCATCCCTACTTATTTGTAGTAGCATCAATGAATCAAATGATGATCATGGGTACAGTTCTTCAGATATCTGTTCTCAGTATAGGGATCTATCAGTTAAAGGACCAGAGGAAGAGAGAGGCAGCTGAACATAAAGAGTACCTTATAATGCCTGGGCATCCCTCATCAAACCTCTCTTCCAAAGCTGATATGCTATGTAGTACCTTAAAACGAGCTATTTATTTGGCTGTGCATTCTCATTTACATTTTATGTTCAAATGCTTTATAGCTCACATCAAAAGAGAAGAATAGAGCCTGGCAGCAACCCCTTTTGTAAGGCCATATTTAAAGCTTAGTTTGATATTGTACTGTAAGAGGGATGCTAAAAATAATGTTCATAGTGAATCTGTTTTCCAGTTTTATTTTAAGATTTGGTTTTTTAAAGCTATCTTCAGCCTTGTATGTAAGTACTTATTCCATGAATTTATATAGAAGTAGCATTTCTGGCCAAGTAGAAAAAAATGACTAGTTGATTCATTTTCCTAGAAAACCGACAGATGCTTTCCTAGAGATAAAACATAATCAAATTTATTTAAAATTGACTTGGTGACTTTCCTGTAGTAAAACTGGCTTTAAAATATGCATTTAACATAACATATTTAAAGTTAGAACAATGGCTACCAGCTACTCCTTGACTCTGGATTAAAAAGAATTCATATGAAATTTTAGATATCAGTTGAATTAACTTATAAGCAACTTCCAATGGGGAAAGAAATTATTAAGTTGGTACTTATTTATTTATTTTTTGGACACTACTTCTGCAAAATAAATTTGAAATTTATAGAGGGGCCTTAGTTCATGCTAGAATAGTAGTAACTCCCAATTCTGTATATGTGTGTGTATGGAGGGGAAAGGGTATGTATAAATCTATCTAGGAGGATATCTTTTTGGTCTTGATTATTAGACACTAATCATAGAAGCAAAATGTAAGCAGTGATCCCTCCTGAACTGAAGGTAAAATAACAATGGACATAGTTTATAAAAGTCACTCTACATAGTTGTTGAAAAATCTGGTTCTTAAAAAATACATTAGTTTCTGAAAACCTTTCCATGTAATTGAGTTTATATGGTTTTGCAGCCAAACTGCTGGGACGGCCAACAATCTACCAAGAGCGGAAGAGTATCAAAGTGAAAGGGCCTCAATGATCAAAACATCAGATCTGAGTTTCCCATTTGGAAAGCTGGAGGTGGTTGATGCCAATATATAGTATTAGGAATGGGGCTGGAGGTATAAATTGGGTAATCATCATATGCAGTAGATAGCTCCTCCCAAATTAATTTTAAATATCTTTTAATTTTAGAACACTTTTATTAGATTTATAGCAAAATGACAAAGATAGTGCAGAGGGCTCCTGTAGACCCCACACCCGGTTTCTGCCATTGTTAAAATCTTACACGAGTATGGTACATTTGTTACAATTATCAAACCAATATGAATGTATTTTTTTATTCATTGAAGTCCACATTTTATTCATATTTTCTTGGTTTTTACGTCCTGGCCTTTTTCTATCCCAGGATCCCATCCAGGGGATAGCATACTGCACTTGGTGATCATGTCTGTTTAGGGTCTTCCTGACTATGACAGTTTATCAGACTTATCTTATTTTTGATGATATTGATAGTTTTGAGGAGTACTGATGAGGTATTTGGTGGAATGTCTCTTAATTGGAATTGATGTTTTTAGCATGGGGTAATATGTTTTGGGTGAAAGACTACAGAGGGAAATTGCCCTTTTCATTACATCATATCAGAGGTACATACATTATTGGAATGACTCACTACTATTTTTTTAAAAGATTTATTTATTTATCTTGGAGAGAGGTGAGAGCACACACGTGCTGATGTGCACAGAGGGGAGGGGCAAAGGGAGAGGGAAAAAGAGAATCTCAAGCAGACAAACCACTGAGTGTGGACCTGATATAGGGCTTGATCTCAAGACCCTGAGATCTTGACCTGAGTGGAAATCAAGAGTCACACTTAGCCAGCTGAGCCACCCACCATGACTTGTTACTATTGATGTTGACCATTAGCATCTGACCGAGGTAATATTTGCCAGGTTTCTCCCTGTCCCTACTGTAAACTTTGGGAGGAAGTCACTACATTTAAGGAGTAGGTGTTCTGCTCCTCTTCCTTGAGGGTAGATTGTTTATGTAAATTACTTGGAATTCTTCTGCTTGGCAGACTTGTTTCTTCTTCTCCATTCATTTATTTTGTCATTTATATATATCCAAATGGACTCATGGATATTTATTTTATACTTTGGGTTATAATCCAACACTAATTTATTTATTTTGTTGCTCACACTGTTCCCTTGGGAGCTCTTTCGGTTGGCTCCTGCATCCCTTTGACAAACTTCCATCATTGTGTGTGTGAATATGTGTGTTTTGAGCACTTCTTTACTTTCTATCACTGTAAGATGCTTCAGGATCATCTTTAATATTTCCTGCCCTAGTTCCAGAATCAGCTATTTCTCTAAGGAGCCCTCGTTCCTTTTATGGAGAATGGCATTAGAAACCAAGATCTGGATGGCCTGCTCATTGCTACTTGTATGTAGTTGTTTCTAGGCCCTCTCCGCTGGCAGAGCTGGGAGATATATATGTGTGTATATATTTGTATATATATATAACCTGTGTATATACACATACTTATAAATATTTCTGTATATGACCATCTGCATTTATGTTAAACAAGTTCATATTGATATCTCCAACTCGAATCTATTACCACGTGGATAATTCTAGCCTACTCTTCTTGCTTATCTGTAATTTCTCATTCCAACAGTAAGAAACTTGGCTCCCACCATCCATTTATTTAGTAATTGTTCATTCCAGTACACATGTTTGCAGTAACAGAATTGTTAACTTGTATCCCTGGGGGTGGGTGGGGAGTTCCAGCTTTATCAGCTTAGGATACAGTGGTTAAATGCAATTCCTTTTTGCCTTTACTCTTGCAGATTTCACTCATTTCCACTTACTTAGGTCAGCGCTTTCCCCCTCTACACCTTTCAGTGAGGTTGTTTCATAAATTCGTAATACAGTGAGAGTGTTTTGTCACATTCTGCATTCCATTCTGGGGTCATTAATGATTAAAAAAATGCATTCCTTCAGGTTCACTCTTTGTGCTACAAAGTTTTATGGGTTTTGACAATGTATAGTATCATGTATTCATCACTACAGTGTCATATACCCAAATTATTTTTTAATTGTTAATGTTTGATCAATTTTGATTAAAAAATCCAGTGGTTTTTGGAGACTTGATCTAATATAATTTGAAATGTGTATTATTTATATGTGGGTACATAAAGTAACTAAAACTTAAGTGAGTTTTAGGTTATCATAAAGATATCTCATAATCTTAAATATATAATTATATTTTACATATTTAATAAGCACTATGGCAAAATTCCTGTAATTTTTCTGGTACAACAGTCATGTCAGATGGTTGCATTCCTCAATCCTCTCCAAATTATTTGCATTTTCAAAGAACAGTAGATATTCATCCAAATATGTCCTACCTGGTGTTATGATTTTAGGCAGCGTTAACAATGAATTACAAACTAGTATGCAGTGTTGGGGAATCTTGCTTTCTAGGGCCAGACTCCCTGACTTATACCTTAGTGTATTGCTTTATTTCTTGATTCATTTTTAAACCTTCTTCGAGTCTTAGTTCTTTTGGACCATCTTCAAGTGATCCCCAAGCCACACCTTCTTTATGAAACAGGGCTACATTTCTTCATTGAATAAGTAATTTTTGAGCATCTTCTATATGTGTGACATTGTGTTAGGTAGGGGAAGAGTTCCTAATTATAAATCAGCCAAAATGGGTGGCTAAAATGCTCTTGGAACCAATGGCTCCCAGACTGCTAAATTTCTTAAGTCAGTTAAAAAGCAAGCAAACAACCAACCCCCCCCAAACTTTGGCAGTGGATATAAAGTTGCCATCTTTTTTTATATTGTCAAGTGTGTACATTAAAAATGAACAACAGGCAAATAAAAGACAAGTAAGACTTTCATGAAGTAGGATTTGTTTGCCCCTTCCAAATGTCTAATTTAAATTTCATACTGTGTTCCTTTCGCTAATTAATGTAAACTTCCCCTCCCCCAATCCTTTATTTCTCAAACAACTTAAGCTATTATCCTACTCCACAGATGTCAAGGGTAGACCTTTATTATTATTTATTATTTATTTTTTAATTTATTTAAGGGTAGACCTTTAATGAGTAGAACAGATGTCAGACTTGACAGTAGTGAATAATCATGTCTGTCTGTTGTCAGTCTTTTGACTCTAAGTAAGGGAAATGCTGTGGAGAATTGCTGCTTTGGCTGAAAACCTAAATTAGCACATGCTATTCCATAGTGAATGCTTGCTTAATAAATATCTGCTAAATGAATAAAAAATGAATCTTTTCTCATCATCTCATTCATTAATGTGAAGATAGATAGACTCTAACATCTGACAGGAACTTCCTTTACTGCTAACAATCTGGCATTTTCTATATTTTATAGATGAACATAATAAAAATATGATCTTTGTTCTAATTGGCCAGTGGTAGAATTTAACCTTGGTTTTCTGACTTTGTTGCAACCTTTTTTTCTGAATAAGAAATTATTTTAAAATTAGGACATTTCTTATTATTGTTTTCATTTTGAACCATGTTTCACAAGTAAGCTTTTGATAGAGTGTATCATGACATTTTGTGGATTTAGTGATCCTGTAAATCTAGCTCCATCACCTCTAAGACCAAGTAAGACTGAGATTAAAAAAAAATTATTTTAAGTCTTTAGGATATAAATAAAAACTGGAATATGCTTATGAAGGTTTAGAGATTTCTAGAATTTAATCAAGAGCATTTTTAGAAACTTGTTTCGCCTTATTAAAGAAATACAATGTTCATCGAAGTATATTTAGAAAACACAGATAAAATGATAAGGAGATAAAAATTACCCACAATCTAGTCACCTAGAAGTTAACCACTTTTAATATTTAGGCATATATTTGTCTTATATTATACTGTTATATGATTTGAAAATGTAATATATAGATACATACATGTATTAGATATCCATTTAGGTTTACTAACTTGATTTTTCACTTAATAGAGAGTGATCTTTTTTCATATTAATTATTCTGTTACACCATTCTCAATGATTACTAATATTCCATTGTATGATAGGTCCCCTCTTTTTGGATATTTATACAGTAGTCTCTCCTTATCCATAGTTTTGCTTCTGTGGTTTCAGTTACCCGCAGTGAGCCGTGGTCTGGAAGCAGATGATCCTCCTCCTGATAGATCATTAGAGGTTCAGTAGTAGCTTCATGCCATGTCACAATACCTGTATCATTCACAGTCTTCGTCTCGTCATGTAGGCATTTTATCATCTCATATCGCAGGAGGAAGGGTGAGTGAGTATAGTACAAGATATTTTGAGCAAGAAAGACCACATTCACACAACTTTTACTATAGTATATTGTTATAATTATTCTATTTTAATCATTACTTATTGTTGTTAATCTATTACTGTACCTAATTCATAAATTAAACTTTATCATAGGTATGTATGTGTAGGAAAAACAGCATATATAGGGTCCCATATTATCCATGGCTTCAGGCATTCAGTGGGAGTGTATCCCCCGTGGATAAGGGAGAGACTCATATAATTTCCAATCACAATTTCATTTTAATCTTGTTAATTGAAGAGGAGGTTATGCTATTCACTTTTTAGGAGAAGGGGATGATGAGGTGTCTTTGAAGTTAAAGTGAAGTAGGGCAGCAGTGCCCTCAAATGCGGTGAACCACTGCTCTGGGACACTTCTCTGCTGGCTCGCCTGGCTGGGCTGCAGGCCGGCCTAGGCCTGTTTGTTGTTAGCCCAGCGGAGAGAGCAGTGGCCTCAGTGGCGTCAGCAGGAACAGAGCTGGCTTCATCTCTGCTCTTTGTCTCGGATGTGGTGCTGGTGTGTTGTCCCCGCTGCTGCCATGTGATGGCTCGTAAGCAGCACTACACACAGGATCTGTAACTCCCTTTGAAAGCTCTATTGTGAGATGCTGCTGAGTTTTAGTGCAGGGGAGGTTTTTGCTAGTGTGTTGCTTTTGGTTTCTTTCAAATGTGAATGTGCCTTCCTCTAAAGAATCCTAAGTAAGGAAAGCACTAGTTTTGAGACAACTAGAAGATGAATTAAATTATCCTTTACTTGAAGCCTCCTGTAATAGAACAGTAGCATAATAGAAAAGTAAATGCTCAGATTTCTTTGTCTACTTTGCACTGCAGTTAATCACCATAAGAGAAGTGAGAAATAAGAGAGTGGGGTAGGAATCAGGGACGGTTTCATAAGTGAAATGATATTTGAATGGGACAATCAATAATGGGTAGTATTTTGAAAGTAGTAACAAATGACAAGGAAGCACAGAAATGTGGACAATGGAAGTTATCCAGGATATTCATAAAACATTGGTTGAGGGCCTGTGGTGTACCAGGAATTATACTAAAATTTGGATACATGAGGATGACATGGTTCCTCCTTTCTAGGAGTTAACAGTATGGTTGGAAAGATGGAAAATAGATGAACATAACATGGTTGGCTCTATAAGATAGGTTTCTACAGATAATAAGGAATTCAGAGTAGTACTCAGCTTCGGCAGAGTAACAGAAGTCTTGTAGGGGCTGATTGCTGAGCTGAGTCTTGAAGAAAATGGGGAGCTGGGGGAAGGGGACTCCAGGGAGAGGAGACTCCAGGTGGAGGAGACTGTGCAAAGGCAAGGGTGTAAGAAGGAAGATTGGATCTCCAGAGCGCTGCAGAGAGTTCAGCATACAGCAGAAGAGGAGATTGCCAAGTGGAGGAGGATTGGCAATACATACTTTATGAGGGCTTGAGTTAAGACAATAAGGGGTGGGGAGATAATCAAGGAGACTTCCAGATTTTTGCTTGGGTGGTGGTGCCATTCACTATTACAAAAAAATAAATAAATAACCACAATCAAGGAGGAAGAGATTGGGACAGCAGTGTGTTCTGTTTGGGACATGATGAGTTCAGAGTGCTTGTGATATATTGCTATAACAAGTAGAAGTTTGGAGCTCCGAAGAGAGATTAGGACTGCAGATTCATGAATAGCAATTATTAGCAGGGAGTCGATGAAACCACTGAGGGAGAACATGTAGAATGAGAAGATGGCTGATAAAAATCCAAGGAGTGCACAATGGAAGACACTGAGAAGGAGGAGAGGGAGGAAGGGTGGGAGGGGATGGAATGAGGGAGGTTAGCTGAGAAAGCATCAGGAGAGGTGAGGAGAGAGGAAGAGAGGTCAGCAATATCAAGTTTGCTGAAAGAACAAGGGAAGATAAATACTGGGAGCACCATAGCTTTTAGAAATAAGGTTGTTGGTGAGGGCAGCTACAAGGGTGAAGTAGGAGATTGGCTTAAATTTCAGTGGTGGAGGTGTGTGTTAGAAGTCAAGGAGGCATGATTTTAGAATCCTCTTGTAAGAAACTTGGCTGTAGAGGCAGAAGTGAGGTTAGGGTTAGAAGTCCATAGTATGTGAATATTGTCACTGCTTTGAAGTGTATGGAGTTCAGTGTATATAAGAGATGGCATTATTGTAGTCTCACCTCCCCTGGCCAGAATGCAGAAATTCAAAAATGCTTTTGTCCTCGGTTTTTATAATTTTGACAGTTTAACAATATGGTGTATTATGTTGTAGAAAGCATTTCACATCCTTGATTTTCCATATACCCTGAAAAAAGACAGCTCTGAGAGACAAGAGGTCAACTAAACTGGCTGTGAATAGCGAGGTGACATAGCAAAGCCCCTCTGGGTTACCCTTAGGTGAACAATGCTGGCTGCTGCCCAGAACACCCCCACTTCCAGGCAACTCTCCTACACTGGGTTATCTGACCTTGATGCCCACTACTAAGTAGGGACTAGCAGGGAAGGTGGGGTTAAGAGCAGGCCCACTGGTGTCAGGGAGAAGTGGCACCCAATGTTCTGGTAGCGAAGGGGAAGACAGGCACATTGTAAGATACCTCCTAAGGACACAGCAATAATCATAAAAAAAGCTCACAGTTTGTGCAGGGTTTTCAGCCCTCTTTAATATCCACTGTGGGCATCACTACTTTTTAGCCTAATCTAATAATTGATGTTTTAAATGAAGAGTTTATCAAGAGATGTTTAAATACTTGGTATACAGTGTATTAAGAATGCCAACAAGAAAATATTAACTGTATTTTATGGTTTTCCATTAAAATAAAATTTTGGCAATTAAAGTGTTAGCTGGGCCTTTCCTGAAGAGCCTCTCACTCTGTCATTATTTGTTTGGAGGGTGCCCCAGAGTTAGTGCTTCTTACAGAAATTGCTGAGAGATAGAGCCATGACGTGTGGATGGGGTAGAAAATGTGGTGCTAGAGGAAGGGCGTGTCAAGGAAGCTTCATGTTGTCAGTTCAAGTTTGTATTTCCATAGCACATTTTAAAACATTTTAAGTCTTCATTGCCTTGTGGGATCATAAAAAGGTTAATAAGTAAACAGGATTTTTTAATGATTGAAACAACCTTATCCCAGACTGTCCTCTGACTCAGGAGAATACATTAATTTTATCAGATTTGGAGTAGCAAATATTCATCTTTTTTTATTCTCAGATTTGGTATTTTTTCCATTTAATATTTTTAATTGAAATGGTAATCTAAAATAGAAATTATTAAAAATCAAATATGAAAGGTCTAGTATATTTCTTTTACCACTTAAAAGATATGAGTATTTTAATTATCTTTTCAGAATTGCCGGGGAACAAAATTAGACTATGGTAAATTGAAAGTAAAAATGCTTATTATTGAATTGTGGTAGCCCTGTTGACATTCAGGAAGGACAAACCTTGAAACCTTCTAAGATCCAAAATTCCTGACGTGAGAAATGTTTTTGTCTTTTACAGGCAAGAGTCTGAAATCTGGACAATGGCTTAAAATCAAAGTAATGACCTGGAATGTTGTTGACTCTGTAGAAATGTGTTCAGGAGTGATAATCTTTGTTAAAAAGGAGAAACTGTTTTTTAAAAATTGATCAAAGACTTAAATCTCATTATTTTATCGACAGTTGGTTCAGTGACAGGTGTCTGTCAGGGTCTGGGCATAGAAAAGTACTCTTACTGGTAAAAAACTACTTGTATTTGTGTGTGTGTGTGTGTGTGTGTGTGTGTGTGTGTGTGTGTGTGTTCTGAGTGAAAATTTGCTACAGCAGTTATGTTAAGAAAACTTTTTTAAAGGGTTTGAACCTGGGGTAAAAATCGGGTAATACCATAAAAAGAAGTTCTCACTGAGCAAAACAAGATGTATAGTGTGATTAATTTTTAACAAATGTCTTATGTATATAGTTTGATGTCACAGAGTGGAGAGTAGCAAATACTGTAACTTAAAAATCACTTTATTGTTTATTTTTCCTTTGTATTTGGTGCTGTCTTTCTGAATTTTATTTTTCTGGTGGTAACTTTTTTTTGTTAAATTTATGCTCCCAGATGGTCATTGACAATAATATTGTCTTGCTTTTTTTTTTTAACCCTACAATTTGTAGAGAGCTTTCCCAAGTACTGTCTTATTTAATAAAATATGACATAAATATGTTGGAGGAAGGCCAGCATACTATCACTATTTTACAAATGAGACAACCGGTAAAAGGGGTTCAGTAACTTGTTTAAGGCCCTAGAGCCAGTGTCGGAACCGAACTCTTTTTTCCCTGTAATCCGTTGTCTTTTCATTGCAGCATTTTGTTGATGTGGGAATTGATTGAAGAAGACATTTTGGTTGGAAGTTTTAATTGAGCTTGGAACTTGAAAATTTAACTTGTAGACCTGTAACTTACTGTTAGAAAAGGGAGTTTAAGTAATCTTAAGTTGAAAAGAGGCAATAGCTGAAAATCCTACATAGACCTTAAATATTTCAGAATTTTTACTTTTGTTTTAAGCTGTTTTAACAGTCCTATATGTTTTAGGTGTTCTACTACAGGAAAAATAATCTCAGAGCTAGAATTCATTCTCCACTTAGACTTGAGTTCACAGGTCCTGCATTTATTGTGACAAATTGGTACTCAGTGGAAAATATTTTATTGACCAAGTTTAGAATCTGTCAGAGACACAGACTTGATTTTTTAAAAAAGATTTTATTTATTTATTTGAGAGAGAGAGAGAGAGAGAGAGCATGAGCTGGGTGGGGGGAAGGGCAGAGGGAGAATGAGAGAGACAAGCAGACTCCCTGCTGAGTGTGGAGCTCATGAGGGGCCCAATCCCAGGACCCTGAGATCATGACCTGAGCCAAAGTCAGACACTGAACCAACTGAGCCACCCAGGCACCCCAGCATAGACTTGATTTTTACTTAGAATGTGATGCCTTTTAATGCTATGCTAAAAAGATAATCCTTTTATCTATTCTATAAACTTTGTTATATCTGTTGCACCTAGCTATACTTTAAGGGACAGTTTGGTTTGTGATATGTCAAAAATATGGGCTTCTATAATATTCAGCTATAATATATGCAGAATATATATGAGTGCCTACTGTGGCAATTATACTAGGTGCCTGTGATCTAATTGGAGAAAAAAGACTTAAAATTGGTTAGATATGTAACAGGGCAACTTATCAAGAATTTACTGTAGCAAAAAAAAAAAAAGAATTTACTGTAGCAAATAGGAAAAATATAACACTGTTGTTTGTTCTGCATCCTTAAAAGAAGGATATATTCTGTTCTTGGGAATGGGAGACTCTCTACTCCGTTCCTAAAGATGGAATTCTCTTTATTTCCAAGGAAGGTAAACACATTCTCAACGGTTTTAGAATCCATGGTAGAAGCTTTTAGGACCATCCTATTTCTAAAGTCTTTGAGAGAACAACTAAACTCTATTATTGTTGAAGGAAATGCTGGTTGTCTTCAGAAGATTGGGGGATTTCTCCCAGAGAAAAAAATTTCCAGGGGGAGGAAATCAGAGATAGTTCATTTTTATGGATAGTTGAAGCTGGTACTCTAGTTGAAGCAGTGTCTTGGAGGTTCTGAAGTAGATGTGGTTATGTGGGTACTAGGGAAGACTGAACACGGAGATGACTTTGACAAACATTGTGAAGGTCCCCGTGGCTAACTTGGTGCAGAGGCTGGGGAGGGTGGCATGGAGGGTAAGCACTGGATGCTACCAATGGGGCTAAGTCAACAGGGCCACAAGGGTTTAGACAATGAGCATCTCCTGTAGGGGTCACCATGGGCCACTGACTAAAGGCCTTGACTACACTTTTCTTCATTGCATCACCTTTGGGGTCTGATACAAATCAAGGGGTGAAAGAATAGCCCTTAAGCATGTCTAATATTAGATTTCTTACTCACATGAATGAATCTTGACCTTGAAGTCTGAACTGGTTTGAATTTGAGAAACAAAGAGATGTGACATTTCTTGATCTTGAATGTAGTGGAAATAGCTTGTGTGCATACATGAATGTGTGCATGAATGTGTGTGTACACGAATGTGTGCACACATGTATATGTGCATACATGTATGTATGCATACACGAACGTGTGCTTCCATGTATATGTGCTTCTCTTTCATACCTCCCCTGGTCTTTATGCATCCATCTTGAAATGTCCTCGTCCTTGCCTAACCACCTGGGAAATGCTTACTCATCATTCAGAATTCATGTCAAATACCACTTCTCCTTTTTGAATAAGCAGAGAGGAGGGAGTCTAAAAATAATTCTTGGCTTCCTAATTTGCAATATAGAGATAATGCTGGCCTTGCTTAAATCACAGACTGGTTGTGAGAGTTGAATGAAATGACTTCTCTTAAAGAGACAGAACATGTTTAAGGTTGGGAGAGCCAGAGTGGCAAAAGCATTGAGCAGGGGACTCTGGTATACAAGGAGGCAGGGTCCCTAGGGAGACCTGTTTTGATGGAGCTGAGGATTTATTTTTTATTTTTTGGTGTATGTGGTACGGATGAGAATAGCCACACAATGTTTACTTACTGTGAACTGGATTTAGGAGAGGATCTTGAACAGGAAGGAGGACTTTAAAACATAATGAAGTGGTTATTAGGAAACGGTTTCTTAATAAGTGAGGGAGGTATTTTGAGTTGATTTTAACTTGTGATACACAAAATTAATTTTACTGAAGAGTGAAGAGGCTGCACAGACAGGAAAATCAGCATGGATACAAGTATATTGTACGGGTGGAAACCATGAGTCTCAAGACTAAAAATATAATGGGCGGTTTTGGAAGTAGAGAGTTTTTAATGTTAGGAGGTGACCCACCTCCTCAATTTGTGGGTAGAGTGTGATTTCAGTTTGTGGTGGTTGAATGAGGAACGGATGTGCTAGACTGTGAACTGAGGGAGAGGACTGCTCTAGATTGTTCAGTCTCTTCACAATCCCTGCAATGTAGCTTTCAAAGATTTGCTGACGAGATGAGTGAATTAGCTTGTCAAACATTACTAAGGCTTTTTAGCTGTAGTTCAATTGCCCTCTAAAAAAAAAAAACCACTTTTAATTCCTTCTTTAGGACAGTTTCTTTTTAAATAACATTTTTTTTTTCATTTCAAAGGCCAACAAGCTCACTTGCCCCTGAGAGCTAGCTGTTCTTGATGTCCCACCATTCTACCATATGAAATGATGAACCAGATTGTCGAGAAACTTTTGCCCAGAATCTCATTGCTGATGTCCTCTAATGTGAAGGGTCTGGCAAGATTCTGAACCTTCTGTTTTTTTTATAAGAATGCATAAATCTTTTATCTTTTATAGATAACCAATTTATTCTGAAATTGATGTAATTTTCATCAAAAATTCTTAACTTCCAGGAAATGTTCAGCAGATGTGATTTTCTGGGCCTTCTGTATGTCTCTAACAAAATATGTCTCTAACTCTGCGTCTCTAACAAAATAATTATAATAGTAGGAAGAAAAGGAGCTCACATGTATTGAAGTCCTGCTATGTGCTCTCTACATGTTATTTAATCTTTTCAATAACGCTTTAGAGTATGTGATGCCATTTTTATTTTATAGACCTGGACTCTAAGATTTAGAGAGATAAAATACAATAACCAATGTATATACTCAATGAGCCATAGAGCTGGAATTTGAACCCAAGTCTTTCTGGACACACACACACAAATGTCTTACTACTTTATGCTGCAAGGCAGAAGTAATTCCAGGTGGGCTCTATTTTTAAATATGCCCCAAATCTGACCACCTTTCACCACTTCTGTCACTATGATGCTGGTCCAGGTCTCCGTGATGTTTTGTGTCTATTAGTCTAACATCTCCTGTTTTCTCTGCCTCTTTTATTTTTATTTATTTATTTATTTTTAGGATTTTATTGATTTAGAGAGAGAGAGAGAGGGTGTGAGTAGGGAGAGGGGAAGAGTGGAAGGGAGAGGAAGAGAATCTCAACCAGATTCTATGCTGAGCGTGGAGCCTGATGAGGGATTTGATCTCATGACCCCAAGATCATGACCAGAGCCAAAACCAAGAGTTGAAGGCTTAACTGACTGAGCCACCCAGGTGCCCCTGTTTTCCCTGTTTCTGTCTTTGACTCCTACGGTTTATTTTTGATAGCCAAAGTGATCCTTTTATTTATTTTTTTTGAAGTATAATTGACATAAAATATTATATTAGTTTCAAGCGTACAACATAGTAACTTGACCTTTGTATATGTATGTTGAAAAATGATTATCTCAATAAGTCTAGTTATCATTCATCATCAAAGATAATACAATATTATTGTCTATATTCCCCATGCTGTACATTACATCTCTATGACTTGTTTATTTTATAAGTGGAAATTTATATTCCTTGATCCCCTTCACTCATTTTAACCCCCATCCCCCTTCCCCTGTGGCAACCACCAATCTGTTCTCTGTATCTGTGAAATCTGGGTTTTATTTTGTCTATTTTGTTTTTTTAGATTACACATACGGTGTAAGCAAAATCATGTGGTATTTGTTTTTCTCTGACTTATTCACTTAGCATAATAATCTCAAGGTCCATACATGTTGTTATAAATGGAAACACTCATTCTTTCTTATAGCTGAGTACTATTTAATCACACCTGCACACACACACACACACACACACACACACACAAATACATCTTTTATATCCCTTCATCCATCAGTGGATACCTCGGTTGCTTCTATGTTTATAATACTGCAATGATCATGGGGTGCATATATCTTTTCAAATTAGTGTTTTTATTTTCTTTGGGTAAATACCCAGAAGTGGAATTGCTGGATCATATGGTAGTTCTATTTTTAATTTCTTGAAGAACCTCCATACTGTTTTCCATAGTGGTTGCACCAGTTTACATTCCCACCAACAGAGAACAAGTGTTCCCTTTTCTCTGTATCTTCACTGACACTTGTTATTACTTGTCTTTTTGATAATTGCCATTCTTACAGATATAAGAGTCTTTTGTGATTCCATACAAATTTTAGAATAATTTGTTCTAGTTCTGTGAAAAATGCCATTGGAATTTTGATAGGGATTGCATTGACTCTGTAGTTGCTTTGGGTAGTATGGACATTTTAACAGTGTTAATTCTTCTAATCCATGAGCACATATCTTTTCATTTATTTGTGTCTTCTTCAGTTTCTTTCATCAGTGTCTTATAGTTTTCAGTGTACAGGTTTTTTACCTCCTAAATGTATTCCTACGTATTTTATGCTTTTTTTTTTTTTAAGGTTTTATTTATTTATTTGACAGAGAGAGAGACAGACAGTGAGAGAGGGAACACAAGCAGGGGGAGTGGGAGAGGAAGAAGCAGGCTCCTAGCGGAGCAGGGAGCCTGATGCGGGGCTCGATCCCAGGGCTCTGGGATCACGCCCTGAGCGGAAGGCAGATGCTTAATGACTGAGCCACCCAGGCGCCCCTTTTGATACAGTTGTAAATGGGATTTGGTTTCTCTGTGATATTTTGTTATTAGTGTATAGAAATACAATAGATTTTTGTATATTAATTTTGTATTCTGCAATTTTACCAAATTCGTTTGTTCTAAAAGTTTTTTGGTGGAATCTTTAACGTTTTCTATATATGGTATCATGTCATATGCTAATAGTGACAGTTTTATCTTTTCCTTTCCAATTTGGATGTCTTTTTTTCTTTTTCTTGCCTAATCGCTGTAGCTATGACTTCCAATACTGTGTTAAATAAAAGTGGGGAGGGTAGGGATTCTTTTCTTGTTCCTAATCTTAGAGGAAAAGCTTTTAGCTTTTTACTGTTAAGTACTGATATTAGCTATGGGTTTGTCACGTATGGCATTTATTATCGTGAAGTCTGTTTCCTCTTGAATATAAGTCAGGACAGTCGCTCACCATTTCACATAGAAAAAGGCCAGAGTCCTTACAATGACCCCTTTTTCTTCCTCTGACCTAATGTTTGATTTCTTCTCTTTGTTCATTTCTTTCTAGCCTGCCAGACACATATCTTCCAGGGATCGCTAATTCACTCAGCCCTCCAAGTCATTGCTCAAATCTCATTGAGGTCTATGCTAATCCACTATTTAAAACTGCAACCCCAATGGGACTTAACATACAGTAATCTAGGATTTTCAGGCTCTTGATAAAATTCTTTAAAACACTAAAATTCTCTGCTTCTATATTAAATGACAACAGTTTTTTTCATGTTGAAATATAGAATTGGAATAGATCTAAAATACCACAAACACAGTCTTATGTGGACTAGAGAAGACTCATCTAGCATTTTTCAAACATTGTATCTCATTGTAAGAAATATAGTTTACTTTGTGACCCACCGCATGTTTATAAAACTGAAACAGA
Organism: Ursus americanus; assembly: GCF_024610735.1. Taxonomy (NCBI): domain Eukaryota; kingdom Metazoa; phylum Chordata; class Mammalia; order Carnivora; family Ursidae; genus Ursus; species Ursus americanus. Next base: position 93,988,802 of record NC_142128.1, on the reverse strand, counting down.
AGTTTTATGAAATATTTTGCATTTCTGTATGTGATATCCTCATATTTTCTATTGAATTCTATTCCATTCCATTAGAAAAACTGTGTTAGTCATGACCTACAAATTGATTTCATGACTACTTATTGGTCATATTCCATAGTTTAAAAAATATTGGTTTGTTGTATCTCAGATCTCTTTGGCTCAGGATATGTGAATCTTGTGTGTTAACTTCATGAAAATATAAACTGTTGACAATGACAAATGAAATTTCACTGTACTTTTGATACTGACATATAACTATTAGTGAATGTTTACAATATTCATATTCAGATTAACAAAGTAATATTGATTTATTTTTATAAATATGTAATTAATTTAAAGTGCTTCTCTTTTGTTAATATTGTTTGCTAATGTTAGAATTCATGTTAGAAGTGCTGCTTTTCATCCAGTGAATTAAGAGATTTCTATCTTTTCTTCTCTCACTCCCAAATCTCAGTATTTTCATTTTTTTAAAAGATTTGTTTATTTTAGAGTGGGAGGAGGGGTAGAGGGAGAATGAGAGTCTTATGCAGACTCCACCCTGAGCATGGATTCTGATGCGGGGCTTGATCTCGTGACCCGAGATCATGACCTAAGCCGAAACCGAATCAGACACTTAACCAACTGCACCACCCAGGTGCCCCTCAATTATTTTTATTATTTTGATTAGTGTTTGTTTTTCTACCTTTATTAGTATTAAATACTAAGAATGAGGAAAAATATTCAAGAATAAAAAGCTTAATTTATGCTATTTTCTAAAGCATCACAATAATTAATACATAGGCCTGCATAGTTTATCACACATTTGTTTTTTGGCTTCTTAATTTTTGAGGACAGAAAACATTTAATAGATATCATCTCTGTAATCTTCTCTAATATATTCTCTAAATTGGAAATTTCCTAATGTGATCTTTTTTTTTGAGAGAGAGAGTGTGAGGTGGGGGAGGGGTGGAGGGAGAGAGAGAGTTTTAAGCAGACTCCACACTGAGCACAGAACCTGATGCAGGGCTTGATATCACGACCCTGAGATCACAACTTGAGCCAAAACCAATGGAGTCAGACGCTTAAAAGACTGTGCCACCCAGGCACTCCATAATATGATCTTTGTTAAAAGTAAGAAACCCATATTCCAAGCTGTCTTTCATCATTTTCTTCTTATACGCGGTGCTCTAGCCATATTAAATTATTAAGCCAGTTTCATCCTGCCTTCCTGGCTTTGTGCTTTTGTGCCTTCTTGCTTTACTGCCTGCCTCCATTTTTCTTATTCTGTCTAATATTTTGAATATCTGCTATATGCCATGCATGGTAGTAGGGATTATATAAGACATAGTCCTTGCGTTCACTGGACTTAAACTGGATACTAACAGTCCCAGTTATGAAAGGAAAAACAAGAAGGCTTAGATTGCTTAGAATACCTATAGTGGGATTGATTCTGTGTATCTTGATTTACTTCTAGCATTCAGAGATTAATAGAATTTTGGAAGTGGCAGAGGCATTGGAAGACATTAGTTTAGTTCTCACACTTTAATGATGTAGAAACTGAGTTCTTATAGATTAAATGGCCTGTTGAGGTCACAGCTAGAACCTAAGTTGGTTTCTTGACCAACTCATTCTGTACCACCTCCTTTCTCTTTATTGTGATAGCCTGCCCAGATCCCATGTTGTCATATACTTTTATATCTGATTTGTGCTGTTAAAGACCTCTTTTCACAATACATACACTGAAGTATAGGCTTTAGCATTATTGGTTTTTTAACTTGAAATTATAATTGGAACAATTAGAGATGCGTCAGTGGAAAAGCAATGAAAGAAGGCCATTAAGTGCTAATAAATGCCTCTCCTCATGGGATTGGAGATCTTTTCTTTTCTAAGCATTTGAGCTCTTTTCACTGGTGCTTTTAAGTGGCTAGAAATAACACTTGCCACACGCTTGTGGAATACTCTAGATGCCAGGGGGTTCATTTCATTCTGTATTTGAATTGAGCACACTGTGGTTGGAATGTGTGTTGATTCTTTTGTTGGTTTAAGCTTTCATTCCATGTTTTGTATTAACCTTTCTCATGGAAGGCAGAGAACAATAGTGAGAGCTCTTAGAGAATAAAACCTTTAGGTAGCTGATGACTTTCTAGGAAGCAGATGAAAAAGTTAAAATTATAGGTGTTTATTTCGATACATTTTCCTTTTCACATCACTCAAAACTTAGATACAGTATGAAAAACGGTATCTAGCTTACCCTAAAGTCACATGCTTATGGCAAGCAAAAGATAATCACTACTTATTGCTATGGAGATATATTACATTCTGGAACAAATTTGTATAATTAATTACTAAATAAATTTCAGGATAATTTACGACTATTTCTTCTCAAAATTGTGGTGATGATGATGATGGTGATGATGATGGCAGCTGAAATTTTTTGACCACTTACTGTGTACCAAGTACGTACTTCAGTTTTCTTGTCTACAGTTTCAGAATGCAAAATGATCTGAAAATTAAATATTATTTTTGTAATTCATTTTGCAAAACTTATATTGACCTAAACTCATTTACTGGCAAACTTGACCTGAATGATGTGAGGCTATTCATAGAATGTTTTTATCTCTTTTACTGTGAATATTCATTTGTTTTGCTACAGAAATAGTATGTTTGATTCCACATGCTACTTCAGATTCCATTACACAGTTTAAGTTTGAGACATCATTTTTTTTTTAAGATTTATTTATTTATTTGAGAGAGAGAGAGCACGAGTGAGAGGCAGAGGAAGAAGCCAACTCTGTGCTGAGCAGGGAGCGTGATACGGGGCTCCATCCCGGGACAGTGGGATCATGACCTGAGCCAAAGGCAGCTGCTTAACTGACTGAGCCACCCAGGCGGCCCAAGTTTCAGACATCATTTTACCTGTCTCAAATATGAAGAAAATTTGAGTTGCATATCACAATGCCACTAGAAGATAAAGGACTGTGTTTTTCTTATTATTCCACCCCCAACCTGCCCACAATTTACAGATGAGAAACTGAGCCAAAAAGTAATGGATCTCAAATTCAAACCCAGGCATTTCAGTGCTGCAATCTGTGCTCTTAACCACCATGCTATACCGAAAAAGAAGTTTTTGAAAGCACTTCACAGATATAACTATTATATATTTATCTAATAAAATTCTAGTAACGGTGAAAAAATTCAGATTTGAATAGAGTTAGTTACTCTATTAATATTTCTGTGTTGTTTTCCATCATTAAATACTATCTTAAACATGTCCATGATTTATTAGTAGTTCCTGCCACTCTTGATTGCTATTTATTTATTTGAGAGAAAGAGAGAGTGTGTGTGCACATGAGTTGGTGGAGGGGCAGAGAGAGAAGGGGAGAGAGAATCTTAAGCAGACTCCACACTGAGCGCTGAGCCAGCTGTGGGCCTTGAGACAGGGTTCAACTTGGGGCTTGACCTGGGGCTGAATCTTAAGACACTGAGGTCATGACCTGACCTGAAATCAAGAGTTGGCCACTTAACAGACTGAGCCACCCAAAACACCCCCAGTCTTGATTGTTTTATTTTCAACCTGCTGGTCTGTTCCTCCTTTGGACTTCTTAAATTTTTGAAAGCTTCTGTACTTGTTTATAAAGCATGCTATTAGGTCTCAGGAAAAAGAGTAAACATCGCTGCTGAGGCAAATGTGCTTTGAGATGCTATCTACTCTAAATGAAGAAGGGAGCCACCAATCATTTTAGCACAATAGACAGTTTGGACTATAAATAAAATTATAACCTTAGTCACACACTATCAGTTTACTGATGTTGGTGGACATGTAGTTTGTGTATTATTGTTGACATATACAACTGGGTAATATAGTGTAATTGCTGTAGTCAGAGAAGTGTAGATAGAGAAAGTAATTCTTAAGTTTACTTATTAGTATGCCTTCTTTGGTCAGCTGAATCTATTGAGTAATAAGCAAAATTTATTGAACTCTGTTATGTGTTTCCACTGGCTACTTTTAGTACATTTTAGGACTTGGAGCTAATAAACATGTTTTCCCTAAACTTTCATTGGGAATGTAGAGTCAAGGGTAACTTTTTTTTTTTTTTAAGATTTTATTTATTTGACAGAGAGAGACACAGCAAGAGAGGGAACACAAGCAGGGGGAGTGGGAGACGGAGAAGCAGACTTCCTGCTGAGCAGGGAGCCCGATGCTGGACTCAATCCCAGGACCCTGGGATCGTGACCTGAGCCGAAGGCAGACGCTTAACAACTGAGCCACCCAGGCGCCCCAAGGGTAACTTTTAAGATAAGAAATAACTAGGTATTTATAATGCATATGTTATAAATATATATACATATATTTGTATATCTATATACCTATATATCATCTATTAGATACTGAGTACTTTTCCTTCTTCCTTTTTCTCTTGCTCTTTAAAATTTCTAGTCAATGGTACAGGATCACAGAAAAAAAAGTCAATTAAATAGACAAAAAAAAAAAAAGAAAAAAAAAAAAGAAAAAAAAACAACCCAAACGTTTCCAGGTAAGAAAATAAAAGAATAGACCACATACATGATACCTACATCTTTAATTATGAACGTTTGCATACTTATTTTCTAATTAACCCTTAAAATTTTTATTTCCAATAAATTCACAGTTTTAATTCCTATATTGCTGACTTTATTTGCTCACCAAGTCACTATTGAGCACCTTCTTTGTGCCAGGTGCTATGCCAAATACTGGCCTTTTAGAAATGAGGTCCCTGTCCTAAGATAGCTTGTCTAGGGGAGGGATGTGAGGTTCATGGTAGTTTGGAATAAAGAGGAGAAACATTTAAATATACTGGTATTTCAAGAAATGCTTTCCATAGGAGGCTGTAGCAACATTCTGTCTTTAAAATGAAATGGGTAAGGAAAGGCAGTGCCTTGGGGAAGAGCTTCCATGGTAGAATACTCAACACAGAGGCATGAAATTAGTGTGAAGTCACTTGGGAACCAGATGTTCTGGGAATAAAAGGTTTGCATGGAGAATAATCGATGAGGCTTCTAGAGTATTAGGGAGGAGTTAGATCCAAGGATCCACTTAAATCCCTCTTTGATAATTGGAAAACCAGATTCCCATTCTTTTTAAATAAACTGTGTGGCTATGGCTCTCCATTCTGTTTTAGTGGAGAAACTGACCTGTACTTTTTTGGCTTCCAGTTAAATACCTATTTTTTCTTCCAGCATCCTAGGAAAAGTGGAGACACGTATGCATAATATTGACTGTGGAAGCTTACTTCTACACTTATCCGTACTCTTTTCTTCTAGCCCCCTGCAAGAACTGGCAATAAGCAGGACCAAGGACAATAATTGGGTCATATTTCTTCAAGTCGAGTCTTCAGGCAACAGTTGAAGTGCTGCCTACACCAGCCCTGCCCCTTGTCATTGGATACGTGCTCTCTCGGGCTAGCTTCTTCTCATGGGGTGTGGTCTTCCACACCTGGGCCTTTCCTACCCATTGTAGTGTCAAAGTACAAAGGTCTGAGATTCATGTAGGGGCTTCATGGAAAAGGGGCCTTTTCGGGAGGCCTGTCAGCCTTTTTGGTACTAGGCCTTAAGCCTGCCTCCTAACTAGCCCAGATGAGGCTTCCAAAAGGTCCAACCTCATGTTTCCAGGATTCAGAAGGGACTGAGTAAGGGTTTGAGGCAAAAGCTGTTTGACTTTTCCTTTCCTCACATATCTCTCTCGAAACCCTGTAGGAAAGGATGGCTGACAGAATGAATGTTTGGCATTCTGGGTTCTTTTATTCTTCTTTGATCTGTAGCACGTATTGTCAGTGGGAGTGAGATTGCTCCCAGGGGGGCAAAAATTAGTTCTTGGGGGACAAAAGTAATCTTATTCTTCTCATGTATAAAGCACAGATGTATATACAGTACATTTACAGATATACAGTATATCTGGTATTAAATTTAATGGGGAAAATTTAATGGACAAGAATATATAACAAGGCCCTTAGGGGGGCAATAAAAACAAAAAAGAGGTTGAGAAACACTGTTCTAAAATGTAGTGTATGTCTCTCTCTCTCTCTCACTCTGTTAGGCAGTGCATACGAGGATGGGGGTGACTCATAATGCCAGCACTATACGAGACTGTCTTTTTTTGCTCTGCTCTGCTTAGTCCGTAGCTTTTATCTTCAGGTTTGCCTTGTGGCTGAAGATAGTTTCTGTGGCTCTGCTATCTTGTATGACTGACAGGGAGAAAAAGGAAGAGGGAAGGGCAAAGTGTATACATCAGCTAAATCAGACCTTTTTAAAGGAACTATTTCATTCAGGTTAAAGATCTACTTATTTATTTTAGAGAGAGAGAGAGAGAGACGAAGCGTGCATGACTGGGGAGAAGAGAGGGAGACAATCTTCCAGCAGACTTCCCACTGAGTGTGGAGCCGGACGTGGGGCCCGATCCCACGACCAATGAAATCATGGCCTGAGCCGAAACCAAGAGTCAGACGCCTGAGTGACCTAGGCACCCCGTTAAAGTTGATGTTACTTAACAACCTTTAATTACGTTTTACCGACTAAAACTTAGTTATGTGGATACCCCATTTGCAAACGAGGCTGGAAAAATATAGATTTATTTATCTATTAAAATTGGGTCCATTGCCATTAACAAAATTGGGATTCTGTTAATAAGAAATAAGGGGAAATGGATATTGGGCAGCCAACTAGCAGTCTCTTTAGCTGTCCCTTTTATCATCCATTTGTGTGGCAGCTACCCAGGTGCAAGAGCTATGTCCCTCTCCTTTATGCTGAAACTCATTAATCTGGTGCTTTAAATTTTTGAACAAACTGGCTTTATGAATAAGCAAATAAAATGGATTAAATATGAAGGCATTAAGTTCTTGAGAGTTTCCTGGTGGGGAGAACACATTGTATTTGTAAACTAAAGCTGGCTTCTTCATTCAGTTTATAGATCTTGGACTCAGAAATTTTGCATTTTGAATGTTGCAGTAGAAACCCTTAATTATTAATTGATTAGGTTTAATGAAAACATTTTGCTTAGAAATTTTGAGTTTTGTGAATGAAAGATAAATTTGAATTGAAAGTTTTTAGATGTTAGTAAAAAAATAAAAACACAGTGTTTCCTGCAAATGGATTCGTAACTACGTTTTTCAAACAAAATGATGGTGGTATTTATTGAATACCTCAAATTATAGAGTATTTGATAGCAGAAAAACGTGATCTTTTACCAGTCTGTAAATGCTGATATTCTTACTGTGCTAAGAATTTAGGGAATAAAAGAAAACTTCCTTGGAAATTTTCCAATTAAATCTGTGGATTTTGGCATAATTACTTCTTTCAGCAGTTAAAGTGGCATTGTAATGGTTGGCAAAGCTCCGGGATTAGGCACAGAAGCACAAAGCCATTTTAACAGCACCATTGTGTTTAGCACGTGGAATACATGACCTCAAGTGCTTCTTGGGCAGGAGGTGGGCAGTATTTGGCAGGGATCTGTTTCTGTTTCTCTCTCTCTCTTTCTCTGTCTTGCCTTTCCTTCTTTACCTCTCTTCCTTTCTCTCTCTCTCTCTTTCTTTAGTTGGGTTATCATTTTTTTTAAAAGATTTTATTTATTTATTTGACAGAGAGAGAGAGAGAGACAGCCAGCGAGAGAGGGAACACAAGCAGGGGGAGTGGGAGAGGGAGAAGCAGGCTCACAGTGGAAAAGCCCGATGTGGGGCTCGATCCCAGAACGCCGGGATCATGCCCTGAGCCGAAGGCAGATGCTTAACAACCGAGCCACCCAGGCGTCCCTGGGTTATCATTTTAAAGGGCTGTGAGATAGTAATCCCATAGGGATTATTTTGGAGCACATAAAATTGTACTTTGGCGATAACTTTTTAGAAGGGGCTTTTCTGTTTTTAAGGAATAATTTTATTTTTTATTTTTTTTAAAGATTTTATTATTTATTTGACAGAGAGAGAGAGAGAGCACAAGCAGGCAGAGCAGCAGCAGAGGGAGAGAGAGAAGCAGACTCCCTGCTGAGCAGAGAGCCCAACATGGGCTTGATCCCAGGACCCTGGGATCATGACCTGAGCCGAAGGCAGATGCTTAATCGACTGAGCCACCAGGCATCCCTTAAGAAATAATTTAAAAAAAAATTTGGCTCTGGGAGTTTTAAAAAAATTATTTCTTTCAAATTCTATTCTATGTCTTTAGATAGTCAATAATATTGGCCCATCTGATATTTTGTATTTTTTACTTTGGTATATACCGTTGTATCTTAAACATTCATAATAAAATATTAACTTAAATGACCTCAACAAATTCTTGGTAAATTGAAAGTCATCTTACCTGTTCTTTCAGTACAAGTAAAATGCCAGTTAGCTATTTTCCAGTTGGAGAATTAGATAGGACAATGTTTTCCCTCTGTGATATGAATATATGGGGCTATTGGAAATCTTCCTGACAGGGTAGGTAGAAAGTATTAGAAACTTTAGTATTAGCACTAAAGGAGGCCATGGGAGGAACACAGAGGTGAGGGAGCCGACATGTAAATAGACCATGTAACAAGTGTGTGTTGAGAGCTTAAATAGAGGCATGCATGGGGGATTTCAGGGAGGGCTTCTCAGAGAAGATGATGTGGAGGTGAGTGTTGAAGATCAAGTAGAAGTTGGCTAAAGAGAGAAGTGGGGGGAGGGCGTCGCAAGAGGGGAACATGGACTGTGCCAAGGCACTGGGACTGAGAGTGCATGTGTATGCAGAGACTTCCATAAAGGACAGGACTTTTTATCTGCTTTGTTTATGGTTTGGATTTCATGCTAAAGACAGTGGGGAGTCATTGAATGATCTAGAGTCTGGAAATGATGTGATGGGACTTATGTCACTGTTGAGGTTGGATTAAAGCATGCTCAATTTGGATGCAGGGAAATTAACTGGGAGATTGTTATAGTGGTCTGTATGAGCGTTGGTGGTACCTGTGGTGGTGATTGAAATAGAGAAGAGAGTTTTTTGAGAGTTTTTTGCATTTAAGAGATATGAAGAAGGTAGAATCAGCAGGACTTGGTGACCAACTGTGAGAAGGAAAGGGGAAAATGGAGGATGGACGAGTCCCATGTACTTGGTTTGGCTGATGTGTATTGATGCTGATAATGTGTATTATGGTTCGGAATGAAGGAGGAAAAACATGATGGGTAGATGATAATGAGTTGAATTGTTGAGCTTGAGTATGAGATGTTTAGGTGGAGATGACTAGGAGCCTAGTGTGTTTTTGGGAATCCCTCTGACTTACAGTATTTGGTTTACCTCTTTGGGAACTCCCTCTCAGTCTTTCAGTTAGTTCTGTTTCTTTCAGTGTCCATTAAATATTGGTATTTTCCAGAGTCCATATTCATCTCTCTTCTCCACTCCTTTCCTACTCATCTGTTCTTTTGGATTAGGTACCTGCTCCATGAATGTCTCTCAGATTATTATCTCCAGACAGGACTTTTAACCTGAGTTCCGGTTGCTCAGTCTGTGTACTTGTCTCCATTTGGATATTCTCCAGGTATCTATCAATATATCCAGTTTGTTCCCTTATCTTCCTCCCCATTTCCTTTACAATGTAGCGTAGTCTAATGGTCACATTAACACAGAAACTAGAGTTATGCTCTCTAGGTTTGAGTCCTAGATCTGTCAGTAGCTTGTGACTCTGAGAAAATTATGTGACCTTTCTGTGTCTCAGCTTCCTCATCTGTGAAGTGAGAATAACAACAGCACCTACCTGAGGATCAAATAAGAATGGTGCCTGGCACACAGTAAACACTATATAAATAACAGCTTTAACTGGATCTTCCTGTATTGCCTGTTCTGGTTAATGGTACCACTGTTCAGCCAACTAACCGATCCAGAACTGTGAGATTTATCCTCACTCCTCCACATCACTTCGTTCCACATCAGAACAATAATTTGTCCCATCAGTTGTCCACTCTCTGATGTCTTCTTTCCATCTCTGCCATTACTGCTCTGTACTGAACCTTTATTATCTTCTTCCTCAATGACCCATACTGGCTAGTGACTAGTCTCCCTGTCTTTTGTCTTTCTTTTTTTCAACATTCTCTCTATAGTCCCCCAGTGATTTTTCTGAAATGCAAATCTGATCACTTAAAACTCTTTAGTGCCTTTCAGTTCTTATAGGAAGAAAAAAAATACAACTGAAGGCCTCTGAGATCTGGTCCTGCCTTTTTCTTCAGACTCTTTATCCACCCCATTCTGACCTTTCTTTAATATTTACAATTCCTTCATATTCTGTATTACTTTGGTCTTCCATGTCTTTGTACATTCTGATCCCCTTTGGAGGGCCTTCTACCTCATGTCTCTCTGAAGTAGTTTCTGCTGGTTCCCCAAGCAGACTAGGTTATTCTCTGATCTATGTCAGTATTTCCCCTTGCGTGGGGCTTAACCATATGCCAGTCATGCTTGTCATTTGCATGCTATTCTCTTCATAAATTAACTTCTTGGAGAGTCTAAATTATGCCTCTTGTCTTTAGTCAAGGGCAGATGTTAAACATTTATTTACTGAACAGATCATCTGGTTAATGATCATTTACATCTATCTTAAAGAAAAAACATCTCTGTATTTATTTTTTGCTAAGGAAAAAATTTATTTTATCTTGGTTAATTCAGAAAATATGCTCTCCTTTTTTTTAGGCTTCCAAAGGTCAGTCATTTCCTAGTGGACCTATAGTGATATATCTTGATACCTAAGTTTCTGGAAAAGCCAGTAAGAAATATTATCAAGATGGTTCTTAGACCATAGCGTGGGAATTGTTCTCTACTTTTTGTGCAGGAGTCAGGAAACCGTGAAAGAGCATTGACTTATTGCCTGAAGACCAACTGTTAAGACTGTGCAGATTAATGCTTTATTGAGGTGAGTCGAGAGAAGAAAAGCATTTGAGTTGTAGCTGCTATGTGGCATTGAGAGGGAAGTATTCCTCCTGCCTTAAAATCTGTACAGTCCAACATGAATACATAAATAAGACACTCAGGCAATAGAATGGAGTTAATTAGATGATGCTGAGTCTTCAGATTACTCTTCTTATTTTTTACCTTGAAAGTTCATGCAAATAAGAAAAAATGGAGAAAAATGGCATGCAAATTTTATATTTTTATATACATGACCATAAACAGAAATGTGTAGTTTATCCACAGTAATACTGAAGGCACAGTCATTTTTTTCTGCATTAATTTAGCAAAATAATTTCCCCAAAAGATGTCCCTATGGAAGAACCAACCACCTATTACATAGGAAAGAATAAAATTCAAATGGATGGTTGCATACAACAGCTAATGCATTATCCATGATTATTTGTATCAGGGCCTTGGCTCCCTGTTGGAGGCAGATATAAGGAACTGAGCTTTCCAAACCAGTGCGCTGGTCAACACCAATGGGTTCAGGTGGGGTCTGTGGCTCCTTATCTTTAAATTCCATTCACGAATGTTAAAATATTGTGTGTAGAGGCTTTTTATTTTTATTTTTTTGAGATGAGAGAATACCGCAATATCAGGGAAAACATGCTGTGGCTATATTATAGCAAGAGTAATAGTACTACTTCTTTCTATGGTAGTTGGCTTTTAAAAAGTTGCCATATATTGCATTTCATTTGATCCATAGGGTTGTCTCAGCTTAGTAGCAAAAGAAACTAAGATTTAGAGAGAATTTTGTCCATTCAGTGGTGGAGCTGGGGCTCAAAGCAAGGCTCTCTGGGTTTCATTTGTGTGCTGGGCATATGGTTTTCATGCTGCTGGATCATCAGAACCACATGAATCTTCAGGATGCCAGGTTAGTCATTGACTCTTCAGAAGAGAGAAGTTTCTCTCTAGTGCTTTGTCGCACGTAGATAATCCTGTGAAGTCAGGAGAGACTTCCAAATAGCAGGATTCGGTTCCCAGATCTTTTGACTTTTGGTGAGAATGTATATGTTGGAAGTAGGTAGGCCTAGTGAGAGCCACGAAGGGGGCCAGTAAGTGTGAGTTAGTAAGAAGGGGGTTGGATACCTGAATGCATTTATTACTTTTAATGCAAAGCTGTTTGCTTAATAAAAAAGTAGAGAAAAATGTTAAATGTATCTGTGGGCTTACTTTTTAGCCAAACACATGATAATTATTTGTTATTTAAAATATTCGATACATTATGTTTTGCTTTAATAATGTTCAAAGGGATTGTTACTAAATCTACATTATAAATATATAGTCCTAAACATTAGTTGAAACGAATCCCAGCACGAAGGTATTAAGTAACTAAACCACCTTTCTTCCTTCTTCCTTTCCCCCTTCTTCTTTACCTTTTTAATTAATTAATTAATTAATTTTTCTATTTTTTCATTTTTTTGAAGATTTTATTTATTTATTTGAGAGAGAGAGCAAGAGAATGACAGAGAGAGAGAGCACGAGAGGGAAGAGGGTCAGTGGGAGAAGCAGACTCCCCTCTGAACAGGGAGCCCGACACGGGACTCAATCCTGGACTATAGGACCATGACCTGAGCTGAAGGCAGTCACTTAACAAACTGAGCCACATAAGTGCCCCCCCCCTTTTTTTATTTTTTAAGAAAGTATTTTATTGATTTCATTAAATGGCATTATTCAGGCATTTAAAATGTGAATATTCCTCTTTGGCATCTCTCTATACATCCTAAAATCTGACTCAGAATCCTAATAGTTTAAACAGATTCCCTCCCACTCTTTGCTATGGGGTTTTGCTTTGTTTTCCCTTTATCCGTATTGATTCTCAAGGTAACTTCTTCCTTTTTGGTTTTAGGTATAGAGTAGATGCTCTCCTTGTTCTGACTAAGTTTTAAGTGATTGTTGACACCATTAAAACTAGCAAATATTCTAATATAGTTCCTGGAGAATATTAAAAGCCTATTTAATTTTATGTATTTAAATGTTTTCAAAAGAGAGTATCTGTCTCTTTTCTGAACTCCAATGTAGTTTCTCTGTCCCCTCCTTTAATGGTCTTCTATGTGCATGTCTTTATCTTCCCACTAGATTTCAAACTTCCAGGGTCTAACTAGTGCTGGGTGATGCCCACAGCATCTCCCTAGCACTTCTTAGTTTCTCAGTGAATTTTTTTGATGAATAAATAATATAATTTATTTCAGATGGCATATTTTTGAGCAGTACAAGTCTGTAATTTCACTATATTTGTTTTAGTCACATGCAATGACATTCCAGATGAAACTTAGTCCTTGGAATCAAGGAGTAAAGCTTTATTTTAGTTAAGAGGCTGTTCAGTATTATTTCCTCTGTTAAAATTTACACTAGCACTTGCAAAATAAATTGTTTGTAGTAGGGGAAATTTTGTTTAATTTTATCTCTGCACCTCTCTATTCTAAAGGATCACTAGAGCTAAAGGCTTGGGTTCTGCGGCATTCTCACTGGCCTTCATCATTTGTATAAGCTGTTTGCGTTGAAATCTCATTGTGTTAAAGCTCTGTCTACCAAATTTTCTACAAAACCCATGCCATTATCACCCACTGAATTGTTGAGTAATGTATCCTGACTTGAGGTCAGTGGCTCTCAAACCATGTGAGCATCAGAATCCTCTGGAGCTTGTTAAGAGTACAGATACTGCACATCTTCCCCTGGCATTCTGAATCTGTAGGTTTAGGATGAATCCTGGGCCTCTGTGGTTGTAACACTTTTGGTGGTCCTGGAGCCATTTTTGAGAAACATGGCCATTGAGTCAAATTTATTTGTGATTTTTAAATGATGAATCTTCCAAAGTTGTAAGGCATTCTAAATGCATTTAAAATCTGTGTTACAGGTATGTTAATGAATTTGACATTGCACAATCAGTATTGATTTATGTGGCATTGCAGATGTAATTATAGAATAGTTTCTTAGCTGCAGTTTTATTGGTCTAATGTATATTAACATACATTTAAAACACAGTCTTTATTTGTTTAAAAAACTCCCTTTTTAAATAAACTCCCACTTATCAGGAATGAGAACAAACAAAGCTCAAACTTCAGTGTTTTCTCTGCTGTTAATTTCTACATATACAATATTTATCTCTACTTAATCATATATTTTCGGTGTGACTATTTATTGGAAAAAAATTTCAGGATATTTAGAAGGCACAATCTAATATGCCTTTAATATCTCTAATAATGGTCCATGTTGACTTTGAAGCTGGACAGAGTACTGAATTTTTTAATTACAAAAAGTTTAAGGATTAATTTCTGCACATGTTTTTTATAAATGCTGATTCTCTGAAAATAAAGATCAAGTGAAAATACAAAGTAATTTAATACAAACTTTTATTAATTCCAGCTTAATGAATGAGTGATGTATTCTAGTGAGGTCATTGTGATAATACACATGGATTAAATATTCAATATAAGGAGCCCTCCCTACCCCCCCTTTTTTTTACTTTGCAAATGCTTCTTTTTTAAGATGGGTCTAGTATTCTTTTTTAAGATGGGTCTAGCATTCTTCAGTGATGCACTGAACAGTTTGGAATTAGGAGAATTACAGTGGGACTTGACTTACAAATTTGTCGGTAATTAGAATTACATAAAATGGGGGCGCCTGGGTAGCGCAGTCCTTAAGCGGCTGCCTTTGACTCAGGGCGTGATCCCGGCGTTCGAGGATCGAGTCCCACATCGGGCTCCTCCGGTGGGAGCCTGCTTCTTCCTCTCCTACTCCCCCTGCTGTGTTCCCTCTCTCGCTGGCTGTCTCTCTGTCACAGAAATAAATAAAATCTTAAAAAAAAAAACAAAAAAAGAATTACATAAAATGCCTTAATCTATTTTTTCTTTTTTTCTTTCTTTTTTTTTTAGGGACTTTCTCCCTCGAGGGTCGGGCATTGTAACCAGACGGCCTCTTGTGCTGCAGCTTGTTACTTCCAAAGCAGGTAATATATGAGGATGTTTGCCACATGAGTAAGCACATTCCCATGGTACCTGTTGCCTCCATTCCTGGGTGTTGGGTTGTAGCAACAGAAATGTTTTTGTGATCCCTCTGCTCTGGGTAGCAGCCTGTATTTCTTTCCAAATGCTCTCTTCTTCATTGTTCTTTTAATTCCTTTTATTCCAATAAAGGGAAAATCTATTTGCATATAGCTTTTTAGATACCTACTATGTTTTATGTTAAGAAAATAATAATTTCTCATTGTAATCCATCTATATAATTTTATAGTACAGCTTAACTACTAATACCCTTCTGGTTTATTTCCTTCTTGCATGTGTGTGTGTGTGTGTGTGTGTTGGAAATTTTTTTTGAGTAACAATTCAAAATCCATCTAATATCTATATGCAGATATATAGTATATGTATACCTGTATCTATGTCTAATGTGCTATGCTTGCTCCTTTCCTTAACACCATGATAATTTGATTGGCAAATGAACTTTGTTTTCATTCTTATTTTTTAGCAACTGGTGATGTTAGATTTTTTGTGTGCTTATTTGGTGTTTATTTATTTTTTTAAAATGAATTGACTGTTTTTATCTTTCCCTATTTCTTTTTGTGGATTTTACTATTTTTCTTATAAATTTCTTTGAAAGTACTTATAAAAACTGCACCTCATAAATTGCAAAAACCAAAGTCATGAAATTTTACCCCTATGTTTTCTTCTAAGTATTTTATAGTTTTGCTCTTATACTTAGGTCTTTGATCCATTTTGAGTTAATTTTTGTATATGGTGTGAGGAAAGGGTCCAACTTCATTTTTTGTATGTGAATATCCAGTTTGTTCCAGCATCATTTGTATGGTTTTGGTAACCTTGTCAAAAGTCAGTTGGCCATAAATATATGTGTTAATTTTGAGACTCTCAGTTCTATTCAGCTGACCTGTATTTTTATATCTGTGCCAGTATTGTACAGAATTACCCATTACCCTTGCTTTGTAGTAAGTTTTGAATTGTGAAGTGTGAGTCCTATTTTGTATTTTTCAAGACTATTTTGGCTATCCTGAGTCCCTTGAAATTCTGTATGTATCTTAGAATCATCTTGTTTTATCCCAGCAATGCAAGATTGGTTTAACACCTAAAAATGAATTAATGTAATGTATATCAATAGAATTAAAAATAAGAAATCACAGGATCATCTCAACAGACTCAGAAAAAGCATTTGAAAAAATACAACATTCCATCATTATAAAAACACTCAACAAAATAGGAATAGAAGGGAACTTCCTTAACCCGAAAAAGGGCATAGACTAAAACCCACTGCTAATATCATACCTAATGGTGAAAGACTGCATACTTTCCTTTAGATCAGGAGCAAGGCAAAGAGGTCTACTTTTGCCTCTTCGGTTCAACATTGTGCTGGAGGTTCTAGGTAAGGCAGTTTGGCAAGAGAAAGAAATAAAAGGCCTTCATACTGGAAAGGAAGGAGTAAAATAATCTCTATTTGCAGGTGATATGATAAAGTACATAGAAATTCTTAAGGAATCCACCAAAAAACTATTACAGCTAATAAATGAGTTCAACAAGTTTGTAGGATACAAGTCAATATACAGAAATCAGTTGTATTTCTATAAACTGCCATGCACAATCAAAAAGTAAAATTAAGAAAATAATTTCATTTATAATAGCATCAAAAATAACATACTACTTAGAACTAAATTTAACAAAAGGAGTGTGAAACTTGTACTCTTGAAATTATGAAACATTGTTGGAAGGAATTAAAATCTAAATAATTAGACAAACATCTTATGATTTATATTGTTTATAAAAGTTTTGATGTATCGAAGTTTTACTCTTTATAGTTGTAAAATCTATACATGTATCTTTAACAAAGAGTAAATACTTAGCACAATTTTCTTCCTTTTCATACTTAAATTTTAACATTTGTTTCATTTATATGAAATTTATTTTCATGTATGCTGAACTATTTTTATTTCCCAGTCTCCTTTATCTTCTATAACATTCCTACTGCAGTCTATTTCTGAATATCTTTTCTATTTTATTGTGCCAATAACACAGTGTTTTACTTTTAAAGATTTATTTATTTATTTGGCGGGGAGGGGCAGATGGAGAGAGAGTGTTAAGCAGACTCTGTGCTGAGCGTAGAGCCCAAGTGGGGTTTGATCTCACGACCCTGAGATCACGATCTGAGCTGAAACCAAGAGTCGGATGCTTAACTGTGCCACCCAGGTGTCCCCACAGTGTTTTACTTTTGTGGGTTTATAATTTGCTTTAATATCCAACTGTCATGTCTATAGTTCCTCTGCCGTTGCTTATTTTTATTTAGGGGTTCTTTTCTATTTGTGTGGCAACGTTTAGGATAATTTTGTAAAGACAAAGCTATTGCCAGTAAAATTATTTTAAACCTATAGATTCATAGAAAATAATTTATATCTTTAAAATATTCATTATTTTTTCCAATCCAGGGATCATGCTATGTCCTTTCATTTGCTCAAATATCCTCTGTATTCCTTAGTAAAATGCTTTATGATCTTTAAATAGCATTCGTGTGTTTCTAGTGAAGCTATTCATATTTATTTTTTGTTGTTCTTGTGGTTTGAATAAGGTTTTTTTTTCCATTATATTTTCCAATTTCTCACTGCAAGTCTGTGTTAATGCTGCTATTTTTACTTTTAATTTTTAAATTAACCATCTTCCTCTACATTTGACATTAAAATATTTTTAATTGACTCTCTGGGGTATTTTAGTTATTATATAGTGATTTCATCTGCATTTCTTAATTTTTTTCAATAAATACTTATCCTGAAAATACTGAGATGGCTGAGAAACAAATTGCACTGGATTTTTGGGTGAGTACTGACATGGGAAAAACTGTTAAATGTTGAGATTTATTGAGAAAGTACATTATATGCCTTTTCCTTATACCCTTTTGTCAACCGTCTCCCAGTCTTGCTACTTCTAAGCCCCTGACTGTTTTTTCATTAATTAGTGACAATCATACTTTACACACCACCTCTCTTTTCATACAAAGTAGACTAGAAATTCTTCCCTCAGGGAAAATTTACTGTTTTCACAATCATTCATGAACCCCAAAAAGGAGTTTGTATACTGCAGCCCTCTAGCTGATGCCAGCTGAGAACTATGCTTATTTTTTTCCACTCTGAGTGAACTGTTCATAGAGCAATCCCATGTGTGACTATAGGCTTGGGTTGATGGAAGATTAATGAAATGGCTGAATGAAGCAAGCTGGTATATGTCACTGCTCATGTAATTTACTTGTGCCTTTGAGTCCTAATTGGGATCAGTTCCATAAATACTATTTACGCTTGATAGATTCAGTCATTCTTCCAGTGCTCATTGAGTGATTCCTCTGTATCAGGCAAATAACCTTGGCAAAATGGAGCTTACATTCTAGTTGGGGAGGAACTAACAACCACCGAAAAACAAAACAAAACAAAATAAGACAAACCCCCAAACTATAGAATGTTAGATGATGAAGAAAGTGAGCATTCGATCCATGCTGCTATTTGTGTCAGGAGAGGGAAGTTAGAAGATTCTAAGATGGGATCTCCTTATGTGTTTGAAGTTTAACAAGGCTGCCGGTAGGGCTAGAGTGGAGAGAGGAGGGACAGTAGAGGATGAGGTAAAGGGAGACAGTGTTGCTGAAGCAGTTGCTGGGTAGGGTCTTGTGAGCCAGGTGCCTTGAAAGAGAATGTGATAGTAGGATGAAGGCCTTAAAGTAGGTGCCACCAAATATGAGAGAATGAAACAGGAGAGTGGTTTGGGGATTGGATAGCGATTGGGATAATTCCTTTACTCGTGAGGAGGATGAAGGGATACCTTTTCTATTGCAATCCCATGGAAAGAGGAAAATGTGGGAGAAACTACTGGTAAGTCTGTGCTTTTAGTGGTAGAGTTGTGGGATTCCTCACTTGATGACTTTATTTTCTCCAGGAAGGAGACAAGATATTTGCTAATAATGACCATTTTATCTTCTCATTTCCATTAGTATGTCTGTTATTTCTCTTTAATGTCTTCTTACATTGACCAGGACTTCCAGAACCATGTTTTTGTTCCTAGTTCTGGTGAAAATGCCTCTTGTGTTAAATTATACATATATTACTTACCATTTGTTTTTCCTGGTTAAGAACTGTTTTATTCCTAATTTTAAAAATATTTTAAAACCTAGTGAGTAAAGGGGTGCCTGGTTGGCTCAGTTGGGTAAGCCTCTGCCTTCAGCTCAGGTCATGATCTCAGGGTCCTGGGCTTGAGCCCCTCATCTGGCTCCCTGCTGAGTGGGGAGTTTGCTTCTCCCCTCCTTCCTGCTCACCCTTTCTCTTGCTATCTCTGTCTCTCTCAAATAAAATATTTTAAAAAACCTAATAAGTAGATATATAATTTTAATGAATGACATTTTGGCATTTATTGAGATGATCATTTAAAAAATTTTTGATATGTTCACCTTTACGTTTATAGATTTCTTATTTAAGTATCCTTGCATTCCTAAGATATACTTGATTTTAGTAACTTTCTTACTGTACTATTAAAGTAATTCTACTAGTTTATCTGGGTTATTTACATTTATTTATATGTACATCTATCTATCATTGTCAAGTTATCGAATGAAATCTGTACTGGTCAGCATAAAATAAATTGAGTAACTCTGTTTCTGTCTCTTTCGACTTTCTTCTGCTAGCTTTTGAAAATTCTTAAAAACCCAGTGATGCGTTTTAGTTTCTGTTTCCAGTTAAGAAGGGCTGCTAGCCTGGGTTTTTACAAAGCGTTCAAAGTGTTATGCCTTAGACTCGGGGGTTCAGAGACAACAGCTGTGGTCAGTAAGAGCCTGGAAGAGGTAGACTTGAGGCTGTGGTTGGCCTGGGTGCAGAGGCATGGGATGTCAGAGCACATAGGGAGTATTCAAAACCATGTGGGTACTTCCTGTTTTCTCTTCCTTCCTCCCTCCCTCCCTCCCTCCCTCCCTCCCTCCCTCCCTTTCTTCCTTCCTTCCTTCCTTCCTTCCTTCCTTCCTTCCTTCCTTCCTTCCTTCCTTTTTGAGAGAGAGAGAGCAAGTGAGCGAGCATGGGGGTGAGTGGTGAAGGGGTAGGGGCAGGGTGGGGGGAGGGGCAGAGGGAGAGGGAGAGAGAGAATCTTAAGCAGGCTCCATGCCCAGTGTGGAACCTCTTGTGGGGTGTGATCTCACAACCCTGAGATCATGACCTGAGCTGAAATCAAGAGTTGGACACTTAACCCACTGAACCACCCATGTGCCTCGCTACTTCCTGTTCTAATGCAGAGATTTTCCTGTTACAATTATAAGAAACTCTTATAAAAGTATTGCTAAGCCCAGGACAGTTACTATTTAGAAAATTAAATACTGAGTGGTTGCCCTGTTTTTGAGCATTAGGTATGTATAAGCACTATGCAAGAACCTTCTGATATAGATGTTATAATTCCCATTTTAGAAAAAGAGCCCCAGCAAGGTTAAGCACCTCAGAGGCCACACTGTTGGTAGGAGTAAGGGTTGTTACTAGTATCTTTCTGACACTGAATATTGCATTTTAAAAATAGGAAACTCTGTTTTATTTATTTATTTATTTATTTATTTATTTATTTATTTATTTATTTATAATACGTATACTTTTTGTTAAGCAAACTCTACACCCAGCGTGGGGCTCGGGCTCACAACTGTGAAATCAAGAGTCATGTGATGTACCAGCTGAGCTAGCTAGTTGCCCCTTGAACTTTGTTTTTTTTGCAGGATACACTTTGTATTTTTATTGGGTTATGTTTTATGTAAGGGAGCATCAATAGGCGAATAGTAAATACAGAAGTTATTTGGTTAATTCATAATTATCATTTACTTTGCAACAAAATGTGTGTTTACTAATATTTAACTGCTTGTCTCCATCTGCTGTTGTATTAGTTGCTAAGCGAAGCCAAGAAATTAATTACAGACCCTAAGCCTTATCCTGTGTAATTTGTTTTAGGAAATTTAGTACTTAGTACAGGAGAGCATTCCAAAAAATCATAGTGTTGTGAGGAAGGTGAGAAAAATCACCATCTCTGTGATTTTATTAATAAAGGTAAAATTTTTAAGTGTTAAGGTCATGATAGTTTGGATTTAGAGAGAAGGATTTCTGAAGGTTTTGCTTGAAAGGGCAAGAGCTGGACAGTGCACTTTTGTTGGGTAAGGACTGTGGTGTCAAGAGCAAGGGAGTAGGTAGAGGGTCCTGGTAAAACAAGAGGACAGTTTTCAATGCCTTTGGGCATTTCCAATGCCATGTTGTAACTGGTTTGTGCCAGTTCCTGAGACCCAACAATGCAGCTCTCTTCTCATCTCCGTGTCCACTGACATCATGGTGGTAACCTGAAGCTGGTCACCGTGGGAGTGTTTACACTATGGAAATTGGCAAAATCTACAAACCAGGACTTTTTCCCCCTTAGGGTGCCAGCTGTTGTTTTATCAGCATGCCACTGGTTTCTTTCTTCTCAATACCTAGTCTTACTGGTTTAGTGACATGTCAAATAGAGAAAGCAAATATGTCTGAGTATAATATTTTTGATGAACTACTGAGTATATTGAAAGTGTCACTGCTTTAAGAAATGATCCATTTGGAGTTTGATATACCTCCTGAAGGATTGAGTCCATCACTCTTTGCATTAAAAGTTACTGTTAATAAGAACTTACAAAAGTAAAGCCTGTAAGTCATGGTTAAGGATAAGTGGTTTTGTCTCCTAGAGAACTATTCTATGTTAAAATACTTCTCTCAATGCTATGATATTGCCTCATGCTGCTTTATTTCAATGTCATCAGTGTAAGAAAGAAAGATATTACAAATTAGAGCTTTCAAAATGGATAAATTAAAGTTAATTGTTCACATTACAGAAGTATTCTTTCTTTTGTGAAAGATTTCCTTGGCATTTCCTCTTTTCATGCATGTCAAATATATTATTAATTCATCAAAATTTGATTTACCACTTTTGCATTACATTTACTGCGCAAGGTAATAAATATGTCCATGTTTCAAAAATTGCAGAAGATGTAGTTTATTAGAGAATTATTAGTATTCAGTGCTTGGGGTCCTTGAGCTGCTTTAAGTGACCATTTTAATAAAGATATTCAGTAACAGAAGTCAGAACACTTGTTTCTGAGGCACCAGAGAACCAGTGGGGTGAGGTGGAGACACAGAGTTCAGGCAGCAGGGCTGAGAAGCAGCAGAAGGCTTGTCAAGGTGGCAGATGACCGTGTTCTGTTCTAAGACCTCTGCACACTGAGATCTCTTCAGGGTCCCTTTAAAAGCATTGTGAGTTTAAGGAGATTGCTTCTTACCACAAGAGTCAGGGAAAAGTTAATTCTAGAGAAATGTCACCTTCTCACACGTGAGATATTCTAAAGAAGTTTACAGATTACTGAGACTTTAAATCCTGATGTATGTACAATGACCAGGACCTGTTTTCTAGTTTCATAAATTAGATTGCTACATTTTAGTGGAAACATTCAGGTATTTCTTGAATAACAACGCTGAAAATATTTTAAAACTACATGCCTCATTTGCTTTGTATTTAAATATCTGAATTTAATTAAAATGGATATTTTAGAATAAGATAGTCTGTTTTTGCAGAGGAGTAAATGTTTATTTTCTTTTCATTGTAACAAGTTAACCTCATGTGAAAACAAATGTGATTCTGAAAACATTCTTTCTTGACTACAGCTTTGACCTTGTTCTGCTCCAGTGCTGGTTTCCTATTGCTTTCCTTATAAAGTGCCAGTTACCAGATAAAGTGCAGATTCATAGTTCAAAGTCTCTTGAATATAGCTCTTCTTAAATTTTAATGTGCGTAAGTTTCCTGAGGATTTCTGGGTATCACCGTCAGAAGTTTTGATTCAGTAGGTGTGGGGCAAAAGCCCTGCGAGATGCATTTTGAAGGACTACTCTGCTTCCATAGCTGTTGGTCTTTGAGAAACACTTTGAGAAACGTTCATAACAGTTTCATCTAATTCTTTTACTTTTGTTTTCTTTTTCTAGGTATCTTTCCTTCTTCCTTTTAATAGATCCATTTTTTGAGCTATTGCCTGTTATTCTTTTAAAAATTGTCTGAATGTTTGGTCATGGAATCTTTAGACAGGTCTAAGCACCGTGCTTTGAACATCACAGGCACTCACTCATGGAATTCTGACCTGTATTCTCCTGCTGCCAGGGCGTCTAGCTCGGACACCAGCACATTTGGCCCTGGTATTTGAAGAGCCTGAGGATATTTTCTTTCCAGCTTTATTTTAATATAATTGATAAATAACACTGTGTAAGCTTAAGGTGTACGATCTAATATCTCTGATATATGTGTATCTGAGGATTTTCATAGACTTCTCAGAGGTTGAGATTCTAATAACATCTAATTTTGTTGTTGCATAACTGACTTACTTCCAGGCATAAATGTAGAGAGAGAGAAAAAAAAAACATCCAAATGAAATCTCTGTAACAGCAAGTGCGCGTCCACTCATCCCTTAGAACTGGGGTCTTCCCTGATTTCTGAAAAGCCCAGAAAGTCCCATTGACCCCCCTTGGAATGTCACATGGTTATCAAGCACAGCATTTTAATTCTGGAAAATATAACTATCAAAAATACATTAGAATATATTTGTTGTGGTATTGAACAATGGGGATGTTGGGTTTTCTAAGAAGTTTGAGCATCACTGGCATAGAAGGGATTAAAGGGATTCATTTTTCTGGGGGATGCTTTGGGTTATTATTCTGTGACTATGGGACACAATGTAATAAATAAAGGAACTCCCAAAGGTCCTAGGTAGAATAGTATTCTTGTTAAATGGATAGAAATGTAGAGACTGTATACATGTATTAAGGTAACACTTTGTCCAGATATTCCCACATTTATAATCTGTTTCATGGAGAGGTCAAATGACTCTCTTTTGGGATTCTTATAAACCTTATTTTTGAGGGGAAAAAAGGTAGTTTGTGCGCTTTCATCCAGACCTACTTTAAATCTGGTTTGGTTGTGTTTTTCAGGTCACTGCTCTTTTAATATTTGGATAACTCAAGAAATCTAACTTGTCTTCATTTTATGCTTGGTTATTGGGATCCTACTTTCAATTACTGGTTATATTCATTTTTTCCTCCCCCCACTTCTTTTTGTTGATACTACTCTAAAACTGGTATTTTAACCATTTTCCTTTTGTTGTCCTTTTTTCTTAGCTTAAATATTGGCTACCCATTGATTAATAGAACTTAGAATTTCTAGTTTCTCAGTTATGTATTTTCCATTTACAAAGTCCACAGCAATTTTTGCTCAACTCTCAAAATTTTGAGAAAAGTC
This sequence comes from Ursus americanus, assembly GCF_024610735.1. Lineage (NCBI taxonomy): Eukaryota > Metazoa > Chordata > Mammalia > Carnivora > Ursidae > Ursus > Ursus americanus. The sequence goes on along the minus strand of NC_142128.1, from coordinate 93,964,596 downwards.
AAAGAGCTATTCTAAGCAAACTTGACTTAACTTTTATTTCTTCACAAGTAGGTGGCTGCCCTTTAATGCCACATTTATTTCCATTTAGGAAGGAAATGACTAAATTAAAGGCATTATGTTTCTCTTGAAAGGAAATGAAGAAATATATATTTCAGTAGAATTCCATTCCCGTTTGTGAGGTTAAGATGACTTTTAAGTTGGCAATAATTTGTTGTTTATAAGGCACGTTTGTCTTTATTTTAATTAATTAATTAATTAATTAATTTTAAGTAGGCTCCACACCCAGTGTGGAGCCCAATGCAGGGCTTGAGTTCACAACCCTAAGTTCATGAACTGAGCTGAGATCAAGAGTCGGATGCTTAACTGCTTGAGCCACTCAGGCATCCCATCTATTCTATTTTAAAAGAAGTCATTGAGGTTTTTATTGGCCTCAAGTTTCCAAGCCAAAAATTATAGTTATCTGACCTTTTGCTCCATCTAATGTCTTCCAGAATTATGTCTGCTTAAAGAGGCTGAATGGAAGGGTGATAACAAGTTTCTTCATTTTGGCACTTCTCTTTCCTTCTATAAGCCTTTGTTCTCCCAGTTTTAAAAAATGGGTTGTCTGGAAATAATTGATATTGAAGAAGACTAAAAGATAAGCTGAATAGTTGTTAATATCTGTTTAAATCTAAGAGGGGGAAGTGTGATTTTTATTGTAAGAAAATGAATAGACTTATTTTACATCATGCCTATGACTAATAATAATTATTACTTACCTACTCCTTCCTACTCTCATTGTTTCCACGTGGGCTTCTAACAATAGAAATTGTAGATCACAGATGTCCCCTATATTTGCATTTGTTGGATGAGTCGTAGTAGTCTGGAAATCATTTTCTTTGCCTTCTCCTCCTCTGTGGGTCATGTGTAATCTTCCCCACTGCCACAGACTGCATCCTCCTTTCTGTGAAACATTCATTTCAGTGGTCACTTGAGCAGCAGGACAGGATGCATTATATCATCTGTTGAATGATACAGCTTACAAATTTAAGAAATTGGTTGTTCTGTTGTCTGAACAGCATAGAGTGGACCATTATTGAGCTACTCTGCTGGTTTACAAGATAGTTTTGTAGTAACCGAGGTGTTTGTTTTGCAAAGTGAGTTAAATTCACATTAAGTTCTTTTAAAGTGATTGTGTTAGTTTAATATGAACAATATCCTCCAAGCCTGTTGGAATTTCTTCTCATTATTTTCCCAAAGTGTATTTGTTTGGTAAATTTTTATCTTCATGCTTTGTATTCATTCATCTTTTAAATAGATTTTAAATGCCTACAAGTGTGCGACACAACGAAGTTGCCAGTATGTGTCCTCTGCACCATGTTCCTTCAACTGTCTTCCTGTTACTATTACTTTGGCTAATATTTAAAGAGACTTTTTTTTTTAAACCTCTACACACATAACAGAGACTATATAGATGGAATTGCCTCTCTCACTGAACTTCAGTTTTTATTGTTCCATTATATAGGAATTTGGGGTCATACAATACTTCGTAAGTATTAGGGCTTAGAAGCACATACCTCTGTAAGGCATGTCAAAGGTAATTTGAGTCTCTATCTTTGGAGGGTCTTGAATCTAAGACATGTCAACTGTGATTTCCATTTTGAATATCCATTTACTCTTGTTCTTCTTATTCCTCATCAAACTCTTTTTCTTGACATGTACGTGATATATCTGACTCTTCATCAGTGTCTTTTTTTTTTTAAAGATTTTATTTATTTATGTGACAGAGAGAGAGACAGGCAGCAAGAGAGGGAACACAGCATGGGGGGGAGTGGGAGAGGAAGAAGCAGGCTCATAGCGGAGGAGCGTGATGTGGGACTCGATCCCGGAATGCCGGGATCACACCCTGAGCCGGAGGCAGACACCTAATGACTGCACCACCCAGGCGCCCCTCTTCATCAGTATCTTAATGTTTCATTTTTCTAATTTTCTGTGTACATGTCTACCAGTGTTCATATTAAGCTCATGTAGGCTTTTCCTTGACCACGTTTAAGTACAGGATTCAGAATAAACATCAACATACTTAAATATATTGCAGGTCTATTTTGATTTGCACAGTAGGTGTGATCTTGAGATGTTGCCTAAATTGTTCATTGTCTAAGGTATTGCTAGACTTTTAAATAAATCTTTTAATTATTTTGTGTTTATGCTATTGAGATTTTTAAAATTGGGTATTCAGGAAAGTACATATGTAAGGAACACTTACTGGACAGTTTATTGAGTGCCTTTTTTCTCTTTTGAAAAGATTACTGAAAGGTGTACAAAGATATATATGAGAGACAGTCCCTACATTAAAAGAGTGATGCTGAGTGTCCAATAGGTAAGAATAGCCACACCCATAAATAATTCCTGGATAGTATGATAGGAGAGGGTTAAACTGTGGGAGTGATATGAAGGAATGATCACACTAAGGGAAGTATATATACTTCAACCGCCAAACGAATGAGAATAATGAAGGTGAATGTTCAGAGGTTGGTCCTGGAGGATACTCTGCAGGGGAAAAGTAACATTGTGTGTCAACTACACTTTAATTTAAAAGAAGAATTAAAAAATAAAATGTATCAAAGTGATCACTAAATGATTATGCTTTAATTAAATCATGACGTGTTATATTGATTTACTATAAATATATAACATAAAATTTGCCATGTGTTAAAAAAAATTCCCATCTGCTAATTCCATCCTCTTTGTAATTTTTGTGTCTATTCCTGCTGAATAACTTTCATCCTGTTATGGCTCCTACAATAACTGAATACTGGCCATTGTGAATTTTATGTTGTGCTGGATTTTGTTTTAATAATTTGGGGCTTTGTTCTGATATGCAATAAATTAATAGGCATCAGTTTGAAGGGGTTATTGGGTAACTGAGGAAGCCAGTGGATAGCCATTCAGACTTCATAGGAGCCATCTTGTGTAGGCTACTGATGCCTGTATATTTCCATAGAATTGAGGGAGACCAATGGAGCTGTGCCTAGCTAATGATAATTGATAAGCATCCTTTCCCTGCTGACTTGCTTTTGGCTGGATGATAAGGTATTTGTGAAGTTGTGGTAAGTATGTGTGTAAATATGCTCACTACTATGCAGTTTGGTGAAGTATCCCTTACATTTCTGTTTCATTTGGTGGCAGTGGTGGGATCACCATGCAGTGACATTTATCAGAAGTGAGAAAACAGCTATTTGTTACTCGGATGGCAGCATGGAGGTAGACCTGGAGGTTTGTGTTTCCTGTTGGTCAGGTGGCTGCATTTGGACTGAGGCTTCATTTTTTCTCATTGTACCTCTAGCTTTATCATGACCTTCATTAGATTGTGATCTGAAGGACATGTGTGTGAGTGTGTGTGTGTGTGTGTGTGTGTGTGTGTGTGTGTGTCTACTATACTGTCCTTAGGTTAATTCTTCCAGCAGGCTTTGTGTGTATGCATGTTAAGGAAAAGGATGTGTATTACCTAGCAAGGCTTCTAATTTGACTGGGCTTAGATATTTTTCAAAAGCATTACTCATAGTTTAAATGTTTTTAATTTCATAATAACAGGATGAGAAAAATCAGTATTTCATAGTAAATCATGAACCCTTTTATTTGACTTTACTTTCAAAAGATTATCAATAATAATTTCAGGTATATTAATAACAGTAACTTTCCTTAGTATTTGTGTAGAATTTTTAGGGTTCCTGTAAGATAAGAAGTAGTTAAGTAAATTAAATTTGTTTCCTTTGGCCCCAACCTACATATCTGTATTCATTTTTACTCTATGTGCTGTCTCATCTCTCCCAGGCCCCTGCGTTTTCATGTACTCTTAATACCTCGAGAGCCTTTCCAAGAGCATCTAATAAGTTCACTTACACTCAGATACAAGTAACTGATACAGTTTGAAGTGTTAATATCCCAAAGGCCTTTGCATTTTAACAAAAAAAATAAATGAGAAGCCTTACAGAAATTAATCTCTATTAGTGGAGTTTTCTGTTGGGCAGGGGATGGTTTTTATTTGTTTATTTTTAATCTATAGAGTTTTTTTCAAGCTCTTAAAACCATACCACCTAGGTGCCTGCAGTTCTGCTTCTACCCAGAGTTAGCACCTTGACGTAATTCCATCTTCAGTAAGTTCAGAGTTCTTTATAAATTATTTCTAATCTTTAAAACACTCTATTTGTAGTGAACAGACAGCATTCCAATCTGTTGACAGCTGATGAAACAAATACAACATTTTAGAGAAATAAAACAATGCCCTTGAAGACACTTTGAAAAGTGTTAATGCATTATACAAGCAAATTTTTGTTGGTAAATTGCTTAAGACCTGACAATTTAAGCAGTCTCATTAAATTTTTAATGAAGGTACTAATTTATAATGGATAAGGAAAGTAGGAGAAGTTAATACGGAGATGTTTTAAGAATGAGCTGGGTTAAGAACCGTGGTATGTCTTAACTCGAGTGCCTAAGTCAGACTGTCATTTTTATTTTTTAGGGTTCTGGTGTTTGGGCATGGAAGGGAATATAATAGACTGCCAAATGGCTAAAGCTAAGTTGAAAATGAAATGAAATATAGGCTCACATCTGAATGAGCTTCTCACTGATCTGATCGCTTTTAGGAAGAAAAAGGAAAGCAGCTCTTCACTGATAACACGGGTAATTGAAAGAAGTGCTGCCAAGGGAAACAGCTACTACTTGTTACCGGTTCTGCTGGAACCCCTGTTAACATACTTCCTCAAACAGATGAGTTTCCTGAAGGAGCCAAATTCCTAAATGATAATCTAACCAAAACACTAAGTGACTCTTGTGGTTAAAACAGAATCCAGATAGAGGAAGCACTAAGGTCAAGATTTGTAAACTACAACTAAATTATGAAAACTATTCTACTTCCTAGTATTCAGGCATTTAAAGAGCTCTGCAAAAAATGCAGTCTTATGTGACTTCCTCCATTATGTAATTTGTTTAGGTATATTGGCTAGGAGCTGAAAATATAGCTATCTCAGACTTTTCTGTTTTTATATTGAAGAGAATATTCTTATCTATTATATTTTTCATAAGGGAAATGCATAAAAGTTACTAAAAACCAAGTCATGTTATTTTTTTAATTATAGGGAAACCTCAAGAATTTACTGATTTCATGAAATAAATAGCTGTGCCCAATTCATACAATGTTATAAATATGGGAAATTATAGAATATACTTTATTTATATTTTAAATTTTTATTTAAATGAATGTATTTTAAATATTTTTGGCAAAATATTGCTAATTGTACCAGCAATGGAAGCACATTACCTTATAGTACTTTTCCCTGTGTGAACGTGTGAATAGAAATGTTAGATATGGGCTCTCCATCCAGGGACAAGGATCAGTAGTTTACTAAAGGTGGGAAAGAAAGAGTGGGACTGCCAGTACAGGAATAAGGAGGGATGGCAATTAAGTACATGAAAATAAGCTCAACATCTTTTGTCATTAGAGATGTGCAAATTAAAACCGTAACATGATAATTAATATACCTATTAGAAGGCCTAAAATTAAAAAGATTGGCTTACAAAGTGTTGGCTAGGATGTAGAAGAACTATAATGCTCAGACGCTGTTGATGTCTAATGTAAAATTGTACACCACTTTGGAAAACAGTTGGGAACTTTCTTAAAAAATTGAACATACACCTACCATATAACTAGCCAATCTACTCTTAAGAATTTACCCAAGAGAAGTTGGTACATTTGTCTTCCCAAAGACTCGTGCACAAATAATCAAAAACTGGAAACAGCGCATATGGTCATGAGTGGATGAATGAATAAACAAATTGTGGAACATTCATTCAATGGAATACAGCTCAGTTATAAAAGGCATGAACAATTGATATACTCAGCGACATGGATGAATCTCAAAATAATTATGCAGAGTGAAAAAAGCCAGATAAAAGGAATACATATCAAATTCATTTAAATTTCTAGAAAATGGAAACTGATCTGTAGTGGCAGAAAGCACATCAGTGTTTTTGGAGGGAAGGTGGAGAGGGGCAGGAGGAAAGGGTTACATAGTGGCATGAGGGAACTTCTGGGTTGTGACGGATCTGTTCTTGATCATAGTGATAGTTTCACAGGGGTATACATGTGTCAAAACATCACACTGTATGTTTTAAGTATGTGTAATTTATTGTGGTAGTCAATTTTATGTGCTAAGGAATACCTAGACAACTGGTAAAACATTATTTTAGGGTGTGTCTATGAGAGTGTCTTCAGAAGATATTAGCATTTGAATTGATAGACTGAGTAAAGAAAATCACCCTCACTAGTGCTTGTGGGCATCATCCAGCCTGTTGAGGGCCTGAATTTAAATGAATGAATGAACGAATGAATGAATTGCAGAGAAGAGTGGAGTTGCCTTCTCTGCTTCAGCTGAAACATCCGTCTTTTGCCTTTGGATATTGGTGCCTCTGGTTTTCAAGCCTTCGGCTTCAGGTGGGGATTTACACTATCCGCTACCTGCTACCCTCTCCTCTGTGGTTTTTCAGACTCAAATGGAATTACATTACTGGTTTTCCTGGGTCTTCAGATTGTAGGTGGCAGATTGAGGGACTTCTCAGCCTCCATAATCATGTGAAACAATCCCTCATAATAAATCTCTTTCTATATGTGTGTTTATATGCATAAATATCTCTATATCTTTATATCTATCCATCCATCCATCCATCTATCCATCCATCCATCCATCCATGCACCCACCCTACTGGTTTCTTTTTTGCTGGAAAACCCTGAGTAATACAATTGTATATCAATTACACCCCATTAAAGCTGTTAAAAATACCATTTGTCCATCTATCTAATTGCTCTGAAGTTGTGGCTTAGTTATATGCAGAAACTGCTGCTTATTTTGGGGGTGGGGAATGAGATGTGCCATGACATCCTGCTCATGCTTTAATTTTGGTGCTCCCTGTTTCCCAAAGGTGTTAGATAATAAGCTCAGTGTGTTAATCATATACACGTTCTCCTAGGGTTAAATTCTTTTTAAGGTATTGTAAACTCTACTAACTTCATATTTGCTGAGTCCTTAGTTCAGGTAATGAGACTTGGTGGTTGCTTTATCAGTTGTAATGATCCTGGTGACTGATGTTCCCTCCTGTTCTACTTAAAACATGATGGTAACTTTGATAAAACCCACATTTTGATCTCAAGGCAGGGAAATACTGCAAATCTCATATCCTGACCTCTTTGATAAATGTAGGACTTTGTGCCTACTTGGTTAACAAGTGGCAAAGTATTAAAATAGAAACCAGACTTTGAAATATTTTACATGTAGTGCTTTGCATTATAAAAGCCTGATTTGTCATCTACATGGCTTTTCTTTCCCTGCAGTGTGCTTATGTTTGGCAAAAGCGTTCTCATGCTCTAAAGTTTTAATTTATTTGTGAAGAAATATATTTCTGAAGAGGCAGATTTTCTGCTCAGGCAGCAAAACTCAGTGTAACTATTGGTATTGCTGATTTATTGTATAGACTTGGCCAGTATATAGCATATTTGGTCTTTGGTTTTTCTCTTCTTTGACATATATGTAGTGTCCTACACATAGTAGTATAAGCTGACATTGTGAATCCCTATGTAGTAGCTTCCTAAAGTCTTCTTTAATTCTTTCATTGCTGGGTTGTGCCTTCTTTACTCAGAAAGATCTCTCTTTTCATGTTGTACCATACAGGGATAATTATGTTTAACTAGAATGATGATATTAAAATAATTAAAAATTTAATATGCTCTAAGATTTAGTATACAAGAATCAAGAGTTTCATGCTTTTTATTTTATTTATTTTATTTTATTTTACTTTATTTTTTAGAGCAGGGGGAGGGACAGAGGGAGAGAGAGAATCTTAAGCAGGCTCCCTGTCCAGCATGGAGCCCGACATTGGGCTTGATCCTACAACCCTAAGATCATGACCTGAACCGAAATCAACAGTTGGATGCTTAACCAACTGAGCCACCCAGGTGCCCCAAAATTTTCATGCTTTTTAAAAAATTAAGAACTGTGTTATCTGTGCCTGCTTTGGCAGCACATATACTAAAATTGGAACGATACAGAGAAGATTAGTATGGCTTCTGAGCAAGGATGACACACAAATTCGTGAAGTGTTCCATATTTTTATGCACCCCAATGTTCATAGCAGCATTGTCCACAATAGCCAAACTTGGAAGGAGCCGAGATGCCCTTCAACAGACGAATGGATAAAGAAGATGTGGTCCATATATACAATGGAATGTTACTCAGCCATCAGAAAGAATGATTACCCAACATTTGCCTCAACATGGATGGGACTGGAGGAGATTATGCTAAGTGAAATAAGTCAATCAAAGAAAGACAATTATATGATTTCACTCATTTGTGGAACATAAGGAATAGAGGGGGGACCGTTAGGAGAAGGAAGGGAAAAATGAAGGGGGGGGTAAACAGAGGGGGAAATGAACCATGAGAGACTATGGACTCTGGGAAACAAACTGATGGTTTTAGAGGGTAGAGGGGCGGGGGGGATGGGCTAGCCCGGTGAAGAGTATTAAGGAGGGCATGAATCGCACGGAGCCCTGGGTGTTATACGCAAACAATGAATCATGGAACACTACATCAAAAACTAATGATGTACTGTATGGTGACTAACATAATTAAAAAAAATCATCATAAGTTTGATTTATAAAGTGCAGTGTAAGTAAAATATACCATGCACCATGAATAAAAACCAAAACCAAACAAAATGAAAACAACCCCCCCCAAACCAAACTGTGTTCTCTGCTCCCCATGCCACTAAAACTATTTGTCTATTGATACATTACCACCTACATCTTGTACAGTTTGCACAGTACTTGCAAGGCTTGATGGGCATATGGTTGAAGTAAAAGCCATAGTGCCTGTACTGGGGAGGCACAGGACGGAACTGACAATTTAGTGATAAGCTATGAAGTTGTGACTTTCAGCGCAGAAGGAGTTCAAGGAAAGGAGAGATCAAAGTTGGTTTGACTAGTTGGAGAAGGTGGAGTGGAGGCCCTGATGTGATGTAAACTTAAGAAACATAGAGGGCAAACTGGGTGGTGATCTAGGTGGAGAGGCAGATTTGAAGTTAGGTCTTGAGAGTGGGATACACAGGAGACAGTGAGCAGACCTCTTCTTCCACTTTGGTGATAAGACTAGTTTGGTTGGTACAGAGTAAGGCCTGGTTAGAGAGAACATTGAAAACTTGGTAGAGGAGTTTGGAATTTTGTGGTGACAGACAGAGTGCCATTGTAGATTTCTGAGCAGGGAAATACCATGTGTTAGGAAAACATTTTAAGAATCCTACCTGGAGGACTTACTGCAATGCAAGCTCAAGTGATAGAGATGTTGACAAGGCAGTGGGCAGCTGTTTTACCTAAAATATAAATACAATCTAGGATTTAGGATTACTTAGGTTCCTGGATATTATTCTTTTTCCCCAAATCTTTCAAAGTTTGGTTTCATCTTTCTAGTCTCATTTTGTGTGTGTGAGTGTGTGTGTGTGTGTGTGTGTGTGTGTACGTGTGTTGTTCACTCAACCCTCTATTTCGGCAACAGTGAACATGGCATTTCTCAGGCTGTTCTTTCTGTCTGAAATTCCTTTAGTCATTCTCTTTTCCCGATGCACTTCTGTTCTCTTGTGAAAAAGGTTTCAGGCAGGTGCCACCTCTTCTCTAAGCCTTATCCAACATCCTCCTTCTCTTAATTGTTTGTGCCTTACCTTATGTTACATAGCACTTCGCATAGACTTCTCTAATAACACCCATCACTTTGTTCCGTAACTTGGTGTTTATCTGTCTTATCTAGCAATCAGTAAGCTTTTTATTTATTTATTTGTATTTAGATTCAATTAATTAGCATATAATTTATTTCAGACGTAGAGGTCAGTGATTCATCAGTCTTATATAATACCCAGTGCTCATTACATCATTTGTCTTCCTTAATGTCCATCACCCAGTTAATCAGTAAGCTTCTAGAAGGCAGAGGCCATTATAGTTGTAACCAAAAGCACCTAAGTGTAACTCCTGTAAAATGGTAGACAATTGTAACTGCTCCTTGAATGAATTAATGGGTCTTTCTCCATCTCCACTGAATGCTGAATTTGAGATCTTGTGAGAGCCTACCCAGTATAAACTAAACTTTAGTGGGTCAAAGTACATTAGCAGTGGGTATTCCACAAAAATGACATGAAATTTAGTAGAGGCAAGTTAAATGGATAGACTAGTAAATTTACTGGCTATTTTGAAGAGAGTTATTTTACAATGTGAATTATCAAAAGAATTATTTGGTTGTTTCTTTGCTGCTGCTATAGAGGCAAAGGAGTTTCTACAACTGTAATAGTAATACATCTACATTTTAAAATTATGGTTCTTTTGTCTTAGGGAGCTATAATTTGTATTTATCATCATTAGTAGCACTGATGTTATAGTCAACATAGTCAATAAAACATTATTCTTTTAATTTGTTTTATTCTCTTCATTCGTAGAAGTAGCTATTATATCATGGCTTTTGGTAAGAAATGACTGTTGATTCTAGGCATTTAATAATAGTCCTTTTTTGGGGGTGCCTGGATGGCTCAGTTGGTTAAGCGTCTGCCTTTGACTTAGGTAATGATCCTAGGGTCCTGGGATCGAGCCCCATGACTGACTCCCTGCTCAGCAGGGAGTCTGCTTCTCCCTCTCCTTCTGCTGCTCCCCCTGCTTGTGCTCCTTCTCTCTCTCTCTCTCTCTCTCTCTCTCTTTCTCTCTCTGTGTCAAATAAATAAATAAAATCTTTAAAAAATAGTCCTTTTTTGGAGAGAAGGACTTCAAAGCTTTAAAACATTCAAATTTTAACTATAAATAAAAATCGCCAGGTAAGAGATAGTCTGCGTATTTAGTTCATATTAGATGCTAATATCTAGAGGTTTAACATATTTATGCTTTCATACTCATATCTAGTTCCTGAAGATGTATTTCTTTCAAATATTATATCATAGCTGAATGTAATATTTGCTATTATCTACAGATCACAAACTTGGCTGTTATTTTTCTCTTTGTAATTATACGCCATATTCACACCTTCAATTATGATAATTATTTATGGTTTTAGAAGTTTAGGCAAATCATCTTGCACTTTCAGTGAAACCAGTTATCGGAGCTTTAAATAAATGAGAACTTAGGGAAGCATTCAGTGTACCCTATGCTCAACTCTATTTTTATTTACAGTCCCTTTCTGCATCTTCATTTTTCTTACCTCATTTAAAAATGTTTTAACTAGAGAAATGCTAATAGCCATGCATGATGTCCAGAAGGTTCAGCTTTGAAAGAAATGTGTTCAGAATAAAAAGCATTGAATCCTTATTAAGCTTTTGTTTTAATTTTCTTTAGGAAAGTTTTAGATGTGGGGTTGAGTTTCTTCACTATTGTGGTCATTATCCTTTCTCATATATTCCCATTTTTCAGTAAACACGTTGAAACATGGTTTCCAAGACTGTGCATGGAATACCTGTGTGGTCTACACAGCACATTATTTTGAGGGACAGCTGCCCCTCATGTTCTGGACACTAAACTGCATTTAATGTAGTCTTAGATCACACTGGTTTCTGGTAGGGGTATTCTATTATTGGTTTATATTGAACTTGCCATCCACTATGATTGCCAACTCTTTTCTTTTTTGTACTTGCCTGGATTCTCTACTTGTGTTACTGATTTAAGAGCAGGACTTTATATTTATTATGATAATACATTCCTTTTGTTAAATTTCACTGATGACTTTAGCCTGTTGAGAATTTTAGGTTATGATTCTTTTTTCCAGCTTGCGTAGTTCCTCTTCTGGGTAATAAACTTACCATTTTATTTCACCCAAATCATGGGGGAAAGTAGTGCTTGTCAGAACAGGGTCTGGGACCTTCTGAGGTAGCAAAGGACTTTGTTGCTTCTCATACATTTCATAACCTTTTTTGGTTTCTGGGTGCCACATTTTATTCCTTGAAATCTTCTTAAGATAGCAAAGTGACTGTCAGCCTTAATGCTCTTAAATCACTTTGCTGCTTAGTATTCTCACTGTTGAAATTCAGTTCCCTCTGGGGGCAGTGACATTTTATATCTTATCACCTTCTATTTCAATTAGTGTGTTTGCTCATTTCTACAAGGGGAAGTTTAGTCCTTGGTAATGAGTCCAGAATATTCTAAGCCACACCAATAGAAAACACCACTGGAAGAAGGATGATTTTTTAATGAAAACATATTCTCATATTGTGGCATTTCAAGTAGCATGACTACAATTGAGGAAACTGGGGCAGCACTTTGTTATGCAGTTTTTTTTTTGAGATAGCTAAAAATATGTTCTCAGCAGATAATTAATGAATTATAGTAATTTGATGCTAAGCAGTTTGGTTTTAATTAGGGATATTTAGCTTACTAATAAAATGTCACCACAATTTGACACAATCTGTTAGAATAGCTTAAATTGATATTATCTTTTTTAAACACGTGGCTCAGCATGTTAAAATAACAATTTGAAGTATATATATGGGTACTGCTACTATGTAATAGCAACCTCCAACTTTGTCATTCTAGTTGGGTAGACTCTAGGTTTTTACACTCTTTTGAATAGGTGAATTGCTGAATAAGTGTTATATCTTAGCCAGGGAGAAGTTACCATAAATGTATTATTTGCATGAATGCATTGGGTAATGAACTGCTTAAAGGCGTGGAAGCTAAGTACAGCTGTACTTAAGAAAATTTGACAAATATTTATTTATAAAACATGGTGCATCTGATCATTTCAAAAAGAAGATAATGTTCTAAAATAAGATCCTAACTTTCATAGTTAAAGAGAACAATTATGAAAGAATTAACTTTTTCAGTATATACTGAATGCATTTTTTATTTTAGTCGCTGTGGCAGATATAGAGCAAGTAGAGATGAGTATGAGATAGTCTTGGATCTAAAGGAACCCAGAGACCAGAAGGGGAGTCAGAGACTTAAATAGCAAATGTGGACAATAAAATGAGAAAGCTACTATCATAACCACAATCATAACAATAATCATAACTATATCTAATAGGAGACTTTAGAGGAGAAATAACTGAGGTGAGGGGCATGGGTAGCATCAAATGGCAACTTTTTGTTGAGGAGATGCTTAAGTTGAATCTGAATAAATAGAAGCTAACCAGGTGAAAGGGTGTGTGTGTGTGTGTGTGTGTGTGTGTGCGCATGTATTTTGTGCAGACATGCGTGTAAATGTGTGTGGATGTGTCTGTGTGTTTGAAAGAACAAGAGAAAGGGGTGGGAAGTGAGTTGGAATAAAAGCTTGGAGGTGAGAAACACACTGAATTTGCTGGAGTGTACAGTGATTGTTGAGTGAGAGATTGGGGGGGGGGTACAGAGGGCTTGTGGACAAAAGAGAGCTTTCAAAGGTGTTGGAGCAAGGGGATGGTATAGTCAGCTTTACATGTTGGATGGATTGCTGTGATGATGATGAGGAAAGCAGACTGAATGGAGCAAGACTCGAGGCACAGCTTTGGAGTAAGCTGTCCAGGTGAGAGATGATGGGGGCTTCCCTCAGTTGGCATTGGTGGCTGGGATTTGAGGGGAGTCAAGAAATTTTTAGAAAGTAAAGTCAGATAGATATACCTATCTGACATATCTTTTGTTAGGTTTGTTTCCAGGCATCATTGTTTCTGTTAATATTGTAAATTATGTATTTCTAAAATAATGTTTTCTAATTAGTTCCTGAGATGAAATGTTATGTGGAAGTACAACTAGTGCACTGCACCTTTATGCATTAGCATGGATGAGTCTTATAAGTGCAATGTTGAAGGAATAAGCAAGTCCCAGGGAGTGACTTCATCTTTATAAAGCTCAAAAACAAACAAAACTAAACAATGTTTAGAGGTACATGCATATGAAATAAGCTAATATAGGAAAACCTAAAAACAAAATGAAGGATAATGGTTATTTTTCATGGAAGCAGAGTTGAGGAAAAGGATATGGAATGGGGAAGTGCCTGGGAGAATAGAATGGTGGAATGCAATCTCAAAACAATGTATTAACTATTTGACCATCCAGATGTGTCATCATAGTGACAACTGATTTGAAAATATGCTGTATTATTTGATAAGCCCTCGTAGTAATTTCATAATGTTAGAAGAGCCCATCCCAAACAGCTGGATCCTGGGGCTCCTGGTAGATGAGTCTTGTTTATCCATTTTGTCATTCTGTCTTTTGATTGGAATGTTTAGTGCATTTACATTCAAAGTAATTATTGATAGAGATATGTTTGTTGCCATTGTATTACTTGTTTTGTGGTTGTTTCTGAAGATTTTCTCTGTACTTTCTTGTCTTCCTCTCATGATTTGCTGGTTTTCTTTAGTGATATATTTGGATTTCTTTGTTTTTATTCTTTGCATATTTATTAGTAGTGTTTGATTTGTGGTTACCATTAGGTTTGTATATAACCTCTTCTGTATATAGTAGTCTGTATTAAGCTGTTGGTTGTTTAAGTTTGAACCTATTCTTTTCTCCTCTCCTCCCCACATTTTAGATATATGGTGTCATATTTTACATCCTTTTATTTTGTGTGTTCCTTGACTGATTTTTCACAGAAATATTCATTTTTTCTGCTTTTGTGTTTCTTACCTCCATACTGTCATTTTTGGTCTTTCCTTTCCATTCAAAGAGTCCCTTTTAATATTTCTTACAGGGCCAGTTTAGTGATCATGAATTCATTTAGTTTTTGTCTTGGAAGCTTTTTATCTCTCCTTCTATTGCAAATGATAGCCTTGCTGGATAGAGTATTCTTGGATGCAGGTTTCTCCCATTCACCACTTTGAATATATCATGCCACTGTCTTCTGGCTTGGGAAGTTTCTGCTTAAAAACCTGCTGATAGCCTTATGGGGTTTTCTTTGTATGTAACTGTCTTCCTTTTTCTTGCTGCTCTTAATATATTTGATATCATTGTATTTTGCCATTTTAATTACAATATGTCCTGGTGTGGATCTGCTTTTGTTGATTTTGTTTGGGGTTCTCTGTGATTCCTGTATCTGGATATCTGTTTCTTTTCCTAGATTATGGAAGTTTTCATCTATTATTTCTTCAAATAAATTTTCTGCTCCCATATCTCTCTTTTCTTCTTCTGGGACTCCTATACAATGCATGTTTTTACGTTTGATAGAGTCACTGAGTTCTCTAAGTTTATTCTCATTTAGCATAATTCTTTTTTCTCTGTTTTGTTCAGCTTGATTACTTTCCATTACTCTGTCTTCTAGGTCATTAATTCGTTCCTCTGCTTCTTCCAGCCTGCTGTTCTTTCAATCGTGTTTCTTATTTTGGTTTTTTTCTTTTTTGAGTCCTTTATCTCTGCTATGTTATTCCTTATCTCTTTGTTAATGGTCTCACTGATGTCTTCCATTCTTTTCTTAGGTCCAGGGAGTATCCTTATGATCATTACTTTAAATTCTTCATCAGGCCTGTTACTTGTATCTGTTTTGCTTAGATGTCCAGCTGTGACCTTGTCCTGTTCTTTCATTTGGAACAAATTCTTTGGTCTCCTCATTTTATCTAAGTCTTTGTGTCTGTTTCTCTGTGTTGGGAAAGTCAGCTATGTCTCTTGTTCTTGAGGGTAAATGGCTTTCTGAAGAAGCAGTCCTATAGTGCTCTGCAGTATAGTGTCCCCTATTCTCCAGGCCTGGTGCTTCTAGGAGTGTCTCCAAAGTGTGCTATGTGCACTCTGCTGTTGTGTCCTGGTCACTGTGTCCTTCAGGCCAGTTGTCTGCAGGCTCTCTTTGCTTGTTGTGGGCAGTGTTTTGTCCCTGGTCTGAATGTGGTGAATTTTAACTAGGTATGTTCTGGTCTACTTGTGAGACGAGAACTATCACCACTGATGCCAGAATTGAGGTCCTCCAAAACTCATGGGTTGGGATGCAGTTGGGCAGGGGTTTGATTGGTCTTCTGGGGAAGGGGCCTGCCTCACTGGGACTGAGGCAAGTGTCACTGGAAGGGACAGTTCTTCTGGAGTGTAGGGGTGGAGCTTGGTGTAAGCAGGTTAAGTAGCTATTGTTGGTACTGTGTTGGTTTCCATAGTCACTCTGTGGTTATGCTGAGGGGTGGGGGAAGTAAATGGTACCTGCCAGTTTCTTTGTTCCCAGAGGAGTCTCTCTGTGAATGCTGCCTCTCTGGGACATGCTCTGAGAAGAGTAAATAACCTCCCCACTGTGTGCTCCAGGTGCTCTTCAGATCACTGTTTCCACACTTGTATGTGCATGGGCTGTTTGTCCTGCCTTTTCTCCAAGAGTAGCTCCAGTGTCCTATGAGCTCTCCCAGAGCCAAGCATGCTGACCTTTAAAACTCTAGGATTTAAGCCCCACTGGTTGCAAGACCTCACGAAATTCAGGCCTTCTTGCTTTCCAAGCCAATTGCTATGGGGATTTGTTTTTCTCATGCACCCCCCTGTGTGCTAGTCTGTTTCTCCCTTCTCTGTGACTGCAGCTCCCTCCCCACCACCACAGCTACAATCCAGTTCTCTCTAAAACTGGGTTTCCACATTTCCTACCTTCTTCAATGTGGCCTCTTCTTTACCTTTAGTTGTAGAGTTTGTTCTGCCAGTCTTCAGATTGATTTCTGGGGTATTTAGGATGATTTGATAGTTATCTAGTTGTGTTCATGGAACAAGGCGAGCCTAAGGTCCTCCTACTCTGCTGCCATCTTCCCCTCCCAATAGCCTACATTCTTTATATGCTTGTACGGGATGGACACTGTGCAAATGCTTTATGTGCAACATCTCATTTAACATTTATCCACAAAGAGGGGTGCATTCTATCTCTTATATGCCTCCATAAATGCTTTATGTTTTCATTCATCCCATAAATATTTTTTTAATTGGGTATTTTGTTATTATTTGCCTAGCTGGTTTTCCTGCAATTCTCATTTGGCTTTTCACTTTGGTACTTTTGTTCCACTTTTAAAAAAGATTTTATTTATTAATTTGAGAAAGAAAGAGAGAGAGAGGAACAGAGAAAGAAAGAGAGCAAAAGCACGAGCCGTGAGGAGGGGCAAAGGGAGAGGGAGAAGCAGACTGCCTGCTGAGCAGGGAGCCTGATGTGGGGCTTCATCCCAGGATCCTGAGATCACAACCTGAACTGAAGGTAGATGCGTAACTGACTGAGTCACTCAGGTGCCCCTGTTTGTAGAAAATTTTGAGCGTTCTCTTTTCTCTTCTTGGTTTTTGCCCAATTCTATCTATCCTCCTAAATCTACTCAGACTCAGCTCTTTCCAGAAATCCTTTAGAGATCACCCCAGCCTAGACTCTTCCCTTTGCTAAATCCTCATAGCACAAGGTACTCAATTTATTTGTCAATTATTTACGACAGTGTTTTCTGTCTTGAAATCTTATTTGAATCTTTCTGTTAATTTTCACAACTTTGTCTTCTTTTTCTAACTTGGGTAAATTCTTCAAGATTATGCATGGTAGCTTAATACTTCATGTCCCCTATAGTTTCTTAATAAGTAATAGATTTTTGTCTGGCCAGAAAACTCAACTGTCATTTGAAAGGAAATATTAAATTACAGAATGGAAAACAATCACAATTTTGCAACCTAAGAAGCACAATGTGTAACTGAAAGCTGTTCAAAAGGAAATAGAAAACCTTATCACAAAAGCTAGAACAGGTTTTGGGAGACTGAAAATATAATATTTTGTGGTATTAAACTTCTTACTAAAATGAAGTCCAGGGAACAATAACATACTCTCAAGAGTCTTATCCAGAGCTACTCTCTATAACTGATTAGAACAGAATGGGAGGAGATGGCTCATAAATAGATCCTACACAGATTGTGCAGAAAAAGATTTTGCTCCACAGTGCTGATTCATACTGAATGAAGAAAAGATATTGGAAATTCTAAAATGCTCAAAGAGACTTTCAGGGCCTCATGAGTCTTTGAAAAATAGTGAATCGTAGTTCAGTTTTAACTCAGAATTCTCCATTCTTCCACTCATTTTTAAAAAAGTCATTCCTGTATCCTTAAGGAATGTTACATTGAAGATGTAGCTGGTACCATCCCTACTCTCTACTTTCATTACTGCATTGGAGATAAGATATATAAACAGTGACTATGCTGTGTCATACATACTATCTGAATGTTCTTAAACATGTTACTTTGAATGGAGAACCTAAGGTTCTTTCTGCCTGTAAAATCACAAGAGTAGTACATTCACAGTGCCCTAAGGAGAGGAGAAAAGCATTTCTCACAGTCAATGGAATAATCAAAGAAAGTTTTTAGTAGAAATGATATTTAAATAGGAACTTGTTAGGTAATGTTTTGATAGGCACAGATTATAATCATGATAATGATACAAACCATTTTTTGTTTGTTATGCAGGAGCAAATACTAGGTGCTTTAAGTAAACCTGCGAGGAAGAGGGTGGAGTTATTGGTGAATACCCTAAAATTATACCAAAATTTTTGTGTATCTGTAAATTTGTACATTTTTATAGGGAAAAGTTTCCAGGGTCCCCAGAAACACGAACCATGGTAGAGAGGGTAGCACATGTAATTCCTGGTCTTTGAAAGATGCCCACCCAGGTGGAAAGAAAGAACTGTTGAGAATAAAGAAGTTGTGAAAATCTGAGAATTGGAAGATCTAAGGAGGGAGGACCTTGAAGTAATGAGAAACAATTGGGATAGGATGTCAGAATGTCTGGAGTTAAATCCTGGACTGCCACCCCCTAGTTGTGTTACCTAAGACCTCTGCTATCTAGGTTAGCTGTTACATATTTATTTAAAATTTCTTTGACGGGTGATGGGTATTAAGGAGGGCATGTATTGCATGGAGCACAATGAATCAAGGAACCTACATCAAAAACTAATGAGGTACTGTATGGTAACTAACATAACATAATAAAAAAATTTCTTTGACTATTTTTAAAAGAGCTTAATATGTGTTAAATTCTTTAATTCATTTATTCTCTGATGTAATATAAATTTGTTGAGCTCATATAACCAGCCACTGGGAGAACTTTGGTGAAAGAAGCAGAATTGGCCATGTTCTTTAACTCACAGCCACTTGTGAAAGAGAGTCCATTTATAGAGGTGGGAATGGAAGTATGGGCAAATTAAAAGACTTTCCAAGTCACATGATGAAGAAATGGAAGAAATTTCAAAGTCAGGTCTGACTCCAAAGTCTTAATCAGTCATGTTCTTGATTATAGAATAGTGTACAGGCATAGGTAACTCTGCGAGAATGTTAACAAGGGGAAACCTACTTTATCTTAAGGATGATTTACATGTAGATTACTTGGTTTAAAGAAGAAGGATGCAGCTATTTTGTTCTTTTTAAATATTTTATTTATTTATTTGACAGAGAGAGAGCACAAGCAGGGGGAGTGGGAGAGGGAGAAGCAGGCTCTCTGCTGAGCAGGGACCCCGATTCCAGGACCCTGAGATCATGACCCGAGCTGAAGGCAGACGTTTAACTGACTGAGCTACCCAGGCGCCCATTTTGTTTTGTTTTTTAAAGATGTTATTTATTTATTTATTTGACAGAGAGAGAGAGAGAGAGAGTGCACACATAAGCAGGGGGAGAGGCAGGCAGATGGGGAGGGAGAAGCAGGATCTCCTCAGAGCTGGGAGCCTGATGTGGGGCTCGATCTCAGGACCCTCAGATCATGATCTGAGCCAAAGGCAGGCACCTAACTGACTGAGCCACCCAGGTGCCCCAGGATGCAGCTATTTTGGATGGACTCTTCTAACATAATGAAATTACCAAGAGGACTTATCAAATAATAGAGCATATTTTCAAGTCAGTTTTCAGTATGATGACACATCTGGTTGGTCAAATAGTTAATACATTTTTATTGAGATTGCATTATTCATTGTGATCCATGAAATATATTTCAAGATCCTCTAAAATGTGTGCACTTGTTTTCCAAGCCAGATAATTTTTTTCTCATGTATTTTTTTACTGATCATTGTTTTCCAACTCCTTTAATTTATGTTTTGTAAAAGTTATTGATTATCCCCATATTTAAGCTCATTTTATTTTATTTATTTTTTATTTTTTAAAAAATATTCATATGAGAGAGAGAGAGTGAGAGAGTGAAGGGCAGAGGGGGAAGGAGAGGAAGAGAAACCCAAGAGACTCCCCACTGAGCCTGGGGCCTGATGTGGGGTCAATGTCACAAACCTGAGATCACGACCTGAGCTGAAACCAAGAGTCAGAAGCTTAACCAGCTGAGCCACCCCTGAGCTCATTTTAAAGGAGGTGAGTGAATAAAATCTTAAAAAGAAAAGAAAACAAAACAAAACAAAAAAAAAATGGGGGCACATGGGTAGCTCAGTTGATTGGGTGTCCAGCTCTTGATTTTGGCTTGGATCATGATCTCAGAGTTGTGGAATCAAGGCCCGCATCAGGCTCCACTCTCAGTGCGGAGTTGGCTTGGGATTCTCTCTCTCCTTCTCCCTCTGCCCCTCCCCCTGCACGTGTTGTCTCTCAAATTAAAATAAATAAATAAATAAAATCTTTAAGAAAAATAAAGGAGGTGCATGTCCTTCTGAGAAAGTTTTCTATTACTTAAGTTCCTATTGAGATAATTGGTGACTGTTGTAGCTAAGTTGGAGAAACTGTAGTACTGAGTTTCAGATCAGAACTTTATTTTGTTTTTTCTCTATAGGTACATTTCTGTTAGCATCATTTAAGCTAACCACATAATGCAGTGCTTTGCGAAGTGCTGGGTGTTCTTACAAAATCCCTTAGCATTAAAACAAAAATCCACTTAAAGAAGACCTTAAAATATTTTAAATATACTTATCTTCATTTAGATAATTAATACACTAACCAACCTGTTCTATTGAGTTTTATTCATAGGGACAACTTAGTTTTTCTTTTTTTTAAGTTTTCAAGAACTGGTTGAATTGACTATTGCCTGAGTCATAGAATATTTTTGTAATTTGTGAAAGAAAGCCATCGCCTTTTTAACTCTAAGAAAGAACACAATTTTTTTTCATTTTATTTATTTTTTAATTCAATTAGCCAACACATAGTACATCATTAGTTTTACATGTAGTGTTTAACAATTTATCAGTTGCATATAACACCCAGTGCTAATCACATCGTGTAAAGAAAGGCATCTTGTCAGAAGAAGTTACTTTTCATTTTAGTTTTATGCCATCAATTGTGAATATAGGCATACCTTAGAGATATTGCACTTTAGTGCCAGAGTACCACAATAAAGTAGATATCACAATATCTAATATCACAATGAGTCAAATGAATTTTTTGGTTTCCCAGTGAATATAAAAGTTATGTTGACACTATATTGTAGTCCATTATGTGTGCAGTAGCATTTTTTTTTAAAACCAGGATACACACTGTAATTTAAAAATATTTTATTGCTAAAAATGCTAACCATATCTGAATTTGCAGCAAGTTGTAATCATTTTGCTGGTGGAGGATCTGGCCTCCATGTTAATGGCTGCTGACTGGTCAGGGTGGTGAAGGTTGAGGTGGACGTGGCAATTTCTTAAAATAAGACAACAATGAAGTTTGACACATCAATTGACTCTTCCTTTCAGGAAAAATTTCTCTGTAGCACTTTATTCACAGTAGTCAGTTCTCTCAAACCCTGCTGTGGCTTTATCAACTAAGTTTGTGTAGTATTCTAAGTCCTTTGTTGTCATTTCAGCAATTTTCATGGCATCTTCACCAGAGTGAAGAAACCACTTTCTTTGCTCATCCATAAAAAGCAATTTTTTAAAAGATTTTATTTGTTTATCTGACAGAGAGAGAGGCAGCAAGAGAGGGAACACAAGCAGGGGGAGTGGGAGAGGGAGAAGCAGGCTTCCCACCGAGCCGAGAGCCCATTGCGGGGCTTGATCCCAGAACGCTGGGATCATGACCTGAGCCGAAGGCAGACGCTTAATGACTGAGCCACCCAGGTACCCCATAAAAAGCAACTTTTGTTCATTAAAGTTTTGTCATCAGATTGCAGCAATTAAGTCCCATCTTCAAACTCCACTTCTCATTGTAGTTCTCTTGCTATTTCTATCACATCTACAGTTATTTCTGCCACTGAAGTCTCTAATCCATCAAGTCATCCATGAGGGTTGGAATCAACTTCCAAACTCCTGTTGATGGTGTTGTTTTGTTTTCTTCCCATGAATCACAGATGTTCTTAATGTCGTCTAGAATGGTGAATCCTTTCCAGAAGGTGTTCAATTTTCTTTGCCCAGATCCATCAGAGAAATCACTACCTTTGGCAGCTCTAGCCTCACAAAATGTATTTCTTAAATTTTGACTTGAAAGTTAGAATGACTCCTTGATCCGTGGACTGCAGCATGGATTTTGTGTTAGCAGTCATGGAAACAGCATGAATCTTGTCCATCTCCATCAGAGATCTTGGGTGACCAGGTACATTGTCAATGAGCAGTAATATTTTGGAAGGAGTCTTTTCTTCTGAGCAGTTAGTCTCAACAGTGGTCTTAAAATATTCAGTAAACCATGTTGTAAACAGATGATGTACTGTTATATAGGCTTTGTCGGTCCATTTCTAGAGCACAGGCAGAGCAGATTTAGCGTAATTCTTAAGGACCCTGGGGTTTTCAGAATGGTACATGAGCACTGTCTTCAAGTCAAAGTCAGCAGCTGCATTAGCCCCTATTAAGAGAGTCAGCGTGTCCTTTGAAGCTTTGTAGTCAGACATTGACGTATCCCTAGCTATGAAAGTCCTACATGACATCTTCTTCCAATAGAAGGCTGCTTCATCTACGGTGAAAATCTGTTGTTTAAAGAAGCCCCCTTCATTAATTATCTTCTTGATGATTCTGATCTGCTGGAGAACTTGCTGCAGCTTCTACACCAGCACTTGCTGCTTCACCTTGCACTTGTATGGTATGGAGACGGCTTCTTTCCTTACGCCTCATGAACCAACCTCTGCTGGCTTCAGACTTTTCTTGTGCAGCTTCCTCACCTCTCTGAGCCTTCACAGAACTGAAGAGAATTAGGGCCTTGCTCTCGATTAGGCTTTGGATTAAGGGAATATTATGGCTGGTTTGATATTCTATCCAGACCATTACAGCTTTCTTCGTATCAGCAATGACACTCTTGCTTTCTAAACATTCATATGTTTACTGGAGTAGCACTTTTAATTTACTTCAAGAACTTTTCCTTTGCATTCACAACTTGGCTGTCTGGAGCAAAAGGCCTAGCTTTTGGTCTGTCTCAGCTTTTGGCATGCCTTCCTCACTGAGTTTAATCATTTCTAGGGTTTTTTTTTTTTTTTTTTTTTTTTTTTTTTTAATGAGAGACATGTGACTCTTACTTGAACACTTATAGAGGCCACCATAGGGTAATTAATTGGCCTAAGCTCAGTATTGTGTCTCAGGAGTAGGGAGGCCCAAGGAGAGGGAAAGACACAGGGGGACGGCCAGCAGG
Organism: Ursus americanus; assembly: GCF_024610735.1. Taxonomy (NCBI): domain Eukaryota; kingdom Metazoa; phylum Chordata; class Mammalia; order Carnivora; family Ursidae; genus Ursus; species Ursus americanus. The sequence continues at coordinate 93,941,162 of NC_142128.1, read as the reverse complement.
TCAAGCAGTTGATTAAGGTGGCTGTCTTTTATGTCTGTGGTTCATGGCATGCCAAAACAATTGCAGTAGCAACATCAAAGATCACTGATCACAGGTCATCATAACAAATATAACAATCTTTATTGTTATATTTAAAGTTTGAGGGGCACCTGCGTGGCTCAGTCATTAACCGTCTGCCTTTGGCTCAGGGCGTGATCTCGGTGTTATGGGATCGAGCCCCACATCAGGCTCTTCTGCTGGGAGCCTGCTTCTTCCTCTACCACTCCCCCTGCTTGTGTTCCCTCTCTCTCTGGCTGTCTCTCTCTCTGTCAAATAAATAAATAAAATCTTTAAAAAAAAAGAGTTTGAAATATTGTGAGAATTACCAAAATGTGACACAAAGACATGAAGTGAGAAAATGCTGTTGGAAAAGTGGTCCCGATGGCCATGCTTGATAGAGGTTTGCCACAAACTTTCATTTGTAAATAGAACATGATCTGCAAAGTGAAGTAAAGCAAAACATAATAAGATGAAGTATTCTTGTATCATGTCCAGGAATTTTCATATATTCAAGATAAAATATTTATAAATATTTATATTTAATAAATATTTATTTTTTTTTATTTAGACTTTTGTTGTAAAAATATGTCTTCTCATTAGCAAGCTATACTGTACTGACTAGTTAGATAGTGCTTGGGCCATAGTTGAGAAATATTTTTGTATGACCCCCAACAACATTGAACTGATTGCTCTAATGAGATAGCGTTTAGAGGAGATGTACCTCCCTGTTATAAGAGTGTGTCATTTTGTTAAAGTTTAACGCATTCAGCGGAGCAGACATCCACGGGAAAATTGTGCTTTTAGGTAAACATGTTGCGTGTGTATGTACGATCTTGGGGTGGAGGAGGAAACTTTTCTGAGTAATTTTGTGAAGACTGCTATTGGTGGAGATTCAAATATTATATTATTTTGTAGAAATTGACAAGGTAGTTCTAAAATTCATAGGAAATGCAAAGGACCCAGAATAGCCCAAACAACTTCAAAACATAATAGTAAGTTTGGAGAATGAACACTACCTGATCTTAGTAATTATAAAACTGCAATAATTAAGATAGTGTGACATTGGCATAAAGATAAATAAATAGGCCCGTGGAACAGAATAAAGTTCAAAATGGACCTACAGGTGAATAGACAACTGATTTTTGTTGAAGGTGCAAAAGCAATTCAGTGGAAAGAGTAGTATGTTTAACAAATGATATTGGATAAATTGAATATTCATATGTAAAAAGTGAACTTCTATTCATACCTTTTACCATAGTCAAAAAAGTTAAGTTGGCTCTGTTTCTAGCTGAGCTTCATGACCTCCAAGAATTTGTCATGAAGACATTTGAGGAGCTTATCTAATACACTGAGATCTTATAAAATATTTAGATGTCATGCTTACAACTTGTGCATAGAAGTGCATACTCATGGGAAAGGATTTTGGTCAAGAGTTAAGATATTATAATGTATCTAGCAATGTATATTGTAGCTCACATATTTTTTTTGAGAATTTTTTTTAGTTACATGTTTATATACTTGTAATTCTGGTATGATTACTACTAAAATCTTATTTATAAACCTCATTCATTGTGTATAAGATTTTAGGTGAAAATATTTTCATTTTGCAAATTAGACTTCGAATTATATATTTTCTATTAAAATTTGATTACGTGAATTTTCATGACGAAGTCTAGTCATTTCACTTTTAATTACAAATTTTTACTGGGCAAATTACTTTATTTTTTGTTATTAAAACAAGGAATGACATTGCATCATTTACTGTTCTGAATTTTTATATTCAATTATTCTTTTTTAAAAAGATTTTATTTATTTTAGAGAGAGAGTGAGTGAGGAGTGGGAGGAGGGGCAGAAGGAGAGAGAATCCTCAAGCAAATTTCTGCTGAGCACAGAGCCCATTGTGGGGCCTGATCCCAGGACCTGAGATCATGACCTGAGCCAAAACCAAGAGTCAGCCACCCAATTGACTAGCCACCCAGGTGCCCCTATTCAATTATTCTTTTCTTTTTCCTTAAAGATTTTATTTATTTATTTGACACAGAGAGAGACAGCCAGTGAGAGAGGGAACACAAGCAGGGGGAGTGGGAGAGGAAGAAGCAGGCTCCCAGCGGAGGAGCCTGATGTGGGGCTCGATCCCAGAACACCGGGATCACGCCCTGAGCCGAAGGCAGACGCTCAACGACTGGGCCACCCAGGCGCCCCCAATTATTCTTAAATATTATTGTAATAATGTACTTATTTGAAAACCTCTTTTTTGCATTTTCAGTTTCTAAACTTTACTGATTATTGGGAGGAGGCAAAAAAAGCCTTGGGTAGTCAAACTTAATATTGCACAGTCTATGATCTAAAGCTCATGCATTATAGGGTTGCACGCTTCCTCTGGACTTTTTCATTTCTTTAGACTCAGGCCATACACACTAGGTTACTGGACTTTTCATTCTAGAGTAAAACATAAAGCTACAAGTTAGAATGGGAATGTTCCCCAAAACAGAGACATTGCTAACAGTAAAAAGTGACAATTATAAACCTGACTGCAAGCGAAGAGACACAAGAAAAAAAGTATAAAAAAGCTAAAGCAGTACACTGAAACTAATATAACACCGTATGTCAACTATACTGGAATTAGAATAAAACACTTAATAAAATGAAAAAAGATAAAATAATTTTTAACTAAGCAAAGTAATCTATAGCAAAAATCATTGAAATAATACATATTTAAATTACTTACAGAACATTGTTTAAGTGTATAGGAAACTACATAACACTGCCAAATTTCTGTAAATTCCTATAGCCATTTGTTCGTACTTACCTTGCCCTTTCAGTACCTTTTAACATTATCCATTGCTCCTCTTTCTTGAAACATACTTTATTCTTTTGGCTTCCATAATGCCAAGTACTTCTGGTTTTCCTTCTCTCTCTCTGGCCACTCTTTTTGTCTCTTTTACAGATGCATTATCTTCTACCTGGCCCTTAAAGTTTTAACCTACCCAAGGATCATTTCTGTGTCATTTCATATTAGACAGTCTCTTGTGTGTACAACTTATGTACCTGTGACTCTCACATTTACAGCTCCTGGGCTAAAACTCCAGACCCACGTTTCCAGCTGACTTCTGGACACTCGGATATTTCAAATATATCAAACTCAGTATGTCAAAAGCCATATTTATGATCATTTTCTTTTCCACAGCCACAAACCTCGTGCCCTCCAGTGTTTATATGTTGATTCATTCCGTTATTTACTCATTCATTTTATTTGTTCATTAATTCAACAAGTATGTATTGACTGCCTAGTAGATGCAGTTCACTGTTTTGGGCACTTGGGAGTTTAGCAGCTAATGTTTCTGTTTTCATGGAAACTGTATTCCAGTGGATAAAGAGAGGCAATAAAAAACAAACAAGAAAAACTTTAGATCATGATTATGTAAACTAAAGAAAAGAAATTGGACAATGTGATGGAGTGTGACCGATCTGCTACTTTTCTTTGTCTGGTCAAGGAAGCCTCACTAAAGAGGTGATATTTTGGATGAGAAGTAAATGACAGGGAGGACCCCACATGCACAGAGGTCTGGGGAGTGCCTTCCAGAAGAAGAGCCCTTCGTAGACAGGCCCTGATGTCGGGAGTGGATTTCGTGTGCTTGAGCAGAAGGGAGGCTGACAGCTAAAGTAATTGAACGTGGCAAGTGGGGATAGTGTTAGATATGGAGGTCGACAGGGGTCAGACTGCCTAGGACCTGGAATATCAAGGTGAGGAATTTGTATATTTCTGACGGCACTAGGAAACTAACAGAAGGTTTTAAAAAGGCAGAGACATGGTCTGACATAAGATCTTGGAACGATCTCTCTAACTGCTTGGTGGAGAATGGGTTAATTGGAGCAGGAGTGGTATCAGGAAGACCACTTAGGATGTTTTTATGGTAGTCCGGGTAAGAGATGGTGCCAGCTTAGTACGAGGATGGCCACTGTGGGGGCAGTGAGAAGATGTTTGGGAGAGAGCCGAGGACAAGAGGGATGCAAAAATAGCTCTGGTTTTTGATTTGAGCACCTGATTTAATGGTAGTATCAGTAATTGAGATGTGGAAGACTGTGAGGAGGAGCAAGTATGGATAATGGGAGGGGAACTAAGTGGGAAATTACAGTTTGGTTTTGGACATGCTAATTTTGAGGTATCAGACATCCAAGTGGAAATGCCAATTAAGCATTAGAGTTGGATATGGAGAAGTCAAGTTCAGGGGAGAAATGAGTGCTTGAGATAAGTGCTTGAGATGAATTTGAATATATATATACACACATACATATATACATATTCTTATATATATTCATGTGAATTTTTAAGGCCGTTAGAGTAGATGAGATCAACTAGAGAGAGAATAGAGATGACAAAGAAGAGAAGTTCTAGAAAGAAGTCTAGCAGTATTTGATATTTGTAAGTGTAGAAAAGGAAGGGGAGGAACAATGAGCAAAGAACATGGAGAAAGAGCAATTAGTGAGGAAAGAGAAAAGTGAGGAAAGTTGGGGTAATGGGAATCCATAAAAGAGGATATTGAGGTGGAGGAGGAAAATCATGTCAGAGGCTGCTGAGACTTAGAATAATTATTCACTTTGCAATTTTCTGGCCACGTGTTTGACTTGCTTCTTATTTGGTTTCTGTATTTGGAATACAGTTTATCTCTTGATTGTGTTTTACATGGAAACTATGAGGATGAAATAGAGTTGTTTTTTGTTATACTCTTCAAGATCCTTTGAAAAAATATGGAGCTAGATCCAGCTGTTTAGATATGATAGCTGCTGATTCTGATTTTTTTGGATACTTGTAGTGGAATATTCATACAGATTCCTATTGCTGGAAGGATTTCTGTCAAGTGCTGGCCTTGCTTTCATGTGCCAGCACTCCTTCAGTGATCTGGGGCCACTTAACCCTCGCATGTAGGATTTAGAGCTAGCCCAGCTCTTAGGCAAGAAAACTGTAAAGGTCATTGTTGAGCTGTAAATATCAAGGCAGCACTGATTGTCTCTCTTTACCCTGAGGTCTGCATTAGTGGCTTTGGCTTTGAATCCAATGAAAAAGTCTCTATCTTCCATTCAGTGACCGAGTTGGCATCTTGGTTTTCTGCCTGGTATCCTCTGGCTCACTTGGGTCTGGAGTTCTGTCTTGACCTCTCCTCTGCCTCTGGAGTACCAGAACGCTGATCCTAAATGCTAGCGTTTGCATCTGGTCTCTGATACCTGCTTGGTACCCACCTTTTGTCTGCTATAAAACCTTGGTCCTCCTTATCCCATCCCATCCCATTGTTCTTAACCCGTGTGCTGAGACTTCGACCTTTTACCCACTGCTGGACTCTCTCAGATTGTTACCTTTTTTGGATTTCCTCTTTTTTTTTTCCTGATTGCTGGACTTTCCAATGTTTACCTTAGGGACACAATTGAGTTCTACTTCAAATCTGGGTCTATAAAATTCATATCTAACTAACCCTGTTGCTTATTCAACCACAGTTTTAGGATCTTGCCTTCAATTAGGGATGACTTGAAGGCTTGAGGGAAGCATTTTTTTTTTTTCAAAACTGACATTGATCAATGGTATGCAAAGTGGCCTGCTTTAAAGAAGGAAGAAATCCACAGATGTTCTTTACTCTAAATATGATAGGCATTGGGGAAACACAGATGAGTAAAATGTAGCCTCTTTCCTTGAGGAAGTATGTTTTAAATATAGTCATACATAGACACTTTACAGCCAGTGAATTCAGCTAGTTGCATTGAAAACTATTCCCTCTTTATGTGACCCACGTACTCTATTTTCGTTGGAGCCCTGTGTTCACAAAACATCGCTATTAAAACACTTCAGAAATAAGACCCCGATAAAATATTGAAGACCCCAGTTCTTAGAATAAAGATTGACAAGAGATTATGTGCATGTGTTCCATAATTATTCTTTTTTACTTAACCTTGATTAATTGAAACATATGCATGTTTTTCCACATGGAAGGGGCATATTGGAAATATTTAAATTCTTATGGTCATGCTGTGCTTTTCACAGATGATTGGAATGCTGCCCAGGCATAAACCATCCCATCCTTCCCCCAAACAACTTGTCAGTTGTTTAACCTAGCATAATTTGTTTTTCATGACCATTAGAAATGACAGTGCTAAAATGTTTTACAGGGAAATAAAAATAAAGAAGAGTGATAGCTTTGATTTTTTAATACCCTTCTCCCCCCCCCAATTATTCTTTGATATAAAAATGTGTCATAACCTTTGCTTCAAATGTAGGCTATTTTTAACACTGGGGAAACAGGGATGATTTTTAAAACTAAGAGTCTTATTTTGCAAAACTGAAAACATACTTTGAATTTTAGCAAGACAGTTTGTACCGACACACAGTAGAATTTCATGGATACATCATCAGGGTTTCAGTGCTAATATGCACATAGCCTTCATCCTTTATATGAGCTTGTGGCTAGGAAATTTAATCACTTTCTATTCAGATTGAACTTGGGCTGAAGTCTGGAATTGTTTGAGGAGGAGACGGTTTCATGTCCACAACTACCAAGGATTTAGAATGAAAGGAATACTGAAAACATGCCAGGAGAAGTTGTGTCGCTGGAAACTGTACCTTTTAATGAAAAAAAATGTATCTCAGCCATAAGATGAGATTGTTAGACCTTCAGACATACTAGTTTACCATAGTATAAAAGTCTCAGAAGACACACATTTACTAGCTCTTTAAAAGTGTAGCTACGGATCAGCTAGTACACCCCGTTCTATAGATTTTGGTTTAGGTGTTAGAATTTCCTTCATCCCCAAACTCATGTTAACACTTTCTGGGGTGAGTATAGGAAGTGATGCATTACTCTTGTGATAATCCTTTTCAAGATTTTCATCTGTAATTGTATTTTTGGACAGCAGAGAAGTAAAGCTGTCATCTTTTAAATTCTGCATTGCTAATAAAGATTTATTTAGGATTGTGTGATGGTATAAGCTGATTGATGATTCTCCTCGATAGCAAATGTGGTCAGTTGATAAAAAACATGCATGACACCTCTGCTGTCCACCTGTTTGTGTCCACTCAGTAGGGGACAGAGATCTCATAACAGGACTGGCTTACCTTGTTGTTAGTGAGACACGCCTTATTGACAATATAGTCCTGTAGCTATAAATTATAACATGTTTTTTCTAATGAGAAAGTAGAATGTGTGGTCTGACCCCCCACTATACTGTTTGAGATAAAGGGACATAGACCTGTGAGTCCCCAGAGCTGGGTAGAGGATGGGTAACAGGTAGCTCCCTTCTGGCAACTCAGAGTAGGTTTTGCCTGAATTCCATCCTGTAGGATGAATTTCTTTCTAAGAGGCCCTTTGGGACCATAGAAAAACAGATTTTGTGGTTCCTGCTCCATTGGTTCTTCTGAAATGCTGGGCGGGCCTGAATCCCAATGATGGACATAGGATAGACCCAGTTGACATCCCTGCTGTGGTTACTCTTAAGTCCTCATTTGGGATCACTGTGTGTGTAATGTATTTTGCGGTAGAAATAACAGTATTTGTAGGGTTTAACCAGTGAGAATATGTGCAGAAATGCTTTTTAAAGACATAAAATGACTTCAGATAAATATGATAAATCCCTGCTCTCACCTGATGAATTCCACATGCTCCCTCCACCATCCGTTCACCCGTTTGTCTTGTCAACTCTCATTGCTCTGCTTCCTTTCTGTTCTTAAGGAGGAGCTGGCATGCTCCTTTCTAATGGGTCCCCTCATCCTTAAGATATCACTTCAGCACTTGTTTTTTTCTCAGTTCCGCATTGTCACCTTTCCCTTAGTACTGGATTAATGCCATCAACCCCTGAACGTGTTATCAGTTTGCCCATCTTTAGAAAACCCTCCCTTGACTTCACCTCCCTCTCCAGCTGCCCTCTCACTGCTCTCCTCTCCTTTACCACAAAACTGAAAACAGTCATCCGCAATCAGTCTCCACTTCTTCTCCACTTCTCTCCTCATCATTCCAATCAGGCTGCCTCACTCCACTGTAGCAGCTCTTGTCAACCTCCTGAAGGACTCTCAAGTTGCCCAATTCTATGAACCATTCTTAGTTCTCATCTTCCTTAACATGTTGGTGGTATTGGATGGAGTGGAAGTCTCTTACCTTCATGAAAAACCCTTTCTACTTGGCTTTGGGTCACCTCTTTCTCAGTTTCCCCCCTACCTTGTGGACCAGTCCTGCTTACTCTCTCCTGACCTCTGAACACTGGAACACCCATGGCCCAGAGCTCTGACTCTTCCCTAACTAAGTCTTTTAGTGATTTCATCCCCTTGCCTGACTTTAATGAATTCCAAATATATATTTCTAGCTTGGACTTCTCCCTAGATGAAAGACTAATGTATCTAGCCCCAAAGGCATTTTTGTGCTAATTAGAAAAAGGTGCCCTTTTCCTCAAGCACTTGACTGCCATCTTCTGGAAAAATTTCAGAATAAATAAACACTTAACAGATGATTGTGAATGTGAGTGGTATCTCTTACAGCTGTGTAATCCTCGGCCATCAGCAGCAGTCCTGGTTCTCCACTAGGGTAGTAAGTACAGAGGAGGCATCATGAGTGTAATAGGTCCGCAAGCAATCTCCTGATCCTCAAGCCCCATTTCTCGAACCTCTTCCTTTCAGTCTTTTCTATTTCAAAATTCTCCGCATTGCTGAGGCCAAACTCCAGGAAGCTGTTTCTGACTCTCCTCTCTTTCACCCCACCTTTAATCCATCAGCAAATCCTATTGGTTTTTCCTTCAAAATACGTTAGAATTTAGCCACTTCTCACCACTCCCATCACTGCTACCCTGGTCAAAGCCCCATCATCTCTCACCTCCATTATCCCAGTAGCCAGCTTCCTAGCTTACTCTCCAGCGTCTGTTCTCAACACAGCAGCCACAGTAACTTATTTAAAACCTAGGTCACACCATGAAGCCCTTCCAGTGGTCTATCATTCAGTCAGAGTAAAAAATTAAAGTCCCACAGGGTCCACACAATCCAGGTCTGCACCGCAGCTCTGACCTCATCTCCTGCCCCTCCCCCCACATGCTCTGTGAGCCAAACATGTTGGCCTTGCCCTCCTTCCCGTAGGTTTCCAGGTTCAGGAACTGCTGGCTTGCTCCCTTCTCCTCAGCTTTTGCTCAGATGTCACTTTATCATATCAGCGAAGCCTTCCTCAACCAAAGCATATAACAAACCAGTCCTCCTGCCCTAGCATTTATTATCTTCCTACTGTTCAGTTTTCTCCATAGCACTTATCATCTGGCACACCCACATTGTTTACTGTTTCATCTCATTCGAATTTAAGCTTCATGAGGTTAGAGACTTATTTTTTTTTTTCTCTTCTACAATTTCTTTTCTTTCTTTTTTTTTTTTTTTTAAGATTTATTTATTTATTTGTCAGAGAGAGAGTGTGCAGCAGGCAGAGGGAGAAGCAGGCTCCCTGCTGAGCAAGGAGCCCAATGTGGGACCCTGGGATCATGACCTGGGCTGAAGGCAGGCATTTAACCGACTGAGCCACCCAGGCGTCCCTCTCCTCTGCAATTTCTACAATAGTGCGTGGTGAATAGTAAGAGCTCAAAATATTAGTTGAATAAATAAATGAACACCAGCATCTTTAAATCTCTCTGCGGGACCCTATCCTTAAAAAGACACAAAGGTTTGAGATGGTACTGCACAATTCTGATCTCTCAATTTCGAAATAAAAGCATTTTTAAGAGACCAAGAATGAATTTAAAACTAATTTGAAAATTGCGTTGATTTTGCACCTTTCTGAAGTCATTGGTTTCCTACAGAGAAAGCAAGTAGGCGCCATCTAGTGGCGACAAGAGAAGTCTACAATTGTGTTACTTGAATTTTTGATTGGCAACATAATTGAAAATGTAGTCTCTGATCCAGAAGCTTATTAATTTTATGAAAGTAATATTTATGATAGCTATAAGTCCTCAAGTATGTCTTTTCCACAAAATATATTGAGCTGAAAAAGTACAGTTTCATTTCTTATAAATTATTTATGACTCCTTTTTGCCTATTGATTTTTGTTTGTTTTCTTGGAATCTGACTGCCTTTGTTCCTTTTTATTTTTCTTATTGTTTTATCTTCTACTTATCTTTAAATTCTTTTTCTAAAAAAGGATTTTATTATTTATTTGACAGAGAGAAAGACAGCCAGCGAGAGAGGGATCACAAGCAGGGGGGAGTGGGAGAGGAAGAAGCAGGCTCCCAGTGAAGGAGCCTGATGTGGGGCTCAATCCCAGGACCTCGGGATCACGCCCTGAGCTGAAGGCAGACGCTTAACGACCGAGCCACCCTGGTGCCCCTGTCTTTAAACTCTTATGTTCCCATGATACTGGCCAATCCACTGAGTTAGGTAAATAAAATCAAGGCTGTATCTTCTGGGAATTTAGATGCTAATAAAAACAGCACCTATGAGGGTAAACAGGGGAAAAGATGCAGTTATCACTTCAGGCCAGAATTCTGAAGCCTGCTGAATCTGTACTGTGTTCACTTCCACCACTGAGGAATGAACTGTGGGAGCCTTAGCCTGCCATTTTTCAGAAAATGGCCCATATTGTATGAAAAAACTAAGAAAGAAAAATACTCATGTCTAACTACATTGACAGGAAAGAATGAAATGAAGTCAAGTCTCTGTCGTTCTAACATTTGAAACATTAGGTCATTGCAGTTCTTTGGGAAATTAAAGCTTAAACTGGTTGGTCCACTTCGGAAGGCATGACCTTTCCAGTCCTGAGGAGCTGGGTGGCGTTGGGAAATCCGTGTCTGCCACCAGGAGGCCTAAGCAACGATCAGACAAGATGCGAAGGTGGCGAAAAAAGCCTGCGAAGAAGATGAACACCTTGTGCCAGGGCTCAGATTAATCCTGGCCTTTTTACAGGGAGGAAGACTTTGCCTGAGTAGCTCCAGGGAGCAAAAGTTGGACCAAGGAAATAAGATCAGAAAGCAGATTTCAGACCATCGTTAAGAAACATTTTCTGGGGCACCTGGATGGCTCAATTGGTTAAGTGTCCCACTCTTGATCTCGGCTCAGGTCTCCATTTCAGGGTCGTGAGTTCAAGCCCTGCATTGGGCTCCATGCTGGGCATGGAGCCTACTCAAAAAAAAAAATTTTTTTTTTCCAATAAGAGTTTTTTTTCCAGACATCAAAGCCTCAATTTCCCATCAGTGGATGTTTCTGAACAGAGGCTGGATGATAACTGGCCCAGGATACGTTGGGCTATTAAGATTCTCTGATTCCCTAAAAGACCTTGCTTTCTCTGCACACACTGAAACCCTCCCCACTCTTCAGTACCCAGTTCAAACCTCATTTTCTTTTTTAGGCATTGCAACTTGAAGCCGTCTTTCCTTTTTCTTTGAATGTAGATCAGCACCATTTCATGCTGACTGTGTTAACTGATGCTGAAATGCTTGAAGACGTCTTATAGTTGTCTCCCTATTGGCTTGGCCATAGTGGGTGAAGGTTAAATGTTTATGGTGGAAATGGTGGAAAGACTACCAATAATTGTCTCTGGCAACATCTGGGCTCCAGATACTTAGCCTTAGTCTAAGTTTGGTGCAGCAGTTCTTCAGCTAGTTATTAGAAAAACTAAAATATTTGTTCAGATTCATTCTCTTGTTAAGATTATAATTTTTAAAAGTCTAATCGTATCAGTTTCCTTTTTGAGTTGTGTTATATACCTGATACTTCTGGAAGCAGGAATAGAAATCAATAGTACAACAATGAGTAAGATGTTACTCAAACTTAATCTAATTTTCTATTATTTTTTTAAAAAAAAGAGTTTATTTATTTACTTGACAGAGACAGCCAGTGAGAGAGGGAACACAAGCAGGGGAGTGGGAGAGGAAGAAGCAGGCTTCTAGCAGAGGAGCCCGATGTGGGGCTCAATCCCAGAACGCCGGGATCACGCCCTGAGCGGAAGGCAGATGCTTAATGACTGCGCCACCCATGAGCCCCTAATTTTCTATTATTATATATAGTTTTCCTACTTCCACAGATACTGATGTTTCTTTTTCAGATTGCAGATAAATATTTTGTTGGATCTAAAACTCTTTTTTTCTTGAGAAATTGTTTTTAACTATACAAGTTGGTGTGGTATCTTGAATAGTATATTTTAAAGCTAAAATATTCCATATATTATTTCTTTTAAAAGAATTAAGAACATTTCGTTTCTGAATTGTCTTGCCTTCTGCAGCTATATTTATATAACTTAGTATTCTCTCTTAATAAAGTGGTGATATTGAAAAAGGACATACTAATAGGATAAGGTAGATTTTGAATGTACCCTAGACTTAACAGTCAGTTGCTGTTTGCTTTATCATTTGGAGGGCCAAAATTCTCTTTAAATTATTTAATAGACCGATTGATTTAAAGACTGCTTTTAGTACTTACTTGCTTATCTGAAAATTAGCAAATTTAGCATTCTTAGCATTTGTACCATGTTTAATATTTCTAAGGCATTAGCTGTGTTTCTTAGTAACTGCTGTATTCTCTCATTTTAATGGCTGAGGAGACAATATGGGATACTTTGACTTGTAGTTAAAGAAACGTTGTTTCCTTACAATTACTGCAAGAGTGCATGGGTTTTAAGTTACGTTAATTTGTCTTTTGTAGAATATGCTGAATTTCTACATTGCAAAGGAAAAAAATTTACAGATTTTGATGAAGTTCGCCATGAGATTGAAGCAGAAACAGATCGAGTGACTGGAATGAATAAAGGCATTTCTTCCATACCCATTAATTTACGAGTCTATTCTCCACATGGTAAGTAAAATAGCAAAATTCCAAATTTTTGTCCTCAAAAATTTTTACATTAATTGACATACATTATTTGTGTAGAAGATGATTTGTTCTCTCAGAAAGTCATGGGTTTCTAGGATTGTGTTTGGGTGCCACCATAAAGGGAATGGTCCATAAAGTTCACAGATTTATGGCAAGGCTGGAGGACATGACTTTTAAAAAGATCAGAACTGAGTAGGTCACTTAAAAATTTTTCTTTATGTTTATTTTAAACTTTCAGAATTTCAAGGAATAGGCATGAAAAATTCCATTTTTTAACATCTTTAGTCTTAGCAAGAATCTTAGAGGTACATGGTACTATTGCTGAGTCTTCCTATTGGATTTTCCTATAACCCTATATATTTCTATTTATTCTCTTCCTGAGGAATCAACAATGATTTTTTCCAGACTATCAGCAGAAACTTACAAATTAGATAACCAATTCATGGTATGTGATATGGAATAGCCTCTATTCTGACTACATTTTCAGTGGGGCAGATTTTCATCTCTAATCTTCTACTGAGTTCTGTTGCTTTTAAAATGGGGCATGAATGACATAAGCTCAATTATGACTTCCCAAGAGGGTTTGGTGCCAACTCTGTTGTGTGCAGAGAGCGATAGCCAGGTTGCAGCTGGAGTCACTGATGCAGGGGTAGTTCCTGTTCTCCTGATGGCACACCATGAGTCTGGCTGGTTAGCCTACACAGTGACCGCATGGTACCACAACGGCTCACAGCTTTCCAATAGGCTAAGTGTCTAACCCCCTCTAAATAGTATATGATGCTTTTGAAGCGAGGGACAAATCTTACCCTTAAGAATTT